>NC_136064.1:77398922-78598922 GCF_964261635.1 Lissotriton helveticus
AAGCCTTGTCTCGCAGATTTGCATCATGACAGAATTAGGCCTGTGCGGTGAATTCCGTTCCACTTGTGGAATTTGCGGAATGTGGGTAACTGCGTTCCGCGTAGAACACAGAATTGCCAAAAATTCCGCGATCCGCAGCTTCGTGGAATTTTTTGCTTGTTCGTGCTTTCAAAAAGCGTGTTCGCAAGATATTTCCCCCGAGTACGCAAACAGCGTTCGTGACCAGGAAAAAAGCATTCCAAACGGGCAGAACAAGCAATTCTGCGTGTTTGCGGAATTTCTGCGTGCTCGTGTAGATTTTTTTACCGTTTCGCGGAACTTTGTGTAGCGCGACTTTGCGAATTCCGCTCACCCCTAGACAGAATGAATCCTCAACCAAGTTTCTGTCCCTCTATTTCTTCTTCCAAAAACCAGTCTCCTCTGTACCCTCTGTGATCTAAGCTAAGCACACTCTGCCTAGACACCCCTGCCTTCTCCTTCCCAGGCAGCAAGACCCGTGTCAGTCTGTGAGCGCCTTGCATTTCAAAGGCGGCCATTGTGGTGGACCGCTGCTGCCACCGTTGAAGGCGGGAAGCCCTTTTTTTAGAGTTGGTTTTTGTAGAGTGTCAAACTTCCTTTGATGGGAGATGCAGAAGGCAGCCCTTTGTCTGAGCACTTCTTTGTCTTAGATGAGTGACAAGCATCGCTTGACATATGGCTGTGAAAGGGAAGGAAAGATGAAGGTCAGGGATTTATTTTGTGGTATGGGAGCATCATCTCTTCTGTGATGAGACGAGATGTAGAAGAAAACTAATACTGGAGCCGCGGAGAGGTCTGCAAGGGACAATGATTAGAGGCATCTAGAAGAATTGAATTCCTAAAGGCAGGATTCCAACCTTATATAAGACACTTCTGCAACCTATACAATCAGATTCCATATTAGTTAGCGATTTGGATATTCCCTAATAAATTCTCTGTTATGAAAATGACTTTCCTACCCAGCTCCTAGCCAAAGTCAGACATAAGTAAGCTTTTGACACAACCTAATTTTAAAGCTTGAAACCTTACTTGTAACATGGCTCAGTGGCCCATGTGATTCCTTTATTTCTTTCTTTTAGGCGTCCAGGCTTAACCTGGAGGATGATACAGCTGGTCAAACCTCATGCACATGGTTTGCTTGTCATATGAATGATGATGCGCTGCTGCTCACATGTGGCGTTTGACCCTTATACAGTATCGCTGCTTTAGCGGCCGTTTTCGTCCGCTAAGCGACGATAATTCTATCGCCCTATTAGCAAGCTGTTGCTAACAGCAGTTAACGACAGCTTGTAGGCGATAGCGAGCGGTTTGGGGCCGCTTTGCATGTCAGCGATATTTATCGCTAATGACATGCAAAGTGGGCGTACCCAATCTGTTAGCGACTGAAAGCAGTCGCTAACCTCGTTATCGCCTATTACCAACACAGGCTGCGTTGAAAATATTTGCGCTAAGTGCGAATATCTCCAAAAACTAACACCTGCCCAGACCAGTTCTTAGCCATGTTATCCCATGGGAGGTGGATAACATGGCTAAGAGTATTTCATCGGTAATGCGTGAATATCGCTGTATTCTCAGCGATATTCACGCATTTCGCCGCTATCGCGGGAAAATGTATCGCTTTGGAGATAAACGTTGCTAATAGCACGTTATCTCAGCGATAAATTCCGGCGATGCTCAGTGATAAAAAAATCGTCGCTAAGCCTATTTAGCAATAAATATCGCTACTTGTTGGTAATATGCCCCTGGGTTCCAGTCTCGGCAGGGACACTCAACATCCTGTGATTCTGGGCAAATCACTTAATCTGCCCGTGCCTAACAAAAATGTATGTGTCCATCTGTAACGAAACTTGTGGTAATGTAACAATGCTCAGATACCTCCAGGTCGAGTTTGCGCTACATAAAATCCCCCCACCCAAAAACGATAAACCTTCTCTTGTTCTCTGTCTAAAACCAGATGCATGCTGTCAACACTAGATTACCATCATACCAAATCAAAATACTGCAGAGAGACACATGTTGCTGGACACCTCCGGCCAGAAGGCACAGACCAAGTTACACCGCAGCCAAAATGCCTGCACTGACTCTCCTAGAAAGTCAGGGTCACAGATCTCAAAACACTCATCCGTGAGAAGAAACCTCTTGTCACTCCTAAAACAGAACCAAAAGCAGAGGTGGCAGATGCTTGATGCCTCTGCCACAGCTTTCCCACAGAGCTCCCAGCTGTCCCACCCTCCTGTCCTTTAGAGGAAGGGTGAAGAGGCCCCTCTCCTAGCAACAAGGCAGTGAACTGCTTGAGTGCCAACCTTAATGTTAGTGGCGATCTGAACTTGGGTTGCACTTACCTTAAAGGCAAAACCTTGGGGCAAATTACCAAGCAGGGCGATAGGCAATTATCGCCGCTTTAGCGGCCGTTTTAGTCCGCTAAGCGGCGATAATTCTATTGCTCTATTAGCAAGCTGTCGTTAACAGCAGTTAGCGACAGCTTTAGGCGATAGCGAGTGGTTTTGGTCCCGCTTTGCATGTCAGCAATATTTATCTAATGACATGCAAAGTGGGCATACCCAACCTGTTAGCGACTGAAAGCAGTCGCTAACACCTATTAGCAAGGCAGACGTAGCAATGGAAATATTCCCGCTATCGCCAAAAAACAACGCCTGCTCTGACCAGTTCTTAGCCATGTTATCCAATGGGAGGTGGATAACATGGCTAAGAGCATTTCGTCGCTAATGCGTGAATATCGCTGTATTCTCAGCGATACGCACGCTATCGCCGGAAAATGTATCACTTTGGAGATAAACGTTGCTATTAGCACGTTATCTCAGCGATAATTTCTGGCGATGCTTAGCGATAAAAAAATTGTGCTAAGCCTAGTTAGCGATAAATATCGCTAATCGTTGGTAATATGCCCCCTTGTCCCTTTAGGCCACTGAATGACATCTAAAAGGATGCACTGAACCCAAATCTTCGTAGGAGTGAGGACATGGTAATAAGTCTGGAAAAAAAATGTCCAGGAGTAAAGTGCCACTAGACGTCGATAGTAAGAAACGATCTAGGTACAAACTTTAAAACGCATTGTAAGATATTTGGTTTACTTGTAAAGATTGACATTTAGCATTTATTTCCTCATTGAATTTCTGTACTTGTTATTCCTTTATCGATTTTCCACTTTGTCTTGTCTACGCTCTGGGATGCCTTATCCTGTTTGTTTTCCTTGGTGTCTTCCCTGTAGCGTTGTTTTAATAATTTAAAAATATGGATTTCATTTAGAGCTATGTTTTGTTGCAAGCTAGGACTGCAGGAAATGTATGCTGTTGCATATTTGTGGCTTTCTATTGCTTTTTGGCTATGTTTTTGTAATACATGGCATAAATCTTATGCCCTCATAAAAGTAAAAAAAAAAAAAAATACAAGAAATAGTGGTGCACTTGAACCTTTCATTGCATCATTCTGTCTGTGTAGGGTGAAGTGGAAACATCCAGTTGGATGGGTCAATACTGTGACGGAACTTGCTGTGCGTTACACTCCTCAACCGCTGGTTCAAATCTGAACTGACTGCATGTTGAGCCATATTTAAACCCCCATTGCATTGGGAATGGTGGCGTATAGGAACTGAGATGAGTTTCACCAGTGGATCTTTGTTTCCCTAAAAATCTATCATCATTATGTAAATCTCAGCTGAGAGGCTAGGGAGTGAATGGGCACAGGGTTTCTAAAATCCCTTCTCTGGTGAACCGGTTGGTACATTGGCAGGCAGTGAGAAGCTAGCTTGAGTGAGGGCGCCTTCATTCAGGCTGACAACAGACAGCTCTAGCTGTCAGGAAGACATCAGGTCATCAATTCATCATAAAAGTACCTGTTCAGAGAGTGGCTATGGCTTCAGCCACCGCCTTTCGTGCCCTTTTTAGGGCTCGGACTCCTCCCCACTGTAAGTGGGGGAGGAGTTTCGAGATCCTAATGTTACAAGAAAAAAAAGAAGTATCTCCTAGGGCCTTGGGGAGAGGGATTCCACACATTCCTTAGCGTTTTCTGTCATCTGGCCAGTGATTCGTCTTCCTTGTGTTTTCGTTTTAATAGGCTTGAAGTGATAGGGTAAATGTAGTTTTGTTCCGCCATTTTGGGCATATTTCGTTCGTGCTCGCGCAAAGAAGTACATAAATTATAATTAGGAGCTGTCAGGGTGCCTCCGTTAGTGAATCCAGATGGCCGGGCGCGTTCACAATTCTGCAGCGCTCAGCGCGCAGCTTCCTTGTTCTTGTTTGTAGTTCGCGATCACTTGGTTGCCGCTGAAGGCCCGGCAAGCACTCTCAGCCCCCTACCAATTTTTCTACCATCCTCTCCTCCAGGGCACACAAGTAAAGTATCTGGAAGATTGTTCCGGACGGCCAGGGAGTGCACCGCCCCTCACAGCCACCGTGAGCGGGGCACGCACGGAGGGTGGCTTTGTAGAGGACATGATGGGGCATTCACTAGCAGTTACTAAAGTGAATCCTGTTGTCTGCCTTGCCTCTGCCAGTCTCTGATGGGACGTGCAGGGGAGGGGGGCTCGTGTTACAGTGGAGGAGGGAGGGGTGCTGCACACTCGTAGGAGCAACCGCGGAGAGCAGGAAAAAGCATGGGTGTTTTTTTTTTAAAGCGCTGAGATGAAATCCAAAGCACGGAAACCCGCCACAGCACCCGTGCAGCCTCACTCGACAGGCACCCATGGGCATGGCATGGCAGCAGCGAGGGGCGGGGCAAGACTACAGGCACATATAGTTTGTTGTTGCAGGAAAGTGTCCCTGTGGCTGACTTTGTGCTGTAGGGGCAGATGTGTGATGCAGGTGTTTCGGGAGCCTACTTTCCTGTATACACTCTGTAAACTTTTGTCACCATCGGAAAGTATCCTCACCCCGTGTCTTGCAGTTGCGCAGATCAGCTGGGGGTTTGTGCAATGCACACTTACACTCCTGCACACTTGGTGTCAATGGCCCCAACATCACTGCCTTTGTATATTTTCCTGAAAATAAGGACACGGCACACAGATGCCAGTGCCTCAGAGTAAGGCTGACACTCTGACACTTGGTATACTTAACACGGCTGGGAGGAGGGAGGGTCGCCCCAGAGGCGCGTGAGATTTGATCAGGTGATCTTAATGGCGGATGACAGTGCGTGTGTAATGCTCGTGAGCGTTCGAAGTTTGTGAGTGACTACTTAGTACTTAAGAACTTGGGGATGTATGTGTTTGAGCTAGGGAGTGAGGTTGATATACTGTATAACTATGTTTATGCAGTCCCCTGTGTCTGGAGAATCCTCGCTGGGAACTGGGTCAATTAAACCATACATTTATTGGCTCCTGTGCACACAAGTCATCGAGCCTTTTCCACCAGATCATCCCCGTTCTACGCGCCTTTTCTGATCCCTCACATTGTTGGGGGTGGGTGGGTAAGGGTTGTGCCAGTGACAGCAGAGTGGCGGTGCAGAGTGGCGGTGCGGTGGTGCAGAGTGGCAGTGCAGAGTGGCAGAGTGGCGGTGCAGAGTGGCGGTGCAGAGTGGCGGTGCAGAGTGGCGGTGCAGAGTGGCGGTGCGGTGGTGCAGAGTGGCGGTGCGGTGGTGCAGAGTGGCGGTGCAGAGTGGCGGTGCAGAGTGCAGAGTGGTGGTGCAGAGTGGTGGTGCAGAGTGGTGGTGCAGAGTGGCGGTGCAGAGTGGCGGTGCAGAGTGGCGGTGCAGAGTGGCGGTGCAGAGTGGCGGTGCAGAGTGCAGAGTGGCGGTGCAGAGTGCAGAGTGGCGGTGCAGAGTGGCGGTGCAGAGTGGCGGTGCAGAGTGGCGGTGCAGAGTGGCAGAGTGGCGGTGCAGAGTGGCGGTGCAGAGTGGCGGTGCAGAGTGCAGAGTGGCGGTGCAGAGTGGCGGTGCAGAGTGGCGGTGCAGAGTGCAGAGTGGCGGTGCAGAGTGGCGGTGCAGAGTGCAGAGTGGCGGTGCAGAGTGGCAGTTCAGAGTGCAGAGTGGCGGTGCGGAGTGGCGGTGCAGAGTGGCGGTGCAGAGTGGCGGTGCAGAGTGGCGGTGCAGAGTGGAAGAGCGGCGGTGCAGAGTGGCGGTGCAGGGTGGCGGTGCAGAGTGGCGGTGCAGAGTGGCGGTGCAGAGTGCAGAGTGGTGGTGCAGAGTGGCGGTGCAGAGTGGCGGTGCAGAGTGGCGGTGCAGAGTGGCGGTGCAGTGGTTCAGAGTGGCGGTGCAGAGTGGCGGTGCAGAGTGGCGGTGCAGAGTGGCGGTGCAGAGTGGTGGTGCAGAGTGGCGGTGCAGAGTGGCGGTGCAGAGTGGCGGTGCAGAGTGGCGGTGCAGAGTGCAGAGTGGCGGTGCAGAGTGGCGGTGCAGTGGTGCAGAGTGGCGGTGCAGTGGTGCAGAGTGGCGGTGCAGAGTGGCGGTGCAGTGGTGCAGAGTGGCGGTGCAGAGTGGCGGTGCAGAGTGGCGGTGCAGAGTGGCGGTGCAGAGTGGTGGTGCAGAGTGGCGGTGCGGCGGTGCAGTGCGGCGGTGCAGAGCGGCGGTGCAGTGCGGCAGTGCAGAGCGGCGGTGCAGAGTGGCGGTGCAGAGTGGCGGTGCAGAGTGGCGGTGCAGAGTGGCGGTGCAGAGTGCAGAGTGGCGGTGCAGAGTGCAGAGTGGCGGTGCAGAGTGGCAGTTCAGAGTGCAGAGTGGCGGTGCAGAGTGGCAGTTCAGAGTGCAGAGTGGCGGTGCAGAGTGGCGGTGCAGAGTGGCGGTGCAGAGTGGCGGTGCAGAGTGGCAGTGCAGAGTGGCGGTGCAGAGTGGCAGTGCGGTGGTGCAGAGTGGCGGTGCAGAGTGGCGGTGCAGAGTGGCAGTGAGTGCAGAGTGGCGGTGCAGAGTGGCGGTGCAGAGTGGCGGTGCAGAGTGCAGAGTGGCGGTGCAGAGTGCAGAGTGGCAGTGCAGAGTGGCAGAGTGGCGGTGCAGAGTGGCAGAGTGGCGGTGCAGAGTGGCGGTGCAGAGTGGCAGTTCAGAGTGCAGAGTGGCGGTGCAGAGTGGCGGTGCAGTGGTGCAGAGTGGCGGTGCAGTGGTGCAGAGTGGCGGTGCAGAGTGGCGGTGCAGTGGTTCAGAGTGGCGGTGCAGAGTGGCGGTGCAGAGTGGCGGTGCAGAGTGGCGGTGCAGAGTGGCGGTGCAGAGTGGCAGTGCGGCGGTGCAGTGCGGCGGTGCAGAGTGGCGGTGCAGAGTGGCGGTGCAGAGTGGCGGTGCAGAGTGCAGAGTGGCGGTGCAGAGTGGCAGTGCAGAGTGCAGAGTGGCGGTGCAGAGTGGCGGTGCAGAGTGCAGAGTGGCGGTGCAGAGTGGCAGTTCAGAGTGCAGAGTGGCGGTGCAGAGTGGCGGTGCAGAGTGGCGGTGCAGAGTGGCGGTGCAGAGTGGCGGTGCAGAGTGGCGGTGCGGTGGTGCAGAGTGGCAGTGCAGAGTGGCAGAGTGGCAGAGTGGCGGTGCAGAGTGGCGGTGCAGAGTGGCGGTGCAGAGTGGCGGTGCAGAGTGGCGGTGCGGTGGTGCAGAGTGGCGGTGCAGTGGTGCAGAGTGGTGGTGCAGAGTGGCGGTGCAGAGTGGCGGTGCAGAGTGGCGGTGCAGAGTGGCGGTGCAGAGTGCAGAGTGGTGGTGCAGAGTGGTGGTGCAGAGTGGCAGTGCGGTGTCGGTGCAGAGTGGCGGTGCAGAGTGGCGGTGCAGAGTGGCGGTGCAGAGTGGCGGTGCAGAGTGGAAGAGCGGCGGTGCAGAGTGGCGGTGCAGAGTGGCGGTGCAGAGTGGCGGTGCGGTGGTGCAAAGTGGCGGTGCAGAGTGGCGGTGCAGAGTGGCGGTGCAGAGTGGCGGTGCAGAGTGGCGGTGCAGAGTGGCGGTGCATAAGAAGGACATCACAGGCAAGTGGTGCAATATTCGCACATTCACAAGGAGATCACTAGCAGTACAGTACACACCACATGAACACACTCCATAACACATAGCAACAATACATTGGCATTTACAATGCCATTAGCTCAAACTCAAATAAATCCGAGCCCGATTGCATTTCTAATGCTTGTTCATGGTTTGCCATCACTGGGACTGGGTGCCCATCAAGGCAATGGTATTTAGTGGATGGTTACATTGTCCACTTTTGGCTCCAATCAGACTGTGGTGATGAGTCCACTTAGGCCTTTTCTTAGACTGCAGATATGACTTCATGTGTCGCTTCCAGTTGGGAGCCAGTGTGTGCTCTTTTATACATTTATCTGACCGTTTGAAAATAGACTGTCTTTTATTATGCTGTGTGTGTCCTTTAGGTTTTCCACTTAAAACATTATATTTCTGAGGGATAAGTGGTCGCGAGATGGCATTGAATTGGATGATGAAGAATGGCAATCTGCTGTGTCCTCGCCGAAGGAGGTTGCGATCCCGGCGCGATTGAGGCTAGTTCAGTTGAAAATATTACACATGGTGTATGTCACAGGGCCCGTCTGGTCCGGATGAGATGATTTGAATCTGGTTTGTGCAGACGGGGGTGTGGTCTCGTGGGTACGTTCCTTCATATCCTCTGGGAGTGTCGGTTTATAGTTGAGTACTGGAGTAAGATACATGATACTATGCGAGAGGTCCTGGGGGTAACGGTGCTGCCCGAGGCACGAAGATGCCTCCTTAATATTTGGGAGCCCACTGATCTTAACTCAGCCCAGACGAGGTGGGCGACACTGGGTGATATGATAGCGAAAAGGAATATTGCTCAACTATGGGGATCCGAGAGGACACCCACCCTCGAGGGATGGAAGGAGGATATGGATTGGTGCATGTTTTGCGAAAAGACTGTTTATTTGCCAAGAGGTCGACCCCGTAAATAGGCATCAGTGTGGGGGTTGTGGAATCGATATAGGGGGGAGATTTGTGTACCGCATGTAGACTCCACCTTCGATATTCCAGTTTCCCCGTGATTCCTCAATACATATGTACCCTGCTTCTTGTTCCCTTCCCCTCTCCCCCATACCCCCTGCCCCTTCTGGTAGAATGTAATGTAATATGGTGAGGATGTTTCCTCTGTACTGTGCCTTTATTCTTTTGATGCCTTGTCTTAATAAAAAGAAATATATAAAAAAAACACATTATATTTATCTTGTTCTAAGTCAGTTTCATAACCGTGGAATCCCATAATTGTGTGTTTTACTCTAATATGACATGTCTCAATGGGGTATATAAATGTCATGAGGAGAGATGGTTGGGGTGAGACGGTGCTTGGATGGTGTTGTTGTGGGTTCCCTCATGGGCTACATGAAATGTCGTGGGTAGAGATGGCTGGAGGTGAGACGGTGCTTGGACGATGCAGTGGGTTCCCTCATGTGGTACATAAAGTGTCGCGGGGAGAGTTGGTTGGAGATGAGACGGTGCTTGGATGGTGTTGCAGTGGGTTCTTTCCGGTAATGCTTTATTTAAACCTCTTTACTTACTGCTCCTGCAGCTCCAGAGCATCCTTACAATAATGCACATCTATGAAGGCACAGCTTGAATCTGCTAATGCAGCCAGGGCAGGGAAGGGGCCTCCATCCAGCGCCATACTCTTGTATCCCAGGGTGCTGCTTCACTGCAGGATCTTTCTAGAACATCTGAGGGCAACACACACGCACTTACACACATGCGCACACACACATGCATGCACACGTGTATACACACACTTGCACACATGCGCACACACACATACGTGCATACACACACATACAAACACACACGCTCACATGCGAACCCACACACACATGCGTACGGTTGTATGACATTACAACGCAGGCTTTTACCCCGCGTGCCATTACGACGCTGTTTTTACAACGCAAGTCGTTACAGCGACTTGCGCTGTAAGCGCTGGATAGTGGAATAGCTTAATTTTCTATTCCAACTCCAGCCCACGTTACAGTAGGGAAGGTGTTGGAATAGAAAATGAAACTATTCCTTTTCCAAAAGCGCCCTCCAGCGCAAGTCGTTGAAACTACTTGTGTTGTAAAAGCAGCGTTGTAATGGCAGCGTGGGGTAATGCCCGCGTTTTGATGGCTGCTCACCACGCATACACATTCGCCCAACTATAACTAAGAAACTTCCCTTAACAGAGAGTCTGAGCTATTGGCTTTCCCAATTCTTGCTGTTCCACTCCACAGTTTTTAATGTAAATCTTCAATTTCTATGCATCACTTAACAATGGAAATACCCTGTTGATGGACTCCCATTTTAAATAGCTCCCTGAGCCAAAAAAGAAATAAAGCGCACAATTTGGTTCGATGGGGAGGCCTTGATTAGCTGCCACTGTTTCACAGCCGCCAGTTTCACGAATAGACATGCTTCGATCTAGCTTGCTTTAAGAGCTTTACCATTCATGTTCTGTGTTCAGGTGCAGTTAAAGCGACTTGCTCCTCACTGTACATTATACTCACATCACACACTCCAGGATTTGATATGTTAGCATGATTTGATCTTGCTTGCAGCAGAAATGCTCCAGCTGAACAGGGTACGTGGTCTGGGAAAGGAGCTCTTTGTGCAGATGGAAAATTGTAACATTAAAGGGTAGTTACTTGGAAAGTGGTTCGCTTTGCACAGCAGAAATATCATTTGCAATATTTCATTGGCTCATTGTGAGACACAATGAGTGGTGCCTTCTGTGAAGGAACACTTCTCCTATGTATTATATTTCTACGACTGTAAAATCTGTGTGGTGTTCTCTGCTTCTTTCATGATAGACTCCATTCCTCAGTGACTTCATGTGTAACGCGCCGCGTGCTCCATAAGCTGTCACTGGATGATGGCTGAGGAGCAAGGATACACTCTGCTTACTAAGGAACAGATTCATCGATGTGGATCAAGAAGGTCATCTTGGGTGATAAAAATGAAGGATACACTTGGAGAAGTGTGGCTCAATGGTTAGAGCGGCAGACCCAGATGCAGAGGTCTGGCCCAGGACCAGGGTTCAATTGGGCTCAATTTCCTCGGACCTGATAATTCTCGCCTCGGTGCCTATTCTAATCATGGGTCCCGCTCTGCAACTCTGGGCAATAGCTTGCTTAATCGCCACAACGGCCCCAACCGCGCTAAAATACCTGGCTGCACCTTGGGGGTGCCCAGGAGTGGGCGCCTCACAGGGAAAAGCCAGGAAGGGTTCCACAGCGGTATTCGTACAAGCGCCGGAGAGACCCCATGTGGGGTGATTCGGGCGCTATACAAGTACTACAACATTTACATTTAACATTTTACATTTTTGGTGACTAGAGCCTGATTTCGATCTTCGTGACGGGTAACTCCGTCACGACGGTGATGGATATCCAGCCCGCCGAACTGTAAATCCTATCATATCCTTAGTGATGGAGTAACCCATACAACAAGATCTAAATCAGGCCCTAGGTTTACATCTGAAAGTGGAAAGAAGTATTAGGGATTGTTGACAATGCTATAAGCACGAAAAGATTCTCAAAACTCGCACTCCTCCCATATAGTTCCTTATGTTACCAAATGGTCCCTTGGTAAAGGTGGCTCTGGGTTTAGTAGGACCCTTGAAAGGAGGTGATGGTTGATCTGTTTTCTCCTTTCGCTCCAGAACCTGTTGGCGAATGGTATCAGCTCTAAAGGTGTTAGAAAATACATGAAAAAGATATATACCAGGGAAGGTTTCCATCACTTGTTTTGTACTGACAATTTAATAAGGTTATACTCAGGAGAGGAGAAGGAATTTTTGAATGATGTGTGAGATCATACATAAGACATGCTCTTTGTACCATCTTGAGACCAACAGAGCAGCAGAAAGGTTTAACTAAACATTCACTCTCCTCAGAGCCCCAAGATGAAAAGTATCCCGTTGTTCACAGTTACCCAGCTAAAATTCCATGTATGATCACTTTTAGTTTAAGTGACTAAGTAAGTTACTTGTCTCTGGCTTTATGTGTAATGCACTGCTTGTATTCCATAATTCGACAGTTAGAACTGGACAGTGGCTGTGATACCAGAATAAACTCATTTTGCCTACCCAAATGTTGAGGTGAGTGCTGTGCTTCAGTTTCACACACACTGTGTATCTTTTTCACACCCTTACCTCTTACTTTTTGTATTTCTATTAACACAATCCCACCCATAAACCTATTACTCCTTACCCATTGCTTGGCCTATCAGCTCTCTTTTCAATTACTGCTCCAGAAAGTGATCAAATAAGTTGCCTTTTGTGTCTTTTCGTCTCCTCTCTAACCCCTGTTTAGCAAATACTTGTTAAAGAAGCTGAAGGCCTTCCGACATTTTTTTTCTTTGTTCACTCCTTGGTAAAGTGTTGATACTATCTCTTTTTTTTATATATATGTTGTTATTTGACAAAATAAAGGCATTTTTTTTACTTTGGTGTTAGTTGAATCCTTCTTTCATGTCCATCGCTAAAGCACACCATCTTCTGTTTGCTTTTTTAGAGGAGACCTGCACAGCATGTCTTTCTTTATTTCTTTGTTGACGTATTCCCTCATTTTGCATTAAGTAAAGCACTGATTGTCATCTTACAATAATTTTGCAGAAGAAAAACATAGAAACAAGCACTGGCGTTGCCAATAGGTCTCGCAGTAGGAAAGTTGGAGCTATTACAATTGCAAATAACAATGCCTTTTATTTTTGTTTTCATTTTAAAAACATAAAGGGCTTTGCCATTTACAAAACCAATAGCTCCAACTTTCCTACTGCGAGACCTATTGGCAAAGAGTGCAACCGAGGTTACTGAATGTTATTCACAATTTGAGTTTATAATTGATATGCATGTTTCCTTAATTGTGCAACACTTGTTTATGAAGGGCATCATGCGCAACTACATATATTAGTTCTGTTACATATGTATTTGTTTAGGATACCCAATTGTCTAATAACAAGGAGTTCCTGTTTAAACTTATCAACTATTGCTTTACAGACGTTTAAATTTATCTAAGTAAAACGTGATCAACATTTCTAATCTTGTCTGGTAACCCTACTATGGTAAACAAAAATCCTAATATCGTCCCCATGCCTTACATACGCACGTATCAAGAGTAGCTCGTGCTGTATTATCCCTAATGAAAGTAAACAGCATTTGTAAAGTGAAAGTTAAGAACAGGCTACTAAGAGAGCAATGCTTCTTGCTAAATGAATGTGTCTATGTTAACTCTGGGATTACAAAAGATCACGATAACATGTTTGTCACTTGAAGTATGTGTTGTTGTGGTATACGGTGTCCAAATGTCAAACATGAGGGTTTCTGTTCAAGGCACGGTGAAAGTCTGGCCTTACTATGGGACTGTGCACTTTTTTGCATAGCAAACTTCGTGAGCAACAGAAAGAGCGACCTGTTTGACGTTTTATATTTTGATGTAACTCTTGTTTCAGAGCGTTGGGTATCAGGGGTCGCATGCATCTCTGGGACCAGTGAGGCCAGCAGGAAATGCATTGAGTTTTGTGTACTTGATAGTTATGTTTATTGTTTCTGCTCAAGATCGCAAACTGTCGGGAGACTTCCGGCTTTGCCACCCAGGACAGGCGGGATGTACACAAGTGTGAAGAGGTGTCAGTGTCACTGGCTGTAACTCAACCATCGACACAAACAAACTTGGTAGTGCGTAACCTAGAAGCCGTGGGAGCTTAGAGTCAACAACCGGATGAGGCATAGAACACAACACCATCTGTGGCCAGCTCAGTGAGGAGAGCTGCAAACTGCCATACCATGGACGGTAAATACACACCAGATATCATTCCATGGACTGTACCCAATCAGAAGGAGATGCCATATGAGGGTGAATGCAGGCAGAGGATACACAGGAAGGGGGGAGAATCCGGAAGAAAGAGTCGAGAGAAGATAGACGGGGAATGGGGTAGACGTGGTATGGGGAAGAAAGAGGCTAAAGGAAGGAACGGCATTAGAGTGCATAGAAAAAAAAGTACGGCCGGCCAGCCATGATTAATTAGGGGAGGAGAAGCCGCAGAGCGCACGCTGGGCGAAGCCCGTTGAAGTGCTGTGCGTCCGTAAATGCAATTAGGAGGGAGGGAGGCTGATGCGGCAGCCTGTGGTTCGACTGCATGTCTCCTGGTGCACAGATTACTAGCCCTGTTGCATAGTCTGCACGACCACTGAAAGTAAAGAGAGGAAAGGAGAGAGAGAGAGAGAGAGAGAGAAAGAATGAGAGCGAAAGAATGAGAAAGAGAGAAAGAGAGGGAGAGAGAGAGAAAGAGGGAGAGAGAAAGATATGGAGAGAAAGGGAGAGAGAAAGAGAGGGAGAGAGAAAGAGAGAGAGAAAGAAAGAGAGAGAAAGAAAGAGAGCGAGAAAAAGAAAGAGAGAGAGAGAAAGAAAGAGAGAGAGAGAAAGAAAGAGAGAAACAAAGAGAGAGAAAGAAAGAGAGAGAAAGAGAGAGAGAGAGAGAGAGAAAGAGAGAGAAAGAAAGAGAGAGAGAAACAAAGAGAGAAACAAAGAGAGAGAAAGAAAGAGAGAGAAAGAGAGAGAGAGAGAAAGAGAGAGAAAGAGAGAGAAAGAGAGAGAGAAAGAAAGAAAGAAAGGAGAAAGAGAAAGAGAGAAAGAGAGAAAGTGAAAGAAAGAAGGAAACAAAGAGAAAGAGAAAGAGAGAAAGAGAAAGAGAAAGAGAAAGAGAAAGAGAAAGAGAAAGAGAAAGAGAAAGAGAGAAATAGAAAGAGAAAGAGAAAGAGGAAGAGAAAGAGAGAGACTAGCCCTCTGCAGGTACATAAACAGCCCAGGCCTGCAAAGAGCAGTAACAGGCAAATGGCCAGCCATCACCCATGGGTTATTAAGGCAGGCAGCAGCAATCTATCAGGACAACACTAGGGCATACATCTTGTGTCAAGCATGGAAACGATTCATTGCAAGGGCACAGGCTTAAGGTGCTGCAGAGACCTACATGGCTAACGTGTTGAGAAATGGTTGTGCACGAGGTCAAGGCCGATGATAACACGCCAAATCTGCATGCGTCGCAAGCCTCTCCCTTTACAGCGTCCAGTGTCACGTGCTATCGGGGATTCACCAGATTGGTTGAATTATGCGGCCATCTGTGAAAGTACGGCCGGCCGGCCAGCCATGATTAATTAGGGGAGGAGAAGCGTGTTAGGGGAGGAGAAGCCGCAGAGCGCACGCTGGGCGAAGCCCTTTGATGTGCTGTGCGGCCGTGAATGCACGTGCTTGTTTGGTCACGTGATTCACGTGAACTTAATGAAAACCGCAGCGCAAGAAGCCCTTGGTTTCACGAGCGTTTTGAGGACATGAATTCTCGCTCCGCTCAATGCGCTTGCGTGCATTGATAGGTCGCAAGACCTAAAAAGACACATTGCAATAGTTTCAGCAACAGATCATTTTACTTCAGTCACCTGGGTGCATTGCAGGTGAAAGTGAATTTTGAAAAGCATGGATGGCTGCATAAATAAAACAAGCATTAGAAATGCAATCGGGCTCGGATTTATTTGAGTTTGAGCTAATGGCATTGTAAATGCCAATGTATTGTTGCTATGTGTTATGGAGTGTGTTCATGTGGTGTGTACTGCCAGTGATCTCCTTGTGAGTGTGAGAATATTGCACCGTTACTGCCTGTGATGTCCTTCTTGTGAGTGTGAGGAGCTTGCACCTCTGCTGCCTGTGGTCTCCTTGTGAGTGCAAGAAGATTGCACTGCTGCTGCCTGTGATGTCGTTCTTGTGAGTGTGAGAAGCTTGCACCACTGCTGCTTGTGATGTCCTTGTGAGTGGGAGAAGCTTGCACCTCAGCTGCCTGTGGTCTCCTTGTGAGTGTAAGAAGCTTGCACAGCTGCTGCCTGTGATGTCCTTCGTGCGAGTGTGAGAAGCTTGCACCGCTGCTTCCTGTGAGTATGAGAAAGATTGCATTGAGCATCTCTGTGCTGTGCCTGTTCTTTGTAAGGGACTCTTGCTCTGTTGCTGCTGCTGCCTTGGCACAGTACCTGCTGTGAGTGTGTAAGGGAAGCTTGCACCACTGCTGCTTGTGATGTCGTTCTTGCGAGTGTGAGAAGCTTGCACCTCTGCTGCCTGTGGCCTCCTTGTGAGTGTAAGAAGCTTGCACTGCTGCTGCCTGTGATGTCGTTCTTGTGAGTATGAGAAGCTTGCACCGCTGCTGCTTGTGATGTCCTTCTTGTGAGTGGGAGAAGCTTGCACCTCAGCTGCCTGTGGTCTCCTTGTGAGTGTAAGAAGCTTGCACAGCTGCTGCCTGTGATGTCCTTCTTGTGAGTGTGAGAAACTTGCACCGCTGCTGCCTGTGAGTATGAGAAGATTGCATTGTGCATCTCTGTGCTGTTCCTGTTCTTTGTAAGGGACTCTTGCTCTGTTGCTGCTGCTGCCTTGGCACAGTACCTGCTGTCAGTGTGTAAGGGAAGCTTGCACCACTGCTGCTTGTGATGTATTTCTTGCGAGTGTGAGAAGCTTGTACCTCTGCTGCTTGTGGTCTCCTCGTGAGTGTAAGAAGCTTGCACTGCTGCTGCCTGTGATGTCGTTCTTGTGAGTGTGAGAAGCTTGCACCGCTGCTGCTTGTGATGTCCTTCTTGTGAGTGGGAGAAGCTTGCACCTCAGCTGCCTGTGGTCTCCTTGTGAGTGTAAGATGCTTGCACAGCTGCTGCCTGTGATGTACTACTCACTACTCTACTCTACTCACTACTCTGCACTCACTACTCACTACTCTGCACTCACTACTCACTACTCTACTCACTACTCTAGTCACTACTCTGCACTCACTACTCTACTCACTACTCTACTCACTACTCACTACTCTACTCACTACTCTACTGACTACTCTACTCACTAGTCTACTCACTACTCTGCACTCACTACTCACTACTCTCCACTCACTACTCTACTCACTACTCACTACTCTACTCACTACTCATTACTCTGCACTCACTACTTTACTCACTACTCTACTCTACTCACCTCACTACTCTACTCACTACTCTACTCACTACTAACTACTCAACTCACTACTCTACTCACTACTCTGCACTCACTACTCACTACTCACCTCACTACACTACTCACTACTCTCTTCTCACTACTCACTACTCTGCACTCACTACTTTACTCACTACTCTACTCTACTCACCTCACTACTCTACTCACTACTCACTACTCTGCACTCACTACTCACTACTCACCTCACTACTCTATTCACTACTCACTACTCTACTCACTACTCACTACTCTACTCACTACTCTACTCACTACTCTACTCACTACTCACTACTCTACTCACTACTCTGCACTCACAACTCACTACTCTAGTCACTACTCTGCACTCACTACTCACTACTCTACTCACTTCTCACTACCCTACTCACTACTCTGCACTCACTACTCACTACTCTACTCACTACTCACTACTCTACTCTCTACTCACTACTCTACTACTCTACTCACTACTCTACTCTCTACTCTACTCACTACTCTACTCCCTACTCTACTCACTACTCTACTCACTACTCTACTCACTACTCACTACTCTACACACTACTCTGCACTCACATCTCACATCTCACAACACTTACGACTTGAAAGCGCTGCAACAAAAGATGTTACAGTTAACCAATGAATTGGTACGCAGTTTACATACATAGGAAGGATGGACATTTACGTTGGCTTTGCTTGTTCTTCCTATCAAAACCGATGTTCGCAGCAAGAGTTTAACTCAGTGAGACATCTTGCTGTACATTATGCATGTTAGTGCTTACAAACTACTGTATTCAAACTACGTTTTGAAGTGTTCTGCTCTGCAGTGCCCTGTATGACCTCTGAGCCCTCCATTGCCATTTGACCCGCACTAAAGTGCACAGGTGCACATCCCCTCCCTGGCCCAGGGCCTGGGTTATTGCCCTGTGTCCTTTATGTGCTGCGTACAAGTGCCTAGATCTGCTTGCGTCCGTTCTGCCGTGCCATGAATAGGCGCTGGAAGGAAGCGTGTCACCTCTACATTCATTGTGTAACAGTTTGTTCTAGCCTAGGCAGCAGTGTAGCTCACTGTATGTCTTGTGCTGTGTCATGCTGCACTGCATTCTGCAGCATTGTCTCCCATCTCATTGTCTCGCCTAGCCGGCTTTTCAAATTTTGGTTATCCATTTGTTGTTGAAAGTGATTCTCCCCGCCAAACCTCACAGGTTATTTGTTCGTCGCTGCATATTTGTTCTAGTGCGGAGAAGGGATGTTCTTGTGCAAGATCCTTGTCGATAACACCTACATCCGGTCTTCGTCCGGCTTTCCAGTTCTGCATCTGCAGTCAATGCTATTGGTCTTTGTCTGTCTTTTAGTTTTCCCAACTCTACTTTAATGATAATCAGCATTTCATCTCGCCACCGTTAGAAACATAGTTGGTCTCGTTCATTATGCAAATATCCAGTTTTCTGTGTTTCATGCAGCCGCAGCCCGGTCAGCTTGGCCTACCCCAGGTGACAGGAGAGGGGGGGAGGGGGAGGGGGAGGATGGAGGGGGGTTGAGGGGGGAGGAGGGGGGGGGAACTGGAGCACTCTCAACCCAATGGGCTTTGCATTATTTCTTTGGTGTTTTTTTAGCTGATCTGAGCCATAGTTTTCATCCGTTTATAGTGCCTGGTGCGTTTCTCAGTGATAAGATTTGTTGTAGTTATTAGTTTTCACAGGTGCTCGGTGTGAGCTGCTATAACGCATATTTACGTGCTCCGACTTAAAGCATTTTTTCCTTGTAATCCCCTCTAGAAATGTCCTGGCCTTTTTGACATAATCCGCGAACTCCTTTTGGCCCGTGTTTTGGCAAGATAAGAGTGTTCCTGCTCGAAATAGTGTGTTATAAGAATACATAATCCTTGTATCCCACCTTCTTAAAGATTGATGGAGTTTTGGCAGCGCAAATCACGAACAGCTTGGATCCGTGTGCTGTTTTGTGTTTACACAGGCGCTCCTCGCATTGTGATGCTTTACAATTTCAGCTTGGCAAACCGGTGCAGACTAGAGCGCCTCGCAGTTCGGTGCTTCTGCTGCCGCTGCCCTGCGCGTGCCCATTACCCAGTGCGGATGGGCTCGGGGGCCATACGGGAGCACAGCGGCGCTGCTGCTGCCACTTGCACGTCCCCATAAACTGCAGAGAGCACCGCAGCACATCTACTGCTCCTGGCACGTGCCCATAAACTACAGACTAAATCAGGCGGGGAGACGGGGGGTGAGCCAGAGAGCGGCAGAGCAGCTCCCCGGGCCGGCAGGAAGGAGCCGCACACGGCGTCTATGCCTGTGTGCACGTGAGGAGGACGCGCGCCAGACAAACACACTGCTAGATGGTGAACGCGCGCACACCATCTGGAATGCATTACACGGCCACCCTGACAGCTCCTAATTATAATTAATGTACTTCTTTGCGCGAGCACGAACGAAATATGCCCAAAATGGCGGAACAAAACTACATTTACCCTATCACTTCAAGCCTATTAAAACGACAACACAACGAAGACGAATCACTGGCCAGATGACAGAAAACGCTAAGGAATGTGTGGAATTTGTCTCGGCCAAAGCCCTAGGAGATACTTCTTTTTTTTCTTCTTTAACATTAGTTCTCTAACTCCTCCCACTTTCAGTGGGGAGGAGTCCGAGCCCTAAAAAGGAATGCTGCACTCTAAAATTGGACAGGACTCACTAATAGATATTTTGTAATACGCGCATAATATGTGAAATGTTATTATTGTTAGTCTTTATCTTTATTTTTATATTCAGTTCGTAAGACACTATGTTTGTTAAGCAAACTTGTATAAAAACAATAAACAAATATAGAAAGGCCTATCGAGACTTAAAAGTTCCTAAAGGGAATAAGAGTCCAGTGTTATTTTTCTATCACGGCATGCAAGCCTTACCCTTATCTCTTCCAAGACAGCAAAATAGGGAGCAGCCGCTAATTCAACAAGACAGTCTTTGAAAATTCTGGTTTCCAAAGATAAGGTTGCAGGACCAGTGGCAACCACCTCCCTCAAGTAAATTAGCCACTACGTTTTGCGCAAGATATTAAGTATTATTGTGCTATAAGGGATATAACCTTTACTTTAATAAAAAAGAAAAACTTTAAAGTCACAAGCGGCTGCCCTGTTCTGAAAACATCTTCTGCATAGACAGAGTACGGAGTCTGTGCACCAGAGAACGTCAAATTATGGCATATAATTCCCTATTTCCTGTTCTCTCGAATATCAGTTTCCCGCTTTACGCTGCATTTCTTTACTGCTCCTCATGCAAGTGCCTCTACCACAACACAACTGCTCAACAATAAGCATGCCACCCCAAAAACCCATTTGTTTAAATATCAAGCAATTTTAAGTGCTCAACATAATCTCAATGTCAAAGCATAATCTTGTGGTAATTCAATTGATGTTTACAAACAACCAACACAGTGTTTATGGTGCATTATTTAGAACGTACAGAAATGCAAGAGGATAGAGTAGTTACCGACAAGTAGGTTCAGTGCTCAGGGGTGCTAGAGAGCCGGAGAGCAAGATGGCGGCACTCTTGTGAGGCTCTAGCAGCCCGGAAACAACATCCGTCAGCATCCCGTCACAAGGTGGAAACATCATGCCAAAGTACAATCCCAGTTCAGTCGGAACATCGGGAAGTCACTGAGGTGTAAGAAACACGATGGCCGCACAACTGAAACGGAGCAGCGCATTTCCTCACTTGAAGACACATCGTCCACAAGTCAAGATCACCTTCCAGGCATGGAAAAATTACTAAAGATCATCGCAGCGAAAAATGAGGACTCAGAAGCTCGCTTTTGCAGAAATAATTAGCGCATCGTGGGAGTTCCAGAGTCCATAGCCACGGGCCACCTGGAGGACTATGTAGAGCGAATGCTGCTGGGGCTATTTGGCACAGAGGCGTTCTCTAAAGTACTGGTGGTGGAGAGGGCGCATTGTTCCCTGTCAGCTAGGCTGCTGCGAGCACCCCCCACCTCATCCTGGCACAGCTTCTTAATTACAAAGATCGCAACGCGATACTGAAGCTGGCACGAGACATCGCACCCCACCTGCGGGACATCATCAACACCTCCTTCGACACAGCCACCTTCCCTGAGAGCTGGAAGCAAGCCGAACTCAGCGCTCTACTAAAGAAACCAACAGCGGACCCCACCGAACTCAAGAATTACCGCCCCATCTCGCTCCTCCCGTTCCCAGCCAAAGTCATCGAGAAGACCGTCAACAAGCAGCTGGCCGCCTTCCTTGAGACTAATGGATCCCTCGACCCCTCACAGTCTGGCTTCCGAGCCAACCACAGCACCGAGACCGCCCTCATCGCTGCCACCGATGACATCCGAGCCCTGCTGGACAACGGTGAAACAGCGGCCCTCATCCTCCTAGACCTCTCCGCGGAGTTCGACGCTGTTTGCCACCACACCCTAGTGCAGCGCCTCAGCAACATCAGAATCCAGGAGAAGGCACTGGAGTGGATCATCTCCTTCCTCGCTGGAAGGACACAGAGAGTCCGCCTACCACCGTTCAGATCTGCAGCCACAGAAGTCATCTGCGGTGTTCCTCAGGGCTCCTCGCTCAGCCCCACCCTCTTCAACGTCTACATGAGCCCCCTGGCGGCCATCGCACGCCAGCACAACCTCAACATCATCTCCTTCCTCGCTGGAAGGACACAGAGAGTCCGCCTACCACCGTTCAGATCTGCAGCCACGGAAGTCATCTGCGGTGTTCCTCAGGGCTCCTCGCTCAGCCCCACCCTCTTCAACGTCTACATGAGCCCCCTGGCGGCCATCGCACGCCAGCACAACCTCAACATCATCTCCTACGCCGACGACACCCAGCTGATCCTCTCCCTGACCAACGACCCCGCCGCCGCCAGAACCAACCTCCACGAAGGGATGAAAGACGTAGCCGAGTGGATGACGACCAGCCGCCTGAAACTGAACTCAGACAAGACGGAAGTCCTTATCCTGGGCTCCTCGCCCTCCGCCTGGGACGACTCCTGGTGGCCCCCCGCCCTGGGCACCGCACCCAAACCGACAGACCACGCACGCAACCTGGGCTTCATCCTGGACTCCTCCCTCTCCATGACCAGACAAGTCAACGCCGTCTCCGCGTCCTGTTTCAACATCCTGCGCATGCTACGGAAGATCTTCCGGTGGATCCCCACCGAGACCAGGAAGACTGTCACCCAGGCCCTCGTCACCAGCCGACTAGACTACGGCAACGCCCTCTACGCCGGAACCACCGCCAAGCTCCAGAAGAGACTCCAGCGGATCCAGAACGCCTCAGCCAGACTCATCCTCGACATCCCCCGACGCAGCCACATCTCCGGACACCTGAGAGACCTGCACTGGCTCCCCGTCAACAAGAGAATCACCTTCCGTCTCCTCACCCACGCACACAAAGCCCTACACGACCAAGGCCCGAGCTACCTCAACAACCGCCTCAACTTCTACGCTCCCAAACGCCACCTCCGATCGACCAACCACGCCCTCGCCGCCGTCCCCCGCATCCGAAGAGCGACAACAGGAGGAAGGTCCTTCTCCTACCTGGCCGCCAAGACCTGGAACACCCTCCCTACCGACCTCCGCCTGACCCAAGATCACCTCTCCTTCACTAAGTGACATCCCTACTTAGTAAAATCTTAACCTAAAAAGGTGTCAGCCAAGATGTACATTTTCATGTTGATCCACCATGTGCCTGCAAAATGCAGATTACTAGGGATCGAGCATCCTCTTATAGAGTTGGAGAACGGTCTTGGCAATTATACAGCTTCCATAGTGTTTAAAACGAGATGCACAACAGTGTTTCTGAAGTGGTTTTGCATTTATGCATCGAACATCTTTTTGCGTTTACGTTTTTCACCATATCTTTTACTTCAGGCATAATTAGATAATTATGTGTTGTTGATGTTTACTTGCCGTCTTCAGCTACATTGTGGCCTGCTAGTTCTCTTAAAGGAAACCACAATTTAAATAGTTAGTTTGAGGTTCGTACAGTAGAATCAAAAGATATAAATTCCTTCATATTGGCTCAATCGGAGCAGTGATTAAGCATTCGAGTCAAGATATACAGAATATGTTTTATTCAACTAATTTTTTATTTTACTTTTGTCTTAGCAACGAGGCAACTGATCATTTCATATGACACTTGCGGACAAAGTGAGAGTTCTGTTTATTTGTTCTGTTTATTTTAGAATACTCTGAAATGTAAGCTTCATTGACAGTAGTGCCTATCTAAAAGTAGTAATGTCAGTACATATTGTGACTGTCTTCCCTGTGTCCCCGATTGATAGGTGTCATTGACAATTTGTGTAGCTGCGAAAACATTGCCAACTACAGACTTGTTATCCAGGCACTTGCCAAATTCCAAGTCACAATATTTTGATTCTGACCCAGGCATGGTACTTTTCAATACCCGTTAAGCCCAGTGTTGTCATCTAAGCTGTCAAATGAAGAGTAATTGAGCATTATGCAGCGCATGTGGAGCAGTGGGTTTAAACACAATAACCAGTTGGTCAACAAATTACCCACTTTATGTATGGCTGTATCTATTTTGAAATCTGATCTACATTCAGAAAGGGACCAAATATTAATAAATGACTGGGCTTAGAGTTGTGGTAGACCCCAGGTAGTAGTATTATTATATTGCTCATATGAGAAGCAGAAGCAATGGAAAGTTGTCTACTACTCTACTCACTACTCTACTCTCTACTCTACTCACTACTCTACTCCCTACTCTACTCACTACTCTACTCACTACTCTACTCACTACTCACTACTCTACACACTACTCTGCACTCACATCTCACAACACTTACGACTTGAAAGCGCTGCAACAAAAGATGTTACAGTTAACCAATGAATTGGTACGCAGTTTACATACATAGGAAGGATGGACATTTACGTTGGCTTTGCTTGTTCTTCCTATCAAAACCGATGTTCGCAGCAAGAGTTTAACTCAGTGAGACATCTTGCTGTACATTATGCATGTTAGTGCTTACAAACTACTGTATTCAAACTACGTTTTGAAGTGTTCTGCTCTGCAGTGCCCTGTATGACCTCTGAGCCCTCCATTGCCATTTGACCCGCACTAAAGTGCACAGGTGCACATCCCCTCCCTGGCCCAGGGCCTGGGTTATTGCCCCGTGTCCTTTATGTGCTGCGTACAAGTGCCTAGATCTGCTTGCGTCCGTTCTGCCGTGCCATGAATAGGCGCTGGAAGGAAGCGTGTCACCTCTACATTCATTGTGTAACAGTTTGTTCTAGCCTAGGCAGCAGTGTAGCTCACTGTATGTCTTGTGCTGTGTCATGCTGCACTGCATTCTGCAGCATTGTCTCCCATCTCATTGTCTCGCCTAGCCGGCTTTTCAAATTTTGGTTATCCATTTGTTGTTGAAAGTGATTCTCCCCGCCAAACCTCACAGGTTATTTGTTCGTCGCTGCATATTTGTTCTAGTGCGGAGAAGGGATGTTCTTGTGCAAGATCCTTGTCGATAACACCTACATCCGGTCTTCGTCCGGCTTTCCAGTTCTGCATCTGCAGTCAATGCTATTGGTCTTTGTCTGTCTTTTAGTTTTCCCAACTCTACTTTAATGATAATCAGCATTTCATCTCGCCACCGTTAGAAACATAGTTGGTCTCGTTCATTATGCAAATATCCAGTTTTCTGTGTTTCATGCAGCCGCAGCCCGGTCAGCTTGGCCTACCCCAGGTGACAGGAGAGGGGGGGAGGGGGAGGGGGAGAATGGAGGGGGGTTGAGGGGGGAGGAGGGAGGGGGGAACTGGAGCACTCTCAACCCAATGGGCTTTGCATTATTTCTTTGGTGTTTTTTTAGCTGATCTGAGCCATAGTTTTCATCCGTTTATAGTGCCTGGTGCGTTTCTCAGTGAAAAGATTTGTTGTAGTTATTAGTTTTCACAGGTGCTCGGTGTGAGCTGCTATAACGCATATTTACGTGCTCCGACTTAAAGCATTTTTTCCTTGTAATCCCCTCTAGAAATGTCCTGGCCTTTTTGACATAATCCGCGAACTCCTTTTGGCCCGTGTTTTGGCAAGATAAGAGTGTTCCTGCTCGAAATAGTGTGTTATAAGAATACAAAATCCTTGTATCCCACCTTCTTAAAGATTGATGGAGTTTTGGCAGCGCAAATCACGAACAGCTTGGATCCGTGTGCTGTTTTGTGTTTACACAGGCGCTCCTCGCATTGTGATGCTTTACAATTTCAGCTTGGCAAACCGGTGCAGACTAGAGCGCCTCGCAGTTCGGTGCTTCTGCTGCCGCTGCCCTGCGCGTGCCCATTACCCAGTGCGGATGGGCTCGGGGGCCATACGGGAGCACAGCGGCGCTGCTGCTGCCACTTGCACGTCCCCATAAACTGCAGAGAGCACCGCAGCACATCTACTGCTCCTGGCACGTGCCCATAAACTACAGACTAAATCAGGCGGGGAGACGGGGGGTGAGCCAGAGAGCGGCAGAGCAGCTCCCCGGGCCGGCAGGAAGGAGCCGCACATGGCGTCTATGCCTGTGTGCACGTGAGGAGGACGCGCGCCAGACAAACACACTGCTAGATGGTGAACGCGCGCACACCATCTGGAATGCATTACACGGCCACCCTGACAGCTCCTAATTATAATTAATGTACTTCTTTGCGCGAGCACGAACGAAATATGCCCAAGATGGCGGAACAAAACTACATTTACCCTATCACTTCAAGCCTATTAAAACGACAACACAACGAACACGAATCACTGGCCAGATGACAGAACACGCAAAGGAATGTGTGGAATTTGTCTCGGCCAAAGCCCTAGGAGATACTTCTTTTTTTTCTTCTTTAACATTAGTTCTCGAAGCTCCTCCCACTTTCAGTGGGGAGGAGTCCGAGCCCTAAAAACAAAAAAAACATAGTGGTATGTGATGACCCGGCATCCAAGCACATCTCTTGTTCTCCACTTACCTGCTATCACATGACAGTTCTAGTATAGATAAAGTATGTTTTGGCGGACACAAAGAAAGCTCAAGAAAACTTCCAATGAACATTCGGGCCCAATTCACAGAACTAACGTAAGACAAAATCCTAAATGTACTACCATTTCGGTATTCACAGAAGGCACTTACTCATTTCGGTATTCACAGAAGGCACTTACTCATTTTGGTATTCACAGAAGGCAGTTACTCATTTCGGCATTCACAGAAGGCACTTACTCATTTTGGTATTCACAGAAGGCACTTACTCATCAATGAGTGCCTTCTGTGAATGTCGAAATGAGTATGTGCCTTCTGTGCATACCAAAATGGTAGTAACTGCATGGACATTGCCTGAATGGGACGGGATACACCAATTTGTGTTCACGGTGTGAGGGATTTTCCCCCAATATAGCAAAAAAGTTAGGATAAGCCACTTTCACTAAGAATTCCACACATGTGTGACTCATTCATCCTGCAATAGGTAATTCTTGACTATTTTTTTTATCAACTTACAAAAAAAATGCTAAAGCTACTCCAAACATAGGTGTAATTCTATAGGCGCACATTTATGCATTTGTTTTGAGATTCGAGTTGCTTGTTCGTATTTCCTCCTGACCAGCTGCTATGCTGCTAGCACAGTTTTCGCTCCTCACCAGTATTCATCGTGAAGGAAATGGGGCAACATAGCAGGCCTTTACAGCATGTAACAGGGCGGTAAACAGAATGTGTGGCGTCGCAGCCGCCGCCGGGCAGTGTGTACATAACCCAGCCACTGCCAGGCTGGACGGCTTATTAGCCGCGCCTTTCAACACGCTATTTTGACAGGCCGTGTCGGGAAGGGGTCGGGAGGCTGCGTCTCCGCCTGGTAAACATCTCCCGTTGCCATGGCGACGCGCCGAGCATCCTTGTCAGAAGCAGACTCCGCGCCCGGAGTGGAGTTCAGTCATTTACCCGGCGAGTCGCGCAAGCTATGCGGCTGTCTTCTTACTAAGTGGTTCTTCTGATGCGGAGAACAGGACGGCCGCTTTGGGGAGTCCGCGGCCTTTATTTCCCCCTGTTTTGTTTGTCATTCTACGTATCTGCTCCGGCCTGACTGGAATCCAGATTTTTTACAGCAGATGTTTATTCGCAATCGCAAAAATATATGCGGAGAAGAGTTTTAGCTATTCAGCAGTCCAATGTTTGTGCACATATGTGCCATATACTTTTATTTAACATATTGCTACAGTTAATGTCACCGATTTCAGGAGTCACACCTACTATTCGATGTATTGTTTTCTGCATACTAGGAGCCTCATTTTTTTAATGCGGAACGCCACATAAATTTAGGTCTTTCAAATGACCTATTTTGGGGCTAATCAAGACCTCACAGAGGGCTCCCTGCCCGCCACTTGCTTCCCATTGGCTGGCTTTATTGTCCCTCTCATTTCATTGCTTCTTATTCGATGGCTTGCCGCCTTCTTTGCATGCTTGTCCCTTGCTTGGAGCATAGCCTCTTCCACTGCTATGTTTTAAGGAACTACTTTTTGGTTATGCACTCCAAGAAAGTGCATGTGTTTATCAGCTCTCTCCCTTATGTGCTTCTCCCCTACCTGCTGATGGGTGCGCATGGTTGCATTATGACACATGCATGCACCTATGTCATTACACATGCCCAGAAGATGATGTGGCCTGTGCCGCTTCAGCTCATCAACTGTGATGGATTAAACCCAGATCTGGTGACTGGGTGTGAGTGTTTGATTGGTTCAGATGCTCCGTCCATTACCACGCCCTTTTGTACCACTTTGTTCACCATAAGTTGGCAAGGTATGCTCAGACGTGAGTCCCTTGCTCACTTTGCCACTGGATTCAAGCAAGCCTGGCTGAAGACGGCTGAAATGCCAGAAACCGGTCCTCGGAAGCTTGTTTCCGGTCCAGGGAAGAGATGGCTTGGCAGTTCGGGCTGGACTGTTCCCATGAGGCACGAGGTCAGACTGATTTTCATGTGGCCATGTCTGAACTGGGGTGGCAGAGTGGGCTAAAGAACGGTGATGGATTAAACCCAGATCTGTTGACTGGGTGTGAGTGTTTGATTGGTTCAGATGCTCCGTCCATCACCACCCCCTTTTGTACCGCTTTGTTCGGCATAAGTTGGCAGGGTATGCTCAGACGTGAGTCCCTTGCTCACTTTGCCACTGGATTCAAGCAAGCCTGGCTGAAGACCGCTGAAATGACAGAAACCGGTCCTAGGAAGCTTGTTTCCGGTCCAGGGAAGGCATGGCTTGGCAGTTCGGGATGGACTGTTCCCATGAGGCACGGGGTCAGACTGATTTTCATATGCCCATGTCTGAACTGGGGTGGGGAAGTGAGCTAAAGAACGGTGATGGATTAAACCCAGATCTGTTGACTGGGTGTGAGTGTTTGATTGGTTGAGATGGTCCTTCCATCACCACCCCCTTTTGTACCACTTGAACTCATCAAAGCACTTCTTTTTCTTTTGTCAGATGCTGCACAGCATCAACAAACAGCATTGGCAAAGCCAATACGTCCAAAAAACGAGACCTATTATGTTTGACAATGCTTATTTTTATTACTTCCACTTTCTTTCCTGCTATATAAAAGGGGTGGTAGATGTCACATTTTATGGGTGAGGTGCTTAGCTTTAATGCACACACTTTGCCCAAGTGATATCTCAAGTAGTCATCAGTGGCGGCCTGTAAGGTACGGGTGTGGCAGGGCGAGGAGGGGCGAGGGGGTGTATTGAATAAAATAAAACACTTACATGGTCTCGCCGAGTCTTTCCATCGCCTTGTCTCTCCCACAACGAGTAAGTCTCTTCCAGGGACCGGGACACACCCAGGCTCCCCACAGCCAATCACAATGCTTTGATAAGCACCCAGGCTCCCCAGAGCCAGTCACAACGCTGCAATGCAGTGTTTTGATTGGTCTGAGGGCTGTGGATCGGCGCGCACCCAGCGTATGAGGGCCTGGGCATGTTCTCCATTCAGGCTGTAATGCAGCATGACGTGCTGTCACCGAAACTGATGTAACAATGCAGCATAGTGAATAAATGGAATTGTAAATTAAGGTTTCATAAACTGTACCTAAGCTTACACCTAACATAGCTATTTAAAGTTGGACATCATTGCACCAACCGTATAATCATAACCTAAGCTTCATAGCTTCTGGAAATGATGACAAACTTTTTTTTTATTCTGCCTAATGTTTGCATATCATGTGAAACCTTGGCAGATGTCTTCTAGGAGCAGGCAGTGCTCATGTACATCCGATCCTTGCCTCTCATCATGTACAGCTTAAAGGGATGGGGAGGTAAGTAGGTCCTTAGAGGAAGCATGTGCATTAATCTTCCGAGCTGGCATTACAGGCATAACATAACTTGTATGTGTGCAGCGCCCAGTCATCTCTTAGGGCACCTTGCTGCTAAATAACAGATGTTATAGAAGCCAACACTTTTTTATGTAAGGTAAAACAAACACAGCTGCACATGTAATTGTTGCATCTGCTGCCCTTGTTAATTTGTATGTATTTAGTTGTTGTTTTATATAGAACCTAATAGACAAAGACCCCGGGTTGATAGAGATTTACAGACAGAATTCACTTGAGAGCCAATAAGGGAAAACAATAATCAGTTATGAAATCACTCTTGGAGCTTCCGTGGGAGTAGTAGGTGCTTCTCGTCAACCCCATGTTTAATCTGCATTTGACTACCTTTTCGGCAATGCAAATAGGTAATTTGTACATGGTGGGTGACCCGTGTTGTTGGGTCATTATATACATTACATACCATAAATGGCAAATTTCAGTGGTTTTGCATGTATGATACAGACCATAATACATTTTTCAGTCTCGGCCTATTCCCATTCCGCAGGAATGGAATAGGACGAGTCTATAGCAGTGAAACCAAGACTTAAACTAAGGTCACCCAAAAAGAGGTTTTCCACGAGTGCATGTGCACATGCACGAGCCCGAGCATTGTGCCTGCCTCCTAGGCAATCTGCTTCTCCGCCCCCCTGGTGTTTCTGGCTTGCTCTTCAAAGGCTCCCCATACCATTTGCTCCTGCCTCCTCGCCCACTGCTTCGCACTTCACTCGCATTTCTGCCCAGACCCCCTCCCAGCGCTGCCTTGGTTTTTTTTTCGGTCTCAGTATCCAGCTGTCTTTTGCAAAGTCCTACCTATCTGATTGCCTCTTCTATGCCTCACACTCTGCCATGCCTCGTACTTTACAGTCAATTTCATGTTGTTCCTTCGTAGATATTTAATGTTATAGCTGTTTTCCTTTACGTTTTCAAAATCACTCTTCAAAGTGTTTGTGCCATCATTCAATTTATGGCGATTTTCTCCCTCTTGCAGGCTAGATTTAACTTGAGTTCGACCCATCTGATTTCTCTCATGCTTTCTGTTTCTCGCACCAGTATTTCCAGTGACACTTAACCCCTTTCCCTCCGATTCCTGCCACCCTCATCATTCTGCTAGTGCTATATCGGGCTTTAAGTGGGCCGGGGGAGGGGCATTGCTGCTAAGTGCAATGTGCTTAACTACCTTATAGTTTACCATTTCGGCATGTGGAGGGTCTGCACATTCAGTTTACCTGTGTTAAATCAGTACAGCGTTTTTTAGGTGCTGGCAGGGCTTTAAGTGGCCGGGTCTCACTGGGTCTGATCATAACTCAATTGATGATTCCAGCCACAAACCTAAGCTCTCCTGTTCAATCCAGCATTCAATCGTAGTGTTTGGTAACTGGCTGGCTTATTAAGGTACTCAATTTCAGGGTCCACTACTTTTGATCGCTTAGAAGGTGCTCTGCAGTCCATCCTACCACAGTGCATGCTGGGAACCGCAGAGGAAATGTTGCTCTTGATTGGCACAATGTGGTGGGTGGCACTTATCTTGTTTATTTTTAATTCTTTACGAAAAATGTAATGTTTTGGTCTTTTTGCACAACGTGAAGCAGAATGTGCAGTGAATTTTCGAGGCATGGTTCCTTCGCCCCAGTCCTGCCTTCTTTAATAGATCCTCGATGAAATACATCATTCTCGTCCAGAGTTTCCCTATCATTAAACACCTTGTTTTTTTCGTTGCACACTTTAAAACTTTCTCTTTGGCACACATATTACCAGCCGTCAGTGCACACTTTCACAAGGCATACACCACCTGCCGTCAGTGCTCACTTCCACCAGGTACACATACCACCAGCCGTCAGTGCACACTTTCACCAGGCATACACACTACCAGCCGTCAGTGCACACTTTCACCAAACACACACCACCAGCCATCAGTGCACGCTTCCACCAGGTACACATACCACCAGCCGTCAGTGCACACTTTCACCAGGCACACACCACCGGCCGTTGGTTGGTGGTGTGTGCCTGGTGAAAGTGTGCACTGTCAGTGCACTCTTCCACCCCAGGCATACATATCAACAGCCATCAGTACACACTTACAACATTCACACAGACCATCAGCCATCAGTGCACACTTTCACCAGGCACCCCCCCAACCGTCAGTGCACACTTTCACCAAACACACACCACCAGCCATCAGTGCACGCTTCCACAAGGTACACATACCACCAGCCGTCAGTGCCCACTTTCACCCGGCACACACCACCAGCCGTTGGTTGGTGGTGTGTGCCTGGTGAAAGTGTGCACTGTCAGTGCACGCGTCCACCCCAGGCATACACATCAACAGCCATCAGTGCACGCTTCCAACATTCACACACACCACCAGCCATCAGTGCACACTTTCGCCAGGCACACAACACCATCCGTCAGTGCACGCTTTCACCAGGCATACACACCACCAGCCATCAGTGCATGATTCCAACAGGCACACACACATCACCAGCCATCAGTGCACGTTTCCACCAGGCACACACACCACTAGCCATTAGTGCATGCTTCCTCTAGACACACACACAACCAGCCATCATCACCAGTCAGTGCATGCTTCCATCATGCACACACACTACTAGCTGTCTGTGCACGCTTCCATCAGACACACACCACCAGCCGTCAGTGCACACTTTCACCAGGCAGACACACACCGCCAGCTGCCAGTGCACGTTTTAACAGGCATACACAACACCAGCTATATTTACATGCTTCCACCAGGCACACACACCACCGTTTGTCAGTGCACGCTTACACCAGGCATACAAACCACCATCCGACCCGCCTAATTGTTAGCCAACTATTTTTTTATGTATTGTCTTTTACACACGTTTGTTAGGCAGATCTATTTTAGTACACATTATGCTGCAATCTGGCGTTCATGAGTTTTTTTCTGGCACACCTCTACCCCAAGGCCTCTCACTGAAAGGTGTGAACTCTAGCACTGCCACGCTCGCGAATGCCTTACAGAGCAACCGCACACACAACACCAGACCACACACACACCACACACACACACCACCCACACACACACACCACACACACACACACACAACCACACACACAACCACACACACACCCACAACAACCGCACACACAACCACACATAAAAACATACACACATCAAACACACACACAACTACACTGAAAACCAAACACCAGGCAAACACCATCAGCCGTCAGTGCACTCTTTCAAAAGGTACACACACCACGAGCCGTCAATACACGCTTTCACCCGACACACACCACCAGTTGTCAGTGCACGCCCTCACTCTATCTATCGCCCTCACTATCTATCTATCGCCCTCACTCTATAGCCCTCACTCTATCTATCTATCGCCCTCACTCTATCGCCCTCACTCTATCGCCCTCACTCTATCGCCCTCACTCTATCGCCCTCACTCTATCGCACTCACTCTATCGCCCTCACTCTATCGCCCTCACTCTATCGCCCTCACTCTATCTATCGCCCTCACTCTATCTATCGCCCTCACTCTATCTATCGCCCTCACTCTATCTATCGCCCTCTCTATATATCGTCCTCACTCTATTTATCGCCCTCTCTATCTATCGCACTCACTCTATCTAACTATCGCCCTCACTATCTATCTATCGCCCTCCCTCTATCTATCTATCGCCCTCACTCTATCTATCTATCGCCCTCACTCTATCTATCTATCGCCCTCACTCTATCTATATGTCTATCTATCGCCCTCCCTCTATCTATCTATCGCCCTCACTCTATCTATCGCACCGCCACAGCATCACTCAGGGGCACCACACCATCACTATGCTCTACCACAGCATCACTGAACGCTACAGCATCACTCAGCGCCACGACAGCATCAATCTGTGCAATCATTCAACAGCAACTGGTTCAAATATGTTCTCTCAATGTATCAAGCTTTATTACAAATGTCACAAAAAGATGTTAATATTTCACTTCTGTTCTTGGATTTTCGTCACAATACACTGAACATAATCTTCACAAAAGTTATTTACAAAAGTTTAGGCTATTGCCATTATAAATTCCAATAACTTTTAAGTATTAATTATTTAAAAAAAATAAAAGCCATTATTATTTGTAATATCAATACATCTAAGTCACGTAAATACAACACATATTGCATTACAACTGCTATAGGTGTCACATTTGCGAAAGTTAAAACTATTGGCATTGTAAATGACAAAGCTATTAATTTCGCTATTTTCAAAACCAACACAAATAAAAAATTTGTCATTTACAATACCAATAGCTCAAACTTTCCTAATGCGAGACCTATTGCATTGCAAATGCTTGTTAACTGTAGCTTTTGAACTTAATTTCCTTATTTTCTAGAATGCACTTTATTCCCAACTCCTGCTGCCCCCACTCTTCGGCTGCGCACAGCCGTGCTCAGCAGGGGTTGCATATAGCCAGGCCGTGCATACAATATGTCTTGGCACCAAACCTGCTGCCAACTGAATCAAGGCCATTGCCAGATGCAGGTTTTCTTCCCATCCTATGGTTACCATGGTGTACACATCCCCATGGACATCAATTGTGGTTTTGTATGGGTACCAGGGATGGGGCTTAGGCTTTGGCATCCTTAATCTTGTCTGGCTCTCCCTGAGTGGCATTAGCACGGGGAAGGACAGGAGCCACTATGGTAGGGGAAGTGTGCTTTGGAGTGTGTAGACAAGCCATTGTGAGCTGCTCAGCCATTCTATGAAGGCCATTAGCAGTGCATAGGAAGCTGTGCCAGGAATATTTCTCAGTCTATTGCTGCCTATCTTCCTGGAATAGTTGTAAATAAGCGTTTTCACCAAGAGTGGTGTGGAGCGAAAGTGTTGAACAGAACGCACGTGTGAGCGTATCACCGGAAGTACGCTTGGTGTGGTCACAACATTGACCATGAGTCATGACTAGAGAGGCTCCGGCGGTGTCCAGGTGTTCACTGGACTTCTCCTGCGGTGCATTGCAATGCACAACCGCATGTGTCGGTGATTCACCTTTAGTTTCGGTGTTGAGCAGGTGATAGCTCCTGGAACTTGCCCAAGCCTGACAAGTATGTGGAGTGTTCCCTCCAGGTGGATGAGGGTGGATACGCGTAATTTAGGCCCCATCCTTGCATGTCACAGAAGCGCAATATTTACGTGCACTTAGCACTATATGCTCTGTGTGCCTTAACTTTATTAACACGGACTGAAGCATCAACATGTACTCCTGAAGTTCATTCACTGTAGAAACTAGAGACTCATGAACATATACACATTAATTTTCAGATTCATTATGAAAATGTGTAGTTCCCACAGATTTACACTCATGTTTCAAGTTGTATTGAATTCATTGAAATTGCACTGAATATGTAACCATGTACACATTTGTTCTTGTTTCATTCATTTTGAAGTTATATGTGCACATATATTTGTGTATTAGAGGTGCACGTTGCAAATGTTTAAAGCTAGCATAACTAGGCCTCTAGTTCTTAGCACAAAATGTGTTTTGCTAGCTCTGCATGTTCTCTCCTCTGCATGTGAGTTCTCAAGATTTCGTTGCCAGAGAAAGAAGTTTTATGGATTAGAGATAGTGAAGCCTGAGAGGAGGAATCTTGACAAGAACTGGACCATTTAATGAGCAGAAGAAGCCTTCTATTCATCTCGTATCAGGAACGGAGGCTAACTAAAGGTTGCTGCGGCTAACCAAGTTCTGTGGGATGGGAAAGTCTGGAGATGTTGCAATTGGACCTGTGGAGTTGAACACCATTGGTCCTTGGAGGAGTGGATCAAGATATGGCTGAAGATGAGGTCTGTGTGTTTTAATTAGTGCTCTATTACATCCCAGTAAATGTTCTCCTCCTTCACAATGAATGTTCTTCTCCTTCTTCTCATTGCACAAGTGTTCTATTGATTCACAGCAAATGTTCCCCTCCTTCTTCACAGTAAATGTTCACTTCCTTCTTCACAGTAAATTATCTCCTCCTTCTTCTCATTCCACAAGTGCTCTATTGCACCACAGTAAATGTTCTCCGCCTTCTTCTCTTTACACAAGTGCTCTAATGCATCACAGTAAATGTTCTCTTCATTCTTCACAGTAAATGTTCTTCTCCTTATTCTTATTGAAACAAGTGCTCTATTGCATCACAGTAAATGTTCTCTTCATTCTTCAAAGTAAATGTTCTTCTCCTTATTCTCATTGAAACTAGTGCTCTATTGCATCACAGTAAATGTTCTCTTCATTCTTCACAGTAAATGTTCTTCTCCTTATTCTCATTGAAACAAGTGCTCTATTGCATCACAGTAAATGTTCTTTTCCATCTTCACAGTAATTGTTCTTCTCCTTATTCTCATTGCACAAGTGCTCTACTGCATCACAGTGAATGTTCCCCTCCTTCTTCACAGTAAATGTTCTCTTCCTTCTTCACAGTAAATGATTTCCTCCTTCTTCTCATTGCACAAGTGCTATATTGCATCACATCAAATGTTCCCCTCCTTCTTCACAGTAAATGTTCTCTCCCTTCTTGTCATTGTCAAGTGCTTTTTTTCCATCACAGTAAATGTTCTCTTCCTTCTTCACAGTAAATGTTCTTCTCCTTATTCTCATTGCACAAGTGCTCTATTGCATCACAGTAAATGTTCTCTTCATTCTTCACAGTAGATGTTCTTCTCCTTATTCTCATTGAAACAAGTGCTCTATTGCATCACAGTAAATGTTCTTTTCCTTCTTCACAGTAATTGTTCTTCTCCTTATTCTCATTGCACAAGTGCTCTACTGCATCACAGTGAATGTTCCCCTCCTTCTTCACAGTAAATGTTCTCTTCCTTCTTCACAGTAAATGATTTCCTCCTACTTCTCATTGCACAAGCGCTATATTGCATCACATCAAATGTTCTCTTCCTTCTTCACAGTAAATGTTCTCCGCCTTCTTCTCTTCACACAAGTGCTCTAATGCATCACAGTAAATGTTCTCTTCATTCTTCACAGTAAATGTTCTTCTCCTTATTCTCATTGAAACAAGTGCTCTATTGCATCACAGTAAATATTCTTTTCCTTCTTCACAGTAATTGTTCTTCTCCTTATTCTCATTGCACAAGTGCTCTACTGCATCACAGTGAATGTTCCCCTCCTTCTTCACAGTAAATGTTCTCTTCCTTCTTCACAGTAAATGATTTCCTCCTTCTTCTCATTGCACAAGCGCTATATTGCATCACATCAAATGTTCCCCTCCTTCTTCACAGTAAATGTTCTCTCCCTGCTTGTCATTGTCAAGTGCTTTTTTTCCATCACAGTAAATGTTCTCTTCCTTCTTCACAGTAAATGTTCTTCTCCTTATGCTCATTGCACAAGTGCTCTATTGCATCACAGTAAATGTTCTCCTCCTTCTTCTCTTTACACAAGTGCTCTATTGCATCACATAAATGTTCTCCTCCTTCTTCTTTATACACAAGTGCTATATTGCATCACAGTAAATGTTCTCCTCCTTCTTTTTACACAAGTGCTCTATGGCATCACAGTAAATGTTTTCCTCCTTCTAATTGCACAAGTGCTCTATTACATCACAGTAAATATGCTCCTCCTTCTTCACAATGAATGTTCTCCTCCTTCTTCTCTTTACACAAGTGTTCTATTGATTGTCAGCAAATGTTCCCCTCCTTCTTCACAGTAAATGTTCTCTGCCTTATTCTCTTTACACAAGTGCTCCAATGCATCACAGTAAATGTTCTCTTCCCTCTTCACAGTAAATGTTCTTCTCCTTATTCTCATTTGCACAAGTGCTCTATTGCATCATAGTAAATGTTCTCCTCCTTCTTCTTTTTACACAAGTGCTCTATTACATCACCTACATGTGCTCCTCCTTCTTCTTTAATACACAAGTGCTCTATTGCATCACAGTAAATGTTCTCCTCCTTCTTTTTACACAAGTGCTCTATGGCATCACAGTAAATGTTTTCCTCCTTCTAATTGCACAAGTGCTCTATTACATCACAGTAAATATTCTCCTCCTTCTTCACAATGAATGTTCTCCTCCTTCGTCTCTTTACACAAGTGTTCTATTGATTCACAGCAAATGTTCCCCTCCTTCTTCACAGTAAATGTTCTCTGCCTTCTTCTCTTTACACAAGTGCTCTAATGCATCACAGTAAATGTTCTCTTCATTCTTCACAGGAAATGTTCTTCTCCTTATTCTCATTGCACAAGTGCTCTATTGCATCACAGTAAATGTTCTTTTCCTTCTTCACTGTAAATGTTCTTCTCCTTATTCTCATTGCACAGGTGCTGTACTGCATCACAGTAAATGCTATCCGCCTTCTTCTTTTTACACAAGTGCTCTAAAGCATCACAGTAAATGTTCTCTTCCTTCTTCACAGTAACAGTTCTTCTCCTTATTCTCATTGCACAAGTGCTCTATTGCATCACAGTAAATGTTCTCCGCCTTCTTCTTTTTACACAAGTGCGCTAATGCATCACAGTAAATGTTCTCTTCCTTCTTCACAGTAAATGTTCTTCTCCTTATTCTCTTTGCACAAGTGCTCTGTTGCATCACAGTAAATGTTCTCCTCCTTCTTTCTACCCAAGTGCTCTATTGCATCACAGTAAATGTTCTCCTCCTTCTTCTTTTGACACTAGTGCTCTATTGCATCACAGTAAATGTTCTCCTCCTTCTCACAGCATAAGTCCTCTATTACATCACAGTAAATGTTCTCCTCCTTCTTATTGCACAAGTGCTCTATTACATCACAGTAAATGTTCTTTTCCTTCTCTTTACACAAGAGCTCTATTGCATCGCAGTATATGTTCTCTTCCTTCTTCACAGTAACAGTTCTTCTCCTTATTCTCATTGCACAAGTGCTCTACTGCATCACAGTAAATGTTCTCCTCCTTCTTCTTTTTACACAAATGCTCAATTGGATCACAGTAAATGTTCTCCTCCTTCTTTTTACCCAAGTGCTCTATTGCATCACAGTAAATGTCCTCCTCCTTCTCACTGCATAAGTGCTGTATTACATCACAGTAAATGTTCTCCTCCTTCTCATTGCACAAGTGCTCTATTGCATCACAGTAATTGTTCTCCGCCTCCTTCTCACTGCATAAGTGCTCTATTACATCACAGTAAATGTTCTCCTCCTTCTCATTGCACAAGTGCTCTATTACATCACAGTAAATGTTCTCCTCCTTCTCATTGCACAAGTTCTCTATTACATCACAGTAAATGTTCTCCTCCTTCTCATTGCACAAGTGCTCTATTACATCACAGTAAATGTTCTCCTCCTTCTCATTGCACAAGTGCTCTATTGCATCGCAGTAAATGTTCTCCGCCTTCTCCTCTTTACACAAGTGCCCTAATGCATCACAGTAAATGTTCTCCTCCTTCTCTTTAGACAAGTGCTCTATTGCATCGAAGTAAATGTTCTCTTCCTTCTTCACAGTAAATGTTCTACTCCTTCTCATTGCACAAGTGCTCTATTGCATCACAGTAAATGTTCTCCTCCTTCTCATTGCACAAGTGCTCTGTTGCATCACAGTAAATGTTCTCCTCCTTCTCTTTAGACAAGTGCTCTATTGCATCGAAGTAAATGTTCTCTTCCTTCTTCACAGTAAATGTTCTACTCCTTCTCATTGCACAAGTGCTCTATTGCATCACAGTAAATGTTCTCCTCCTTCTCATTGCACAAGTGCTCTATTACATCACAGTAAATGTTCTCCTCCTTCTCTTTAGACAAGTGCTCTATTGCATCGTAGTAAATGTTCTCTTCCTACTTCACATTAAATGTTTTACTCCTTCTCATTGCACAAGTGCTCTATTGCATCACATTAAATGTTCTCCTCCTTCTCATTGCACAAGTGCTCTATTACATCACAGTAAATGTTCTCCTCCTTCTCTTTAGACAAGTGCTCTACTACATCGTAGTAAATGTTCTCTTCCTACTTCACATTAAATGTTCTACTCCTTCTTCTCATTGCACAAGCTCTCTATTGCATCACAGCAAATGTTCCCCTCCTTCACAGTAAATGTTCTCTTCCTTCTTCACAGTAAATGATCTCCTCCTTCTTCTCATTGCACAAGCGCTATATTGCATCACAGCAAATGCTCCCCTCCTTTACAGTAAATGTTCTCCTCCTTCTCTTTACACATGTGCTTTATTGCATCAAAGTAAATGTTCTCCCTTTTTCTCTCATTGCACAATGGCTCTATTGCATCACAGTAAATGTTCTCCTATTTCTTCTCTTTGCACAAGTGCTCTATTGCATCATAGTAAATGTTCTCCCCCTTCTAGTCATTGTCAAGCGCTTTTTTTCCATCACAGTAAATGTTCTCCTCCTTCTCACTGCACATGTGCACTATTGCCTCCACCATATTCCATCTTTGCTCATAGGCTCCACAGGACACTGGAGTTGTCAAGTGGAGTACCAGGCAATCTGAGTATAGACTGAGCGCTGCATTCTAGGCGGAACTGTCCTTCTTTTCTGTTCTAAAGTAATCTCCTTGGGAGCCCTTTCTGTTGCTCACTCTTTGGCTGAGAGGATGGAGTGAGCCTCAGTGGCACCCAGTGTCCCCCCACCCACACCCTGCGAAAAGAAATTATCATCACACCAGTGAAGCTAGAGAGGAACATGGATTAACAAAGCTCCCTGAGAGCCCATGCTGTTTCCTGTCCAGCGCGCGTGCCTTTGAACTGCGCTACAAGCAGTGTCTCAAACAGGCACCATCTTTTTTCTGTGGGAATGTCCAACTTTTTGTCACAGCCTTGGAAGAATTTGGATACAACACATCTACTGCATCAATGCATGGCCTGTATGTATGGCACGCTCCTAGCAATGAAGGTTCCCTGAGGATCCAGCACCCCCACCACTGCAGGCCACTTGGTACATTCCAGTGTATTCTGCATTCTGGCCATTGACACTGAAAGTTGGCTAGAAATGGTACTTTATACAACTAGGGGTAAGTGTAATGATTCTTTAAATATCCATGGCCGTGTAATAGTGGACTGGCAATGGGGCTTTACATGCTGGGTGCAAATCAGGAATACTGACATGACAAGAGTGTGTTACATATTGGTGCTAGACGCGCAATCGAATGTCAATCATTGCTTGCATTTATTTAACCATTTGTGCAAATATCTGTCAAGGCATCCAGATGCAAGAAACCAAACATGGGGCAATGTACAATAGGTACATTGTACATTGGGTGTGCAATGTACGTACTGGAAATGGACATATTAGGGGAGGCAGATTTATACTGTAGGAAGAACAGTTGTGTGATTGAAAAATGCATACCTCCATAATACATGCCTTAACCGCGTGGTCTACACCCCGACTGCGCCTTTACCACGCATGCCTTTACCAAGCTAATTTGTGGTAAAGACGTGTTTAGTAAATGGACATGTGGGGTAAAAATCACACTCCTGTACCTCTGCCCTAAACCCTAAAAACACCCTAAACCTAAAATCCCTACCTCCCCCGTACCCGAGCCCAACTGCCCCAGCCCCTGAAACCTAACTCCACCTACCCAGCCAACTGCCCCCTCAGCCTTAAAACTGTCACTATCCTGTCCCCTGCCCTGAGCCCTAAAACTCCTGATCCCCCAGCCCTGAAAACTACCCCGACCCCCACACTCCCAAAACTACCCCAATGCAAATATTCTACTGCCACCTCCATCCCCTGCCCTGAGCCCTAAAACTCCAAACTGTCCCCTCCACCTGAACACTACCACTATTCTGTCCCCTGCCCTAAGCCCTACAGCTTAGCCCCCTAAAAACTATTCCGACCCCAGCTCCCTCCCTGAGCCCTAAAACAAGCCTCCAGCCCCAAAACCTAACCCCACCTACCCCCACCCCAGACCAACTGGCCCTCAGCCTTAAAACTGTCCCTTTCCTGTCCCCTGCCCAGAGCCCTAAAACTCCCGACGCCCCAACCCTAAAAACTACCCCGACCCCAGCCCCAAAACTACCCCCTACCCACATAATCTACACCCAGGGCACAAGTCCTAAAAAAAGAAGTGGGGGGACGCTGATGTCACGACATGTGGCTTGCACGATGAGACTCATTGCCTCCCCTCGCTCACTCCTTAGATGCGATTGCATCAGGGAAGCCAGCACGTGAGCAGCATTCTGAATGAGCTCCGATCTCGCCCCAGAGAGGCCAAAGAGTGAATGTGTGGCTCCATTTGCTCCAGTTATCGAGCTCCCGGTAAAATAAGTGGGCGGACGCCGTCCACCCGCATGGTACCCCAACTCGAGCCCTGTCTACATCCACCTCTGTTCCTTGCGCTGAGCCCTAAAACTCCCGGCCCGTCATCCCTGTAAACTGCCCTGACCCCCTCCCAGCCCTGAAAACGACCCCAAAATCCCAACAAACTACCCCCATCCCCTGAAAACCTGACGTACCTCTCCGCCTCGTCCTGATCCATCCACTTCCTGCTTCCTACTCTTCTGCCCGGCAGTAGTTGCAACTAGATCGTGGATATTCGTGGTTTAGAAAGGCGGTTTGGGGGGGCGGATGACCGCAGGGAGGTCCCCCCCCCGGGCTGTTTGGGAGGGGTGGGGGTTGGACACTTTAGCGGGTTTTTTATTTTGGGCTTCTTTTTATAGCCCAAATGTAGCCAAACGATAAATACGTTGGGCTACTGCTCCCAGCCACCATTTTGTCCTTGGTGACCTGGTGGCTGGGAGAGTGGGGTTAGTCATTTTTCGAATTTGTTGAGGTAGTTTAGCAGTTAGGTGGTAGCGAGGTTTAGTGTCATTCAATTTTGACATTAGAGGGCAGGTGTGTTGGTAAAGAGTTCTTACACTCCGAAACATGTCATGTCGACGCACCTTAAAACACAGTAACACCCTCACCCTGTACCCCTTTTAACGATACCAGCCGACGGCTTAATAAATTAAATTTTTCACCCTACGAGCCAGGTATTTTTTAACTATCACATTTCACCACCTCACCACTCACATTTATTCCCCTACACACACCAACACATAGTACACTTTAAGTGCTCCTACGCAGTCGTGAGTCGTAGCACGCCGCATTCCGTAGAGGGGTGCGAAGACCCCAATGATGAAGCATGACTCCAAGGGGCCTGTTGGTGTGTTAGGGGTATTCAAAACAACACGGTGTGCTCCCCACCACTGTAGGGACCACTACCACTACCTGAGTGGATTCCATTCTGTTTATGTGTTGGTAAATATGTCCGCCGAAGACGCCAAGGTGCTCGACGCTCTTCGCCTTTTGAGCGAAGCGGGGCACCTTGACCTGGCTATTGAAGATGATACCGGGCCGCCACGTCCAGCGTGGCAAGCGTCGGCAGGAGTGATGGCCGCGGCGGCTGCCTGCACTTCCCCCAAGCAGCCGAGAATGACGCCGACTTCGGAACGGGGCTGCCCGCGCTCGCGGAAGCCGGCCCCGGGTCGGAGGGTACAGTTGGAGGAGCGGGCCGGTCCTCCAACTTAGTCATTTGAGGCGGGAGGAAGTTATAAGTGGGACCGGGGGGAGTGTTGCGGTGGTATCGGCGGAAGTGTCTGCTGCCGCTTTGATCGCTGAATAACGGGCCTTGTCTGTCCCCGTGCGTGTTACAAAGCGCGGGGGTGGCGGGTCGGCAAGAGACGCTCCACGTCCCTTTCGGCCGATCGTGGTGCGGCAGGGTCGGCGGGGGAGGGGCGGTATGCGGGCCGGCCAGGTTCCATCGATGAGTCTGTGGCCGATCAGGTGCATCTGAGGGGCGAGCAGCGCAACGGGCCGGAGCCTCCAGCGGGCATGCTTGAGTTTCGGGGTGTGGGCGGGGTGGAGGGGGGGAGCCCCTTTCACATTTATCTTCCTTGCAGTGCATTGAGGGACATTTGGAGGGGGCAGGCGGCAAGAGTGGGGGGGAGTGGGCACAGGAGGTGGGGGTTGTTTCTGGGAGGTTAGATACCGTTATGGTACAGAAGGAGAGGGAAGGGTGGTTGGGGTTGAGTGGGGAGGGCAGGGGAGGGGAGTTTCTGTTAGACCTCTCCTTTTTTGCCTTCCCCTGCCGCTGCGCATAAGCCTTTTTCTGCGGGAGGCAGCTCTCCTGGGGAGGGGGAATGGGTGCAGGTTGGGGGTTGGGGTGGTTTGCAGCCTCTAGGGGTGGGGCAAGACTTGGACACGGGGTGTGAGGAGGTGGATGCGGGGGCCTATGGGCCTTCGGATTCAGAGTTGGACCCAGCGGCTGGGGTTCAAGCTTGGGAGGGCCTCGATGTTTTCCCGTCCTGGGCAGAAGGAGTGAGGGGCAAGCGGGTAGGTGGCCATAGGGATTTTCTTAGCCCCCCTCAGATTTATCGGTTTTTAGGGGGTGCGGGGATCAGGCAGGGGCATGGTGGGGAGAGGTTTGAAGCTAGAGGGGCAGGCGAGGGGACGCGGAGGGGTTGTCGGTTGACAGGGCGCAAGCGCTGATGGTGTGGAGTGGGGATGAGGTAGAGGGGGACCCCTCCCCCCCTTTACCCCCGGGTTGAAGTACGGTCGCACTATGCAGGTATAGGTGTGGATAGGGCTGGAGAGGGCGCCTCTGGGGGCGGGCATGATGGTAGGCAGGTTAGCTTTCTGTGTCGGCCCAGCACACCAGTCCAAGTCTTTTCTTTTCAGGATAGGGAGTGCCGTGGGACCACAGACTCGGTAGGGCAGTGTGCGGCCCGTTTACGCCGAGGGGAAGGGAGGGTGGAGCCTTGCGCAGCACATTCCATACTGTCGAGGGATCCGGGCGCGGTCAGCTCACGAAGGTCAGGCGCGACCTCGCTGGCCCCTACGCCAGGAGGATCGAGTTGGTCACCAGGGCCACTGGACAGAAACCCTCAGGATAGTCAACGTAGGGGGTGTACCGATGAGTACAGTCGGCTCCCCCCAGGAGAGTGGTCAGGGGCCGCTAGGGCTGGTGTAAGCAATGTGGTGTCGGTGGAGGCCCGCAGTGTTGGTTTGGTGTCAGATACTCTACTGATAGAGGAAGCGATTGTATTGGACTATGATGAGGACAGAGGGGGAGATGAGGGACAATGAGGAGGGGGGTGCCTTCTCATATGTCTTCTAGTGTTTTACAGGCACCTGAGGCGGTGCAGCCCAGGAGGGTGGTGTCATTGGGGCCCAGAAGAGAGCGTGGCCCATCGATGAGGGCTCCTAGGATGGTGTACCCTGTGGAACAAATGGCATGGAGATTGGCGCCTGGTTGGGTGGCCTTGTTAGACCCAGGTGAGAACATTGTCCCAGGGGCCAAACCAAAGATGGTGTCGGTGGGGACACGGGGTGATGATGTTCGGAAGGAGCTGGGTGGTAAGCTCCGTAGGGGTAAATATATGAAAGATCAAGGTGTGGGGACAGGGGAATTGGTCACACCAGGTACTAAAGTCGAGAGTGGAATGAACACAGACCCAGAGATCACAGTTAAAGAGGGTGTACAGAGCAAGGAATTAAAATTTTAAAAATTGCCATACATGGGTGGGACGAAGCCTTTAGGCGCACATTTGATGGTAGCCACTAAGGAACGCATATGGAAGGGGGAGTACGTTGAAATTTTTAAGTTACTTCATAGAGTAGTGCGGTTCAAAGAGGGACCAAAGGAAGAAGAGTGTGAGCTGGCCAAGCCTCCTAAGGTGCCTCTGACTATTGAAATTTGGACGGCTGCATTTTTGACATATGCTAGCGTATATTGTGAAAATTTTCCAGAGCGCTGTGTAGCCATATTTAAATACATGGACGTCATTCAGAAGGCGCAAATTACGGGTAGTGGGTATGCGTGGGCGCAGTATGATGAGGAATTCAGGGCTCGGATGGCCTGGGATCCAGATGCAAAGTGGGGGGAGTTGGATGCGGATTTATGGCAACATACCATGGGAGTGCGACAGCTACACAATCTGGAATGGGAGCGTGCTGGGAGTTTAACAAATGCAACAAGTGCCCACATTTAATTCGGGCCATTATTACTTTTCCCAGGCAAATGTATTGATTTGGTCTTGATGATGATCCCGAGAATTAATGAGCAATGGGATCGAAACGTCGACACTTGTAAATAGCACCACAGTTTTCCATTCTGCCTAACTTTTGTGGTTTCTTTTTCTGGTTAAACTCGCTGCATAATATAATACATGCGAGTGACCACAGCTCAAAGTTTTTGCCTGTATTTATGTTTATTTGTTTTGTTTGATCAATCTTTATTGTTCTACACACTTCTTTCCCTATATAGGGTACAGGCTTGTGCCCTATCATAGAAACCGTTGTTTCAGAAATTGTTGACTATATTCTTAACTATTGTTGAATAAAACTCCACGTCCGGCTGGACAGTGGATTCATATAGTAACCTATTGTGGCCTATATTGTATTTTCGTTTTTCATTCTTCAGTCTGTTAAGGACCATTGTTCCTCTTAATAGGGAGTTTAACAAAGGCATGTGTACAAGGGAATACTGTAAGTTTCGGCATGAGTGCTCCCCGTGTGGGAAAAAACATCCGCTGGTTAGATGTTGGGGAGTCAAGCCGCAAGGAAGCCAACAGTGGCAACAGCCCAGTGCTGGCATGGCAGGGACGTCACAGCAATTCCAGAGTAATAGGGCAGGAAGGGATCTCAGGGTCCTGGGCCCAAGAGCTCCTACGCCAATTAGGTTGGTAGCATTGGCGGCAGCTTTCACAGATTACAGAGATTTGGACGCAAAACAGGTATTGTTCGAAGGTTTTGAAGAAGGGTTTCATTTAGGCTATAAGGGTTTGCGGCAGAGGCGGTGGGCAAAAAATTTGAAGTCTGCATATGAGCATATGTCAGTGGTGCAGGAGAAATTGGACAAGGAAGTCCGTGAAGGCCGAATGGCAGGTCCCTTTAGTGATTGGCCTTTATACAACTTGATTGTTTCCCCAATTGGAGTGGTACCCAAAAAAGAAATTGGACAGTACAGACTAATACAACACCTTTCGTGGCTGTAGGGGTCCTCGGTGAATGATTTTATTGATGAGGAGGCAGCCTCAGTGTCCTATTCTCAGTTGACGGTGCTATGTCACTGGTGGTGACCCCGGGCGCAACTGCAGAAATGGCAAAGTGCGATATAAAATCCGCATTTCGCTTGCTTCCCGTTCATCCGGAGGATTGGAGTCTTTTGGGAATCCAATTTGACGGGCAGTGGTATGTGGATAAAGCCTTGCCGATGGGGTGTTCAATGTCTTGTGCTTTGTTTGAGTGTTTCAGCACTTTCCTACAGTGGTATTTCAAGCAGCACACTGGCCACGAGCTGGTAACACACTACTGCGTGGTTAAGGCTGTTTCCCAATATGTACGGTTATTTGCATAATGTGGACATGTGGATACCAGGGAAGGTGAACATGTTATTACAATAGGTTTTCAAATACTAAGGGTGCGTCGATATGGGAGTCAGATGGCATTGGTGCTTTTCATACTGGGACAGGATACAGATGCTGAAACTGCAGTTGAGCTTTACCTTCATGAATGATAAATGTTGCAAATTTTTGCACATGCATTTTTGGGTTTCAGCTCATTCTGCTCTTTCCCTTTGCTCTGTGAATCACACTTTGCAAGCACAGTACTGGCTTACATTAACGTGCACACGGTAGCACGCAGGGGCGGTGGTAGGAAGGGGGTTATAAAAGAGCAAAGAACAAGCTGAGGTAACGTAATTATTCCTCTGGGGTAATTTAGCTGTTACGGTAAGTAAGATGATTTGTCGTAAAGCGATTGTGCTCGCGCCCCTGCAATCCCAGTCCCACCGTGACACTAATTGCCTGTTGCTAATCGCTGCGCCTTCACGGGGCGCTTAGAAATAGCTGCTTGCGTGACACGATTCATGCATCTGCACCGCACATTGTTTATTGAAATGTCTTTAATGTGAACCGCTTCTCTGCTGGAAGGTGGTACCCCGCCTCAGAGATGGAGTCAGCATGATCTGGTATCTGATGGGCGGGCCGAAAGAACCAACGTGGAGACCAAAATAAGAGTGAAAATGATTCAGAAAAAGAAAAGAAAGGTTTGAAATATACAGAGGAGATAAAACCGGGTGAGTGAAATGGGCTAAATTCATATAAAATAAATCCAAATATTTCTCTAAGAACATTTTATTGCTATTGGCATTTATTACGTTTTTTAATTAGGCTGATTTTATAATTCCTCATATTAGTTCTCTATTACCCCCATTTGATTTGATTTTTCACTGAACCGAACATTTAACAGAAGTATAGAACTGCAAAGAGTTGAATGGTTTTATTTTTATTTTTTAATTAAAGCTCTTAATCTGAAGAGTGTCAATGTGTATTCCAAGAAGGAAAATACATCTAATCACAATAGGTATGAGAAACTGGGCTAACCAGTGTTAACAAATTCAGAATTTTAAGCATTTCCCTGAATTACACAATGTAAGCCAGAGGTTCAGAGCTCGCCTCTAGCTGGTGGATGACCCAAGAGAGACTTAAATGGAGAGCTGAGGCTTTACAAGGAAACAAAAAAAAGGGGCACATTTCTGCTCATACATGGCGGTTTCAGTAAGGCAATGCTAAAACATCCACACGGGGGGGGGGGGCGCTGTAAAAACAGTTTCAATCGGGTCGGGGACAATCGATATTTGCCCGGCGGTATTGCCTCTGTGACCCTCTAGTTATTTAAATCAATGAAGAGGCAGGCGCTGGAGACTGGAAAGCAGGAAACAAGGTTTTTTATTCTCTCCGGAGGAGAACACAACGAAACGGACAGAAGGTATCGTTCTGAGGTGCTCTAACTTACGTTTGAGGCCTGGCCCCTTATATACAGTGTTTATGGTTTTTATTACAGTTTACATACATGTGACAAAGCTTTGATATACGGAAAGACATACCCGGAATCCCCCTTTGGGGCCCGTTCCCACACACATTTACAGTTGAAGTCCCCACCCTAATCACAACAGGTGATGAGCATCGCGCAGCTGGATAATCCGCCGATTCACGGAATGTGGGGAGTCTGATCGGATCTCATGGGGTGGGGGGCTTTGATCAACCCGGGGATTTCTTTGATGGGGGAAGCTTTCTATTGTACGGGGAGGGGCAAGGATGGTATCGGCAGAGCTGGGTGTCGGCTTGGGAACGGGGAGGACAAAACGGGCTCACGGGGAAAAAAGGGGGTTTGCATCTAAGGGCCGGAGATCATGAAAGGAAAGCAGGGAGGTGTCGCGCTGGGAACAGGATGAGGGCCGGGGGCAGAGCAGCGCCGAAGAGGGGTTTATGACTCAAGGCAGGTGCAAGCAGGGGGTGGTCAGCGGGCAGGCTTAGCGAAGGCAAAGGGCTATGTCAGGGGCCAGCGGCATGCAAAAGGGTTGGTTCTGATCGGGGCATCTTAAAATGGCGGGCGCGCACGACAAAAGTGTGGCATCAGGGGAAGAGGCAAGATGGCGCAGATAATGTTCACCAAAACGCACTAATTTTCCACAGTCCCTCCTTTAACATATTCAAGACATCTTGTTGGTTCATTTTCTACTCGGGTCTATTGTGGTGAGCATGAGAGAGAAAACGGTAGGAAACCCAAGATAAAGAGTTGTAAACAATACATTTTGAGGTTTCTAGTTTTTAGGAGGTGCACCTATTTGATAAACTTTGATAAATTTGCTCAGCAGGAAAGTCATAGGAATGAAATAAAAAAACGGCGAGCAGCAAGTACATATCATAACGTGAACTGGCAGGTTAATACATATTTCAGATTCGGTTTGGAGCAGGTTCAATACAATGGCGGCTGGGAGAGAAATGAGGAAAAAAAACGGTGATTGAGGATGTCAAATGTTCGAAGTTTACGAGTTCTCATTGTTCTTTGTGGTCTTTCGTTGGCGCTGTTGAGCACCGGCGGTGGAGCTACAAGTCCGGCTCTGTTCTAAGTTCTGCGTTGCAGGGCACGACCCTTTCCTCGCGTTTCTGGTCGGAAAGGTCCTTTTCGCCCTGTGTCCTTTGAGGTGATTGTCAGAAAGTTCCGATGGAAGAAGAGCGTTCAAAACAGTCCATAGGGTAGGTCAGAGGAAAAAAAAGGGGGATGGAGCAAGGCCAAATTAGGGACAAACTAGGGGAACGAGAGACTTCAAATAGGCGGGCGTGTGACGGAATTCAGAGAGCGGGGACTGGTCGACAGGCACTGGACGCCGAGCAGGGGCATCAGGTCGACCCTTTCTTTTCATACTGTCGAAAACAGTGCCTCGTCCTGCAGCTCTTTTCAGTCGTGGTCTCGCCTTGGCTAATGTCGCAGGTGTCCCTTAGTCTGCAGTCGGGCCTCGTGCTCCCACATCCGGTCCTTCTCTCCTCCAACAGCAGTACCCTTAAACAAGTTTGAAAAGACAGTCTTTTAGAAAATTTTCGGATGAAGATAATCAAAAAAGTCTATTTCTCTCCCAGCTCCAGGCAAAGAATGAAAATGTCCGTCATTTTTAACGTTCACAACTGGCATATGAATGACCGGTGGCGGACCTGCTGGATTTACCATGACTTTCCTTCATAATCATTTATTACAGGCATGACAGTTCATCTGATGGTAACCCACCTTCGGGAGACAAATCTGGCAAAGATATGCCGTTCTCTAGAGTTTCACATTTACAAAAGGGTACAGTGAGTCGTCAACATGGTACTACACAGGTATTTTGCTGAGAGACGAACATGGCTAAACATTTCCTTTCTATCGGTGCATCCTGTTTTTCAACTACTGCGGGGTTCATTTTGATGATTTCTTTACCTTGGTCTAGTCTGTTAACCTTGTAAAACATCATTCTGGGTCCTACGTAACCTTTTACAGCCCGGTTACTTAACTAGGAAGGACAGGGGTTTTATGGGAAACAACCAGGGACATAGACAGGGGAGGTAGCGGGGGTGATCGTTTTTCTGGTTTGGGTATTGCGACGATTCGGGGAGGGGAGGGTCGCGTATTCTGAGGTCCTTGTTTTATACTATAGGAGCCGTTGACATGTAGTTCCCTCATTTCGGGCCAGATTAGGGAACCTCTGTCGTCTTACCTGTCCTTTCCCTTATGGCCCAACCTGGGTTCATTGACTTCTAGCGGAAAAGGAGAGGTAATGACGCGGCCTCAGGGTGATTGTATTAAAGACAAATGTTTGTGCAAATACTGACGGTATTTGAAGCCAATTAGGTGGTGTGCTAGGGGCGGCAATCTGCCAATTTCGGGGCTAACCACTCGGGAGAGTGGTAGTGCAAAAATAGAGAGAGAGAGAGAGAGAGAGAGAGAGAGAGAGAGAGAGAGAGAGAGAGAGAGAGAGAGAGAGAGAGAGAGAGAGAGAGAGAGAGAGAGAGAGAGAGGAGAGAGAGGGGGAGAGAGAGAGAGAGAGAGAGAGAGAGAGAGAGTGTGCAACGGCAGGCTAAATAGTGCACGTGCAACGGAGAGGGCGGCAGTGCATTCAAGAAAGGCTATTTAGTGCATTACACAGTAAAGGGTATTCACGAGTCCGCGTTAGAATCTTGTAATCACGCAGTTTGAGCATTAGACAGGGTAGAGGGGACGTGCTTTGAGAAAAGGAAAGAAGAAAAAAGGAGGTACCATTTTGTCGCACTTTCTCGCATTCTCGGTCCTTTGACCAGTTGGGTCAACGCCTCAGTCACACACACACACACATTCCCTCACAGTCTCGCATCATACGTGACGTGGGTTCATTCGTCCGGTCTGGTTTAAGGGTGATCACTTTTTATCAGGTTGTGCTAATTTTTCGGGTTTGTCCGATACGTGAGTAGTTTGCAGGCGTGCTTAGACACCACCCCGCGGCGCTAGTCCGTTTCGCGTATTTAGACGTGGCAAGGTCTCAGATCTTCGCCACACCTTGGCCGTAATCTCTGATGTAACCTGCAGAGGGAGGAAAAAAGGGGGGGGGGGTGGGGGAGACAGCATTCGCGCGCATTCAAATACATGGATTCATAAGTCTTTTACTTACCTCTTACTCGTCTTTCCTCCTTGGGGCAGGGTCCCCGGGGATATAGTTTTCGGAGTCGGGGGGCGGTAGTGTGTTCATGTAGGGCGTGTGCGGGGAAACATAAGAAGGAAACCAGAGGTGCCTAGTGCGAGGTATCTAGTCAAAGGATATATCTCACTATCGGGATCCTTAAACCTCTTTCAACGCCGTGGCGTTCTAAAGTTCTTCGGTTCTTGGGTCCCTGCTACTTCGGAACGTTGTACTTTACAATATTTACATTATTTCATTTCACCCTCCTTTTACATTCCCTCATTTACACCATTCGTTTTACCCATCCTTGGAAGTCACGGTCTTCCTCTACGCGAGAGTTCATGAGTCAGTCGCGTACTTTTAAGACGGAGTGTCGTGTTGTCGATCCGATCCGTCCTCCAGGGCTGGGCAACCATCTTCCTTTAACCTTAAAGAGAGAGCAGAGTAGGGTGCACAGAAAAAGAACTTTCCTACCCATCCCATATTGTTTTAAAATAAAGCATGCAATACCCGTCCATAGTTTCAAAGACTTTATTTTGCAAATTCATTTCAGCATATGGATTAGGAGGGTGTGGTCGTATTTGGTCGGTCGTGGCAATGGCTAAAGTGCGTACAGTGGGGGGTGTCGTTTGCAACAGTAAAAACATCGGAAAAGTTTTACTCATTCATTTGTAAGAGACTAAAACGTCTATTAATTGGCTGGGGGTTCGGGGGCATATATTTTCATAATTTAGAAACATAATCATAACAGTTGTAATCAGATTTCCTATATGCATACCGTACGTATGCATCGTAAATGAGGTATACATCAGTTATAAAGATATAATACATTGTATATTCGTAGTCGACATTTGTAACGGGGATCTTTTCATACTGTTCGTCGAGTGAGCTCTCCTTGTCTTTTCTAGCCAAGTGTACAAAGGATCACGAAAATCTCAGAACATCAAGTTTATATTAGTGCGAAGGAACACCACGAGGTGTTCGTAAGTTCCGATTGATACCAGCGCCATTTTGGGCGGGGCCGGCACAGTCCGGAAGCAGCATCAGGGGGAAATGTTTCCATTACTGGCAGTTTGGACCAGAGTCCTTTTCGGCAGTTCTAGAATTCACGCTAACAGAAGGTGTGGCAATGTCATGTTTGTTTCGTTGGCGATCGAAGCAGCCGTCCCTTACCGGAAACCTGCAAAGGCCGAAGGTTCCGCCGGGGACCTTTGCATGATCTTCAAGGCCGCGGGGATGCTGTCGGAGATGGGGGCTCGTGCTCCATGGGACAAAGGTTCGAGTTGTATGGCTGGCCAAAGTTACTCTAGTGGCCGGGGCCCGCCTTCCAGCGGATCCAGACGCCATTTTGAGGCCCTACAGGGGCCACTCTCGTCGAGTTTGCAAGAATGGAAGAGACCCTTTGGAGTGAGGGGAAGAGGTCCCTGTTTTGTGAGAGCGGGACGTTCAGCTGGGGTGCAGCTGTGATGCCCTCACCTGGGGGGGCGAGGGAGACTCGTTCACATCGTCTCCTTCTCCCGGTGCACTCCATGCCGCTCCATTTCATCGCCCTGCATGAAGGCCTCTCCACATCCGGTGTTCCCCAAGCGTCACCATTGTACGTTCGGTGCTGCGCAAATACTGGGGTGCCACCATTGTGTGTTCGGTGCTGCGCAAGTACTGGGGTGCCACCATGGTGTGTCCGGTGCTGTGGAAGTATGGGCACCATCGCCTGACTGGGGGTGTTCGGCGCCGGGCTGGGGGCTGGGAAACCTCCTACCGGTGGAGGTGGGAGAGGCTCGTCCGCGTCGCCTCTCCCTCCCAGCCCAACTTGGACAAATTGTTGTGGAGGTACGTGCAGGACATCCCGCCGTCCAGGACTGCTGCGGCTGTGACGGAAGAGAAAAGGAAGAGGTGCCTCGCTCTCCTCTTGACATGTGGCGGGACTACCTTAGTCTTTCCAGGCCCGTTGCGGCCGGCCAAGGAGACATGTGGCGGGGCTACCTGCAAATGCCCAGGCTGCGGGCTCCTGCCTCTCCTCCGGCTCCCCCATACGTTAAGATTTCCTGACCAAGAGTTGGCGGCGGGGCTCGCCTTATATGGGTTGCCGTTGGTTGGGCGTAGCCGTAACCCTGCCCTACTTTGGAAGGTTCCAGAATGGGGGGGGGGGCGAATGTTCTGTTTGACTTCTACTTTCTACAGTTTATCGCTATTATTCCTTGTTTGTTGTGTTAAATTAAAAGTTCAAGTTTTTTAATGTTCTACGGATTTTGTTTTATCATTTCTTTCCAGGTTGCTTTTATGCTAAGTTTCTGCTAACAGGGGTCGAGTAACACGGAAACACGTGTAAAAGGGATGACGCAGATTTGTACATTACATACACACGAACTCAGACGGGGGACAGTACAAGTACGACATACAAAGACTCAAGACAAATATAAAAACAGTTATCGGTCATAATTATCTCTTTCCGTCTGTGAATTTTAAACGAGGCTGGGTTCCCGTCTTGACATTGCCCGACCTAGGAGAACTTGATCATGCCGCTGAGATTTTCCTGGCGAAATCTGTGCCATCGGGCATAATCAAACGTGGTGGTTCTGTCTGGTCTGTCTATGTAAGTCGGGTTCTTCTCTGTCTCGCGCCTTTTCTCGTACTGTCGGTCTGTCGTTCTTGTCGGCCCTTTGCCTTTACTCACGCTCAGTAGAGTCGGGCATTGGGCTTTCCAGTGTCCGACATACCTACAAAAAGCGCATTGGTCTGACCCTAAGTCTGGTCGTCCTTTGTATAGTGTCGGGGGATAAGTTGTGGGTAGCGGTGTCCTGGGGTTGTCCTGTCGGTATATTTCCCTACTTGGTTTATCCTCGTCTTTTCTCTGTCGTCTCGTAGCCTCTCTGCGCCACATACCGAGACTGTCGAGCATAATTGGCGTCGTCTTATTATTTCGAAGGGCTATTTCTAACGTTTCTATTTTATCAAGGTCAAAGGATCCTGCCAGTGGCCACTGTTTGTCTTGGCTATCTTCGGTATACCTGTGCCATAATTTATTATAAGCTATGGTGACTAACCCATAGTTTATGAACATGTCCTTATTAGGGGTGCCTTCTAGTGGAGCCATATGGTCCACCTCTAACACCCGGTCCGGGCTAAACAGGCTATTTATCAATGGGGAGAAGACAGACATGACGGCTCGTAACGAGGGACTAAAAAGTCAGCACTGCCTATCTTATCACTAGGTGCAAAGACTAGACAGAATATTTCTATTCTACGTTGTTTGCAGGCAGTGAATACCTCATGGATCCAAAAAAAACCAATAGACCAACAAAATAACAATGGGGAGAATGAGTAGGACCGCAAAGATCTGCGTTACCTACCCTTTTCACTATCTGCAAAAAGGATGGTCTCTTCCCTGCTTGCAGACAGAGAATCTCCAGGAAACAATAGTTTGTGAACAACAGTTCAGTTTCAAGCAATTATTGAGTGGGGGAGAAAAAGAACAAGCACGGCTGCTACCCTACTTATCCTCCACTGCTTGCAAAGGGAGAGAGAGCCTGTTGCTTCTCCGTTTGCAGACAGTGAATCTCTAAATAAAAATAAACAAGGCAATACTAGTATTTTTGAACAATCAAGCAATCAAAACAAATTCTTTCGCAACTTGTCGTGGCAACACGACCTTACCCGGACCATGTGGACAGTTTCTTGTCTTCCGAATCCAGCGCCCGATCGTCCTCTTTTTCTCGTATTTCTCACGGCACTCCTGATGGTTCCCAGTCAGGACCGTAGATCACTCGAGAGAGGTCTGTTCGGAACTAGTGAAGTTCGGATGATCGGCTGCCAGACGAGGGTCTATTGGGCAAGAGCTCTCCCGATCGTTGCAGTCGTTCACTCTGTCGTCGGGACCTCTCCCACTGGATCCACGAGTCGCTGATGGGCCCCACGCTTGGGACGCCAATTGTAAAAACAGTTTCAATCGGGTCGGGGACAATCGATATTTGCCCGGCGGTATTGCCTCTGTGACCCTCTAGTTATTTAAATCAATGAAGAGGCAGGCGCTGGAGACTGGAAAGCAGGAAACAAGGTTTTTTATTCTCTCCGGAGGAGAACACAACGAAACGGACAGAAGGTATCGTTCTGAGGTGCTCTAACTTACGTTTGAGGCCTGGCCCCTTATATACAGTGTTTATGGTTTTTATTACAGTTTACATACATGTGACAAAGCTTTGATATACGGAAAGACATACCCGGAATCCCCCTTTGGGGCCCGTTCCCACACACATTTACAGTTGAAGTCCCCACCCTAATCACAACAGGTGATGAGCATCGCGCAGCTGGATAATCCGCCGATTCACGGAATGTGGGGAGTCTGATCGGATCTCATGGGGTGGGGGGCTTTGATCAACCCGGGGATTTCTTTGATGGGGGAAGCTTTCTATTGTACGGGGAGGGGCAAGGATGGTATCGGCAGAGCTGGGTGTCGGCTTGGGAACGGGGAGGACAAAACGGGCTCACGGGGAAAAAAGGGGGTTTGCATCTAAGGGCCGGAGATCATGAAAGGAAAGCAGGGAGGTGTCGCGCTGGGAACAGGATGAGGGCCGGGGGCAGAGCAGCGCCGAAGAGGGGTTTATGACTCAAGGCAGGTGCAAGCAGGGGGTGGTCAGCGGGCAGGCTTAGCGAAGGCAAAGGGCTATGTCAGGGGCCAGCGGCATGCAAAAGGGTTGGTTCTGATCGGGGCATCTTAAAATGGCGGGCGCGCACGACAAAAGTGTGGCATCAGGGGAAGAGGCAAGATGGCGCAGATAATGTTCACCAAAACGCACTAATTTTCCACAGCGCTCTTTTGTGGGAACCTCAGAAACTCAAACACCCTTCGCCCTGGACGCCGATCAGCACCGAAGACACCGTCCGCATGATAAACTCCATCCACTCCGGATCTCCAACCGACCCCTGCCCTCACCACGTCTTCAACAAGGCCGACGCTGTCATCGCACCCCACCTGCGGGACATCATCAACACCTCATTCGACACCGCCACCTTCCCGGAGAGCTGGAAGCACGCCGAACTCAGCGCCCTACTCAAGAAACCTACAGCGGACCCCACCGAACTCAAGAATTACCGCCCCATCTCGCTCCTCCCGTTTCCAGCCAAAGTCATCGAGAAGATCGTCAACAAACAGCTGGCCACCTTCCTCGAGACGAATGGATCCCTCGACCCCTCACAGTCTGGCTTCCGAGCCAACCACAGCACCGAGACCGCCCTCATCGCTGCCACTGATGACATCCGAGCCCTGATGGACAACGGAGAAACAGCGGCCCTCATCCTCCTAGACCTCTCCGCAGCTTTCGACACTGTCTGCCACCGCACCCTAGTGCAGCGCCTCAGCAACGTCGGAATCCACGAGAAGGCACTGGAATGGATCATCTCCTTCCTCGACGGAAGAACACAGAGAGTCCGTCTACCACCGTACAAGTCAGAGGCCACCGGAGTCATCTGCGGCGTCCCTCAAGGATCCTCGCTGAGCCCCACTCTCTTCAACGTCTACATGAGCCCCCTCGCGGCCATCGCACGCCAACACAACCTCAACATCATCTCCTACGCCGACAACACCCAGCTGATTCTCTCCCTCACCAACGACCCCGCCACCGCCAGAGCCAACCTTCACGAAGGGATGAAAGACGTAGCCGAGTGGATGACAACCAGCCGCCTGAAACTGAACTCAGACAAGACGGAAGTCCTCATCCTGGGCTCCTCGCCCTCCGCCTGGGACGACTCCTGGTGGCCCCCCGCCCTGGGCACCGCACCCAAACCGACAGACCACGCACGCAACCTGGGCTTCATCCTGGACTCCTCCCTCTCCATGACCAGACAAGTCAACGCCGTCTCCTCGTCCTGTTTCAACATCCTGCGCATGCTACGTAAGATCTTCCGGTGGATCCCCACCGAAACCAGGAAGACGGTCACCCAGGCCCTCGTCACCAGCCGTCTGGACTACGGCAACGCCCTCTACGCCGGAACCACCGCCAAGCTCCAGAAGAGACTCCAGCGTATCCAGAACGCCTCGGCGAGACTCATCCTCGACGTCCCCAGACGAAGCCACATCTCCAGACACCTGAGAGACCTGCACTGGCTCCCGATCAACAAAAGAATCACCTTCCGGCTCCTCACCCACGCACACAAAGCCCTACTCAACCAAGGCCCAGGATACCTCAACAGCCGCCTCAACTTCTACGCTCCCAAACGCCACCTCCGATCGACCAACCACGCCCTCGCCGCCGTCCCCCGCATCCAAAGAGCGACAACAGGAGGAAGGTCCTTCTCCTACCTGGCCGCCAAGACCTGGAACTCCCTTCCGACCCACCTCCGCCTGACCCAGGACCACCTCTCCTTCAGGAAGAAGCTCAAGACCTGGCTGTTCGAGCAGTAGCAGCACCCCCCCCCCAGCGCCTTGAGACCCTCCGGGTGAGTAGTGCACTCTATAAATGTCTTTGATTGATTGATTGATTGACTCATACCACTGAAAGCTCATAAACAAAAAGCAGCGGCCAGATCATTTGCCAGAAACGCGCCCAAAATATGGAACTCTATTCCTCCACACATCAGAGCTAATTCATCCTTTATGAATTTCAAAAGCCAGGTCAAAATCCTGTTCCTCGAGCGATCCCTAGTGAACCGATAGGAGCCGTTGGAGCGCTGTAATTGACTCCCCACTCTGCCTTGACTCTACGCCAGCTAGCCCTCTATCCTGTTCTCTCTGGTACTGTGATATTTCAGTATTTGTATTTCAGGATTGTCCGCATCATTGTATTTGTGTTTAACATGCCCTGTAATTGATGTTAAGCGCTCCGATACCCACCGGTCAGGTCAGCGCTATATAAAACTCCTCAAAAAAAAAAAAAGAAGAGGCATCTCGGGGAGGAACCCGTTACAAACTTCCTCCCACTCCTACCAAAGATGCTGTAAGGCATGGGCAAAGTGTGCTCTGAACCGGGGACCCCACCTTTTTAGGGCCCCCATCAATAAGCTTTTTAAGACAGTTACTGACAGTGGCATAACGCAAAAATTGTGGGGTCCACTGCACACTATGAAAAGGGGCTCCCAGTTCTCCAATATGTCATACATATTCAAAAGCTTTGCACTGGAGAGGCCCACTGGAGGACTGGGGTTCCCTTAAAGGTTAGGGGGCCAACAAAGAGGGTTGTCAATGGTCAGATCATAATTGCTGAGGGCGTGAAAGAGCTGAAAATGGATGCTGCTCGAAATGTTGTCATTAACGGCCTTTTTATGAGTTTGGCGGTGCAGGACCGCCCTGCTCCGCCAAACCCATAAACAAAACGCCCACCAGATCAGGAGTTTTCTCCTATCTGGCAGGTGGTTCTTTGGCGTTCTCATGGTGGGGCCTTTTACATAGGCAACACAATGGGAAAATGAAAGGCGGTACCTGCACGCCATGGATGCTGCAGTCCATGCTATGCAGGTACTGGTGTGCATGCACACAGGGGGGCACTTTATGTGCCCCCCTTGTGTGCATCCACATTGCGTAAGGCACAAGGGGGCCTGGTTGCTGCCATGAAAAGTGTGGCCGTGGGGAAGCCCGTCATATGCTTGGTCGGCCACAGCGGTCCTGTCAAGTATTTTGCGGCCTCAATACTGTCATGCCACTGCCAGGGATCTCTGGGAGTTGTGGTGGTCCCAGGGGGGCCCAACCACCCTTGCCATAATGGGGTGGTCGGAAGACCGCCATCACTGCACCCCTGCGAGACTGGCAGGCTGTGGCCAAATGTACGAAGACGTTTTGCGGTTGCAAACTGTTTGCACTCGAATAAATGTCTTTTGCTATATGCAAACCATAAATTGTGATTCAGGAAAACGTTACCAAATTGAAAATTGTGTTTGCGTCCCAGTTCCGATTCGGTATGTGGAAGGGACGTGTTTAGAGCGTCCCTTCAAAATACCGAATAAGATGAAATGTATAACTGTTTTGCAACCAAAATCCAATTGCAAAGCATACATTTTTCACTGAGCTCAAACGTGTAGTGGTAAGCCATTCACAAATGGAAAGGGGTCTCACTTTGAGAATGATGAAAATCTATATTTTTTTAAAGTAGGTAGTGGTCTCATGGGCCCGTGCCTACTCTTCAAGAAAAACAGGTTGTGTTAAAAAAAAAAAAGATTGCTTTATTTAATTTTATTTACAAACATGGTGGTCAGCTGACCCGGGCAGGCCACTATCCTTGCGACTGCTGGGATACCTAGTGGGTGATATATTGTTACCTACCTCATTGATATTCATGAGGTAGGTATTTTTGTGGCCCATCAGGTATCCGTGTTTTGTGAACTGACCTATTAGTACATAGGTGGGTTTGCAAAATACTGCACTAGTTGCAAAAATACTGATTGCAAAGTATGACCAGTGCTTCGCATATCGGGCCCCATGTTCAAAGTGTCTTAGGAGAAAGGGTTGTTAGCATCCCAACCTGGCGCAGTTTAACTCAATAGCAATTGCTCAGCAAAATTACATTATAGAAAGACAATACTGCAGTTGTAGGAAAGTGCACATCTTTTTTGGATTTACACAGTTGACTTTAACACCTTCACTGCGGCGGCTATTCCGCCGCAGTGCTAAGGGTGTGGGGCGGCCGTGCGGCGCCCACATGCTGGTGACGGAACCGCTCCGTCACCAGCGTCGGTTGAGCTGTGCTCGTGACGGAGCGGTTCCGTCACGGCCCGCCCCGCTCAATAGAACTCTCAGCGCAGGCGCGGAATTCGCGCCGCGCATGAGCGTTCTATCGAGCTGGGCGGGCCATGACGTAACTGCTCCGTCATCAGCACAGCGCGACCGCGGCTGATGACGGAGCGGTTCTGTCATCAGCACCGAAGGGGTTAAAGACGTAGCTGTAAACAATGAGGATACGCCAACCCTGGATTGGATTGCTGGATACACCAACCCAATCATGACTGTAGAAGCAACTGCCTTAAATCAGATAGAGACGCGACCAGACGGGAAGCAAGGATATGGAAACAAATATCTCCATGGGACGCATCTTTATATGCCAAAGTTTCAAAAGTGGCCACTACCAAACAGTTCACATTTGTTATCTCTTGAGGTTTAATATCTTGTGCGAAGCCGGTCACCATCTTGGATTGGGAAAGCGCACAAGTCTTTTAGTTCATAATTTCCTCCATCTTGGTTGGATGTACAGAATGCTATTGTTCTACTTTCGATATTGATGAGATTAGTTCAGAGTAAAACAGAGATACATACTTCCAGCGCCTTGAGGCCCTCACGGGTGATTTGCTGCGCTTTACAAGTGTCTGTCTGAGTGATCGATATCAAAAGGCAAGGTGATGTAATTTTATAATCTAGCAATACTGTACATTTGTCTTGATTGGCTCAAGGTAAGAGTCCCCTCTTGGGATCAGAACAGGTAAGACACTGTGTATTAATGTTACTGGCAATATTATGTCCGATGTTGATGCTCTTGAATGAATTTGCGCTCCTGAATACTGTACCAAAAACTGGACTTCTAAAGATGTTAGTCCGCCAAAAATAGCTACTAATGTGCTCGATGGCAATTTCACAAAAGTAGAGTTTTCTGCAGTATGCCCCATTGGTACTTCCATGTTGTGGATACATACTTTGATAGTTCAGTATGTAACACAAACAAATGTCATCAAGTAAATGTGCTAGAAAATGTCTGGGAGGCTCTAACCTTCTCCTTTCAGACCTGTGCCCCAGCAAGAGTGTCACTAGATTCAAGCTAGAAAATGCATCAACTTGCTGTCAGACAGAGGAAAAATAAACGCATATCTCCATCTGAAGAAAATCCATAGATCTCCAGTTAACACCTTGCCTGCTTATGACGGAACCACGCCGTCATGAGCCACGGGCGGCCTCTGCTCATGACAGCGTGGTTCCGTCATGAGGCTGCCGCTCCGCCCATGCGGCATTAATTCCCCGCCTGTGCGGGTGAATTAATGGTGGCGGGCGGGCCGTGACGGAACTGCGCCGTCATGAGCTCAGCCCGCCCGTGACTCATGACGGCGTGTTTCCATCACGAGATTGGCGGCGCCGCGCTCACCCCCCACCTCCCGCGCCGCGGCAAAATTAGCGCTGCGGCCAAGGGGTTAAAGAGAATTAGCAGCATTTTGTAGGACAGTTTGTCTGACATTTACCAATGTTTTTAAATGTACGGTAAATTATCCAGTAAAGCAAAATAAACGCGTCTTTACTAACTCATCTGGAGCTGGACTCCATCAAGGTCCAGGGGGTTTCTGCATCAACCCTCCACCATTACTTCCAGCGCCTCTGCTCTTTATGGCTCCAATTGTTTCAGCTGCAGAAGTCTTTGAAGTCCCTTCAGCATGTTCTTTCTCTGGCAGAGTTACCTGCTGTGTGTTGTGATGTGGCTCGGCTGCTGCTGCAAAATTCAAAGTAAGAATTATTTTTTCCCCAGACAGAAACATTTAACCCCTCCCGTGCTCATGACGGTGCGGCTGTGCTCATGACGAGCTGAGCTCATCATGACCCGCGTGGCGCTCACACGCGGGGTTAATTCCCCCGCTGTGCTGAGCGTTCTATTGAAACGGGCGTGGTCATGACAAGCTCGGCTCGTCATGAGCACAGCCGCACCGTGCTGCGCGACGAGCTGAGCTCGCCACGAGCACCACGGCGCTGCGTGCGCCCACCCTCCCCCCAGTACAGCGGAGGAATTAGCCCTGCAGGGAAGGGGTTAAAATATTTTGGTAGTAAAAATATCGATATTACCTACTGGTAAAGATGCACAGGTACGTAGAGCATGCTTTCCCACACAAGGGTTGGTTTTAATTGAATATAGAAAATGGGGTGCTCACGCTAGGATGCTTGCCCTGCGTTCAGTAAATTGGTGACTGGAAGCACAAGTGGGTGTTCACTGGTACTTTGGCTCCAGACGTTAGACAACCAGCTTCTACCTATCAACTCTGACGGATCCATGGGATGCACTCAATCCACACAAAAGGTAATGAGAGGATGCTTGCAAAGATTCTAACCTCAAGCAATCTGTAGGGTGGCATTCTTGCCCATCACTATTTTCCCGACCAGTTCAACTCATATTAGACCCAGTCATATACAAATCAGCCTGGGTCCTGCTCCAATGAGAACAGTCCGGTCAAAACTGCTATTAGATTGGAGGCCAGTAACTCAGCTGCATCACCACTCTCAGTCCCTGGATACCACAGAGGGGAAGGCCAGTGAGCTTGGAGAGACGGACGCGAACAGGAATGGCTCAATGACCATGTGAACGGCAACAGAGAAAGGGTGCAGCATATGTGCTACATGTGCTCCGTGATCAGATCATCACATAGTCATATAGAGTGCTCTGAGGGCTTCAATGCCCATCCTTAAAACAACATTTCTGCAATCAGCTTATATCCCTCAAGAGTCACTGCAGACACAACTAAAATAAGGTGAAAATGCAAGACACACATAGGTGCTCGCGCAGACCAGTCTGAAGACCATACAGAAGGCATCTCACAGTTAGCCGGGTATTTATCTATACCAGCATTTGTAAAGTGCACAGCTACCTCCGGAGAGGTGTCCTTGCGCTGGGGGAACGCAGGAAGATTAAGGGCCATTTGTATGAAAAAGCCTATTTGCGATTCTCAAATAGCGATTTGTTGCGAATTGCTATTTGAGAATCACAAAACCCTATGTATGTAGGATTAGCAAATAATTTTGCGAATCCTACATATTCCTTAATTGAGAATCGCAAATTGCGATTCGCAATTAAGGAATACCTCCCCATTCATCCGTATGGGCCTAGAGGCCCATAGTAATGAATGGAAAGACATTCTCAATTTGCGAATCCCAATTAGAGAACCGCAAATTGCGAATGCAATTTCAAGGGTGCCAGGGTGTCAAAAGGACACCCTGTGCACCCCTGAAATGGGCATGGGTGCAGATGTGGTGCAGATGTGATTCACATACATGCCCTGAGGGCATGTATGTGAATCACATAGCACTTTGAAAAATTTGCGATTCCTTAAGTCCAAATTGCACTTTTTTTGTGCTTCTTACATTGCATTTAAGGAATCACAAAATTTGCGATTCCTTAAATGCAATTGCAAAATAAGGAATCACAAATTTTGCGATTCCTTATTTTGCACGCAGATTTGCCTCATACATATCATTTGGCAAAATTGCGATTGCAAACGCTGAAATTCTGATCGCAATTTTGCTTGATACATATAGCCCTATGTGAGCTATTGCCCAGAGTCACATGGTGCTGGGCTAACCTGCCGCCGGCACCGGGGATCAAACCATGAACCCCGTGGTCCGGAGTCAGGCACCCTGGCCGCTGCGCCATAACCTCTTCCACATCCATGAACCTATCTTCCTCTAACTATGCTATCATGCATATGTCAGCCAATATTTCTACTACTTCAGCTCAGACAACAAAGACTTCCATTCCAAAACGAAAGCCTTTACCGGATTCCTTACTCCCCTTCTTAAACCAAATCCACAATGCTTCACACCTGTTCAACTTTACTTCATTTAACTAATTTATTTATTTATTTTGTCCTCATATCACCAAAGCTGCTGGAAACTCAGGTGACGTTTGGGGACCGGCCTCAAGCCTGATGCACTGGCCTTGGCCGCACCATTCCAACTTGGGCCAAAAATCTATTTCTCAGTAGTTCTGGGGTATTCATGGGACCACTCGACTTTCCAGGACCTACACATCCCTCCACCTCGAAAAATTTGCCCAGGCAGCATCCGCCCTGCTTAGAGTGCTCTCTAACATTTAACCAATATAATGATAATCTAATAATAGTGTTTGACCCACACTATGCTCTACGCATCTTTACCCCAGCTGCCTGCCCACTGCCATCGAACACTCTCATGGCCCAAGAGATGAAATGTACAACGCGTGCACTTTATCGTGAATATTTCAAACCCATGAGCATCTTGAAGCCTACCAATAGGTCCTGGGCCCTTCCATTAGTCCTTGATTTGAACAATTCTTACTACCTTCAGTACCAATTTTCATCATTCTGATACCCTCAACAAATCGCCCTAAGCATCCAGACCACCCTTTCTCTGCCCCTACGATATTACCCTCTTTATCCCACAGCCGCTGACTTAAATCTCAAGCATTGTTCAAGCCTCCACTGCTGAACAACATTTGCTGTATTCTCTTCCATGTCCCCCCAATGAATTATTTCCCATACCTAAAACTACTAAACCATCTTGTTCTCCATCAGTGAAATCCAGCCCAAAATAGCCCATTCCATGGTGCCCTATGCCACCAACTCTCACCTGTTAATCCCTAAGGCAAATCATATGCCTTCCTCCAGGGCTGTATGTCAATAGGACACTTCTGACCCGTTCTGTCACACAACTATTGCCCTGTATAGTAAATCCGGTAGCATGAAGATTCTTTTTTCAGGAATCTTTTCTCAGTGGTCACATTTTGGAAAATTGAATAACATTCCTTACAGCGCCTTGAGACCCTCACAGGTAAGTAGTGCGCTTTACAAATGAGATGATTGATTGATTCCAAACGTCACCAAATCAAAACATGTTAGCAAAATGGAAATTTAGCAAATCCATTGGAGAAATTGGGATCAACTGAAACGAAAGATGCTTTGGTGTGGCTAGCTGAAGACCTCTTCGGGTCCTTCGACCATACAAATCTACTTAGCCGTGATGGACGAGCTGGCAAAAAGAAGCGTGGGTGCTTGCTGCCTGCTCGCCTTTTGATCAGGCCAGTATCTGCTGCCCTTCATTTAAGACATTGATGGAGCTGTGTCAGGCATGTACAGTATTCTAGTCCTTGCCTGTTTGTATGCATGCTTGTATGTCCTACTGTCGTAGACACACCTCATTCACATTTAGCATACACTACACTTTAGCACCTTTCAATCATATATAAGGGTTCATAATGATGCCAGCTGTAATGCCCTCCTTGCCTGGCAGCAGTAATGACTCTGGAGAGGATCATGTTTGTGCTGGTCTGCACCCGCCGCTCAGGGCACTAGAGAGGGAAGATGGAGTGTGCCAGGAACTGACTGCTGATGGGAAGGTAAGAAGAAGAGTGGAGGCATAAACTAGGCGCTCCCATTGTGCATGTCAACCTCAGGATGCATCGAAGAGGAATGTGTGCAATCCTCCACTTATAGTACTGATTTATAAGGATTCGCAGTACACAAATGTCCCATCAGGGAGGAGTGGGAGCTCTTTATGCAGCCCTGGGGGAGGCACAGAGCCGAGTAAAAGCAACTGTAAATAGTTTAAAAGAAAAACCATTGAATGCAATATTTAACACAGCAAATGGATAATGCAGCGGCTCAGCAAATCTTGTTTTCTTGCTGCAAAGCAACACGCCAGCCGCGCTGTCCTGTAGTCATGGAAGGTATTCCATGAGCTAAGTTGGGCAGGAAAGCGGTGCTAGCGGCGGATAGCGAATAATTTGTAGCCTCGTCGCCAGCTGGTGAGCAGTGTGCAAACGCTAGGATCAAAATGTACCTGTATACATTTATTTATTTGTATATTTACTGAGTTATTTATGTATTTATTCATGTGTTTATTTTATGATGCAGTTGTTTATTCATTCAAATGCTTTTTGCTACGAAAAATCACAGACTTACAAAAAGCAGTGCAAAATAACCTTGTTACAGATGTTAAAGCTGTTACTAATAGAAGACTAGGACATTTTATGTGACTGCAGAATTGGATTTAGGTAGAATGATCGTGCAGAACAACTTAATATATGTGGTTATTCACTTACATCACTTTTACTTATTGCAGTTTGTTTAATGGTGCTGTGAGAGGGCGTAAACGGGTGGTTAAGGCCATTTTTGTCTTTCGAAATATTTCACATCATTTGTGTTATTCGGGTAGTTTTGTTTTGTCATTCGTATGTGAAAGTCAAAGCGGGATGGGGCAGTCTAGGGTTCTGTCGCGAAACAAGGAGCGGCACTTGTGTGTAAGCGCTGAAAAGCAGGAGCACGATCTCAAGAGGCGCTACATAGTGAGTCAAGTGAAGGCAGACAGTAGCTCATCTCACAAAGAGAACAACGCAGCCACCCTGAGTAGTGAATCATCACATATACGCAATGATGGGCCACTTAAATACAAGTTGACAGATGTATTGTGAAACACAAGGCTGCCCATATCATAAATAAGTTATGTCGCGACACTAAGGAGGGAGGTGAGATGAAGCTGATATCACGGTAAACAATAACATTCAATCAGACTTTATTCTGGAAACATTCGACATGAAATGAAGGTGGCATTTACAACAGGTGTACACAATGTATACACCTGTTGTAAATGCCACCTACTACAAATGATAGTATTTGTGTTACCTGAAGCTACACTTGGAGTAGATTCACAGTTCACACGGGAAGGGGGCGCTGTTCACTGTCAGAGGTGTGTGCACGGTGCACACCTCTTTAGCTCATCACACATATTTGCCCAGCCACGAGAGGAATGAGGGTGTTGTACCTGCCCGTTCTGCTCTAACACGTCACTCTTGAAGTCCTGTCTTCTAACTTGGGGTGGGCAAAGCCCCGACTACTCCACTCCGTGAAGGCAGGGGCGTACCCCGCAGCCCCCGCGGTGGGGGGGGGGGGCTCCCAGGCTTCAGTAAATTAAGGGGGCCCGGGCCCCCCTCAGCTCTTGAAGGGCCTTCACTTGGAAAGACGTGGAAGGGACTCTTAAGGGGGCCTTTAACAGAGCTTGATTTGTAAAACAAGAAGGATTGTGGCCCAAAGTTTAGACAGAACCCTGCAGCTGGCACAGTAAAGACACTAGTGGTTTGGGGGTGCCGAATCCCAAGGCGGAGTAATCCTGAACCAGCCTCCTGTCATTTTCATCCACCACTGTGCACTCCCTGCCCCTTTATTTGTGGGTTCCTTTCCATGCCATCTTTCTCCTGTTGTTGCTGGTCTTCATCCTTCTCTCCCTCCTTTCCACCTTTTGCCTTTCCCTTTCTTGCTCATAGTGAAGGCCCGGTGAAGAAAAATAAGGACTCTCTCAAACAAGCATTGCCAGAGAAAACAGGTCTACATTTTGTGGTGTGGTGGTATTGCTGTAGGGTGGTGGTGGTGTCCAGGATGGTGTTGGTCATTAGGGTAGACGGTGGTGATGGTGATTAGGGTGATGGTTAGGGTGATGGTTGGGTGGTGGTGCTGCTGGTAGGATGGTGTTGAGGGTGACGAGGTGGTGTTGGTAGGTTGTTAGTGGTGCAGTGGTAGGCTGCATAGGGACTTTAGGTTGCTGGTTGGTGCTGATGGTCGTCAGAGTAGGGTGCTGGTAATGATGATTAGAGTGACCTTAGTACTGGTTAGGGTGGTGTTTGGTTGTGGTGCTGGTGGTAGGGTGGTGGTGGTAGGATTGTGGTGGTAGGATGGTAGGGTGGTGTGATGGTGTCAGTAGGGTGTTGGTGGTACAGTAGTGGTGGTAGGGTGATGTCGGTAGGTTTGTGGTAGGGTAGTGTTGTAGGCTGGTTGTGGTAGAGTGGTTTTGGCAGGGTCTTGTGGAAGGCTCGCAGCAGCAAAGTGGTTGTGGTAGGAGGGTGATATGTTGTTATGTTATGAAGAATTTATTAGGCACACGTTTACCAAAAGGTCTCTTGGCGCTAAGGTAGATGCTAGCCATTGTGGTAAAAGGTTAACCATAGGCTTGTCTGAACACATAGGTTTTCAAGTGTTTCCTAACTAGCTCATAGTTATTGATTGCTCTCATTTGAAGAGGGCGAGTGCTCCAGGTTTGGGATGCAATCACTGAGAACCTGGCTCCTCCTGGCCTCTTTGTTTTACTTCCAGGAGCAATCAGCAAGTCCAGCATGGCTGACCTAAAATGACGATTTAGAATATAAGGCTGAATTCTTGTAGACATGAAGTCTGGACTTTTGCTAAGAAGGGACTTTAACGTTTTACAGCATGTTTTAAAGATGATTCCCAGGGCTACCCGGACCCAATGTAGCTTTTCCAACAGGAGTGAAATATGGCAATGTCTAGGCTGACAGAAAATAAGTTGTGCTGTTTGATTTTGTTCAGTCTACGGGTTAGGACAATTGGAAGGCCTAAACAGAGAGCATTTGCATTGTCAATGCATGATAACACTCAAGCCCATCTGAAAGTGTGCAAGCAGGGGAAGGGCTCTGGGCGCCATGAAGCAGTACTTGGCCCATGCTCCAGGGGAGGGACAAGCACAAGAAGAGGAAGTGACGCCAGTATGGGCTGAACAAAGAGTGGAGCAAAGAGAAAGAAGGAAATCCGAGTGACAATTAGGCCAACCAATGGTTAGCAATGGGTGGGCGCTGAGTCCTTATAAGTAAACAATATGTCTTACAAGCAACAACTTATTTACTGTTTCAGGCAAGGCCTAAAAATGAAAAGGGGGGGCCCTCGGCCCCCCCGCACGCATGGCGGCGCGGCGACCGTCGCCCCCACTGTCTCCTTTGTCGCCATTCGGCGGTGGGGGCGTGCCCTGGGGGGCGCGGCCCACCGCCGATTGGCTGGCGGCCTCCTTGACCCGGATCCTGGGAAGTGGGTCCGGGTCAGGGGGGGCGGGCCATAGGAGGGGCCACATGGCCCCTCGGGAATAAAGAGATAGGGAGCGCCCAGGAGACCCTCTTGTCCCTGGACGCTCCCTCGCCGAAACGGTGTGCCCCGCGCTCGGGGCTTCTTTGTTTTTTAACTTCTTTTCTTTCTTTTGCAGGTTCCGGATGTTGACCCCCCTGTTTAGTGCGGGAAGAGTTGGAACATCGGATGAGGCCTCGGCGAGGGGTATGGCGCCGGAGTGGGACTGGACGGCCAGCTCCGACGGGATCCCGGCGGTGGAGTCCGTGATGCGGGCAGAACACTGGGGCTGAATGGTGAGCATCGGAGCCTGTGTTTACACTGTGCAGGTCTGTGATGCTGCTGTGGGTAGGCGGCGGGATGGCTCTGTGTGCTTTGGCTCGGGGGTGGGGCGCGTGATGCGAGTGCATAGCGCCACGGGCTCGGTGCCTGGCATCGCCGCCGGAGCACTGTTTATTTGGAGAGGGAACGCATCGCCGGAGCACTGTCTATTTGTGTGGCCACAGTTTGCTATGCTACAAACTGTGGTCGGTTTGTCCACAGTTCACCCTGTGCTGAGTTGTGGGTCTCTGGTTGGGCGAGTGTGCTCCGATTGTAGGTTTGTGCTACCCTTGGGAGTTGCACGGATAGAGATGTGCACTAGTTGTGAATGTGCGCGAGCTGTGACGGACGTGCTGCGTGTGTGGGGCAGCTTCTGTGTGTTGCATGGTGGGCAGCGCTCAGCTGCGCCTTGTTTGGGACGTGCCTCGGGTAGGAGTGGGTATTGAGCTGATTTTCGCCGAGTTTGTGGGGTCGATGGTAGCGGGATCGATGCCCGTATTTAACTTTAGTAAAAATATTGGAAATAATGTTTAGAGTTCTATCTAAAGATGTAAGCACCTCACTAAAGCGACCTTTCAAGACTGAAGTCTTTTTTATTTGGTCACTCGCCGTTGTTTCCTAAATTAAAGAACCGGAAACATTGAGAGGGCACCAGGAGATCTGTTCCTAGAATTTACCAAGCGGATTTCTCATTGTGATTGTGTTAAGCTGCGCCCTTTCTGAGAATTAATTAGAGAATTCAAATAGCATATGGTATAGGCTTTTGACAGTCCTTTGCGACGTGTGAACTTCGAGAACTATTAGAAATACTACAAGGGCATACAGTGCAAATATACTGTCGTGGAAAGGCATAAGTGGTCTGCTTTTGTCATCAGGATAATATTGCAATCATTTAATTCTCCCTCCTCCCCCTTCGTGGTTGCTTTTCGGAGGTTAGTGAGGGGATTTTTTGTGCAGGTTCCTCGGGCACAGGTTCTCGTGTGGGGGCCTGCCATGTGCTGCACAGATTGTTCATCGGCGCGGGTGGCGATCTTCACATATTATTTAATTAGGGTGGGGAAATTCATGCAGTGGTAGGGACATGATAATGACAAAACAGCCCCGCGCTTCAATTTCAATCAGGTGGAATGTAGGGTCGACTGAACATCCTTGCACATTATGAGCGACCTGGGTAGGGGGTGTGGTTACATGTTGGATGTCACATCTTCAAATTGCAATTTACGTTAGTTGGGGGGTTTCGAAGTCACAAGGACAACTCACTAGTTTAATGAACTCGAAGATGTAGCTACATGCCCCTGAGGATTTATTCACCTAAAGGTTAGCCGGAAGCAAACGAGTAGGACGGCAGGTGGGTTCATTAATCTTCTCTCAGACGCTCGAAGAGAGCCCGGGCCATTTTTAAAGGGCATACTTAGCGAAAGGCTCTGTTCCAGAAATTCATTGTTCGGCTCTGTCTTACCAAAAAAAAAAAAAGGTTCAAAACCTGCTGGTGTGGCTTCTGGGAGGCGCTGGGTTTCCTATTAGAAGTGGTTTATCTTGGGTAAAGGGCTATTGTCATATTGCGGATTGCCCTTTATTCTATTTGAACCTTCAAAGCTGGTGTCAGGACATATTGTCCTGCCTTCGACTGCTCTGAGGCAGATCCCCCTCTTTAACAGTAAGTTAAATTTTGTGAAGAACTATTTCTAAGGTGCTTTCTGTCTACTGAAGGTCGCCAGGCAGGGCTTTACACGAGGAGTGCCCTGAGTGCTGAAGCCCGACCACCACATTTCTCCAGGCTGAAACGGGGGAGATTACGAGGCAATTCTGATTCTGCAAACTTAGAGCTCCGAGTAGGATATGTTTCATATTATGCACAGGACTTTAAAACCTGCATTATGTTGGACTGGTGGCCAATGCAGGTCCTCAACATTAGATGTGCTCTAACGATTGTTTAGGAGGAATGACGTTGGACATGGTGCGTCTCGTAAACATGTGCAAGAGCAAAAGGAATGAGTGTGCTTTTGTTGAACTTGTAACTTGACTGTCATTACAGTTTGCTAAATTGGAGACAGCTGGTGTTAGCATTTGCTATCTGTGGCTGTTGATTTCTCTCATGAAAACTTAGGCATAACTAATAGTTTTCAAATTTGATACTTCGGAGGAGGCAGAACTTATCCTGACTTAAGCTAAATAACAGTATAGGGATGGATAAGGAGGGAGCTTGAGTTCAAAAGTAGGGTCAGTGCCTTTCTTGAGTTGCTTCAGATATATAACAGTTTTATAATTCTATTTCCTACGTACATTCTTTATTTGGGTTCCCTTAGCTTCTCATTCCATGCACGATTGTGAGATGGAAACCAAGGTTAGTGACAGTGGGGAGTGGGAAATGCTTAGAAGTAGTCATTGTGAGCGGCTTAGCATCGGGAAGGCATGAAAACATAAAAGGTGTTTTCACTCCATATCACCATGATCTGACTGTGTCCTGTATTTGGGGTGAAACTTGACTGGCAACACGTAATGCTTTTTGCGTTTGTTTTGAGTGGTGACTGGCTAATTAGAAATCTTCATGCCATTTTTCACAGCGTTTTAAGGGCAAATGCCCAAGTATTCCAGGCAGGTACAATTTTCTGACCCATAGCATATACCGGGCATTTGACTCTTCTCAACTCTGCCCACCTTTCGACATGTGTCAGGGGTTAGGGTTTATTATCCGACGGAGAGTGTAGAGCAGGCTGTCCCAGTTCCATGGTACTCAGTGGCGCACAGACACAGAGCCTGAAAGTAAATATTAGTAGTAACATGGGATCAGGTCTCTCCAATAGACCACTGCACCGCAGGAGGGACGAAAGCTATTTAGTTATAATACGACATCTCCACACCAGTGACACGTGAGATTGCAGCACTGCTGCCAAGAAACAGAGCAACCCATCATACACTTAGGAGCCAGATGGGGATGGGAGAGTCCAAGCAATATTCCAGAATTCACGTCCAGGGATCTCAACAGACCTCTACAGCAGTAGTGCGCAGTAGAGGGCGAGGTAATAAAGATGCAATGGGTCACGATGCAAAGGTTAATCTACATCTGAGGTGCTGTTCATTATCCTAGGGGGGGACATTGCACCAGTCCAAACGACTCTTCATTGAGGATAGGTTAAAGCCAACTTTATTGGAAAGCTATCCTAGTGGTAGCTGTATTGCGGGCAGCCTTCAGGCTAAGTCTTGAAGGAATGTGGAGCAGCTGGCTTTACCAGTCTATATTGGCATGAATGAGTAAAGGAGAAGAGAACAGGTGTATAACAATATATGTATTTGTTTTAAACACATTCCTTTAGTTCCTTTACGAGGCTATAGGCAAGAAATTACAGTCGGTAAACTTATTCTAACACACAAGTAAATGGGCACAATATACGTTGAGCCTATGATGAGATTAGTGGCGATTAATTACAGTCTGTAGGCCTATATAACACATAGTAATATAGCACCATATACGTGGAGCTCTAGGGGTGTCCCAAAGCCATATATCAATAAAGTGTAGGGGAACGACGAATGGCATAGAGACAGGGCATAGAGCCAGTAGAAAGACTACTTGGGGGTCCTGATAATGCTACACACCCTTATGTCACACCTATAAGGTGCCCAAGAGCCTAGTTGCGACGTCACATGGTTCTGGGGATGCGTGTGGCCATGTCCGGTTGGCTAGGATGATATTTACCAGAAGCCAGAGTGACGAGCGAACGGGGCCCTTGGGCCAGCTTACAGGGGGAGCTATGGCATTCATTGGAGCCCACAGGCTTATTCTTAGCCAGGGTTATGTTAATAGGCACCACACGGTAGCAAGAAGTTTAAATGCGCTACGGGTGTCACAAACTGATGCTGCTGACCACTCGCTACGGAGAGTAAGGTGGGGAGTGCACCTGGGGTTCATCTCAGCTAAAGCCTGGTATCGGAGGGCATTGAATGCAGACGGGTGGGGCAGCTTTCGTTAAGAAGCCAGAAACATTACCTAAATATACAATATTATGGCACGGCATTTCACAATGTGGATTGTCCTAAGGTAACAATGGATGGGCTATTGCATTCACGGGGGACTACAGGTCGAAGCTTTCACGAAGGTCATATTACCAGACACCCTTAGGTAGCCCTAATGTAAATGTCAGCAAGTGGCATAAAGCCTAGCATCTGAGTACGTGGAATGCAGGCATGTGTGGATCAACGTGGGGGGTGAAGTCAGGAACATTACCTAAATATACAGTACGATTCCATGGCATTTCACCCCGTGTATGGTCCTGAAGTAACAATGGTTGGGCTATTGCATTCATTAAGGACCACAGGTCTAAGCTTTCATGAAGGGCTTACCACCAGGCCCCCGTAGGTAGCCATAACGTGGATGTCCGCAAGTGGCACAAGCTGTCACTTTACTGCACACGAATGAGTAGTCATCTGGCGCTAAGGTTATCGAAAAACTTACTTAGCAAGTAAGTGATGCTAATGTAAGACTAGCACGTGTACAGCAGTTATCGCCAGAAACACTAATGGTTTGTGTTTATCTTTTCCACTTATGTATGGCCGGGTCCATGGTGGACATCTGGAGTGCTCCACATCACAACAGCTGCAACAGGTGGACAGCTCAAGGGATGCTTCCGTCAGTCACGGCCGGGTCCAGGGCGGATACTGGAGGGGTGCTCCACACCGCAACATCAGCAGCGGGTGGACGTCAAAAGGGAAGCATACGTCGAGAAAGAGGACACCAAGGGCCCAAGTATTGCTGGCAGGTGTAAGTGCTACCCATTCCCTAAGGTGGAAGTGGGAATTGTCACCCAGGTTTTCTCGATCTTTTCCTGGTTCTGGCAGTTTCTCCAACCTGTGACGCAGGGGAGGAACTCATCACCAGAAGGGGAGGTGCTACAATGTGCCAGCGCAAGCAACAGGCTGGACGCGGGACAGGGAAGAGTTGGTTTGGGGGACTGTGCCTTGGTCAGTTCAGGAACTTCTTTCAGGGACTCTTAGCTCAGCAGCCCGACCCCCCGTCAGGGGTGATACTTCACCTAGGAGGGACTGACTTGGCCAAACTTGGGAGGCGAATACTCATTGATGAGTTCATCTCCACTGTGGGTGGGTCTTCAGGACTTGCCCGGGTGGCACAGTAGTAGGGTCTCAACCTATCCCGCGGTGGCAGGGGCGAGGGGCGGACTCGGTCAGGGCGTTGAATCACTCGATAGAGAGGATCAACACACAGTGGGAAAAATTATTTCAAGCCCCCCCTCGGATGCAGACGATCCAACATGGGTGTATTTGAGGTGCATAATTCTACCTGGTGAGGGGAGTCCATTTGACGGAGGAAGGAAGGGTCCTGTGGTCTGATAACATCAGGGCCTAGTTGAAAGGTTTTGATAAAGTGAGAACTTTCTAGGGTAGGTCAAGGCAGGGGGAGGCCAGATCGTCGGTTAACAATGCTGGCCTGTGGCGGTAAGGTCATTATCGGTGAGCACATATTTGAGGTCTGAGGGGGCGGGCATCATCCTATGGAGGTTCCCGCCCAGGGGGAGGGGCCTGCGGGCCACTCCCAGAACTCCAGGGGCAAGGTAATGGATGCTGCAAAGCAAAGGAGCGCGGGTAGGAGTAGTTCACACTTTCCTTAGGCTGGTAGCCACCCCGCGCGCGTGGACTCATGACGCCACCGGCGCAGAGTAAGGGCCCTCCTTTAGTGGGTAAATGGAGTTCAGGGCGTAGACCGGGCAATTCCCGGGGTAACACTGCGCATGCGCACATCCAGAGGGGAGGCGCAGCTTGTAGGACCTGACACCGGTAGTGACCCTGCCATATGGCCAGAAATGTACAAAAATTCTAGATGAGGATGTTTAGTCTAAGTTAGGAAACAACATGTATTAGAGTTTTGTTAAAGTCAGGCTCTCAAACTTGTTGCTAAGAATTATGTACCTAAATGTCCTGCTGAATTTTTGTATAAATTGTTTATTATGCAATTAAAAAACCTTTTTTAATTTCATACTTTAATAAATACGGCCGGGCGACTAGCGCCCGCCTTCCAAAAAGTAAAGATGTCTCGTGTCCACGTTCCTGGGTATTGGGTGCCGGATTGGGGGGGAGGCGGCAGCTAGTCGCTGACCATGTGAGTGCCGGCTCAATTTAGCAACTTCTTTTACAGGTGAAGGGCAGGGACCTGTGTTGTGAAAAGAGCCTTACTAGTAGTCATAGGTCGAGTCTACTGACTTGCGGGATGGGTAACACCGGTCCAGCTTGTTGAACAAAAGGATTGGCTGGACCAGTGCCTCTTAGAAGCATCCCTCCACCGTCACAGTGCTTAATTTGTGCACTAAAGGTGAGTTTAGTTGTGCAATATCCTCTTTGTAACAAACAAATGGACACTGAAGACAGACTCAGACACTTGCCTCGCCCCCACCACTGCCTGCTCTTTCCTCCCATTCAGAGATGCCCACCACCTGCCCCACGGGCTGTAAAGGCCTACTGTGACCCTACACCATGGGTCACTGACGTCACAGTGAGGTGCTAGTTTAGGCCAGCAGTATGGGCGTGGCGCATCTGGGGATTCTTAGCACAGGTCTGGGTCAAAGCAGTGACAGTGAGTGCTGCCGTTTTCCAGTCGCGGCGCTAGCTGCGCAGACTGACGGTCGGAAATAGCGTCTCGTTCCGTCGTGGAAACAAGGCCCGTCCGAGACAAGCCCTCCCTTTGACTGAACTCTAATATCGCCAGCCCTTCCTGCTGTTCGGATTACCGGTTTAAGGGCAATCATCATATCCAGCATGTTATTTCAGTCTCTGCGTTAGACTGCTGCTCTTAATAACACAGCCTGGATTGTTGCCCTCACCGCAAGCAGAAAAGGCCCCCTTTCACCGGGCTGATGTCTCTGGTAATCAGCCACAGCTGGGGAACTATTATTACCACCCTTCTTTTACATCTGAACTTACTTTTATTGATCACCCCGTTTAAAAACTGCCTGTATAGTCATTTAGTGCAGAACAGCGCCTTTCTCTTCTACTGATGTCGAAAAGCGCCCCGAGGTCCGCTTCTTACCATGCCGTGCTAGAAATACACGTGCTGAATACATATGTTCAAATACGATAGCATAAAATAATATAACGTGACGTGAGATAAGATTTATTTCTTCTTGCATTTTAAGTTTTCTCTAGTGCCAAGCAGGTGCACCAGAGCGCTTTACAGAAGTCCGTAGGCGCTGGAGTTCAGAATAGTATAAAGGAGCCCAGAGGGAGGGTGCTTCTCAGGTTACGACAGAACACATACTTACAAAGAGAAACCGTCTCAGTGTGGACCATGAAACCTAACAGGAAATATGAAACCTTCTGAGTAAATTAAAGTCATTAATTTAATGACAATCACAGAGGCAATCACGAAATAGAACTTTGCAAAGACACATGGGAGCCCCACAGTCAGAACAGATGTGTTTTGAGCTTTTTCTGGAAGTTGGACAACAGCGCATAACAACGTAAAATGACAAATAAACCACACTACACAACATAGGACAGCATATATATATTCTTTTATATATGTTTTTATTAGTAGAAGAAAAACAAGAGGAGTACACATTCGGGCATCATAAGTAGAGTACATTACAACGGTGAGCAGGCGAATAAACTAACGAGGTACAAAGCAATGAAGAGGGTATGAGACGTCAACGTTAGCAGGTACGTGGCAGTAGAAAAAAAAACATCACGATCGGCAACCCCACAAAGCTGAGGCCTTCAGAGCCTGTCCACCCACGAATCAGGATAATTAGACCAGAGTAGACACCCAAATATGAAAGAAGATCAACTCAAGAGAAGCAGCCCACCTCTCGTAAAAGAAGGAAAGGAAAGAAAAAGGCCATAGAACTAAATAAGACAAAACAACAAACCCCCCCAGTCCCTCCACCCTGCACCCTGCACCCCTGCAAATGGCTACGGCCTGACCCCACTAGCAGCGTGCCTGTCGCCCCACTAACTAAGTCCTTAAAGAAGGAAAAGAGTGGAGGAGGAGATGTCATACAGGCTCCCGGTCTCCCCTACCCACCGTCAGAAGCGAACAACCCCTAAATATAGTCAAAACATTGTAAAAATAGCAATTACTAGCCAAACAAACCGGGGAAGTTTATAAAATAAGAAACCCCGCCTGACTTCCGCAATGTTATAGGCAGCAAATCCCGTGTCCAATGAAACCTTTATATCAAACCCAGAAAGTCGAACTCATCCTTGGCCCTTCCGATATTTTGTGCGAGCTCCCTCCATTAGAACCGCCATATTGACAGGAGAGTCAAAACTTTCAAGAAAGCCAAAACCAGGACAGTCAGAGCGAGTCCAAAGTTCTAAATCTCGAAGTCCACAAATCAAATGAAGATACTCTTCCACCGACAGTGAGTCTCGAGAACGTAGTAGAACCAAATGGGAGGAGAAAAATGGGAAATCAATCCAATAAGCACTCAGAACGTTCTCCAGGAGTATAAGATCGGCTGTGTCCATCTTTGGCGGTATCGCCATTGAGTATGGTGAGTTTGTTGTAGTTCCGAGCTCGCAAGCTGTTATTTGTGAGCTGATGAAAGACACCAGTTCTAGTTTCCGCACGGGGCCCTCTTGTTCAGGCAAAACCTGCTTCGCGGGTAACACAACGTGTTTCGGATCTAGCAAAGGGTCGGAGTCCGGTCTCAAACACATAATCTGAACTGTTATGACCATTTTGTGGATGATGGCGTTGACCTGCGAATGAAGCGCCCCAATGGCGGCCATTACGGTCTTCAGCGACGGCGTACACTCCGCCCGCTCCATCTTCTCTCGCTCAACAACAGATCAGATCCTTAACCCCGGAGGTCGACTACTCCAGGGGAACAGGCACGAGCGGGGTGGGCAGTAACGGTGGGCGATCTGTCGATCCTGTGATCTCGACCCCGTCGCCGCCAGCGAGGATCCAAACCCGTCGACCTCGGGGGCGTCAGCAGGGTCTTCGGGCAACGGACCCCCGTCCACAGCCACAAATGCGTCTTGCCGCCGTATCCTTAGCATCAACCGGACCACGGGACCACCATCCAAACAGGCCAGGATATTCTCCACTTCGGGAGACCGGACGCCGCCCAAGTCCCGCGGCCGATGTTGTTCAACTCCAACCCGGGTGGGTCAGAACTCGAGGCCCCGGCTTCCACGCTGGGTTAGGCCGAGAATGAAACACGGCGTAACTTCCTCATTCGAAGCGATAAAAATCTCGGGATTGCACCTTTTGGCTCAGCAACGATTCAGCCACACGGGAGTCTGGTGCGAATTCAGGATTAATAGCAGGATTTATCAGCTACTGACGGAGGTCAACGGAGCCGGGAGCTTACGCGGCCATCTTGGTTGCTACCGGACAGCATATTTTTGATGATGTGAGAGATGAAAAAAGTTTCTATTGTGAACTAAGGGGCGTGGATGCATGTTTCTCTGACAATTCCCCCATTTTACATACACTGAAAGAGCATGACATGATGCCAGTGGCCTCACGAGGGCGCTAGTCCGAGAGGGGAGTCTGGAAGTCACCAAGGGGCAACTTAAAGTGGCTGACACTGTGGGTCTTGAGCTACTTACAGAAAGTTTGGTTTGATCCTGTTTTTAAACTAGGAGTGTGTGAAATCCCTTTATTATGCCAAATGTTGGGCTAAGTATGCAAAATTCCACTTAAAGTTAGCAAAATGCATTTCAGAGTATTATCTCCTGTGAAAAGTATATGCAAGGGCATATGCAGGGGACTCTTCCCAGGAGTAAATGGATCTTGCAACACATTTTCTGACTACGACCTGTTTGCAAAGATATGTTTTCTACTCAAACCGGTCCACAACTGCAAAACTTTATGCAGATTTCAGGTTTTTACATAATTTGGGTAATGCAAAATTGTGCTAATTGCACAAATTATGCAAATGCAATATACATTTTTGCAACTGGCGAGGGTTGGACACTTTCCAGGCAGAGCTACCCACCTTGACGAAAATGTGACTGCAGGTGGTCTCTTCCATTTATTCCCTGGTTTTTGCACTACATTGACGAAACTCGGATATCGAATGTGTGTTACTTAGGGGTACCCTCTCCTTGGAGCAGATCGATTCCTAGAATACAGAATTGTGGTACAGAGGGTAATCACAAGATGGGATCCGAAAGGGTCCTGAGGAATGCCGGTGTGACCCAAAATTGTGGGCACTCACAAGATGGCTGAAACATGTCGACACTTTGGCAGTAAGGAGGGGTGAAGGAACTCTTAAAACTTCTCCTATCACCACCACCCTTCATGTTTTTAATTCAGGAATAAATCGTTGAGCAGAGACACCACCGAGCTAGTTTTAACCTTCACTGCACTTTTCATTCGGGGATCCCAACGTTTATTTGTATATATTTTTCTGTTTGTATTGTCTACCCCTCCCTTTGATCGCCCCAGGCGTTGGTCTGTGCAGGGGTATACTGAAGCAAGCCCAATGATGAAGCATGTCACAATGTTGTGAGTCAGGGCAGTATTTTTTCACGGAGCACATGCCAGCTTTTGTTTTCTATCCGCTACTCCTCGCTCTGTGTCATAGGTGTGACTTGGGAGGCCGGAGTAGTGAGATTTTGAACCTCTCCCCCTTCTGAGTGTGCATTTATGTAGTTGAAGGACCAGGTCACGTGTAAGACATCAGCATCCAGCTCGTGGCAACGGGGACACTCATTACCAGTCCTACCCCACAGTGTATTACGCCTGTGTGGAGTAAGGTATATCAAATGGAGGTAATTAAACTGGGTATAAGGGAACCTGGTGTTACGCAATATCATGTGCGCCCGCACTAATGCTGCGGCCCAGTCCTTCTTGTAAATATCCTTAGCCAGCGGAGTACCCCACTACTGCTATAGTTGCTCCAGATCAGCCTGGGTCTGAAGAAAGACTTATTTGTAAAGCCAGGGGACCAGTTTGCGTCCCCCTCAAATGTAAGGACAATCTGCCACACCTTGTCAGTCGGAGGCTCGGCCTGCCCCATCTGCCACAGAGTATGTATCGGCCAAGTCGCTTCCTCATACATCAGGAATTGTGAGGCAGGGAGGCCGGCATCTGCCATCAGCATCTCAAGCGTTTGCAAGCTGCCCTTGTGAAAACAATCCCCAACCATAGTTAGTTCCGCCACCGCCCAAGCAGCAGCGTCCTCCTCATGAAGAACCCAACTCGGGATGTGGAGATACCAACCAAGGGAACCGCCGGAGCAAACCCCGGCAGACTTAGTGAATTTCTTCGGCTTCGCGGGTGTTGGACAGGCCACATGAAGGGCTCGCTCCCTCCCCACAGGACAGGGCCCGGGCCACCGTCAGCACCATTGCCCGGCCCAGCCGCCATCTTGGACACGGCACCACGCGGCCGTGCGGCCTCAGCCCGACCCCAACCCTGGGCCTGGCCAGGCCCCGACATCCCGGCACCACCCTCCACCCAGGAGGTGAACGGCCCACTTGGCAGGTCAATGGGAGTACGAAGTGTCGATGGCTCTCCCCCGCCAGGTGCCGAGCACCCCCAGCCTCCTCGGGCGCTGGCTCCACCCCCCTGCTGGGTGTCTGGACTCCCTCATCCCAGACCTCCCGACCTCCAAGAGCGAGGGTCCGGACATCAAAGGGCGCCAGACCTATAACTGAGGCAGCCCCAGGACAGGAAGGGAGTTGTATCCTGGAGTCGAGAGACACCGCGACGAACTCATCCTTGACGGACTGTTGGCGCTGCCACAGCCCTGCCTTGTGAACTATTGTCCTGCCTGCTGGCGCTGCCGCGGCCCTCTGCAACCTTCATCCTCGTGGGACCTGCTGGCGCTGCCGCGGCCCTCTGCAACCTTCATCCTCGTGGGACCTGCTGGCGCTGCCGCGGCCCTCTGCAACCTGCATTCTCGTGGGACCTGCTGGCGCTGCCGCGGCCCGTTGTAACCTTCATCCTCGTGGGACCTGCTGGCGCTGCCGCGGCCCGTTGCAACCTGCATTCTCGTGGGACCTGCTGGCGCTGCCGCGGCCCGTTGTAACCTTCATCCTCGTTGGGACCTGCTGGCGCTGCCGCGGCCCGTGCCACCTACGACCTCTTCGGGACCTGCCGGCGCTGCCGCGGTCTGACCCATCCGAACACCGAGCTCGAGGATTGTGAGCTATCACCGTTACACACCCGTACCCGTGGGTACCAAGACTGTCCCGCTACCCCCTTCCCTTACTAGAGACTAGAATTGAGAGGATCATCGTGTCCTGATCGCCCTGTATCGTACCACTCTACTACCCGAAGTGCCTATAAAAGGTGTTACCAGAAGCTTTGTGTGGTGTCCATCTGTGGGGGGGAAGTTACCTGTCTGTGCGATCACTGTGCTCGGCCGACCCTCCAGGTCCCCGTCTAACATTGGTGGCTAGCGGCGTGATCCGAACCAACGCGTACCGTACAGACAGTAACTCACCCTACGACTAAAACCACAATGACGACCAAAGAGAGCGGATCGGCGGAGAAGTTCCAGATGGAAAAGCTGGAAGAATACAACCACCGAGAGCTCAAACAATTTTGCATGGACTTAGGCATTGCTACCACCGGGCTAAGCACAAAAGAAGACTTCAAAAACGCCCTAGAGGCCTGGACAGAGACAAATACCGCAACCCCCCGGGACCCCGCAGCCCCGGAAGTCAACACCACCCGGACGGAGGAACGGAGAACAGGCCCCTCCCATGAAGAGATCCAAGAGCGGGAAAAAAATAGATTACACGAGTTAGACTTGGCACGACTCAGATTAGACGGAGAATTGAAACTGGCGGAACAAAAAATAAACTTAGAACACTTACGGCTCAGAGAAGAGCGAGAGGAAAAACAGAGACAGAGAGACCTCGAAGAAAAAAGACTGGCATACGAGCACGAGTGCAAACTAGCGGAGATAGAAATGCGCAAACTGAACAAAAACCTAGGGGTGCCCGAGCAACCGCACTCCCCGGGTCCTACCGAGCAGAAGGTCCACATCCCCAAGGATGTGGTCCGAGAATATCACCGGAACGACGACATACAGCAGTGGTTCAAGGCCTATGAGATTGCCATGACCGCCCACCGGGTCGCTCGAAGTGACTGGGGAGCCGGTCTATGGGGGAGATTCGTCAACGAGGGTCGTGATGCCCTGCTGCAGCTTCCGGACCATCAAATGACGTCCTATGACCACATGAAGGCCGCCCTCCTCAGTCGATATGGACTTACACCCGAAATGTACCGCCAGAGGTTCCGCAACTGCACCAGGATCCCAGGTACGACGTGGTTGGAATACGTGAACTATTTCAGCCGAGCCTTCGAGGGGTGGATCAAGGGTAACAACGTAACCACTTACGAACAGCTCTTCAATCTCATTGTGTGGGAGCACCTCTCCAACAACTGCTTTGTCGAGCTCAGGCAGCACCTCCTCGACAGTAAATTGACTGAACCCCGGCAGCTCGCCACCGAGGCTGACCGGTGGGAGAGCACCCGAGTGGCCCGGAGTGGGCCGAACGAGCAGAACAGAACCAACCAAGGTCACCATCGTCCCCGAGGAGGAGGCCCGGGCCGGGGCAGAGACGCCGCCCCGGCCGCACCCACTAACGCCACCCCGGCCCCAGCAGGCCGGGGAAACCCCCCGATGCGCCCGGGGTTCCGAGCTAACGTGACGTGTCATCGATGCCAGCGAGTCGGCCACTATGCCAGTGACCCGACCTGCCCGAAGAACCAGGCCCCCGGGCCCCGCCAGATGGCGGCCGCCGCCCTGGGAGAAGAACAAGTCTCCGAAGACACGGAGACCTATGAGTCGGAGCAGTTCGAGTGGGAACCCGCCGCCATGACCCTGGCATGCCTAGGAGGAAGAGACATGGTCCCGCGGACTCCCCTGCCCGCCAACACTCGGAAGTACAGCCAATGGGTGAGCATCAATGGGCGCAAAGCCGAGGCCCTGCGTGACACCGGGGCCAGTGTGACGGCCGTCCGCTGTCACCTGGTGACCCCAGAACAAATCCTACCAAACGTACTTTGCCCCGTCCGATCGGCAGATAACTCGGAGAGCCTGTGTCGGATGGCCTGCGTCCCCTTCGAATGGGGAGGAGTGTCCGGCATGCTGAAAGTAACTGTCCGTGACGATGCCCCCGTAGACTGCCTCCTGGGGAACGATCTCCAGAGCTCCCCGTGGGCCGCTGTGGAAAGAAGAGAGCATCTGGGGATGTTGGGTCTCCCGGACTGGGCGTGCGTAACCACCCGGTCCATGGCCACCCGCACCATCCCTAGACCAGAAGAACCAGAATGGGCAGCACCTCCGCCCTCGATCACTCCAGAAGAAGACTTCCTCCTAACCCTCCGCAACCAGACCAGAAGGTTCAGAGAGATGGCAAAAACAAACCTGGAGGCCAGTCAGGAGGACATGAAAAGGTGGTACGATCAAAATGCATCCTCCATCGAATTTGAACCCGGCCAACAAGTGTGGGTAATGTCTCCCACCGAACCATGCGCCCTGCAAGACAAATGGACGGGGCCCTTCAAAGTAATCGAGCGCAAGAGCCCTGTCACCTATCTCATCGATATGGAATCTTCCCGAAACCCTCTCCGGGTCCTCCACGCTAATAGACTGAAACCCCACTTTGTACGCTCCGAACTCAGTCTCCTGATGGCAACCGACAATTGAACCGAGGAGGACTCCGAACCCCTTCCTGACCTCCTACGGTCACGGGAGAAGGACGGCTCCGTGGACGGGGTCCGACTCTCGGAGGCCCTCACCCTGGAACAGCGCCAAGACTGCCGAGTCCTCCTGCTCCAGTTCTCCACCCTGTTCTCCCTCACCCCAGGGGTCACCCCCTGGTGCTTACACGACGTGGACACTGGAGACAGTCCCCCTATCCGCCATCGGGCCTACCGCGTACCAGATCGGGTACGGGCCTGCATCCAAGAGGAGGTGGCCAAGATGCTCACACTCGGGATCATCGAGCCCTCAGACAGCCCCTGGGCCAGCCCAGTGGTACTGGTCCCCAAAGCGGCCGCCCCCGGCGCCACGCCGGAGCTCCGGTTCTGCGTCGACTACCGGGGCTTGAATGCGGTCACCAGAACAGACACACACCCCATCCCCCGAGCAGATGAACTAATCGACCGCATGGGAGCTGCCCGCTACCTCAGCATCTTCGACCTGACAGCGGGCTACTGGCAGATCGGTCTCACACCCCGGGCCCAAGAACGATCAGCATTCTCTACCCCTGATGGCCACTATCACTTCAAGGTCATGCCATTCGGCATGAAGAATGCGCCAGCAACATTTCAGCGGCTAGTAAACCAGGTCCTGGCAGGACTCGAAGGATTCAGCGCCGCCTACCTGGACGATATCGCTGTGTACAGCCACCACTGGTCCGACCACCTCCACCACCTCCGAGAGGTGCTACAGGCCCTCCAACGAGCTGGCCTCACGATCAAGGCCAGCAAATGCCAAATTGGCCAGGGGTCCCTGACCTATCTCGGGCACCAGGTGGGAAGCGGTCTGGTGGCCCCTCTGCAACTCAAGATCGCTGCCATCCAGTCGTGGCAGTCCCCCATCACCCAGACCGAGGTCCGCGCCTTCTTGGGACTCACAGGCTACTACCGACGGTTCGTGAGGGACTATGGCAGCATCGTAGGGCCCCTCACGGAACTCACCTCCAAAAACCAACCAAAGAAGGTCAACTGGACCCCAGACTGTCAAGCGGCCTTCGAGAAGCTGAAGGCCGCCATGTGCTCCGCCCCGGTGCTCCAGGCCCCCGACTACAGCCGGGAATTTATCGTCCAAACAGATGCCTCCGACCATGGCGTTGGGGCAGTCCTTTCCCAGCTGAACACCGAAGGACTTGACCAGCCAGTGGCTTTCATCAGCAGACGGCTCCTGGCCCGAGAACGACGCTGGAGCACCATCGAGAGGGAGGCCTTCGCCGTGGTGTGGGCCCTCAAAAAGCTCCGGCCTTATCTCTTCGGCACCCACTTCCGGGTCCAGACCGATCATCGACCCCTGCAATGGCTCATGCAGATGCGGGGGGAAAACCCGAAACTACTACGTTGGTCCATCTCCCTGCAGGGGATGGACTTCACTGTGGAACATCGACCCGGCCAAGACCACGCCAACGCGGATGGCCTGTCCCGCTTTTTCTGCCTCGACGAGGAAAGTCCCCAAGAAGATGGGTGACTCTCCCCGCCTTCAGCTGGGGGGGACGCATGTTGGACAGGCCACATGAAGGGCTCGCTCCCTCCCCGCAGGACAGGGCCCGGGCCACCGTCAGCACCATTGCCCGGCCCAGCCGCCATCTTGGACACGGCACCACGCGGCCGTGCGGCCTCAGCCCGACCCCAACCCTGGGCCTGGCCAGGCCCCGACATCCCGGCACCACCCTCCACCCAGGAGGTGAACGGCCCACTTGGCAGGTCAATGGGAGTACGAAGTGTCGATGGCTCTCCCCCGCCAGGTGCCGAGCACCCCCAGCCTCCTCGGGCGCTGGCTCCACCCCCCTGCTGGGTGTCTGGACTCCCTCATCCCAGACCTCCCGACCTCCAAGAGCGAGGGTCCGGACATCAAAGGGCGCCAGACCTATAACTGAGGCAGCCCCAGGACAGGAAGGGAGTTGTATCCTGGAGTCGAGAGACACCGCGACGAACTCATCCTTGACGGACTGTTGGCGCTGCCACAGCCCTGCCTTGTGAACTATTGTCCTGCCTGCTGGCGCTGCCGCGGCCCTCTGCAACCTTCATCCTCGTGGGACCTGCTGGCGCTGCCGCGGCCCTCTGCAACCTTCATCCTCGTGGGACCTGCTGGCGCTGCCGCGGCCCTCTGCAACCTGCATTCTCGTGGGACCTGCTGGCGCTGCCGCGGCCCGTTGTAACCTTCATCCTCGTGGGACCTGCTGGCGCTGCCGCGGCCCGTTGCAACCTGCATTCTCGTGGGACCTGCTGGCGCTGCCGCGGCCCGTTGTAACCTTCATCCTCGTTGGGACCTGCTGGCGCTGCCGCGGCCCGTGCCACCTACGACCTCTTCGGGACCTGCCGGCGCTGCCGCGGTCTGACCCATCCGAACACCGAGCTCGAGGATTGTGAGCTATCACCGTTACACACCCGTACCCGTGGGTACCAAGACTGTCCCGCTACCCCCTTCCCTTACTAGAGACTAGAATTGAGAGGATCATCGTGTCCTGATCGCCCTGTATCGTACCACTCTACTACCCGAAGTGCCTATAAAAGGTGTTACCAGAAGCTTTGTGTGGTGTCCATCTGTGGGGGGGAAGTTACCTGTCTGTGCGATCACTGTGCTCGGCCGACCCTCCAGGTCCCCGTCTAACAGCGGGGTTATCCGCAACAATTTAGAGAGCGGGCCCAGGGCCAGAGGACCTCCCAGTAAAAGGGATATCAATGCCCCATCACTATGCGGGGTACCGTAGCATCCCAGTTCCTCCCAGTGGAGGCCCGCCAGCCATTTGACCAACCACTGAAACTGGGCTGTGGCGTGACACAGCTCAAAATTGGTGAATCCAAAGCCCCACTCTGTTGTGGGGCGGTGGAGGATGCGTAAGGAGACTCTACAGCTGCCCCCATCCCATGTGAGCTCTCACACCATGGTGTCTAGAGTGCGGAGCTAGGCCCTAGGGACCCACAGTGGGAGGTCCACGAAAAAGTATTGTCCTCTAGGCAATAGACCATGCTTCAGGTCGGAGGGCAGTTGAGCATGGCACGACGGTAGCGCCCTCCCCAGGGTGTCACAGCAGTCTGCAGGAGGCACGAATGGGCACCAAAAACAGCAGGATGAAAGGCGGATGGGGCGAAGGCGGCCAAAGCTCACTAGCGTGTGGCCATTTCCCTGCTCGTCCTGGCCACACCCCTCCAAAAGCCAATATATTGTATGCTTGGTACAATGATGGCAATAAGTAAGTCATACATTCATACATACCCTCTCTTCGCAACCAACCTCCTGGGACTAGGCTTCAGGGCGCCTGCTACTCCAAAAAACATAAGAAAATGCATTACATGGACAGATGGCACACGCCAATCTGATGGGTTAAGGAAAACTCATAAAGGTGATTGTATTGTATTGTATTGTTATTGCATTTATATGGCGCTTACTACCCCTGACAAGGCGTCAAAGCGCTTTTTTGGCGAGTAGAATTTATAGTACAAACTTTTAAACACACCAAAAACAAGAATTTGTTGAGAAAATTTGTTACAATAATTTTCATATAAGTGAAATCAAAAAAAATTATGTAGTTTAGGATGCGTAAAAAGAAGCAGAGAGATCTGTCTTTCCTGTAATGACATAAAGTGCAAAAAATAAACCTGTTGCCATAATTATCTCCTTTCTGCTGACCACTGTTCGTTTTAGAAATGATCACAAGAAGTAAAAAGCTATTTTCATTTTCCTTGTTTAATCTGAAACTGCAATGGAGCTTCTATGACTGTCCTTTTACCTTTGCTGCTGGCTCAGGCAGCAGTCATTATTACTTCACTACTGAACTATAATAACTTATTACAGCTGTGCAATTACTTTTTACGGGCTCGGCGACGTCACCACTTCGTCAGAAGTGGGGAGGAGCTGCGAGCCGTATTGTAGCGGGTTTCTCGTTCGTGCTGGATAAATTCTTCTTTGCTCGTGCATTTTCAGTGCGCTATTTTATTATCTGAATGGTGATTGGTCGTCGCGGTGCTCTTTTTTTAGTAGTCTTGATGCGATAGGGCATATGTAATGTTGGTCGGCCATTTTTAGCATTTTCTGTGCGGTTTCGCGCACGGCAGACCATTAATTTTAATTAGGAGCTGTCAGAGTGCCCTTGTAATGCAATCCAGATGGTGGGAGCGCGTTCACCATTCTGCATTGCATGTATAGGGCGCGCGTTCGTCTGCAGCGTTTTTGGGGCGGATAAATGTGGACGTCTATTGTATTGAACTTTTATGTGATTTATCATTGCTCGGAAAAATGTGTGTTTGCAAGGAAGTGTTCCCGATTACAAGGACATGGTGTTCGCTTATTTCCTTTGAAGCGCTGTCAGATATGTATTTCTCTTTAATAGCAACACGTACTTTGGATACCACCACCAGTACTACCACTACCAGTACCACCACCACCAGTACTACCACTACCAGTACCACCACCAGTACCACCACTACCAGTACTACCACCACCACTACTACCACCACCAGTACTACCACCACCAGTACCACCACCACCAGTACTACCACCACCAGTACTACCAGTACCACCACCACCACCAGTACTAACACTACCAGTACCACCACCACCACCAGTACTACCAGTACTACAGCCACCAGTACTACCACTACCACCACCACCAGTACTACCAGTACCACGACCACCAGTACTACCACTACCAGTACTACCACTACCAGTACCACTACCACCACCAGTACTACCACCACCAGTACCACCACCACCAGTACTACCAGTACTACCACCATCAGTACTACCAGTACTACCATCACCAGTACTACCACTACCAGTACCACCACCACCAGTACTACCACTACCAGTACCACCACCACCACCAGTACTGCCAGTACTACAGCCACCAGTACTACCACTACCACCACCACCAGTACTACCAGTACCACGACCACCAGTACTACCACTACCAGTACTACCAGTACCAGTACCACTACTACCACCAGTACTACCACCACCAGTACCACCACCACCAGTACTACCAGTACTACCATCATCAGTACTACCAGTACTACCACTACCAGTACTACCACTACCAGTACCACCACCACCAGTACTACCACTACCAGTACAACCACCACCACCACCAGTACTACCAGTAGTACCACCATCAGTACTACCAGTACTAGAGTGCATAGGGAGTGCATAGTGCAGAGTGCATAGGGAGTGCATAGTGCATAGGGAGTGCAGAGTGCATAGGGAGTGAAGAGTGCACAGTGCATAGGGAGTGAAGAGTGCACAGTGCATAGGGAGTGCAGAGTGCATAGGGAGTGCAGAGTGCAGAGTGCATAGGGAGTGCAGAGTGCATAGGGAGTGCAGAGTGCATAGGGAGTGCAGAGTGCATAGAGAGTGCAGAGTGCAGAGTGCATAGGGAGTGCAGAGTGCATAGGGAGCGCAGAGTGCAGAGTGCATAGGGAGTACAGAGTGCATAGGGAGCGCAAAGTGCAGAGTGCATAGGGAGCGCAGAGTGCAGAGTGCATAGGGAGTGCAGAGTGCATAGGGAGTGCAGAGTGCATAGGGAGTGCATAGTGCAGAGTGCATAGGGAGTGCATAGTGCAGAGTGCATAGGGAGTGCATAGTGCAGAGTGCATAGGGAGTGCAGAGTGCATAGGGAGTGAAGAGTGCAGAGTGCATAGGGAGTGCAGAGTGCATAGGGAGTGCAGAGTGCATAGGGAGTGAAGAATGCATAGGGAGTGCAGAATGCATAGGGAGTGCAGAGTGCATAGGGAGTGCAGAGTGCATAGGGAGTGCAGAGTGCATAGGGAGTAAGAGTGCAGAGTGCATAGGGAGTGCAGAGTGCATAGGGAGTGAAGAGAGCATAGGGAGTGCAGAGTGCATAGGGAGTGCAGAGTGCATAGGGAGTGCAGAATGCATAGGGAGTGCAGAATGCATAGGGAGTGCAGAGTGCATAGGGAGTGCAGAGTGCATAGGGAGTGCAGAGTGCATAGGGAGTGCAGAGTGCATAGGGAGTGCAGAGTTCAGAGTGCATAGGGAGTGCAGAGTGCATAGGGAGTGCGTAGTGCAGAGTGAATAGGGAGTGCATAGTGCAGAGTGCATAGGGAGTGCATAGTGCATAGGGAGTGCATAGTGCATAGGGAGTGAAGAGTGCAGAGTGCATAGGGAGTGCAGAGTGCATAGGGAGTGCAGAGTGCATAGGGAGTGCAGAGTGCATAGGGAGCGCAGAGTGCAGAGTGCATAGGGAGTGCAGAGTGCATAGGGAGTGCAGAGTGCATAGGGAGTGCAGAGTGCATAGGGAGTGCAGAGTGCAGAGTGCATAGGGAGTGCAGAGTGCATAGGGAGTGCAGAGTGCATAGCGAGTGCAGAGTGCATAGGGAGTGCAGAGTGCATAGGGAGTGCAGAGTGCATAGGAAGTGCAGAGTGCAGAGTGCATAGGGAGTGCAGAGTGCATAGGGAGTGCAGAGTGCATAGGGAGTGCAGAGTGTATAGGGAGTGCATAGGGAGTGCAGAGTGCATAGGGAGTGCAGAGTGCATAGGGAGTGCAGAGTGCATAGGGAGTGCAGAGTACATAGGGAGTGCAGAGTGCATAGGGAGTGCAGAGTGCAGAGTGCATAGGGAGTGCAGAGTGCATAGGGAGTGCATAGTTCATAGGGAGTGCAGAGTGCATAGGGAGTGCAGAGTGCATAGGGAGTGCAGAGTGCAGAGTGCCTAGGGAGTGCAGACTGCATAGGGAGTGAAGAGTGCAGAGTGCATAGGGAGTGCAGACTGCATAGGGAGTGAAGAGTGCAGAGTGCATAGGGAGTGCAGAGTGCATAGGGAGCGCAGAGTGCATAGGGAGTGCAGAGTGCATAGGGAGCGCAGAGTGCAGAGTGCATAGGCAGTGCAGAGTGCATAGGGAGTGCAGAGTGCAGAGTGCACAGGGAGTGCAGAGTGCAGAGTGCATAGGGAGTGCAGAGTGCATAGGAAGTCCAGAGTGCAGAGTGCATAGAGAGTGCAGAGTGCATAGGGAGTGCAGAGTGCAGAGTGCATAGGGAGTGCAGAGTGCATAGGGAGTGCATAGGGAATGCAGAGTGTATAGGGAGTGCAGAGTGCATAGGGTGTGCAGAGTGCATAGGGAGTGCAGAGTACATAGGGAGTGCAGAGTGCATATTGAGTGCAGAGTGCATAGGGAGTGCAGAGTGCATAGGGAGTGCATAGTGCAGAGTGCATAGGGAGTGCATAGTGCACAGGGAGTGCAGAGTGCATAGGGAGTGAAGAGTGCACAGTGCATAGGGAGTGAAGAGTGCACAGTGCGTAGGGAGTGCAGAGTGCACAGTGCATAGGGAGTGCAGAGTGCATAGGGAGTGCAGAGTGCATAGGGAGTGCAGAGTGCATAGGGAGTGAGGCGTGCAGAGTGCATAGGGAGTGCAGAGTGCATAGGGAGTGCATAGTGCAGAGTGCATAAGGAGTGCATAGTGCAGAGTGCATAGGGAGTGCAGAGTGCAGAGTGCACAGGGAGTGCAGAGTGCATAGGGAGTGAAGAGTGCAGAGTGCATAGGGAGTGCAGAGTGCATAGGGAGTGCAGAGTGCATAGAGAGTGCAGAGTGCAGAGTGCATATGGAGTGCAGAGTGCATAGGGAGTGCAGAGTGCATAGGGAGTGCAGAGTGCATAGGGAGTGCATAGTGCAGAGTGCATAGGGAGTGCATAGTGCAGAGTGCATAGGGAGTGCTTAGTGCAGAGTGCATAGGGAGTGCAGACTGCATAGGGAGTGAAAAGTGCAGAGTGCATAGGGAGTGCAGAGTGCATAGGGAGTGCAAAGTGCATAGGGAGTGCAGAGTGCATAGGGAGCGCAGAGTGCAGAGTGCATAGGGAGTGCAGAGTGCATAGGGAGTGCAGAGTGCATAGGGAGTGCAGAGTGCATAGGGAGTGCAGAGTGCATAGGGAATGCAGAGTGCAGAGTGCATAGGGAGTGCAGAGTGCTTAGGGAGTGCAGAGTGCTTAGGGAGTGCAGAGTGCACAGGGAGTGCAGAGTGCATAGGGAGTGCAGAGTGCATAGGAAGTGCAGAGTGCAGAGTGCATAGGGAGTGCAGAGTGCATAGGGAGTGCAGAGTGCATAGGGAGTGCAGAGTGCATAGGGAGTGCATAGGGAGTGCAGAGTGCATAGGGAGTGCAGAGTGCATAGGGAGTGCATAGGGAGTGCAGGGTGCATAGGGAGTGCAGAGTGCATAGGGAGTGTAGAGTGCAGAGTGCATAGGGAGTGCAGAGTACATAGGGAGTGCGGAGTGCAGAGTGCATAGGGAGTGCAGTGTGCATATGGAGTGCATAGTGCATAGGGAGTGCAGAGTGCATAGGGAGTGCAGAGTGCATAGGGAGTGCATAGTGCAGAGTGCATAGGGAGTGCATAGTGCAGAGTGCATAGGGAGTGCATAGTGCAGAGTGCATAGGGAGTGCATAGTGCATAGGGAGTGCAGAGTGCATAGGGAGTGAAGAGTGCACAGTGCATAGGGAGTGAAGAGTGCACAGTGCATAGGGAGTGAAGAGTGCACAGTGCATAGGGAGTGCAGAGTGCATAGGGAGTGCAGAGTGCAGAGTGCACAGGGAGTGCAGAGTGCAGAGTGCATAGGGAGTGCAGAGTGCATAGGAAGTCCAGAGTGCAGAGTGCATAGAGAGTGCAGAGTGCATAGGGAGTGCAGAGTGCAGAGTGCATAGGGACTGCAGAGTGCATAGGGAGTGCATAGGGAATGCAGAGTGTATAGGGAGTGCAGAGTGCATAGGGTGTGCAGAGTGCATAGGGAGTGCAGAGTACATAGGGAGTGCAGAGTGCATATTGAGTGCAGAGTGCATAGGGAGTGCAGAGTGCATAGGGAGTGCATAGTGCAGAGTGCATAGGGAGTGCATAGTGCAGAGTGCATAGGGAGTGCAGAGTGCATAGGGAGTGAAGAGTGCACAGTGCATAGGGAGTGAAAAGTGCACAGTGCATAGGGAGTGAAGAGTGCACAGTGCGTAGGGAGTGCAGAGTGCACAGTGCATAGTGAGTGCAGAGTGCATAGGGAGTGCAGAGTGCATAGGGAGTGCAGAGTGCATAGGGAGTGAGGAGTGCAGAGTGCATAGGGAGTGCAGAGTGCATAGGGAGTGCATAGTGCAGAGTGCATAAGGAGTGCATAGTGCAGAGTGCATAGGGAGTGCAGAGTGCAGAGTGCACAGGGAGTGCAGAGTGCATAGGGAGTGAAGAGTGCAGAGTGCATAGGGAGTGCAGAGTGCATAGGGAGTGCAGAGTGCATAGAGAGTGCAGAGTGCAGAGTGCATATGGAGTGCAGAGTGCATAGGGAGTGCAGAGTGCATAGGGAGTGCAGAGTGCATAGGGAGTGCATAGTGCAGAGTGCATAGGGAGTGCATAGTGCAGAGTGCATAGGGAGTGCTTAGTGCAGAGTGCATAGGGAGTGCAGACTGCATAGGGAGTGAAAAGTGCAGAGTGCATAGGGAGTGCAGAGTGCATAGGGAGTGCAAAGTGCATAGGGAGTGCAGAGTGCATAGGGAGCGCAGAGTGCAGAGTGCATAGGGAGTGCAGAGTGCATAGGGAGTGCAGAGTGCATAGGGAGTGCAGAGTGCATAGGGAGTGCAGAGTGCATAGGGAATGCAGAGTGCAGAGTGCATAGGGAGTGCAGAGTGCTTAGGGAGTGCAGAGTGCATAGGGAGTGCAGAGTGCATAGGGAGTGCAGAGTGCATAGGAAGTGCAGAGTGCAGAGTGCATAGGGAGTGCAGAGTGCATAGGGAGTGCAGAGTGCATAGGGAGTGCAGAGTGCATAGGGAGTGCAGAGTGCATAGGGAGTGCAGAGTGCATAGGGAGTGCATAGGGAGTGCAGGGTGCATAGGGAGTGCAGAGTGCATAGGGAGTGTAGAGTGCAGAGTGCATAGGGAGTGCAGAGTACATAGGGAGTGCGGAGTGCAGAGTGCATAGGGAGTGCAGTGTGCATATGGAGTGCATAGTGCATAGGGAGTGCAGAGTGCATAGGGAGTGCATAGTGCAGAGTGCATAGGGAGTGCATAGTGCAGAGTGCATAGGGAGTGCATAGTGCAGAGTGCATAGGGAGTGCATAGTGCACAGGGAGTGCAGAGTGCATAGGGAGTGAAGAGTGCACAGTGCATAGGGAGTGAAGAGTGCACAGTGCATAGGGAGTGAAGAGTGCACAGTGCATAGGGAGTGCAGAGTGCATAGGGAGTGCAGAGTGCATAGGGAGTGCAGAGTGCATAGGGAGTGCAGAGTGCATAGGGAGTGAAGAGTGCAGAGTGCATAGGGAGTGCAGAGTGCATAGGGAGCGCAGAGTGCAGAGTGCATAGGGAGTGCAGAGTGCATAGGGAGCGCAGAGTGCAGAGTGCATAGGGAGTGCAGAGTGCATAGGGAGCGCAGAGTGCATAGTGAGTGCAGAGTGCTGAGTGCATAGGGAGTGCAGAGTTTAGAGTGTATAGGGAGTGCAGAGTGCATAGGGAGTGCAGAGTGCATAGGGAGTGCAGAGTGCATAGGGAGTGCAGAGTGCATAGGGAGTGCAGAGTGCAGAGTGAGTAGGGAGTGCTAGGGAGTGCTAGAGAGTGCAGAGTGAGTAGGGAGTGCTCGAGAGTGCAGAGTGAGTAGGGAGTTCTAGGTAGTGCTACAGAGTGCAGAGTGAGTAGGGAGTGCTAGGGAGTGCTAGAGAGTGCAGAGTGACTGCAGAGAGTAAGCTAATGGCAATGTAAATGACTGCCATTTATTTATCTGTTTTCAAAACCAACACATAAATAAAAATGTTGTCATTTACAATGCCAATAACTCTAACTTTTCCAAAGGCGAAACCATTGCATTGTAAATGCTTTTTGGGTTTCGCCTGCCGAAAGGCTGCGCTCTGCGCAGCTTTTCAGCGCAGGTGAAATCCTTTGTTGACTATAAGGACTTCTGGAACGTCCCCCGGCTCTCATTGGCTAGCTCCATAAATGGAGGCTAGCCATTGAGTGCCGGATCTGTCCGTCAAGGCCGGACCAGATTCGGGGGCGTTCCTGAGATTTTTTCCCTGGGCGGAGTTACGTTTTTTCCCGTTCCCTCCCCTTTCACTAAAAGTGATTTCAGATGCACTGTCCATTCCCGCCCCCTCCGTGTGCCTTTCCGCCCCCCCCCTCGCTGTCCTGTGCACGTTTCCCGCCCCCTCCCGCCCCCTCCCGCCGTCCGTGTCCCCTCCAGCCCCCTCCCGCCCCCTCCCGCCGTATTTCAGATGCGCTGTCCATTCCCGCCCCCTCCGTGTGCCTTTCCGCCCCCCCCTCGCTGTCCTGTGCACGTTTCCCGCCCCCTCCCGCCCCCTCCCGCCGTCCGTGTCCCCTCCCGCCCCCTCCCGCCCCCTCACGCCGTCCGTGTCCCCTCCCGCCCCCTCCCGCCGTCCGTGTCCCCTCCCGCCCCCTCCCGCCGTCCGTGTCCTCTCCCTTCAAGAATGCTTCGAAGGGCTCAGGTGCCGCGGCGTCAGGCAAGTCAGCAGAGTCCTGTGGGGCAAGGGAGGGGAAACGGGGGTTAGGGTGAAGCACCGTTGGCATGGTGCGTGGGAGAGAAGGCCGGAAGTCCCGCCCCCGCCCGGAGACGCATGGAGCCCCGGAGGAGAAGTGCTGGATGGTGCGGGGCTCCCGTGTGCTGAGGGAGCCCCGGGGTAAGAGACGGCAGGAGCGGAGTTGTGTTCCTCCAGCTGACGGAAGTCCCGCCCGGAGACGCATGGAGCCCCGGAGGAGAAGTGCTGGATGGTGCGGGGCTCCCGTGTGCTGAGGGAGCCCCGGGGGAAGAGACGGCAGGAGCGGAGTTGTGTTCCGGCATCCATCTTTGAGACGGTGGGCTCAGTCCTTTTGGGAGCCAAAGTCAGCGAGACCATCCGCAAAGGGTTGATTGATGTCGAAATGTACAACACCACCCAAGAGCTACTGATGGCAGGATCTGTGAGTGCCATGTTTGGTAAGTTTGTTTCTGTCAAGCTTTTAAGTGTATGCCCAAATGTGCTTTTTGAATTGAGCCAACATTAAGCTCCCGAGTCTGAGATTCGTTCCCCCAAAAAATCTCCACGTAATCCTTTGATTTAGCATCACAAAATAGGAACTCTTTTTGACAGTTGTCCATAAAGCCCATCTATCAGTTTTTAAGCACTTGCGTCCTTTGTCCAACACTCAATTAAAGTTAAGCCTGTATGTCAATTGTATGACTTTGCTATGGCATGGAAACTGCTGCACAAACAAAATCCACTTTACTTTCTGCTACTTTGAAAAGGTATCTAAGGAGGTCGCTGCCTCCGGGGTGCCGAGGGGTGCTTAGGGTGCCTGCATTGACTTACTAAGCATATCATTCAGGCGGTGTGTCCCCAGTCTCAATAGACTGCTGGTGTGTGTGTGTCCCTTATGGTGTCATCTCAGCTGAGACTGCAGACACCACCCGCGCATTCTGAGTGGGGCCCCGGGGCCCTCTGCAGCAGGCTGTGTGTCCGCAGTCCCAATAGACTGCTGGTGTGTGTGGTGTGTGTCTCTTATTCTTCTCTTTGCTTCTCTCTTCCTCCATCATTCGACCCCCTCCACATTTCTCTCACCAGTGTGTTTTTCTCGCCGGTTCTTTCCTTCCCTCATCCATTCCATTGCCCTCCCGATGTTGCTGTCTCACTTTGCCCCTTTCTCTCTCTCCCTGCTTTGCACGCTTCTCTTTTCTGTGCCTCGCCCTCGTTTCTCTGCTCCCCGTCTCCCTGCCTGTCACCCTCCGTAACGTGCCTCTCCCTCCTCATGCCTCACTCTTACCCTCTTCACTGCCCTCTCCCCCTCTACTCTCTGTGCCCCCCCCCGCAGGCACCCCTCGTTTTCCTCTCTCACTGCCTGTTTACTGCCTCTCGCTTTCTCGGTCTCGCCCTGCTCTCTGCCTCTCCCTGACTCTTTTCTCTGCCTCTCCAAACTGTCCCCTGTGCACCCTCTGCCTCTTTCTCTCTTTCCACTCCACCTCACGTCCCTCTCTTTCTTTAAATCCAGTGTTGTCTGAGTTTCCTCCAGTCTCCCCTTTGAATTTAATGACCCATAAATGCCTACTTTCTCTGCCTTTCCCGTTCTCTCCCCTCCTTGCTGTCCTTTCTTCCTCTGCCCCCTCGTCTGTTTCTTCCTCCCCGGCCCTCTTCACTGTTTCTCTCCCTCTCCGTGCCTCTCTGTGCCTCTCCCTCTCTCCGTGCCTCTCTGTGCCTCTCCCTCTCTCCGTGCCTCTCTGCGCCTCTCCCTCGCTGTGCCTTCCCTCTCTTTGCCTCTCTCTGTCCAGGCTTTCTCCCTTGCCCCATTCCCGTCACAGCTGGCCAACTCGACTGCGCGGTTTGATCTTCAACGGGCTGGCCGTGACCTCAGTGGTCGTGACATCTCTGCCCTGCTGTGTTCTCTAGCTCCGTGACCTCAGACGCCAGCAGCCCCGTTGCTGTGGTGATCAGAATGCCACCTACAGACAGGCTTGTGGCCGTTGTGGAGGGTTTTGCTGGACTTCACTTTCGGGTTGTGTAAGAAGCAGGACCTTCCCATCAGAGGCCGCTCCGCCCGATCACAGATCATACCAGCGAGTGGTCACACTGAGAAGAAGAACCCGGAGGAGTGTGCAGGTATGGGCATGAGTGCAGCAGCGTGTGACTGTTGGATGAAGTAATCAGAGCAGAGAAATAGCCTTCTCTGGGGGTGGGGGCAAGAAGTAAATCGTGTAGGCTGGGCCTTTAGTGGGATGAAAAAAACTGGGGGTCTCTCCAAAGGGCATGACCAATATAATTAAGGACGTGGCTTAAAAACATGTAAACTAAAAGTCTGTGCTTAATAGTATAGTGTGCCGCTCGGCCTGTATTTTGCTGTTTCTGTCATTACATCCAGATATATATAAAAGTAACATATCTACAACAAGTCGAGACTATTGACTTTGTCAATAGTCGTTAGTTGCATAAGATAAATAAGCAGCAACTATGGGTTGCATATAATATTGGAAAAGCTTTGACTTAAAGCCCTGGTGACACAAGACCATGACCAAGACAATGTTGCTGCTCCTTCGTTTCAAAAAGAGAAGGGAAATCCAGAGAGAAAATTACTCTCTTTAAAGGATTCCCCTTCCCCTACACCGCTCACCTGGCATGTCCTCATGCCGTAACTTCTCCACTAGTGAGAAGTGAACAGTGTGAGCATGCGCATATCAATGCTCTGCTATTGCCATTGTAAATGATTGCAGAGTGATTGCAGAGTGCTAGGGAGTGCTAGGGAGTGCAGAGTGACTAGGGAGTGCTAGAGAGTGCAGAGTGACTGCAGAGTGCTAGGGAGTGCAGAGTGACTAGGGAGTGCTAGGGAGTGCAGAGTGACTAGGGAGTGCAGAGTGCTAGGGAGTGCAGAGTGACTAGGGAGTGCTAGGGAGTGCAGAGTGACTAGGGAGTGCAGAGTGACTAGGGAGTGCAAGGGAGTGCAGAGTGCGAGGGAGTGCGAGGGAGTGCAGAGTGACTAGGGAGTGCTAGGGAGTGCAGAGTGACTAGGGAGTGCTAGGGAGTGCAGAGTGCTAGGGAGTGCAGAGTGCTAGGGAGTGCAGAGTGACTGCAGAGATTAAGCTAATGGCAATGTAAATGACAATGCCATTTATTTATCTGTTTTCAAAACCAACACATAAATACACATTTTGTCATGTACAATGCCAATAGCTCTAACTTTTCCAAAGGCGAAACCATTGCATTGTAAATGCTTGTTTTAAATGGGTCCTTGTGTTAGTGGGAAAACAAAGCTTCGAATCTGTTTTCCCGTCTCCATGAAGCATGAGGCCAGCGAAGAGGGCAGGAATGTGACACTACTCTGACAAGACGAGATTAGAAGTAATTAACAGAAAACAGATGTCCTCTTCACTTTTATGAGGCCAAGAGTGTTTGAGAGTCTGTTTTTTCTACTTTCTGTAACTTCACATGTTTTTAAAACTAAACATTTGTTGTCTTATGCCTTATATCAGTGTGTTGTTAGAACAATCTATTGACATAGTTAAGTCGAATACTGAAAACAGCATGTCACACCATATACTCACCACACAATCATACACGATACACACATAACACACACACACCACACACACACCACTCTCTCACCACCACACACTCATCACCACTCACCACAACACACTCACTACCACAGACTCACCCCCACAGACTCACCCCCACAGACTCACCCCCACACACTCACCACTACAAACAGAAACACACACACAAACACACACACAACAACATAACACCAGCCATCAGTGCACCCTTTCACCAGGGCCAAACACCACCAGCCATCAATGCACTTTTTCACCAAGCACAAACACCATCAGGCGTACAACACCAGGCAGCCGTCAGTGCATTCTTTTACAAGGCGCACTCACCAGCAACCGTCAGTACACTCTTTCACCAAACACACACACCATCAGCCATCTGTGCACTGTTTTACTAAGCACACATACACCAGCCGTCAGTGCACCCTTCCACTAGGCACACACACCTCCAGGCGCCAGTGCACTCTTCCACCAAACACACACACCAACAGCCATCAGTGCACGCATCAATTGTTAACGCATCCACAATTAACTTTTGTACCAATCGCAGTATGATACACTTTACTTTTAAACATATTCATGTAAAGCACAGCATGACACCATTGGTAAAATTACAATACAACTCACATAATACCACTACACACCACATGCACACACTCCATCACACATGACGAAAACACATTGCCATTTACAATACCATTAGCTCAAAATCAAATAAATCCGAGCCCGATTGCATTTCTAATGCTTGTTTTTATTATTACAGCTAACTGAAGACAACACAACTCTACTGCAATAAGAACAATAGAGATAGGCTTTTATACAGGGATTGCAGGCTCTCATGTATTTTGTACTCCCAGCTTAGGTACAAAAAGGAACAGCACCTGAAGAAGAAGTGCCCGGGATTGCACAGTTTGGTTAATTGAAAACTCTGTTCTTCATGGTCCATATCTCTCATCTTTTTGGGTGTGCGAGAGCGTGAGATTGGTGGTTCTTGGAGGTTTTGCCTTTTCAAATCAATGGAGGTGAATCAGTTCTTGGAGAGTGAGAATTGTATGCAGGGTGTGTGAATCCTGTGAAGTTTGTCGAAGGCTTATCACTGGTTGAGAAGGTGAAGATAAGTCGGAGTGCGGCAAAGTGCAGATGAGGATGAGTTGAGAAGTATGCGGATTCAGAACCCTGGGTTCTGCTTTTAAAGAAGGGCTCTTGTGTAAATGGTCCTTTGGGCCAGTGTCATTATTGCAGGCACATTTTTGTATTGCCATCTTAAAATTGCTCCTGTAATCAACATAGGAGTCCACTTAAGCACCCACAGATTTTTAGCCAGGATGATTAAGATTTCTAAAGGTGTCAGCAGTTTCAGGATCAAGACCGACTCAGCTTCTACACCCCCACCCGCAGCCTCCGCTCTGCCAACCTCACCCTCGCCACAGTTCTCCGTATCTGGAAAACCACCGCCGGCGGCAGATCCTTCTCCTTCCTCGCCCCCAAGACCTGGAACACTCTCCCTACAGACCTACGACAGACTCAGGACCTGCCGGCCTTCAGAAGACTTCTCAGGACCTGGCTCTTCGATCAGTAGCGCCCCCCCCCCAGCGCCTTGAGACCCTCATGGGTAAGTAGCGCGCTTTACAAATGCATTTGTATTATTGTATTTGTATTAGGTCTGGAAACCCAGCGAGCTACGATCTAGACAATTCAAAAGCAAGCTTTCTCTGAACCTTCACCACGCCACACTTCCAACCATCTTTAAGCCTGAACTCAAAACCTTCTTAAGAGAATCCTTTAAGGTAAGAGTAAATGCGTGGCCACCACCGATCGAACAATGCCTAGAAGAACATCTACTGAACCATTTACTCTATGGTTTACCTCTCTATGGTACCAGGATCCTCTGCACTCACTCTCCTCCTGGGTGCAAATATTGTTTATAATAAACCTCTCCCCTCCTAAGGGATCAGAGATATGTCTTACCTTTGTTCTTTCATGTTCCACTGCTTTAGGAAGCATTCAAATGAATACTGTCTCAAAATCACTTGCACGACCCCTTATCACCCATGATGTGTGGTGCAAACTAGTAAAATAAATAAAATATACATTACAGAAGGGGCTGCACAGGAGTATGCAGTTCCCTGCCTAAGACATATTACTCAGGTGCACATTGTATGCATGTGCAGTGAAGATTTCCTCTTCTGCCTGTGTTGTGGTCCTATACAAATGATGGACCTTGTTGCGAGTGCACCCCGTGTAACCAAAGGCGTTTCATAGGCATAAAAGACGGTTAGGAATGTGCCTATAGTGTACACCTAGGAGTTGGCACACAGGGTGCCAAGATGGCATCACCGTGCAGGTGATGGAGGGTCCCCGGACCTCTCAGGGACCATGCCGTATGGGAGGTACAGTCATAGGTTGTAGCTCCCTATGTGTGTGCTTCACCCCTCCTAAAGTAAGTCTTTAAAACACCTGCAGAGACTCTGAGACTTGTGCCACCAGTGTCTGTACTCGTGCAACCTGCACCCAGTCTCTGAAGAGCGTGGTGGCCAGGGCCGGACTGGGAACGCAAAGCAGCCCTGGCAATTTTGTCGGGGGCAAGGGTGAAGTACTGCTGCTTAACAAAACAGGTCCCCAGCACTGCTGGTTTGGTTCCTGGGGTCCGATATTACAGCATCGCTGCAAAACTGGCCCCAATGCTCTAAAACTGGCATCCACCCTTCCAGCTTCCTGGTCAAATGCCAGATGCCCACCATGGCTAGTCCTGCCCTGGTGGTGGCAGTATACAACACCCCCCACCCTCTCATGGGTCTTCAGGGTTCTCCTCAGGGACAGGAGGCCTTTGTCAGAGACACACAAAGTAGCAATTTCAACTGCCACTTCCTGTTTCCCTGCAGAATTCTTGGAGCACATGCACTAACTCAGAGAGAGTAATCTGTATGCGGTCACCCTACTCACAGCATTGGACACAGTACTAAATAGTATGGGTTTTGAGTAGCTCCTTGCTCATGATTGAATGGCTTCCTTGTCTATCTCAGTTCTCCCCTCTTCATTGGATGGCTTTCCTCTCTATTTTTGTGTTTTCCCTTGCCCTGATGCATCTCTTCTTTGCCCTCACCTTAGTTTGGCTGAGTTGTATGCTTCCACTGCTGACCACTGGGTATTATTTTTGGGAGGATTTCATTTCTCATTTACAACTGGATGGAAGTTCATGTCCTGCACTCTTTCCCTTGGTTCGCCCAACCACTCCCACCCTCTCTGACCTCTCCCACCGACTACTGCACTCTCTCTTTCTCTCGCTCTTGGCACTCACTCTCTTCCACTCTCTTCTCCTCCACCTATCTCGTTCCTTTACCCCTGCCAGAATTCACCAGAAGGCTATAAACATTTACTTTTAACATTTGTTACATGATTGAAAAGAAGCTTCTTGATCATCAATTTTTGATGCACACCCTTTTTCTGTAGTTTTAATTTTACACAATAATTAGTTTTTTCTTTCTCTATATTCTTTACATCAAATTTGTGTTGTTGATTATCTCCAATAAGACCTTCTTCAGTTGGCTTCTTCAGATGTACAAAATCTTTTTTTTTATTTTTTATAAATGAGCTCTGGGTCAACTTTAGTCCTATTTTGCCCACAGATTGTAACTAGAATATATAACGGGGATCTGTTTTTTTTTTGTTGAAATAAGTTAAATTTAAGTTTTCTTTCTGCAACCTTTCTTAAAACCAAAGCAAGTACAGTTTGAAAAACACACAAGTGCACTATCATAATTTCTTTCAACTGGTTGACAATTTGTCCCACTTGATGGTTTGTGACTTGTTCGATCAAAGTCTTACATTCTCTTTAAAGTGTCAGCAGTCCTTCCTTCACCACCCTACCACTGATGCTCCTCATGTCTGTGCATCAGTGTATTATTTTCATTCTCATGCATGATTTTGAAATTCTTTCCTGAATTTCTGATCACATTCTGGTGCTTGTTATGAGCCACCAGATAATATCAGATATGAGCAGAACATAAAGCTAAGTTACCCATTGATGAGGGCCATGGTATAATAATATAAAGTAAACACACACGCATGCACACACACACATATCCACATACACATACAAAGGATGTCAGCTCTATGTAATACATATTGCGCTTTTTGTCATAAAAACCCTCCAGTGAAACCATTTCACAATGGCTTTACCAAATCATAAGTGGCAAGCCGCCTTATTCTGGTGCAGTCAACTCACCTTTTTTCCTATGTTTGAAAGAGGAGAAGAGTTTTGGGAATGAAGGACAAGGGAACTTTGCGATACATTATCGCCGCTTTTATCGGCAGGAAAATGCCGCTAAAGCGGCGATAACGGGCTTGATAATATGCCCTTGTGAATTGCCATAGAAGCCCAGGTTCTGGTGTGAACATGGGCTTCTATGGGAATTCACAAGGGCATATTATCAAGCCCATTATCGCCGCTTTAGCGGCAGTTTCCTGCCGATAAAGCAGCGATAATGTATCGCCCTTTCTTGATAATATGGCCCATTGTTTCCAAACACTATGATCTTGATATGAGGAGTCAAATGTGAAATTTGCAAGCCCTTGTTGTAAACTCTAGTTAGAGGGAGCCGTAAGCTTGAGTTTTTTTTAGATGGGTAGGTTTCTGGTGTGGAGCAACCCAGGCATTCGCATCATTTACACAGAAGAATCTCTGTGGCATCCTTTGTTTAGCGTACATTAGGCGTTCTTGAAGCATTTTATGGTTGCCAACTTTAAGCCAGGTTTAGTTTCGCTGGGGCATATTAACAAGGGCTTTATCTCCGCTTTTTTGGCTTTAAAAGCCCAAGAAGCGGAGATAAAAATATCGCCCTATCAAGAACAGGGTGCTAACATGCAAAATCGCATGTTAGCACCCTTTTTCACTACGCTTCCCTTTGCATCTCTATTGAGATACAAAGTGGGCGTTCCAGAGCAAAATAATAGGAGAAATGTCGCTAAGCGACTTTTCTCCTATTATCAAGCTTCACGCTAACCCTGTTAGAGACAAAAAAGCAGCGCTAACCACGGTTAACGCTGCTTTTTTACGTCTGCTAATTTACAGACATAGCCACGTTTAATCTAATGGCAGGTGGATTACATGGATAAATCCACCATGGGCTATCAACAAGGATATCCGTATCCTTGTAGTTTTGTCGCTGCATTACCAGCGATAACCTCCCAAAATGCCGCCATCGCTGGATTTTTTTATCGCCTAGGCAGTTAGCGTTGTTAATGCATGTTAACCAGGCGATATTATCCAGCAATAGTGGGCGTTAAAAAAATGAACACTAAGCACCCTTAGCCTTAATTTTCCCTGTTCCTTGTTAATATGGCCCTAAGTTGTTTTTTGTAGATACATTGTGAGGATGTCTGGAAACCTTTGAAACCTCATAAACATTGAAAATGTTGTTCGCCTTGCCACGTATGCATGAAGATTGTGACTTTTATGAACATTTGTGGGTTTGTTTCCTTATTCAAGTCTTACAAATTGGTTCCGCATAACCTACACTTTCGTTGCAGCGTCGCTGGGGGTGTTTCGCTGCAACGAGGGGTGTGGATGGACGCCGGTCGTTTTATCAGGAACGACCTGCTGTAATACAGTGCCCACACCCTAACCTTATGGACAAAGAGGACCTCCAGTCCTCCGCTAGAACCACAGATCACTCAGTAGTTGACCTAAGAAAGCTATATGATTAAGGTGACAAGATCGTGCTCACCATTCAGGAACATTGGATAAAGACTGCCATCTTCGCCGATTGGCATGTTTCCAGTCCAATTGTCTTAAATTCGACATTGCAACGAAATCATACACATCAGGAGTTAAGTAGCTGGGAAGGTAATCCTTGGACTCCAGTTCCCTTGACATTATCCTGCCTCCATAAGCGACGTATTATAAGACTTAAAGCCCTGAAGAAGTCCCGGCTCGGGACGAAACGCGTCGGCTGTTTTTGTTTCACTGCGAATTGAAAATTAAAGATTAAAAGAAGACTAACAATACTCCTTTATGTTATTTTTCTTTATTGTGCTCAAATACTTCTTGCACTTATTATCTTATTTGTTGTGGTGCACCTTTGCTGTTGTTTTTCCATTGTACTGAAATTCCTTGAGGGAACAGGCACAGTGATGATGGGTGCCATTCAGTGTGCACACAATCCCCTATACTAATCTAAGGGATATCGAATATTATTGGGAGAAAGTTAGTCAGGTGCTGACTCTAGGAAGGGTCCATCATTGCAGTTTGTTGTATGCAAACAGAAAGGACTATAAGCGGCATTCTCGGTACTAGCTAACATGCGCCTGTTATACAGTATCTAATGAATACTGGGGTGAGGGTGGAGGAAAGGGGAGGAGGTTGCGACCGAAGTTGAGACTGAAACTGTGAAGGGAAGCTCCTGTGTAATGATGTTGGTTTCACCCCCAATGAGGACACTGAGCCGCAGAGTGCTTCTAACAGGTTGCTTTATTGATAGTAAAGCAGTTATATTCACTGGAGCGCCGAGCGTCTGAACATGACCAGCTCCGGTCGCTTCTGCCCGTTAATCTCTCCCTTCGCGCGCTTCTCGTGCTCTCGTGCATGCGCATTGTGTCACGCTCTCGCCCCGGAGCACCTCGTCATCACGCAGCTGCGTCGGGAGCTAGAGCGCGACACTACATATCTCCCTTTTTCCCAACAACACAGTAAAAGTTATCAGTCCCAAAGTTCAATAATCATTCACTTCATAGTCTTTAAACCGAGTGGGTCGGACCACTCTCCTCCCAGCACGGGTGCGCCTTACCGGAGTGGATTCTTCAAGGATCCTCTCACGTGCCGGGCTCCTCACCATTCTCTGTGTCTCAGTTCCATTCTCAGTGAAGGGGGCTTTTCTCGTTGTCGCAGATTCCTCTACACTCACTTCCTCGTGCTCTTCTTTCTCATCTTGTATTTGTCCTTCCACTTGACTTTCCCCTCCTGCGATCATCTCTTCTGTCCCGCTGGTTTGTCCCTGCTCACCTAGGTCCTTCTCCTGGCTTGTGGGCCATTGCACAATCTTGTTGATTTTTGCCATGCGGTCTTGGGACCACACCTTTCCGTCACTGAGTAATGCGGCTCTTCCATACACCTCCTCCACTAGCAGGGGTAGGCTGTACTTGCTTTCTCCTTTCCTTTTGAGAGTGGCAAACTTGACTCTCACCCATTCCCCTCTCTCCAGATCTGTGTCTTTGGCATTACGCCTCCTGTTGTAATGATCGGTGTACACCTTCTGGGCTTTCTCCAGGTTGTGCTGAACAACAGCCGGTGACCATTTGCTCGTGATCGTCTTCTCCCGCCAGACCACATTGTCTCTCGTAAAGGGGAGTCTACCCCTTAAAATCTGGAAGGGGCTATAGCCTATCGAGGCCGGGGTGATTCTGTAGGCCCACAGCATGCTCTGTATCTCTACTTGCCAGTCTTTGCCCTGCATTATTGCGGCCTGTATGGATCCCATCAGGACACGGTTGAACCTTTCTACCTGTCCGTTGCTCGCGGGATGGTACACTGAGGTGTGTTTGGACTTAATCCCATTTCTCTCCATGTACCTGATCCATTTTTCTGAAGTAAACTGTGGCCCATTGTCACTTAGGATTGTTCTTGGTATCCCTTCACGTAGGAACACTGAGGTGAGAAATTTCAACACCGCTTCTGAGTCTATGACTTCTTGAATATCAACTTCTGGCCACTTGGAGTATTTATCTACGACGACAAACAGGTACTTTGCCGTACCCCTGGTGTCCAGCACTGGTCCTAAGATATCCACCGCTATGTCTTCCCATGGGTTGCGGGGCTGCTCGAATGTACCTAAAGCCGGTCTCATGGGTTTTAAAATCTTGTCTGCTCCTTGGCACTGGCCAAATTCCCTCACATGTCTCTCTATTTGAATGTCCATACCAGGCCACCAGTACATCTGCTTCACACGTAGTTTCGTCTTCACGATGCTGAGATGGCCCTCATGTAGCTGGTTCAGCTGTAATGGGATTAAGTTCGTGGGAGGAACCACTTTGTCACTGCGGTATATGAAGATTCCTGAATCACTCATTGACAATTCCTCCCGCACTTCGTAAAATCTCCTCAGACTTTCTTTCAATCTTTTCCTCTCTGGCCACCCTGTGATCAGATAGTGCTTGATCTCCGTTATCTCACTGTCATCCTCATAGGCTTGGGCCCATTCTTGCCTGCTTATTGTTCTCTCCGAGTCCTCCATTGCAGCCACCATTTCGTCATCCTCCGGTGAAACTTCTGGTGCCTCTTCCATGGCCGAGGCCCGACTAAGATAGTCCGCCACCTTATTGAGTGTCCCTGGCAAGTATTCTACGTCATAAGTGTAGTCTAACAATTTGAGGGTCATTTTCGCTATGCGTGGTGTGGCTATATCATGCCTGCTGGAGGTGAGCACTTTAACGAGTGGTTTGTGATCCGTTTGCAGTTTGAAGCGGGTGCCCCACAGAAACTGCCGGAATTTACCCATGGGCCACGTCACGGCTAGCATCTCTTTTTCAATGATGCTGAATTCCTGTTCTGTAGGACACAACGCCCGAGAGGCGAAGCTGAGGGTTTCCACAGTTTTGTCTTCACGCTCTTATGCCAGTAGAGCTCCCAACCCTCTTTCACTGGCGTCAGTTGTCAGGATTGTTCGAACTGTCGGGTCGTATCCGTGTAGTGGCACCGCCTGACTTATGTTGCTCTTCAATTCTTCAAACTCGCCTTGGGCTTCGTCATCCCATTGGAACATGGTCTTGTCTCTTATGAGCTGCCGGAGTCTGTGAGTTTTTGTAGCAAAATGTCTGACAAATTTACTATAATACTCAGCCATTCCCAGGAATGATCTCACCTCCTCCTTGTTGACTGGAGCTGCGGCATCACAAATTGCTTTCACGTTCTGCTTTTTCGGGGTGATCCCTTGGCTCCCTATATCATGTCCAAGATAGGTGACTGCTGACATGCCCAGTTTGCACTTGTCCCATTCAGCTGTGAGGCCTTTCTCTTGTAGCACCGTCAACACTTTGACTAGTTTCTTATCGTGGTCTTCTCGGGATGTCCCCATTATCAGGAAGTCGTCCTGAAAATATTGGACGCCTTCTACTTCTTTGAACAGACGGTGCATGAGTTTTTGGAAAACAGCCGCCGCTGACACCAGTGCAAAGGGCATGCGGCGATACTGGTAACACCCAAAAGGCGTGATGAAAGAGGTGAGCTTTCTGCTCGCAGGGTGCAAGTCTATTTGATGGTATGCGGAGGTCAGGTCAATGGTGGAAAACCATGTCACTCCTCTCGTCTTGGCTAGCATCTCCTCGATCCTTGGTAATGGGAATTTTTCAACTATAAGGCACTTATTGAGTTCGCGCAGGTCCATGCATAGACGCACCTTGCCGTTGGGTTTCCTGGCCACCACCAAGGGGGCCAACCATTCCGAGCTGTCAATTGGTTATATTATTCCTTGCTCCTCTAGTCTTTGTAATTCCTGCTGGACGGCATCTTTAACCACAATGGGTATGTTTCTGACTTTGTGGGACACCGGACTCGCATTTTCTTTGAGCAGAATCTTGTGCACGAATTTCTCCAGTTTGCCGACTGTGCCTCCAAACTCCTTGGGGAAGTCTTGCTTCATTCTCTCCAGGTCCGGCCAACTGCCTTCCTCCGTCAGTAGCACTTGTTCCTTGCCGCCTGGGTCTAATTCTGTTCCCAGGTCTCCCTGGTCTCTCCAACCCAGCACTGAGGGTCCTTGCTCCGCCACATATAACTTGCACACAGCCGATCTACCCCTGAATTCGAACTTCAGGGTTCGGTACCCTACCATGGGGATCAGGTTGTTGGTATATGATATCGGACGTATGTCTGGAGGATTTAATTTCGGGCCAAGACTGGTTCTGAAGTCTTCTTCCCATACCAATCTCTGCACAATGGAGTATGGTGACCCCGAGTCTATCGCTATTCGGATTTTCACTCCTCCAATCAGCATGTCCGCTCGTGGTTTGTCTGAGCGTTTGCCCTTTACCACTAGAACCTGTTCGTCGACGCATAGAACCATGTCATCATCCTCCAGGTCGTCCTCTGCCGGGTCTCCCGATAGGGATTGGGCTATGTACTTCACCATCGACTTCTTCATTTTCTTAAGGCATACTTTCTCATAATGTCTGACCAAGCCACAGAAAGTGCACCTGGCGCGGAATGCTGGGCATCGTTTGTCTTGGGCTGTGTGCGCTGTGCTTCCACACCTATAACACGTGAATCTGTTGTCCGTGGACTGTTTTCCTGATTGTCCTGGTTTTCCCGCCCATTTGGGCCTGTTCCTCTTGTCTCCAGCAGCTCCTCTCTGCCTGTTTGGGGACTCGGCTTCATCAATTTTGTTGACCATCAGTCTTTGGGCGTTCTCCTTTTTCGCTGCTTTTGCGCAACGTTTTGAGAGTTCGGCTTTCTTAACCATTGCGATCACTTCCTTTAGCGTTGCTTCTCCGTGTGCCCACAATTTATCTTGTACTGATCTGTGGTAGTGTGCATCACAATTTGATCTTTGATGAAATCATCTTGTAGCTGTCCATATGTGCACGCCATCGCTAGTCGTCTCAGTGCTGCGACATAATCGTCAATGGATTCTCCTTCTTCTTGCTTCCTTTGCTGGAAGTTGAACCGGTCAATGGAGACACACACCGCCGGGCGATAGTGATTGTCTAGGTACTCCAAAGCGTGCTTGAACACGTCGTCATCCCCTGCTTGCCTTGTCGCAGGTACAATGTTTGCGAACACCCTTATTCCTTCAGGACCCAAGTTGTGTAACAGTAACTGTTTTTTTCTGGCGCTAGAAAACGCTTCCCCGTTTTCATCTTCTAAGGCTTCCACGTTGTTTTTGAAGTATTCCCTCCAATCCTCCCATTTCATCTGGGGTTCACCTAGTCTTGGTAGGAACGGAACGGGTGCTGTGAGGGATGTCGCCTGGTTACTCATCTTGGGCACTGCCCCCGATCTTTCACTTTGGTCCCCGGGGCTCCCTGGCGCGCTGCTGTCCTCTCTCTGGTTTGCACCTTCTCCCTGGCTTTTGGGGCTGCCCGGTGCGCTGGTGTTTCCTCCTCGTGACCTGCTGGGAAGCTGATCTTTTTCATCCTCCGCGCCACTGTCCCCTTTTTCTGCCAGGGCCTCAGGGGGGTGTCGTCACTGCATTACCGTGCTGTTCTTGGGGTTCTCAGTGGTAGGACCTGCTGCACGTGGTGTCGATGGTTGGGACTCGTGCGCTTCTGCCGCGCACCTTCGTGAATAGCGTGCTCTTTTTGTTTTTCTACGTGCTCCTCTACTGGTGCTCCACTGATTTCAGCCTAGGCGCGTAGCTGGCATTACAGGCACCGTGATTCCACTGTTATATCTCCTGGGGTGAAGTTGGTGGGGGGATCCCACTCCTCGTCGCCACTGTAGTGATGTTGGTTTCACCCCCAATGAGGACACTGAGCCGCAGAGTGCTTCTAACAGGTTGATTTATTGATAGTAAAGCAGTTATATTCACTGGAGCGTCGAGCGTCTAAACATGACCAGCTCCGGTCGCTTCTGCCCGTTAATCTCTCCTTTCGCGCGCTTCTCTTGCTCTCGCGCATGTGCATTGTGTTACGCTCTTGCCCCGGCGCACCTCGTCATCACGCAGCTGCGTCGGGAGCTAGAGCGCGACACTACATCCTGCCGTGAGGAGGAAACAAACCACATCTCCATCATGTGTGTGCGTCCTCTTACCAGGAACGGCATCTTTCTTATGCAACACTGGTGACGATCAGCACAAAAAGACAACAGAAGCTCATCAGATGATTTGTGTTTCAAACCTGAGCAAGACAGTATATTCCCACCATATGGGAAGTAAGACTTTACTTTTCAAGATTTTGGGATGAGCCCCCTGCTGACTGCTTGCTCTTGAAACGCTTCCCTTCTGACCAGTTACTGGCAGGCGTGTGTCTTCATGTGACCACATCATCATCACACTCTGGCAGCCATCTTGGAATAGCTTATACATACTGAGTGGAGACTACATTGATTTTGTTGGTGCATTGTCTAATATTTCCAACCAAGAACCTTATGGTGTTGTGTTTTTTGATTATTTTTCTAAATAGCCGGCAGTGGGAATGGTAGGTAAAGTCACTTCTGAAGTAATTGTAGAATTTTTAGATGAGTTATTTTGCAGAGAGGGGATTTCACAAGTTATTGTATTGGCCAGTGCTCCACAATTTGTCAGTAAATCTAAGAAGTTTTCTAAGTGTCTCTGTGAAATACCTGTCACAAACAACAACAAGATTTTATTGATAATTCTAAACGTGACGAGAAAGGAAGACAGCTATGTGTTTCTGGATAAACCTTGTGAAGATCGGAGGTATATTCCAGTGATAACTTCAATCACACTCCTGGAATTAATATGGAGATTAAAAACAGTGAACCTGATTCACAGGGGTAAACTTAGACTTTTTTGTAAGTTTACGATTGTTTGTTATTCACAAAGGTATTTTACAAGTAGTACCTTTACGACTAAGGAGTTATGGCATCCAAACAGATAGGACTGTCCTAGCTTCTTGTTTGCACAGACTCCACTGTTGTAAAGATCGTGCTAGTAGCACAATTTTTGAATAGCAAATTATCATATCCTTGCCCAGGCCTTTAGACGTTTTGGAGACAATTCACAAAGACATGTAAGAGTGCTTGAAAGAGTGCTCCTTGCCTTAATGCGTGAGCAGTAATGACCCCCCAAGCCAAAGGGACTCCTGGCAGTGTCTAATAGCCCCCAGCTGTGCTCCTGGTTAGAGGGGAAAGCATAACAGGGGTGATTAAAGAGGCCTGTAAGGTTTCATTGCCTGTCAGTGTGTATATAATTAAGACAAACTTTACATCCCCTCTATAAATACATCTTCCCCAGTAGGAAAGTCTGTGCTGTCTAACCACACCAGAGGCTATGCTACATAAACCTTACAGTGTTGCAAAAAAGTACATTTTGCTTCTAGCCTAATATGTATAGAGGTAGACACAATTTGTCAAATGCTACTAAGCAAACATTTTTGCACCTGGGCAGACACAGAGGAAATGAATTAGATGCCAATTTAAAACGTGCATTTGATGGACCTACTGCTAATAAATTTCGAGTACCATTAAATTAGTTTCCCCTTTTCTTCTTGTGTAAGCAGTGGAGATAGCGCTGCTGGCTTTGCTCTGAATGCTTAACAAAGGTTGGTTTTGATTTGGTTTTGTTGATCTAATACTGTATTCACGTGCAAAATAATATAACACGCCATGCCACGCTCCTGCCATTCCTAAGTGATGCACATAACAGATGTCACTGGTGCCCAATTAACTACCATTTCTTCAATAAACTGATGTTGCTTCGGTACTAGTCTAATCTTTCACATTTAAAACGTGGACAAAATGAGAATTCTTCCATTTTCATTTTAAAACATTGCTGCAAAATCGAGTTCCCTTCTTACCTGGCCAAAAGTTTGAAATAAATAATTTGTCTCCATTTTTCGATTACCTAGGCAGCAAGCACGGTGCAAAATGTGCACACACCAATATGTTCAGTGGTGCAACGAGCCCCCATCGGGACTTCCAGGGATGCTCGGCCATCTAGTAGCACCATTGGAAAGCATTGTGCGTGACCAGATGGCTGGGCTCGAAGAACGGCCATCGGTCGCACTGTGCCTTAACGAACAGTGCTTCCGCTTGTGCTTGGTGGGGCCGGGGGCTCTGCTGCCTGGGGCTTGAAGCCCCAAAGGGGCCTCGGGCATGGGGCTACGAGGAGCGCCCTGATGGGCCTCAGATGCAGGGCCCGAAGGTACCTTAACATGGAGGCAAAGCAGGGGGAGGCCCCTCCGGTCCCGGTAGACCCCTGAGCCAGAACCATGGCTGGGGGGCCGGGGCCCAGTCGGAGCCTCTTGGCCTCCCCAAGGCCCCCGTCACTTTAGTCTTTGGTGGGACAGACACCTAAGCCCAGTATGGGGGGGTACCCATCTCAGGGCCCACCGGGGACACGGTTGGAGCTCTTGAAACCGGCCAAGCAGGGGAAGCCTCCCCGGGCTAGCGAAACTCTCAGGGGGCCCAAGAACATAGCCCAGGACAGAGTTGGGCCGGTAGTGGACCAGCTGTTCACTGGCTGAGAACAACCAGAATCCACGGGGGTCCAGAGTACCCAATCTCTAGTGGTCCATGGGAAAGCTAGGCTACCCATCTTTCTCGTAATCCGGGCACACTGAGGGACACAGGGACCACAGGCACAAACACACCAAACCTCCTAGGACCCTGTCTGGGCTTAGGAAATCCAATGATCCCTACTTGGGACTTCCAGGGCAGCTGGGAAGGCAGCTTCATGTTCCTGCCTGCTCTCGGGGAAGGCAGGCTCAGTGCAATGGCCCATCGGACAGAGCTGGGAGGCAGGAACGGACCTGGGCCCCTAGGAGCGCGGCCATGCCTGGGCCCGGGCTTTGGCTTTGGGTCCCCAGCAAGTCGGGCCCCGGTAGCACCCGGTTAAGAACCGCTGGACCACAAGAGGGTCTGGAGTACCCTGTCCCTAATAACCCAGAGGAAGGCTGAGACCCTTACTTGTATTCCATGCACACCAAAGGACAGAGGGACCCACCAGCACAAACACACTCAACCTCCTAGAGCCCTGCTTGGGCTTAAGGAAGCGACTGAGCCCTCATTGGGGCTTCCAGGGCAGCTGGGATGTCCACGTCATGTCCCTGCCTGTTCTCGGGGAAGGCAGACTCGGAGGAAAAGACCATCAGGCAGGGCTGGGAAGCAGGAGCACACCTGTACTCTGGGGCCCTGGTGGCCGTGCCCAGGCTCTGGCTCAGAGTCGCTGGACCAGAAGGGGATCTGAGGTACCCTCTCCCTAATGATCCAGAGGAAAATTCCCCCCCTTTCTTGTAATCTGTGTTAACCAAGTGGCAGAGGGAACCGAATGTGCCCGGCCTCCTGAAGCCCTGTCTGGGATCAGGAAGCAAATTATTCCAGAGCTTCTGAACCAGGCTGTTGGACAGGCCACATGAAGGGCTCGCTCCCTCCCCGCAGGACAGGGCCCGGGCCACAGTCAGCACCATTGCCCGGCCCAGCCGCCATCTTGGACACGGCACCACGCGGCCGTGCGGCCTCAGCCCGACCCCAACCCTGGGCCTGGCCAGGCCCCGACATCCCGGCACCACCCTCCACCCAGGAGGTGAACGGCCCACTTGGCAGGTCAATGGGAGTACGAAGTGTCGATGGCTCTCCCCCGCCAGGTGCCGAGCACCCCCAGCCTCCTCGGGCGCTGGCTCCACCCCCCTGCTGGGTGTCTGGACTCCCTCATCCCAGACCTCCCGACCTCCAAGAGCGAGGGTCCGGACATCAAAGGGCGCCAGACCTATAACTGAGGCAGCCCCAGGACAGGAAGGCAGTTGTATCCTGGAGTCGAGAGACACCGCGACGAACTCATCCTTGACGGACTGTTGGCGCTGCCACAGCCCTGCCTTGTGAACTATTGTCCTGCCTGCTGGCGCTGCCGCGGCCCTCTGCAACCTTCATCCTCGTGGGACCTGCTGGCGCTGCCGCGGCCCTCTGCAACCTTCATCCTCGTGGGACCTGCTGGCGCTGCCGCGGCCCTCTGCAACCTGCATTCTCGTGGGACCTGCTGGCGCTGCCGCGGCCCGTTGTAACCTTCATCCTCGTGGGACCTGCTGGCGCTGCCGCGGCCCGTTGCAACCTGCATTCTCGTGGGACCTGCTGGCGCTGCCGCGGCCCGTTGTAACCTTCATCCTCGTTGGGACCTGCTGGCGCTGCCGCGGCCCGTGCCACCTACGACCTCTTCGGGACCTGCCGGCGCTGCCGCGGTCTGACCCATCCGAACACCGAGCTCGAGGATTGTGAGCTATCACCGTTACACACCCGTACCCGTGGGTACCAAGACTGTCCCGCTACCCCCTTCCCTTACTAGAGACTAGAATTGAGAGGATCATCGTGTCCTGATCGCCCTGTATCGTACCACTCTACTACCCGAAGTGCCTATAAAAGGTGTTACCAGAAGCTTTGTGTGGTGTCCATCTGTGGGGGGGAAGTTACCTGTCTGTGCGATCACTGTGCTCGGCCGACCCTCCAGGTCCCCGTCTAACATTGGTGGCTAGCGGCGCGATCCGAACCAACGCGTACCGTACAGACAGTAACTCACCCTACGACTAAAACCACAATGACGACCAAAGAGAGCGGATCGGCGGAGAAGTTCCAGATGGAAAAGCTGGAAGAATACAACCACCGAGAGCTCAAACAATTTTGCATGGACTTAGGCATTGCTACCACCGGGCTAAGCACAAAAGAAGACTTCAAAAACGCCCTAGAGGCCTGGACAGAGACAAATACCGCAACCCCCCGGGACCCCGCAGCCCCGGAAGTCAACACCACCCGGACGGAGGAACGGAGAACAGGCCCCTCCCATGAAGAGATCCAAGAGCGGGAAAAAAATAGATTACACGAGTTAGACTTGGCACGACTCAGATTAGACGGAGAATTGAAACTGGCGGAACAAAAAATAAACTTAGAACACTTACGGCTCAGAGAAGAGCGAGAGGAAAAACAGAGACAGAGAGACCTCGAAGAAAAAAGACTGGCATACGAGCACGAGTGCAAACTAGCGGAGATAGAAATGCGCAAACTGAACAAAAACCTAGGGGTGCCCGAGCAACCGCACTCCCCGGGTCCTACCGAGCAGAAGGTCCACATCCCCAAGGATGTGGTCCGAGAATATCACCGGAACGACGATATACAGCAGTGGTTCAAGGCCTATGAGATTGCCATGACCGCCCACCGGGTCGCTCGAAGTGACTGGGGAGCCGGTCTATGGGGGAGATTCGTCAACGAGGGTCGTGATGCCCTGCTGCAGCTTCCGGACCATCAAATGACGTCCTATGACCACATGAAGGCCGCCCTCCTCAGTCGATATGGACTTACACCCGAAATGTACCGCCAGAGGTTCCGCAACTGCACCAGGATCCCAGGTACGACGTGGTTGGAATACGTGAACTATTTCAGCCGAGCCTTCGAGGGGTGGATCAAGGGTAACAACGTAACCACTTACGAACAGCTCTTCAATCTCATTGTGTGGGAGCACCTCTCCAACAACTGCTTTGTCGAGCTCAGGCAGCACCTCCTCGACAGTAAATTGACTGAACCCCGGCAGCTCGCCACCGAGGCTGACCGGTGGGAGAGCACCCGAGTGGCCCGGAGTGGGCCGAACAAGCAGAACAGAACCAACCAAGGTCACCATCGTCCCCGAGGAGGAGGAGGAGGCCCGGGCCGGGGCAGAGACGCCGCCCCGGCCGCACCCACTAACGCCACCCCGGCCCCAGCAGGCCGGGGAAACCCCCCGATGCGCCCGGGGTTCCGAGCTAACGTGACGTGTCATCGATGCCAGCGAGTCGGCCACTATGCCAGTGACCCGACCTGCCCGAAGAACCAGGCCCCCGGGCCCCGCCAGATGGCGGCCGCCGCCCTGGGAGAAGAACAAGTCTCCGAAGACACGGAGACCTATGAGTCGGAGCAGTTCGAGTGGGAACCCGCCGCCATGACCCTGGCATGCCTAGGAGGAAGAGACATGGTCCCGCGGACTCCCCTGCCCGCCAACACTCGGAAGTACAGCCAATGGGTGAGCATCAATGGGCGCAAAGCCGAGGCCCTGCGTGACACCGGGGCCAGTGTGACGGCCGTCCGCTGTCACCTGGTGACCCCAGAACAAATCCTACCAAACGTACTTTGCCCCGTCCGATCGGCAGATAACTCGGAGAGCCTGTGTCGGATGGCCTGCGTCCCCTTCGAATGGGGAGGAGTGTCCGGCATGCTGAAAGTAACTGTCCGTGACGATGCCCCCGTAGACTGCCTTCTGGGGAACGATCTCGAGAGCTCCCCGTGGGCCGCTGTGGAAAGAAGAGAGCATCTGGGGATGTTGGGTCTCCCGGACTGGGCGTGCGTAACCACCCGGTCCATGGCCACCCGCACCATCCCTAGACCAGAAGAACCAGAATGGGCAGCACCTCCGCCCTCGATCACTCCAGAAGAAGACTTCCTCCAGACCGACCACCCGGACACCACCCCAGAGGGGTCCACACAGCCCCCCGAGCTTCCTGACCTGGCTCAGTGGCGTCAAGAAGGGGGGCCCACCCAGGAACAATTCCGGCAGGAGCAAAAGACCTGCCCCTCCCTCGAGGGATTGCGACAGCAAGCGCTCGCCCAGAGCCAAGGAGACACCACCGGGGCCCACTGGGTTTATTGGGACAATGATCTCTTGTACAGCGAACAGAAAATCGCAGAACTAGGGGCCGGGCGAGTGCTGGTGGTGCCCCTCCACTTCAGAGACTTCCTGTTGAACCTAGCCCATGATGTCCCCCTGGCCGGGCACCTGGGCCAAGACAAGACCTACCACCGCCTGGTGACTCACTTTTTTTGGCCCAAAATGAGAAATGACGTATCCAACCATTGCCGGTCCTGCCCGACCTGCCAGGCCAGTGGGAAGAGCGGCCGCAAACTCAAGGCACCCCTACAACCATTCCCCGTGGTGACCACCCCGTTCGAAAGGGTGGGAATAGACATTGTGGGGCCCCTGGACCCCCGAACAGCACAGGGACATCGCTTCATTCTGGTCCTGGTGGATCACGCTACCCGCTATCCTGAGGCGGTCCCCCTTCGTACGATAACAGCCCCAGTAGTGGGTCGAGCCTTGATGGGGATCTTCTCTCGAGTGGGCTTCCCCCGGGAAGTCGTTAGCGACAGGGGTACGAACTTTATCTCAAAATACATGAAGTCCCTCTGGCAACAGTGTGGGGTCACCTACCGATTCACGACCCCCTATCACCCTCAAGGGAACGGACTGGTTGAGCGGTTCAACCGCACGCTCAAAGGGATGATTGGGGGGTTGGAAGAGCCCCTCCGTCGCCAGTGGGATGTGCTACTACCGTGCCTTCTCTTTGCCTACCGAGAAGTCCCCCAGAAGTCCCTCGGCTTCAGCCCTTTCGAACTCTTGTATGGACACCCGGTGCGAGGCCCGCTCAGCCTAGTCAAAGAAGGCTGGGAAATGCCCCCTCTAAAGGACACTCCAGATGTTTTCAAGTACCTCCTAACCCTCCGCAACCAGACCAGAAGGTTCAGAGAGATGGCAAAAACAAACCTGGAGGCCAGTCAGGAGGACATGAAAAGGTGGTACGATCAAAATGCATCCTCCATCGAATTTGAACCCGGCCAACAAGTGTGGGTAATGTCTCCCACCGAACCATGCGCCCTGCAAGACAAATGGACGGGGCCCTTCAAAGTAATCGAGCGCAAGAGCCCTGTCACCTATCTCATCGATATGGAATCTTCCCGAAACCCTCTCCGGGTCCTCCACGCTAATAGACTGAAACCCCACTTTGTACGCTCCGAACTCAGTCTCCTGATGGCAACCGACAATGGAACCGAGGAGGACTCCGAACCCCTTCCTGACCTCCTACGGTCACGGGAGAAGGACGGCTCCGTGGACGGGGTCCGACTCTCGGAGGCCCTCACCCTGGAACAGCGCCAAGACTGCCGAGTCCTCCTGCTCCAGTTCTCCACCCTGTTCTCCCTCACCCCAGGGGTCACCCCCTGGTGCTTACACGACGTGGACACTGGAGACAGTCCCCCTGTCCGCCATCGGGCCTACCGCGTACCAGATCGGGTACGGGCCTGCATCCAAGAGGAGGTGGCCAAGATGCTCACACTCTGGATCATCGAGCCCTCAGACAGCCCCTGGGCCAGCCCAGTGGTACTGGTCCCCAAAGCGGCCGCCCCCGGCGCCACGCCGGAGCTCCGGTTCTGCGTCGACTACCGGGGCTTGAATGCGGTCACCAGAACAGACGCACACCCCATCCCCCGAGCAGATGAACTAATCGACCGCATGGGAGCTGCCCGCTACCTCAGCATCTTCGACCTGACAGCGGGCTACTGGCAGATCGGTCTCACACCCCGGGCCCAAGAACGATCAGCATTCTCTTCCCCTGATGGCCACTATCACTTCAAGGTCATGCCATTCGGCATGAAGAATGCGCCAGCAACATTTCAGCGGCTAGTAAACCAGGTCCTGGCAGGACTCGAAGGATTCAGCGCCGCCTACCTGGACGATATCGCTGTGTACAGCCACCACTGGTCCGACCACCTCCACCACCTCCGAGAGGTGCTACAGGCCCTCCAACGAGCTGGCCTCACGATCAAGGCCAGCAAATGCCAAATTGGCCAGGGGTCCGTGACCTATCTCGGGCACCAGGTGGGAAGCGGTCTGGTGGCCCCTCTGCAACTCAAGATCGCTGCCATCCAGTCGTGGCAGTCCCCCATCACCCAGACCGAGGTCCGCGCCTTCTTGGGACTCACAGGCTACTACCGACGGTTCGTGAGGGACTATGGCAGCATCGTAGGGCCCCTCACGGAACTCACCTCCAAAAACCAACCAAAGAAGGTCAACTGGACCCCAGACTGTCAAGCGGCCTTCGAGAAGCTGAAGGCCGCCATGTGCTCCGCCCCGGTGCTCCAGGCCCCCGACTACAGCCGGGAATTTATCGTCCAAACAGATGCCTCCGACCATGGCGTTGGGGCAGTCCTTTCCTAGCTGAACACCGAAGGACTTGACCAGCCAGTGGCTTTCATCAGCAGACGGCTCCTGGCCCGAGAACGACGCTGGAGCACCATCGAGAGGGAGGCCTTCGCCGTGGTGTGGGCCCTCAAAAAGCTCCGGCCTTATCTCTTCGGCACCCACTTCCGGGTCCAGACCGATCATCGACCCCTGCAATGGCTCATGCAGATGCGGGGGGAAAACCCGAAACTACTACGTTGGTCCATCTCCCTGCAGGGGATGGACTTCACTGTGGAACATCGACCCGGCCAAGACCACGCCAACGCGGATGGCCTGTCCCGCTTTTTCCGCCTCGACGAGGAAAGTCCCCAAGAAGATGGGTGACTCTCCCCGCCTTCAGCTGGGGGGGACGCATGTTGGACAGGCCACATGAAGGGCTCGCTCCCTCCCCGCAGGACAGGGCCCGGGCCACCGTCAGCACCATTGCCCGGCCCAGCCGCCATCTTGGACACGGCACCACGCGGCCGTGCGGCCTCAGCCCGACCCCAACCCTGGGCCTGGCCAGGCCCCGACATCCCGGCACCACCCTCCACCCAGGAGGTGAACGGCCCACTTGGCAGGTCAATGGGAGTACGAAGTGTCGATGGCTCTCCCCCGCCAGGTGCCGAGCACCCCCAGCCTCCTCGGGGCTGGCTCCACCCCCCTGCTGGGTGTCTGGACTCCCTCATCCCAGACCTCCCGACCTCCAAGAGCGAGGGTCCGGACATCAAAGGGCGCCAGACCTATAACTGAGGCAGCCCCAGGACAGGAAGGCAGTTGTATCCTGGAGTCGAGAGACACCGCGACGAACTCATCCTTGACGGACTGTTGGCGCTGCCACAGCCCTGCCTTGTGAACTATTGTCCTGCCTGCTGGCGCTGCCGCGGCCCTCTGCAACCTTCATCCTCGTGGGACCTGCTGGCGCTGCCGCGGCCCTCTGCAACCTTCATCCTCGTGGGACCTGCTGGCGCTGCCGCGGCCCTCTGCAACCTGCATTCTCGTGGGACCTGCTGGCGCTGCCGCGGCCCGTTGTAACCTTCATCCTCGTGGGACCTGCTGGCGCTGCCGCGGCCCGTTGCAACCTGCATTCTCGTGGGACCTGCTGGCGCTGCCGCGGCCCGTTGTAACCTTCATCCTCGTTGGGACCTGCTGGCGCTGCCGCGGCCCGTGCCACCTACGACCTCTTCGGGACCTGCCGGCGCTGCCGCGGTCTGACCCATCCGAACACCGAGCTCGAGGATTGTGAGCTATCACCGTTACACACCCGTACCCGTGGGTACCAAGACTGTCCCGCTACCCCCTTCCCTTACTAGAGACTAGAATTGAGAGGATCATCGTGTCCTGATCGCCCTGTATCGTACCACTCTACTACCCGAAGTGCCTATAAAAGGTGTTACCAGAAGCTTTGTGTGGTGTCCATCTGTGGGGGGGAAGTAACCTCTCTGTGCGATCACTGTGCTCGGCCGACCCTCCAGGTCCCCGTCTAACACAGGCCAAGCAAGGGAAGCCTCCCCCGGGCCAATGGACCCACATCCCAGGCCCTTGGCATGATGGCCGGCTTGAGGACAGAGCTCAGGGCAGGAGGTGTAGGGCCCGCCCTGGAGCCTAGTAGGGGCCCCAGGGCACAGTCGGAGCTCCTAGACTTGGCCGATCAGGAGAGGACTTCCCAGGCCTGCATGAGCCTGTTCCAGGGGTTTGGCCATGCGGTGAGCCAGAAGACAGAGCCCAGGCTGGGGGGCACCCACACTAGGGCCTGGTCAGAGCTTCAGAACCAAGCCAAGCAAGTGAAGCCTCCCTGGCTCTAATGGACTCCTTCCCAGGTCCTTGGCAGTGGGGAAGGCCGCATGGTGGAGCCCAGGGTTGGAGTGCCTGCCATGGAGCCCCCAGTCAGGGTTTCTGGACATGGCCACACAGGGGCGGCCTCCCGGGCCCACGGCACCCCGCCATGGACACTCTGCCATGCATCAGGTCTGAGGATGGCAATCAGGATAGGGGGGCTCCTACCCCAGGGCCCCAGTCCTGGGCTATCTGGTCGCTGGCTGAGAACCGCTAGACCACAAGTGGGTCATTGGTACCCTGTCCCTCGTAAACCGGAGGATGGCTACCCTCCTTTCTTGTAATCCGTGCACATTGAGTGACAGAGAGGACAAAAGGCACACGCAAACCCGGCGTCCTGGAGCCGTGGCTGGGCTCAAGGAAACAAATGAGCCCTGATCGGGACATCAAGAGCAGCCCACCCATCTGGTTCCCCCCAGTGGAAAGCATGGCGTTTGACTAAATGTCCAGGCTCAGGGGACCCTGCGGCCTGGGTGCTCGGAGCCTCAGGCATGGGGCTGCAAGGAGGGCCCTGACGGAGCTCTGACCCGGGGCCCGCAGGTACCTTATCACGCTGGTGAAGCGGGATAACTCCATCCTGGGTACTTCCCCTGCTCCCGAGGGTGAAAAATAAAAACCCACTGCTGTATACAGCCCTTGGCACAGAAAATGTTAATGTCCATCCACTGATCGCTCTGTGATTGAGGTATGGGTTTCAAGACACTTCTTTTGTTTCTAGATCTGCTGCTGCTCTCTAAATCTGTTATGTTTTTAAACTTATTATTGGACACTGTTTACCTGTGCCTGTAGATTTTGGCTTACTTGTAGAACAGAAATAAAATTGCATTTTGCATGGGTTGGATATAAATGTACAAATGCCACATTAACAACACTTTCTACACTTTCATGATGCTTGGCGCCGCAAGCTTGTTTTAGTTGTCTTTCAACAATTCATCTGCTTTATGCCTCCTGCCTTTGCGTTGAGTTAAGTTTGGTTATTTGTTTAAATGACTTACACCCAAAACTGTACTAGTCCTTGCCACTCTACTCTTTGCTACTCCACACTACACCACTCAACACTATGCTGCTCAACCCTATACCACTCCACTCTACACCACTCCAGTCTACACACCACTACACTACACTCTGCACTACACTGTGCTACTCTATGCCACACTAATCTACACTACTCTACACCACTCCACACTTCTCCACTCCACACAATTCCACTCTATGCCACTTTACACTGTCACTCAACCCTACACACTTCACTCTATGTCATGCCACTCTACGCCACACCACTCTATGCAATTAAATGCCACTCCTTGCAACTCTACTCTATGCCACTCCACTCTATTCTATGCTACGTCACTTCATTCTATGCCACTCCAATCTACGCCTCTCAACTTTTGCTACTCCTCTCTCCGTCACTCCGCTCCACTATACACTACTCCACCCAGTGCCACTACACGGCACTCTATACCACTCCCCTCCATACAATACCACTCCATGCCATTCTACTCTACTGAACTCAACACCACTCAAATCTACACCACTTTATTCTATGCCACTCCACTCCAAAAAACTGTACTCCAATCTTCAACACTCCACTCTACACCACTCCACTTTACGCTACTGCATGCCGATCGCAATCCACACCACATCACTCCCTACCACCCTACACCACTCTATGCCACTTTATTCTATGCCACTCCACCCAACCCCACACTACTCCATGCACTCCAAGCCACTCCACTCTACACCACTCTATTCTTCGCCACTCCATTCAATGCCACTCCACTTTACTCTACGCCACTCCATGCTACTCCACTCTACCCTACACCACCCCACTTCATGTCACCCCACTTTATGCTCCTCTACTCAAAGCAACTCTATTCTACACCACTCTACTCAATGCCACTCTATGCCACACAACTCTATTGCACTCTACACCACTCTATGCCAATCTAGTATATGCCATTGTACTCTACGCCACTCTACTCTACTCTACTCCACACCACTCTACTCTACACCGCTACACTCCACTATGCGCCACTCCAATCTATGCCACTTCACTTTATGCCACTCCACTCTACTCAAGCCCTACAACACTCTATGCCACTCCACTGTACTCTACACCACTCTAATCTACTCCATGGTGCTCTATGCCACTCTACACCACACCACTCTACGCCTCTCTACACCACTATGTGCACTCCACCCCACTCCACTCAATGCCCCTCCTCTCTATGCCACTACGCTCTACGCACTCCACACTACACTTTCCACACCGCTCCATTCTGTTCTATTCCACTCAAGCCACAACACTCTACACTACTCCAAACCACTCCATGACACTTTACATCTCTCTACTCTAACCCACCCCACTCAACTGTACGCAACTCTGCTGTTCTCTACACCACTCCAATCTACTCTATGCCACTCCACTCTACGCCACTCCTCTCTATGTCACTCCACTCTACTCCAAGCCCCTCCACTTTGCTCTTCACCACTCTACACCACTCTACTCAACTCTCCTGTAAGCCTATGTACTATGAGCCACACTTCTCTACCACACTCTACACCACTAACTTTTAGCCATGCTGTACAGTAGCCAAGCAGCTGTACACTATGGCTAAAAGACACTGGTAAAGCCCATAGTTCTTGCATAGCTGAGAACTATTGGCTTTGCCAATGTGTGATGTCTTAATAATAGCAAAGGACTAGTGTTGAGTAGTGATGGAACTTTTTAATTATTTAAACGTAAAAAACTATCGGACATTGATGCATAGTTTATTGCTGGACACAGTGGTCGTATTGCTACCCTTACATGTGTTAACTGGAAAGGTTTTCTTTTAATTCATCTACATGCCGTTTAGATAATAAATGTTGTTTTATCATATAAAAATACTGTCATTGCATTATTAATTTATTTTTTCAGCATATTTTATCCTCATCATCATCACTCTGCACACAACAAGTGATGTACTGAGGCCCACAGGTGACACACTGCACATGCAAAAATGTGAAATCAAAGGGAGAGTGACCCCACCTGTTTACAAAGTTAGAACCCAGAAAATGGAAAAGTTCCAGCAGATGGTGAGGTGAGTCCATTTTGCCTCTGCACCTTTCCATTGATACCTACATCACTCACTCTTTCACCTCTAACGACATTACCAATTACTGCGTCTTTACTTCAATTTTTAATTGCAGAGGGGATGTTGCCTTACGACTAGAGCGGTCGACCTCGAAGTTGGGGAACTGGGTTCGAATCGAGTCTCAGCAACGACGATCAACATCCTGTGATTCTGGGCAAATACTTAATCTCCCCGTGCCTAACAATAATGAATGTGTCCGTCTGTAATGAAACTGGTGCTCATGTAAAGCACTCTGACACCTGATATCTTCGAGTTTGCGCTATATGAAACACTAAAAAATAAAAAAATTTAAGACTTGGGGCCCGATGTAGGTAGGCAAATACCGGTCGGAAACGGCCGAAAATACAGATTTTCGGCCGTTTCCGACCGGTATGTGGATATTGAGATGTAGGGGCATGTAAAATTACAGAATCGGTAATTTTACCGATTCTGTAATTTTACCGATTCTGTAAAATACCGAATTGGTAAAATTACCGAATCTGTAATTTTAGATGTAGGTAGCACTGTTTTCAGTGCTACAAGGGTTGAAGAATTCGTTATTTACCACCAACTAGAAGTTGGTGGTAAATAATGAAAACCCTTCAAAAAGCATTTTTTTTGCTTTAAACAATGTGCCATGTTGCAGACATACCTAAGGGCATGTATGTCAGCAACATGTGCACCCATGCACAATTGAGGGGTGCAACAGGGTGTCAAAGTGACACCCTGCCACCCTTCAATGTTTCCCCCAATTACCGAATCGGTATTTACCGATTCGGTAATTGACATTGATTCCTATGGGCAAATCAAAGGCAATTGCAGAATCGGTAAATACCGATTCATTAATTACCGAATCATACCGATTCGGTAATTAATTCGGTAAATATACCTACATACCGATTGCCAGTTCTTAAATACCGAATCGGTATGATTCGGTATTTAAGAATCGGTAATCTGGGATTACCTACATCGGATCAAAGAGACAACATTCAAACCACATTACAATTGGAGGCACTCAGATATCTGATACTAGTACGACTTCTCCTCTAGTAAGTATTTTTTGCTCAATATGGACATCTGTTATTTGCACATACTCTGAGTTTTGCATGTTTATTGCATCACACCACTTAAAACATTGGGGCATATTACCAACGTTAAGCGATATTTATCGCTAACGATGCTTAGCAACGAATTTTTTAACGCTAAGCATCGTCAGAAATTATCGCAGATAAACCTTGCTATTATCAAGGTTTATCGCAAATGCGATAAAAAACGGCCGCAATGCATGAATATCGCTGAAAAGTCAGCGATATTCATGCATTACCGAGCTAATGCTCTTAGCCATGTTATCCACCTCCCATTGGATAACATGGCTAAGAACTGCTCAGGGCAGGTGTTCGTTTTTGGAGATATTCGTGCTTAGCGCGAATATCTCCAAAAGTTGGTAATAGGAGATAGCGATGTTAGCGACTGTTTCCAGTCGCTAACATCTTGGCACGCCCACTTTGCATGTCATTAGTGATAAATATCACTGACATGCAAAGTGGGGCCCAAGATGGTCACTATCTCCTACTAGCGGTCGCTAACTGGTGTTAGCGACAGCTAGGTAATAGGGAGATAATTTTATCTCCGCTTTCTTGGCTTTTAAAGCCAAAAAAGCGGAGATAAACCCCCTTGATAATATGCCCCATTATCACTACAACCAATCAATGATTTACTCTGAAATTAATTTGGAATACCCATTTCAAATTTTCTTCCAGTAAATTAGATCCTAAATATTAAACACATTTCTCATCATACTGTTCTGGGTAATTAATAATTCAACTTAGTGTATTTCGGTAATTATAATTCTCTTCCTAAGGAGTACTGTTTCAACACTTTTTAACACACAAACAAAAGCTACACAGACGAATCAGCGTCTAGCAATATCTAACAAACGATGAAAACATTTTATTCAAGCGTCATTACCTCCTCGTCCTGTCTTCCTCGCCACAGTAATTACCCATGAGCCTCCGGCTCCACACAGAACTCCAAGTAAAAAACAGCGCTCTAGTCTCCCTCTCCCTCCTCCAAGATGGCCCCTAGTGGCTCATGCCAATCCCATAAAGGGATACAGAAGCACCAACACGACCTGTTCTTTTTTTCTGCACTTCTCCGAGTGCTGTGTTCCCTGCTGGTCAGGTGAGTGTTTGTTGTTGTTTCTTTGATGGAAAAGGCTGGGGTCTTGATTGAGCAGCCCCTTTTGGCCTTGGGTATTTCGGTGGGGGATGTGTTATCGTTTTTATTGTTGTTCTGGATTCGATATGTTTCTTTCTTTGTGTTTTTCATGCTTTTATCCCCCATTCGTTTGCCTCCGCACTCCATGTCCTGCTGTAGCGGACCGTGGGGGCGTTGGTTTGCTTGTGCCCTGTCGCTTTGGACCTTGCACTTTGTAGGGGCTCCTGTGGTCCTGCTGAGCGGGCCGTTTTCGGGGCTTCTCTTTCCGGGCCGCGCGTCAGCTGAGCTGACTTGGCGCGGCCGGGTGCGGTGGTGTTCGGAGCCGGCGGGTTCCTCTTCCCCTCCGCTTCCCTTCTGCCGAGTCTGAGCACCGTCATCCGGTGAAGTTGTTCCTGTAGTGCTTTGTGTGGACTCGGCCGTGGGTTTTGGTTTTCGGCGAAACGCGCCGGTATGCTTGCGCTCTTTTTCTATGGCAGGGCGTGTGTTATGTTGATTGGGCCGGTTGCCTAGCAACCTCGGTTCCTTTCTTGCCGAACGTGTGGTTTCCACGTTTGCCTGTGTTTGTTCGATTTTTTTAATTGGACATGGAGCGTGTTGCTTCTGCCGTGCCTACTCTTGGACCCTTCTCTATGTCTTCTCCTTCTGGGATGGTGTTACCCTCTCTGGAGTTCTTGCAGCGCATGTTTGATTCAGTGACTGCTGCTTTACGGAGTCGGGGGCCGGTTCCTGCTATATGATGGGCCGGTGTTGATGGCGTTCCTGCTGTTGATTCGGCCACTGGAGAGGGGGTTATTGTTCTGATCGCTTTATGCATGGGGCCGTTCTTACGTTGGTCCTTGGGCATATTCACGAGCTTTTGGTGCTTCCTGTTTATGTTTCTCCTCTTTCTGATGTTTTCTTCTCTCGGACGGGGTCTGGTGGCTCAGTGGTCTCGAACTACCGCTGCAGGGGCTGTGTTCGACCTCATGGTCTCTGGTTCGGATCCCGGCGGGTCCAGGGGAGAGGAGTTGGCCTAACGGCTAGGGCGCTCGACCTCGGACCTGGGGATCTGGGTTCGATTCTCGGTGACGACGCCTATAACCTCCTGTGATTCTGGCAATATCGCTTCAAATGTTATTCAGCGCCTGGACTCCGTCGGGTGATCCTGCGCTTCACATTTGTTTTCTGTCATGTTCTGTTGTGAATCAACGGTGCGCACATTGGCGACTGCGATTTTTCTGTCGGGCTGCTGCCTGTTCCTCTTGCTCGGTCCTGTCTTTGCTTGGAGATTTCATTCTCTGACTGCTTTCTTGGATCGAGGGGGGGGGTTGTTTCTTCTACTATGGAGATGTTTGGCCGGCGTGTCCACCTGCTGTCTGGTGTTTCCTTTGATTCATTGGGGGCGGCGGCTTCTGCAGCTGGGTCGTCTGTCGCTGACAGGCGTCGGTTGTGGCTTCATTCCGGTACAGCTGATGCTGCGCAGCGGCTTATCCTGCTGAGGGTCTCTTGTTGGGTTATTTTTTGTTTGTTCCTCCTTTGTATGACATGGTGAGGTACACTGCGATGGGCCATCGTTGCTCCTGTGCGTACAGGTCGCTTCCATGCCTGTGATTCCCACGCTTGAACTGGTCAGCCTTTTTTTGCGGGGCGTGGGCCTGGGTGCTCCTTCCTTTGGCGGATTCCAGTTCTCTGGTGATTCTGCCTCATCCACTCCCGCTTCTGTTTCGTGCCTGGAGTGTTGGTCCGGTTGGGGGTCGCCTCTCTTGATTCCTGGACTCTTGGCGGATGACTATGTCGGCCCGATGGGTTCTTCATGTGATTTCGGCGGGTTTCCTTCTTGCCGTTACCGGGCTCCCCCGGACTGTTTCTGTTTCGCGCCTTGTCCATGTGTCCCTCGTGGGAGGTTGACACTTTTGAAGGCTTCGATTTCCTGGTGCCCACTCATGCGGTGATTCCTGTGCCCTACGATCAGTTGAGGTTGTGCGTGTCTTCCGTCCCGTGTTTGTGTCCACACGCACCGGGGTTCTTCGACCTATGATGGTCCTGGAGTGGGTCGGTCCTTCGTCCCTCGCCCCTGTTTCGCACGGGTTTCCCTGTGGTTGATCCATCCTCTGGTGTCTCTGGTCGGTTCCTGGCGTCCTTGGACTTGGGAGGCTGTTCGTCCCGTCTCTCGGCGGTTTCTCCGGTTTCTCGTCCTGGGTCGTCATTACCGGTTATGGGTTTTGTCTGTTGGGCTCTGCTCTTCTGCCGGGGTCTTTACTGTACTTCTGGCCCCTGTTTTTGGACACCTGCATGGGGATGGCGTTTGTTATTCTTCCTTTTCTGGATGACGTTTTTGCTTTCTGCTTCTTCTCTTTCTGTAGCGGAGTTGCATGTCCGGGGTGGATGCCATGTCCTGGGGCATCACGGTTTCCTCGTTACTGTGCCGATGTCCTCCCTGGTTCCTGCACGGGCCTTGACTTTCATTGGGCTCTGTTCGGGGCTACTTTGGGGATGGTGTTTCTGCCCCTCCCCGGGTTCTGTCCCTGATGTCTGCAGTTCGTTCTCTGTTGTTGTGGCATTTTCGTCCCGTGTACCTGTGGTTGGGGGTTCAAGGTCTGGTTCAGCGTCTTTTTGACGGGGCCGTAGGCTCGCCTCCGCGTGTACCCGGTGGTGTCGCGCGTTTGTCACTTTGGGTCCCCTATTCCCTCGTTATGGGTGTTTTTGGTTCCTATATCGGAGGTTGTTCGGGTGGTCCTGGGTTGGTGGTTGGCCAAGGGTCTTCTGTCCTACGGCCGCTTTTTTTCTGATTGTTACCACCCGCGTGGTCACTGCCGCTGCCCGCCTGCTGGTATGGGGTGCTACTCTGGAGGATTCGGCGACTCGGGGAGTTTGGCCTCTTTCTGGGTTATCGTGTTCCTCCTCCTCCGAGGTGCTGCTGCACGTCCTTTTGGGTCTGCTGGATTTCTCTGCTCTTCTTCGGGGTCGGGTGGCTCCGGTCGACAGTTCTGGTGGTGCTGTCTTCTGTGATCCTTCTTGGGGGGTGCAGGGTTCTCTCCCTCGTTTGCCTCTGCCTTCGGTTTTTGTGGTTAGGCGGGGATGGCCCTTGCCTACCTGTCTGCCGTTTCCCTGCCTGTGGCGGATTGTCGGCACCGGGTGTTTTCCTTCCGTGGGGTCTTTGTCCCTCACGCGGTTGCTGTTCAGGTGCTTGCGGGAGATGTTGGGATGTCCGTTTGTGGTCCTGTTTGCCTCCCGGTGCTGTGCCAGGCCCCTCTGCTTCTGCACGTTTTTGACTTGCCAGGTTGCCTGGGGGGTGGACGCCCTGTCGTCCTTTGGCCTGTTCTGTGCTCCCTGTTCCCGTTGGTCTTGCAAGGGATCGTGAAGGGGGGTCATTTCTCCTTATGATTGCTCCGGGGTGGGGCTGTCATTCTTGTTATCCCCCGTTGCTGGTTTTGGATGTGTCTGCGGAATGGACGTTGCCGTTCGTGCCCTCTCTTCTGATGGTTCCTCTTCAACCTCTGTTCCGGTCCCTGGGTCTGCGGGCCTGGCTCTTGTGTGGGGATCGCTGTTGGATGCGGGTTGTTCTTTTGCGATTGCTGGCGTCGTGACACTGTCTCAGGGGCCTTATACTCTTGTGTCCTATGCTGAGCATTGGGTTGACTTTGCCTCTTGGTGTTTGTGTCACGGGTCTGTCGTTGGTTTCTTTGGACCCTACTCGTCTTCTGGGTTTGGATGGTGGTTTCCTTTTGGGCTTCACCATTTCCACTCTCGGGGCTCGTTGGACCGCCTTTCGGGCTTTCCATGTCCTGCCTTTGGTTGGTTGGTTTGTCCTTTGCTGTTGCATTCCTTGCAGTCGGCTCCTTTCGGGCCTTTGGTGTCGGTGGTCATGGAGTTCTTGACACTCACGGTGGTGTTTCTTGTGACTCTTGCCTCTGCCTGACATCTTGGTGTGCTGGATGCCTTCCTGCGGTCTGCTCCGATTCTGGTCCTTTGTCTGCTCGTGGGTTCTTGCGCCCTCGTCTTCCTATTGTTCCTGCGGTGGTTTCATTTCACCGTTCTGCTGGAGTGGTTCTTCGGCTTCTTTGTCCTGGTACTTCCTCGACGGGGGATTGCCTTCTCCTGTTGGATGTGCGCTGTGCTTGTTGGTTTATTCATCTCGCACTTCTTCCTTTGATGTGGTTGCCACTTTCTTTGTCGTTTTGGTTTGGATCGCCAGGTCCGGTGGCCCTCATTGTCCGCTGTCGGTCGTGGGATTCAGGGTGCCATGCTGTTGGCTTTTGGTTCTGTTTCTGACCTTCCCCCGCTTCCTGTTCGGGGTCGGTCCGCCAGTTCTGTTTCGGTGTCATGGGCCACTTTTTCGGATGTGTCCATGGTGGGTATTTGACGGGCTGACTCTTGGTCATCCCCGCTTGCTTTCATGTCCCTTTGTCGCATTCGGCCTTGGGGGTGGAGGTTCTGTTTTCCTTTGCCTCTTCTGTACTTCGGCTGGGATTCCTTGAAGTGTATGTTTTTGTGGGATTTTTATACCTCGTATGCTTGCAGGATGTTTCTCTGCAAATTTCTGTGGTGTGTTTTCCTTGCATGAAGCTGATTGCTTTGGTATCGGCTCATGGGTAATTACTGTGGCGAGGAAGACAGGACGAGGAGGTAATGCCCCGGTTACTTACCGGTAATCTTCATTACTCCGAGTCCATGTCTTCCTCGCCACAGTATAGTTTCCCTTCCCTCCCGGCCCTGGTGGTGGCTTCATGTCTGCGGCTTGGTTCTTCAGGTCGTGTTGGTGCTTCTGTATCCCTTTATGGGATTAGCTGGAGCCACTGGGGGCCATCTTGGAGGAGGGAGAGGGAGACTAGAGCGCTGTTTTTTACTTGGAGTTCTGTGTGGAGCCGGAGGCTCATGGGTAATTACTGTGGCGAGGAAGACATGGACTCGGAGTGATGAAGATTACCGGTAAGTAACCGGGGCATTATCTTTACTAGCTCGTGGACTTCAAACTTTTGAACCAAATATTCCTTTCCATTTCCTTTTCCTTCATCAGTCTGAACCGTTGAATGCTGACTAGGTGATACCACCACTAAGACAATTTCATCATGATTCTGTTACCATTCATCTACTGTGATTTTCCACACGTTCTTTCTTAACTCCGCCAACTGTAATTCATTCAGTCAAATGTTAACTCAGGTTCCATCATTTGTTTAATCCATATGGGCTTAAGGTTTCTAATTTGCAGATGCAAACGTTTTATTTTTGACCTTTCTTGCAATCCCCTCTTCGGATTAGTTTTGCTGCCACATCTGGCACTTCAGTCCTGATTGCTATGTGTTATGTTTAACTTCATTGAACCGTCTTGCTACAGATTATTATTATTTTTATCTTGAGTTTTATATAGTGCTGGCTAGACCTGTAGGTACCAGAGCGCTTTACATAAGGAACAGCGAGTTGCAAGTTACACATTTTACATAAGTTACATAATGAAGATCAGAGTTACAGGCTAACATGTTACAGTTATTAAAATCAATCAAAACTTAGTAACCAAAGAAAAGGGCAGAGTTACAGAAAATTCATCATGGGAGGGGTAGGGAAGGGAGAAACAGTGGGACGGGGAGAAACTGTGCCCAATGTCAGGCTGGGTAGGTGACGGCCGAGGTGATTGACCAGGGCAGGTCTCCTCAATAGCTGAACCAAGCTGCTCCACCGGGCGTCGGACATAATGCTCGGACTCCACTGTCAAGATAGTGAACAGGTGTGCTCAGGGAGTGTCAGAGTAGAGCTGGGGGTGGGAAACCATGGAACTGGAACACAATGAACTGATGAAAGCTTAATTATTACAGAAGAGTGCATTATTAGTAGGTGGCGTGAACGAAGGAGAAATATAACAACAAAAGGGGTAGAGAGAGCTGGGGGGGCAGAGTCGGAAGCTGAGATAGGTGAGAGGAGAGAGGGGGACCTGAGGGGGGAGTTAGAGTTAAGGCAGTCCAGCAAAAGAGAAATGTTTGAAGGGCGACAGGATGGAGTCAAGTGGAATGAAGGAAAGGACTAAGTTCAACAAGATGGCGGATCCGGGTCATGGGTATCGAAGGGAACCATCTCAAAATGGCAGGATACATACAAGGCATGATCACAAAACGATGAGTTCTTATCTTAAATCCAGCTTTTGTTTTTACGCTGTGAGATTCTTGTCTTGAGTTTTCTTTCTGTTTTCCCAATGTGAAGGCTTCTGCAGGGACATTTCATCTAAACATATAAAAAATGCTGTCACTGTCACGAATCGCGAAGTGTATTTGTATTTTTTCACCAATTTATGCATTGATAATGTCACTTCTGTTTGCACTGTCTCCATGACAAGCAATGAAAGGGTCCCTTTTGAGTTGTCTTCACGGGTCTTGTATCCAGCGATGGCTATAAAGATCAAATCAACATAAGATGGATTCCCAATGTAGGCTTGTGTGTATGTAGTACTTGTAGCTAGTGCAACCTTATCCAAAATACAGCAGAATTCTCTACACTGTAGACGACGAGGAACTGAACAAGAAGACAGAAGGACACAATAGTTACACTTGACCCATCAGACATTGAAATTAGGACAGGGCCAACTGGAGCAGGGAGACTGTCCCAGTGTCCGGAGGGCAATGATGCCGAGACAAGAATGAAATGGCACTTTCAGTGACAGACTAAAACTGACATAAGAACTCACTCAGACTGAGATAGATGAAGACATTGACAAAATCAGACACTTATAGGACACACTGTGGGGAAAGGATGCAGCGGCTCGGTGCCAAGAACAAACACGCACTGACAGTGACACCAGGTCAGGACAAACTGTGGCAGAGACTAGTGAGCAGTAAGATGGACAGTCAAACACAATGACATTGTCACAAGGACACTGACATAGACAGGGAAAGTTGGTAGACACTGCAGGGACAGGAACACCCTGAAACTGGCACTGAAAGATGCAGAGGCAGGCACTGCGAGTGGGAGACACCGTGAAATAGACACACAACTCTGGGACTGGGAGACAAAGGCCGACATTGTGGGCCGGATTCACAGAACTAAGTTAAGACAAAATCCTAAACTTACTACCATTTTGGTATTCACAGAAGGCACTTACTCATTTCGATATTTCAAACTTTCAGTTATTATCATTTTATATTTCCTTTCTGCTCCTTGAAAACAGTAGGGCGATGCTTCTCCGCCATAGCAGAGGAGCCGCCACTGACACACACATCTGGAATTGGGAGACTCAGAGGCATACACTGAGAAACAGAGACACTATGAAAGGGACACACACATCTTGGACTGGAAGATACAGAAACAGACACAGCAAGTGAAAGACACTGTGAAATTAACATGGAACCTGGGGTTGGGAGACACAGAGGCAGACACTGTGAGTGAGAGACACTGTGAAAGTGACACACAATCTCCGACTGAAAGACGCGGTCACTGTGACTGGAACAGGGGCAGGGTGACACTCAGGTAGGCACAGAAAGACACTGCACAGAGAGGCACACTGGTACTTAGATGGGAGCTGCTGATGTAAGTGCAGGAAGGATTGAAAGAGGGACTGGAGAAGCAGAAAGGGGACGAACTGCGCTGGGAAAAGTGACTCATCCAGGGTCGTAACGCAGGGCTCTGCTGCCCCTGCAGAGCAGGAGGCCCCAACCCTACAGGTGGAGTGATTTACTGGAATCTCAGGGGCCACTCACTACTTTCTGTAAGGGGGACTCTTTATGGGGAGTGGGTTACTGGAGTGTCAGGGGCCCCTCATCAGATTCTGTAAGGGGGAGGGGCAAATCTCTGGGGGAGTGGGTTTCTGGAGTGTTAGGAACCCCTCACTACATTCTGACAGGGTGGCCCAAATCTTTAGGGGGAGTGAGTTACTGGAGTGTCAGGGGCCCTTCATCACATTCTGTAAGGCAGAGGCAAATCTTTAGTGGAGTAAGTTACTGAAGTGTTAGGGGCCCCTCACTACATTCTGAAAGGGAATCACAAAGCTTTAGGGGTAGTGAGTTACTGGAGTGTAAGAGGCCCCTCATCACATTCTGTAAGAGGGGCCCACAGTTTTTAGGGAGAGTGACTTACTGGAGTGTCAGGGGCCCCTTACCACTTTCTGTAGTGTAGTGTAGTGTAGTGAGTCACACCACAGGCTCTCCAATGCCACTGGCAGTGGCCAAGGAGAAGAAAATACCTGATGCAGGTGCAGGAAGATACTAAGATTGATACTTGATACTGGGGTTGGGAACACAAGGGATGCTCCGACACTAACATGCAGGCTGGGGACACCTACCATGGAACTAGGACAGGAACACAATAACGGTGATACAGGAAGACACAGTTATTGGTACCGCGAACAGACAACGGAAGCCCAGGGACACTGCAGCTGGGTGCTGACTCTGTGATAGGACTGCATTGTAACCGGGTAACCACACTGACAGTGCAAACACAGGTTATATCACATACACACTACTGGAAACTTTAGGACAATAGTACTAGGTAGGGTAAGAAGGGTAGGGTAGGAAGGGACGTCCAATGATTTAAACTATGCGCTCAACAAACTCTTGAGTCCCTATGTGCTGGTATAGTGTCACATAAACTTAAAGATGGTGTTGGTTTACTATGACTTGGTTTCTACCTCCTCCTCACAAGGGCCCCCAAATATATGAGGTGACCTTGCTAGCTATAACCACTAAGATCGCACAAATGAGGACAAAAAAACCCAAAACAACTGAGGGTAGAAGCAGTGAGAGGACGTCTTACAAATACCTCGCATTTAACAGCTGATTCCCTAAAACACTAGAGAGCCAACCACATCTCCAGCACATCTACATAGGAGTACTGCACCATATCAATGAATTATTATTATTTTATTAATTCCTTTACTGCGCAACATGCACCCGGAGAGAAAAATCTGACCCTGAAAAACACACTTAAAAATAACTGGAGTAAATACAGAAATAATGACAGTCATTGCTCATTACCTCTACGTTCCCCAGACATTAGTGGCTTAATATTAATCTAAAAAACAGTTTTTTCCAATATATTTCAAAGGAAGTCAGACACCTTGTGAGAAACATTGACAACCATGCTACCTGTACAGATGTCTGTGTGAACCTAAGGTTCTACACACCTCCAATAAAGATTCTATAGCTGGGTACCCGGTAGTCACACCTTGCACAAGGTTCCACTACCGACCACGCCATTGGATCGAACGATGGGTGTGATGCGCATAAAGACATCACTGGGTTGTTGTTAGTCTTATGTACGGCGACAGTAGAGATGTCATGGGAAATGATCTTTATCGACCATGGCTGGCCATTTCCATTCTAATGTAATCATTCAGCAAAATCAATATCTATGTTCCGAGCAATTTACTGCCATCACTAAATGTTTTATTATGCTTAATGCACTTGAACATGACAAGGCAGAGAAATCAGCAGGAAGGGGAAGTGCAGAGAAGCCCCGACAGTAAAGAACACCACCGGGAGAATCCTTCCTGGTCACTTACAGCAATTGCAGGCCACTGAAGCGTAAAATTATCTTTATTGATTTCATAGCAGAATCCACTAGGAAGCTGATTAGCAGCTCCTGTTTAACCACAATTACTGTGCCGAGGCCGAGTTAATTAAAACTTCAGTTGAAACCTCTAGGGGAACAGCAACGGGAACCATATTTGTACCTTCACGCGCGGCCCTTGGGAGGAGTTATGCATATGCGCCACCGAAGTTGAGCTTTACATCCTGTTCAATGCACGCGGTAGGTGAAGGCTCAGGGACATTGTCGATAAACCAATGTGCATGGCTGGTACTCTGGAGAGCGGATAGGTTTCATACAGTGAGAGACTAATTAAATAGAAGCAGCAGCAAAGGCAAGGAGCGGGTCTATGAAATGCATCTGTAGACGTGCAAAGGGAAGCAGTGCACAGAAGGCTGGCAGTGCTGGGTGAAGACAAAATGGCTGCCTGACTTACAAGAACCAAATCCACAGTACTTTGTAAAAATGGAGGGGTATGTGTACAAGGAAGTGGGAGAGAGAGGCGTTAGCCTTCCTGGCTTAACGGCTCTCTCCTCCACTTCTGAAATGCAAGGCTGCACCATATTTACAAGAATGTAGTGCAGCCCCTATCACCACTATAGGTGACGTTGTGGTGGCGATAGGGGCTTGTAAGTGTCACTGTAACCTCGTACTATACTATTCATTATTAATGCTGCATTCAAAGATCTCTGTACTACAGTTTGTTTGTGTCAAACCAATCACACATTGTAAGGCAAAAACTGGCCATCGACTAGACTATTCAATGCAGTCCATCAGATACAAGCCATCAAATACAGGACAGCAAATACTACAGTCACTTGCATACAGGCTGTTGAAAATAAACTATTGAATAGAGGTATTTTAATACACACTATCAAATGCACCCATCTAATACAAGCCATCACATACTGTCAATTTCTGACACACCATCAAATAGTGGACAATGAATACACATTATCGAAAATAGGCTGTTGAATACAGGCCTTTGACTACAGGCTATTGAATGCAGCCCATCGTATACAAACCATCAAATACACACTATCAAATACAGGCTATTGAATGCAGCCCATCGTATATAAGCCATCAAATACAGGGAATCAAATGTGGGTCACCAAATATAGACTATGGCTTTTAAGGAACAGAATACAGGCTTCTAAATACATACCATCTAACAGAAGTAAAAGTCTTCTCCTTTGTAACTGTAAAACAGCTTTTGAGAGACTTTACATATGTGTGGTCTGGTCATCTGGTAATGGTGAGGGTATTGCCCTGCCCAGGGCCAAGCTTTACACCTTCATGGTGGATATCATGAGACCAATTGCCCTGGCATGCACCAGGCCACATCTCATTTTGTGTCCCCACTGAGCCACAACCTTGTGGAGTTCTTTGGTTTTCCTAAACCTTGAGATGATTCTGATAGCAGCGCTATGCTGATTAGCAATGCAAAGACAAAAGACAGATAGCGAGTGATATGTATCAGGGGAAAAAATTACGCTTTTTACATAAGGAAGCTCACCCGCTCCACCCACAACAGATCCACCCCTCTCCAAAGCAAAACCTCCCAAATGTCCCGAGTCTGACCTGTTCCCCAACTTTCCATCCCAGTTCCCACACTCTCCACTTACAACAGTCCCTCCCCCCCAAAAAAGTACCAAAAAAGGGCAATCTCAGAGTTTATATGGGTCACGTCCTGGGCCAGATTCTGCTGCCCCGCCGGAGCAGTGCCAGCTCAATTAAGACGCAGAGGAGGAGGTGGTCTGTTGATAAGAAGAAAGAAGGGGGTTCGGCTATGCAAAAGCGGGCCACGCTTGCAGGAGTTGGTATAGCGGGACGGCGGTGGAACAGGCTGGTGGCGAAGGAGCTTGAGGCATGTGCCTCCTCCTCCAAGGTCACCAGCTGGTGGTATTTGCCCACCATCGCCTCCAACTTCTGGTGCCACAGATGGGCAGGGATCTCCTGCTGGGATGGATGACCTTCAGCAGCAAGAATAGCTATATCAGGAAAGAAAAACACAATTTGCAACGCTCATTGCAAACACTTGTTTATACTATAGTAGCACAGTAGGTAGCAGAACACTCCTAGTCCCCTAGAACTAATATAATTTTTCATGCGATTAGTCACAGCGCCAAGTTTTTCCCACACATGCATCACATGATGCAATACAACTGACTGCAAGGACTTAAGCATGGATACCAACACAATCAAAAAGGGATTTTCCTCTAAATGATTTCATAGTGAAACTAAACAGACATTTTGTCTATTATGAATTTCCCCTCATGAATGCGTAAGATGTATATGCTGCACAATTAATAGTATACTTGACTATAGTATTTGTACAAAATTATGAGAAGCATGCTGACAGGTCGGCTGCTCTGTAGCTATTTCATCTGTTTTTTCCACATAGGGCAATCAGAAAATTCCAATTCTCCGGTGAGGGTGGGCAATCCAAAATGCACCCCTCTGAGATTTCATTTTCCCATGAGCTGCAGTTCCCTAAAAAACACGCCTATTGTTAGGATAGTGAGAAATTGCAAATAACCGTGTATCACTGGTGTAATTTTATGAAGTTTGTAAATCATTCACCGTTTATGTAAATATTGTTGCACTTTTATCTTTTTTTATTAACACATTGTTGATGTATGCCAATCACAAGCCATGTATTCAAAATGTATTGTATCTCAGACATGAATCAAATGTCTATACCTAATATGTATGAATTTACTATGCAAGAACTGCAATTCTTACAGTGAAAGCATATGAATCTCATTGGTCATTGTTTTTTCCGCCTAAATAAATAGCGGTTAAACAGTAACCAGGTACCACCCTTTTTTGTACTACATTGTGAGATGTACAGCGGCACGAAAAAGTGAACTAAAGGGAGGACTGCTACGATGAACCCACTATAGGGAATGCAGTATCGGTGTTTCAGCAAGTGGAACTTAAAATATGGAATCTGACTTTGCTTATGGGGACTTCGCAGAGAGTTGCACGAGCTGACGGAAGTCACAAAGGTGCCTTTCCCTGCAGCTTTCTTAAAGAAGGCACTGTCAATACATTATTACATAGTTTATTTTTTATGCCTTGCCTATTGCTACAAACACAATATACATCTCAAGCACAGCTCATGGCACTATGAGGCTCTCCCTAAAACCTTACACCAAAAACAAATCATGCAAACATTTACAATTACTAGTGTAACATTCAAGTAGCAGTTGTGTGTCACTTAAAATGTCCTACGCATGATGTATGAATCCAACACATACGCGCACAGCAAATTTAGAATAGTAACACATAGGCAAGGGAGTAGCCATCAAATTGAAATACCTACCACTTTGAACTGAAGCTCTTATGGCACCAAGAAAGCAAAGTAAGCAATCACAACCCTCCCCAGAAGAGCTCTCTTGTCCAAGGATCTAGCCATTCATCCTTCCATCAAACCCCTGATATCCATTATTTCAAGTGTACATTCTGTCATCTATAAATTCTTTCATCCATCATTCAGTCTTTCACCATTCATTATGTCCTTCAATCTGTGTGCCCATCTGTATCCAAACCTTTTCAATCATTTGCAAAACTATCCATCATCTATCCTTCCATCCATCACTTCACTCATCCATCGCTTCAGCCACCCTTTCACTCATCCATCCATTATCCATCCCTCCACCCATTCACCCAATCTATCTTTTCACTCACCTATCCACTCTTCCACCCATCCATCCATTCACTCATCCACCCAACCATTTACACTTTCACCCATGCCATCCTTTCACTCACCCATCCACTCTTCCACCCATCTATCCATTCACTCATCCATCCAACCATTTACCCCTTCACCCATTCAGCCATCCTTTCACTTACTCATCCTTCCACCCAGTCACTCCTCCATTCACCTTTTCACTCATCCATCCAGCCGTTCTTCCATGTATTCACCCTCCCTTTCACTCATGTATGTATTCTTTAACTCGTCCATCTTTACATTCTTCTTTTCACTCATCCATGTACCCATTCGGCCATCCATTCTGCTAGTCATTCACCCATGCTTTCACTCACCCATCCATCCATCCTCCCTTTCTCTCCCCATTCTCCTTTCACTTAGCCACCCATCCTTCCATCCACCCTTTACCCATCCAGTTGCAGACAGAAGAGGCTGATCAAGAACTTCACCCTCGCTGTGGTTCCTAAGGCAAGGGGGGGAGGGGTTCACTATGCCCCTGCACATAGGCAATCTGAAAATGTGAAAGTCATGAGTCATGCAGGATGCACAGTGCCAGGACGTGAGTTTACTGTGACATGGTGTGGTTTCCAAGGCTTTAAGTGGGGTGAAAAAACTGGGGGTCCCTCCAAGGGGCTTGTCTGGTGTAATTAAGGGCGTGGCCGACGCTAAAAATATGTGCTGAGCATAATCTGCTGCCATGGGTGTCCGCAGAAACTTTTTCAGGGGGGGGGCAAAATGTTAACGTCATCACCATCCTCCGACATGATGTGTGCCAGGTAGGGCGGAGGAAATACTGGGGCGCAGGAGGGGCCATGGGGGGCAGAAAGCAGGCCACATATGATCTCATACACCATAGGGTTGTTGTGCCACAGCCATCTTTCTTTTGCGGCACCCCAAAATCCATACCTACACTGGTCTCTAAAATGACCCCTTAGCACCCCAAAACCAATACCCACTCTGAACCCTAAACTTACCCATGTTCCCCCAAAACTCATTCCCGCCCTGAACCCTAAAATTCCCCCCATGGAACCCATAACCCATACCCACCCTGACCCCTAAAATTGTTCCCCTAGCACCCCAAAACCCATACCCACCCTGAACCCTAAAATTACCCCTAGAACCTGAAAAACCATGCCTACCCTGAACCCAAAAATGACCCCTGCTCCCCCAAAACTCATTACCACCCTGAACCCTAAAATTACCCCCTAGCACCCCAAAACCCATACCCACCCTGAACCCTTAAATTACCCCTGCCCGCCCAAATCTCATTACCACCCTGAACCCTAAAATTACCCCCTGGCACCTCAAAACCCATACCCAACCCTGAACTCTAAAATTACCCCTGCCCCCCCCAAAACTCATACCCGCCCTGAAACCTAAAATTACCCCCTGGCACCCCAAAACTCATTACCACCCTGAACCCTAAAATTACCCCCTGGTACCACAAACCCCATACCCACCCTGAACCCTAAAATTACTCCCTAGCACCCCAAAACCCATACCCACCGATAACCCTTAAATTACCCCTGCCCCCAAAACTCATACCTGCCCTGAACCCTGACATTTTCCCCCTGGCACCCATAACACATACCCACCCTGACCCCTAAAATTGTTCCCCTAGCACCCCAAAACCCATACCCACCCTGAACCCTAAAATTACCCCTAGCACCCGAAAACCCATACCTACCTTGAACCCTAAAATTACCCCTGCCCCCCCCAACTCATTACCACCCTGAACACTAAAATTATCCCCTGGCACCCCGAAACCCATACCCACTCTGAACCCTAAAATTACCCCTGCCCCCCCAAAACTCATACCCGCCCTGAAACCTAAAATTAAACCCTGGCACCCCAAAACTCATCACCACCCTGAAACTTAAAATTACCCATTGGCAACCCAACACCCATACCCGCCCTGAACCCTAAAATTACCCCCTGGCCCCTTAAAACCCATACATTACCTGAACCCTAAAATTACCCCCTAGCACCCCAAAACCCATACCCACTCTGAACCCTAAAATTACCTCGTGGCATCCCAAATCCCATAACCACCATGAACCATAAAATGACCCTGACACTTCAAAACCCATACGCACCCTGAACCCTAAAATTATCCCTTGCACCCCAAAACCCATACCCACCCTGAACCCTAAAATTACCTCACTGGCACCCCAAAAGCTGAACATTACGGGGCAGATTTTCAAGCCCCTTGTGCCACTTTTGCATCACTTTTAACATAGGAAAAGTGACGTAAAATTGGCACAAGGGGCTTGTAAATCTGCCCCTACAAGCTTACACTACATTTGCATATTCAGAGGGGACTGTCCTCCTTGACGTTTCCATCCATGTAAGTCTACAACACCGTTCACTTAGAGTAACCTAGATATGCAGCCAGTAGTCAATGCTGGGGATGCTGTAGAATGCATTAAAGGTACTGGAACGTACTTAAAAACTGCTGCCTGCACTTCTGATACTATTTGGTGGAGTCGGGCTGATCAGCAGCACTATCGTCCTGGCATCTAGCCCCCCTGAAGGTCTTACTGTGTAGATAGATGTGGGTCAAATGTCTCCTGATTTTTCCTTGCCTGGGCCTCCTCTGCAACTTTGTTGGTGCCCTTAGATGCAAAAAGAGACAGATCCATGGCCCTGTTCACCATTCATCTGGTGAGCAGCGCCATGGATGTGTATTCCATACAAGTGCACAGACAGCAGAGGGAAAGGGTTGGCAGTTCAGGTGACTCTTTTCCTTTGTAAAGTAATTCCTGCTGGCGTCATAGCCAGGGTTTGCTGTCTGTGCCCTTGTATGGAATACACATCTTTACAAGTGCACAGACAGCAAACCCTGGGCGATGACGCCAGCAAAAAATTCCTACACAAAAGAAAAGTGTCACCTGCCCTGGCCTTCCCTTACCCCCTGCTGTGCACATCTTCCTACTCCGACCCCATGATGAGGCAGCTAGAAGTCCGGCTGAGACTTCCTGGGCACACACACAGCAGCACTGATTACTTCACAGGTCTTTAAAAGACCATTTACTTGTTAATGAGGCTTTGTTGTGTTTTCACCCCTTCTTGGAGTTGGCATAAGGTTGAAAAGAGGAGGTGAACGAGGGATTGAAGACGCCGCGTGGTGATATGGATTGGTGTTTGGATTGGATGGAAGAGATAAGCAAGTTCCTCTGGGGAGGCCCATAATGACTTGCTTGAGTGCCTTAATGACTTGCTTCGTTGCTTGGTGCCGTTAGAGCTTTGGCTCACAGTAGGGGGCATTTTAATTCTCTGGTTACTCCCTTGGTACAAACTCTCTCTTATAGGGCAGTACAACGCTGCTTTGTTTACATTTGGTCATTTAACGCTCACACGTTAACTTAGTAACAAACTGTGAGGCACTAGTAACAATGAGGCGTTGCCAGTAGTCCCTGACTCCGGTGGTTTCAGTGACAATGGCAGTACTTCATACAGGGATTGCTTAGTTACCCCTTGAAGCAAGGAGGTAATCGGTAATTCAGTGAGTTTGCAGCAGTACCTGGCTCTAGTAGTGTTAGTGGCCGTGTCAGTACTTGTCACTTTGATTCCCTTGGTACCCCTGAGATCCAGAGGCCCTGAAGAGCCGGTCTGACTGAGGCCTCTGCTGTTTTCTGGGACTGTGACCCTGTCTGAGCTCAGGGTGTAAGTTCCAGCAGAGGTGGGAGGGAGGTGCAATGAGTGTCTGTGTAGTCAAGTTTGCAGCAGACACCAGTGCTTAGTGTGCTACTTCAAGGTACTTTAACGCTGCCCTGCTGGGTCAGGGTTGTGAAGGGATCTGACTCAGTCCTGGTGAGTGGTGGTGCAGGGACATAGTTGGTCCTGCAGACAAGTGACCGACGCATTGTCTCACAGCTTGTCGCATTTAGGGTGTTAACTGAGTGACTGACCAAGGCACCAGGTTGGGAAAAGTCAGTCTCAACACTGCCCTGTAAGTACGTCTAGCTGAAGCAACAGGCCACTTTGTTTACTGAATCACTCATCCCCAGTGGGGCATCAATCTTGCCATGGATGTGGGGGGCGGGCTGTCACTCAGCGTTTTCTCAACCACAGCTTTGCCTCTGTGGTGAAAGTGTTACCCAGATGAAAGTTGGGCGGTCGTAGTGACACTTTGTACCAATTATGCCTGTGGCTAAATTAGCCTAGTGGCAGCCCAGCCACCTTTCATGGTTTAGGCCACAGAACAAGGGGTCTGGCGGTGAGCACCGGCATGGGGGCAAGCTGGCACTGGTGCCAAATACACCCGTCGGGTGTGTAAGGGCCTGCGCCTGGCTTTTGTTCATAGCTATATGGCAAAGACACGCGGTTGGGCTGAGAAGTAGTCCGTCAGCCTCTTGGAGCCTTCACTACTACAGGCGCTATACTTTAAGGTTCGCGTTTCATTGCCCCTTGAAGACTTACAGGCTGGGTGGTTCCTGCTGGGATTCTACCCCGTGTACTTCATCCACTCAAGAACCAGTGCAGTGGTGCTTGGGAACGTCCTGAGCTATCTAACTAGACACAATAATGCATGTAAAACAGCAATCCTTATTGAAAGCTGGCCAGGCAGACGCTACAGATAAACTCTTCTGGAAAAGAGCTCGGAAAAGCCCCCCCGCGCACCACCTCCAAGAGCAGTAACATATAAATCCTTTTCTGTCTTTGCTCGTGAAAGGCTACCCCATGGCAGAGGGCAGTGTATGCCTAAGAAAAGCAGTGCTTTAAGCTCCACTAGAGCATGCAGTTCACTCTCCAAACACACAGAAAGAGCAAGTGTGACGATTCTCTCATGCACCTCTCTACATTGGCCACCTGACCCCAGAGTCACACGTGTAGACATTAATTTATTAACCCTGGCCTGCCGATCTACCCACTTCCGTAGGCGTCCGCAGTGGGGGCAAGGAGGGGCACTCCAGGGGGGGGCAAGCGCCCCTTCTTGCCCCCCCTGCGGACGCCCATGTGTGCTGCCCAACTGGTATTTTGCTGTTTCTATCATGGCATCCAGTAACATTAGACCTACAACAAGTCGTAACTATTAGCTTTGTCAATGGATGTTAGTTGTATAAAATAAATAAAAAAGCAGCAACTATGGCTTTGTTGTTTATAATATTAAAAATTATTCAGCTTTGAAATGATGAGACTGTGTAAGAACTATGACCTCTTTTTTTAAGGTTGTACATTTGTTTTGTACATTTCTTCCATCTAACCGTAACAGAATGCCCTGCCCTAGACCGAGGCTGGAGGAGGCCACCACATGCTGTAACACCCCAACCTGGCCCATTGCCATTCTATATGTGGGAATCAGCCAGCATACAGAATGACAATAGGTGGGGTGCAGGGCTCGAGTCGGGGTACCACGCGGGTGGACGGCATCCCCCACTTGTTTTACCTGGTGGACGCCATCCCCCCTGTACCTCAACCCAAACCTACATTTCCAACGTAGATTGGTAAAAACGAAAAAGTAACTGAAAAAATATGAGCTCGCAGGTTCACTGCTGTACCTCTAAAAACATCGACTCCTTCATACGTTTGTTCTTTGACATAATAAAAAGTAAACGTTCTGGAATGAGTTGTTCAGAGAAATTAGGTCTTTGGTTCAAGCAGAGCACCCTTTTCTTCAGCAGGCAGCATCTGTAAATGACGTTTTTTTCCCGTTTCTGAATCAAGAAGTTTATGAGGCAGGACTCTGCATACGTGCTGGCTTCGCAGATCGCATCTAAGGGGTGAGCAAGGGGAGGCAATGAGCTCGATGGTGCAAGCCACCTTGTGTTACATCACTTCCTGCCATGACGTCACTTCCGGTGACAGCGTCTTCCCACTTCTTTTTTTAGGACTCGTGCTCTGGTGGGGTGGGTCTGCTCTTGTGCTTCGAGGATGAGTGCACGGCAGCAGGGGAACAGCTGAGCTTGGCTCCCTGCAAGGCCCAAAATTACACGGACAACGGACGTGAGGTCTAAATTACAGACGGTCGGTGAAATTTACAGACAGTTGGTCACCCTAGTGTCAACAAGTTTTCCCCCGTGTGCACCTCGGCATCCCGGAGCAAATCACTCTGAGGCCGTTTCTAGCCTGCTGTGCAGTGCAAAACCATTAAATAAATGGATATGTAAATGTGTGTGTTTGTGTTACCTGTGTCATGTTGGTGCATGCATGTTTGCGTGTGTGCATTTGCATATGCATACATGTATGTGAGAACACAAGTGAATGTCTTTCTATGTGAACATTCTGCATACATGCATATGTGCATTTAAATGACTATGTACATATGTCTCCACATTTTGTGTATATGCACGCTTGTGTACTTGTGCATATGTGTGCGTACGTGATTATACTGTGTATGTTTCCTTCTATGTCGGTGTGATCATTTGAGTGCATGTGGGCACACCTTTACATTTGGGAGTATGCACCTGTGTATGTGCACCAATGTGCATGTGTGTTCAGTGGTCGAAGTGGGAAAAAAAAAGTAGGGGAACTGTGGGTGGAGAATCAGGGGGCGGGAATAACCGAAGATTGAATCAGTGGGCGGAGTCAGTGGTGTGGCTAGAAATAGCAAAACATACCAATTTTTTGTACGTTTAGCATTTCACTGACCAGTTACAGCTTATAACATTATTTAATTAAAAGAATGGATATGTTTATTTGAGGTTTAATTCAGGAAAAAGCAAACACGCATAGGGAATACAGGTTTATGTAAAGCATGTGAAATATAAGCAGGAACAACATGTAGCCTTAATGCTTTTACTCTCATTGTTCAGAAATCCATGATTATTTTTTGTCTCAAACATTGAGGACATGAATACAGGGCATCTCCTGTACACATGTGTTAAGCAGGGCTCAGAAGAGAAAGGGACTCTTCAGGAGAATCTAGACTCAAGGAAACCCACAAAGGCTCCTTCATATTCATGCCAGCCAGCTAGCTGCTCAATCATAATATAGCAAAAGGAACAACTGGTGGACAGAATCCAGAACAATATCATACATTCACCCCAGTACAGAGATCTGGGCCTAAATCCATTGTTTCTTTGCTCACCATGCCATTCCAGTTTGGACCCAGCCATATGCAAATCAGTCTTGATACTGCACCCAATGAGAACAGTCCAGCCTGAACTGCCAGGCCAGGTCCTCCCTGGACCGGAATCAAGCATCCTAGGACCGGTTTCGGGCTTTCAGCCCTCATCAGCCAAGATAGCTTGATTCCAGTGGCATGGAGAGCACAGGACTATTGTCTGAGCATACCTATCCCACTCGGGGTGACAAATGCAAAAAGAACAATTGATGGACAGAAGGCAGAACAATGTCATACATTCACCCCAGTTCAGAGATCTGGGCTTAAACCCATCGTTTTGTGCTCACCATGCCATTCCAGTTTGGACCGAGCCATATGCAAATCAGTCTTGATCCTGCGCCCAATGTGAACAGTCCAGCCCGAACTGCCTGGCCATATGTATTCAAGTGTCCTTTCATTCGGGAAGTGAACACAAAGCAGTACCCACTGAACTATGCACATAACATATTGCTCTTTGATATGCATGGTACATGTTCTTTGCAGCAGGCATATTACCACTCTGCACTACCTTAGATGAGTAAAACAGCCACTAGACAAAACATGCTCCCATCTCTCTCCAGCAGGTACATTGATCACCAAAGTTATCTTGGCACTTGCATTGTTGACCAAAACCTGCTGAATATACAAAGAACTTTGCAGTGTTTTTAAAACTCCTGCACTTGAACAAAACCGGTCCCCCCAAACTAAACTGGCCCCCTACCCTTCCAGTCGCCCTGGGAAACGCCTGCTCCTGCCCTTTCACTGCTCCAGTCCAGTCAGTGCTCCTGCCCCAGTCACTGCTCCTACCCCAGTCACTGCTCCTGCCCCAGTCACTGCTCCTGCCCAGTCACTGCTCCTGCCCCAGTCACTGCTCCTGCCCCAGTCACTGCTCCTGCCCCAGTCACTGCTCCTGCCCCAGTCACTGCTCCTGCCCAGTCACTGCTCCTGCCCAGTCACTGCTCCTGCCCCGTTCACTGCTCCTGCCCCATTCACTGCTCCTGCCCCATTCACTGCTCCTGCCCCGTTCACTGCTCCTGCCCCGTTCACTGCTTCTGCCCCGTTCACTGCTCCGGCCCCGTTCACTGCTCCTGCCCCGTTCACGGCTCCTGTCCTGTCCTGTTCCCTGCTCCTGTACTGTTCCCTGCTCCTGTCCTGTTCCCTGCTCCTGTCCTGTTCCCTGCTCCTGTACTGTTCCCTGCTCCTGTACTGTTCCCTGCTCCTGTACTGTTCCCTGCTCCTGTCCTGTTCCCTGCTCCTGTCCTGTTCCCTGCTCCTGTCCTGTTCCCTGCTCCTGTGCTGTTCTCTGCTCCTGTCCTGTTCACTGCTCCTGCCCCGTTCACTGCTCCTGTCCTGTTCCCTGCTCCTGTCCTGTTCCCTGCTCCTGTCCTGTTCCCTGCTCCTGTCCTGTTCCTTGCTCCTGTCCTGTTCCCTGCTCCTGTACTGTTCCCTGCTCCTGTACTGTTCCCTGCTCCTGTACTGTTCCCTGCTCCTGTCCTGTTCCCTGCTCCTGTCCTGTTCCCTGCTCCTGTCCTGTTCCCTGCTCCTGTACTGTTCCCTGCTCCTGTCCTGTTCCCTGCTCCTGTCCTGTTCCCTGCTCCTGTACTGTTCCCTGCTCCTGTACTGTTCCCTGCTCCTGTACTGTTCCCTGCTCCTGTCCTGTTCCCTGCTCCTGTCCTGTTCCCTGCTCCTGTCCTGTTCCCTGCTCCTGTGCTGTTCTCTGCTCCTGCCCCGTTCACTGCTCCTGCCCCGTTCACTGCTCCTGTCCTGTTCCCTGCTCCTGTCCTGTTCCCTGCTCCTGTCCTGTTCCCTGCTCCTGTCCTGTTCCCTGCTCCTGTGCTGTTCCCTGCTCCTGTCCTGTTCCCTGCTCCTGTACTGTTCCCTGCTCCTGTACTGTTCCCTGCTCCTGTACTGTTCCCTGCTCCTGTCCTGTTCCCTGCTCCTGTCCTGTTCCCTGCTCCTGTCCTGTTCACTGCTCCTGCCCCGTTCACTGCTCCTGCCCCATTCACTGCTCCTGTCCTGTTCCCTGCTCCTGTCCTGTTCCCTGCTCCTGTCCTGTTCCCTGCTCCTGTCCTGTTCCCTGCTCCTGTGCTGTTCCCTGCTCCTGTCCTGTTCCCTGCTCCTGTACTGTTCCCTGCTCCTGTACTGTTCCCTGCTCCTGTACTGTTCCCTGCTCCTGTCCTGTTCCCTGCTCCTGTCCTGTTCCCTGCTCCTGTCCTGTTCACTGCTCCTGCCCCGTTCACCGCTTCTGTCCTTTCACCGCTCCTGGTCCTTTCACCGCTCCTGGTCCTTTCACCGCTCCTGGTTCTTTCACCGCTCCTGTCCTTTCACCGCTCACGCCCGGTTACTGCTCTAGCTCATGCCCCGTCACCTCCCCTGCCCCGTCACCTCCCCTGCCCCGTCACCTCCCCTGCCCCATCACCTCCCCTGCCCCGTCACCTCTCATGCCCCGTCACCTCTCATGCCCCGTCATCACTCCTGCCCCGTCACCTCCCCTGCCCCGTCACCTCTCCTGCCCCGTCACCTCTCGTGCCCATCACCTCCCCTGTCCCGTCACCTCCCCTGCCCCGTCACCTCTCCTGCCCCGTCACCTCTCCTGCCCCGTCACCTCTCCTGCCCCGTCACCTCTCCTGCCCCGTCACCTCCCCTGCCCCGTCACCTCTCCTGCCCCGTCACCTCTCCTGCCCCGTCACCTCCCCTGCCCCGTCACCTCTCCTGCCCCGTCACCTCTCCTGCCCCGTCACCTCTCCTGCCCGTCACCTCCCCTGCCCCGTCACCTCCCCTGCCCCGTCACCTCCCCTGCCCCGTCACCTCCCCTGCCCCGTCACCTCTCCTGCCCTGTCAATTCTCCTGCCCCGACACCTCCCCTGCCCCGACACCTCCCCTGCCCCGCCATCTCTCCTGCCCCGTCACCTCTCCTGCCCCGTCACCTCTCCTGCCCCGTCACCTCTCCTGCCCCGTCACCTCCCCTGCCCCGTCACCTCTCCTGCCCTGTCAATTCTCCTGCCCCGACACCTCCCCTGCCCCGTCACCTCTCCTGCCCCGTCACCTCTCCTGCCCCGTCATCTCTCGTGCCCATCACCTCCCCTGCCCATCACCTCCCCTGCCCATCACCTCCCCTGCCCATCACCTCCCCTGCCCCGTCACCTCTCCTGCCCCGTCATCTCCCCTGCCCCGTCACCTCTCGTGCCCGTCACCTCTCGTGCCCGTCACCTCTCGTGCCCGTCACCTCCCCTGCCCCGTCACCTCCCCTGCCCCGTCACCTCTCCTGTCCCGTCACCTCTCCTGCCCGTCACCTCCCCTGCCCCGTCACCTCTCCTGCGCCGTCACCTCTCTCCTGCGCCGTCACCTCTCCTGCCCCGTCACCTCTCCTGCCCTGTCAATTCTCCTGCCCCGACACCTCTCCTGCCCTAGTACCTCTCCTTTCCTGTCGCCTCTTCTGTCCGGTCACTGTGGTCACTGCTCCTGCCCAGTTCACTTCACTCCGTGTACAAGTTCCCCACAGTACTCTGCTTGGGGAAAGCTCCTCTCTAATCACCAACTCTGATCTCAGGGGCACTTGATATGTTAAAGGCAGAGGGCGGCCGCATTGTCATTCTAAAGGGGCTAATCTGCCTCAATCGGAATGACAATGGCCGCCCTCGGTCTGTGGGAGCTCAGGGGGGGGGGGCTGCTGCAGCCTCTGGAGTACAACAGAGAAGTGCGAGCAGCCCCTGGAAGCGGAAAGAAAAAATCATTTTAAAGTTGGACTATTCTTGCAGTCCAGGGACGCTTTTTTCAAAGCAGAAGTAGGGGAACTGAACAATTTTTTAGAAGTAGGGGCCCGCCGTGCCCTTCCGTCCCCGCCCACTTCTATCACTGTGTGTGTTAATGTTTATTAGTAACTGTGCAGTTGCACGTGTATGAATGCATGCGTGGACATGTGTTTACTTTTTTGCCTGTGTACTTGTCTATCTACTCTACGTCTCTGTGTGTAGGGGTGTCTCTTGTTAGCAACCGAAGGTGGACCTGCCGTGTACGCGCGTGCGTGCGTGTGCCCGTCCGTATGCTCTACCGGGCATCTGTGCTGCTTGCATCAGGAGCACGCACGGCACGGCGCTCGCTGGCAGCGCCGGGATTTCCCCGGGTGTGAAGCCCGCCTCTTCCAATCACGCTCGAAGCCCGCCCCACCAGCGCTGGCACGGCTCTGCTCGCTGGGGTATAATGGTAATTGCCTTATCAGAGGCATGAAAGCGGCTGTTTGCTTTGTCTCCCCGAGTGGTGACGGGTTTAATTCCATGAACATGTTAAAATGTGCTGAAAGGAAACATTAAACGTGAAAGCCCATTAATAGCGTTTAACATCAAAGGCACGGGGCCATCCGGAGCGGGTAACCCTGGCAACAGCAAGGAAGCTGGTGCAGGTTCAAGATTCAGACATGGGAGACACCCCCCCCCCCCCACATGCAGGGGCAGGGCTGGACGCACATGCGCGTCAGAGCGTGTCACATGTACATCATACTAATGAGCTGGCTGTCGCATGTGCAGCGAGTATGTAGCTGTGCTTCCCCTGCTAAGCTGCATGTTTATGGGGGGGCATATCCCCCCCCCCCCCGACTCTTTCTCTAACTGTTTACAATATGTGCTGCGTAGTTACTATGTAATGTGGAATTTATATAGTGCCTCAAGGTCAATGGGAAGTGCCTAAGCACATTCTCCGTGGGGTAGCACCTACAAGATGGTGGTTGGGGGGTGTTGCATTTGTAATGGACTTAAGAATATGTTAGCACTTATAGCACACTGAATTTCAAGCACGGATGTAGTAATGCAATCTGCAGGGTGCATACAGGTCTCTGGGAACTTTCCAGTGGACACTGAGGGCCATACGTATCAAGCCAAATTGCATTCGCAAACGCCAAAAAACGCAGAATTTCGGCGTTTGCAAATGCAATTTATCCAAATGGTATGTATTAAGCAAATCTGCGTGCAAAATAAGGAATCGCAAAATTTGCGATTCCTTAAATGCAATGTAAGAAGCAAAAAAAAATGCAAATTGGCCTTAAAGAATCGCAAATTACCACCAACTTCAAGTTGGTGGTAATTTGCGAATTCCTTGAAAAATGCACTTTTTTGCATTTTTCTAAGTGCAATGTGAAGCACATACATGCCCTTAAGGCATGTATGTGCGCCACATGTGCACCCATGCTAATTTCAGGGGTGCAACAGGGTGTCCTTCTCAAATTGCGAATCACAAATTGAGAATAACTTCCCATTCATTCCTATGGGCCTCCTTGCCCATAAAATGAATGGGAAAGTATTCCTTAATTGCGATTCGCAATTTGCAAATCGCAATTAGGGAATACTAAGAAATCGCAAAAAAATAGCGATTTTGTACATACATCCCTATTTGCGATTCTCAAATAGCGATTTCTAAAAAATCGCTATTTGGGAATTGCAAATCAGGTTGTTGATACATATGGCCCTGAGTGACCCAACACGTCTGGCCTTGTCCCTCAGCCCAGAGATCTCAGAACCATCGCTTTAGTCTTAGCTCCTGGTTTCAGGATAATGCTCCTGGTTCTCGCTTTCATTATTCTCGGTGTGATCCCACATGTCTCATCAATTTTCCATCTCTTTTTCCTGCTCCGACACTCACCTTTCCATCTCTTGTACCTTGGCTCACAGAGATACCTGAGTCAGTTGTCATCATAGCCTATTCTCCTCTGTTGCCAAGGGCCAACACCTCCCTAAGCAACGGGCGAGCCACGGTGGACCAACAGACCCAAAACCAAGGTCACACAGCTAGCGAGCCCATTACCGCCGTCCCACCTTCAACCTTCTTCAACAAATCACCACAGCGAGCAAGAGTTTGCTTCCAAATGAAACACCTCCAGGGACACCTTTCTTGCACATCACCTGCCCTAGACAAAAGCGATCACACCACATTTATGGCAAACGCCTGAAAACCAACTCAATTAAACAGTGAGGGGCATATTTACAATGAAATGGCATAGTACGGTGTTGCAAGAAATTTTGCTGTGCCATTTCAAAAATGCAGGGATGCACCATATTTACAAGAATACAGCGCACCGCAGTGCTCTTCCCTGCACCAGAGCATAAACACTAGCCATATGCCAATGCAGGCACCCTTGCACCATGGGGCCAGGGTGCCTTCTTTGCACTGATGATTGTATTTGTGCAGGAAGGAACAGCTACCTGCACAAAAACAATAATTACGGGTGTTTCACTCCTTCTATGTGTTCTATAGAAAGCAGCACACATAGAAAGAGTAAAAAACGAAGAAAAATACAAGTATTTCACCTCATTACACATCTTTAACTCCGCCCCTGGAAAGGCATTCATTTTTGGAGCTGCCTCAGATTTACGAATCCTTGTAAATCTGGAGCAGTGTCAAAAAGCCATGGGTGTTGCGTGGGAACGCCCACAGCAACCCCCTTGACACGCCACTTTGACGCAGTGTACTGAATAAAAGAAGGCCATATTTACTAGCCTGTGTAAATCCAAACAAAGAGGCTTTGCGAGGCCTTGTAAATATGGCCCAGCACACAGCGCCACTGGAGCATCATAAAAAGTGACGCTCCGATGGCACTAGGGGGTTGTAAATATGGCCATGAATGTCCGCAATATTGATACCTAAGGTGCTTTAAAATCCCAAATGAGTCCTTTCTTAAGTCAACTGCAGAAGATCCCTGGGAGATCCAGAATCAATTTTGAAACCCTTTGTACAACCTGCAAGTTAATATCCAACATCGGCCCTACAGCTCCTGAAACATATTCTAACAGTACAAAGACGGTCCACTCCACTGAACCACTCCACCGACACTGCAAAAACATGGGCAGGGGGAGGGTGCTCTTTGCTATCACTCCCACCGGGCCCCAAACCTCTGGAACATATTCACATGCCTTCTCTTCTTCATAAAGAGATCATCGAATGGTATTTTTGCAAGAGGTAAGCAATGTTGTACTGCTGCTTAGACCTGGCTTACCAGGCAGCTTTTAGCTGTCTGTGGGCGAAAGCCTCTTTTGCACCACACCAAAACTTGCTTTCAGCTTAGAGCCCGGTCATTTATTACCGTTTGGCTTCATTGTCACTCTCATTTGCTTGCTTCTTGTTCAAAGGCTTGCCTTCTACTTCCCTCCCTTGGGGGTCGCCTCTTTTCCTCCCTTCTTGTTGATTGACTTGTATTCTTCCACTGCTTTCATTTTTATTTGCTTAAAGCACTCCATGGGGGAGCATGTGCTTTCTTGCACCCTCTAGTGCTGCTCCCCTTTCCCCCTAAAAAAATTCTGCTTGATTGTTTTCCCTTCATCCGCTCTGCACCCTCTTATCCACTGTCCCCATACCTATGATAGTGGTCCTCAATAAAATGATTTAATTTTAATTTTTGGAGGTCCCCGTGGATTCCATTTGCTGTTAGGACATTTCTTAGTTCAAAAAGTGCTTCCGTGTGCTCTGTAGATCCCTCACCCAACTATCACCCTTTGCTTCTCCCCATCCGCACCACTCACTCCTCTCAGTACCCTGCAGCCCTTTAAAAATGTATTTAACCCGTTGCGTGCTCGTGACGGAACTGTTCCGTCATGAGCCCCTGGTGGGCTGTGCTGGTGACGGAACGGTTCCGTCACGTCCCACTCGCCGCGCCTGTGCGGCGCGAATTCCGTGCCTGCGCTGAGCTTCCTGAAGAGCGGGCGGGGCCGTGACGGAACTGTTCCGTCACAAGCACAGCTCACCCGAGGGCCGTGTCGGAGCGGTTCCGTCACGAGTACGGGAGCGCCACGCGACCCCGCCTCCCCCTTAGCGCTGCGGCGGAATAGCTGCTGCAGCTAAGGGGTTAATTTTACTTTTGTTTTGGGATGGCCTGGTAGCTGCCATGTGCTGTTGAGCCTCTCCACATTGCCAAAAACACTACTGAGCAAAGAAAATGTTTGCATTTTTATTTACTGATCCAAGTGGAATTTGCTATCTCGGATTGACAAATGAAAAAAAATGCTGACTGGTTATACCTCAGGTGCATGCCTGCGTGGTGATGGAGGCACACGCTAATGTCAACGTGCATGCTCTTTCATACGGAATGATGCCGCCACCAGCTGTGTCATCACATTATTTCTTTTTTCTTTCTTTTTTTTTAGCTGATGCTGAAAAGCATCTACATTTTTGACCAGCAGCAACAGAGGTCATGGTGTGCACAGTAACATTTCCATGAAAAGAATAGTAAACCAAGAAACACAGCCCTTCCTCAAGAAACCACTTTGGAGTCTCACTTCTTCATGCTGAAAAGACACATGCTTGCACCTTCATTGTCCTCTCATCCAACAAGCAACTGCACTCTCTCAATGTCTGGCCATCAGTCAAATCTCACTCATTCTAGACATCGCTGGTGTTCACAAACAATGGCCCTTCTCTGGTTCTGTCACCCTGGAAGAAGCCACTTATGCCCAACCAGAAATCAATATTTAGCAGTATCTCATGCAACAAGTGTCACTACAATGCATGCCATTACAAAGTATACCATTACAATGCATTATAAGGTAAGTGATGGAGATTTGTTTAGTGTTATGGTGGGTATGCGTTTTGGGCTACATAATGTTTCCCCTTACGCTATCCAACACTTTCCCTACTGTTGCACCCACTGGAGTGGGAATAGTAGTTTTTACCCCTACACTATCCAACACTTTCCCTACTGTTGCACCCACTGGAGTGGGAATAGTAGTTTTTACCCCTACACTATCCAACACTTACCCTACTGTTGCACCCACTGGAGTGGGAACAGTAATTTTTACCCCTACGCTATCCAACGCTTTCCCTACTGTTGCACTCACTGGAGTGGGAATAGTAATTGTACCCCTACACTATCCAACACTTTCCCTACTGTTCCACCCACTGGAATGGGAATACTAATTTTGACCCATACAGTATCCAACACTTACCCTACTATTGCCCTAAAAGTAGTATACGTTGTAATGGTATGCGTTGTATTGCTTTGCATTGTAAAGGAATGCGTTGTAATGGTAGTTTTAAAACATGCGTTGTTATGGCATGCATTGTAAAATCATGCAATGTAATAGTAGTTGCAATGTAAAGACTGCGTTGTAAAAGCATGCATTGTAATTGCATGCGTTGTAACATCATACATTCACCACTTGTGGAGGGTTTTGCAAGGGCATGCGACCACTGACTGCGAAGAGATAGGCAGAGGGCATAGACTGAGGCCAAGTCCAAGGCTGTGCATAGCTCAGGGGTAAACTGCATGTGAGTGGGTGCAGGGTCTGCGGCCAACCCTAAATCAAATTTGTTTTGGACCTGCCCTCCTGTTTATCGCTAAGGTGTGGCCAGGCCCTTCTGCCAACCCTCTGCAGGCAGCCAACCACTGCTGCTCATGGTCTTTGGCTGTGCAAAGAGGGATTGGCCTCAGGGCCTGCACACAACCCTACCAGGGCAGCCAACCCCAACTGCACACAGACTTCAGCTGCATGCAGAAGGGGTTGGCCACAGCCCCTGCATCCAACCCACAGTGGGGGCTGGCTCTAGACCATGGCAGAGTCCAAGCCCTCTGCCAAACCCTCTATAGGTGGCCAATCCCCACTGCGCACAGCTGTGCACAATGTGGCTGGGCTGCCCACGCAGGGTTGGACCCAGGGTCTGTCCACAGGCTTGCCCTAGCTGGGCACGGCCTTTGGACGCGTGCAATGAGGGTTGGCAGCCCATGGAGCTTTTACTATTTTTACTTGCTGGATGTCCCTCATTGTGAGGATTGGTCCTCACTTTACAGACTCTGGTGAAGTAGGACTGAGACTAATGAGCGCATTTCCAGAGGGATAGCACCTACAAAGGTGGGGCAGTGTTGTATTTGTAGTGGACTTAAGAATATGTTAGCACTTATCACACACTGAATTTCAAGCAAGGATTCAGAAATGCAATCTGCAGGGTGCATACAGGTCTCTGGGGACTTTCCAATGGACCACTGAGACACCCAACAAGTCTGGTGTTGTCCCTCAGCCCAGAGATCTCAGAACCATCTCTATAGTCTTTGCTCCTGGATTTAGGAAAATGCTCCTGGCTCTCGCCTCCATTATTCTTGGTGTGACTTCCACTGGTCTCCTCCATCTTCCATCTCTTATTCCTTCTTGGACACTCACCTTTCTATCTTTTGTACCATGGCTCACAGAACTACTTGAGGGTCTGTGGTCATCATAGCTACTTCTCATCCGTCGCCAAGGAGGCCCTTGTAACGGGCGAGCCACGGTGGACCAACAGACCCAAAACCAAGATCGCACAGCTGGCAAGCCCATTTCCGCCATCCAACCTTCAACCATCTTCAACAACAGCGACCAAGAGTTTGCTTCCAAATGAGACACCTCCAATGACACCTTTCTTGCACATCACCTGCCCTGGTACAACAATAGTACCACTTTTATGGCAAATTCCTGAAAACCAACTCAAGTAAACACTAAGGGCCATATTTACAATGAAATGGCATGGTAAGGTGTTGCAAGAAATTTTGCTGCACTATTTCAAAAAGGCAGGGATGCACCATATTTACAAGAATACAGATCACCCCTGTGCTCTCCCCTGCACCCAGGCGCGCAACACCCATTGGGCTCACCGGGCTTCAGCCCCCCCCGTCGTCTTCTTCAGCCCGGGCTAATTGACACGCACTGAGATGACTGCGCATCGGAGCTGAGAATGTCATTGTTATTGATGCATTCTGAGAGGCCCGGCAGCCCGAGCCAGCCAGCCTCTGAACAGTATCAAGTAAACCCCCAGCCCCCCCCTCTTGTTTTCCTTTACTAGCGCCGAGGTGATATCCTTGCCTGAAGGCAGGGATTTCACCTAAGCACTTGATGTGTTCAGCATGGGGTGGGAGTGGGAAGATGCACACAGCAGGGGGAAAGGGCTGGCCAGTGCAGGTGACGCTTTTCCTTTGTAAAGGAATTTCTGCTGGTGTCATATCCCAGGGTTTGCTGTCTGTGCACTTGTATGGATGTGTATTCCATACAAGTGCACAGACCGCAAACCCTGGGCTATGACGCCAGAAGGAATTAATTTACAAATGAAAAGCTTCACTTGCACTGGACATCCCATTCCCCCTGCTGTCCATGCACTTGTAGGGAATTCACATCCACAGCGCACCTCACCAGATAAATGGTGAACAGGGCCATGTATCTTTCTCTAAAGAGGAGAGTCCCCTCCGAATATGAATATGTAGTGTAAGTTTGTAGTGTTCATTTTTTGGGGTGCTAGTGGGTAATTTTAGGGTTCAGGGTGGGTTACGAATTGGGGTGCCAGGGGGTAATTGTAGGATTCTGAGTGGGTATGGGTTTTAGGGTGCCAGGGATAATTTTAGGGTAGTAATGGGTTTTGGTGTGCCAGGGGGCAATTTTAGGGTTCAGGACTGGTATGGGGGCCAGGGGGTAATTTAGGCGTTCAGGGTGGATGTGGGTTTTGGGGTGCCAGGGGTAATTTTAGGCTTCAGGGTGGGTATGGGTTTTGGGGAACCAGGGGTAATATTAGGGTGCAGCGTGGGTATGGGTTTTGGGGTGCCAGGGGTAATTTTAGGGTTCAGGGTGGGTATGGATTTTGTTGGGCAAGGGTGTAATTTTAGGGTTCCAGGGGTAATTTTGGGGGTCAGAGTGGTAATGGGTTTTGGGGTGCCAGGTGTAATTTTAGTGTTCAGGGAGGGCATGGGTTTTGGGGTTCCTGGGGTAATTTTAGGGTTCAGGGTGGGTATGGGAATTGGGGTGCCAGGGGGTAATTTCATGGTTTAGGGTGGTAATGGGTTTTAGGGGGCCATGGGGTTGTTAGGGTTCAGGGCAGGTATGAGTTTTAGGGTATGAGGGGGTGGACATTTTAGAGTTTAGGGTGGGTGTGGTTTTCGGGTGTCAGGGGGCAATTTTAGGGTTCACGGTGGGTATGGGTTTTGGGGTGCCAGGGTGTAATTTTAAGGTTTAGGGTGGTTAAGGGTTTTGGGGTGCTATGGAGTTAATTTTAGGGTTCAGGGTGGGTATGGGTTTTCGGGTGTCAGGGGGGCAATTTTAGGATTCAGGGTGGGTATGGGTTTTGGGGTGCCATGGGGTTCATTTTAGGGTTCAGTGCGGGTATGGGTTTTGGGTTTGTGAGGGGGGGACATTTTAGGTTTCAGGGTGGGTGTGGGTTTTCGAGTGTCAGGGGAGCAGGGGGGCAGTTTTAGGGTTCAGGGTGGGTATGGGTTTTGGCAGTGGCGTCACTAGGTGGGTGCGGGGAGTGCGGACCGCACCGGGTGACACCAACACATGGGCTGACACCAATCTGCACTGCAGCCTCACATCTGCTCTCACCTTTACTGTCGCTCCCTGTGCAAGCTTGTTCCTCATGCTGTTCACACTCGCCAGCGTCTCGCAGGAGATCTGCAATTCTTGACTACAATTTTCTTTGCTCACAAGGCAACTCTATAGCAGCCTAGCTCACCTGAGGGTGCATGGTTTCCTATTTTTCAGTATCTTGCACAGTCTTCAGTTTTTCAGTGAACCAGTTCCAAATTTCAGCTTGCTTTTCACTACAGTGCAACCTGTTGATCGCACTCTTGTTTATACAAATCCAGGGAAGACAGATGGAGTAAGAGAGAGAGGGAGACAGAGGGAGCTAGAGGGAGTAAGACAGAGAGAGATGGAGCTAGACAGAGAGAGGGAGCTAGAGGGAGTAAGAGAGAGAGAGGGAGCTAGAGGGAGCAAGACAGAGAGAGAGAGAGATCTAGAGGGAGTAAGACAGAGTGAGAGAGAGATCTAGAGGGAGTAAGACAGAGTGAGAGAGAGCTAGAGGGCGCTAGACAGGGAGAGGGAGCTAGAGGGAGTAAGAGAGAGAGAGAGGGAGCTAGAGGGAGTAAGAGAGAGGGGGCTAGAGGGAGTAAGAGAGAGAGAGAGGGAGCTAGAGGGAGTAAGACAGAGAGAGAGGGAACCAGAGGGAGCTAGAGGGAGTAAGACAGAGAGAGGGAGCTAGACAGAGAGAAGGAGCTAGAGGGAGTAAGACAGTACCTAGCGCCGTACATTTCTGACAGAGGTGGTCCATGCGGTAAGTCGTGAGGGGGTGACACCATGAGTTACCCGCACCGGGTGACACCAACCCCAGTGACGCCACAGGGTTTTGGGGTGCCAGGGGGAGAATTTAATGTTCAGCATGGGTATGGGTTTTAGGGTGCCAGGGGTAATTTTAAGGTTCAATGTGGGTATGGGTTTGGGGGGCAAGGGTGTAATTTTAGGGATCAGCGCGGGTATGAGTTTCTGGGCTTCAAGGGGGTGATTTTAGGGTTCAGAGTGGTAATGGGTTTTGGGGTGCCAGGGGGTAATTTTAGGGTTCAGGGTGGGTATGGGTTTTGGGGTGCCTGGGGGTAATTTTGGGGTTCAGGGTGGTAATGGATTTGGGGGGGCAAGGGTGTAATTTTAGGGATCAGTGCGGGTATGGGTTTTGGGGAGCCAGAGGTAATTTTAGGGTTCAGGGTGGGTATGGGTTTTGGGGGGTAAGGGTGTAATTTTAGGGATCGGCGTGGGTTTGGGGTTCTAGGTGGATGATTTCAGGGTTCAGGGTGGTAATGGGTTTTGGGTTGCGAGGGGGTAATTTTAGGGTTGCATGTTTTCTCCACTTGACCTGAGCATTAATCGATCCCGTTTATCTGACATTTTAGCCCCGCCCCATTGATTAACATTAGCCACGCCCCTTCATTTGCCATGTTAGCCCCCCCCGAAATTAAGACCTAGTTGCGCCCCTGCCTGCACCAGAGCATAAACAGCAGCCATACGCCAATGCAGGCACCCTTGCACCATGGGGCAAGGGTGACTTCGTTGCAGGGATTATTGTATTTGTGCAGGAAGGAACACCTCCCTGCACAAAAACAATAATTAAGGGTGTTTTACTCCTTCTATGTGTTCTTCAGAAAGCAGCACACATAGAAAGAGTAACAAGCATTTACAATGCAACGGTTTCGCCTTTGCAAAAGTTAGAGCTATTGGCATTGTAAATGACAAATGTTTTATTTATGTGTTGTTTTTGAAAACAGATAAATAAATGGCATTGTCATTTACAATGCCAATAGCTTAATCTCTCGCAAATGCGTGACCTATTGCATTTGCACCCACACACACACAGAACCACACAGAGCCACACACACACACACACACAGAGCCACATACACCCACCCACCACACAGACCCCCTGCTTTTAAATGATATCGACCCCCACTAACATGCTGGACTTGCACCTCAGTCACTGCTGTGACCCGTGGGCACAATTGCAAGAAGACACCTTGCTCTCAAATTAGATGAGCAGGGATCAGGAGAGGACCAATGTGCCGTGGCCTGGCTGCGAAAGACTGGTGCGTGCAGTGCCCCCTGTTCGTGAACTGAGAGCGCCCAAAGAGCCCCCACCCCCGCACTGCAGTTGCCCACTGGTCTCTGCCCCTGCCCAGCGAAGGCCCTGGTGGGGCTCACCTTGCCGACTTTGAGGTATTCCCTTCCCTGTGGGAGGAGGGGGACTCACCTTCACCACTTTGTGCACCTTGGTGGTCTTGAAGCAGTTCTCTTTCAGGAATGTCGCGATCCTGTCGATGGCGTTTCGCACCTGGGAGTTGAAGGTCTCGTTGGGCTGCAGGAGGTGCTCGATCCAGGCGTCCAGCTTGTTCGCCGGGGTCTGGTAAAGCTCCAGAATCACCGTGAGTTGCGCCTGCTGCTCAAACATCACTTGTACCTGATTCCACGCCATCCCCGCTGCTGCCGACTCGCGCTGCCTGTTCAAGCTCTGTCTGTCAGTAGCAACTGTGCACGGCTCTCGCTGGCGGCTGGGTCTATCACTTTAAAACTCTGACAGGATATTTTGTGTCAGGCTCTCTCTGACGACAGCCTCCGTCAGCCTTGCACTACACTAACAGTCTCTGTCAGTATGTCTTTTCAAACCAAGGTCCGTCAGGATTGCTCTCAGATGACTCTCTCTGCCAGTCTCTCTCTTGAGACAGGGTCTGTTACTTTCTTGATGGTGATAGGGTCCGTCAATCTCTTTGGTGAAAGGGTCTGTCAGTTTCTCTTTCTCACGATCTGTCCCCGTCTCTCTGGTGAAACCCTCAACTAGCTAAGGTGACCCGGCCTGATATATTTTTTTTATTGTTAAGGGTCCGTCAGTCTGTCTGGTGAAAGGGTCAGTATGTCTCTGTCTGTGATAGGGGTTCATTCAAACTGCAGTGAATAAAGAGCACAGCTCTCAGAATGATCTGGAGTTTTATTTTTACATTTTAAACCCTACGGCTGGAAACAAAGTATCCCATAGGCAAAGAGTACGCTAGACTGCACGTATACAATGTCACAAGAGGTTCAAGAAGTTCCAAGATGGCCGCCGCTTGTTCTTCAAGGTAATGCCAGAACAGCTGGAATGAAACAGAAAAAGGACTTCCCCTAAACTACTGTTCGCATCTGTTCGATGTTAGTTGCTGGGCAGCCGACAAGCAACGCATCCCTGACCTCCCTTGCCCAACACCAGCTGCCCTCCCCAGCTCATGGATTGAGCAGCTGTCCCAGTTATTTCTTTTCATGTCTCCAACTTCTGCGTTTCTTACTGATAACGGCTTCTTTGTGAACGGTGGATGCTCTGAGGAGGATGGAAGGGACAAGAAGATGCATTGATTTTCCTTCTGTGGAATGGATGCCTAATCCCAAATATACACAATGTCTGCTGGCTGGCATAGCTCTCATCCCATTGCTTACCTTGAGTGTCTCCCCCACTGGTGAGAACTGCGATCGCCCGTCCAGCTGCGGACATGCGGAGCTTCGCCAGGTCCGAGGGGGCCATGCTGCGGCTGTTTGGGGTGAATTCCAAGTCTGCCCTTCACAGTCGAATTCTTTAAAGTAATAAATATGTGGCCAAAGGTTAAACCAGATTCATCCGCCAGCACTCGGGCAAGACGCCTCCCTAGGCTAAGAGCCTAAGACCCACCTCCGGCACACTCCACCCACCGTGGCCAAGATCTGGGAGGAGCCGCCCACCACCCCAATCTTCCCACATCCCGGCCAGTACCGTCCCGGTCACATACTGGCCGGCCAGCGAGAAGGGAATCATTGTATAGTGCTTTATGTCTCTTCAATTATAACAGGAACTACGTGATAATAGACAATACGATAACCAATACCACCTGTCTTAAACATCACTTACAGAGTTACAGTACAGTAGTGAAAATGTTAAGTAGCTACGGTCAAAACTGGATCATACTTGCCCAGTACTGTCTGCTGACCCCAATTCAGCATTACTTCAATTTCACTCCTGGCTGGGTTTGGCCACGAATCAATCAGCCCTGACCAAAGAATTATCTAAAAATAGATCTAAACCCACTGCCCCCTGGTATAACGAAGAACTAAGGGCACAAAAGCAAATCAACCGGAATAAGGAGAGACAATGGAGGAAAACCTACGATATAGCAAGCAAAGCAACCTATAAGGAATCTTTAGCACTCTACAAAGCCATGATTACAAAGGCGAAAAAAGACTACTACTCTGACCAAATCCAAAAATCCAAAAATTCCAGTAGACGATTGTACCAAATCACAAAATCACTGTCAGGCAATTCCCCGGATCTCACTCCCCCCCGTCACAATCTTTATGTGACTCCTTAGCCTCTTTTTTCTTTACCAAAGTTGACGATATCTATCAGGCATTCTCGGCAAAATCACTCCCTAGGACAGTTAATTCCTTCACTCTACCTCCAGCCAACACGTTCCCCAGCTTTCAACCAGTCACAATGGACCAAATCAAAATCATAGTGTCCACTATTAAATCAGGATCGGCCCTGGACCCTTGTCCACTCTCAGTGCTTCTGCCGCTAATGGACTCCATCATTCCATTACTTACCCAAGTCTGCAACTCCACTCTACTTGCAGGCACTTATCCAGACCCCTTAAAAAACACCCTACTAAAACCCCTGTTAAAAAAACCTTCCATGGATAAAAATGAGCTAAAAAACTATAGGCCCATTGCAAGTCTCCCGTTTGTGGCTAAGGTGATCGAAAAAGCCATGAACATTCAGATTTCTGAATTTATTGAAAAACACCATCTCCTGGATGACACGCAATTTGGATTCCGGAAATACCATGGGATAGAGACAGCCTTGATTAAGGCCGCCGATGATATCAGGGTAATCCGGGATCAGGGGGGAACAGCCATCCTGGTAATGTTGGATTTATCAGCGGCCTTCGACACGGTCGACCATAAAATCTTGGTCGATCGTGTCGAGGGATTCGGAATCTGCCACTCTGCTAAAGATCTCATTGCCTCCTTCCTAGCCAAAAGGACGCAGGCTGTCATCTTAGGCCCATTTCAATCGGCACAACTTTCATCTCCCTGCGGAGTTCCTCAAGGCTCATCCCTTAGTCCGACACTTTTCAACATTTATGTGTCGGACCTTGCTAAAACCATCAAAGCATACGGGATGAGCCTAACCTCCTATGCCGATGATACCCAGTTGGTACTGGCAATCAAAGGTGACGGAGATCAAGTGGCGGAAAAATTTAAGAAGGGACTTGTTGACATAGGAGAATGGATGGCCACAAATTGCCTCAAATTAAACTCAGATAAAACTGAGGTGGTCATATTTGGACCTCTTCTCCCAGCCTGGCCATCAAGTTGGTGGCCAGATGTCTTCGGTACCTCTCCCACCCCAACCGCCAAAGTTAGGAATCTCGGTATTGTGTTCGATGAAGGTTTACTCTTCATGGATCATGCCAATAAAACAGTTTCCACAGCACATCTAAAACTAAAGATGATCAGAAAAATCCGACCTTTTCTCCCAGAGTCTGCCATCAAAACTTTGGTCACCTCCCTAGTATTTTCTGCTCTGGATTACTGCAACGGCCTCTTTCTCAACGCCCAATCCAGAGTAATAACCAAACTACAAACTATCCAGAACGCAGCAGCACGCCTGCTTTCAGGCAAAACAAAATATGAATCAATATCAAGAAGCATAAAGGATTACCACTGGCTCACCATTCGAAACAGAATCCATTTCAAGTCCCTTTGTATCATGTTCAAAGCGCTCAATAACCAAGGACCTCACTTTCTGAAAGAGCAGCTGCAACCGTACAAACCTAGCAGAATGTTACGTTCAGCTACCCTCGGCCAACTGGTCATTCCTCGTACAAAGACGGTATCCTGGGGTGATCGACGCTTCTTGGTGGCAGCCCCGAAGCTCTGGAATACTTTACCCCTAAACATCAGGCAGAGCCCCTCCCTCCTTCACTTCCGTAAGCTCCTAAAAACTTGGCTGTTCGATCAATGATTCTTCCGTCCCCACGTTTCTCACCACAAGTAACTGGTTTTATTAGCGCCAAGACGCCCGAGGGTATATGCTGCGCTTTATAAATATCAAAAATAAATAAATAAATAAACGTTGTGATAAACTACGATAGGAAGGAAAGTCATTTTAGATAAAATGTAAAAGCCTTGTCTGCACAGTTCGTGCACAAATATGAGTATCCTCTCACAGTGTACTCTGGCAATTGTACATTTAAATGCAAGGCAAATTGCTGAGCTTGTTGCGGAATGTTATGCAATAAAGAAACGAGCCCACTCCTGCAAAAGGCAGGACGAAAATAACAAAACAAGGTCATTTTGGAATTCGGGGGCGTGTTTTTCGTGCTCTACCCTTCCCATTGGCTGAAAGGTAAAATTCCAGCCAATGGGAAGAGGAGAGGGCGGGACTTAAAAAAAGACACAGAAATGCCCCCGAATCGCGTTGTGATGGGGGAAAGAGTAATTGACAACCATCTCTTCCAATGGCTAGCCTCCATTTATGGAGCTAGCCAATGGAAGAGAAGGCGGGACAAAGCCCCACACTGTAGGATCATAAGATTTTGCCTGCGCAGTGCTACGGCCAGGCGAAACCTAAAAAACGAAGAGAAATAAACATATTTTACCTCATTGCACCACTTTAACTCCTCCCCTGGAAAGGCGTTCGTTTTTGACACTGCCTCAGATTTACGAATCCTTGTAAATCTGGGGCAGTGTCAAAAAGCCATGGGTGTTGCTGGGAACACCCACAGCAACACCCATGACACGCCACTTTGACACAGAGTGCTGGGTAAAAGAAGGCCATATTTACTAGCCTGTGTGTAAAGCCAAACAAAGTGGCTTTGCGTGGCCTTGTAAATATGGGCCAGCACACAGTGCCACCGGAGCATCAAAAAAGTGAAGTTCCGATGGCAATAGGGGCTTGTAAATATGGCCATGAATATCCATAATATTGATAACCAAAGGTGCTTAAAAAGCCCAAATGAGTCCTCTCTAAAGTCAACTGCAGAAGATCCCTGGGAGATCCAGAATCAATTTTGAAACCCTTTGTACAACCTGCAAGTTAATAGCCAGCATCGGCCCTACAGTTCCTGAAACATATATATTCTAACCGTACGCAGACGGTTCACTCCAGTGAACCACTCCACCGACACTGCAAAAACATGGACAGGGGAACGTACTCTTTGCTGTCACTCCCACCGGGCCCCAAACCTCTGGAACATATTCACAGGTGTTCTCTTCTTCATAAAGAGATCATCAAATGGTATTTTCGCAAGAGGTAAGCAATGTTGTACTGCTGCTTAGACCTGGCTTACCAGGCAGCTTTTAGCTGTCTGTGGGCGAAAGCCTCTTTTGCACCACACCTAAACTTGCTTTCAGCTTAGAGCCCGGTCATGTATTACCGTTTGGCTTCATTGTCACTCTCATTGGCTTGCTTCTTGTTTAAAGGCTTGCCTTCTACTTCCCTCCCTTGGTGGTCGCCTCTTTTCCTCCCTTCTTGTTGATTAACTTGTATTCTTCCACTGCTTTCATTTTTATTTGCTCAAAGCATCCATGGGAGAGCATGTGCTTTCTTGGACCATCTAGTGCTGCTCCCATTTCCCCCTAAAAAATTTCTGCTTAGTTGTTTTCCCTTCATCCGCTCTGCACCCTCTTATCCACTGTCCCCATACCTATGATAGTGGTCCTCAATAAAATGATGTAATTTTAATTTTAGGAGGTCCCCGTGGATTACATTTGCTGTTTGGACATTTTTTAGTTCAAAAAGTGCTTCCGTGTGCTTTGAGATCCCTCACCCACCTATCACCCTTTGCTTCTCCCCATCCTCACCACTCACTCCTCCCAGTACCCTGCAGCCCTTTAAAAATTGATTTAACCCGTTGCATGCTCGTGACTGAACCGTTCCGTCACGAGCCTCGGTGGGCTGTGCTGGTGACGGAATTCCGTGCCTGCGCTGAGCGTTCTGAAGAGCGGGCGGGGCCGTGACGGAACCGTTCCGTCACAAGCACAGCTCACCCGACAGCTGTGATGGAGCGGTTCCGTCATGAGTACGGGAGCGCCGCGTGGCCCCGCCTCCCCCTTAGCGTTGCGGCGGAATAGCCGCCGCAGCTAAGGGGTTAATTTTACTTTTGTTTTGGGATGGCCTGGTAGCTGCCATGTGCTGTTGAGCCTCTCCACATTGCCAAAAACACTACAGAGCAAAGAAAATGTTTGCATTTTTATTTACTGATCCAAGTGGAATTCGCTATCTCGGATTGACAAATGAAAAAAAATGCTGACTGGGTTATACCTCAGGTGCATGCCTGCGTGGTGATGGAGGCACACGCTAATGTCAACGCGCATGCTCTTTCATACGGAATGACGCCGCCTCCAGCTGCGTCATCATATTATTTCTTTTTTTCTTTCTTTTTTTCTTGCTGATGCTGAAAAGCATCTGCGTTTTTGACCAGCAGCAACAGAGGTCATGGTGTGCACAGTAACATTTCCATGAAAAGAATAGTAAACCAAGAAACACAGCCCTTCCTCAAGAAACCACTTTGGAGTCTCACTTCTTCATGCTGAAAAGACACATGCTTGCACCTTCATTGTCCTCTCATCCAACAAGCAACTGCACTCTCTCAATGTCTGGCCATCAGTCAAATCTCACTCATTCTAGACATCGCTGGTGTTCACAAACAATGGCCCTTCTCTGGTTCTGTCACCCTGGAAGAAGCCACTTATGCCCAACCAGAAATCAATATTTAGCAGTATCTCATTCAACACATGTCACTACAATGCATGGCATTACAAAGTATACCATTACAACGCATTATAAGGTAAGTAATGGAGATTTGTTTAGTATTGTGGTGGGTATGCGTTTTGGGCTACATAATTTTTCCCCCTATGCTATCCAACACTTTCCCTACTGTTGCATCCTATGGAGTGGGAATAGTAATTTTTGCCCCTACGCTATCCAACACTTACCCTACTGTTGCACCCACTGGAGTGGGAATAGTAATTTTTACCCCTACACTATCCAACACTTTCCCTACTGTTGCATCCTATGGAGTGGGAATAGTAATTTTTACCCCTACGCTATCCAACACTTACCCTACTGTTGCACCCACTGGAGTGGGAATAGTAATTTGTACCCCTACGCTATCCAACACTTACCCTACTGTTGCACCCACTGGAGTGGGAATAGTAATTTTTACCCCTATGCTATCCAACACTTTCCCTACTGTTGCACTCTCTGGAGTGGAAATAGTATTTTTTACCCCTACACTAATCAACACTTATCCTACTGTTGCACCCACTGGAGTGGGAATAGTAATTTGTACCGCTACGCTATCCAACACTTTCCCTACTGTTGCACCCACTGGAATGGAAATAGTAATTTTTCCCCATACACTATCCAACACTCTCCATACTGTTGCACCCACTGGAGTGGGAATAGTAATTTTTACCCCTACACTAATCAACACTTATCCTACTGTTGCACTCACTGGAGTTAGAATAGTAATTTTTACCCCTACACTATCCAACACTTTCCCTACTGCTCCACTCACTGGAGTGGGAATAGTAATTGTACCCCTACACTATCCAACACTTACCCTGCTGTTGCACCCACTGGAGTGGGAATAGTAATTTTGACCCTTACAGTATCCAACACTTACCCTACTATTGCCCTAAAAGTAGTATACGTTGTAATGGTATGCGTTGTATTGCTTTGCATTGTAAAGGAATGCGTTGTAATGGTAGTTTTAAAACATGCGTTGTTATGGCATGCATTGTAAAATCATGCAATGTAATAGTAGTTGCAATGTAAAGACTGCGTTGTAAAAGCATGCATTGTAATTGCATGTGTTGTAACATCATACATTCACCACTTGTGGAGGGTTTTGCGAGGGCATGCAGCCACTGACTGGGAAGAGATAGGCAGAGGGCATAGACTGAGGCCAAGTCCAAGGCTGTGCATAGCTCAGGGGTAAACTGCATGTGAGTGGGTGCAGGGTCTGCGGCCAACCCTAAATCAAATTTGTTTTGGACCTGCCCTCCTGTTTATCGCTAAGGTGTGGCCAGGCCCTTCTGCCAACCCTCTGCAGGCAGCCAACCACTGCTGCTCATGGTCTTTGGCTGTGCAAAGAGGGATTGGCCTCAGGGCCTGCACACAACCCTACCAGGGCAGCCAACCCCAACTGCACACAGACTTCAGCTGTATGCAGAAAGGGTTGGCCACAGCCCCTGCATCCAACCCACAGTGGGGGCTGGCTCTAGACCATGGCAGAGTCCAAGCCCTCTGCCAAACCCGCTATAGGTGGCCAATCCCCACTGCGCACAGCTGTGCACAACGTGGCTGGGCTGCCCACGCAGGGTTGGACCCAGGGTCTGTCCACAGGCTTGCCCTAGCTGGGCACGGCCTTTGGACGCGTGCAATGAGGGTTGGCGGCCCTTGGAGCTTCAATTTCTATTTTTACTTGCTGAATGTTCCCCATTGTGAGGATTAGTTGTCACTTTACAGCCTCTGATGTGGTAGGACTGAGACAAATGAGGATTATGGTAGGCCAGGCATTTCTGCAGCTCAGGTAGAGAAAAGCGGGGAAACATTGTGGATGTATCGGAAGAGTTCTCAAAAGAGTGACATACATATCACCAGGGCTTTAAGTGGGCCGGGTCTCACCAGTGCTGAGCACAAGCAGTTTTTTAAAGAGGGCTTCGAAACAGGTCTCTATCGGGATCTGTTTTGTGCCCTGGCACAGGTGGTCTGTGTTTTTCCGGACTGCAGTGACAGCAGAAACATCGATGTGCGCTGCTCACACTGCTCACTTCTCACTAGAGGAGAAGTTACGGCATGACGTCATTCCAGGGGAGCGTTTTAGGGATGGGAAATCCTTTAAAGAGAGTCATTCTCTCTCTGGATTTCCCTTATCTTTTGAAACCCAGGAGCCGCAACATCGTCGTGGTGTCACCAGGGCTTTCAGTGAAAGCTTTTTCAATATTATATATAAGTCACAGTTGCTGCTTATTTATCGTATGCAACTAACAACCATTGACAAAGCCAATAGTCCTGACTTGTTGTAGGTTTGATGTTACTTGTTGTATCATATATCCGGATGCAATGACAGAAACAGCAAAATACAAGTCAGCCGGCACACTATGCAAAGTATAGATTTTTAGCTTGCATGTTTTAAGCCACGCCCTTAATTACATTGGCCACGCCCCCATGAGAGACCCCCTAGTTTTTTCATCCCACTTAAAGCCCTGCATATAATGTAACAATACTTGGTAGTAAGACCACAGGCAGTGCTCAGTACCACTGCTGGGGGCCACTGCTCACTTCCCTTCCGCCACTTGCGCTCCTTCGCTGTCCTCACAGCGCAGAAGCAGAACACGGTTCAACAAATTCAGTGCAGAGGCTCGGGTCCTGCATGTATTATGTTTTAACCAAAGACGATTAAGAGTTAAATTTTCAAGTGGGCATAGATGCCCTTGACTAAACCTTGGGCCGGTGCATTCATCTGGCCAGGCTTGGCATTTTGTGAATCAGCCGCCCTTCTGCGATGGAGGCAATTAGTCCGTCGTGCCAGCGATCAGGCTCCGTCCCCATCAGACGCTATTCACGAGCGCACAAAGACCTCTTAATTGCCTGCTGTTCAGGGTCCCTGGAGCTGGAGGTGTGTTCTGTACATGGAGGAGAGGAGGTGTGTCCACCTGCAGTGTTTGGTACAGCATGTTCTCGATCTCCTAGCGTCTTAAATGAGTCAGGAGACGTCGGAGGGTGCCGCGACACCCCTCTAATAAGGAGCTGTACTGAGCCAAGCTTGGTACCGAAATATATCACTTTCTGCAAGACGGAATTGACAGGCCAATATAGGATGCATTACTCTGCGTTGAGAAGGCGTTCCATGAGTGGAGCATGTTTGTTCCTACGCATCCACCCATGCACTTTGGCGCATGCTGATATTTACGAAGAATAGTAGCCCTGGGTATACGTCAAAATGGTGCACTTTCCTAACAGAGGCGTAATGAGGTGAAATATCTTTATGTCTCCGCATTGCTTTCTCTTCCTAGGTGTGTTGTATTCTGCAGCACACTTAGAAAGAGGAAAATGTTCTGATTATTGTTTTTGTACCTTCCTGCACAAAAACAATCTTGCCTGTAACACAGGCACACTTATACTATGGTGCGAGGGTGCCTGCTTTGAGTTTAGGTAGCCCTCGGTGCGCCAGCACAGGGAGAGAGCATGAATGCATCTTATCTTAGTAGATATGGAGCGTTCCTTCTCCCTCACTGTCATGCAGCACTGTAGAGCGAGTTGTCTTGCTACGTTGCATGACATTTTAGTATCTTTGAGCTATTGTTTCTGTAACTCAGCGGCAGCCATCCGCTCCACTTCACTGGGCTGTATGTATTGCATTGCATTATATTGCATTGTAACAGAATTTATAAAGGCCTTCATACAGCCTATTGTATTTATTTATTTACATTCTTATACAATGCAACATTACCAGGCGGCATCAGCGCGCTTATAAGCAAAGCTACCATTGAGGAAGACAATTCCTCCTCTTACAAGAACATTTAAATATCAAAATCAAGATAGATACAGGCAAACATTCCAAGGGGCACAGATGCAAAATAAAAACTCCATTTAAGACATTTAGTGCTTGTAACACCATTAACCCCTTGGGCGTGGCCCACGGTTCTGCGCCTGTGTGGCCGTTTTAATGAGTGGGCGGGTTCATGACGGCCCCCTGCCGTCATCAGCACACGCCCACCGTGATGCATGACGGACGGGGGCCGTCATCAGCATGGAAGGGGTTCAGAGTTCCAACAGGTGAAAAATAATATCAAAAGAGAATAAGGTCTAGAAGATGTCGGAGATGGTTAGTAGGAATTGGGGAGAGGCTGATGGGAAGTTGACTTCACCAGGACAACAGTCTCAGAGCATGGAGACCCAGATAAAGAAGCTAGGAGTGGTACCTGAAGAGTAAATATCAGAGAGGTGAGGAGGCGAAAAGGGAGACAGGAAATGCAAGAAGTCAAGCGGTGTTGAAAATCCAATGACTGGTGGAAAGAAATGAGATATGGTGTATGGGAAAAGAGGAGAGAGAGATGGAGATATAGAAGGTAAGAGACACAGTGAATATGAAGCTACAAAAAACCTACAATCTTTAAAATACATTTTTGAGAGAAGTCATAAAGTTAAACATTTGGGGATAACAGGGGAGCATAGAAGTTAATGGCAGCTGCCTGGTCCTGCGATGCATTTGTGTTCTGATTTAAGATAGTGTGTGTTGTCTACCTAGGTGTAGCTTGTTAAATGGAAGGACCTGGGGATATCTGGTAGGGGCGGTTGTATGTCATTACAACGCTTGCATTTACCCCGCATGCCATTACAACGCTAGGATTACAACGAAAGTTGTTACAACGACTTTCGCTGGAGGGTGCTGGATAGTGGAATAGTTTAATTTTCTATTCCAACTCCAGCCCACGTTGACAGTAGGGAAGGTGTTGGATAGAAAATTAAACTATTCCCTATCCAACAGCGCCCTCCAGTGAAAGTCGTTGTAACGACTTTTGTTTTAATCCCCGCGTTGTAATGGTAGTGCGGGGTAATCCCCGCGTTGTAATGGCTGTTCTACGGTAGGGGCAGCGGTAGGTGATAAATAGGAGTGCTGAGATTATAAAGCCTTGAGGTATGCCAGAGATGATGCTGAAAGGAGATGATGTAAGTTGGGACATTGATATGACAATGGGTCTGTCTGTACAGAAGATGGTACAATCCAATCCAAGCAGGTTCTGTTGTTGCCTCTTCCTCTAGAATCAGTTGGAGGGTTTGGCAGTGGAGAGGTGTGGTGCAGCGGCCAGGGCAGCTGACTTCGGAACGCAGGGTTCACAGTTCTGGCGGCGGCTCAGCTCAGCACCATGTGACTCTAGGCAATAGCTCACTTAATTTCCACGAAGGCCCCCAGCTCCTTGAGACCCGTAAGGGTGAGTAGTTTGCGCTTTACAAATATGAATTTACTGTCACAAATGCAGCCGATGGGCCCCATAGCAGAAATACAGAAACTCTATTTCAGGCCATGGTGTTCTGCAAGTCAATGCAGATATATATATCAAAATGGGTTTGGTGCCTCTCCTGTGGTGGAACCTAGTTTAGTGGTCTGAAAGTAGTTTCTTTTCTTCCAGGCAACTGCAGATCTTGCCAGGCATTCAAAACTTGCCTATCACTGGTGGCGTCTTTAGGATCTCATTCTCCAAGAGTGGTCATTTGCATGCGACAGGGATCTGTCCGGAGCTTGAAGAGCTAAACGTAACCGTGTACTGGGAGAGTGAGAGTCAAATGAGAAGGCCTTGGTCTAATGTCTGTCAGTCATGGGAGTTTTATCAATCTTGGGCCCGAATGCCTAGATTGTGGGTGTCATGCCGCTGAGTTGTCTGAGGACTTCTCAGCATCTTTGCTCGAGAAACAAGGGGGTCTTTAAAGGCCTTTCAAAAGTTTGAGAATGGTGCATGCGTGGTTGCTAAATTCCATGTGGAGCCTATGAATTCCATTGATGTGCATTTTGTTTTGAACTTCCGGCCTCTATTTGCCTTGTTAATGGACTGTTTTTAGTTATAGTTGAGTTGTTGAACGAGGTTTTGTCATATCATGTTTTTAATCTCTTAAATTAGTATTGAAGTGAAGTGATTTCTGTTTAATCTTTTTTATCTATTTCTTGGATCAAAGGGTCATAGGTCAATTGCTTGGTCATGTGGCTGTCTTGAGAGGAATACGTTTGTCAAAGCCTGTGGAAAACTAGTTGTAGAGCTAATCACTGCAATTTTTTCAGTGGGAGTTAAGTATGCCAAGTGAAGAGAGGTGAGTGCCAGAGGTTCAGTTTGTTCCATTGTCTGCAGATGGCCACACTGGTCAGTGTTGATGCAGTGTTTTTTTCTCATGACCAGGTGGACAACAAAGGAGGTGGGATGGTGCTTGCTCCAGGTGATGGGAGGGTTTGATGTTACCCCGATGAATCCAGGTGGTAAGAGCACCGTGTTCTGTATGAAGCCATCTGATTGTAGAGGTCCAGAGATTAGTTTAGTTAAGTTGGAACCTCCAAGTTTGTAGTGATTGATTGTTTCTGTAAGAGGTTAGCTTGTGTGAACCAGATTTACAGGACAGCCAGGATGCAGAGATTGAGGTGGTGTGGGCTGATGTGTCAGATGGCTTGTGGAAGGCATCTTGAAATGCTCTATTGTTTGATGCTGTTTCTATAAATCACTAGAAATAATCAAGAGGTGTTTGTGGATGAGCAGTTGCTGGGAGTAATTATGTTGTGATGAAATCTTAAACTCTGGAGTTTTGCAAGGAGCCCTCGAAGATGAATCGTAGAGCACTCTAGTTTTGTGTTAGTTGTTTCATATGAACTGGAAATTTTCTCTTGGAAGACTTGGGAAGCCTCTGCTCCTAACCAGGTTCCAATGATAAATAGCAGGCCTGGTTTTGGGTGTCATATCATATAAAAGATATTTATCAGTTATTGTCAATGAAAGAAGCCCAGAAGAGAAGGAGATAGCTGATACAATGAGGAGTTATAGGAAAGAAGGGGGGAAGGGTGGTTACTGGGGAGTTGAAAGATTTGTTGGGATAAAGGCTTAGAAGAGGTAAAGGTGGAGCGGATGAATAGTTGGATGGAGGAAGAAACAGATAGTGATGAAGATATACCTGAGGTAGGATTGAATGGCCCAATGTTCTGCTTCAAGAAGCAAGTACATACTTACCATGGCTAGCAGGGGTTGTAGCAGCAGAGGGATGAGGTTGGTAAGCGTTGGAGGTGAGAAAAGACTTTAAAAAGGGTGGAAGATATTATTCATACCAGCCCCTTTCCACGACTGGGATACATCTTCTTCTCATTATGCCAGTCTATCTTGGAGAGGGCAAATAACTTAGATCCTCCTTGCTGCCCCCACACAGTGGGCACACCCTTCCATCTGCCAGCCTGCTCAGAGATCACTTCCCATTAAGTTTCATGTCATGGAAACTGATGCCTTTTTTGGTGGTTCCTGTGTTGCATAAGGTTGGTTTGGAAGCCAGCCCTTTCTGGAAGACACTGCACTATGGAATAGTTGCAGCTAGCTGCAGGTTCTTCTCCATCCTGTATCTGGATCCTGTATCCTCCTGCTTCCTTAAGGATGCAAGGCTAGTGGGCTCCAAGAGGTCTTGGAACATTATATTTATTCATGAACTCTCTAACCATTCAATCTCACATTCAGGGGCACATTACAAGGGTGGCGATAGGCAATTATGCCGGTTTAGCGTCCGTTTTCGGCCGCTAAGCCGGCGATAATTTTATCGCCCTATTAGCAAGCTGTCGCTAACATCAGTTAGCGACAGCTTTTAGGCGAAAGTGAGCGGTTTGGGGCCAGTTTTGCATGTCAGCGATGTTTATCGCTAATGACATGCAAAGTGGGCGTACCCAACCTGTTAGCGACTGAAAGCAGTCGCTAACGTCGCTATCGCCTATTAGCAAGGCAGGCGTAGCGATGGAAATATTCCCATATCGCCAAAAACTAACGCCTGCTCAGACCAGTTCCTAGCCATGTTATCCAATGGGAGGTGGATAATATGGCTAAGAGCATTTTGTCGCTAATGCGTGAATATCACTGTATTCTCAGCGATATTCACGCATTTTGCCGCTATCACTGGATATTTTAGCACAATGGAGAAAAACCTTGCTAATTGCATGTTTTCTCCGCTAACATATCCAGCGATAGGCAGCAATAAAAAAATCGTCGCTAAGCCTATTTAGCGATAAATATCGCTACCTGTTGGTAATATGCCCCTCAGTGTTGTAAATGTGTTCAGACATTTTCTCCACACGAATTTGCCCTAAAAATACAGTGTTTATTAAATGTTCTGTTTGTGGCCATTTCCTTTATTAGCAAACTCTGGGCTTTTTCATCCTCTTTACTATTGAGACATAGCCAGTTAGGACCCGGATCCCCCAGCATGCTCCCCGCTCCCACCCGATACCTGAGACCCCCATTAAATCATCAACAGAGATTTGCCTGGGTGTAAAACGGCCATGTTTATTCTTTGACACTTCATAAACATGACGATGCATTTCAAATTCATTATTCACAGTTATATCAACATAATTTTATTATTTATCAACATAATTTTATTCTTGTCTTTTTCTCTCTTCTTCAGCAAGATTCTCATCCTCCAGCACTAAGGGGCCATCCAGCTCGCATCTTCCCTGCCGAGCATCCACGCAGGTGCATCCACGCACCTGCGCCCATGAGGATTGGGCCCCAAACCTCTGATCCTTGTCCGTTCTCACCAGGGGCCCGCCCTCCGACCACCAGGCTGCCCAGGGACCCAGGAGGCTCGTAACCTGTCGCCCTAGCCTCCCCAGCCGGGGTCATATTTTCCACCGGGGAGCTTACCGTCTCCCCCCCTCAGTGCTGACCTAGGGAGTACGCAAGGCGGACTTCCGTCCATTCCGTCGGTCAATTTTACTGTTACAAGGTCTTTCTACCGTAACACGCCCTCTAACTACTGAGCTGAAGGGACGGGTGGGTGGGAGTTAAATTAGAAAAGGCGGGAAGTGGGAGAGGACGCTTCCGCGACCAGCAACCGGTCCGGTGGAACAGAGGGCTAAGAGACAGAGGTCACTGCCCCCGGGCCCTAAATAGGTCCCCTGACCCCGCCCTCTGTCCCACCGGAAACGCGTCACAGGATGCACCGGAAGGGCTTACGCGGCCGGCCACCCCATTGGGTGGACCAGCTGCCAGGAACTCTAGCCGAGGTAGGAGCGGGGGCCGGGGGGCCGGGTCCTAAGTGCGCGCTCGTTTAGGCTTGCGCTTGTCATAGGACCCGGATCCCCCAGCATGCTCCCCGCTCCCACCCGATACCTGAGACCCCCATTAAATCATCAACAGAGATTTGCCTGGGTGTAAAACGGCCATGTTTATTCTTTGACACTTCATAAACATGACGATGCATTTCAAATTCATTATTCACAGTTATATCAACATAATTTTATTATTTATCAACATAATTTTATTCTTGTCTTTTTCTCTCTTCTTCAGCAAGATTCTCATCCTCCAGCACTAAGGGGCCATCCAGCTCGCATCTTCCCTGCCGAGCATCCACGCAGGTGCATCCACGCACCTGCGCCCATGAGGATTGGGCCCCAAACCTCTGATCCTTGTCCGTTCTCACCAGGGGCCCGCCCTCCGACCACCAGGCTGCCCAGGGACCCAGGAGGCTCGTAACCTGTCGCCCTAGCCTCCCCAGCCGGGGTCATATTTTCCACCGGGGAGCTTACCGTCTCCCCCCCTCAGTGCTGACCTAGGGAGTACGCAAGGCGGACTTCCGTCCATTCCGTCGGTCAATTTTACTGTTACAAGGTCTTTCTACCGCCACAAAGGTGACCAGGGCCCACAGGTCCGTCACCTTCCCCACCAGCGCTCCATGAAAGACCTACAGTCTCTAATCCCAGTATCCGTAGCAGTGTGTGCTAACTGTACTCCCTCTTTATGATACATCACCTCACCGTAAACCATTAGGTGTGGAATGTGCCGCGGGCGGCCCTTCACTGAGCACAACCCGGCCCATTCCCCCATTGAGCCGCCTCCCTCGAGACATTCCAGGCTCTTGGCCGCGCTCCGTGCCCTTCCTTGAGATCTCTCAACTCACCAAATTTCATCAATGTGACGCAAGTGGCCCTTCACTGAGCTCGACTTGGCCCATTGCAAGTGGGTCGGTTCACCGAAACCCTCCCGGCTCCTGGCTGCACCTGGGGCCCTCTGCCCTGCGTGGTGTCGCCCGACAGGCATACTCATTCAGCAGCGCCTCATTGGCCGCCAGGCTCTCCAGTGACTCTCCCCTCTCGACAGGGCACACTAATGCACAGGAGAAAAACAGCAAATTCAGACATAGTCATGACGAAATCGTAACCCTTGTGCACCCGTCACTCATGCTCGATATGTGGCAAAACAAACTGACCACCCGCATGCCAGTAACAACATTGGGGCACCGTATTATCATCCAGCCTCAGGATCCCGCCAGGTACGGTGTGAGAAATACCACCCCCGCGTTCAGCCGGACACAGTATTGTGTTGGACTTATTACCATTATGAGTCATGACCCCCCCATGTCCCAACTAAAATTACAGCGGGATCCGTCAGGTAGTAATGAGATACATGTCTTTAACATGGTAACTATGACCTCACGGGTTCGGGCTGGCCCCGCCCAATCGTCACTACCTGCCAGTAGCATACAAAATGCGACCAGATAGTTCCGGTCAACCCACCAACATTGCACAGGGGCCTACCGACATACGAAATGGCATGCAGTCCTGCGTACACCTTGCTTGCATGGAGCACTGCCGAGCAAAGCCACGCGGTGCACGCACATCTCAGGGGATCTATTTGTAACGCTTTTATTGTGAGACAGGGGCTGTATTATTAAACACGACTCTCCTAACACTGGAATTCCCGGCCGTGCCATTTGTCGTCCCTAGAACCGCGAGTTTTGTTCCCCTATTCAGTTACTAAATACGAATAAGTATTATATTATGTTTGCGCGAAAAAATTCCTCGCGCATACCCAGGAGCTCAGAGAGCTGCTGCCCACTGTATTTAACACCAGTTCGATTTATAATGCCAACCCGGCGCTCTTCGAAGACTGAACACGATTTTATTTTCGAAGTTGTGTTTGTACTAAGGGTATACATGGGCCTATCACGCTACGGGAGTCTTGTTAAGGACTGTACACTGCGGCATTTATCCGTTATTAGTTTTAGGCCTAAAGTGGTGTTCGTACTAAGGACAACGCAAGGGCCTATGACGCTACGGGAGTCTTGTTAAGGACTATTCACTGGGTATTTATCCGGTTATCAATCTGGGAGGTGGACGACCATGTCCATGTTACACTTACCCCCCTGAATGTCACTCCCCTAGTTATAATTCTGTCTGAAGATTAAACCGGCCTTTTCCGGTCTGATAAGGATGGGGACTAGGGCCAGTATTGTTCGATTAAGTGGTCTCTGGTATGCCCTTTTGTTTACCATTAAACTTGCACCGGGCACTTTCTAACCGGCAAAAAAGGCTGTGTAATGGTGTCGTACCCTACCCCTTTTCATTTATCAAAACAGCTAAGCCTCGCGCCACAGTTCCGGCCTGTTGGCAGAGGCATAAGTTGCCAGCTTTCAAACCTTGCAAGTTCGCAAGTAAGTGAGTAGGGTAAGAGTGCCGAGCCGCCTTCGCCATTGTGCCTGAGTGTAACAGGCACTTCATTATCATTGCATACCAATATCTCATAACATTGGTGCATCGCATCACCAACACTACCTGTATGTACCACGGCCCCCCAACCCCCGAGTAGGCCACCAGTCCATGCTGGTTTAAGGTGCGCCATCAGCAACATCGATTCTGCATCAGCCTCGTGACTGTGCGCTGATGAGAGATTACATTTATTTAAGCCCCCAGAGCTTCAAGGGGCATAAAATGTGTGTATATTTAACTGTGGTTTTTAACACGTTTTAACTGTCTCAGATCACTCGGTTCATATCATAGTGGTGAGAAACGACCTCCTGAAATACATCACTAATGTAAACGCAAAGCCCTTGAGGACGGTCGTGATGTATTAGCTTTCAGGTCCACTGTGTGTACGTTTTTCTTCAAACAAGACCGCTGCTTTGAAGGCTGTTGCCTAAGGGGTCCATCATATTCATTCGCATCTACCTAGCTAATGCCTTAAAGTCATTTAGTGAGCTAGGAGCAAGAACAAGTCGTTTGTGATTTGTGGAAGGTAGTGCAACCCTACCGGGCTGGGCCCCCAATTAGAAATGTGAGGCTCGTTGTTGTCAGAGATATCTGTCTGAAAAGGGGAAACACTACTGAAGCATGTTTCCTTTAGCACAAGTTTTGTACAACGGGACAAAATCATAAATGCAGACACTTTTCTCTTATCACAAAACAAATACAGCACCCTTAAAATTGTGTAGTTTGCTCTCCATGCAGGTAAGAGCCTCAGTCTCCCCCAGGGGTAGTTAGCGCTATTGAAATATCTTCATAAAATACAAAAACAACCACAGTACCATACTCTGTAATGAAAGTGCTTAAAACCAATTATTATGAGTGGCAACCAAAGTACGTGTCCCCCTTATTACCAGGTTTGTGCTGTGCTCATCCAACCTTGAAAATACAACCAGTGCCTGACCAGGTGATGCCGAGAAACGTGATTGATTAGGGAATTTCTCCTTAGCATGGATCTAGAAAGTCTATGAACCAATGGTGCCAGGCAGTGACTAGACCGCATCAAGTTGCACTATTGCCGTGTACTTCCCCTTGTGCGCCTCATTTAGACATGTTCTCCGCACTTCCCTCTTCAGATAAAGGAATTAATCCCCGCCCTACTTCTCCTTATTTGGTAAGAGCCGCCACAGAATGTACACTCAACACACAGGCAGACACGGGGGAAATCGGGACACACAGAGCTTTAACACATTTGTTTTAAAACGCTACAATGGCTTTTTATTCCTGCTCATTGTTAGACTAGCCGACCCTAAAGGTCAACTGACAGCTGGTACCAGGCCCCTACAGATAACGTAAGCATGCGTATACCCCAGCGTACCTTCGGGCTGAACAACAGATGTCTAATCAAATGTAATGTTAAACGGTAAAGGCATGGGACGAAGAGGTAATAATTTTCCAGTGTACACAAGTAGCATTTGCACCGCCTAAATCTCGTCAACAGGCAATGCAAAGCTGTGCAGGGTTAAAAGGTTATCTTTCCCTCCATGCATGAAGATAGAGGGAAGTGGCTCAACCAATATCCGGACTAAAAATTACGTACTCATTATTCCATATGAAATAGGACGCATTTTCCGTGTCATAAATTCTAGAGCAGAGGTTAGGTAGCTGCTTTCGGTCGCCTATGACCAACAGTTCACCAAGTGTACACTCGTCACCCAGATGGGCATGTGCGTGTCTTGCCTGTAACACCAGTCTTAATGTATGTGCCCCAAGACACCCTGCGTACACACCACTAACCAGCAACATTCCTCACACAGTAAATCAATGTTTAAAAACGTCACACATAGCAATCTGAAACCCTGGCAGCTATGGTTTTAAATAGCGTGAAGCATGAATCCGAGCGCCTTACCTAGCATAAATTACATTACATAGGGACACCATCATTTGTTGGGAGATTAAATGTTTTGCCCAGACTCACAGGATGGTTAGCGTGGATTCCGAGGCTCGAACCCACATCCCCAGTTCGTATAGCGTGAACATGAATAGTGAATCAGAGCGCCTTACATAGCACCAGTTACATTATATAGTAAAACGGACCGGATTATCGAAAGTCTGGCTGATATTGACTTTCTTTACTCTGGCCTCAATTAAAAACTTTATACAAACAAAGGGAAGGGGATCCCCGCACCCGGTCCCCACCCCCGACCGTCCACGTCGCCCAGAAAGGAGCCCGTGAGCCCAGGGCCCTGCCGGCAGCCGCAGACCACCGAAGCAACCTAGTCCCCGCACTACCTACAGAAACTCCGCGGCTGCACCCAGGCCCCCGAGCACACCCGACTCCTCACCTGGCGAGATGAACGGCCTCCGACCTCGACGCTCTTTCCCTCATCGTCCCTCGCCATGGAACTGCTGTGCTGACTCGCTGCCACCCGAGGATCTGCCGACCTCCGCCTCGATTCGAATGGGGATTTAAATTAAGTTAAATTAGAAAAGGCGGGAAGTGGGAGAGGACGCTTCCGCGACCAGCAACCGGTCCGGTGGAACAGAGGGCTAAGAGACAGAGGTCACTGCCCCCGGGCCCTAAATAGGTCCCCTGACCCCGCCCTCTGTCCCACCGGAAACGCGTCACAGGATGCACCGGAAGGGCTTACGCGGCCGGCCACCCCATTGGGTGGACCAGCTGCCAGGAACTCTAGCCGAGGTAGGAGCGGGGGCCGGGGGGCCGGGTCCTAAGTGCGCGCTCGTTTAGGCTTGCGCTTGTCAGTTTCATCTTTTTTGTATTGACTGAATCTCCTGAAAAGGTCACGGTGTGACTTCTAAAATTTTGTTTAAAAAAATGTCCACTTGGTTCATGGGTGTTTCTAAGTCCCAGACTTGTTCATGATATCCGGAGTAGTTCCAATTTCGGCTTAAAACATGGTACTCACTTGGGTGGTTATTTGGTTTCCATGGGTTTGAAATCCCTTGCAGTAGCATTGTTGGCTGGTGTTGCCTTGCTTACGGCCCTCTCTATAAGGAATTCCCAGATAAGGACTTTTTGAGCCTGGACTGATTACCATATATTGATCGCCTACATCCATAAATGGACTTTTGTAAGATAATCCTTGTGAAAGTATTGGCGTTGGTGTCAATTAGACTAATGGGTCTGTAAGAATGGACATCTTCTGTGGGTTCTTTCCTGTAACTCAGTATAATGGTATTTACTGACAGTGAGTGAGGGCAAACCTAAGTTGATGAAGCGAGGGGGAAATAGGGAACGTCTTCACTTGGGGAAGTTGGGATGTTTGCGGGCTGCCTTCGGGCTTTCTTTCTTTGCCCCCTTCTCTCTTTCTCCTCTCTGGTCACTTCTCCTTATTTCCTTTTTCTTCGTCCTTTTTCCCTTCTCCTGTCTCTACTGTCTATCTGCCCTCACACCACGACTCACGTCTGTTCTATACTCTTTCTCGCTCTACTACACCACCATAACACTTTGTTTTAACTTGCACTGAACAATACAGCCCTGAAGAAGCCCCAGGCCTGCTGGCCGCTTAGGGGTGAAACACGTGTTGGCTGTTCACCTTGATGTGTCAATAAATACGTTCCGCACTAACTTATGGGAATTTATTGGAATTATTCCAAAGAATTAACATTCAAACCTTCAAGCCCCAGCACAACCTTTTCTCTCTACGTTAACAAGGGGGTAAGGGGTGTCCCCCTTGCTGAGGGATGAAACGCAAACAGATTGGTAGCTCATTTAATTGGATAGTGTTGGTGACCTTGCTACCCCTTCAACTTGTGCTTCGGGCAAGGTTTGAAGATCCAAAGTTGCACCAAGAGGCGACATCTAGAGATTGAATGAAGGATTTGCGACCGCAATTTTAGTTGCACACCACTGATCAGTCTTTAGTCCTGAGATGGAGCAATAACAGATTTGGAAAGGGAAAGATGTCCCATAGAGACACTTTAGGAACCTTGTGGTGCATTGGGGGAGCAGGCTGTCATCTAGTGTGTCACAGATTGCACGCCCCAAATGGTAAACGTTGTCTTTTTAACACAGTCACTGGCCCTTTAATTGGCATGGCCGTGGTTGCAAATGCATTGATGGAATCGCCTGTCATTGCAGGCCTCCAGCCCTACATTTGCAGCCAATCACAGAGGTTCTCAAATTGCAATCTGTCTAATTAACCTTCATTTGGTAACTCATCTTGCACAGTGTGTGTTATGACCTTTGAGTAAGTAGGTCGCACTGTAAACTGCATTCCCTCATTCAAATCACTCCGTATGCAAATTGCACGCTTCTAGTTTGAGAATGGAAATAGCACCTCTCTCCACTTATGTATTCATTTTCTCTCTAAAAGTGTGCACAGAGTTAATTACTCCTAAAATGTAACCTGTTCTCCTGTGCTAGTACCTAAACACGTTATTTGTAAAGCACCTTTATTCTCTTTATGGCCCAATAGCGCTATATAAAACTGTTGAAATACATTAACTAATGAATACTTTGTTTACATTGCTTTTCCTTCATATGTGTTTATTATATGCTTGTCCTATAAGTCAGGGCCGGTCCTAGGATATGTGGGGCCCCGGGCAGAAAAGGAACATGTGAGGCCCCTAAGCAGAGACCACACGGAATTGGATCGGGCCGGCTAAAGAAAGCTTTTTTTTATAATTAAAATTAAACCAAACTGCACACCCTCGACTGGGTTTTGTCAATGGTTGTTAGCTGTTTAAGCTAAATGAGCAACTATAATAAATTATTTTCCTTTCACCTTGTTGCGAACTGGAATGCAGGACCATTGCTCTTTGTGCTCTGCAGAGAGGCCATATTTTGAATGATCATGTAATCTGAACATCTTTTTGACCCACAGACAGGCATAATGTGAAAGTTGTACTGCCAGCAGTCTCAACTCCAAAGTGCTCAATTGTAGACTGTTATAAACACCTGGAGGTGACAGTACAAAGGGTGCATCATCCAAGAGTAATATGCTGTGAAATGAAATACAGAAACACACATGCTGGAAATAGCTAGCACTCTTGAGGAAAGTAAGATTAATTAATGCATGTGAAATATAAACAGGAACAAAATCACTGCATTGTTTTACCCTAACATCAGGACCACTGGAATTATGTGGCAGGGTGAGTAAATTATGCGGCATGAAAATGCAAATTATGCGGCATAATCCCGCACATTTTGAAATAGTATTACTTCATTTTTTTGCCATTTTTAAACTTGGTAACACTGTTTGGGAACCGGTTGCACCCCATTAGTACCAATTTTACACCCAAATTTAGCCGTGAGAAATAGGAAGTTGACTATTCCAGTTTTTCAAAGGGCCTTCCCACATGCGCAAGACGTGTTGCTGCGTTTTTAGTAACTTTTGAACTGTTTGAGATAGAAAGCAATTTTGTTGTTAAAATGTATAGATTATGCAGCAGATGATGGATTATGTGGCAAATGCGGCAAATGCATAATTGTGAAGAAATCGCTGCACAATCGCATTATTCAAGGGGCCCTGCCTAACATGCAGCATCAGACTGGGAAAGAAAATAGGCCCCAGTACCAAAATAAAAGGGGCCCCCATTAGTTAGTTAGTTAGCTAGAAAAGTGTCTCATGTTTGCAAACTAGGGCAGTTTTAAACTTGTAAAGCCCTGTTGTGGCTTAAAAACATGTTAGCTATAGTGCGCCGCCCAACTGTTATTTTGCGGCTTCTGTCATTGCCTCCAGATAAATATTACAACAAGTAAAATGACACCTATAACATGCCAGTACTATTGGCTTTGTCAGTGATTATCAGTTGCATACGATAAATAAGCAACATCTATGGCTTCCTTGTATATAATATCGAAAATGCTCCAGTTCTGACACGATGAGACTGTGAAAGAACTATAACGAGTGTTGTTGAAGTTGCATTAAAGGCAGCAGAGAGTTGTGCTGCTGCAGAGTTAAGATTTGTGTTTTCACTCTCATGGTGACTGCAAAAATGGAGAGCAGCCCGTCTCACCTGCTTTTCTGAACTTTCATTTGGTTTGCAGACACTAGATTAATGTTTTTGCAGGAAAAGTTAAGGCCCCTTTTCAAAGTCCATATTAATTTAATACCAGGTCTAAGAGTCGAGTAACCCAGCAGACTTTAAACTCTGCTCCATCCACTTTTGCATGCTGATACTGCTCCTCTGCATGCACCTCTTGTCTCTTAGCCATACTCACACCTATCTGCCCCCGCCCCCTTTATTCTGTTTATCTTACCCCTGTAATACACTCCCTGCTCCCTTTCCACTTGTCCTAGTGAGGAGTTTCCATTGTGATGCGCCGCCATTCTTTTGCTCTGCGCCCAGCAGGATATTCTGCCTTTCATTCATACATGGGCTGGGCGCACTTGCCAGGCAAGGGAACTTCAATTAACTTTTTAGGTCTCCTGGCGTTTAACAGCGCGTCAGCGCTGTGTCCGCCAGGAGATCTTTTGTCGCTGACTCTGCTTCCCAGGAGACAGCACCTGGCGCGCGCATTTTCTCTCCGAGGAGGCGATTAGAGCTGGCCACGCACACGCGAACGAGCGCTGTGGCCAGCTGCTGTCTCCTGGGAAGCTCCTACACGCATGCGCATTCACACAGACACAGACACACACACGAGCACCCATGCACGCACGCACGCACATACATACATACATAGATACATACATACAGAGACACACACTCTCCCATGCATATACACACACACGAGTGCGCCGAGGCCCCCCGCCGTCGCACACATACATACACACACGAGCATACACACACACGTGCACCGATACCCCCTCCTACCTCCTACAACTAAGTTGTCCGGTCCTGTTCTCTTCCGTGCAGTCCTTGGATTCCGCCGGTTTCTCCTCTCGTTGCCCGCTGCCCGTCTCTGCCGGTCTGTGATCCCACTTCTGGCCGTTTAGCGCGCATGCGTGTGATTGCACGCATGCGCTTTCCAGATCCAGCGGCGAACACTACTCCTGCTTGAGCAGCGTTAACCCCATCGCTGCCAGCCAAGGCTGAAAACAGAGCAGAAGCAGCCAGGCAGCGGCTGCACAGCTCACTAAAGGCAGAGGGCACAGGCAGCTCAGAACGATGAAGCATCAATTGTATTTATTAATAGCAGCCACAGCAGGTCAGCTGCACTCCTATATACCGGCGCGCGCCGCGGGTTCAGGGAGGTACACTGGCAGGGAGAGCTATATCAATATAATACTATACTGCTGACTTTCAAAGGGGCTGCTTCCATTAGGACCGGAGTATCACGGGGTCAACTGGTGGCAATGGAATATTTATATACCTTATATAGCTGCCACCGAGCACTCAGGATGGTTTGCAGTGACTGCTAGGAGTCAGTGAGCTTACAGAGAGCCCCCTTTTCGGTCACAGGCTGCTCTGAAGACAGGCAGTAGCAGTAAAACACACTACTGTGTGTGTCACTACACTGTCCGAACACCGTTATCTTACTGGGACATGTGGTATGGTAACAGTTATGTATTACACTGGTGGCCAAAGGAGCTAATGTGCCTACTCCAAGGATCTGTGTTTGCTCTCCTATACTCACATGTTCACTTGTTTGATTTCACATGAGTTTACATGGCTTTTCATCCTTCTAAGGTCGATAAAATGAGTACCATTGAACAAAGGATCTTTGACCATTCAATAGCACAACTAAACTTTTCAGTGAGCTTACAGAGAGCCCCCTTTTCAGTCACAGGCTGCTCTGAAGACAGGCAGTAGCAGTAAAACACACCACTGTGTGTGTCACTACACTGTTTGAACACCGTTATCTTACTGGGACATGTGGTATGGTAACAGTTATGTATTACACTGGTGGCCAAAGGAGCTAATGTGCCTACTCCAAGGATCTGTGTTTGCTCTCCTATACTCACATGTTCACTTGTTTGATTCCACATGAGTTTACATGGCTTTTCATCCTTCTAAGGTCGATAAAATGAGTACCATTGAACAGAGGATCTTTGACCATTCAATAGCACAACTAAACTTTCAGTGAGCTTACAGAGAGCCCCCTTTTCGGTCACAGGCTGCTCTGAAGACAGGCAGTAGCAGTAAAACACACTACTGTGTGTGTCAGTACACTGTCCGAACACCGTTATCTTACTGGGTCATGTGGTATGGTAACAGTTATGTATTACACTGGTGGCCAAAGGAGCTAATGTGCCTACTCCAAGGATCTGTGTTTGCTCTCCTATACTCACATGTTCACTTGTTTGATTCCACATGAGTTTACATGGCTTTTCATCCTTCTAAGGTCGATAAAATGAGTACCATTGAACAGAGGATCTTTGACCATTCAATAGCACAACTAAACTTTCAGTGAGCTTACAGAGAGCCCCCTTTTCGGTCACAGGCTGCTCTGAAGACAGGCAGTAGCAGTAAAACACACTACTGTGTGTGTCACTACACTGTCCGAACACCGTTATCTTACTGGGACATGTGGTATGGTAACAGTTATGTATTACACTGGTGGCCAAAGGAGCTAATGTGCCTACTCCAAGGATCTGTGTTTGCTCTCCTATACTCACATGTTCACTTGTTTGATTTCACATGAGTTTACATGGCTTTTCATCCTTCTAAGGTCGATAAAATGAGTACCATTGAACAAAGGATCTTTGACCATTCAATAGCACAACTAAACTTTTCAGTGAGCTTACAGAGAGCCCCCTTTTCAGTCACAGGCTGCTCTGAAGACAGGCAGTAGCAGTAAAACACACCACTGTGTGTGTCACTACACTGTCCGAACACCGTTATCTTACTGGGACATGTGGTATGGTAACAGTTATGTATTACACTGGTGGCCAAAGGAGCTAATGTGCCTACTCCAAGGATCTGTGTTTGGTCTCCTATACTCACATGTTCACTTGTTTGATTCCACATGAGTTTACATGGCTTTTCATCCTTCTAAGGTCGATAAAATGAGTACCATTGAACAGAGGATCTTTGACCATTCAATAGCACAACTAAACTTTCAGTGAGCTTACAGAGAGCCCCCTTTTCGGTCACAGGCTGCTCTGAAGACAGGCAGTAGCAGTAAAACACACTACTGTGTGTGTCAGTACACTGTCCGAACACCGTTATCTTACTGGGTCATGTGGTATGGTAACAGTTATGTATTACACTGGTGGCCAAAGGAGCTAATGTGCCTACTCCAAGGATCTGTGTTTGCTCTCCTATACTCACATGTTCACTTGTTTGATTCCACATGAGTTTACATGGCTTTTCATCCTTCTAAGGTCGATAAAATGTTTACCATTGAACAGAGGATCTTTGACCATTCAATAGCACAACTAAACTTTTCAGTGAGCTTACAGAGAGCCCCCTTTTCGGTCACAGGCTGCTCTGAAGACAGGCAGTAGCAGTAAAACACACTACTGTGTGTGTCACTACACTGTCCGAACACCGTTATCTTACTGGGTCATGTGGTATAGTAACAGTTATGTATTACACTGGTGGCCAAAGGAGCTAATGTGCCTACTCCAAGGATCTGTGTTTGCTCTCCTATACTCACATGTTCACTTGTTTGATTCCACATGAGTTTACATGGCTTTTCATCCTTCTAAGGTCGATAAAATGAGTACCATTGAGCAGAGGATCTTTGACCATTCAATAGCACAACTAAACTTTTCAGTGAGCTTACAGAGAGCGCAGAGTAGTGAATGCAGAGTAGTGAATGGAGAGTAGTGAGTGCCGAGTAGTGAGTGCAGAGTAGTGAGTAGTGAGTGCAGAGTGCAGAGTAGTGAGTAGTGAGTAGTGAGTGCAAAGTAGTGAGTGCAGAGTAGTGAGTAGTGAGTGCAGAGTAGTGAGCAGTGAGTGCAGAGTAGTGAGTAGTGAGTGCAGAGTAGTGAGTGCAGAGTAGTGAGTGCAGAGTAGTGAGTAGTGAGTGCAGAGTAGTGAGCAGTGAGTGCAGAGTAGTGAGTGCAGAGTAGTGAGTAGTGAGTGCAGAGTAGTGAGTGCAGAGTAGTGAGTAGTGAGTGCAGAGTAGTGAGCAGTGAGTGCAGAGTAGTGAGTAGTGAGTGCAGAGTAGTGAGTAGTGAGTGCAGAGTAGTGAGCAGTGAGTGCAGAGTAGTGAGTGCAGAGTAGTGAGTGCAGAGTAGTGAGTGCAGAGTAGTGAGCTGCCTCAAGTGAAGTACTCTGGTACCCAAGGATGACTAGCAAACAATATTATTCACAACGTTGCTTACTATTCAGCAACATTTGACAGTTTGCAAATCATCTTTATACAACAATTCAGAGTTTGATAACAAGTTAATGTAACACATTGTAATATACAATGCCAATAGCTCAAACTTTAAAGCTGGGAGACCTATTGCATTGTAAATGCTTGTTAATCACTGTCATCGACATGCAGATGCAGCCATTAGTCCCACAGAGACAGGACTTCAGGGGAGAGTGATAAAAAAAGAAGAAATGTAATCTCTTAGGGGGCCCCCTGGGCCTCGGATCTCTGGAGTCTTTAAAGGCGCGAGGCCCCAAGGCTGCCAGCAGGCGCGGGGGCCCTGGGCAGTTGCACATGCTGCCCATGCCTAGCGCCGGCCCTGCATAAGTGATGGCCTTCTGAAGTGGGAACATTTCAGTATTACAAATCTTAAATAAACACTGCTGATGCAGTCTATCTAGAGAGGGGCGGGGCCTGCCTCTGACGGGCGAGCTTGAGCGTCACGCGCACCTCTGCAGTCAGCCCGCGGAGGATGGAGGCGCGAGGACCCCGGTGTCACCCCGGTGGCGCGCGAGGGCTGGCGCGCGTCGCGGTTGATGCCAGCAGCCATCCGTCGCCTCTCCGGATGCAGATTTCCAATTCGTGTCACTTAGGCATGCATCAATCTGGCTGGGCGAGAAAAAATCCTCCCCAGCCCGGGCCGCGCGCGCCGCGTTATGGATGAGATCAGCCGCGATAATGACATTAATTACCACCGGGGCCGGCAGCCCATCCATCTCAGCACTCAGGTGGCGAGCAGCAAAGGTGACATGAAAGGTACTGGGAGGCCCGGAAGGGGAGCAGCCTGCATCCTGGCACGTGCCGCGCACGCGCACCCGTCCCTGTTGGCGCGTGCCACCGCCGCGCGCCTGTCCCTGTCTGGGGGGGGCGGGGCGCTGCACTGCTCTCTGTGCAGATGTAAAAGCACCTGTGCAGCAGTGGCTAACAGTCACTGCGTCATGATGGGTCAATGGAGAAGGAAGGAAATGCCCCCTCAGGCCACCGCTTGAGTGTGAAATGCAGCAATAATCAGGTTCAGGGTGAGAGACTCAGGCCCCGGTGCCACTGCACCGGCTGCACCAAGAGAACCTAAGCCCTTACACTGCAGCACTTTAATGTTGGCGTTCACCCTGTTTTCTTATTGATCCCGGTGCTGTCAGATTAGGGACTTAAAAAGCAGACGTTAGGTGACTTGTCCAGGATCACACAGGTTGGTCACGTGAGAAAGCTGGGAAGAGCGATTGTCTAGCCCAAATGTTTAAATGACTTCATCTCGGGCCTGATGCATCGAAGGGGTTGTACCTATTCTGAGTCTATGGGGGAAAGCGTTGATCCTTAATGGGCCTCCTTCCTCGTACATCTGTATATGGAGCAAACATGAAAAGGGTTCTTCTGTATTGTTTTTGCTTTTGTTTGCCTGTTTTCCTTTTTTTCTTCATTCCACAAACAACCCTGCATGCCAACCTATAACAACTATGTGGCCGATTCACAAACGTAAACTTAGAATTAAGTGTGCGTTTGCTACTTTTTGGTATTGTCGCAAATAAGTTACTACTATTTAATTTACTACTACCAGTTTTACTAGGAATAACACCACTAGTAACTTTACTCGTAGTAACATTATCAAACTTACACCTAATTCCAAGTTAACTACTTTTTGGTATTCATAACGGTAAGTTACTACTAGTAAATTTAATGCTAGTTATTTTACCATAGTTAAATTACAACTAGTAACCTTTCTAGTAGTAACTTTACTAGTACTAAAGTTACTAGTAGTAACTTACCTTTGTGAATACCAAAAAAGTAGTAAATGTACACGTAAGTAGCAGTTTACCTTTGTGAATCATGCCCTGTATTCTTTAACCCACGACCAAGACCAAACCCAGTCAAGTGAAGGCAGCAGATACACCACACCCCTTACACGGAAGGGGCTCCCCTATCTTTCCACCCACAGTTATGTTACCATTATAAAAGCTTAGCAATCACCCAAGGTAATGCTCATGTCCTTGGAAACCAAAGGAGAGAGCAAGGGATAATATTTCACTGAGAGTGAAAACGAGATTACTCCTATTCCCCTGGAAGGAAATCAGTAAAACAAGCCGAGCAGAGGACGGTAGCAGTAGGTTAATGGCCATTTCCTTCGCCCAGCAACTAATATGTTTCCATGGCGCGAAGAGCCTAACCCCTGCCCGTTGAAGTACGTTAGAGCCAATAACTAAGTCTCTTTTTCATTTTCCAGCTCATCCATTTGATCGAGCGTATATACCTCTGGCCATTTTGCCATTAGGTACACAGGGGTACAGGAGAGGGTGCGCCTTTTCTGGGGGCCCACACCTTCCGTCCACCTGTTTTTGGTCCTGAAGAATACCGGGCAATCGCCCAATTGTTAGAAACATGTCGACCAACTCACACCAACACATATAGAGACCCTCTGGTCGTAACTTACCTACCAGGGTCTCGCCATTAAGTATTTTTAACATTGTTCAGTTGCTCTAAAATAAAAATTATGTTTTGAGTTAAACCAGGACAATTTTTAAAAATTTTTTGCACTTACAGTCACAACCTGCTTCACTGTAGTACAGGTGTTGAAGCACATCCTGGTGACGCTAGGTCACCAGGGTGGACCTCGATGATGAAGCATGTCACCACTAGGCTGGTGAGTGAGGGGTTTTAAATAAAAGGTTGAATTTTTTCCTTTTTTGCCAGAAAGTTCACCCTCCAGAGAATTCTTTAAACTCTCCATTGGGAGTGCTCATGTCCTACCAACTTCCTAGATCATTGTTGGGTGCCTGGCATCAGGTGGTGTCTCCTACTGAGTCCAGCCAATATCCCCCCCGCCACACCTCAAATAATCTGGGGCTGCTTTTATTATTATTATTATTAACCCCTTCGCCGCGGCGGGAATTCCGCAGCTGTGCGGGCGGGGCTAGGGGATGGGCGTGGCGCAGGGGTGCTCATGATCATAAATCACAGTGGGCCTGTGCTCATGACGGCCGGGAGCCGTCCGAACTCCGCCCACTGATTAATTCTCCCGCACAGACAAGGAATTAACAGCGCATGGGCGGAGCGGCAACGTTCGGACGGCTCCCAGTCGTCATGAGCACACGCTTACTGTGACTCATGACGGCCGGGAGCCGTCATGAGCACTGATGTGGTTAATTAGCACTTATTGAGAGCACGGCTACCCAGAGGCATCCCAGCACAAGCGGCAAAAACAGGCAAAGAGGGACGCTGGAAGTTGACACGCTGGAAAAGCCAGGTTTTAAGACATTTCCTAAAGGCATGGTGGGAAGTCTTTGAGCACAATTTCAAGGGAAGGGAGTTCCAAAGTTTAGCCGTGTTGTATGAAAAAGATCCACCCCTGCAACGCATCCTATGAATTTTGGGACAGAGGCCAAATTTTGATATGCTGATCGCAGGAGTTTCCTAGGCCGATACGAAGTAATGAGGGACTGGTTAATGTAGGGGCCTATAATCTTGAGGGTCTTGTGGGTGGTACATCAAGCTTTAAAGGTAATTGTAGTAATTGAAGTAAAGAAGTAGATAACAATATATAATTAATTGGATAGGGCATTTATTATGCACTACAGAGAATAACTGGTGGTCCCATCAGAAAGCAAGGAGCTAACTGACTGGGCAGGAATACAGTAGATGATGACATCAGGATTATGGAATGTAAGATTTAAAGGGGTACAGCAAACATAAGTGCAGAGAATACAACAGTAATCCTGTCCTATATGGGTTTCCAATGTAAGGTTTTTAGAATGGGCTTGGCTGACTGCATTCTGTCCGAACCCGACAGAAGTCGGGCAGCGGAATTCTGGGCCACCTGAAACTTCCTTATGGTGGATTTGGTTGCTCCTAGGTACAATGAGTTCCGATAGTCCAGGCGATTTTCAACAGGACATATTCATAAAGAAGAAAGAGGATCATTCTGGCACAAACCAAGTAAAATATATTTTCTGCAAAATTATAATGGAAGTGGAAAACCTCAATTCTGCTAATGCTACCTGTAGTGATTCTGGGCGGTGGGACTGGCACCACATTACTGGATTAATGCCAAGGACTTGGCCTCAAAAGATTCAGAACATTTTTCTCAAGCATTTTAAATCACAACATAGTCACCGTTTTTATCTGTTGTTTTAAATCTGGTGAATGTTTTGACTTTTTTTATTTTTCTATTGGCTGTGTTTTTTCTTTTGTTGTTGCATTTTTCTTTTTTTATTTATTTTGTTGCCTTTCTTTTTCTGCTTCCTCTGTTTCTGGGATGATGGTGTTGAAGGCTGTGATAGTATGTTTGTAGTGAACTGTACAGACCAAGATCCATGCAGGACTTTGTCAGTCAGTGACGGTCCTGAACCACTGACTTGGAGCATCCAGATGGTTTATGTTTATTTTGTTTGCAAGGAAACAGAAATACTGCTGTGTCGGGAAATTGGTGTGGCCAACCAATGCCACGATGCACATTTGTGGTTACTCTGTGTTTTGCAACTTTTACGTGAGCTGCAGTAAGCCGCAGACATAGAACTTACACTGCATTTAAAGATTGTTCACGTGCAGGAAAAGGGACTTTTCTGCACATAAACAATCTTCCCCCCGACACGGGCACTCTTTCACTATGGTGCAAGGGTACCTTCATTGGCACTATCTGCAAAGCAAAAGGGGTAACCCAGTATCCCTCAGAACCTGGGCATGTATGCTATAAACAACAATTGTTCTGTCGGGTAATGTTATTTATTTGTAATTTTCAACATTTGCGGTGGTTGTCACTTATATGTACAATACACTGATTTTGTCACTTATGTACTTTATTCACTTTGTCACTGTAAATAATTATTACTTGAGCTGCTCCGTTGATTGAATTATTAGACAGCCTGTTTTCATGGTAATTTTAGCATTTAATAAAACTCCTTTTTTAAAGCTTTAAATCGAAGCAAATTACTTCTTTTGTAATCATCCACAAGAACACCCTCAGGGTCACGACCAGCAGCGACGACACCCTCAATACTGTCGAACACCTGCACTTCCAGATCCACACTGATCCTATCACCACCCTCAGAGGAACCCTCGTCTACAGACCCCCGAACCCCAGCCATCGTTCAGCGACTCCATTGCCGACTTCGTCAGTACGCACGCCCTCGCCTCCACAGACTACATCCTACTCAGGGACCTGAACTTCCATCTTGAGAACAACAACAACACCAACTCCACCACCTTTTTTTACAACCTCGCCAACCTCGGACTCAGACAGCTCGTCACAACACCCACCCACTCTGCCGGCCACACGTTTGACCCCTCTTCCTTGCAAGCTCCCACAACCCACCATGCATCACAGCACTCAACAGATCCCCCGCCGCTGCTGGAGCAAAGTCACCGTAGACCAGCTAAACACAGCACCCTTGCCCAAGCTCACCCGTCGACCCCACCGACCCCGACACCGCCGCTCGCAACCTTAGACAGTGGATCGACGACTGCGCCAACACTCTTGCCCCGATCAAGAAACCCTTCAACAGACACACCAACAAGAAAGCTGGTTCACCACAGACCTCCACGCAAATCTGCCGAAAACTAGAGAAGAAATGGCACCGCAAAAAGACACCGGATAACTACGCAGCCCACAAAAACGCCATCCGCAGACACCAACACCTCATCAATTCCGCCAAAAGGACCTCCTTCAAAGACCGCCTAGACAACAATGCGCACAAAAGCAAAGAGCTCTTCAACATCGTGTAGGAACTCTCCAACCCCAGCTCCAACACCAACGACACCCACCTTGCAAAGACCTGCGCAACTTCCTTGCCACCTATTTCCATCGCAAGATCACAGACATCCACGAAAGCTTTAACACCCTGCCGGCCCAACAGCCACTGAGACCCCGGCCTCACGGCCACCATCCACACCGATCCCCTGCTCACCTGGACCAACATAAACAACTACGACACATTCAAAATCACGAACACCATCCACTCCGGCTCTCCATCAGAACCATGCCCACACCACATCTTCAACAAAGCCAACGCCACCATCGCACCCCATCTCCACAAGGCCATCAACATCTCCTTCGAGACGCGACCTTCCCGGAGAGCTGGAAGCACGCCAAGATCAATGCCTTACTCAAAAACCCATGGCTGATCCAAAGGACCTCAAGAACTTCCGACCCATCTCCCTGCTCCCGTTCCCGGCGAAGGTCATCGAGAAGAACGTCAACAGACAACTGACCCGCTACCTCGAGGAGAACAGCATGCTGGACCCATCCCAGTCCGGGTTGTGCAGCAACCACATCACCGAAACTACCCTCATCGCCGCCACCGATGACATCAGGGCCCTGCTGGACAACGGCAAAATCACGGCCCTCATCCTCTTGGACCTGTCAGCCGCCTTCGATGCGGTCTGCCACAGCACCCTACGCACACGCCTCCACAATGCAGGGATCCGAGACAAGGCACTGGAATGGACCACCTCCTTCCTCTCAGGCAGAACCCAGAGCGTCCGACTTCCCCCTTTCCGATCCAAAGCCACCAAGATCATCTGCGGCATACCCCAAGGTTCATCCCTCAGCCCAACATTGTTCAACATCTATATGGCACCCCTCGCTCACGTTGCCCGACTGCACGACCTCAACATCATCTCCTACGCCGACGACACCCAGCTGATCCCCTCCCTCACCAAGGACCCCTTCACAATGTGGAAAAGTAAATTTTGCCATGTTATATGTGCCTACGTGTTCCCCATCTTATACTATATGTGCATGATCGATATGCATGTATTCCCCTCTGATCGATTAAAGACACAATTACAGTTGTGTCCATCTCTAGTATGCCAGTTTCCAGTTCTCGTGAAAGCAACGAGTATTAGGCCTTTGTTGCCACATTTTACAGTGTGCACGTTAATTCATTGAATTGTCCCCGTTTCTAGGCCTCAAAAGGGCCCGGACACCAGATTCAGCTCCTGTTTCCTGAACCCTCTCCGAGGAGCGATACAGCCCCCACCTGCATCCCTGACCCTTCGCTTACTTCCTGCCTCGCAGTGCCCGGCCCGGCCTGGCTCTGCCTCCCAGTCTGCCAAGATTATGTTATGCTTCTAGTTATCAGTCCAGCCCTCCTTCTCTGCATTCCTAAGCTACTGAATCGCATCAATAGTTTCCGTCATAGTCTAGTCTTACTGTCTCCATGTAAGAGAAATACTGTATTAATATTCATAGAATATTCCTCGCACACGCAATACATGTAGAATTATGCATGCATCAGTCTTAGTGTCTAGTGGCCTTTGCCCTGATAACTTTTGGATTCTATCAATATGTACTCCAAACACTAGATACTAGATATGCCTTAGGTACATGTCGTTCTGACACTGCAGACTGTAGTCTCCTCTTCTAGCGCAGAAGTCATAGCCCCCAGTTCTCCCTGGTAACACGTCATTGCCCGTTTGCGCGCACCACTAGGTTAAAGGTCCCGGTTGCTCAGGTAGCCCCCTCCATGTTTCCGCCCCGTTCATGACATTTCTGCTACGTTTACATCACATGTCTATGTATACGCCCTGTACACGCCTTCTTGTTACATCATTTCGTCCTTATCTTTCGCGACTGCTACGAGTCACGCCTACTGCTACGCCTACTGTATTGAATGTAATGTATTTGTTTAAGTATATATACTGTGCACCCATGTTAAAAGTTAACCTTATTCCCAGATCCTGCCCCCGGCAGCTGCCATCCGTCTATTCCCATGCAGGCTGTCCTGTTCCGTCCTTTATGCCTGATTAAAGCCTGTAGACTCAAGATACCTCGAATCCTGTCTCTTATTTATTGAGCTATCTGTTTTATTCACTGTATTCAAAAATAGTACCGGTAATTAATTATTTATTTCCCACATAATGGCGCCCGAACAGGGACTTGCCCTTTCCCCACGCGCCGGCGAAGCCACGCAGGCCCCCTGATCCTCTGCAGCCGTGACGGAACCATACCGTGCACGTGCAGATATTTCTGCTTCAAGTATCCCTCAGGCCCACGGAGGAGACGGAGGTTGCGGTCCAGCATCCAGACGAGGCGGTGAGGAACGCGGCGAGTCCCGACCAGAGCCCAAGCCGAGAGTCCAAGGTCCGAGGTATCCGGAGGCCCACCTGTAACTGAAGTCCGAAGTTTCGTAGTCCGTCGTCGTAGCAGTCCAGTCCAGTCCGAGGCCTTCCGTTCTTGCTGCCCGGTGAGTACCGTTGCTGGGGTAGTATCTAGACAGGGTCAATTAATTTGTCTCTGGTCCGTGGGTTTGGGTACACAGATCCAACACGAAGTGTTCACCTAGGTGGACGCGGGTCCTGACGTGTCTCTTTATGGGACCGGTATGTTTCGTACTGTTTCAGCAGTGCATCTAGTAATTCTAGTAAGTTCCGTTCTCGAGAAATTCATGCTCTGTTTTCAGTATACCAGGTAATATTCTGTCCGAACTGTTATTCTAAATGTTATTTAATGTGTTTTCAATGTCGGGGTATGAGTGATTTGTTTTTCCAGTCATTATTGTGTTCATCGTGTATTGTATTGTGTTCGAATTCCAGCCTAGACAATGCCTCTATTCTCCAAGTTACGTCAGTTAAAGACCCGAAAAGGGTTACTAGAGGAAGCAGTTCCTGTCCCGCCTAGGGACAGTCCAGGTCATTTTATGTATCACAAGCATGGCTTAGATGCCATAATATATCTAGACTTATGGGCGGACTATACCAAGGAATTAGAACCGCAATATAGATGGCCCGTATCAGGTACATGGGATGCCGAGTGCATCATGCGAGTAGAAGAAGCATTATGGAAAAAGAAAGCCAGACAGTCCCAGAAAGATGCCATCGAGTTATGGCGCAAAGAATCTCATAAAAGAACCGAAAAAGAAATCAGAAAAACAGAATTAAGTAGGGAATCCTCAGAGAGAGCCCAAGAAAGGGAATTAATCGAAGTAGGTGAACGAGTTAAAGCAGAACAGTCAGACAGACAGAGAAATGCCCTTATCAAGGGTATGTATCCTCTTCTTGCCGAGGGCTTGCCAAAAGCAACCCCGGAGGCACCATGTAATTTTCCGCCGCCATTAGTTCCGATTAAGCTACGTCATAAACCGACCGCAGCTGATATTTTTCTCTCGTCCTATTTGGACGATACAGTCCCAGAATATGCAAATCCTGTTCCGCCTGCTCCCGTAAATAATGTAATTCCTGTTCCTCCAGCCACCGGGGCACCCGTTACAGCATCTGTTACGGCACCCCCGGTCCAGCCTACAGTACATGCGCCCGCTACATCAGTCACTCTGCCAGCACATACAGTACCCACCGACGATTCCAGTTTAGGAGCCGCGGGGGGAAGTCCTCCTGGAACCCCGCCTCAACACAGACGTATGACGTTACTTGAGCTACATGAACGAGCGTTACAGCGTTCGCCAAAAATTCAAACATTTACAGATATCAAGCGAGCACTTACCGAATGCCGTTATGATCCAGTTCCAGGCGATGGTAATATGGTCATATATTCATTACGTTTAAGACGGGTGACCGACTATTTGGACACCCTGCCCAATATGAAAGAATATCTAGACAGAATATATCGTTTTATCCGTACAGGAGTAGATCCAGAAAGTGTTCGCGACGCCATGGCTCAAAGAAAAGTCGAGACCCAGCTTATGCTTTTAAAGTTTCTAATTAATTGTTTAATAAGAGAACAAGATTATCCGGATAAAGATCCAGAAGAAATGAAAGTCTTGACTAGGTGGAGTGACCATATAACCGAGGGAAGACACAAGACACAGAACTGTATAGAGAGTATGTACAAAAATATTCGTAGGGAAATAATAAAGTTACACGAGAAACGAGAAGCAGCACAAGTAACCGAGAAAGAAGACAACTCTGATAATGAAGAGGTAGATGACGAGAATCCCTCCAGAATAGCGTATGTAGGTAGAACTAGACTTCCCGACCGACATTCACGTCCCGATCACAAGAAAGTTTTCCCTCCTCCAGTACCAGAACAGGGTTCTCTTGAACAAGTATTCCAAGCTACCGATCACATTCTGAAATCACGAATAGGTTATAGTGAACTTAGTACAATGCATGAACAAGAACTAGCCCGATCAGCAGTCCGATGGATTACTGATTCTACCACTTTTCCAGACGAAATAGTGGCACAAATGTTTCTGAAATTGCCCCCAGCCGAGCAGCGACTGGTGGGTATGTATATGATCCAGCACCTCATTACACTGTATGAGGGACAGCATTCTGATCCAGGTCCATTACATGATGTTTTGAACGAGTTACTCCAGTATAGATGGAGAGGTCTAGGTACTGATTTAATTAGTATCATTCTAGAACAGCGCCACAAATATCGAACGTTTCTGAATCCGCATTTTGTTCACGTCTCACCCCCAGAAAGTAAATCATTCTACATAGATAGACAGCATCCGTTACGAGAAGTACACCCAGTTAGAGGAACGGGTGGTGAACTAGAACGAGTATTTGTTTACACCCCTATCACAAAGATGGAACTCTTAGAGATGAAAAAGTTAATTCCCTGTCACGATAAAGATCCAGCAGGGTTCCATCGAGAATTAAAAGACATGCTCCGTATGGGAGAATACACGTATCCTGATATCATTAAAATGTTAAAGGTCCTGTTGCCCGCAGGGGTATATGAAAAACTCAAGGGAAAAGAATGGGAGGTGGGAGAGAAAAAGATTGATTGGACAGCTCTAGAAGCTGAAGATAATATACGAGTACCAGGTACCGGTCTTGGGGAGAAATGTAAAGATTTGCCCGAGTTATTGATACAAGTTTTACCAAGATTACTAGCCACGAAAAAGGAAGATTGGGATGCAATTTCAGCTTGTAAACAGAAACAGGATGAAGACACTAGTGATTTTTATTCTAGATTTGAAAAATGTTTTATTATTAAAAGTGGTCTGAAAACGAGTAGTGAATCGTACCCTCATCTTTTTGTCACCAAACTAGTCGAGAATTCAAGTCCACAAGTTAAAAATCGAGTTTTGAAGGTCGAAAGTACTTGGCAAGCTAATACTCCGTCACAAATGTTACAAATGCTCCAGTATCACCAGAATAGAATCAGGGAAGAGCAAGAACACGAAAGGAGACGTATGAAAGACACGAAAATGAAAGTATTAGTTGCACAATCTGTTCCACAAGACAGTCAGAAGAGGGGTCCGAATCAAGCCAGTCATCCTGCAGCTCCCGTTAAAGGGACTTGCAATTACTGTAAACAGCCAGGTCATTTTATAAACGAGTGTGCAGTTCTGAAACACAACATAGCTACTGATAAGACTAAAGAAAGACCACGTCCGCCTAGGCAAGAACAAATTTCACAGACTTCTCAGTCACCACAGAATGCACAACAGACAGTTCCAGCACCGCAGCCTATCGCTGCAACACAGCATGTTACACAGCAGATGTACCAGTATGCCCAGACAGAGTATCCAGATTATCAGCCGTATTCATGAAACAGCCTAGAGAGGGAGGTAGGCTTGCCTCTCATCGAGATACCTGTAGATCAAGAGGGTCCCTATGTACACAGTCAAGTATTAGGGAAAGACAGAAAGTTTCTGATTGATACAGGGGCAAGTAGGACTACTATCAGTCATGACGAGGTTCCAGGGGCTCCGCTCTCAGGCTCTAGAAATGTTTCCCTTGGATTTTCAGGAAAGCCGATTGTTAATGAAATTTCGAAACCAGTTACTCTAGAAGTTGGTCCACTGTCCCGAACTACTGATTTGTTACTCACGAAATCTTGTCCAGAAAATTTGTTAGGCATTAAGACATTGAAAGAATTAGGAGCAGTTATTTGTTGTTCCCCAGAGGGGGTTCGTTTGTTTTTAAGAGACTTTAAAGGTCATTATGTATTACGTGATTTCGATCCAAGATTATTGAATGTACCACAGCATTTATGGGCGCAAGGTCCAACTGATGTAGGTTGTATGCATATCACACCCCATCGTGTGACTCTGAAGCCAGGTGTGGTTTTGCCACGAATCAGACAGTACAAATTGCCGCCTGAGGCTGTAGCAGCCTTATCCAAAATTATTGACGAGCTTATTGCTCAAGGAGTGGTTGTAGAAACTGACTCCAATGTATGTAATTCTCCTATCATTCCAGTTCTGAAACGTACTGATCCAAATGCACCTCCAGTATATCGATTAGTGATTGACCTTCGAGAACTTAATAAATGTATCATACCTCAGTATCCAGTAGTCCCAGATATTTCATCCCTATTGACAGCCATTGATTCTGAAGCCACGTTCTTCACAGTTATCGATCTCAAGAACGCATTTTTCAGTGTCCCCATTCATCCAGACAGCCAGTACCTTTTCGGTTTCTGTTTAAATGGAAGAAGCTATAAATTCACACGAGCTCCTCAAGGTTTCACAGAAAGCCCTAGTATTTACAGTCAAGCACTTAAGAGACAACTAGACAATATTCACATGCCAACTGACACTGCCCTGCTCCAGTATGTCGATGATCTACTGATCACAGCCCGTTCTGAACGTGACTGCGAACGTGCATCACTTACAGTTCTGTATTTTCTGGCCGAGCAGGGGCACAAGGTGTCTCCTTCCAAATTACAATTCTGTGTCCAGCAAGTGGTCTACTTGGGACACTTACTGTCCAAGTGGGGTAGGCAGTTGACACCTGACTGTATCCAGTTAATAGCGAGTCTTCCACAGCCCAAGACACAGAAGGAGGTACGAGCTTTTATCGGCCTTACTTCTTACTGCAGACAATGGACTCCTCAGTATGCATTTCTAGCCAAACCACTGATACAGTTAACGACACAGGAGGCAGCCGTATCGACTGTCCTCCCTTGGACCCAGGAACATACACTTGTTTTTAATGAATTAAAGAAAGCCTTATGTCAAGCACCGGTTCTAGCAACACCGAACTACAGTAAGCCTTTTACACTTTTTGTCACAGAACGTGATGGTACTGCATTATCTGTTCTCACACAAGATCAAGCGGGACAATACAAGCCCTGTGCTTATTTCTCGAGCACATTAGATCCAGTAGCCCAGGCTCTGCCTGCGTGCCTCAAGTCAGTTGCAGCCACAGCTCTAGCGATCAGACAAAGTGATTCCATAGTGTTAGGACACTCCCTGACAGTACAAGTTCCACACTCCGTGGAAGTTCTTTTAAACCGAACCCAGACTCAGCACTTGACAATTGCACGTTTAACAGGTTATGAACTGACACTGTTCCAGCCACACATAGAAATCAGACGCTGCAACATTCTAAATCCTGCTACACTGTTACCGTCAGTTACTTCAAATCCTGCCACACATGACTGTGTGGAAGTTGTTAACACTATGACAAAGCCAAGACAAGATCTGACAGATATTGCATTACCTGATCCCGACCTGACACTTTATGTGGACGGTTCATGTATGAGAACAAGTACAGGAAAACTAGTAGCCGCGTATGCAGTGACTACTGAAACCGAAGTTATAGAAACACATCGTATTGACGCCCTGTCTGCTCAAGCAGCAGAGCTAGTCGCTCTGACCCAAGCCTGCATACGTGCCAAGAACCTGAAAGTAAACATATATACAGATTCACGTTATGCATTCGGAGTCGTACACGACTTTGGAGTGCTCTGGCAGGAGAGAGGTTTCATGACTTCTCATGGAACCAAGATTCAGCATGGTCTCCTCATTCAAGCTCTGTTAGATGCAATACATTTACCGACAGCTATTGCTATCATGAAGTGCAAGGCACATACGAAAGTCACTGACATTATTTCCCAAGGTAACGATCTAGCAGATCGAACAGCCAAACTTACAGCTCAGACTCCAGACATTCCAGTTAACACGACACAGACACCCACTCCAGATCAGACTACTTGTATGACAGTTAAGGACCCTACACAAGATGTCATAGACATACAGTTACATGCTACTCCCGAAGAAATCAAGAAATGGTCCGAACAAGGAGGGGTCCAGACAGATCAAGGATGGTTGATGAAGGGAAAAGCCACATGGTTTCTCCCCGACTCTATGGTTCAAGTCATTATCAATACCGCACATAGTCCAGCACATCTAGGAGAAAAAGCTATGTTAGACAGTATTCAGAACCTTTGGTTCAACAAGCATTTACGAGCTGCAGCTAAGCAGAAAGTCCGTACCTGTATGATATGTTGTCAGTTCAATCCAGGTAAAAGTGTCCCGGTGGAACAAGGTGGATTCCAACCTCCTGACCACCCTTTTGAGGTCCTCCAGATGGATTATATTCAGATGGAGCGATGTCGAAGTTTCAAGTATGTCCTCGTAGTTGTATGCGCTTTGTCCAGGTGGACAGAAGCATATCCAGTTCCAGATTACACAGCTGCGACCACTGCCAGGCAGTTGGTTCGTGAGTTCTTTCCCCGCTATGGACTCCCTAGGGTCGTGTATTCAGATAACGGCCAGCCATTCTCATCCGAGCTCATGAAACATGTTTCCCTTCTGTTAGGGTACCAGTGGAAGTTCCATTGTGTGCGCCATCCTGAAGCAACCGGTCTAGTAGAGAGACATAATCAGACTTTGAAAATCCGCATTGCAAAAGTATGTAGAGAAAAAGGTGTAGACTGGTTAGTTGCCCTGCCAGTCGCTCTATTCTATATGAGGATGGTTGCACATTCCAGATCAGGTCTGTCCCCGTATGAGGTCGTATTCGGCCGCCCTCCAAACATGTGGGGTACACCTAGACCCCGTAGTATTACAGACGTTTCCAGTAATATGCTGACAGATTACCTAGCTTCCTTGATGTCTGCCCTACACTCTTGTCGTTCACAGGTTGCCGCTGCATTTCCAGACAACACCGAGGTGAAACCGCATGAAGTCGTTCCTGGGGAACATGTATTGGTCCGCAATTTTGATCGTTCAAGTCCGCTGGAGCCCCGGTGGAAGGAGCCTCGAATGGTGTTGTTGACAACAAGGACCGCCGTGAAACTAGAGGGCAGGAAGGGCTGGGTCCACACCAGTCATATCAAAAAGTTCCATGGATTGCGACAAAAGACTTTTGCTAAGGACTGCCTTATTCCTAAAGACTGCCTAAAAACAGACTCTGAACTCAAGCTTAGAGAAAACTCCGCAGCAGGAGTATAAAGCAAAATTGAGGTCTAGTAAAATAAGTCAGCCAGTTTAATTGTCTAAGTCCCTCTCGGGTGAAACGGTTAGACAGGTTCCTGACATGTATGAGATAGACCCCCACAGTGAGAGAGTTAGTCAAAACTCTAAAAGATGTATTATCGTTCTATTCTTCTTGTTATTTTTGAGTCTTATGGTTACCTGCACAAGTTATGCTTTATATTTATGTTTTCCAATTTCACATGTACATATGTTTTCTAATGCTACAGTAGAGCACACATTTAGTGATCTGCCTCCTCACGAGCTATCCTATCGTCTTGCCATGCGAAACAATACATTCATCCGAATGTTACACTATTCACACCAGACCAGCAATGCTACTAATTGTTGGGTGTGTGGTCGACTCCACCCTTTCCAGACACCGAAGGGAGTTCTGCCACTCTTTCCTTATCCGTTTTCACATAATGGTTCGTGTGGAGCATGGTCCACGTTAACGTCATCCTCAACTGATATGTCCCTTCTGAATCGAACATGTTTCCCAGACAAGCAAGGTCTTTCCCATAGAACAGGGTTAGAACTAGAAAATGAAGTATATGATTTAGGTAATTATTCCTCGAATTTCATGGTCCTGAATGTTCAGTCCGATACTACTCCAGATTTGCCTGCTATTTCAGTACTACCAGTCAAAGGCGAATTATGTGTCAGAAAGAATGGATCCGCACATGTAGGACATAGTGATTGTACTACTACTGTCGAGTATAGTGACAGTGGGAAATCTATTTTCAAAGCCTCACGTCATTCTTATTTTGTTTGTGGTCAGACCGCATATGTTCGTCTGCCCCTCGATTGGGATGTAACATGTTACATTGCCTTCCTACTGCCACCAGTTTTTCTAGCCCCATCTGATTATCATAGAAGGGAGATTGAGTCCCCAATTGTCGATCAAACTGAAACTACTCTAGAACAATATCAAGACTTCAATAAAGGTTTCTTTTTCTTTATAGGACCTGTCCAGAATAGTAAGTTAATACGTAGGTTAACCAGAACCCTTGAAGCAGTAGTGAATGAGACTACTTCTGCTCTAGGTAACTTAACCGAAGAGCAATCTGCTATGAGATTTGTCGTTCTCCAAAATCGTCTCGTTCTTGACGTCATACTGGCCGATAGAGGAGGAGCATGTAGAGTCATCGGATCTAGTTGCTGCATTTTCATTCCTAATAACGCGCCGTCTGTTTATTCAGCTATAACCAGACTTCATAAAATTGCCCATCAGTTACACCAGAATCCAGGCACCTGGACATGGTCCGGTTGGCTCTGGAGTATCATATCTGCCTGGGGATGGAAAGTATTGTCATTCCTAGGTATTGCAGTAATGATCATTTTCAGTTGCTGCCTCTGTATACAATGTGGCCCTGCGATTTGCGGCATGTGTGCTACCTCTTGTATTCCTAGTCCTAAATCCCGTTCCAAGACAATTCGAGACGAGCAAATGATGCTATATGAAATGATAGATGGTATCATGAATATTGATGTTTCCTGATGGAAACGTAGGGCACAAGGAGGGAATGTGGAAAAGTAAATTTTGCCATGTTATATGTGCCTACGTGTTCCCCATCTTATACTATATGTGCATGATCGATATGCATGTATTCCCCTCTGATCGATTAAAGACACAATTACAGTTGTGTCCATCTCTAGTATGCCAGTTTCCAGTTCTCGTGAAAGCAACGAGTATTAGGCCTTTGTTGCCACATTTTACAGTGTGCACGTTAATTCATTGAATTGTCCCCGTTTCTAGGCCTCAAAAGGGCCCGGACACCAGATTCAGCTCCTGTTTCCTGAACCCTCTCCGAGGAGCGATACAGCCCCCACCTGCATCCCTGACCCTTCGCTTACTTCCTGCCTCGCAGTGCCCGGCCTGGCCTGGCTCTGCCTCCCAGTCTGCCAAGAGTATGTTCTGCTTCTAGTTATCAGTCCAGCCCTCCTTCTCTGCATTCCTAAGCTACTGAATCGCATCAATAGTTTCCGTCATAGTCTAGTCTTACTGTCTCCATGTAAGAGAAATACTGTATTAATATTCATAGAATATTCCTCGCACACGCAATACATGTAGAATTATGCATGCATCAGTCTTAGTGTCTAGTGGCCTTTGCCCTGATAACTTTTGGATTCTATCAATATGTACTCCAAACACTAGATACTAGATATGCCTTAGGTACATGTCGTTCTGACACTGCAGACTGTAGTCTCCTCTTCTAGCGCAGAAGTCATAGCCCCCAGTTCTCCCTGGTAACACGTCATTGCCCGTTTGCGCGCACCACTAGGTTAAAGGTCCCGGCTGCTCAGGTAGCCCCCTCCATGTTTCCGCCCCGTTCATGACATTTCTGCTACGTTTACATCACATGTCTATGTATACGCCCTGTACACGCCTTCTTGTTACATCATTTCGTCCTTATCTTTCGCGACTGCTACGAGTCACGCCTACTGCTACGCCTACTGTATTGAATGTAATGTATTTGTTTAAGTATATATACTGTGCACCCATGTTAAAAGTTAACCTTATTCCCAGATCCTGCCCCCGGCAGCTGCCATCCGTCTATTCCCATGCAGGCTATCCTGTTCCTGTCCTTTATGCCTGATTAAAGCCTGTAGACTCAAGATACCTCGAATCCTGTCTCTTATTTATTGAGCTATCTGTTTTATTCACTGTATTCAAAAATAGTACCGGTAATTAATTATTTATTTACCACAACCACCAAAACCAACCTCCATGAAGGAATGAAAGCCATAGCCGAGTGGATGAAGAACAGCTAATTGAAGCTGAACTCGGATGAGATGGAAGTCCTCACCCTCGGCCCCACCCCCTCGGCCTGGGATGGCTCCTAGTGGCTGACCGCACTGAGAGTAGCACCAACACCCACCGACATTACACACAACCTAGGGTTCATCCTCGACTCCACTCTCTCCATGACCAAGCAGGTCAACGCCGTGTTGTCCTCGTGCTTCAACAGCCTCCGCAAGCTCCACAGGATCTAAAAGGGGGATCCCCACAGAGACAAGAAGAATGGTCACTCAGGCCCTTGTCAGCAGCAGGTTAGACTACGGAAACGCCCTCTACGCAGGAGCCTCGGCCAAACTCCTGAAATGACTACAACGCATACGGAATGCCTCTGTACGCTTGTTCCTTGACATCCCTCGCCACAGCCACATCACACCCCACCTGAGAGATCTGCACTGGCTTCCAGTCAACAAGAGGATCACCTTCAAGCTCCTCACCCACTCACACAAGGCACTCCACAACACCAGACCGGCATACCTCAACAGACGACTCACCTTCTATACCCCGAACCGCCAGCTCCGCTCCCCCGACCTCGCCCTCCCGCATCCGAAGAGCAACCAACAGCGGCAGATCGTTCTCCCACCTTGCCGCCAAGACCTGGAACACCCTCCCCATCCACCTACGGCAGACCCAGGACCTATTAACCTTCAGGAGGCTACTCAAGACCTGGCTATTCGAGCAGTAGCAGCACCCCTCCCCCTTCCCCCCCAGCGCCTTGAGACCCTCATGGGTGAGTAGTGCGCTTTACAAATGTTCTGATTGATTGATTCTGAATAAATATGGAATTCTATTTGTGTTTTAGCGCCATTGGTTCATTGGCACAAGGCAGCCAATGTTAGCGCCATCGCAGGGGGAAATGCAGGGCTGCACCATATTATAGTAGATATGTTGCAGCCCTGCGTTTCTAAAGTGATGAAGCGTGTTGTTAGCCTTTTTGGCTGAACAACGAGCTTTGCCACTTTATTGTAAATATGCCCCTTAGTGTGCTTTCTGCACTGTGGGGGAAAATAATGGGAATATATGCGACCCTCCCTCCCCAACAAGGAGGACAGAAAGACCCTATTTGGCCCAGGGGTGGGGGGCCTAGAGGTGCCGGAAGAAAGCAAGGATGGGCTGCCCCATTCCTTTTTTTCTAAAAAAGCTTTTTTTAGGTTTCTAGTGGAATTTCTGCCCACCCAGGGTGGGCACATTAACTAACAGTAAACACCAGAGTCTGCACCCAGGGTTCAGAAAGGCTGCTTTGACCAGCAGGGTTTTAAAGGGCAGCACAAGGCTATGTGAAACTGCACTCCACCCCCTCCTAGCATTATGAAAGTGAGATTTATTGCCTTTGCAAATTCATAATTGAATGTATTCCATCCCTGATGTCTAGTGGACTTTCTGTCCTACTGGCAGAAGACGGGCTTTCTGTCCTACTACGGAGAAAACTGTGAGTAATCCCCTCAATTTGACCCCTCCCAATTGAGTAGAAATACTACATTAGCCCCTCTGTGCACAAGAGAGATTCCCTGCATTTCCGATCATCTTTAAAAGAAGCCAGGCAAACAGGCTTCATTTATCATCATACGTCTCCACAGGAAGTGACATCACAGAATTTCCCAGCATCCATCTACATAGGAACTTCCTTCTCCCTTCTTCTGTGTACTCCTTAGGCCATCCCACCACCCCCTTCAAAAGGGTAGACACAGACAAGAGGATGCATGTTTGGACCTGTTAGAGCCAGAACCCCGTCTGCACGGAAACCTATAAAGTAAGATATTATTATGTGATTCACCCAGCACCCCACACTACCAGTTTCCACAATCACACAGAGACCTAGAAGACACAATCACTCACAATGCATCCTCACTACACATAGACCCAACCTCGTACACATCCCATTAACCACCACAAACCATCAAACTACAGAACACACATTCCAAATCATGCGCCTTGAGACCCTCACGAGTGATTTGCATGCTTTACAAATCTTGGATTGGTTGATTAATGCTCAATAACACTCGGTCTGTAGTACCCCAGACACCAGACATCTCAGACTTCATCACAAGCTTGGCACCCTCTTCATCACAGAAACATAGCTCTCTCTGACATCCTTGCACATCTAGACATCCTTTATCCCACAGGCTACAGCATCTGTCATGCGAACCGCACATATAAGAAGGGAGAAGTCCTCATAAGTCCTTCTGGTCTGAACCCTTGACAAGTAAGTGAAACTCAATTCCACTTCCCACTCTCTGCATCTCAGACAGCCACCTTCCATCTCATTAATAGGCCTTCTGGGGCAGAACACGGGCTTTGGTGATGAAATATTAAATATCGTCAACACCTCATCCATCCTACACCATCATCTTGGTTGACTTCAACTTCCTTGTTAACTCAGACTCAATAAAAACAAAAGACATCAATCTTATCGACACACTTAATGTAGCACAGCATGTCACCCAACCAACACATTCCAAAGCATGCATCTATGACCTTCTGTTCTCAACATCAGCAACCACCTAAAGCAAACTCCCCATAGCCCTGGGCTACAATAACCACCTCTACATCCCTTGCTATCTTCTCACTGTCATACCAGGAAACCAAGGTGAACCCAAAAGAGAAGATCGAACCTTGAGATAACTCAAAGACTTCTCCATTGACAACCGATTGCTTGAACTTACATCTCGCCCTGCAACTCAGCGTCCAAGGCCAACAGCCTTCTAAACCAACATTTTTGGGTAAACTATGTGAACAGTCGCATTTCTTCTAAAATGTGCAACTGCAAACCAAAACCTTCAGCACCCTGGAACTTTAAAGACCTTGCTGAGATAAAATCTTCCATCCGCTGACATGAACGAAAATGGAAGAAAACCACAGCTCCCAATGACCTCATTATTTTCACGTGCCTCCAAGCCACACAGAAAAAACTCATCACATCAGTCAAGGAAAAGTAGTATACCAACACCATCAAAGAAAACACTAACACGAGCAAAACACTTTTCAGTGAAAAAATACAGAAGATCTCACAGCACATCAACAGAAAACCTGTTTCTACTCTTACACCCACCCCTTGTCATAGAATATCACAAGGGTTATCCTTCAAAGCTCTATCTCTTGGAGATCTCGCTGACATATGCCCTTAAAGCATCTTCCAATAAAGATGATGTCTTACCGACGTATGGAGGAGTGTGGCTCAATGGTTAGAGCAGCAGACCCTGATGCTGAGTTATGGCCAGGGACCAGGGTTTGATTCCCGCCTCGGCGGGGTCTTGGGCTCAATTTCCTCGGACCTGTTAATTCTCGCCTCGGTGCCTATTCTAATCACGGGCCCCACGCTGCAACTCTGGGCAATGGCTTGCTTAGCCTCCACACCGGCACCAACAGCGCTAAGGATGCCTGGCTTCACCCTGGGGGTGCCCAGGAGTGGACACTTCACAGGGAAAGCCAGGAGGGGTTCCACAGCGGTATGAGTATCAGCGCCAGGAAGCCGAATAGGCGACACCGCAAGGTGACCGTCTGGTGACAGTGCGCTCTATAAGTACCATGACATTTACATTTACGTCCTTCACCAAAACTCTGCTGAGGAAAGCTCTCTTGCCCCTACTCACCATTGTCCATAGCTCTCCCAATCAAGGCATTTTCAGAGAAGCTCTCAAGGCAGTATAGATTCTCCCACTCCTAAAGAAACCTACACTACATCTTGATGACATCGCCCACTACTGGCATCTCTAACCTAACCTTCATTAGCAAGATCACTGAAAAAGCGGTCTAAGCTCAACTCTAACCATTTCCTGCCAGTCTACCAATATGGCTTCAGATCAGGGTGCAACATGGAGACTGCTACCTAACACACTTTAGTCAACACCCTGCTGACTACAGATGAAGATGACCCCTGCCTCCTGATATTACTGGTCCTCTCAGATTCCGTTGACACAGTCAACTGTGTCACCCTCACATACACCCTGAAATCTCACATTTTATTAACTGGCTAAGTCTTTTATTGGTGGTTCTTTACCTGCATTTCCACGTCCCACCAGTTAGTTCACATCGGCACGTGCAGTGCCCATAAACTCCATATCACTTGTGGAGTCCTCCAGGATTTCATACTGTGCCCGTCATCCTCAACTTGAGTATCTACTCACCGGCAACAGCACCAAAATTCACCAATCTGCTGATGATAGACAGCTCAACTTGGAAGTCTGATCCACTCCACACATCAAACATCTCAACACTACCTGCACCGTATCTGTATCTGGATGCCCACTGGCTACCTGAAGCTCAACCCAAACAAGGCTGATAATTCCTATTATTTGCCACGATAATCATCCATGAAATAGTACAGACCAGGCTTAATCTCATTAACATTGATGGCTTTGAACCTCAGTTTTTACTGAATGCCCCAGGGTACCTTATAAGCTACGGTATAGCCAGGGCTTGAAGATATATTAACATATCACCCTCATCCTGATGTAATTCCATTGACTCCCCTTGCCGGCCCGCACCATCTTCAAAAACAGGCACATCATTAATAAAGCTATTATGACCAGCACACACGCTTATCTTGCAGACAAACTCTTTCACGGTCCTTTTCTAAGACTTTCTGACATGCAAAAAGGCTTTCTGACATTGTGAGAAGGAGTGGTCGCAAACCCTGCCATTTGGGACTGGTAAGCTTTCCAACCTTAGATCATCCTGGAATGTGAAGCATAACTTCTCAAAATAAGAAGGTTGAAATTACCTGTTTTGTTAAGAAGCAGAGAATTGCCAGTTGAAATTGTGGCACCAGCAACATCCCCATACCCATCAGCATCACCCCAATTCTGCTCCAATTTAGGAAAATGTTAAAGACACATATTTTTGAAGAACACTACACAACAATGCAGAAACAGCCCACAAACCATCTGCATCTCCAATCACTCACTGACTCTATGCCTGCTTTTGACCCTGTACATTGCCCCGCTGTCTACTGACTAGTGTCAAGTCCTCTAGCAAAGGACATTGTTATATAAGTAGGTCAGCAGACTAGCTGGTCCAGGCAGAAGTGAGATGCCAGGAACTTCCTGGGTGGAGACTCTAAGCACTAGTTTTTCCTATCACTACATCGAGGAAAGCAGAGAGAAGAGTATCTCTACATCAGTAGGCCGTGTATAAAAGATGAGGAATTAATAAAGATGAGTTAATAGCCTTATGCCAGGTACTGTCTTTTATGCAGAGTGTTATGTCTGCTAGTGCTGTGAAGAGGAATTAATCCAGAACAGGACAGCTAGGTTTGCACTACACAAATACCACATATATACATGCATACATTGGTGTGAGAATGTGACGTTCACCACATTGCAGAGGCGGTGGGATGAATGCAAATATCATGTTCTATACACTAAGACAGGTTAAAATAACAAAAGATCATAATAATTATAAACATATCAACAAGTTGCAAAATATAACACAAAGCATACTGTTGGATCTGGCCCTTTTTGCAGGGTCATCCCAGAACAGTTTGCCTTCCTCTTGTATTTTCTCTGGCCTGTTGTTGTTGGTTTTATGACTCTGGGCACTTTTGCACTGCTGATCAGTGCTAAAGTGCATGCGCTCTTTCTTGTAAACTTGGTAAGATTGGTCTACACCTGTTTGGCATATTTAATTTACCTTGAAGTCCCCTGTACAGTGGTATCCCATACACCCAGGGCCCGTAAATTAAATGTTAATAGTGTGCTTGCAATGCTGCTTACGCCACCCACCGAAGTAGCCTTCAAACTTATCTCAGGCCGCTGCAGTGTTTGCACGTGCAGTTTACTGCCACAGTGAAGTGGCTTGCAAACTGTTTGCTACGTCTGAAACTCTGCTTTTACTACATATAACTCACCCCAAAGGTAGGCCCTAGCTAGCCCTATCGGCAGGGTGCTGTGTAGGTAAAAGGTAGGACATGTGCCTTAACAGTGTGGCATGTCCTGGTAGTGACAAACAGCCTGTTTAGTTTCTCACTGCTTTGAGGCTGCCCTCTCATAGGACTGCATTGGGGATTCCCTGTAATGTGCCTCAGTGGTAATTTCTGATATGAGAGGGGTAGGGTGACCATGTTTGGTATTTTTGGAATATAATAATAGTGATAAATCCTGCTTATTGGTGAAAGCAGAATTGTCATTACTATTTTAGAAATGCCACTTTTAGAAGTGGGCATTTCTGGGTGCTTATGTGTCTTTGTGCCCTGCCTGGATGCGCATTCACTATCTGGTTTTGACTGACAGGAAAGAGGGGATGCGCTATTCACTCTAGACAGTCACAAGGGGGGGTGAGGTATGCATGCCCTTTCCTGGGTGACTCAGCGCTAGGCTGAATTGACCTTGGCTGCATTTAAAGTAACTAGAGGAGTTTCCTTTGCACCTGAATAGGCCTGGTCTGCATTTGAAGTGGTGGGAGGAGTTGCACCTGGAACACTTTTGGCATTGGGACCAAAGCTCTGCCAGAAGGACTGTCTGCGCTGCACAAAGGACTCATCTGGACTGTACTTCTGCCTTTGCCATGCTGCCTGCTACTGGATGGGTAGCCTAAAGGACTCACTGGATTGCTTTTTTGCTTGTTGCCCTGCTGCTAGCTGCTCCTTGACTTTGGATACCCTAAGGCACTGTAGTGAGGTGAGGAGGAACCGTCAACCCTGCCCTCTATCTGCCTGGATGTGCTGGCCTGACTGCCTCAGTGGTGCACCACCAGTGTACCCAGCGCATGGTGAGCACTTTACTTTTTCATTTTTAAACTGTTGCCACAGAAAAGTGTGTGTGAAGTGATTCATTTTCCCACTGTTTTTGAGGGTCGGTGTAGGGACAGCACCTACTTTGTTTCCTGTGTGGACTGGCGCGTACGGAGGGCTGTATGCTGGTTGCTGACAGCAGCATGGTGAGCACTTCAACTTTTTCATTTTAAACTGGTGCCCCACTGGTCGTGGTCCTTACATCGTTTTTCCACCTGTCTGCAGCCGGGGCTCTGCTACATGGCCCCAGGCTGCAGGACGATACGCAATATGCACGCAAACCCGTCCTGGCCGTTCTCCAGTGTTGCTGGGGCAACGCACATGTCCCCCCCACGGGGGCAGGGCCCGACTGCGAGAAGAAGCCAGGAATCCCGGAAAGGAAGATCCCAGGGAAGATCCTGCCGACACGAGCCCTTTCACGGCCTCTTTCACCAGGTAACCGAGCGGGGGAGAACCCTTGACGAAGGTCCCGCTCGGTTCCAGGGCCCTTCCTGTGTCAATTTCTCCCGAAGCAGCAGCCTGTGCGGTCACGGGCAGCTGATCCTACCTGGGAGTAGAATGCGGTGCACCTAGGGGAGGCCGCAGGAGGTCTCCTGCACCGTAGGGGGGTCGAATATATGGTCCAAGGATTATTTACCATCAACACCAAAGGAGGTGACCAGCTGTTGCTGAACGCTATGTTTTGGCTTTTATTAGAGTATTTCTCCTAAAATTAGTGCAGGTGCAGATACTGTATTTCCCCTAAAATTAGTGCCGGTGCACTGTGCCCTATGTAAGTATTCCACTATGTGGGATACACACACAGTCACTTGCCCTGCCTGCACACTGGTCATGACTTTTATTGTTTTGGCCCGGTACTATCTGAAAGGGGGCACATTATGGGGCTCATTAGGATGGCGGACGGAAGAGCCACCGCGGCCCTGGAGTAGGCGGAAAAAGCCTTTTCCGTGTCCGCCTGCCGCGGATACTCCGTCCGCCATATCAGGATAGGAAAACGTGTCAAATTTCCGTCCGCGACGGAAAAGCACGCACCGCCGCCGAACTACACACGACCACGTGGCGGACGGAACACATCCGGAGGCCCCGCCGTACGTACTGACGTCTAAGACCGTCCCCCAAATCAAGATGGCGGAAAACACACATAAAACCGCAGCGGAAAAACAACCTGTCTGAACACGGCGGAATCCCCACAGCGAACATAGGTGACATAGCAGAGATACCCACCGCAAGCTGACCACCACCATGGACCCAGCGCTACACGCTTTCCTTATGCTCTTCGCGATCCACCACGTCCTAGTCATGGCCCACTATGGACGACGACGCAGGTAAGGCACAAACCATTGGCTGTCTGGAGGGGAATATCAGCAAGGGACGTGACGTAGGGAGGGGGAGTGTCATGTTACCGAAACCACTGATGAGAAGCATATACGAATACACATTTGTAGTACGCGAGCAGGAATGACAACGACAGACCACGAGACTTGATAGACTACCTTTATTGTACAAAATAGGGGTATAATCACAGTGTATGCGTGAGCATGGGCAAAGTGGGCACCAGAGCAGCCACATCATTGGCAGTTAACGAGAGGGCAGAATGCAGTATCAGAGCTTCAACAGGGCATTGTGCAGTACAGAGCAGGTACATCATTGGCAGTTAACGAGAGGGCAGTATGCAGTATCAGAGCATCAACAGGGCATTGTAGAGTACAGAGCAGGTACATCATAGGCAGGTAACGCGAGGGCAGTATGCAGTATCAGAGCATCAACAGGGCATTGTGCAGTACAGAGCAGGTACATCATAGGCAGGTAACGAGAGGGCAGTATGCAGTATCAGAGCATCAACAGGGCATTGTAGAGTACAGAGCAGGTACATCATAGGCAGGTAACGAGAGGGCAGAATGCAGTATCAGAGCTTCAACAGGGCATTGTGCAGTACAGAGCAGGTCCATCAGAGGCAGCACGTGAGAGGGGCTAAGTGCATCAACAGTCCATTGCACAGAACAGGTCCATTAGAGGCAGCACGTGAGAGGGCAGAATGCAGTATCAGAACAGCAACAGGGCATTGTGGAGTACAGAGCAGCTACATCAGAGGCAGCATGTGAGAGGGCAGAATGCAGTATCAGAACATCAACAGGGTATTGTGGAGTACAGAGCAGGTCCATCAGAGGCAGCACGTGAGATGGGCTAAGTGCATCAACAGTCCATTGCACAGAACAGGTCCATCAGAGGCAGCACGTGAGAGGGGCTAAGTGCATCAACAGTCCATTGCACAGAACAGGTCCATCAGAGGCAGCACGTGAGAGGGGCTAAGTGCATCAACAGTCCATTGCACAGAACAGGTCCATCAGAGGCAGCACGTGAGAGGGGCTAAGTGCATCAACAGTCCATTGCACAGAACAGGTCCATCAGAGGCAGCACGTGAGAGGGGCTAAGTGCATCAACAGTCCATTGCACAGAACAGGTCCATCAGAGGCAGCACGTGAGAGGGGCTAAGTGCATCAACAGTCCATTGCACAGAACAGGTCCATCAGAGGCAGCACGTGAGAGGGGCTAAGTGCATCAACAGTCCATTGCACAGAACAGGCCCATCAGAGGCAGCACGTGAGAGGGGCTAAGTGCATCAACAGTCCATTGCACAGAACAGGTCCATCAGAGGCAGCACGTGAGAGGGGCTAAGTGCATCAACAGTCCATTGCACAGAACAGGCCCATCAGAGGCAGCACGTGAGATGGGCTAAGTGCATCAACAGTCCATTGCACAGAACAGGTCCATCAGAGGCAGCACGTGAGAGGGGCTAAGTGCATCAACAGTCCATTGCACAGAACAGGTCCATCAGAGGCAGCACGTGAGAGGGGCTAAGTGCATCAACAGTCCATTGCACAGAACAGGTCCATCAGAGGCAGCACGTGAGAGGGGCTAAGTGCATCAACAGTCCATTGCACTGAACAGGTTGATCAGAGGCAGCACATGAGAGTGCAGAATGCAGTATCAGAGCATCAACAGGGCATTGTGCAGTACAGAGCAGGTACATCATCGGCAGGTAACGAAAGGGCAGTATGCAGTATCAGAGCATCAACAGGGCATTGTGCAGTACAGAGCAGGTACATCATAGGCAGGTAACGAGAGGGCAGTATGCAGTATCAGAGCATCAACAGGGCATTGTAGAGTACAGAGCAGGTACATCATAGGCAGGTAACGAGAGGGCAGTATGCAGTATCAGAGCATCAACAGGGCATTGTGCAGTACAGAGCAGGTACATCATTGGCAGTAAACGAGAGGGCAGAATGCAGTATCAGAGCATCAACAGGGCATTGTGCAGTACAGAGCAGGTACATCATTGGCAGTAAACGAGAGGGCAGAATGCAGTATCAGAGCATCAACAGGGCATTGTGCAGTACAGAGCAGGTACATCATAGGCAGGTAACGAGAGGGCAGTATGCAGTATCAGAGCATCAACAGGGCATTGTGCAGTACAGAGCAGGTACATCATAGGCAGGTAACGAGAGGGCAGTATGCAGTATCAGAGCATCAACAGGGCATTGTAGAGTACAGAGCAGGTACATCATAGGCAGGTAACGAGAGGGCAGTATGCAGTATCAGAGCATCAACAGGGCATTGTGCAGTACAGAGCAGGTACATCATTGGCAGTAAACGAGAGGGCAGAATGCAGTATCAGAGCATCAACAGGGCATTGTGCAGTACAGAGCAGGTACATCATTGGCAGTAAACGAGAGGGCAGAATGCAGTATCAGAGCATCAACAGGGCATTGTGCAGTACAGAGCAGGTACATCATAGGCAGGTAACGAGAGGGCAGTATGCAGTATCAGAGCATCAACAGGGCATTGTGCAGTACAGAGCAGGTACATCATAGGCAGGTAACGAGAGGGCAGTATGCAGTATCAGAGCATCAACAGGGCATTGTAGAGTACAGAGCAGGTACATCATAGGCAGGTAACGAGAGGGCAGTACGCAGTATCAGAGCATCAACAGGGCATTGTAGAGTACAGGGCAGGTACATCATAGGCTGCACAAGTACGTGTCCCTACCAACCCGTCACAGGAACCACAAGAGTGCCACGCAGTTCTCAATGGACACACCATGTGAAATAACATTTGAGTGAAGTGTTCAGCACCTCACATCACAGAATCAGGGGGACTGCGTGAACTACCTGCCTCGGACACACTGGCAGCACCAGCAACAGGAGTGTGAGACACAGCCACAGCCCGAGTGACACACACATGGGCCACGGACCCAGACACACTGGCAGCACCAGCTACAGGAGTGTGAGACACAGCCACAGCCCGAGTGACACACACATGGGCCACGGACCCAGACACACTGGCAGCACCAGCAACAGGAGTGTGAGACACAGCCACAGCCCGAGTGACACACACATGGGCCACGGACCCAGACACACTGGCAGCACCAGCAACAGGAGTGTGAGACACAGCCACAGCCCGAGTGACACACACATGGGCCACGGACCCAGACACACTGGCAGCACCAGCAACAGGAGTGTGAGACACAGCCACAGATGTAGTCACTGACACGTGAGCCACTGACTCAGACAGACTGCCAGCACCAGAAACAGGAGTGTGCAACACAGCCACAGATCTTCTAACTGACACGTGAGCCATAGACCCAGATACACTGCCAGGACCTGCAACAGGAGAGGGCACAACTGACACTGTGCCACCATCTGATACATGAGAGTCAACTGCACCAGCGCCACTGGGACAACTGAAATGATGAGCCACAGGGCTGTATGGGCCAGGAGGCAGGGTGGGCCTGGGAGCTGGGGATAGCTGACCTAGAGCCAAATCGGGGTTGGCAGGAGTCAATGGTGTGTGTCTGCGTTTCTTAGGGATGTTTGAGTGCACCCTGGACAGGACTGGACTGCCAAGTGGTGGGGACTCCAAAGAATCACCACCCAGCATAGGTGGAGCATCTGCTGCCGGGGATCTGGTTTCTGGGGACGTGCTGGAGCCTGCTTGTCGTTTGCTCTGTGCCTGCCGCCTGGACTCGGAATCATGTGTAATGGGGGATGCAACTACAGGGGACACCCTCCTCTGCTTCTGACTGGCCTGGATGGGAGTGAGGTATGGGGGGACACCGCCGCGGAGACATCAGTTTGGCGTTTAGTAGAAAACATCAGCCTCAGTGCAGCCAGGGGTGAAGTATGCCTGTCCTTGATTGCGCCATTGTCCATGCTAGATGCCTTGTCCGTAGGATGTGCCTTATCCTTAGGTGGAGTGTTGTCTCTGGATGTAGCCTGTGCCCTGGTCGCCGCCCTGTTCCTGCCAGCAGACTTGTCGTCTGTGGTGCACCTGTCTCCAGTAGACACCTGCTCTCTGTGTGTGTCCCTGCCCTTGGGAGATGGACCTTGCTCTGCTGTGGGCCTGCCCTTGGGAGTCTCCCAGCTCTTAGTAGGTGCCTTTGTCTTGTCCCTGCCCTTGGGAGTGTCCCTTTCCTCTGCTGTGGGCCTGCCCTTGGGAGTCTCCCTGCTCTTAGTAGGTGCCTTTGTCTTCTCACTGTCCTTGGGAGTGTCCCTTTCCTCTGCTGTGGGCCTGCCCTTGGGAGTCTCCCTGCTCTTAGTAGGTGCCTTTGTCTTCTCACTGTCCTTGGGAGTGTCCCTTTCCTCTGCTGTGGGCCTGCCCTTGGGAGTCTCCCTGCTCTTAGTAGGTGCCTTTGTCTTCTCACTGTCTTTGGGAGTGTCCCTTTCCTCTGCTGTGGGCCTGCCCTTGGGAGTCTCCCTGCTCTTAGTAGGTGCCTTTGTCTTCTCACTGTCCTTGGGAGTGTCCCTTTCCTCTGCTGTGGGCCTGCCCTTGGGAGTCTCCCTGCTCTTAGTAGGTGCCTTTGTCTTCTCACTGGCCTTGTCCAAGGTACAGTCCATGGACATGTGAGTATCCCTTGCCTTGGGAGTACCTTTTGTGTTGAATGCCTGTGTAGCTCCTGAAGGCATGTCCCCCAACAACACTTGTGGATCCTGTGTGTGTACTCCAGTGTATCTGACGTCGTCTACGTGAACAGATTTAGCTGATCTAGGGGATGGGGTCTGTGTCCTGCGTGCCCTGACGTGCTGTCTGACGCTGCTTCTAGTGCAATAACCTGTATTTGAGTCCTGCTCAGAATAATCTCTACCCCCTGAGACATCCAGTGGTGTAGATGGGGAAACAGAAGTAGCACCCTGTTCATGCGACTGTACTATTGCAGACGACACACTGCTTGCCAATGACTGCACTGTCCTGTGTAGACCTGCAAGATCGCCATGCATCCCTTCCATGAATGCCACCACCTGCCCCAACTTCCTATCATGGTCCTGGAAAGCATTTGTCATATTGGTCTGCCCCACACACAGCTGTCGCAGCAGATCAACGGCCTCAGCACACAGTGCATTTTGGCTCACCGTGGCAGGGGCAGCGGTGCCTGCACCGAACGCCACTCTGCTCCCCCTACTCCTCCGGCCACGAACAGTACATGGTGCAGTTGGCGGAAGTATGGGCCCTGTGTGCTGTCTTCCGACAGAAGGTGATGAGTGCCCACTCCCAGTCTGTGACAACAGTGCAGGCTCACCAAGAGTGTCCGACGAGGAGGACGATGGTGTCTCCACATGCGAGTCCTCAGGGACGGTCCTGTCCCCCTCTCCGGCGCTGGCCTCCTCTGTGTCAGTCTGCGTGTGTGCGAAGTCTGAGCTGGACTCATTTCCTCGACTACTCTCCACCGTCTGGCTGAGTGTCCTCTGTCATAGCTGAAATGCACATAAAAGATGTGTGAGTCATGGACAGACTGACGTACAGAAGGAACAGGATTGCCAAATTACATAGCTGACAAAGATTTTGTAGCCCTCATCCTGCACATGGCCCACCTCTACCAGTCATCCTCACATTTCCTGCCATGGGGCCATGGACCACTGGGGGATGTGCTTCAACACTCAACTACTATGCAAGTGGCGTGTCAACATGGCGGACCTGGATGTCAAATGAGAACCACCCAATGGGACAAAAATGGCATCACAGACATACATACGCAACACGGAACTCAATAGTGTGTCTGTGCACCAATACATGCATAGCACTCACAGGTTTCCTACACAGACAGTATGCTCACCGCTAGTTTGCTGTTGATCGGCACTCAGACGTTCGGCCAGTTCAGGATGCGTCACTGCAATGATATGGTGCATGAGAGGGGTCATGGAGCGTCGGGCCAGACGGGGCGTCCTTGGAATTAGGCCCAGTGTTACTTCCGCTACATTCTTGCTCAGCCTGGAAATGTCGTCCCAGCGTTTGTGGCAGTGTGTATGTCGTCTGTTGCACACCCCCAATGCCCGTACTTCCCGTGCTATGCTCCTCCACAGGTCCATGCGAAGGTGCAGCTTGACCTACCATGATGGGAGACAAAAGGGTTTAAGTCAGTGGACAGGTGGCCTGTCACACACATAGGGGCAAGACGTAACTGTCAGCAGCCATGCACAATCAGGAACATATGTCTAGCCCACACTACACAGCTAAGATAGAAATAGGCCAGATTATTTGGCCCCCTCATGCACACCAACATGTCCCACACTGCACTTACCACCCGTCCTGGTGCGCTGTAGAGGCGTCCATAGTTGCGGAGTACACCGTCCACGAGGACATCAAGCTCCGCGGCGGTGAAGGGTCGAGACCGGATCTCTTTACCTCTCGACATGGCAAGATCACGGAGTATGGCACTAGAGCAGCAGTCGGTGGTCAGCTCAGCAGCAGCAGCAGGTCGAGGTGATGGTCACAGGCAGCAGTCGGTGGTCAGCTCAGCAGCAGCAGCAGGTCGAGGTGATGGTCACAGGCAGCAGTCGGTGGTCAGCTCAGCAGCAGCAGCAGGTCGAGGTGATGGTCACAGGCAGCAGTCGGTGGTCAGCTCAGCAGCAGCAGCAGGTCGAGGTGAACAGGCAGCACTGGTCCCCAGGGTAGGAAGTGTCATTTTGGCCAACACACATATATAGGGCCCTCAGCACGTGTCAGTGGCATACGTCGCCAGCAATTGGTCAGCCCTGGAAGCGTGATCGTGAAATGGGCCAATGACTGGCCCTGTTGTTGCGGTGCACTGCTTCCGCTACTTGCGATTGGCCATATGCGGCCAGCGTCCCTCTTCCCATTGGCTGCATGTGCAGGGACCGTCACGGGCACACATCGGCAACCGCAAGTGCAAGCCTCAGGCACGGATGCTTCAGTTGCAACATTGTTCTATCACTGGCGCCTCCATGGCGGTGCACGTACTCAGCGGGGGAGGTGCAGGCCTATACACCCTGTAGATGTACTCAATGGACATGCCAGTTCATGACCCCCCTTCATCCACCGTACACCGGCCGGAGCGGCCGGGCCTAGGACGGCCGTGCCCGGCCATGAACACAACTGCCGTGCCAGGCCATGAACACAACCGCCGTGCCCGGCCATGAACACAACCGCCGTGCCCGGCCATGTACACAACCGCCGTGCCCGGCCATGCGGTTGTGTTCATGGCCTGGCACGGCGGTTGTGTACATGGCCTGGCACGGCGGTTGTGTACATGGCCTGGCACGGCGGTTGTGTTCATGGCCGGGCACGGCGGTTGTGTACATGGCCGGGCACGGCGGTTGTGTACATGGCCGGGCACGGCGGTTGTGTACATGGCCGGGCACGGCGGTTGTGTACATGGCCGGGCACGGCGGTTGTGTACATGGCCGGGCACGACGGTTGTGTACATGGCCGGGCACGGCGGTTGTGTTCATGGCCGGGCACGGCGGTTGTGTTCATGGCCGGGCACGGCCGTCCTAGGCCCGGCCGCTCCGGCCGGTGTACGGTGGATGATGCAAGGTGACTGTAAGGGGTGTCATGAACTGGCATGTCCATTGAGTACATCTACAGGGTGTATAGGCCTGTACCTCCCCCGCTGAGTACGTGCACCGCCATGGAGGCGCCAGTGATAGAACATTGTTGCAACTGAAGCATCCGTGCCTGAGGCTTGCACGTGCGGTTGCCGATGTGTGCCCGTGACGGTCCCGGCACATGCAGCCAATGGGAAGAGGGCCGCTGGCCGCGTATGGCCTTTGGGAAGTAGCGGAAGTTGAGCACCGCCATGGCGGCGCCAATTATGTTATCTTGTCAGACGCTGCACCGTGATGTGTTGTGTGCAGTTGCGTCATGAGGGATGTGAGCGTGATAGGGAAAGGTCATATGTCATACAATATAGCATGTGTGTCCATACAATGCCCATCGGTCGGCACACAATGGGCAACAGATGTGCATTTGTACGTGTTGACGTCGGGTGTGACCCTACAGACGTTCTTACATCTTCACAACTACACAGTACATCACGGCTGTATGGCCAAATTATGCATCTGTTGTCAGTGTCTTGTTCTGGCGAGGTGACTACAGTGGTGGTGGTACACATGCATTCCGTGTATGTGTTTTGTACGTTGTGTCACCATGCATGTAATTACCGTATGCACATCATTATTGGTGTTGGCATTTGTGCTTGATGACATGGCGTGTGTATAATTATCGTTTGTGTGCATGCAGTTGCATGTGTGTCTGTGATGTGGCTACTAAACATTAGGGTGAAGACTGAAGTTTTGTCAGTAAGGTTCACATGTGATGGAGTTGTACACGTATGCGTCGTTTGTAAGTTGACCTAAGTTACATCTCTCTCCCACACAGGAGGGCTCCAAATGTGCATCGGCCATACACTGTGCTAGAGGATATGGTTGACGAGGAGGTGATTCGGAAATTCCGGCTGGATCGACGTCGGTTGCTGGAGCTTGTGGCTCAATTGTCTCCTCATCTGCAGCCACGTAGGACGTATCCTGGGTCGATTACACCCACTGCAAAGGTCATGGCGGTACTACATTTCTTCGCTACTGGCACATTTCAGTACACAGTTGGACATGCCGGGGGGATGTCACAGGCCATGTTCAGCACGGTTCTTCGGGATGTCTTAACAGCTATGATGCTGTACAAGAATGACTACATACATTTCCCACGGCCGGAAGAGTTGCCAGCTGTCAAAGCTGATTTCTATGCACTGGGCCACATACCTCACGTTGTGGGCTCAATTGATGGCACACACATCGCTATCATTCCACCACGGGCACGGGAACAAGTGTTCAGGAATCGCAAACACTTCCATTCGCTGAACGTGCAGGTGGTGTGCCTGGCAAACAACATCATCTCCCATGTGTGTGCAAGATTTCCTGGATCCGCACATGACGCCCACATCATGCGGAGCAGCATTGTCCCACGACTCATGGCAAATCTGCGACCCGGTCAAGCGTGGCTTGTTGGTGAGTGTGCAGTGGGGACTCTTGTGATCTCTGTGTTGCATGGGGTACCCACCATATCTTGTTGTGATGTTTGTCTCTGTCATCCCCCTACATAGGCGACTCGGCTTACCCAAACCGGCCCTGGCTCCTCAGTCCCCTACGTAATCCGAGAACAGCGAGTGAAATGCGGTACAATGAAGCACATGAAAGGACACGGAGAGTCATCGAACGTACCTTTGGACTGCTAAAGTCTAGGTTTCGGTGCCTCGATAAGACCGGAGGGGCCCTGCCTTACTCACTAGGAAAAGTATGCAGGATCGTGATTGCCTGCTGCATGCTCCACAACCTGGCAGTACGCAATGACATTGAACTGCTGTTGGACCCTGAAGACGAAGGAGTTCCTCGGCCTCCCATCCCACCCATGTCGACTGATGAGGATAGTGGTGAGGAGGAAGGTGTGGACCAGAGGCGCCAGCTCATAGATCGCTACTTCCCTTGAATGTGAGTAACTACCTCTAGTGGCGGTTGACAATGCCTCATGTATGTTTGCTGGTGTTGTGTGGATGTGGGGTTAATCAGCTGTGTGTTGTTTGTGATGGTTGCATATGTGTGTCTTCATGTCTTTGGACATACAAGTCTCCATGATGTGTGTGCTCTCATCCCATGCTTTTGTGATGGTTGTCGTTTGTGTAATGTTGCTGTGCATTGTGTTGTGATGTGTGTGAATCTGTTTCCTGACGTGTGTTTGCTGTCTCTGATTTTCTCTAGGTCACTCCCGCAGCGCCATGATCATGTACGACTGTGATCCCTGAACCTGTTTACGTCTGTTTCTGAAGGCAATCATGTGAATAAACATGGAGGCAAAACATCATTGTGTGAGTAAGTGCAATTTATTTACAGGTTGTGCTTCTGTGCTGGTGAATATTTACAAGTAAGTGGGGTGGAGGGAGTTGGAGTTGAAGGTAATGGCAGATGAAATGTCCGTGCTGACACCACATTGGGGGGTGTCAGGGTAGTCCAGCAGACCAGTGGGAATGATTGTCTGTGGGACAGGATACTTAGCTGGGTGAATGTCTGGCACAGGCAGTGACATTGTCATGGTCGTCCCCTCTTGGAGCGTGTGGATGGCGCTCCAACACTGCTCTCAGCCACTTCCTGCCTCGGCCGGCCCCTCCGTCTCTGAGGTGGAACAGAGTCAGCTGGGAGGGCAGGTTGTTGATGGGCCACATCCGTCGCCAGGGGCACAGGTGGTGGTGGCGGCGGTGGAGGCGGAGGTGACGGTGGCGGGGGAGGCGGAGGTGGCGGTGGAGGCGGAGGTGACGGTGGCGGTGGCGCTACGACACTTGGTGGAGGGGGGGGGGTTGTTCCGGCCAACCCATTCCCTCCACATCGTTGCCTGCTGGCCCATGATCTGCAACATCTGGCCAAGGATGCCACAGATTTCGCGCTGGACGTTGGTGTTGTCCACTGAGTCCTGGTGTGCACGATCAGCGTTTGCCTGGGACCGGTCGTATGACGCCTGGCACCTGGCAAGGGCTTGTAGGGACTGTGCCACGGGATGGGGTAGCTGTCCTTCCTCTGCACGGCGGTGTGTGGCTCGCCTGATTGGCTGATGTCCCGTTGCCTGTGTTTGTGGCCCACTCACCCTGCTTGTGTGTCAGGCCGATGGACCAGCGTCGTGCGCTGGGTTATGCTGGGTGGCACCGGCAGGAGTCGTGGTGCTGGTGGTAGTGGTGGTAGTGGTGGTACTGGTGGTACTGGTGGTGGTGGGGACTGTGCAGATCACAGAGACAGGTGTCGCTGGAGTCACACATGCGACGTTGGTCGGTCCCGGGAGTCCCTGTGAGCCAGATGGCCCTGGCTGCGTGCTTGGTCCCGCTCCATCCTCCGCACCGGAGCTGCCTGTGTCCTCGTCACCAGAGAGTCCTGTAGGTGTGGGAGGCGAGGCTGGCGGCCGGGTACTGGTTTCCCCAGTCAGTTGACGATCACCTGAGGGACAAGATAGAGCTGGTCAGTAATGTGGACATTACATGGTTATATAGATTTGTAGACATTTCTGTTTCCTGTCGCACACACCCCACCCTCCACCACCACCACCCTCCCCGTGAACATGGGGGCCTGTTGGGAGTTGTAGTTTGGGCCTCTCACACTCCCCACCCACCCTCCACCACCACCACCACCACCCTCCCCGTGAACATGGGGGCCTGTTGGGAGTTGTAGTTTGGGCCTCTCACACACCCCACCCACTCTCCACCTCCACCACCACCACCCTCCCCGTGAACATGGGGGCCTGTTGGGAGTTGTAGTTTGGCCCTCTCACACACCCCACCCACCCTCCACCACCACCACCACCACCCTCCCCGTGAACATGGGGGCCTGTTGGGAGTTGTAGTTTGGGCCTCTCACACACCCCACCCACCCTCCACCACCACCACCACCACCCTCCCCGTGAACATGGGGGCCTGTTGGGAGTTGTAGTTTGGGCCTCTCACACACCCCACCCACCCTCCACCACCACCACCACCACCACCCTCCCCGTGAACATGGGGGCCTGTTGGGAGTTGTAGTTTGGGCCTCTCACACACCCCACCCACCCTCCACCACCACCACCACCACCCTCCCCGTGAACATGGGGGCCTGTTGGGAGCCATGGACATGTTAGTGAGTTGGTGTCCAACGTGCATGGGTTGGGGCGTAGGAGATGTTTCTTCTCAGTTGTGTGAGCCTGACCATGTCGTGCTGATCGTGGTGCTTGCTTTGTACTCACCAGTCTCTTCTCCTTCGTCAAGTCCGTCGAGGCTCTCTGGGTGTAGTATCACCAGCACCTTCTCCTCCCAATCGGTGTAGGGTATGGGCTCCGGGGGTGTGCCACCGCCAGTATGATTGGCTCTAGCAAAGTTTTTAGCTCGGATTCCCTTGACCCTGGTCTTCAGGTCATGCCACCGCCTCTGAATGTCATGCTTCGTCCTCGGCACAGTCCCCGACGCATTCACCCGAGTGACGATCCTGTCCCACATGTGGTTCTTTTGCGCCACGGACGTCTGCTGGACTTGGGCCCCGAAGATGTGGGGCTCAACACGGATTATTTCATCTACCATTACCCTCAACTCTGTCTCCGTGAATTTAGGTTTTTTTTTGGGTGCCATAGTGTGTGGTGCTCAGTGTGTGAGTTGAGTGAGTTGGGGGGTGCAGGTGTGTGGTGTGTGATGTGTAGGATTTGTGTGGTGGGTGTTTGTGTGGTGGGTGTGGTAGGGTGGTGGGTGGGTGTCTTCTATGTGAGTTTGCAGTATCTCGGATTGGGCCTCTTGCTGGCAGCAATGCTGTGATGCAAAGGATTGTGGTAGCGTGTGGGTGTCATTTTATAGTCGTGTCTCAATGGTTGTTGGCAGTCAGGTGGTAGGTGGGCGTGTTGACTAGTGTGCATTATTGGATAAATGGGACGTGTCATGGTGGCTTGTGCTTGGTGTTGGTGTGGGGGGGGGGGCGTTGACAATGTTCGTATGTTTGCTTTGGACTTGCGGTACACTTTCTAACATTTGTTTGCCGCTAGGGATGTTGTGCGTGTTGGCCTTCCGCAGTGATGCTGTGGTTATCGTAGCATTCTTTCCGCCGCGGACGTGGATGGCTGTGAGTTCCGTGGTACGGGCGGATTTATCCTAATTGCGGCCACGGAGTATTCACAGGTATGGCGGTACATGTGTTATTTTCCGCGGTCATTTCCGTCCGCGGCAGTGGTTGTTCATTGGACTCCGTCCGCCGCGGACGGAGTTGGATGTGTTCCGTCCACCGCGGACGGTGTTGGTTATGATCCGTCCGCCGCGGTCGGAGTTTCGTGACATGATTATCCTAATCCCAACTGCGGAATCTCCGCGGCGCAGCCGGGAGTAAAATTTCCCCCACCATGGCGGACAGTACCCATTTCCGTCCGCCATCCTAATCGACCCCTAAATGTGCAGCACAAGTGCAAAATGATGAAATGCCTACTGTTTTTAAATTGTATGCAACCTACCAGTTTCACTGCTTGTGTTGCCATGACAGTGGCCCAATTGGCCAAGTGAATTATGAATCTGTTTGATGTCATAACAAGTGCCCAGTGGTACAGTGATTTATGTGATTGTGGTTTGATGTGTTTTTGTGAACAATACAAAGGATATTTGTATATAGCCTTGTGTGGAGTCTTTTTTGTAGTGTGCCTAGTGTGTCACTGGTGGGTGAGTGTGTTGCACAAACGCTTTACACATTGCCTCTGTGATAAGCCTGACTGCCAAGCTACCTAGAGGGTCAGTGGGGGTTATCTTAGGTGTGTAACTCCCTTGCCCTGACTAGAGTGGTGGGTTCTGCCTGGCCTAGGTGCATACCCTAGCCAACCAGAAACCCCATTTCTAACATTCATTCAAACGGCTAAAAATATATATTTCCTGAAACTCGTTGACAAGGCACCAAACTTATGTAATCCCAAAATTCAAAAGAACATAAGGATCAACTTGACTCATGCCCCCACCTACTCTGGGGGTACTGCTATGGCATTCAAGTCTTTAGCAGAGGAGGAGCTTTTGATTTTAGCTCTGAAGACCAAAGCTTACAAAATGTCTTCAAAACTTTAGACTGCGACCAGCATGAAACAATTCACCACAACTCTCGTCCCTGAACTCACAAGGTTGCTGAATGCATCTATCCTACAAGATTCTGTCCAGAGATATATCTTGTGTTAATGGAACACACATGCATGCACTAATCCTGGAACTCCAATTGTAAGTATGCTCCCATATTCAGCATAAGAAGCACTAATTATTGCCCAAGTCCCTTACAGTGTGGTTGTTGACGAGAGCCATTTTATTATTTACAGATTGCTTATGGCTTGTTATGGAAACCATGAGTTGTTACTTGGTAGCCTCTCCACGCAGACCTTCTTTTGGGCGGCCCATCTATAGCTTTCCATTTCTCTCTTAGGCCATGATTACGAGTATAGGTGGTATTTATCGCACAGGATAAACAACAATACCACGGGGTACATTATTTATCGATTGCATAAAATGCCACCTATTGCGAGCTGTTGGTTAATAACATGCATATTTTTTTGTTTAACCCACTAAAATACAGAAAATACTTTAAATACAGTCTGGCTATCTTACATTAAATTTCAAAAGAATTGACCTGACAATTTTTGCGAAGGTTGGGTTATTGAATGCATCTGATAATTATCGGACGCATTAAATACCTAACAACTTGTAATTCCTAACCGTGTGTAAACAGGGGCTATGCACGAGTCAGAATTGACCTTCCATCCTATCCCTTGGTCTGATCACTTTTTTGTTCCTTTTTTAATAAAGGTTTTAGTACCCAGACCCCCGGAGCAACCTATGCTAAATCACCTTGGCCGCAAATGGGCAGGCTTCTGTCGACTGAAGTTCAATGAAGCCCTCCCCAAAGGAGGGCTGCCGGGGGGTGTCGACATCGAAACAGCGTGTCGTAATCTAGAAAGACGCATAGTAGAAGCTCTTGATAGTGTAGCTCCTCTGCGTTTGAATATAATCGTGAGAAGACCTCAGAAATTGGCTCCCTGAAATGAAATTAAATTAAATGAAAGACAACTTATAATGCGCAACTAAAACCCGAAGGCATCAAGGCGCCTAACAGACAAAAGTCCTCAAAAAAAAATCCCTGGTATAACGATGATCTACGCCTGGCTAGGACAGAATGCAAACGCTTAGAGAGGGTGTGGAGGAGGGCCTTTCTCAGTCAGGCCAAGTTGGAGTACCATAATAAGCGGAGAATTTACCATCGGCTTATTAGACGGGCCAAAGCCGTCTTCTACACGGAAAGAATTGGGGCAGCAGAAAACTCCACGAAGAAACATTTTAAGATCTATAAGGAGATTTCTACTTTGACATCGTCCACTATTCCTATGGATAGCTCCGAGGATTCCTGCGATCGTATCGCGGGGTTCTTTGCAAAGAAAGTGGAAAACATATATTCTTCCTTTTCCGGGAGTCAGGAAGGGGGGCGCAGAGTTTGTGGAAGTGATGGGAGATGGTGGGGGAAATAGAAGGCTAGATAGCTTTACCACTCCTCCCCCTGAGTTGCTCTGCAGGATCTGCAGTTCCATAAAGTCTGGCTCATCCAGGGATACGGCCTCACCAAAACTGCTCAGTGAGAGCATTACCTCTCTTGAGCCTTATATCAGGCATATCCTAGATGTATCCTTCAGCATGCTCAAGGTGCCTGATGTCTGGAAGCAGGCCGTGGTTCTTCCACTTCAGAAGAAGCCAACCATTACCATGGAGAAATTGGACAACCTCCGCCCTATCTCGTTGCTACCTTATTTAGCATAAGTGGCCAAGAAGGCTGTAAGCTCACAACTTATGGCCTATGTGGAGGAAACCAATCTTCTCCATCCAACGCAGTTTGGTTTTCGGCCACTCCACTCCACGGAGTCAGCCTTACTTATGGCCATGGAGGCCATCCAGCAGGGTCTAGATGAGGGGTGAGTTTACAACGGGGTGTACCCTAAGAACTCCCTGACCTGGGTCAATTAAGATAGGTATGTATGCAATGGTCAGTGTCTATTGATTATAACAAAGAGTTCATCATAGAGACCTTTACATAAATGAATTATTTAGAAATTACTTCTGTGTAGTACAGGAAATGTATTCAAACATTTTCAGTAGTCAATATGTATGATAATGTTATCAAATGAATACCACAAGTTATACATGATGCAAGATATCAATTTCTTCATTGAGTCAAGCAAAATCTAGCGGACAAAAGTCTCAATAGGGTTGGTGTGGAAAAATCCTTGTGGGTTCAATTCACAAATGATATCAATTCACAAATAATAATACAATATTTCAATGCGCTCAAAGTGACAAGGAAAGGAGACAGTTAGGAGGGATGGGTGTGGTTGGGTGACGGTGAGGACTGGGTAAAGGATGTTGTGACCATACTACAATCACAGTGATAATGCAACCTTTACAGACTAATTTTGTTCATTAGTTCTATATAGTTCTTTAACATAGGATCTGTACGTATCAATAGGTTGCTTCCTATGTTAAGAGAGTAAAAGCAATCCGGTCTACGTTTCGACCCGTGGATTAAGGGTTGATTGAAGCCTCATGCTGGGGTCTTCTTCAGGACTTGAGAGTGCAGGAGCGCTTAAAGTTGGGCCGTCCAGTGGCCTGTTAGGGTTGGACCGTGATCGGTTCCTCAGTAGTAACAAATAATTGGGGCAGATGCTGCCCAGATGCTGGGCAGCGTTGCTGGATACACTCGCGCTGATGTTACTCTGAGGAAACTTTGCATTTGGAGGAGCTAAACAAACAGATATGAAAATATGTACTGACAGACTGGAAAGCCCCGGATGCCCCAAATATTTGTTACTACTGAGGAACCGATCACGGTCCAACCCTAACAGGCCACTGGACGGCCCAACTTTAAGCGCTCCTGCACTCTCAAGTAACTCTATGTTTTCCTTTATTATGTCTCGCCTATCCCATTCCGCAAGGAATGAATAGGACGAGACTATTGGGGCTAAACTAAGAGCTAAACTAAGCTCTCAAAAAATGCGGATTTCCAGAAGCGCATGTGTCCCGTGCACACGCTTCTATCCGCCTGCCTGCCTGCCTCGCATCACCACATCAAAGCCAGCCATCTGTTGCTTTCCCAGCATGGTGCCGCCAGCAGCTTCACTTCAGAGGGATCCGCTCCGCCCCCTGCTGCATCAAAATCTTTCATTTCGCGGCCGCGTTTATTTACTTTAATTTCGCGGCCGCGTTCTTGAGCTCATTCACAACTCTCCCCCTTCGTCCTGCGCCCTCCACCCCCCTCCCTCCTCTCCCAAACACGATGGTGTAAGCACACTTTTCACGGCCGCCAGGTCGTGTCTCGCATTTGTCCTCCCCCCTCCCCACAGCAATGCCAAGAGCTTGTCTGCCTGTGTTTTTCTGCCCGTGTTTTTAAATGAAGTGTTCACCCTACGGGACCGCGTCTGCACTCATGTCTATCGGCACATCCACCCCGTCTGCACTCGACCCCTCAGTGTGTAAGGCAAAGCAAGCAAAGTTGTTAGTTAGTGAAACTAGGGAGGAGCCTCTTTAACAGTGTGCTACGACATTGTTGTAACTTTAGTAAATAAAAAATAAACGCTGGCATTGCAAGTTTACTTTTCAGTAAGAAACTGAGTGCACCTATCGATTTTCATTTCGCGGCCGCGTTTATTTACTTTCATTTCGCGGCCGCGTTCTTGAGCTCATTCATACCTCTCCCCCTTCGTCCTGCGCCCTCCACCCCCCTCCCTCCTCTCCCAAACACCATGGACGATGGTGTAAGCACACTTTTCACGGCCGCCAGGCCGTGTCTCGCATTTGTCCTCCCCCCTCCCCACAGCAATGCCAAGAGCTTGTTTGCCTGTGTTTTTTCTGCCCATGTTTTTAAATGAAGTGTTCACCCTACGGGACCCCGTCTGCACTCATGTCTATCGGCACATCCACCCCGTCTGCCCTCGACCCCTCAGTGTGTAAGGCAAAGCAAGCAAAGTTGTTAGTTAGTGAAACTAGGGAGGAGCCTCTTTAACAGTGTGCACGACATTGTTGTAACTTTAGTAAATAAAAAATAAACGCTTACAAATTACAAATGTCACAAAAATATGTTAATATTTCACTTCTGTTCTTGGATTTTCAACACAATAAAATACACTGAACATAATCTTCACAAAAGTTAGTTACAAAAGTTTAAGCTATTGCCATTATAAATTACAATCACTCTTATTTAAGTATTAATTATTTAAAAAAATTAAAAGCCATTGTTATTTGTAATATCAATACATCTAAGTCACATAAATACAAAACATGTTGCATTACAAATGCTATAGGTGTCACATTTGCGAAAGTTATAACTATTGGAATTGTAAATGACAAAGCTATTAATTTAGCTATTTTCAAAACCAACACATAAATCAAATAATTGTCATTTACAAGACCAATAGCTCAAACTTTCCTAATGCGAGACCTATTGCATTGCAAATGCTTGTTTCTTTTTTAGTGCTATAGTGCTACTCATCCCAATGCAGGCTGTCAGAGCGCTTTACATCACACGTGCACATTATACATTGGCAATAAATCATATGTGTGTAAATCAATGTGTAGGATGTATTACAAAGGACAGTGAGGGTTAAAAGGTGTAGGAGCCACAAATGTCCTTCATAACTCACTGTGCAAAATTTTAAGGATTACAATTTATGAACAGCAAGTAACAAAAGGATCTCTTTGTTAAAGCAGTAACCCATTTACTCACCTACATAAATCTATCTAATTCTATAACAACCAAATACACGTTGTCTATTTAAATAAATGTGAAAAAATACTAGCTGCAGTGTCTTGTTTTGCTTGCGACAGAAATAAATGTGGATAAATACAGATAAAATGACCAAAAAGTAAATATGGATAAATACAGACGGAAATGTTAAAAAAAAAAATACCATAACACCGGGAGCCCTAATCATAAACATGGAAGGTTAAAAAATGCTAAGAAATGCAGTTATTTAATGAATTCTTTATTCAGCAAATATATCTTTTTTTTGATTATGGCAAATAAGTATATCACATCATTAAATTGTTATTGATTATAATTGAACGAATACCTGTTCAAGTCCTTTGGCTTGTGTGCAGGTTTTCATTAAACAGGGAGAGTGTAGTAGCTTGCCTTTCTGTTTCCCATCACTCACGTATTCTCTATCACAACAAATGTGCCGCTCTTTTACTTGCCCGTCTCTGTTAATATGTGTCCACTATATCCTGTATCTTATGTTTATCGGTTTTGTACCTACTGTAAAGCGCTCCGATACCCCTGGGTCTGGCCAGCGCTATAGAAAACTTCTTAAATAAATAAAAAAAAATAGTTTGTAAAACCACCATGATGCACCTGCTACAGAACAAATCTTCAAATCATCAAAAAAGCAGTAGCGGGATGTGGACGGGTATCATGGAAGTGGTTCGGTCTCCTTAGCCAACCCGGCGCAGGGCTCACCCCAAACCCCACACTCCCCTCTTACTGCTCTATACGTCTCGTTGGCAATCCCCTGATTCTGCAACTGCAGAGCTGGAGTGGCTGGGATGGCATATCCAAAGTAACAACCAACACTTTGCTGATCCCAAACGCCATTCGACCTGCCTTGCAGTGCCGGTGTCAGCAACAGCAGCAGCGACTGTCCACATATATGTACAAATCTAATCTAATTTGAAAAGCAAGGATGCGGCACGCCAAGTGGATGTATATGTATTTATTGTGCGCAAAGGACGCGTTTAGGCTGAGACAGACCTCAAGACCTGGCTCTACGATGAATCACCATGAGTGTCTGGCATCTGTACCTACCCTGATGGGCCATGGAAGACCTCTGGAGCCACTTGGCCTTCAACAATACTCTGTAAGTGTCAAGGAGCTGCACCCTGCCCCACCCCCCCTGCCCAGCGCGTGGAGACCCTTCCAGGTGAGTAGCTGTGCTCAACAAACCCTTGATTGATTGATTGGTTGATCGACAACCTTTGTCAAGTTACTTAAAGTGCTCTGAAGGAAATACTTAATGATTACGGTTAAAAAATGCTAAGAAATGCAGTTACGTAATGAAATTCATTATTCAGTAAATATATTGTTTTCCGATTATGGCAAATAAGCATAGCACATCATTAAAATATTATTTATTAAAATTGAAAGAATCCTGTTCCAGTCCTTAATAGACATCGAAGAAATATGTGCATACAAATAAATGTATATATATTTATAGTAAAAAAAAAATACTTTGAGTTTATCATCAACAGATGTATATACACTTAAAGTATAACATATTAAAAAATATACACATTTAACATTCAAATAAACATAAAACGTGCATATAACTAATACATTAAAAGTGCTATTATTAGAAAGAATATCTAAGTTTTAGATATTTAAAACTTCAATATTATTGTAAAATATACAAAAATGATGTACTTACCCACGATAATGTTAAAGATGTTAATATTTCACTTCTGTTCTTGGATTGTCAACACAATAAAATACACTGAACATAATCTTCACAAAAGTTAGTTACAAAAGTTTAAGCTATTGCCATTATAAATTACAATCACTCTTATTTAAGTATTAATTATTTAAAAAAATTAAAAGCCATTGTTATTTGTAATATCAATACATCTAAGTCACATAAATACAAAACATGTTGCATTACAAATGCTATAGGTGTCACATTTGCGAAAGTTATAACTATTGGAATTGTAAATGACAAAGCTATTAATTTAGCTATTTTCAAAACCAACACATAAATAAAATAATTGTCATTTACAAGACCAATAGCTCAAACTTTCCTAATGCAAGACCTATTGCATTGCAAATGCTTGTTTCTTTTTTAGTGCTATAGTGCTACTCATCCCAATGCAGGCTGTCAGAGTGTCTGGCATCTGTACCTACCCTGATGGGCCATGGAAGACCTCTGGACCCACTTGGCCTTCAACAATACTCTGTAAGTGTCAAGGAGCTGCACCCTTCCCCACCCCCTGCCCAGCGCGTTGAGACCCTTCCAGGTGAGTAGCTGTGCTCAACAAACCCTTGATTGATTGATTGGTTGATCGACAACCTTTGTCAAGTTACTTAAAGTGCTCTGAAGGAAATACTTAATGATTACGGTTAAAAAATGCTAAGAAATGCAGTTATGTAATGAAATTAATTATTCAGTAAATATATTGTTTTCCGATTATGGCAAATAAGCATAGCACATCATTAAAATATTATTTATTAAAATTGAAAGAATCCCTGTTCCAGTCCTTAATAGACATCGCAGAAATATGTGTATACAAATAAATGTATATATATTTATAGTAAAAAAAATATACTTTGAGTTCATTATCAACAGATGTATATACACTTAAACTATAACATTAAAAAATATATACATTTAACATTCAAATAAACATACACCTTGCATATAACTAATACATTAAAAGTGCTATTATTAGAAAGAATATATAAGTTTTAGATATTTAAAACTTCAATATTATTGTAAAATATACAAAAATGATGTACTTACCCACGATAATACTCACTTCGATATAATTATTTTAAGGATTTTCTGTCTTTGATGCTTATTACAATCGACATTCTGACTTCGATATTAAGGGTGCCCACCCTGGGGCTGCAACCCCACTGCTCTCCCCTGGCTATTGCTATAAACCTTGATAGTCACCCTCTTCCTGGAGGCCTTTGAACATCAGTGGGAGGGCCATCCCTGCTGTCTCTGGCACCCCAGCCCTCATCCATCACCTGTACCTGGGCACAACTCCCCCCCTGGTGCCCGATTCCATGCCTGAGGGGCTCTTCCAGGCCAGGTTTTCTATTTACGCAGTGGTAGATATTGTCCTGAATTTACAATTTTGTGAGAACTGGACAGGATGGAAGCAAAGATTTATAAGTGCCCGGCCATTGACTTTATAACCACTTACAGCCAGATTCATCAAGCGAAATGCGCTCGTAAAGGGCCAGAAGATTCTGAGAATCTGGCCCTTTGCGAGTGCAATTTTTGCATTTGGGATTCATCATCCCAAATGCAACAAGCATTAGAAATGCAATCGGGCTCGGATTTATTTGAGTTTGAGCTAATGGCATTGTAAATGGTAATGTATTTTTGCTAAGTGTTATGGAGTGTGTTAATGTGGTGTGTAGTGGAATTATGTGTGTTAGATTATAATTGTAGCAATGGTGGCATGCTGTGTTTTTACATGAATATGTTTAAAACTAAAGTGTACCATACTGAGATTGCTACAATACTTAATTGTGGATGTGTAACAATCGATGCATGTACTGATGGCCGTGACTGCCTGTAGAAATTGTGCACTGATGGCTGGTGGTGAGCAGTAGCATTGGTGGTGGTGGTACTGCTGGCCGTAGTACTGGTAGTGGTAGTACTGGTGGTGGTGGTACTGGTGGTGGTGGTACTGGTGGTGGTAGTACTGGTGGTGGTAGTGGTATTGGTAGTGGTAGTACTGGTAGTGGTAGTACTGGTGGTCGTGGTACTGGTAGTACTGGTGGTGGTGGTAGTGGTAGTACTGGTGCCTGTAGTACTGGTAGTACTGGTGGTGGTGGTGGTACTGGTGGTGGTAGTACTGGTGGTGGTGGTGGTACTGGTAGTACTGGTGGTGGTAGTACTGGTGATGGTGGTACTGGTGGTGGTGGTAGTGGTACTGGTAGTACTGGTAGTGGTAGTACTGGTAGTGGTGGTGGTGGTGGTGGTGGTATTGGTAGTGGTAGTACTGGTGGTGGTGTTACTGGTAGTACTGGAGGTGGTGGTACTGGTAATGGTAGTACTGGTGGTGGTAGTACTGGTAGTGGTAGTACTGGTGGTCGTGGTACTGGTAGTACTGGTGGTGGTGGTAGTGGTAGTACTGGTGCCTGTAGTACTGGTAGTACTGGTGGTGGTGGTGGTACTGGTGGTGGTAGTACTGGTGGTGGTGGTGGTACTGGTAGTACTGGTGGTGGTAGTACTGGTGATGGTGGTACTGGTGGTGGTGGTAGTGGTACTGGTAGTTCTGGTAGTGGTAGTACTGGTAGTGGTGGTGGTGGTGGTGGTGGTATTGGTAGTGGTAGTACTGGTGGTGGTGTTACTGGTAGTACTGGAGGTGGTGGTACTGGTAATGGTAGTACTGGTGGTGGTAGTACTGGTGGTGGTAGTACTGGTAGTGGTGGTACTGGTAGTGGTGGTACTGGTGGTGGTACTGGTAGTGGTAGTACTGCTGGTGGTAATAATGGTAGTGGTAGTACTGGTGGCGGTACCGGTAGTGGTAGTGCTAGTGGTGGTGGTACTGCACGCGGGTCTGTAAAATTGGAAGTGTATGGCGGCCCTGCGACTGTATGCATTTGTAAAGTCTGCACGTTTGAAGCCTTGTGGCGCTGCAAGCACGTGTGTCTTAAACATTGCAAGGTTGGTGGCACTGCACTTATGTCTGCATAGCTCACGTTCTACGTGGCACCGCACCCGTCCCTGTGAATATGAAGACACGTTCATAAAGCACGAGTTCGTCGTAAAATCAAAGCGTTACTAAATTTCTCATTTAAAAATGTAGAATTTTGGAAACTATCATGTGCACTGGTAAAAAAACACACATTGAGTCCATAGAAAGGAGACATAGCTAAAGCTATTCTCCAGTAGGTGCAGCAGAGAGTGGGCGCGGGTTGTAATTGAGATGTACAGATTGTGTTTACCTCTGGATAGAATGTTGATTAACCAATGGACAGTAGAGAGATGGCAGCGGCTGTCGATCATGATGATGAAACCTATGTTTCACAGGGACTGGGATGTCTTGTTCATATTTACGGATCCCTAGGACCTATAGGCTTATACCACTGCATTTTGTTAAATAAAAGCACTGTGTATGTGGGTATGCAGCTGTGTGGACATGCATATATATATTATTTACATAATGTGTGTGTATATATGTATATACATATATATATATATATATATATATATCAACGTTTGTAGACATCCGTGCAACATCGGATGTATTCATAATGCATTCTTACCAGTGGTCAGTTGCACGGATGTCTACAAACGTTGACTGTATTTTAGCACCATACTCTATAGGTCCACGTTCGATGAGACTGCCACTCTATTTCTGTAAACATGCATGCACCTTTCCATTGTTTGATGAAGAAGGTGCGATGCCAGCTCATACAGGATTTCGTTACAGAAGTATTTGAATTGAATTTCGTTGTATGTCAGTTACTTTTGAGAGTTCAAAGAGTGTGCATACGTAGCTGCAGCGCTGTGCATGACGGGTGCTTCTATTACACGCTTTACATAAGGGGCACGCTGTTTGCAAAAATGTATTTAATGTTTACTAGTGCGGCTTCAGTCGCTGGATTATATTTAGGTCGTTTATATTACAGGGGGGTTATGTGTTCTGTTTGCAACCTGTCTGCCTTATTACAGTCTCTGATATTCTAATGCAGTTATAACTAGGCAGATCATTGGCTAAACTCTAAACCAAGCCTTTAGTTTTTACGTGGTCGCGGGGCCACACATCAGCCTGCCCCAGGTCACACGGCTTTGTGAGATCTCCAAATGTACAATGCGAGAATAGTAGAAACTGGGCTACCTCTCCTCACGAGGCGCAGTCCTTGAACTGCGCCATAATTGCTGTTAATTCTGCACCCTTTAACTCACTACAAATGCTGAAACGCAGTCTCCGTTTGAAGATATATCCGTATATTTTGCATTGCGGCCATGTCATGTCGCATTCGTTTTGTTATGGCGGCTCTCTCTTTAAAAACACTTATTCTCCACGTACAGCAGTCTGGACGTTACTCACGGCCTTGTCGCCCTTCGTGCTCGTATACACGGCCTCGCTGTTAACTGCGTCATTCATTCCTTCGGAGCGCTAGGCGCTGTGATATTGCGCTTTACCTTGCTGGTTCTGGGAGGGATACTGTGTTTGCAGATGTGTCCTGGGGAGGCCCCGAGGTCACTCTATAACCTGCAGTGGGGGCTTCAGACAACCGCTGCCTATGTGGGGCCTCCTGCAGACTGCGCCCACAGGACCGCACGGCCCTGCAAATAAAACTGCTTCCCCGCGGCTGACACAAGCCAGATCACTGCAAATTGATGGCCCTGCTTTTCTCGTGAGACAGACCCGGAAAATGTAGTTGTGTCTGATGGATATTGGGCTCCGTCTACACGAAGCTGCAAGAAACGTCCTGGAGGTCGGAGAAGCTCTGTTCAGATCAGATGTTCAGTGCACAGCTTCAACCGAGGGTACGTACCTGCAGGAATGTAGCGAGGTACAATGCGAAACTAAATTACAAGACAGTATGTGGAGGGAGAAACCCGCTCTGTAACGCGCTGCAGAGTTCTACGAGTGTGCATCTCAGGAATCCCTTTCAGAGAAATAAAAATGTCTTAAGAAGTGTGAGTATACGAATCATATTGATTTGTGTGATGGATTGTGCAATTATAAATAAATTGGTCCTGAAGTTTCCAATTCTTCAGTTAAATAAACAAAAACACCTTTCGGAAATACTGCTTATTTCGCATGGACAATTTGGCGAAAATGTCGGAAAGAAACTGGAACAGAAAAGTGTGCAGGCCCGTCCCTTGCGGTCTGAGCGCATGCCAGGAAACTAGATTTCTGTTCGAAAGTCCTCATTACCGGCCCTTGCTATCTGGCGGCAGCGTTTAATGGGCTGCGCGGGATTCTTTCCGAAGCGCCGTGTGTTTTGGTTGCTCCGTATCCTGAGCCAGCTAGCGCCTTAAGGAGGCATGCGCCTACGCCTGGGCGCCAAGGGTGCTCGGCTCCTTTTGTTTCGACGTAGTTACCTCTCGCAGTCCACGACAAACTTGGGAAATGTAGCTCTAGTTTACCATGGGCATGTTATCACGGTCCTCTCAGGAAGCTGCGCGCTGAGAGCTGCAGAATTGTGAACGCGCCCGGCCATCTGGATTCACTAACGGAGGCACGCTGACAGCTCCTAATTATAATTTATGTACTTCTTAGCGCGAGCACGCACGAAATATGCCCAAAATGGCGGAACTAAACTACATTTACCCTATCACTTCAAGCCTATTAAAACGAAAACACAAGGAAGACGAATCACTGACCAGATGACAGAAAACGCTAAGGAATGTCTGGAATTTCTCTCTCCAAGGCCCTAGGAGATACTTCTTCTTTTTTTTCTCCTTTAACATTAGTTCTCAAACTCCTCCCAGTTTCACTGGGAAGGAGTCCGAGCCCTAAAAATCGCTATTAAAGAATTCGCAAATTTGCGAGGAGTAGCATTTAAGGAATCTCTATCAGAGATTCCTTAAATGCCATTCATGAAACATTTAAAAATTGCGAATTCGCAATATTTGGCCGCTATTTACCGCGAAGTCAGACTTCGTGGTAAATAGCGAAAAAAATAGTGCATTATTCTCTGTTGCATGTTACACACAAAAGGACATGTGTGTGCGCAACACTTGTGTAATGTTGCATTTCAGGGGTGTTACAGGGTGTCCTTTGGACACCCCTGGCACCCTTGAAATCACATCCTTATTTGCGATTAGCAAATTGCTAATCGCAAATAAGGAATAACTCCCCATGCATTCCTATGGGCCTAGGCCCCAATGCATGGGGAGTTATTCCTTATTTGCGATTAGCAATTTGCTAATCGCAAATAAGGAACATGTAGGAATCGCAATATTTATTGCAATTCCTACATGAATTCCGTTTTGCAAGTCCTTAATAGCGATTCCTTATGAATCGCTATTAAAGACTCGCAAAACGGATCTTTGATGAATCTACCAGTTAGGTCTTCCATTTTTATCAATCCTATTTAATATGTAAATCTGGATTTCATTTACTGTTGATTTTCATCGAAATTTTTGATTTACTTTGAACTGCATGCCTGTTTTTATTTTAAACATATGCAGTCCCTTGTGTCTTTCTTTTCCTCCCTGTGATTGATGCGAGCAGCATTCACTCACTCTGGGGTGGGAGCGATAAAAACACACTGATCACTTGAGCGAAAACCTTGACTATCCCTCGTCCTGTGTGAGGGATGCTTGTCATCTTTGAAAATACAAATAGCCGCCTGCATTTAATGTCGAAAGGCTAAATATAACCTGTGTTAAATATTTGTACATTTTAATGGAGGGGATGACGCATACCACTGCAGTTCATGTTTTGGTTCAGGGCCCTATAATTGCTCGAATCTCACAGAAAACCCCCAAACATCCCCACCCCAGCGCCGACCACCTGCTCGCATTCCCAGCAGCTCACACTCTCAGCAGAGTCCCAAAGAGGCCGCGGATTAGCGCCTGGGCTAATGACGTGGCAGCTGGCGGGGTCCGGCGGGTGCCTGATACCCCTGGTGGAATGCGCAGGGCAGCTGGGCCAGCGCCCAGGTGGAATCTAGAACACAGCGCCGCGACACCTGCACGCTGGCTTCTAGGAGGGGGCGTGGTTGGGGTGTTGCCAATTAGAGAGGACCCTACCCCCGTGGGTCACTGGAAAAAGGAAACATTGGTCATTAAAAGAGCACAGCTGAAGTAAAGGCATGCCCACTAATTACCAAATAGTTCAAAACCCCAAAAAGAGCCATTCCATCCAGGGGCTGAATGAGAGCAGCATACGTCACCATATGGTCTTGAAGCACGCAGGGTTTAAGAAAAATGCTTGGTATGGCTGTAGAAAGACACATATGTCACTGAACACGATTGAGCCAGTGTTAATCCTGAGTTTCAGCTGTTTTTGCATTTTGCACGTGCACCGCCATTGTGGACTTTTTCTCAAATGCATTCTGTATATTATGAGCAGAGGCATTTTAAGGCATGGGCAGAGTGGCTGAATACTCAGGGTGCCCACCTACCAGGGGGCCCCCGGGGAAAGTGAACTTTCTCTCTTGACCTCTGTCGGTTCTGTTTCTCTGTGTAAACTTCTGTCCCTGTCTATCTCTACCTCTGACTCTGTCTGTCTACCCTGTGTCACCTTTAGGATTTTTGGGGTCCTGGGCAAGGCATATTTCAACTCTTTTTGTTGAGCCTGTTATAGTTCAGCATGTAATTCAGTATTGATTCATATTATGCAGGTTGGAGTTAGCAGGAAATTGGTAATAACATTAAAAATGTGTTTCTTATTGGGGTTCCCAAATTATGTCTTGCTGGGGGCCCCAAAAATACTTTTGCACACTGCTGTCAGAGTTAACTTGTTTATTAACTTGTAAATTAAAGAACTTTATTCCGAGAGAGTGCGACTGAATACGCTGTTAATGCCCATATTGTTCCCACATTTTACTGACTACCAGAGCAGAAACTATTATGCAAATTTCCCTTGTATCTCCCCTCAGTAGAGTGCAATTCACGCCGCCATCTTGAATGAGGGCTCCACAGCTGTCAGCTACAATGAGCACAGCAGTCTGCAATTCATCAGACACATTTTAAAGAATTAATTCATTTCAAAATTATCTGCTGAAGGAAAGCAATATTTTCCTTTATTTACTAAGCACAACAATCAACCATTTTTAAATATATTTTCTTATAGAAAGAAACACTTATGGCTGTGAGGTATCTTGGAAATGGTGCAAGTGCAACACGCATCAAATAGTACAGTTTGGATGGATTTCCCATTCATGGGTCTACATTGGCGCTGGAGGACCACGTACCTCCGGGCACTTGGGACGGCAAATTCTCCATATGTGTCTGTGAAGGCCAGCCCACCATACTGTAAGCTCGTCATCTATATGGGCAATTGTGTTGCCCGTTGTCCACCTGACAATGTGGCAGGAACATTGTCAGAGAAAATCGTCAATGTAGCCCGACCCACCCTGTCAAGGTGGACGCCATTTTGTTATGTTTCAAATGCTGAAAGCAAGGTTTGATTTCTGTTAAACAACATCACTGAGGCTTGGATGGTTGTATTCCAGAGCACTTGGCACATTTTTGCATCTCTCTTTCCTGACATTGGCATACTATGCATGGCGCATCAGGGTAGGGAAAAGAAACATTGGAAGAGCGGCCATAGAGATGACCGCGACCCCACTGGCAAAGAGTTTCTGGAGGCAAAAGTGGTGCACGTTCTGTCTTGGAAGCCAATCGGCTTACCCAACCCTAGATGAGGCAGGGAACTAGGGAAACGAAGATAGAGGCCCCTAAATAAGACTCTGGGGGGCTTATTTACAAGCCCAGTGCGCTGATGGGACGTCACTTTTTTTAGACGTTCCGGCAACGCACTGGTCTTACCCATATCTACAAGGCCACAGAAAGTCACCCTGCCTGGCTTTTCATGCCCTCATAGATATGGTGTGAGGCAATGCAGCGCAAGTGGCTGCATTGCCTCACACTGCCCCAAGGAGTCGTGCAGTGGGTGTTGCAGTGGGCACCCATGGTTATTGATACATTCCCAGATTTACAACATAGGACCTTATTCTATGTGGTTAGGATGGCCTCCTAATGGCATTTGCTCCGTCCAAAACGAATCGGCTCGGAAAGGTTTATGACTGACCAAGTACGATGCGAGTTAGGCGTTAGGAATATCCCAATCCAAACCCAACAGAATTTGGAATGACCAAGCCGTACAGAGCAGAATCGTACGTCTCTAAGGGCCGCATTTCAAAAAGGACTGAGTACAATGCTGGATTTGGACAGCCTTTCCGAATCGTGCCGTCTGACTCGAATCAGCACTCGGGATCAAACTTTGGGGGACTGTAGTGGGCCCCGTGCAACCAGAGGCTTCCCAATCGGACCCGTGGGGGTACCCATGAGTCCCCCCCTTACCAGCCATGCACAGTGTGGCAGACACCATGGGGTGCCTGATTTTCCCCAGCCACCCCTTTCTTCAATGGGAGCCTATGCATTCGGTCGGAACAAAGGCTCCCATTGAAGTCAATGGAAGACCAACCACATCGTATCTGAAAGCAATCCGGAATGCATCCTAGTCGGTTGGTTGGACTCTATTGATCCGGTCAGAAACCACTCCCAAACCCATTTGGTCGGGAAGCTTTCCAAACCGCATCAGAATAGGGCGCATATTATAAATCTGGGGATGCGTCAAAACCATGCGCTTCAACGTAGCAGGTGCAACAGTTGTTTTTGTGAAGGCACCATGGTGCAAGGGAGCCTAGGATGGCTCATGGCAGCCATTTCTTCATGAGTGCTGTGAAAGAGGATGAGAATCTGCTGTATGTCAGAGATACAGCGCATTCCTGCCCTGTTCTTTTAACAAAGGGCAGCGCAGCAAAAAGCTGCCCTGTGCCAAAATGTTTTAAATGAGGCAGCAGGAGACAAGGGTACAGTTATATATCTACTTTACTCAAGTTGCAGACTGAAATACATACAGTGATGCAATCACAGGTAGGTGATATCATTTTGGAGGCACCTCAGTGGAACATTTTCAGCAATTTTTACTTTTTGGGTGGGCTAATTTTGGATGTTGAACCCAGTGCATTGTAGAGTAATGATACTTTTAATTGCTTGGCTGACAATGGTATACCATGCTTCATTTATCTATTTACCTATTTATTGGTGAAGTTTTCTGGGTTCTCGAAGCACAAGTGTTTAAACTAACTTATTTTTTGGTCATAATGAGGAAGGGTATTGTTTTTCTTATATTATATCAATAGAATAGTGTTTACTAGATCTATTTAGGACACTTAAGTGCATATCCACTTGGTTAGCATGATACACCATGTGGGACTGTGGTATGGAGAGGAAGTTTCATAGGATTACCCGCTCTTTGTCGACTTTCTTCAGGACATCATTTAAGTGGAGTTAGAATTGCAGGGTTGACACTTAGTCACATTCAGGGCGTTTTTCAATATGGTTACATATATTTATCGTACACACTGGTTAAATATGTTTTGCTTTCTTTTGTCTTTGAGTGTCCACTTACCAACTCTTATTGTGGTCTCAACCAGAAGCGAAGATCCGTTTTCAAATTTAGCCCAGCTCCAACCCAAAGATTTCTGGAGCTCTTGGAAAAATGACAGTTTGCCAAAGGGCTCCTCAGCCTCCTCGGAAAACCAGTTCTTAGGTTGCCTGTTGTAATATGCCTCCTTGTTTGGCCTTTTTTTGGTTGATCCAGAGGTCCCAAAGATTAAACCTTGGTCTGTCCTCCATTTTGAACCTGTTTTCTCAGCATCTTAAGTTAGTAAGTTGCTGAAACAGTCAGGGACAACTTACCTGGCATCCTTCGCATGTTGGAAGGTTCCAGCATGTCATAACAGTTCGCTCAGCCCATTAGCTGTGGTCACTCAAAGACACATTGACCACCAGGTGTAGTGTTTCTTCTAGTTATTTTTACTCTTAAGAGGATGTAGAGCGGTCGACCTTGAAGCTGGGAACTAAGTTCGAGTCTCGGCAACAACGCTCAACATCCTGTGATTCTGGGCAAATCACTTAATCTCCCCGTGCCTAACAAAAATGATTGTGTCCTTCTGTAACAAAACTGGTGCTCATGTAAAGCGCTCTGATGCCCATGTCTCGGGTATATTTTGCGCTATATAAACTCTACAAAAAAAATAAAAATAATAACAGGCTGAGTTCCGGCATTCAACGTTGGAGTTAAGTCCATTTGCTCACAGTGGCTGCCTGAAAATCAGGAGTGAATCTGTCAATGATGCAGCAGCTGCAGTGGCACAATTCCCAGTGATATTAGGAACCCACTTCACCCCAATTGTAGCTGTCTTTCACTACCAAACAAGGGGATGCCGTGACAGTTTTCCATGCTTACATTTGGGATCTTACACCCTTGCTACACTACTGTTGAAAAAGGAAAGGTATGTTCTGAGCTTTACTCAAATAACATCTACACTCGAGACATTGGCGAATTTGATGACTCCGAATGGCAGGAGGCCCTGTCCTCCCCTCGGGAAACAGCTATCTCCTTCAGGCTCAAATTAGTCCAACTTAAAATACTACACCGTACGTACTACCCCAGAACGATGTTATACAAGATAGGGAAGGCGTCACACATGTACTGTCTGCGTGGATGCGGAGAGTAGGGGACATTCCTTCATACTATATGGGATTGTGGTCGGGTGGCAATGTACTGGACTGCTGTGATGCGTACCATTTCTCAGGCTCTAGCTGTTTCTCTTCTGCCTGATCCCCGGCGTTGTTTGTTGAATGTATGGGAAGCTAACGACCTAACTCTTCGCCAACAGGACTGGGCCATGCTGGGTATGATGATGGCGAAACGTAATATTGCCAGGCTGTGGGGCTCTGATGCGCTACCTACGCTAAGGGACTGGTGCAGGGACATGGATGACGCAATGGTGGCGGAGAAAGCGTTTTTTGTCCATCGTGGATGCCCGGGGAAGTGGGGGCAAATATGGGGTGCATGGAATGAGTTCAGGGGTAATATATGCGAGCCCCCACGAATAGACGAGGATGAGGTCACCCCGGACTGAGGGTTGTTTCTACGTGCATGTATGATGTCGTACTGTTGGGCCCACTCTAGCTAATTTTCTACTGCCCTATAACTGATATACTAGTTGAGCTTGCCTGTATATGCACTGTATACGTTTTATGATGCTGAAACTGTATTCTTTCTCGCCTTCCATGTTTAATTCAATAAAAAAACATTCCCCAAAAAAAAAATAACATCTACACTCCTTTTATTTCCCTATCCAATGTCACTAAAGGTTATTCAGAGAGCTTCAAGATCCCTGAATAACCTGTAGGAAAGAAAGAATGAAAGTACTTTAAGAAGAAAGAAAAGAAAAAATAGAGGAAAGGGAAGTAAATGGAGGGAGCAAAACAGAAAGGAAGGTAAGTAATTAGAAAGGAGAGTAGGAAACAAGAAAGGAAGGAATAATAGGTTAAAAAAAATTGAAAACCTGCATTGGAGACATCTAAAATAAAGAAATAGAGAAATCAATGAATAGAGAGAGAGAATGGGAGAGAGGGAGGGAGAGAACGAGGGACATAGAAAGAGACATCATGAACTAGAGAAACTGCAAATGAGCTTGTAGCTTGAGCTCCAAAACCCGAGCATGCATCATTAAACATTGGACAAGTGTATTTGATTTGACAAATAGCCTGGAACCCCCTCTTAATTAAAGCATCAATAGCTTCTCAGACCTGGCGCACCACTACAACATGGTGGCCAGGAAGGCCGCCAAATCCCTTCTCCGGCTTGGCGTCTTTATCCTCTTCTGGACTCAGAGAAGGAGACAAGTGTTCCCCCAGCTGGAAACTAAGTTTGCAATCATTGGCTCTCGGCCAGGCCTGTGACGAATGATTGGAGGAGAAGAAAGTGTGGTGGACTCTAGGCCAAGAACTCAATGAGGCTGAGACCACAGGAAGATCAGAAGTTTTATAATGGGGATCAGCACCACCTCTTACAATGACACCAAAACTATCGATAAGGCAGTGAAAATGTCAGTACTTCTAATAGTAGTACAGAAGAGACTGACAACATCTTAGCCAATGTAAGACAAGTGAAAAGGTTTAACCTCTTACGTGCGGGGCTGTTTCCCTCCGCTGTGCTGGGTGTTTGGGGGGCGCGCACAGCGCCCCCATGCTCTGAGCCACCGCGCTCCAGTGCTCATGACGAGCTGAGCTCGTCATGACCGCGCCCGTTATAATGGAACGCTCAGCACAGCAGGGGAATCAGTCCAGTGTGCGAGTGTTCCATCAAACTGGTGCGGTCATGACGAGCTCAGCTCGTCATGAGCACCGGAGCGCCGTGACTCATGACAAGCTGAGCTCGTCATGAGCACAGAAGGGGGTGTTCATGTTTAAACTAGAGATGTTTATAGGATTCGTGCGTTTTCCTCACAGGAAGGCAAAGGAATTCGAGGTGAATATGCCCCTAGTGCTAGCTGTGACACTTGAGTAACACACGTATGACCTCCTGGCAGGCCTGGGCAAGCTGGGCCAGGCAGGGCCAGGCAACCTGAGTTTAGGGTGAACTAGAAAATATTTCATCTGTGTTTCTAGTGGAGTTTATAGTTATACAGGTGTGTGTCCCTGGTGTCGATACCGTGTGGTTTGCTGTAGGCTTGCTTGCCTCACCTGGTTTATGAGGGGGGCTGTAAGGATGCCAAGCACGTTGTCTGTGGCCAGAGAGAGTAAAAACAGCCATGGCTCTCAAATGCATGTATGCCTTAAAAATGTGGTGAAAAATATTGAAACACACAAATATCCCTCAAAAAATATTGACTGCAAAAATATTACTATACTTAAAAAAATGCTCTACTTATACTCACCTATACGTAAACAAAAAATACAGAAATATCAACGACAAAAATATTGCAGTGATAAGTTTCTAAAATACTTAATATCAAATCCAAAATATGGGCATCCACACTATGAGAATCCTTGTTAAACATGTACAAAACTGTGTAAATAGCAAAAAAGAATTTATCGACAACCGAACTATTGTTACCAATAAATAAAAAAGGATAAAATAAATGAATCTACACTACCATATTAATTTAAAAAGCATTCAATTTAAACAAATGTGAACCAAAATAATAACCTATATGATTACACCATCATTAAAAACATAACAATGTATCAATACTAATATACAGAATTAAAACAACAAATGTAAAAAAAGATCTATTTAATTATTACCTATATTTAAATACTTTTTATTTACACACAGCTTCAAATATATATACCGGAGAGCTGCCTGGGGCCATGGGGGCTGCAGGGGAGGTGCCGTGGGTGGGCTTTGGGCACCCTCTTACATGAAACGCAGGCCTGGGGAAGGGGTCCACAGGTCCAAAATAGGCTTGGGGAAGGGGGCCACGCAAAGCCTCCTGGTTGAAAAAAATATGGCTCTGGGGACTGATCCTCAAGGTCTGAGGCTGAGGAGGGGGCGGCGTGGCCCCCTTCCCTTTTCACAACAGAGGGTGTGTTTTCTCTTAAATTGCACATTGAAAAATTACCTGAAATCCTTGATGGAGGTGAATGCATGTATTGGAGAGGAATATTTTCTACACTGACTTTCCAAGATGAGTGGGTTCTTTCTCGTTGTCTGAGGGCAGAGTCCACAGTTCTATCATTTAATTACTGCTGAGTATGTAAAAGCATCAAATCCTCTACAAGTGCCACCCATTTGGCACTGTCCCTTCCACGCTAGTAGTATGCAACAGTGTTCCTGCTATTTTCCAGGCTGATGGAGAATGTGTTTTCTCTACAATGCAGGCTGAAAAATGATCTGAAATCCTTGATGGAGGTGAATGCATCGTCGATTTATTAGAGCGCAATCGTTTCTGTAATGACTGTCCAAGACGAGTGCTAACTATAAGTGGTGAATTTCTGTGTTTTTTTTAAAGTTCAAAATGTTACTGTTGTCATTGACAAATTCACTTAACTATAATATTACTTTAATGTTACTTTACTTTAACTCTTTAACTGTTGTTTTTTTCAGTGAATTTGTAAGGTTTAAAAAAAGAAAATCCTTTTATCACACCTAACCATAAGGTTACTTTAACCTTTGTTTTTTTTCAATGAATATCCAGGGTATTTATAAAGCAAAGGAATACTCAGCTACTGTATGCAAATTAACCCCCACGTGCATAGTCTTTGCCCATGCGCGGCTCAGCGTTGGCTTCAGGGTCTGGCATGCAGCCAGGCCCTGAATCCAACATCCCCCGAGTCAACCCCATGCTGCGCATGGCCTTTGGCTGTTCGCAGTGAGGGGTATGCCATAGGACCTGGCCCAGGGAGCCCCCTCCATCTGGCTGTTTTATTTTTAATTAAAGTTGAGGGGTCTGCATGGGCCTCCTCCCCTAGTCAGTATCGGCCCTGGTGACCCTATCCCCCAGCATCACTTATTTATTCCCCTGGGCCCAGCAGTATATTCAAGAGGTAGAGGGGCACTCACCTCCCCTCACCTCTCCCTGGGCCAATTTCTGCCCTGGGGACCCCAACCCCCAAGGCTCATCTCAACCAAAGGTGTGAGCCCTAATGCACAACCTGGGCACCCACTACACTGTTGTTGGGGGCTATGGGGGGGAGCCTCAAGACCACAGTGGCCATTATTAGCTGCTCCCACCTACAGGGAGCAGCTAATAATACTGCTTTATGTGGCCAGGAGCAATTTTTCATCTCTTTCCCTGCCCGTTCAAGTGTGGGCAGGGAAGCAGATCAAAAGTCTGCTCCCAGCGGGTGAGAGCATTTTAAAATCTCCAGCCTGCTGAGAGCAAATTTGTTGTTTGGCCCCACTTGGCCGGAGATTTAAAAATGCTCCAGCTAAGTAAGAGCAAACGCAGGTTTTCCTGCCTGCACTGCTGGGAGCAAGGAAACTGCTATGTCCCGGGGTGGGCACCCCGAGGCATAGCTGTTGAGCCAGCACTGGGGGTGGGCTCCCCAGGTCCAGTATAGCTCAGGGTGGGGGGGGGGGGAACATGGCCCCCTCCTTGCATTTTTAACTCCAGGTGGGTTTACTGGGGGCCACTGTAGGCCATTCCCCATTTTCATAAATTTTGGCCCGGGGTGGGCTTCCCAGGATCTTCTGAGGCATGGGGGGTGGGTGGTTGTGTGGCCCTATTCCCATAAAAACAAATATTGGCCGAGGGGGGTCTGCCCAAGGCCTCTGGTGGTTCGGGGAGCGGGACTATGCATCCCCCCCATCTCAGATCAACAGTTTCTTGCCCCGAGGAAGGGCTCTCTGGTGCATTTGGAGAATTGGGAAGGGGGGCCATGCAGCCTTCCCTGCCTTATATGAAATCAGCCCTTGGGGTACGCTTCCCAGGGCATTATACCTTTAAATGCAGCCCGGCTGCTGCATTTTTTTTGTTTGGTTCTTTTTTGGCCCAAGGGGGTGTCCTCGCCATGGGGCCTAGGGAGTCAGGGTATCCCTACTCTGCCCCATATATCTTTTCTTTTTTTTACAACTGAAGTCCCTGAGTCCTGTAATGGCTGCCAGCAACATTTTTCTCACATTTCTTGAAGCCAGTTGCAGCGCTCATTCTCTTGTGAGAGTCTGACTGCCGCTGAAGCGAGATGGCCCAAGGGAAATAAAGCTCCCCAGGGCCATCAGAATGCTTAATTGTGTTTAATTTATATATTTTGTTACCATTAATATCTCAAAAACTACTGAACAGATTTACACCAAATCACAAAAAGCACAATCTGCGGACCAAAAGCTATCCAAATTTGGTGCAATTCCATTCAGCAGTTTTTGCTGTAGCCTTGTCCTAAAAAGTCTTTGGAAAATGCATGGGGATTTGGTATCTGGGGACCAAGCTTTTTTCTCCCCCCTTCCCCTCCACTTGATACATCTACCCGAAACTTGCCATGAACAAACTAGTCTAGAAGAAGCAACTTTTTGGAAAGTTTTGTGGAGATTCTGCAAACGGTGCCAATGTTATTAGCAACAGAAACAACGGTGGAAGAGCAGACCTAACCCATTCAGAGCCAACTACAGAACTGAAGATGGTTAAAATAAACACACACAGAACATGTTAATTTCTGAGCTTTATATTTATAAACCGATACAAGGGCGAGTACAGAGAGTAACATAATAAACATTAAACCATGCTGGAGAAAATTTTAATCTGAGAGATACTCATGAGCCCTCATGGAACCAAGTTCAGGCCCGACCCTGGTCACTCTAAAGAGAATAAAGTGCAGTTCAAATTATAGTTACTGTAAGCACACGCAGGTCGATGTACACATCTGAGCCTGTTCACCATGATTCCATGGAGAATCAGGTCTGTTTCTGAACCTGGTGTCCATCAACCCAAGAGATATCAAGCCCACGTCCGCACCTGGTCAAATTACACCCCCATATAATCAAGTGCTCATCTGAAACCTATCCTGTAGATCCAAAAAGAACTATAACATGTCTGAGCCTGCCCATTAGAACCCATACACAACAAAGTGAAGTTCTAAACCTGTACATACTACAGGCCTACTCATAACTAAGCATATATTTCAGTATTATCACCCTAAAACCATATGGAGCAAAGTAAAGGCCACTCACATCTAAGCACAACTTAGAAACAGATGACCCTATACCTACAGCTACACCAAAGCAAGTACAGATCTGACCCACAGAGCCATAAAAGTACACAGATTCAGTGAAAACTTCAATTAGAAAAGTTCCAAGCTTATGTTTATGTAACTCTAAAAGCATGGCCAACCACCTTATTGTACTTAAATATTTTAATGGTGAGAAGAAACAGATCGACTGATCTTAAATGGTGGTTGCATGTTTATTTGATGCATTTATGCGGTGTACCTCATAGTGTGTGCAAGCGGCTTTAAATTGCAACCTCTTGTGGACTGGTAGTCATTGAAGTTGCATTGCCACAGAATCATAACGTTTTCACATTAATTAGATCTTGACTGAAATGTTTCTAATACAGTGAAGACTAGAAAAGTTGCATTCAGACATGCCCAGCTATATTGAATTTCTAAATCTAGTCTACACTGCATGAAGTAATGAATAGCTAAAAAAAATTTTGAAGACAATTAAAACTTGATCTACCTATATGGGAGAGGCACCCACATAGGTAGACCACAACATTGGGTTCCTTATGTTGGAATTGTCTTTGAATCATGATCTCTGCATTTGGCAGTATTGATTTAGGAAATCTCCATACAATTACATTTTACACACTTTTTTCTCCAGAAAATGGAGAGAATCTAATCCATCTATATAAATAGGGAGATGTTTCCTAAAATAGGGTGGGAGAATTTAGTAGTATGGATTTAAACATCCTAGTACTTCTGTCTCGCCCTGGAAACTTGCTCTCTTTTCTGGTATTAGATTCAAAGATAAAATGTGAAAGTGAGACATTGAATACGAAAAGTGAAGGTGGAAAATGTAATGACTGACCACCAACAAGATATAACTGATTGTCTGAGAGACAAAATAAAGTCTTTGAACCGTGATTATTTCACAGAAATGTCTTTATATTTTCACAAATGAATGCTGAACTTGAGAAATGTCATTTCATTGTCACAGATGAATTTCCAATTAACATGGTTCTTCATATAGATAGTAGATGACAGCCATCATTCTTCATACTGAGTAATTGGTAACAGCTAACATGTGCTTAGTGAATAATCGCTTCTTCAGGGCTCAAATATCAAATTCTGAAGTACAAAGTCACTCTGTTCAATAATTTGATCATCTTCCATTTGAAGATGTTTGTCTAGAATAAAAGTAAAAATTGACCCACTTATACAAACAGAACTATGGGGCATATTAGCAAGAACCTCTTTAAAATTATCGCTGTTTTAGCGTCAGGAAACTGCCGCTAAAACGGCGATAATGGGCTTGCTAATATGTGTTATAGAATTCCAATAGAAGCCCAGGTTAGATGTCCTGCACATCTAACCTGGGCTTCTATTGGAATTCTATAATGCATATTAGCAAGACCATTATCGCCGTTTAGCGGCAGTTTCTTGCAGCTAAACCGGCGATAATTTTAACGAGGTTCTTGCTAATATGCCCCTATGTTAAGTGCCTTGCTCCAATATCTTTATCCCCCTTGAAAAGCGTATCCCGCTATTCAACGTTATATCTCCTTATCCAATGGCTAACTCCCAAAAAGTTTCCTTGAATAGTGTTGAGAATTCCTAATTACACCTATGCAAAAGACTTTTGACATGTATAATTGTACCTACTATCAGGCTTGGGTGAAATGTGCATTAATTTCCTTTGCGGAAATGACACAAAATTCCAGAAAAATTATGTTAAAATACGCAAAATGTTGAGCTGTAATTTTGCACTAGTAGCTTTTAGCATGAAATGCATTCTTGTGTTCAATTTGTATAGAATTATATTGTTCTTTAAAAAAGTGTGATGCGAACAACATATAAGCGTGTTTTGTTTGTTCGTGTTGGTCCAGTGCTCTTGCAATTTTATTTTTAATTGAATACAATTTCAATTGCGCAACGTGAAATAATGGTGTAATCTTGGACATTTCACGTAGCAAGTGCAGTGTGAAATGCAATAAATGACGCAAGATTACACCAGCGGAATGGAATTTCGCCCGGGTCCACCTTATGTACAAATATGCATTGGTGAATAGCATTCCATTTGTGAAAATACACTTTATTTCTTTTCTTTATCCAGGTAGAGAATATGTTTTCCTATTGAGAAACCACTACCCTTAAACCCTCACCAATTTTGTGGGAGTACCCATCTGAGTCCCACCCAGATGTGTCCTATACTTACCCTTGACAAAAATAACTCCCGACCGTATTCAGAGCAAAAATAGGTCAAAAAAAAATTGTCAGTTCCCAAACTTATCTGGACTGCTCCACCATGAGCATCTACTCACCAACCTGAGTGAGATTTGCCCAAGAATTATATTACACCACTCTGGGATTATATGAGTACATCAATTTACGAGTTCACCTTTATAGATTATATGCACTTTTAAATAACGCCTTTCGAACTTGTAAATTGGACTAACAAGTACAACAGACTTTGTGAATCGGGCTAAAAGTTTAAAGCACATATGATTAATCTTAAATAATAAAGGGGAATACTTTTCCAGTTAATGGAATATCAAATTGATAGGAATGTTACATTTTTTCCTGCTATCCTTTTTCACTTCTCTTTAGAAAGCATGCTTTTTCAAAGGCAGTGATTTAAAAACTTTTCGCACATTTCAATTTAAATTTTCCCCAGATCTTGTTTCTACTTTCCCTAAATCTCGTTCCTCTCTCATACAATCTTTTTTTCTTTATCTCTCTTGTGGTCTCCAGTTCTCTTTTCATCTATCTGGGTCACTCTCTCACTCTCGTGGTCACTCCATAATTCTGTGTTTGAAATGAGAAAGACCATTGGGAAATGCATTGATGTAATGTGCATCTGAACACAAACTGGTGCAAACCCTAGCCACTGTACATTTTTGGGACATTGTTTAAAATAAGGGCGAAAGTTCCTTTCTGAGTGTTAGAATTTTAGATTGACACTGGAGTCTATTTTGGCTTATGCAAACAACAGTTACCCCCAAGTAGTATTACTAACCAAAACTAACAATGGATGTATCAAAATATATTTTTTATTTTGATTTCTTAAAAAGCAGATACTTTCATATAGTTGCATTCACAATACATTAAAATCCATACAACAAAAGTATAATCACATAAAATCATGAAAGACTTTTTTAAGAAAAAAACATTTTATATGAATACATTCAAATGTATTCACGTTTAATCACGTTTAATCACGAATGAATTTCTAAAAACATGTCTCCTTTATATATAGATTCCCTGATGTAATAAAAGGGAGAAGGAGTAACTAAAAACCATCACAACTCCCGGATTTGATGTGGCTATGCATAAATGGACCACACTTCAATGTAAGAAATTCAAGGGCTTTCGCAACAGTTATAAGTATAAATCCCCCTGATAGTTTGAAAACTAACAACTGTTATGTATCTAGTTTAGATAAGAAGATGTTTTAAAATAGTCCTGAAGAAGGTGTTCCAAAGGACAAATCACCGAAACGCGTCAACAAGCTTTTTTTAAACTGTAGTAATTAATTGTTTTTGTGTACCTTGAAAATTATGGTTTTTACAATAATTTGAATGTATTCGTATAAAATGTTTTTTTCTTAAAAAGTCTTTCATTATTTTATGTGATTATACTTTTGTTGTATGGATTTTAATGTATTGTGAATGCAACTATATGAAAGTATCTGCTTTTTAAGAAATCAAAATAAAAAATATATTTTGATACATCCATTGTTAGTTTTGGTTAGTAATACTACTTGGGGGTAACTGTTGTTTGCATAAGCCAAAATAGACTCCAGTGTCAATCTAGAATTCTAACACTCAGAAAGGCACCTTTGCCCTTTTTTTGCTCTATTTCCCGGTCCTTTCTGGGTTTAACAGGGAAAACTCTCCCCTTTTTTATTGTTTAAAACAAGCCAAAAATTATTTAAAACCATTGGTAAAAGTCAAATTTTACACCTATATTAGCAAGGATATCAACAATGCAATTGGAATTATTCAGGAGAAGCAAATTATGTTGTAGGGTTGACTAAATTATGCAGCACGAAAAGGCATACTGTAGCACATTTACTTATAGTATTTATCCATTATTTGGTCATTTTTACACTTCTTAACACTGCTTGGCTTATGTTTCACCTCATTAGTACTAGTTTAACAGCCAAATATAGCAATAGGCAACAGAAAGGGGACCAGTCAACCTTTGAGGATGGCCTTCCACTGTGCAGCAACACGTGTCGCTGCACTTGTAGTACCTTTTGATCGACTGGCCTAGAAACAATTTTTTTCTCATTAAAATCTGAAGATTATACAACAGATGATGAGTATTGTGGCAAATGAGGCAAATACATAATCATGCAGAAAATGTTACATTCGCAAAATTGCTTAATCCCAGTGACCCTGGATCTAAGGTTCAATAAGCTAGTGATGCAAACAGTAGCATGCCTTGGAGATAGTTCAGAGAGTTTAGCACTTGCTGGTGACCCCTCTTGTAAGATACAGTTCAAGAGCCCACTTGATCTTAGGAAGAGGAAAAAACAAGGTGAAATAAAAGTATTTCTCCTCGTTGCGCCTCCCTAACGCCATCCCTAGGGTAGCTTAGAATCTGACTCATTCCAAGGTTTGCAATTCCTTGTAAATATGTGAATGCTTTAGATTCCATGGGTGTTGTGTGGGAACACCCAAAGCAACACCCATGGAAAGCCCCTTTATAATAATAATAATAATAATAATAATAATAATAATAAAAATTATGATAATACAGCTATTTATAGAGAGCGAACAGCTACCTCCAAAGTGGTGTCCCGGTGCTATAGCGACAAGCGGCACGCGAGAGACACGCAGCGACCAAGGATCACAGAAGATTAAACTAGGTTAAAAAGCCATTTGCTGCCGCCTTCCTAAATTGCGTTTCAGAAGTACTCTGGCGGGGCATTGGGCAGGGAATTCCATAACATGGATGCCAGAGCATAAAAGCTCTGCCACCCAACCGGGCTTCTTAACTCGTGGAGTACAAAGCAGTTTTTGGGAGTTGGACCTCAGTGAGCGAGACTGCCTGTAAACACCTAGGGGAATATTACCAAGGGTGGCGATAGGCAATTATCGCCGGTTTAGCGGCCGTTTTCGGCCGCTAAGTGGCGATAATTCTATCGCTCCATTAGCAAGCTGTCGCTAACTCATGTTAGCGACAGCTTTTAGGCGATAGCGAGGGGTTTGGGGCCCGCTTTGCATGTCAGCGATATATATCGCTAATGACATGCAAAGTTGGCGTACCCAACCAGTTAGCAACTGTAAGCAGTCGCTAACATCGCTATCGCCTATTAGCAAGGCAGGCGTAGCGATGGAAATATTCCAGCTATCGCCGAAAACTAACGACTGCTCAGACCAGTTCTTAGCCATGTTATCCAATGGGAGGTGGATAAAATGGCTAAGAGCATTTCGTCGCTAATGCGTGAATATCGCTGTATTCTCAGCGATATTCACGCATTTCGCCGCTATCGCTGGATATTTTAGCATAATGGAGAAAAACGTTGCTAATAGCATGTTTTCTCCGCTAACATATCCAGCGATAGGCAGTGATAAAAAAATCGTCGCTAAGCCTATTTAGCGATTATTATCGCTACTTGTTGGTAATATGCCCCCTAGTCTCTGTTTCAAATAGCTAGGGCACGTTCCATGGATTGCCCAAAAAGCTAGTGTTAATGCCTTAAATTTGATTCTATTGGCTACCGGAAGCCAATGTAGTGCTCTAATATGCGGAGAGATATGCTGTTGAAATGGAACACGTCTGATCAATCTCGCCACCCATTTTGAACCATTTGAAGTTTCATACCAAGGTAATCCGTTAAGCCTAAGTAGAGGCCATTCGGGTAGTCGAGGCGGACAGTTACTGTGGCATGGACTACGACCCGACGGCAGTTCTATGGGCCGAAAAGGATAAATCAGCCTGCCATTTTACTCCCAGATTTTTGGCACTGCCAGCTGGAGTGGGTGGTGAACGCATTTCCACCGGCCATCAAAGGTCTGCGGCAGTGGGCTAGCTCTTGCCAAAAAACACCACTTCCGTTTTGTCGGCATTCAGCTTAAGTTTGTTGTTGTTCATCCAGTATGCAAGATCTTTTAAGCAGCCTTTACGGCTCTTAAAAGAATCTTCAGACTGATCCTTAAAAGGAAAAACCAACTGGGTGTTGTCGGAGTAAGAAATCGCCTTCACGCCCCAGTGTTCTGCGTGAAAGGGGCACATATTTACAAGGCCATGAAAATCCACAGCTTTGCGTGGCAGTGTAAATATGCTGCTGCATATTGCGTCACCGCAGCGTAGTTATTGTTTGCTATGTTTGTGCCATGACAAAGATTTCTCCTGATAGAATACTCATTTGACTAATAGAATGCAAATGAACAAAAATAACTTTCATGTGAAGTTAGAATTCAATTGGATGTGTGGATTGCAGCATATTGTCCTGATTCTCAGTTGTTCTTCACAATGGAACTACTTCACAGTCGAAGGCCACATTGAACATCTCAGTCTCCAGAATTTAAAACATTTCCAACTTTCGTTTCAAGAATTTTCAATTCTATTAAGGACATAGAGAAAAGGATTATGCTTCTCTTTACTTACTGTAAAAACACAGCAACCAAGGAAAACAGAAAGATACAAATCCCATGAACAACAGGGTATGTAATCATACCAGTCCATCAAATATAGCCCAACATCATGTCCAAATCGAGGAGACACCATGGCGATTGCCTCTTTCTTTCCAGCAAGACTGGTCCTTAACATGTCAATCACAGTTTTCTCAGATAGCACTTCAACCCCAATAAGAATGACAAATACCACTCTAGGTCGTCCAAAACTTCAATATTGCTTTTACTAATTTCTAAAACAAAAATAACAGAAAAAAATCCTATACCTCAAAATAGCCCAATAAAAGAAAGACACTCTAACGGATGGGAAAAATATCTTCAAAGCCATCCATATAGTCACAATCACAATTTCCTAATTCAAAGAAATTAACATAACATATATTTAATCTTGTTTTCACATGAGTGGAATAATTCTTGCTTCCATGTGTTTAATAGAACTGCAAATTCTTGACATAAAAATATAAATGTATTATTCTATGTGAGGACTGGACACTCAGATTTACACTTGTTCAATCAAAGAGGTCCCACTACCACAGAAGGACTGATAAAATCTGGTTGGCGATGTCAACATTATCGGCGCCATCTTGTCCCCTTTCAGACTCACGCACACTTGCAGCAGCAGCCATTTTTTTGAAAACCATGGTCTCTCTGCCCACTGCCAATAGCCAGCGCGTCTCTCCCCCTCACCCCCTGGCCTCGCAAGCATCCCCCGTGCCCCGACAGCCCCCGGTCTCTCCTGCCTGGGCCATAAACGCACCTCCAGCGCGACCCTGCCTCCGAGCCACATCCCGTGCTGAACCCCCTCACTCTTTCATCTCATTCATAGAACAGGCCCTTTTGATAACCTCTTCCTCCCTGCCCGATTGTCCGGCCTGATCCCAGGCCATCACGTAGCCCAACAGATGCAGTTTATTGCCCCCTACAGTAGGACCTCGCTTCACATCAAAGGAGCGGGGATTAATCAATGCCTTCACACCCCTAGATCCGACCGATAGCCCGCATTCCTGTTCCCAGCGGAATGTCCAGCTGCGCGATAGCCATCATGCTGAGATTTGGGTGGGGACCCCTACTGTAGATATGTGTGAGAACGGGCCTGAACCGGGGATTCCAAAGATGCCTTTTACGTACTTCAAAGCAATACCACGGATGTCATAAATGTAATAGAGCCATAAACTTGTGTATAAGAGGCTAGGCCTCAGAGATGCGGTTAGAGCACCTCGAGAAGATACCCTGTTGTCTGATTTGATGTGTTCTGCTCCGTCGGAATAAACTCCTGTTTCCTGCCTTCCAGTCTCCAGCGCCTGCCTCTTCATTTGGTAACCTTGAGTTGGGTGAGAGGCGGCTATCGCCGGGCAAACCTTGAAAAGGGGTAATCGACCTGATCTGCCTGACCCTTTTTCTACAATTGGCGTCCCAAACGTGGGGCCCATCAGCGACACGTGGATCCAGTGGGAGAGGTCACAACAACAGTGTGAACGACTGCAACGATCGGGAAAGAGCTCCTGGCCGATAGACCCTCGTCTGGCAGCCGATCATCCGAACTTCACCGGTTCTGAGCAGACCTCTCTCGAGTGATCTACGGTCCTGACTGGGAACCATCAGGAGTGCCACAGCAATTACGGAGAATAGAGGACGATCAGGCGCTGGAAGCGGAAGACGAGAAACTGTCCATGCGGTCCGGGTAAGGTCGTGTAACACGACGAATTGCGAATTGATTGTTTGATTGTCTTGGAAAATACTAGTATTACGCATTTGATTGTTTGGTTCTGAGAGATTCTCTGTCTACAAACGGGGAAGGATAGGAGTATTCTCCCTTTGCAGATAGTGAAGGGTAGGTAGCGCAGGCTTTTGCCCCCGTTGTAACCCGTCGCGCCTACTTCCCTCTCCATTGATTGATTGTTCGTTCGAGCATTAACTGTTCGAAATTGGTTCTCTGAAAGGATCTTCTCTGCCTACAAACAGGGAGGAACAGGAATTTCCCTCTCTCTTTGCAGATAGTGAAGGGTAGGTAGCGCAGGCTTTTGCCCCCGTTGTAACCCGTCGCGCCTATTTTATTCCTCATTTGATTGATTGATTGTTTGTCCGAACATTGACTGTTTGGAATTAGTTCTCTCTTTGGGTATTCCCTATTTGCGAATACTGTAGAATAGAAATATTCTGCCTAGTCTTCGCAAAGTAGTGAAGGATAGGTAGTGCAGACTTTTGTCCCCATTGTAACCCGTCATGCCTATCTTCTCCCCATTGTTCAGTAGTTGGTTCAGCCCGGACTGCTTTTTAGAGGTGGATCATCCGGCTCCTCTGGAAGGCACCCCTAATAAGGATATGTTTTTAAAGTATGGACTAGTCGCCGTAGCTTATAGTAAGTTATGGCATAAATATACTAAAAAGGATCGGGAAAGTCAGTGGCCACTGATAGGATCCTTCGATGATACTAAAATAAGCGTGCTGGAAACAGCCCTTTGTAACAATAAAACAACGCCCACTATGCTTGATAGTTTTGGCATGTGGCGCAAAGAAACAGAACAGCGAAAGAAAAGAAATGAAGTCAGACTAGAAAAAGAATTACGAAAAGCAGCTCATTTAGCCGCGAGCAAGTTGAAAGAAGAATAAGAGAAAGAGAGGAAGCTAAACTAAAACAAGAATCTGAAACATCAAGCCAATGTCCCGTTAGAACGCCCGCCACGCTTTACCCTGAGCTACCTTCGAAGCAGCGAGCGAACGATGACCTACTGCTAGGTCCCCCGATCATCTACATGCCCCCTCCATACGCCCCTTCCCAACCCCTAGTGCAACGCACGCAACCCCCAAGCACAGATGAAAGCGGTACCAGAGCCTCGGTCCTCACGTCCTCCGCACCGGCCGAGCCCCTTGTACTCAGTGCAGCGCAAGCAGCAACAGTAGATGACCCCGACACTGAGAAGAAAGACTCCGCTAGATTAAATCGATTGAGTAAGAATGAACGAGCGGGGATTGATAAAATCGTAAAGACGTTAGTGGAACGGAAAGAAAGCGAAGATTACGTAACAGATATATGCAATTCGTATGCCAATAACCACAAACGACACTTTGTTACACGTTTCTGTTACCACACCCTTAATGCTTATGAAGATCGGTACCAAGCCAAAGGTCCTGAAAGCCTAACGACTCTGTATAGAAAAGTCGACATTGGAGACGAAGGTGAGTGTGATGTGACGGACCTCTTCATGCGCACGCTTGAAGTCTCCCGCCACGTCACTGAACAAAGATTAGAAGCTAGCACCACGACCCCTGTAGCGACTGTAGCTCAAACCGAGGGAACTAACACCATGATGCCGATAAGAGAAGCAGCTCCTTATTGGGTCCCCTCACGAGGACAGGGAACACACGACGATATTAACCACCAAGATGCGAGGGGGAGGGTAGTGTACAACTGTGTCTACCAACCCTGGGATCAGCAAGACATCCTGACTTTCCGAAAGTCCTTGCCCGATCTACGAAAGAACCCCACTGCCTTCTACACAGAATTAGGTACCGCCTTGGGTTCGACGATTATGACCCTAGCGGACATCGACTTGTTCTTCGGGCTATGTCTACCAGCTGATGTGTGGAAGCTAATCCGGAAAGTTGACCACCTTGAGCTGTTCGGACATACCTGGTTACAACTAGATGGCATAGACAAGCAACGAGAGCCCGGACAGAAACCTTTGAAATCAATTCTAGACCTGCCAGACAATATCGTACAAAAACTCAAAACCATAGTCCCAGAAAAGAAGGTGGACTGGTCGATAGTAACGGCCTGTTGCCAGAAACCCCAGGAAGACGTATCAGAATACTTTTCCAGGTTCGAAACGGTGTTCTCCGATTACAGCGGCCAGGACATGACCTCTGCAACCGGACATCACTTATTCATCCAGAATTACGTAAAGGGCCTGACTCCAGAAGTCTCGCAGAAACTGCAGACTAGTGAAAGTAGTTGGGCTGCCTCCAAACCCGCGGCTATCCTTCAGATGGCTCAATACTACGAACGACAAAAGAATGAGAACGACAAAGCGACTGAGAGAAAGAAAAAGGACTTGAAAGAACGAGTAATGATAGCTCAATTGCAAGGAGCGACGATAGGTAGGGAACCGTACAAAGGACATTACCAGTCGACTGCCCCTAGAAATCCACCCCCTAAAGACCGTACCCCCGCGCCCTATGCTGGACGGACAGACATTGATGACAACCAGTGTGCGTTCTGCAAGGGATTTGGGCATTGGAAGTCCCAGTGTCCGGTCCTGTTAGAAATGTACAAAAATAGAGACACAAAAGACGTAGCGGATGGGCCAAAAAATAGAGGACAGGGACGAGGGCACACAAACGATGCTAGCAATGACAGACCAAGCAGACCGAACACTTTTGACCGCCCCCGACAGAACCAATGCCAGCAGGCTGACTGTGACGATGCCCGCGACTTCGCATAGGACTGCCAAGGGCAAGGGAGGGATCCAGTCGAGCTCTATGTTGACCAGCAAGGTCCTTATGTCACCGCTAAGGTCCTAGATACGAAGTCTCCATTTCTGGTAGACACTGGTGCGACACGTAGTGCGTTATCTAAACGACTGATTCCAAGGGCACCCTTGTCTGGCTCACACATAACATCAATAGGTTTTGATGGAACGCCCTCCACTAATCCCTTGTCCGCGCCGATCTCCTTCGACTTGGACAGTAACCCCACTGACACGACGTTTCTGCTTTCCTCCAACACCCCCGATGCCATTATGGGACTTGACTTACTGAAGCATTTCCGAGCTACTATTAGGTGTTCACAGGACGGAGTTCGAGTCATTCTGTACGATAACCCGACTCTGCTCAGACCGTATCCCTTACGACACATGTTCTCCATCTCTGACGCTGACTCATCCTTACACGACTCTCTACCTCTGTATCTGTGGGCCAAAACTGACGCTGACGTAGGACGCATGATGATTGACCCTGTGCACATAACTGTTCGCCAAGATGCGATACTCCCAAAACTCCCACAGTATCGGATATCGCCCGAAGGTGAGAAGGCATTGGTAAAGATAATTCAGTCATTGGTAGAGGCAGGAGTGGTAGAGGAAGTAGTCAGCAATATTTGCAACAGCCCTATCCTACCCATTGTAAAGAAGCAGGGTGAGGGAGATGAGAAAGCGTATCGCTTCATCATCGACCTTCGAGAGGTCAACAAAGTGGTTGTACCTCAGTACCCCGTAGTCTCGGATATCACCACCAGTCTGACCCTGATTCCTTCCACAGCCACCACCTTCACTGTAATCGATCTCAAGAATGCATTCTTCTCCATCCCCATCCACCCAGACAGCCGCTACCTTTTCGGCTTCACGCTAAAATCCCGCTCATATAGATTTTGTAGAGCTCCCCAAGGTTACACAGAAAGTCCCAGCATCTATAGCCAGGCCCTCAAGAGACAGCTGGACGCCGTTCAGCTGCCGGATGGAGTGGTGTTGATACAATACGTCGATGATATCCTTTTGGCGGCCGACACCACTCCACTTGCAGTCACTACCACTGTCCAACTCCTGCACTTCCTTGCGGAAAATGGCCACAAGGTCTCCAAGAAGAAGTTGCAATTCTGCCAACCTCAGGTCACCTACCTAGGCCACTTCTTGTCCAAAGACGGGAGAAAGCTTACACCCGATCGAATTCAGGCCATTCTAGAAACCCCTGTCCCAAAGACCCAGAAACAAGTCTGCTCCCTGGTAGGCCTCACCTCCTTCTGCCGGCAGTGGTTGCCAAACTTCAGCCTCATTGTAAAGCCACTGCTTTCTCTACTAGCTAAAGATGTCCCCTTCCCGCTCCCTTGGACCCCCGAATGCCAATCCTCCTTCAAAGAACTTCGAGACGCCCTTTGTTCTGCACCAGTCCTAGGAACCCCCGATTATACCAAACCCTTCTCTCTCTACACTCACGAAAGGGAGGGATGCGCTTTGTCTGTCCTGACTCAAACCATCGGCCCCAAGCAACGACCATGTGCCTATTTCTCTGCCACTCTTGACCCCGTAGTGAGAGCCTTGCATGCCTGCCTTCGAGCCGTAGCTGCCGCTGCTGTCTCTATCCGACAAAGTGAGGGGATCGTACTCTCGAATTCCCTCACGGTATTAGTGCCCCATGCGGTTGACACCCTCCTGAACCAGACTAAGACACAACACCTGACTAGCGCATGACTGACTGGATACGAACTGACTCTGCTTGCACCCCACATCACGCTGAAAAGATGCACCACGCTGAACCCAGCCACCTTGTTGCCTCTGCCCGAAAATGACCCAAATGTCCCCCCTATACATGACTGTGTGACCCTCACGGACGAACAGACTAGGAGTAGAGTTGACCTCCGAGACACTGCCTTCCCAAACCCTGACGGAGAGCTATGGGTAGACGGCTCTTGCATTAAACTCCCCGACGGCACCACCTCAGCTGCCTAAGCAATTACCACATTATTTACAACAAGGGGTGGTGATGGACAGAGTCTCTGAATTAAGCAGAGTACTCTCACCCAGTCAAGAGATCAGGGCTAGATCCAACACCGTTTTTTAGCTCATTGCACCATCCCAGTTTCAGAACCTGGCTGTATGCAAATTAGTCTGTCCCTGGCCCAGTGCATCATGGGAACAGGGCAGACCAGACTACAAAAGCCAATTCTTACACTGGGAAGAAAACAAGCTTCCGGGGACCGGTTTCTGGCATTACAGCCGTCTTCGGCCCGGCTTGCTTGAATCCTGATGGTGCAATGAGCAAGGGACTCACATCTGAGCATACCCTTCCACGCTTAGGGTGGACAAAATTATTTACAACAAGGGGTGGTGATGGACAGAGTCTCTGAATTAAGCAGAGTACTCAAACCCAGTCAAGAGATCAGGGCTAGATACAACACCGTTTTTTATATATATTGCATATAGCCAGGTTCTGAGCTGGGATGGGGCAGTGAGATAAATAACGGTGATGGATCAAGCCCTGATCTTTGGACTGGGTAAGAGTGGTCTGCTTAATTCAGACACTCTGTTCATCACCACCCCCTTTTCTGAATCGTTTTTGGCCACTATAGGTGTGGCAGGGTATACTCAGACATGAGTCCCTTTCTCACTGCTCCATCAGGATTCAAGCAAGCCAGGCCGAAGAGGCTGAAATGCCAGAAACCGGTCCCCGGTAGCTTGTCTCCTTTCTGGTGAAGAATTGGCTTGGTAGTTTGGTCTGCCCTGTTCCCATGATGCACTGGGCCAGGGACAGACTAATTTGCATATAGCCAGGTTCTGAGCTGGGATGGGGCAGTGAGATAAATAACGGTGATGGATCAAGCCCTGATCTTTGGACTGGGTAAGAGTGGTCTGCTTAATTCAGACACTCTGTTCATCACCACCCCCTTTTCTGAATCGTTTTTGGCCACTATAGGTGTGGCAGGGTATACTCAGACATGAGTCCCTTTCTCACTGCTCCATCAGGATTCAAGCAAGCCAGGCCGAAGAGGCTGAAATGCCAGAAACCGGTCCCCGGTAGCTTGTCTCCTTTCTGGTGAAGAATTGGCTTGGTAGTTTGGTCTGCCCTGTTCCCATGAAGCACTGGGCCAGGGACAGACTAATTTGCATATAGCCAGGTTCTGAGCTGGGATGGGGCAGTGAGATAAATAACGGTGATGGATCAAGCCCTGATCTTTGGACTGGGTAAGAGTGGTCTGCTTAATTCAGACACTCTGTTCATCACCACCCCCTTTTCTGAATCGTTTTTGGCCACTATAGGTGTGGCAGGGTATACTCAGACATGAGTCCCTTTCTCACTGCTCCATCAGGATTCTAGCAAGCCAGGCCGAAGAGGCTGAAATGCCAGAAACCGGTCCCCGGTAGCTTGTCTCCTTTCTGGTGAAGAATTGGCTTGGTAGTTTGGTCTGCCCTGTTCCCATGATGCACTGGGCCAGGGACAGACTAATTTGCATATAGCCAGGTTCTGAGCTGGGATGGGGCAGTGAGATAAATAACGGTGATGGATCAAGCCCTGATCTTTGGACTGGGTAAGAGTGGTCTGCTTAATTCAGACACTCTGTTCATCACCACCCCCTTTTCTGAATCGTTTTTGGCCACTATAGGTGTGGCAGGGTATACTCAGACATGAGTCCCTTTCTCACTGCTCCATCAGGATTCAAGCAAGCCAGGCCGAAGAGGCTGAAATGCCAGAAACCGGTCCCCGGTAGCTTGTCTCCTTTCTGGTGAAGAATTGGCTTGGTAGTTTGGTCTGCCCTGTTCCCATGATGCACTGGGCCAGGGACAGACTAATTTGCATATAGCCAGGTTCTGAGCTGGGATGGGGCAGTGAGATAAATAACGGTGATGGATCAAGCCCTGATCTTTGGACTGGGTAAGAGTGGTCTGCTTAATTCAGACACTCTGTTCATCACCACCCCCTTTTCTGAATCGTTTTTGGCCACTATAGGTGTGGCAGGGTATACTCAGACATGAGTCCCTTTCTCACTGCTCCATCAGGATTCAAGCAAGCCAGGCCGAAGAGGCTGAAATGCCAGAAACCGGTCCCCGGTAGCTTGTCTCCTTTCTGGTGAAGAATTGGCTTGGTAGTTTGGTCTGCCCTGTTCCCATGATGCACTGGGCCAGGGACAGACTAATTTGCATATAGCCAGGTTCTGAGCTGGGATGGGGCAGTGAGATAAATAACGGTGATGGATCAAGCCCTGATCTTTGGACTGGGTAAGAGTGGTCTGCTTAATTCAGACACTCTGTTCATCACCACCCCCTTTTCTGAATCGTTTTTGGCCACTATAGGTGTGGCAGGGTATACTCACACATGAGTCCCTTTCTCACTGCTCCATCAGGATTCAAGCAAGCCAGGCCGAAGAGGCTGAAATGCCAGAAACCGGTCCCCGGTAGCTTGTCTCCTTTCTGGTGAAGAATTGGCTTGGTAGTTTGGTCTGCCCTGTTCCCATGATGCACTGGGCCAGGGACAGACTAATTTGCATATAGCCAGGTTCTGAGCTGGGATGGGGCAGTGAGATAAATAACGGTGATGGATCAAGCCCTGATCTTTGGACTGGGTAAGAGTGGTCTGCTTAATTCAGACACTCTGTTCATCACCACCCCCTTTTCTGAATCGTTTTTGGCCACTATAGGTGTGGCAGGGTATACTCAGACATGAGTCCCTTTCTCACTGCTCCATCAGGATTCAAGCAAGCCAGGCCGAAGAGGCTGAAATGCCAGAAACCGGTCCCCGGTAGCTTGTCTCCTTTCTGGTGAAGAATTGGCTTGGTAGTTTGGTCTGCCCTGTGCCCATGATTCACTGGGCCAGGGACAGACTAATTTGCATATAGCCAGGTTCTGAGCTGGGATGGGGCAGTGAGATAAATAACGGTGATGGATCAAGCCCTGATCTTTGGACTGGGTAAGAGTGGTCTGCTTAATTCAGACACTCTGTTCATCACCACCCCCTTTTCTGAATCGTTTTTGGCCACTATAGGTGTGGCAGGGTATACTCAGACATGAGTCCCTTTCTCACTGCTCCATCAGGATTCTAGCAAGCCAGGCCGAAGAGGCTGAAATGCCAGAAACCGGTCCCCGGTAGCTTGTCTCCTTTCTGGTGAAGAATTGGCTTGGTAGTTTGGTCTGCCCTGTTCCCATGATGCACTGGGCCAGGGACAGACTAATTTGCATACAGCCAGGTTCTGAGCTGGGATGGGGCAGTGAGATAAATAACGGTGATGGATCAAGCCCTGATCTTTGGACTGGGTAAGAGTGGTCTGCTTAATTCAGACACTCTGTTCATCACCACCCCCTTTTCTGAATCGTTTTTGGCCACTATAGGTGTGGCAGGGTATACTCAGACATGAGTCCCTTTCTCACTGCTCCATCAGGATTCAAGCAAGCCAGGCCGAAGAGGCTGAAATGCCAGAAACCGGTCCCCGGTAGCTTGTCTCCTTTCTGGTGAAGAATTGGCTTGGTAGTTTGGTCTGCCCTGTTCCCATGATGCACTGGGCCAGGGACAGACTAATTTGCATATAGCCAGGTTCTGAGCTGGGATGGGGCAGTGAGATAAATAACGGTGATGGATCAAGCCCTGATCTTTGGACTGGGTAAGAGTGGTCTGCTTAATTCAGACACTCTGTTCATCACCACCCCCTTTTCTGAATCGTTTTTGGCCACTATAGGTGTGGCAGGGTATACTCAGACATGAGTCCCTTTCTCACTGCTCCATCAGGATTCAAGCAAGCCAGGCCGAAGAGGCTGAAATGCCAGAAACCGGTCCCCGGTAGCTTGTCTCCTTTCTGGTGAAGAATTGGCTTGGTAGTTTGGTCTGCCCTGTTCCCATGATGCACTGGGCCAGGGACAGACTAATTTGCATATAGCCAGGTTCTGAGCTGGGATGGGGCAGTGAGATAAATAACGGTGATGGATCAAGCCCTGATCTTTGGACTGGGTAAGAGTGGTCTGCTTAATTCAGACACTCTGTTCATCACCACCCCCTTTTCTGAATCGTTTTTGGCCACTATAGGTGTGGCAGGGTATACTCACACATGAGTCCCTTTCTCACTGCTCCATCAGGATTCAAGCAAGCCAGGCCGAAGAGGCTGAAATGCCAGAAACCGGTCCCCGGTAGCTTGTCTCCTTTCTGGTGAAGAATTGGCTTGGTAGTTTGGTCTGCCCTGTTCCCATGATGCACTGGGCCAGGGACAGACTAATTTGCATATAGCCAGGTTCTGAGCTGGGATGGGGCAGTGAGATAAATAACGGTGATGGATCAAGCCCTGATCTTTGGACTGGGTAAGAGTGGTCTGCTTAATTCAGACACTCTGTTCATCACCACCCCCTTTTCTGAATCGTAAGCAATTACCACAGCCCGAACTGTAGTTGAAACCGCCCGCATCACGCAACGATCCGCACAGGCGGCAGAACTGATTGCCCTCACACGAGCATGTATCCTAGCAAAGGGGACGACAGCAAACATTTACACGGACAGCCAGTATGCCTTCGGGGTGGTTCATCATTTTGGGCTCTTATGGAAGGAGAGGGGATTTCTGACATCTCATGGCACACCCATCCTGCACGGAGATCTAGTCTCTGCTCTGACTGAAGCGGTTCTCCTCCCCAAACGACTTGCCGTGATTAAATGCCAAGCACACAAAAAGGTGACAGACATCATTGGACAGGGAAATGCACTGGCCGACATCACTGCCCGAACCACAGCTGAGAATAGGACGACGACTCACATGTACGTGACTAGGTCACAAGCAGAAAAATGGACGGACGCTAGGGAAACTATTAGGGACATCCAAATGGCCAGCTCACCACACGAATTGACTGAATGGGCACGGGTGGGATTAAAAGACGATGAAGGCTGCTGGCGGACAAAAGACACGAACAAATGGTTGCTACCCAACTCGTATCTGATCCCCATACTGACTATGGCTCATTCCCCTGCACACATAGGATCTGCCCCTATGACCGAACTTGTCTCCCGAGTTTGGCATAACGATAGAATTGCAGACTCAGCCAAACGATTAGTCCAGCAATGTCTAGTCTGCCTGCAACACAACCCTGGGAAAGGAACTGTCGTACCCCGGGGAGGGTTTGGGGTCCCCAACCATCCATTTGATGTCCTACAGATGGACTATATCCAGTTAGAGAGATGTCAAGGACTGAAGTATGTACTTGTTGTTGTATGCGCTTTTAGCAAATGGGTGGAAGCCTACCCGACGCGTGACAACACTGCCATTGCCACTGCAAAAGTACTACTGAAAGAGTTCTTCCCTCGCTACGGCCTTTGTCGTATTTTATGGAGTGACAATGGCCCCCATTTCGTAGCCGAGGTTATCCAGCTTATCCTGAAGGGGCTGGGGGTACGACAGAAATTCCACGCAGTTTTTCACCCCCAATCTGCTGGACTGGTCGAGCGACACAACGCCACATTGAAACTAAAACTGGCAAAAATAGTGGCTACCACAGGACTAAAATGGCCAGACGCTCTTCCCCTGGCATTGCTGTCAATGCGTTCCACCCCCACCAAACACCACTTGACCCCTTACGAGTAAGGGTGGGATGCCGTCTCCTATGCATTTTGCATAGCGGGCGTAGCCAGGCGGCACTACGCGCGCTCCGCAGACGGTGCGTAGCCGGCCGCCACCCGCCTCCCTCCCGCCCTCCCTAAATACTTAAATAAAAGGAGAGAAAGCCTTTAAAAACACTTACCTTGTCCGCCGCGTCCCCCGGGGCTTCCTCTCGCCGTCCCTGGATTCGCGCCGCCATGTAGGATACTAATGCGCATGCGCGGGCGGCCGTGCATGCGCATTTCTCATGAGGAATGCGCGGGCGCCCGCGCATGCGCATTAGTATCCTACATGGCGGCGCGAATCCAGGGACGGCGAGAGGGAGCCCCGGGGGACGCGGCGGACAAGGTAAGTGTTTTTAAAGGCTTTCTCTCCTTTTATTTAAGTATTTAGGGAGGGCGGGAGGGAGGTGGGCGGCGCGGAGTGGGGCTACGCGGAGTGCGCGGGTGGGCGTAGTTTTGTGCCCACTTTGCGTAGCTCCGCGGAGCCCCACTCCGCACACTACGCCCAGGGTTACTTACGAGGTCGTTTTTGGCCGACCCATGAGTATCTGGTCTGCACCAAACCGACATCTATTCACGACGTCCCGGACGTCCTAATGTCTGACTATCTGTATAACCTAACTAAAACGCTGTCTGTTATTCATCATCAGGTGCTGCAGGCAATCCCTGATGCTTCCAGGGGCCCCGGACATACCATCCAGCCTGGAGATTTCGTCCTAATTCGGAACTTCCAGCGGGAGAAGAGTCTGGAACCCCGCTGGACGGGCCCCTGGCAAATTTTGATCACCACCCGAACAGCTCTTCGAGTGGAGGGAAAGCGCAATTGGCTGCACGCACACCACTGCAAGAAGATCTCGTCGAATCTGACAACAACCAAAGGCGTGACCACGCAAGAAGAGCTCCTGAACAAAGATCGACCATCCCTGAGCTGCTACCCGGAAACAGACGCGCTTGAACTGGCAACATATCCCGACCCCACTGTGCCATCCAGAGAAGGGTACAACCTACGACGAAAGGAGGGAGCTTCGGCTAAGTAGACCGCTGACTAAGTTTATATTCTCAGAGTGGTGACCTAACACTACTAAGGTTGCCAGGAGAGAAGCCAAACGAAGTCTGTGGTTCTGCCCACTACCGAGCCCCCTTGAAGATGATGGAAGCGCCCGATCCGAAGATGATGGAAGCACCCGACTTGAAGATGGTGGAAGCGACCGGATATCCAAAGACCCACTACAGAAACCCAAAGACTGACAAAATGCACAGTTCAAAGACTATTGCCTTCTTTGTTACCCTTCTCTTCTGCCTCCTCCTCATGACCACCCTCTGGATCTTGGAAGAAGGTTCGCCAGCACATAAGACACTTCTAGCCACTGTACTACCTGTCACTGTGAAAGAACACCACTTGATCTCTCTTTCACCTCAACTCCGAGAAAGACGTAAGGAGTTCTGGAACAACTCCTTCGTACAACTGTTACACCAACACAACCTTGCCGCCAATGCCACCAATTGCTGGATCTGTGGGTTGCTGCCACACGCCACCGGACACTCCATCCCATTCATTCCTTCGCCATTCTCTGTTCACGGCTCCTGCCTCGCCTGGCTGATTCTCCTGCAGGAGAGCTACAGAGATAGAGCAATCTCCAGCGAAACCATGTCTCACTTTTATCATGGGGCCTGGCCGGACGAAACAAAAAGAACAACTGCACCCTTTTGCCCTCTGACGCCCAACACCTCTGTTCACTTGGACATCCCAGCCAAAGAACGTGTCGAAATGCAGGTGTTCAACAACCCGGCCAGACCTACCTTCTCCTACCTCCGGAAACGAACAGCAGCCACCCTGACTGTGGCCCTATCTGTTGTCAATGTCTCGGGTCTTGTATGCATCGAAGGCCTCGGGACACAAATTGTAGGTCACAGTGCCTGCAACATCACCAGAACCTTGGACACAACTGACCCACCCTCTTTTGTCACCTCTCCAAACATGTACTTTGTCTGCGGTACGAAAGCCTACACCTGGCTCCCAAAGGGCTGGGGAGGTACCTGCTACATTGCCTTCATCCTTCCTCCGACCTATGTGGCATCTGCAAGCCACCACCGACAAAAACGAGAGAGAGACATTGACCAAGCCGACTCTACCGGAGCACAGTTCCTGGACGCAATGAAGGGACTTGTTCCACTCTGGGGTCCAATGACAAACAGCCGTGCCATCCGACATTTGACCCAGGCCGTTGAAACAACCATGAACATTACAGCTGGCATCCTCTCAAATAACACAGCCGAGCTTCAAGCAGTCTGCTTGGTGGCTCTTCAGAACCGCCTTGTTCTAGATGTGGTTCTAGCAGATCGTGGAGGGGCATGCCGCATCATCGGGTCCAGCTGCTGCACCTACGTACCGGACAATTCGCCCTCAGTGTACAAAGCCATCGAACATCTCCACAGACTTTCCTCCGAGGTTCATCAGGAACAAGAAGAATGGTCGCTTGGGAGTTGGTTCTGGAGTACAATAAAAGACTGGGGGTGGAGGTTGTTTACAATTATACTGATACCCATTGTTGTGTTATGTGGGTTCTGCCTAGGAATTCAATGACTGCCGCCTTTGTGCTCACTATGTGCAAACTGTATCTGCCCAAAGACTCTGGACTTTGACAAGGAACGCATGAGAGCATTGTACGACGTCGAGGTTAAGGATTTAATGAAGATCGATATCGACTAGACAAAATGGCTAGATATGTTGAAAAGGGAGGACTGTTAAAATCTGGTTGGCGATGTCAACATTATCGGCGCCATCTTGTCCCCTTTCAGACTCACGCACACTTGCAGCAGCAGCCATTTTTTTGAAAACCATGGTCTCTCTGCCCACTGCCAATAGCCAGCGCGTCTCTCCCCCTCACCCCCCGGCCTCGCAAGCATCCCCCGCGCCCCGACAGCCCCGGTCTCTCCTGCCTGGGCCATAAACGCACCTCCAGCGCGACCCTGCCTCCGAGCCACATCCCGTGCTGAACCCCCTTACTCTTTCATCTCATTCATAGAACAGGCCCTTTTGATAACCTCTTCCTCCCTGCCCGATTGTCCGGCCTGATCCCAGGCCATCACCTAGCCCAACAGATGCCCCCTACAGTAGGACCTCGCCTCACATCAAAGGAGCGGGGATTAATCAATGCCTTCACACCCCTAGATCCGACCGATAGCCCGCATTCATGTTCCCAGCGGAATGTCCAGCTGCGCGATAGCCATCATGCTGAGATTTGGGTGGGGACCCCTACTGTAGATATGTGTGAGAACGGGCCTGAACCGGGGATTCCAAAGATGCCTTTTTCGTACTTCAAAGCAATACCACGGATGTCATAAATGTAATAGAGCCATAAACTTGTGTATAAGAGGCTAGGCCTCAGAGATGCGGTTAGAGCACCTCGAGAAGATACCCTGTTGTCTGATTTGATGTGTTCTGCTCCGTCGGAATAAACTCCTGTTTCCTGCCTTCCAGTCTCCAGCGCCTGCCTCTTCATTTGGTAACCTTGAGTTGGGTGAGAGGCGGCTATCGCCGGGCAAACCTTGAAAAGGGGTAATCGACCTGATCTGCCTGAACCTTTTTCTACAGGAACATCCACAAAAGGTTTGAAAAAAAATGTCTGGATGGTTGATCCTTAGGACCAGACTCTGACTTTCATGATATTTTCAAATCTAGAACCTAAAATAAAAGTTACGGTAGTCATATCCCGTCTAGCTTGGTGGTCCCCAAAGAACCCATATCAGTTGCTGCTTCAAACATATCATAGCTGTGGTCATCAGTCGATAAAGTTTGTGGATCTCAATAAGCAACTGACTCTTACCATATGTTCTAAGCTCCCTGGTAAAATCCTCATAAAATTTAAAACAATGAACACCACACAATTTGGGGTTGTCAGGAAAACCACGGTATGAAATACATTTTGTATGCATTTTGATACGTTTAGAAATGGGAAAGGAAATGTAATTCGGTGAAAAATATTCTACCTGCTAGGTCCAGAGCTTTCACACCAGATGCACAGTTCAGCATGAGATCAGAGTACCATTAGTTAGTTTTGCTGAAATTTGTTTCTTAGAGAATCGTGATTGTCAGGCCATCGTTCTAACAATCTTAATATCACATTCATATACCATATTCAAGCGCACGTAGGAACTGGGGGATTTATTCATCTGATCCACCTCAGCAACTTACACACCAAAGGATGCTTAAGTCAGGCTTCTTCTCCATTGGGCCATGGCATTAGAAATAGCAGTTTGAAAATTGTTTACTGGCCTGTAAGCTAAGTCATCTGAGGGCAGTTGGGATAAGAAATTAATGACAATGGGCCCGATTCACAGAACTAACTTAGGACAAAATCCTTCACTTACTACCATTTTTGTATTCACAGAAGGCACTTACTCATGTTGGTATTCACAGAAGACACTCATTTCGGTATTCACAGAAGTTAGGAGTCCTAACTTTAGGACTCCTAAATGCCTTCTGCAAATACTGAAAGTCCTAAAGTTAGGATTTTTCTCAGTTTAGGAGTAGTAAAGTTAGGACTTCTAACTTTAGGACTCCTAAATGCCTTCTGTGAATACCGAGAGTCTTAAAATTAGGATTCTTATCAATTTCGGAGTAGCAACATTAAGACTCCTGACTTTAGGACTCCTAAATGCCTTCTGTGAATACCGAAAGTCTTAAAATTAGGATTTTTCTCAGTTTAGTAGTAGTAAAGTTAGGACTCCTAACTTTAGGACTCCTAAATGCCTTCTGTGAATACCGAAAGTCTTAAAATTAGGATTTTTCTCAATTTAGAAGTAGTAAAGTTAGGACTCCTAACTTTAGGACTCCTAAATGCCTTCTGTGAATACCGAAAGTCTTAAAATTAGGATTTTTCTCAATTTAGTAGAAGTAAAGTTAGGACTCCTAACTTTAGGACTCCTAAATGCCTTCTGTGAATATTGAAAGTCTTAAAATTAGGATTTTTCTCAGTTTAGTAGTAGCAAAGTTGAGAAAAATCATAATTTTAAGACTTTCGGTATTCACAGAAGGCATTTAGGAGTCCTAAAGTTAGGAGTCCTAACTTTACTACTAAATTGAGAAAAATCCTAACTTTAAGACTTTTGGTATTCACAGAAGGCATTTAGGAGTCCTAAAGTTAGGACTTCTAACTTCTGTGAATACCGAAATGAGTAAGTGCCTTCTGTGAATACCAAAATGGTAGTAAGTTTTGGATTTTGTCTTAAGTTAGTTCTGTGAATCGGGCCCTGAATGAACATCTGCCTTTACAGAATCCACACATTGATTGTTTTTTCACACATTGTTTGTTACACCACTACACCCATCACTTCCAGGAAGAGGAATACTTTTTATGAGTATTGATGGACTATGCTTACTTGTTATAGAGAGCAGTTTGTTCCGAATCTCCTGACACTTGCCAGCAACCCCCAACATTTTCCATGCCATGAGATGCAGATGTCCCACTAGAACTAGGTGATGGAGTTGACCTGTCGGGCCATCCGGACTTCCAGTTTGCACAGCAATTACCCTTGAAAGTATGACAGCAGTTTCAGAAGAACTGCTGTCAGAAGTCCAGCCACATCTGAGTCTTTTGAAGGAATTGTTGAAGCGCTATACCCATGTTCAGACAGAATGTTAGGTGAGAGCTTGTCCATGACATCTCCGCCCCATACATTTAGCTCTGAAGAATACCAACTCGGATGATTCTTGGGACGCAGTAGTAGAGAGTCAACAACCTCTACCAAGATTTCTCATGATGTTAATTCTGATGAATCTTCTTCGCAGTATCCCTGATGCTTGTCCAGATTGAAGCGTTCCATGGTGGACATGACAAGGAAAATACTATATATCACCCCTTGGGAAGAATGAGGAGTAACTTGTTTATTTGCATTATTGCTGGATAAGTAACAGAAGAGTAGTATCCCTAGGCGATCCAATTCAAGACACAAAAGGTGGAGGAAGGTCCTCAGACAGAGCTTCTGTTAAGCGTTATTGTAACCCAGTCCCCTCTGCAGTGTGGGGTGTCTAGAGAGAGAGGAGGAAGGCCACTGTCAAAATTATTCTCCAAACACTGACTTTAGAATTCAGGTCTCCCTCAGCAGTTATACTTTTTCAACCACAAGCTGCTGCAGCTTCAGGCCTCCTCTAGCACACACTGCAAACTGCATGCTGAGACCACTGAGAGTTGCTGGGTGCATCAAAGACATGGAGGTAGAAAGAGGACTATGCATGCAGATGCCTTATTACCGCAGACCGTATCCCACTCCCTCACTAAGGGGGATGTGTGCTTGTGGGACCACTGCAGTGGTAAAGAGGAAATAAAGCAGGAAAACCAAGTTGAGCAATCATGCTGGCTTGCAAGGTAATAGTGCAACCAGGCTGGTGCTTCTCCGACCAGGCCGGAGAATTGAAAACGAACAGGTGGCACTCATTCCATCTAAGAATGAATACTAGAGAATCAAAAGATGAATAGAGCACATAAACATAAGCTCAAATTGAAAGACCTGTATCTTGACTGCTCACAGGCAGTCAAAATGGTGTCTACTTTATTTAGAGATGATGGAGGGCTTCGACAGGTGGACTGGTCAGGTGATATTCCCTAGTGGTCATGGAGTTTATAGTTTTCTGTTTTTGCTGTTTTTACAGTAAAGAGAGAGAAGCATAAACATAGAATCTCTTTGTCCCTTGACAGTGTCACCAGGGTTACTTACCTGCTTGGGCACAGTAGTCTCAGCATTCTGACTCCCAAGCACCACCTGTAACCCGTTGGCTGCTTCCGCGATTTCGCAGCAGTACGGCCGTTTTAAAAAACGGGCGGGGCCACGTCGCCCATTGGCCGACGGCATCACCAGTGAGGTAGTGCTGCCAATGGCCGATGGCAGCATGGAAGGGGTTAAAAAGGAAAAAGGAAGAGCAGCAGAAGTGAGGTAGATGTAGAAAGAGAAGCAGGAACTAGATAGAAGAATTACAGAAATTGAAGAGAGACTAGGTAGAAGGAGCAGTAGGCTAGAGAGGAAAGGTCTTGGGAGAGAGAAGACAAAAAGTGAACTAAGACTGGGAAAAGAGCATTGGTGAATAAGATGGGAAGAATGCTTAAAGATGGTCTAAGAGAAAGGTCAGGAAGGAGGAATCCGTAGAAGGCGCCTCACAAAGGGATTTTGTGAGATTGAGAGAGAGCAAGTGAAGGCAGGAACAGTAGCAACAAAGGGTCCAGGCAGACGGGATTTTAAGGAGCGTGGTGACCCAGTCTCGGAGTACAAAGTAGAGGAAGAGGAGACAGAAGACTGGGTGGTATCCAGGACACCATCCAGTAGTGCCAGGTCACGCCACAATGCGAGGGTAGGTTGTGGCAACACCAGGTGCATTTGTGATTCCGTTAGGGTGGGAAATATAAGGAGAAGGAAAACGGAGGGGCTAAGGCTGCGATAAAGCCCTTAGGGGTGAAACAAAAGGCGAGACAATGAAAATAAATGAGAGAAACTTAGAGGCTAAATATGGGAAAAAAGAACCAAAATACCCCAGACAAGAACAAAGGAGCATGAGTGAGAGTAAAGAAAGGGTTGGGAAGCAGCCATACAGTCCAATTACCAGCATAGCTTGGGTATAATGTTTGTGTTCCTAATATTAATACTTTTCTGTTGTCTTCTCTGAGTGGACGCGATGTCTTGTTGTGACAGCGAGGAGGCAGGTCCATCTCAGGAGAGCAGAGGACCTCTGCAAAAGTACCAGCCAGGAGGAACAAGCTGCGAAAGAAGAAAAGGACAAAAGAATGAACTGTGAGACTGTAAATGAACAGACTTTCTTTTATCTTATTAGGTCAGTTAATGGATCATGTGAAATGGGATTCTGAGGTCCGAAGGATTTTGTGTAGTTGTTCATAATAAACCTTTATAAAACTCAGACACATTATTATTTACTTCCCTTTTTGGTGAACCAAACCTACACTCTCATTTTGTAAAGAAAATAAAACTAATAAAGAATAATTATTATGAAAACTATTCATCAATCAAATCTGTTAAACCATTATCAAAATAATACCTCTGACGCCCTCGATAGGGAAACTATACTCCGCGAACTTTCCCCCGTTGCTAGCGAAGACTCGTGCGGACTTGGACCGTTGGAAGCCGAAGTATCTATCATGGCTGGGTAGAATTCTCGCACTTAAAATGGTCCTCCTTCCCAAGTTCCTGTATCTCTTCCAGGCGCTTCCTATTCCTTTGGATGTGGACTTCTTCCGGTGCCTAAAAACCCAGATGCTTCGATTCATATGGCAAGGGGGTCGGGCGCGGTTCTCCTTTGCTACTCTGCGTCGGCCGCGGGGGGAGGGGGGAGTGGGCCTTCCCGATATGCACTTATACTACAAAGCCGCGCAGTTAAGAGTCTTGGTGGAGTGGTCCCAACTATCGGAAAAACACTGGCTACATATGGACAGGAGTGTGACGGGAAGATTGATCTGGGATTTGGCGTGGAAGCCCAAGGGGGATAGGCCCAAGAACGCATACATCAGTACTCCCACCAGCACCACCCTGAAGGTATGGGACACAGTGACTAGTGACGACCGCTGGACTACGTTCCCATCTCCCTTTACACCGATACACTTTAACCCGGCCTTTCCGCCGGCGTTGCAGGAGGGCCCTTTCGAAGTATGGAGGGAAGAAGGCTGTAGGGCTCTCACACACTTGTTTCATGGATATACTCCACTTACCTTTCATAACTGTATGCGCGGACTATGGAGTCCCTCCAACCGAGCGATTCCACCACGTCCAGCTACTTCACTGGGCCACGTCACCTGTGGTCAACGAAGCGGCCACGAGGCCTCTGTCTCCCTTTGAGGCCTTCATCTTACGGACCACCACCATGAGGGGCGCTATCTCCTTTCTTTACAACCTGCTGCTTACCTCTGCCGTGTCACCTCGACCTCGCTATATGGGACATTGGGAGGAACTTCTCGGGTGTGATGTTTCGGACGGGGAATGGTCGTCCCTGTGGCGGGATATCGCTACGCACAATCACTCGGTGGAGTTAAGAGAGTCCCATCTTAAGACTCTCATGGACTGGTATTTGTATCCGGCCAAGTTACATCGCATCTTCCCGTCCTCCTCTGACAGATGCTGGAGGGGCTGTGGTCTGCTTGGGGATTTCCGCCATATCTGGTGGGATTGCCCGGTCATCCGCCCTTACTGGGAGGAGATCCTATCCCATATCAAAGAGATTCTCGGGTACCCTGTTGCTAACTCAATGGCCCATGTACTGCTGGGTCTTCGAGACCCGGAGCTCGAACATCAAACCCGAGCAGACAAAAAGATTCTATGGCTGTGTATTGGGGCGGCCAAACTCACTCTAGCAGCGGCCTGGAAAAAAAAGGAAGCCCCGGCGATGTCCCTGTGGCATGCGAGGTTGTGGAAATTGCTGAGCATGGAACGGGTGGCGGACATCTTTCTGGGCAACTTCAAGAACTTTATGTTTCGCTGGGGACCCTTGGTCCGCTTCCTCTCCAGAGGATTGCCATCCACAGCCTGCCCGTCCACGGTGCGGGCTCTCCATCTATTTCAGGTCTAACTGTGGAGTCAAGATGAGTGAATGAGTGTATGTTGTCACCACCACGGGGTGAGGGAAGGGGGGAGGGGGGTTTGTTTCTTGTTAGTTCGCTTTTCGCGACATCCTCAATAGTATAAGAGACATACTAGCGGCCTATGCACCAAACGGGATGTATAAGTACAGCTACTCCTACCTTGCAAAGCTTCCTACCACGTAGAGCTTCTTGGACTGTGATTCAGCTCTGTTCCATACTTACACTATCCTTTGCTCCATTGGACTGCCTTTTATAGCTGGAGTGTGGGAGCCCTCCAGATACTCAACGGCCTTGCTCTTTGCCTCTACTTATGCCCCCTGCGTGGGACGATGTGCGAGATTGTCGCCTTTTTTTTTCTCTTCTGTTTTTTTTCTCGAATAAAACAAAATAAAGATTTAAAAAAAATAATAATACCTCATACTTCATCCATTATCTGATGATGTAGAATCAATAAATCAATTCATTATATCACTCCTCATATGTAACTTATACATGCAAAACCAGCTTAAGATGGGAGCATCCATATCTGATCAAGGGTAGGACTCCAGACACACAGTTGACAGAATCTCTGGAGAACGCAGGCAAAAGTTAAATCTCCATACCACATATATTAAACAATTTTGATCCTTTACAATTTAACATTCAGGGATTTACATCTAACCAGGCCGTAGTAATTCAGAACCTGGCACTGGATACTTCTTCGCGTGCTCATTCAATGCCCGAAATGTTTAATCTAAAAGATGGGTTCATGATAATACCCAATGCATTATTGAGTTCTATAAACGCCTTACCAAATCTTCTGTGATCACATCAAACTTGATTAAAAGATGGATCATATCTCCCCCAAGACGTGCACGTTGAAGGCCATTTGAGCCTGATTGAGAGCCCCGCTGTTACAAGCTTATTGGGTTATAATATAAATCCAGTACTAATTTTAATCGGTGTCTTCAAACTTGAAAAATTGATGATGTGTTCATCCCATTTACTGCTATACACAGATTTATTTTTTCCAGTTTAGATTAAAAAAAGATTTAATCATGCCCCACCAAAAGCCAGCTACCAATAAGTCAAGGAGAGGGATAGATGCAGCGCTGTAATGATAGTTTAAACACGGTAGTCACCAAACCCCTCGTAATAAAGGTAATATCACACTAAAGCATTTCTTTTTTTTTTTTTTTTTTTTTTTTTTAAAAACCTTTATTCGAGCAAGCAGAAATGTACAAGGATGGGCCTACAACCACACGGGCCAGCCGCTAAAAAGGAGGAGAGACATATCACATAGGCCCGCAGAGGTAACCGTCAATCAACAATGCAATACTCCACATTATATACAGGACCAAAACAGGTTTTATATATATGAAAGAACAAACATACAAAAAGGCGAAAGTGTATCACTGAAGGTCAGCCCAAGGGACGCAAGGGGGGGACAGCAGCGGAGGTGCAGTAATAATATCCTAAGCACTAAGGAGTGTGGAGCGGGGGGGGGGGGGAGGGGGGCAGAGATCAGGAAGAAGAAGGGGGGAAGAGCCGGTGACACCAGCTCAGTCCCTATATGAAGATTCCGGGAACGCCAGCCTAGGGAGATAGGGTAATCTCGATAGTGTCCACAAGGGGAGGAGTACAAATGTCGCCACGGTATTCGTTCCATTGACCCCACACCTTCACCCATGCCCTGGGTCTACCCCATGCCACATAAACAGTTTTCTCACGGAACATGGACCAATCCATATTATCCTCCCATTGCGAGAGGGCAGGGGGCCTGGAGGCCCCCCAGAGTTGCGCAACATCTCGCTTCGCGATCATATAGCCCAGGGTGGCCCATCTAGTCTGTGCCACCGAATAGTCCGTGGGCTCCCAAACATTCAAAAGACAGCGACGAGGTTCCGGCCGCAAGGATATCCCCGTCACCACAGTCATCAGATCAAGCACGGCTACCCAATAAGCAGCCACCATCGGGCACTCCCAAAGAATATGCAGGAAAGTAGCACGCAAACCACATCCACGCTTACACAGTCCATCGGAGGAAAAGCCCATCACCATCAGTCGCGGTCCCGTCACGTACACCCGATGAAGGATCTTCAATTGGACCAGACGGAGTCGAGCCGGTATAGCCACCTCCTTCGGAGAGGAGAGGGCCGATTGCCAATCCTCATCATCAAGTTCCAACCCATCCCCCATCCACTGTTCCCGAAGTCGGGCCAATAAGTCAGCCCGATTGTTGATCAACTTTTTATAGATCAGGGAGATAGTGCTATCAGGAAGATGTCCGTCAAGGATACGGTCTTCAAGTGGGGAAGAGTCAGGCGGAATCTCACCAGGGGCAAACACCGAAACCAAAGCGTGCCTGATCTGTAAATAACGAAAGAATTCCCGACTACTCAGGCCGTAGTCAGCCTGGAGGGCCTGAAACGGGCGCACAGAACCCTTAGAATATACATCCCCCACTTTAGAGATCCCAATCAAGTCCCAACGGTCAAAACCCTTGGAAGACCAAAGACCGCCCAGACGTTCCGAAGCATAAAGCGGCGTCGCCAACGTCAAGCGATCCTCCCAGCCCAGGCTCACATTCGCAGCACGCCACACTGTCAAAGCAGTCAAAGTAGGTCCCACAAGATGGCGCCCAGCGGAGCGAGAATAGAGTACTCTATTAAAGTCACCTCCCGGAAGCTGAAGTTTATCCATCTCAAACGCCGGATTACGACCCGGAGAGAACATAGCGTGATTAATAGCGGACAGATGGGAAGCCCAGTAGTATCTCTTAATATCGGGGAGCGCCATGCCCCCATCGTACCATGGGATGGAAAGTTTCGCGAGAGCAATGCGCGGTCGCCCATCCCAAATAAGTTGCCTCTGAAGGCTCTCAATCTCCCGAAAATAGGTCTTGGGGATAGGATCATAATAATTCTGGAGAGCGTAGAGAAACCGCGGTAGCGACATCATCTTAAACAGGGCCGCCCGACCCAGTGGAGACAGGGGAAGTTTGCGCCAGCGGGCAACGTCCAAACGGAGCCTAAGCAACGGGGGAAGGAGATTACGATCAAAACGGAGGGACGGATCCAAGGTAACGAACACCCCCAAGTATTTGAAACCATCCCGGACCACCTGAAGAGGAAGTCTACTCGGCAACGGAGGCAAGATACCAGATAAAACGTATACACAGGATTTAGACCAGTTGATGACGAGGCCTGAGTTAGCGCCAAAGGACGCAAGAACGTCAAATAAAACAGATAAAGACTTGCGAGGGGAAGTAAGATACAAGAGGATGTCGTCCGCATAAAGCGAGACGCGGTCTTCGAAGTCCGGGGCCCAACGAATACCTTTAAGGGACGGTTCCCAACGGAGCCAGGCCGCCAACGGTTCAAGAGCGAGCGCGAACAACAGAGGGGACAAGGGGCAACCCTGACGGGTACCCCTGCCCAAGGAGAAGGGGGCCGACACTCTACCGTTCACTACAACTTGCGCCAGAGGTTCCGCGTACAACAGCCTAATCCAGCTAATAAACTCGCACCCGAATCCAAATTTCTCAAGTGTCGCCCATAAGTAGGGCCACTCCACAGTATCAAAGGCCATGGAGGCATCCAGGGACGCCAAAATGGCCGGTTCAGTCAAAAGCCCCGCCCTCGCCAGCGCGCCGTGGAGGCGACGTAAATTCAGAGCAGTGTTGCGATGCGGGATAAAGCCAGACTGATCCGGATGGACCAACTCCCCAAGAACAGAAAGGAGACGGGTCGCCAAAAGTTTAGCCAACACCTTAGGTTCAACATTCAATAGGGATATGGGCCTATACGAGGAACAGAGGTCACGCGGTTTACCCTCTTTGGGAATGACGACGATTGTCGCCAGACGCTGATCATAGGGAAGCATGTTCCGCTCACGAGATTCTAGAAACATGGCGCGGAGATACGGCGCCACCTTATCGGGGCATAACTTGTACAACTCAATAGGCAAACCGTTCGGGCCCAATGCTTTGCCCGAACGGAGCGATCGAACTGCATTGGCTATCTCATCATTCGTAAAAGGGGAGTCCAAAGCAATACGGTCCAAGTCGGTGACACAGGGCAAAGCGATATCACGCAGAAGAAGGCGGGAGTCGGCAACATCCCTCACAGACACGGGAGCATATACCACACGGAAATATTCCGCAAAACGATCAACAATGGCGGTCGGATCTATCACATTCTCACCACTCGCAGACTGAATCACGGGCACCACACGATTAACTCTTTCTTTCTTGTCCAACCATGCTAGGAGTTTGCCCGCTTTGTCACCCACATCGTACAATCTGCCCTGCTGCTCACGAAACATCACCTTTGCAGCGTCAGTGACCAGAGATTTATACGCAAACTGTTTTAGACCCAGGGCATGGAGTTTGTCAGGCGTGACACCAGATTCCAACTCGTCCTCCAAAGCAGAGATCTCCCCCTCAAGGTCCACCACCTCCTTCCTCCCAGCCCTCTTAGCTTCAACAATCAAGGAAAGGGCCTGTCCACGAATCACAGTTTTAAAGGCCTCCCACAGGGACACAGCCGAAGAGACCGACCCCTCATTTTCCCGGAAATATGAATCCATGGACTTGAGCAAGAGGGTACGAGTCTCAGGGGAGGAAAGATACCAAGGGTTAATGGGAGCCACTCGGCCCGCCGCCTCTACCCCCACCTCGAAACGAAGCCAGAGCGGCGAGTGATCAGAAATACCCCTCGGCAAGTGTAAAATCTCACGAACCGCCGATGATTGGGCTGCAGGCATCAGGAAATAATCCAGCCGGGACAGACTGCCATGGGCCCCAGAGTGGAAGGTGTATTGGAGTTGAGTAGGATGCAACAGTCGCCAGCAGTCCACAAGGCCAAAGGTATCTAAAAACCCACCCAACCACTGCTGAGCCTGCGGGGTATCTCTAGGGGGATGGCGATCGTGAAGGCCGGAAAGCACCGAATTAAAATCACCGGCAAGAAAGAGAGTGCTATCAGGGAGATCCAACAGAACACGGCCCAAGTCAGTAAAAGTAGAGGCCTGCAAACCCGGGGGAACATAAACATTGAAGAGAGATAGGGTGCGGCCTTCATATCTACCCACCAGGACAATATATCTCCCACGGTCATCATGAATCACCTCATCAATAGCCAGGGGGAGGGAGGTTCGAACAAGAATACCCACACCCCTAGATCCGGAGGTAAACCCTGAGTGCGCCACAAGGCGGTAGCCCCATCTATTCATTGCATAACAAACATTACCAATCAAATGGGTTTCTTGCATGAAAACAATGTCCGGTGACAAACGTCGTATACATTTTAAGACCACACTGCGCTTAATACGATCTCCCAGGCCATTAACGTTCCAGGAAAGAAATTTCAACCCTCTACCCCCCATCCCAACCACCCGAGCCAAGACCCCCCGTCCATGAGCCAGACATCAGAAACAGCAGCAAACACAGGAGCAAATCGCCTTGAAAACAACACACAGAAAAGAAAAAACTTCCCAACCCCCCTCCCCCAAACTGAAGAGAAACACCCCCCACCCTGCACCCCTGCAAAAAGCTAAAGAGCCACCCCAACCTGCAGTGTGCCTGTCGCCCAAGAACCCCTATTCTACACAAAGACCCCGGAGGAGGAAAGGTCTCCGTTCCATCCACCCCCCGACCTCAGCAAGAACAAAAATAACAAACGAAAAGACAGAATGATCACAATGTAGAGGGACGCCGGCCAACACTCCTGAGAATGTATTCAAAATAAGACAGAAGAGCCGAACAGTTAGATCTCCACACCACCTTCGGCACCGCCAGGGTGAGCGGCGGAGTCTGTCTCAGGAGGACGGTCAGGCAATGAGTCCAGCCAGTCATTAACCGCATCTGGCCGATCAAAGAAAAGGGTACGTTCATTGTATTCAACCCGGAGTCTAGTGGGAAAGAGCATGGCGTAACGTAGGCCCCGATCCCGGAGACGTTTCTTGGCACCACGAAACTCCATACGTTGTCTCTGAACCTGTTGGGAAAAGTCCGGGTAAAAGTTCACCGTAGCATTCTCAAAGGCCACCGGGCCCTTCACCCGCGAGGCCTGCAGGATAGCGTCCCGGTCTCTATAATGAAAAAGCTTCGCTACAATGGGTCTCGGCGGGGCTCCCGGCTTGACTTTGCCCCCAGGAACACGATGTGCACGTTCCACCGTGAAAAAGTTCGTGAGACCAGAAGGGGCCAAATGGTTCAAGACCAGATCCTCAACCAGGAGATCCACCGAGTGGGGTTCAGGGTTTTCCGGTACACCAACCAGGCGAACATTGCAGCGTCGCGCCCTATTTTCAAAGTCCTCCAGGCGACGGGTCATGAAGTCGTTCCCCCGACGGAGATTTCCAATCTCTGTTTGGAGCTCCGAGACATCATTCGTAAGGCTAGAGGATTTAATATCCAGTGATTGTACCCTCTCATTCGTCTTGCCGAGATCAGCACGAATCAGATTCACCTCAATAGCCACGGTGTCAAGTTTGTGGGCCAAGGCCTCGTACTGTAGGCCGATGGATTCCCTCACACCCGAGATGGCGCCCATGATATCCTGTAAGGAGGGCTCCGCCGATTCTTCCAAAATTCGGTCGGACGCAATACTAGAACCAGGCAGGGCAGCTCCGGGGGACCCCTTAGAATGGGTATAACGGTCCATGACATTCGATTGAACTGGAGCTCCGCGCAGAGGTGTTTTCGTCTTGCGCGTCTCTCTGTCCCCTCTGCCCGCCATTTTGAAGATGCGTCACAGGGCAAGCCACCAGGTTCGACGGGCCCGACACCCAAAGTACAGAATCAAAAGTACATAAAAAAGGGGCACAACTCGGGTAGAGGTCGCCAAACCAGCAAACAGTTCACATGAAAGCCCAACAGCCGATCTGCCTCCAAGTCTCAGTCGCAACACGACATCCACAGCCGTGGCCCAAGTCGGAACGGAATCGAAACCGAAACTTAGGAAGGGGGGACCCACAAGGCCAGATCTCCTGCCGTTGTTGTTCAATTGCAGGACGGCTACAGTACCGCACCCCGTCCCGGGCGCACCTCAAGGGCGGAGCCCAAAAGTTCAGAGCACCATAACTCAGGAATACGAGATCCAAATCGATTTCTGAAAAGTGCCAGGGTAATCAGCCAAACGTCCCCTACACGAATTCTTGCAAGAAATCAGGATTCAGCCAGGATAAAATGTCGGGAGCGGCGAGGGTCCGGAGAGCGCTGTGCTCAAGCGGCCATCTCGGATGCCCGCCAAGCTCCTCCCCCATTTCTTACATCATTATATAAAGCTGCTCTGAGAAGACTCAACTCCATTGAACACGGCGGTGGGTATCAGTAGGGAGAGTGCTTAAAAATAACTTAACAATAACAGGCACCCAGTCCATTTTAAAGATTTTGTAGCAATGCAGTGGAGGACAGTAAAAGTTGTACATGGATGGCAGGTTAATGTGTTTGTAGAAAAGAATGTTGTAGCTCTAAATGTAAGTATAGAAACATTATACCTATAAAAGGAGCATATTGGTATAGATATCGTGCTTAACAGATCCTAACACCCACTGTACTTTTTAGGTCTAGGCTCTAGACAACACCCATGTGCTGTCTTGAAAAGAGCCCTGTTGTATGTACTTTGGGGGCTTCAGCCTGCCCATAGTCCTGCCATTTGCTGGCTCCCTCGTTGCTCCATTATTCGTTCTCCCCATTTGCCCACGCCATGTCACTTTCCGTTTTTAACCCTCCCCGAGAGCAGCAGCCAATTACTGCTAAACATATGCAGGGAGCATTTTAAGGCATTGTTTGGGACTACTTTTTCATTACTTTAAGAGAGCTTTACTCAGCGATACTGTTTTTAGTCGCTGTTCTTTGTTGCCTGCTTGTGCTGCCTCGTTATTTCTTTATTTCTCTTTGCCTCTCACAATCCCTCTATCTTGCTCTCTCACTCCCTGTTCTTTCACTATTATATCCTCTCTCTGTCTCCCACTAGCTTTGTTTTTTTGCACTTTTTTATAGCGCTATAGCGAACAGATTGGAGCTCTTTACATGAGCACCAGTTTGTTCACACGAGGATACATTAATTTGTAGGTAGCCCCAGTGAGATTAAAGTGATTTGCCCAGAATAACAGGATGTTGAGCCAACGGTGAGATTGGAACCTGGTTCCCCAGCTTCTAAGTCGGCAGATCTGGGCGTTATGCCATATCCTCTCTCCAGCAGTTTGACAATGATCAGTACAGACGTAGGGGCAGTGTGTCCTGCTCTGTTTAATAAACTGTGACCCAGCACAGGGGCCACTCCAGTGAGAGCGCTGCTGCTTGTCCAGATTGATGACAAGACATACTCGTCACTGAGTGGGCCCTTTGATGCTATAGCGAGGCCTTTGGTTCCCTGCCTTTAATGTGGTGCTGAGGAGGGTGCAGGGGGCTCCCAGCTTTTAACCCTGTAGTTAGGGCATGACCTCTACCAGGGCAATGCGTGCTTACAGGGCAGGAGGCCAAGGGTTTCTGAGGGCACTGTATCCCATTCGGTACATTGCGCCCACCGTTGCAGAAGTTTTCAGGAGCGCTCAAACAAAGCAATGCAATGTAAAAGGTAGCGCCTATTTACCATTGTAAAGGACACGTACTCGGTGCTAAAGAAATTGAAGGCTCCAGGCTCCAGGCAGGTCGCTCCCCACGCCGCACAGCTCCACATGCCTGTGCTCTGAGTCCAGCTACCCGCCCAGCTGCCTGGAGTTCGAGGCCCGCCTCCGTAGGTTTGCCTCTACTGTTACTGTACTACTGGTTGACTTAATTGCACTGGCCCACTCCCCCCTCCCAGCTCTCCTCCCCTTCTTATGGCGGCCACTGCGCAGTGAAGGGAGCGACCCTTGACCTTGTTCCAGGCAGGTCTCTCCCCACGCCGCGCAGCTCCACCTGCCTGTGCCCATGCTCTGTGTTCAGCTGCCCCACCGGATGCCTGGAGTTAAAGGCCCGCCTCCGTAGGTTTGCCTCTACTGTTACTGTAGTACTGGTTGACTAAATTGCACTGTATTCTAGATTTGTTTCTGTTTCTGTGATCGTTTTTTTGCTTTTTTCCCATCCCTTTGTGCCCCTTTTGCCGTTTGCTTTTTTGCCTTTTATTTCATTTTTTGACGTTCCTCACTCCCGTTTTCCTCCCTCTGCATCCCCTGTGGCCCCGTCCCCCGCTAACCCATTGGCCCGCTCCCCCTTCCCAGCTGCTCCTCCCTCCCGCCTCCCCTTCTTATGGCGGCCGAAGGCGCGCCTAAGGCAAGCCCATCTGCGCCCGTCCGCACCAGAACCCCTGGCCCCCACAAACACCACGACGCCCATCTCCGCTACGACTCCAGCACCCTCCACACCTACACTTCCAGATCCACACCAACCCCAATACCACCCTCAGAGGAACTCTAGTATACAGACCCCGGGCCCTGACCACAGTTCAGCGACTCTATCGCCGACTTCGTCAGCACACACGCCCTCGCCTCCACGGACTACATACTCCTCGGGGACCTGAACTTCCACCTCGAGAACAACAACACCAACTCCACCACCCTGATCGACAATCTTGCCAACCTCGGACTCTCGTCACTACACCCACCTACTCCACCGGCCACACACTCGACCCCATCTTCTCCGCAAGCTCCCATGTCTCCTTCAACCACACCTCCAAACTCCACTGGACCGACCACCGTTGCATCCACTTCACCTTCCAGAAACCCACCACGCACCACCACACCCAACAGATGCCTTGCAGCTGCTGGAGCAAAGTCACCGAAGACCAGCTAACCACCAAAGTCACCCAGAGCCCACCCGCAGACTCGACCGACGCCGCCACCCGCAACCTCAGACAGTGGATCGGTGACTTTGCCAACACACTCGCCCCACTCAAGAAACCCTCCAACAGCCACCCCAGAAAGAAAACCAGCTGGTTCACTGAAGACCTCCAGGCCTCCAAGCAAACCTGCCAAAAGCTAGAGAAGAACTGGATCTGTGAACGAACCCAGGAAGGCTACAGTACAGCCCACAAGAACGCCACCCATAGACACCATCACCTCATCAGATCCGCCAAAAGGACCTCCTTCAAAGACCGCCTAGACAACAATGCACACAACAGCAAAGAGCACTTCAACATTGTGAAGGAACTCTCCAACCCCAGCTCCAACGACATCCCACCTTCGCAAGACCTGTGCGACTCACTGGCCACCTTCTTCCACCATAAGATCGCAGACATCCATGACAGCTTCAACGCCGCGACCGCCCCGGCAACCACTGAGACTTCCGCCCACACGACCACCACCCGCACCAACCGCCTGCTCTCCTGGACCAATATCAACAACAATGACACCATCAAGATCATAAACACCGTCCACTCCGGATCCCCGTTGAACCCATGCCCACACCACACCTTCAACAAAGCCAGCACCACCATCACACCCCATCTCCGGAAAGTCATCAACATCTCCTTCGAGACAGCAACCTTCTCGGAGAGCTGGAAGCACGCAGAGGTCAACGCCTTACTCAAGAAACCCAAGGCGGAGACCAAGAACCTCAAGAACTTCCGACCCACCTCCCTGCCCCCATTCCCGGCGAAGGTCATCGAGAAGGCCGTCAACAAACAACAGACCAACTTCCTCAAGGAGAACAGCGTCCTGGACCCATCCTAGTCCGGGTTACGCAGCAACCACAGCACCGAAACGGCCCTCGTCGCCACCACCAATGACATCAGGACCCTGCTAGACAACGGAAAAACCACGGCCCTCATCCTCCTGGACCTGTCAGCCGCCTTCGACATAGTCTGACACCGCACACTACGAACACGTCTCCACGATGCCGAGATCCAAGAGTAGGCCCTGGACAGGACCACCTCCTTCTTCTCTGGCAGAACACAGAGCGTCTGCCTCCCCCTTCCCCTCCGAAGCCACCAAGATCATCTGTGGTGTACCCCAGGGCTCATCCCTCAGTCCAACGCTGTTCAACATCTACATGGCACCGCTCGCCCGCGTCACCCTACTGCACGACCTCAACATCATCACTTACGCCAATGACATCCAACTGATCCTCTCCCTCACCAAGGACCCCACACATCCAAAACCAACCTCCATGAAGGAATGAAGGCCGTCGCCGACTGGATGAGTAACAGCTGACTGAAGCTCAACTCGGACAAGACGGAGGTCCTCATCCTCCATTCCACCCCCTCGGCCTGGGACGACTCCTGGTGGCCGACTGCACTAGGAACAGCTCCAACACCCACCGACCACACACGCAACCTAAGGGTCATCCTTGACTCCACCCTCTCCATGACAAAGCAGGTCAATGCTGTTTCTTCCTCCTGCTTCAATACCCTCCGCATGCTCTGCAGGATCTACAAGTGGATCCCCACTGAAACAAGAAGGACAGTCACCCATGCCCTCGTCAGCAGCAGACTGGACTACGGAAATGCCCTCTACGCAGGAGCCTTGGCCAAACTCCTGGAACGGTTCCAACGCATCCACAACGCCTCCACACGGCTGATCCTCGACATCCCTTGCCGCAGCCACATCACACCCCACCTTAGAGACCTGCACTGGCTCCCCATCAACAAGAGGATAACCTTCAAGCTCCTCACCCATGCACACAAAGCACTCCACAACACCAGACCAGCGCACCTCAACAGCCGACTCAGCTTCTACACCCCCACCTGCCAGCTCCCGTCCGCCGACCATGGCCTCGCCACTGTCCCCCACATCCGAAGAGTGACTTCCGGTGGCAGATCATTCTCCCACCTCGCCGCCAAGACCTGGAGCACACTCCCCATCCACCTACGGCAGACCAAGAACCTGCTGACCTTCAGAAGACTCCTCAAGACCTGGCTCTTCGAACAGTAGCGGCACGTCCCCCCACCCCCAGCACCTTGAAACCCTCACGGGTAGGTAGTGCACTTTACAAATGCTATGATTGATTGATTGATTGATTGGTGGAGGAGTCCCACCCCTGCTAAAAGATGAAAAATAAAATGATAATTAAAGCATTTCATTATCACTTTATTTTTGCTTGACAGCCGACGATGCAAATCTTCAGCAGGGCGAGGCCAGGCAATCCTATGTGACCGGCATGGCAGGGGTAGAAGTGGTGAGCACTTAAAAGTGCACATGCCAGTTTGTCCGGCCATCTTAGGCTGGCTAAACACACATTCGCACTTAGGTTTCTCCAACCCAGCTGTGTTGCACATCCAGGTTGGAGAAACGCTATAGGCTTCCAGGCACTATCTAAGCAGGCCACTCAGAGCACTTCCAGCACTTCTCACATGCTTGCAATATTATTCACAGCATGATAGAGGCCCCTGGATTGGTATCTGGGAGCCCCCGCAGTGTGCAGCCGGAGTCGAGGATCGGGTGAGGAGCAAGGCGCCGCCCGTCGGACAGGCAGTTGAGGGAAATTTTAATAGTTTTAATTATGTTTTCCTCCCTGCCATTCCTTTCAGCAATGTGAGCTGCCGCCTAAAGTGCGGCGCACTAAATGTGACCCCTTTGTACCATAGGGTCCCAAACTTTGCCTTCATACAGCAGGTTCTTCAGCATACTCAGCATGGAGCTCATAAGCCTGCCCTGCATGCCCTGCAGTGAGCTCCTACGAATGCCCCCTAATTTGCTTGTAAATATAGTGCCTTGCCAGGCATTGGTAAAAGCGTTCTACAGAGTGCTTGTATGTGTGCTCTGCAGCCTACTCTGTTTTAAGCCTGCAGTGTGCTAAAAAGTGTAATTGTAAGGGTGCTCTGCATTGTGCTCTGCAGTGAGCCTGCAGAGTGTTTGCAGATTTTTTTTAAGACTGTCTTAAGACAAACTTAAGACAAAATCCTAACTTATGTGAATACCAAAAGTAGTAAGTTCATTCTGTGAATACCAAAATAGTAGTAAGTTTAGGATTGAGTCTTACGTTCATTCTGTGAATCGGGCCCACTGTCTCGAAGAGACATGTTGTATATACTTTGTGGTCTTCAACCCGCCCATAGGCTTTCCATTTACTGGCTCCATCATCGCTCTTATATTCTTTCTTCCCATTTGTCAAAGGCATGCATACGTCATGCCTCTTCCTGTGTTTAGCTCTCCCCAAGAGCATGGACCAATTATTACTATCCATCCCTGGCCCCCATTTCAACAAAAGTTTTCAGAACAGCTTTTTTCTTTGATTTGGAGCACTTTACACAAGTGCTTGTTTTTGTCACTTTTTCCAAGCTCTGTTCTGTTGCTGTAAACTGGGCTGTGGGTCATCACAAATGTGGCAGTGATCGGAGATCTGAAGCTGCCACAGGTTTGTGCTAGATGTATATTCTGTTTTCTTTGCATTAGGAACCATTAATAATATAGTGGCTTAGAATTCCTTCTCTACCCTATTGAAGCAATACTAAGATTGTTTTCTGAGATAACATAGACTAAATTATCTCACATCCAGAAGCGACCGAATGTAGCCACCATCTTGTAACTGGGTGATTTTCATTCTCCGGTCCTATGGTGACTGTGAAAATAAAAATATATCCTGCGGTTTTACAGGAATGGTATTTTGTCCCAGAAAATACCCTCAGTGCTGTCATCCACATTATATTCCAGCAGTGCTTTAAATAAAAATATAGAAGCAGACGCTGTATCTTCACTGCTATAGTTTCTGCACAATACGCTGTTGGCGTCACAGTATTTCTTAGTAGTGCTTCAACTAGACACGTTACCTAAACCCTGCGGCCTCACATTCCCCACTGACTTACTTTTTCACTTCAATGCAATTTCTCCACACAATCAAATCTGCTGTAACCAGAGAGCTCAGTAATGCCAACTTCTGTGTGTGGTCTCTGATTTGTAAAATAATGTATGTATATTAGGCTGCACAGTGCTGCAGACAAATAGGGACATTTAATTAATCATCCTTGTAAAAAATACACACTCATGGGTACATCACACAAGCATTTGTAAACGCACACAAAACACACATGTATAGGCACCCTGAAAACACCCAATCACGCACTAGCACTGCTATATCAGACAATCACCTGTGTTTGTTTAAACACACATAAACATATACACATAACACACAGCCACAGGATCCTCCTCTAAAGTAATAGCACACACATTTGAACACCAGCACACATGACACATCCGAAACCTCACAAACGTTATTTGCTTAATGAAGTGTCCATCAGTGACAAGCCATAAGAATAAAAAGTGTGGAATCTCTTGCCACCTGCAGTATCCCACAACCAGGTGTCAAAGAGAATCACAAGGTGCTTATAACAGCTTGCACGCACAGTCATTTCCAACAACGCTCCACACAGCTTGTGCAGTAAATAGACACCTGTTGGCTTACGTGAGGTAAAACAGGGAGAACACTGTGCCCAGGAGGCTGAACACTGTAGTAACTTACTCCACGCAGGTAGGTGATATTCAGATAGATTTATTAGATATTAATGGAGATTAGTAATACATTAGTAAATAGCCCCACCAGGAGTGTCCAGCTAGGCACTCAGCCCTACTCCAACTGACAGCTTCATAGAACAACATTCCAAATGACATCATACTTGAGTGTTCCACAGATGGAGCAGTGGGAGACATGTATATACTCAATATACAGGATATTACATATCCTCTTTTCTAATGAAAGCAAAAGAAGATATTCAGGTGTAAAACCAAGTATACAGAATTAAAGAGAAGAGAAGTGTAGAAACAAATCTGTAGACAGAAATAAAGAGAGAAGACGTATAGAAACAAGACTACAGCTGAGAGGATTGAAAAGAGAAGAGAACTAGATAAACATAATAAAGTTGGATAACAAGAAAAACTAAAGCTGAGAGAATTGAAAAGAGAAGTAAAGTAAAGTTGGATATGATAAGAAACAGAAATACAAGATCAGTTTCTCATCCTCCTTTCTGATGAATGCGAAAAGAAATAAAGAGAAGAAATAGAAACCATCAATGGGAACCCTCTGTGCACGAACTGGCCAGGAAAGTACACAAAAGAGTAAACCACATCAGGAGAATATAAGATGATAGAGAAGAAGAGAAAAACAATTTAGAATTCCTTCCTCTCTACACAATAAAAGACATTAGAATAAATAATACAATATAAAAGTACTGGGCTACTGCGAATTAAGTTTGTAAAACAGAATAAAGAAATGCCCAGTCTTGATAGACCACTGCAGTACGATAAAAGGTGAAAACCCAAACTAAACACCCAACAGGGTGAAATGCGAATGTGCAGAGGAAAATTAAGATACTCAAAACTTTTGTGCACAGTAGACGTAAAACTATTAACCTATACTAGACACCTTAAGAAAGGTTTAAAATTGTGCACTAAAGTGAAGGTAAACACATGGAATGCCATGTGTAGTTGTGCACTGTAGACAAAAAAAACATTAACCTACACTAGACACCTTAAGAAAGGTAAAATTGTGCACTAAAGTGAAGGTATACATGTAATGTCATGAGTAAAAAAAATATGTATGTGTTAAAACGTACCTCGACATGAGGTCAATTTATGCACAGGATGATGGGCGGACCCAATAAACACACCTCCAGAGAGGTCAGAAATTGTGTAAAAAAAATTGCGAGGTAGGAACCACGCAACTAGTAAACCTATCAATGTAGGCGTGCACTTAACCAAACAACAGAACACACCTCTTGAAGAGGTCATAATTGTGCACAGAAATAACAGGATCAAAATTACATGCGTAACACCCCATATAGGGTAACAACAATATTCTGTAATGACACTACTAAATACATAGGGAATATAACCTTACAACAATTTATCATGCGACACAAGGTGTCATACGCATGTAGGGATAACGCCTGTAACAAATGATAAGGTCAAATAAAACCCTAAAGTCAACCCTCCTGTAAGGGTGCGAAAAGTTAAGCTAAAAACCCACCCCTCTGTGGAGGTAAAATAATGTGATACAATTAAGTACAGAAACAGTGAACACCCCTCGTGTAAGAGAATGAATGAATCAGTAAACATAAACGAATTTCAACATATGTGCTGAGATGTGAAATCTAGATAACTGTACAGTTAATTAAATATCACTAAGCACAGTGAAAATAATACTTCACATACAACAAATTTTCGTGAAACAATAATCCTGGCGAAACGTTAAGATATATGTGCCACCACCAAAAAAAACATTAGTCACTGTTGTTATTTCAAAATTGTACTGTGCTACTAAAAACCTTGAAATTTGTCTTGCCGATATCTTCATGCTGCAGATTTATGACAAGTAGGCAAGGGACGTGTGTGAAAGTTGCTCCCACGACAGCGCTCTTGAAATTGAAGAGTAGAATTGGCAGCCTTAAAATGGCGGCACGTACATCACGTCGTACCGGGTGGCTCCCGGCACGCCCTTGCAGCTAAACAACCTTAGACAGCATTGTGAGTAACATGAAAAAAAAAACGTCATTAAGAGTTCCACTTGTGCAGCCTCTTCTCACCAAAGCACGAGGCAGGTAAGGAGCGCGAGCTCAGTTTTGAATTTAAAATACAGTCTAACAGTTGTTTGTAGCAGAATATATTTATAGGAAAAATGTAATATCTAGGAAATAAACGTTATTTAAGCTTCTTTCAAAATCGAGTGAAATGATATAAATTGTTTCCACATCTGTGTCGATTTTTGTGCTCTTTTGACAGACTGTCTCCAATACGGTAAAACTGTTCTTCTGAAGTAAAGGTGATTTCCCTTCGTAATACAGAGGTCAAATAGATGAACCTTATGGCAGTACATAGTTCGTAATTAAATATAAACGAAGGGACACATTTTAGAGTCAGAGCTAAGTCTGCACAGCATCATTGGCCTCTTTAAACAATGTATAACACGTTTTTTTCACTCTGCTCATACTTAGGCAGATGAGGAGGCTCACAGTACATATAGTTTCTAGCTGAGTTGCTTCATATGCTCCTCTAATCTGTGTAAAGTACACTTGTGTGGCAGTAGTCTGGTGTAGAGTACAGCACGCTTTAGGTGGCCCAAAATCTCTCCATAAAATTGTCGTTTCGCAGGTTACATTAGATTTACAAGAGCCGAAAACTCATTAATAAATCACGTTAACTTCTTGTAGAATGCGCATTTAAAGTCCATATACCCCAGGTAAACCACACACAGCACGCTCGGGTAGGGGCTGTCCGGTCAGATGGACACTGGTGAAAACTTGAGGTGCTGCCTGCGTTGCCAAGAAAGTCTTTTACACACAGTGTAGGAGCAGCAGGCAAAGTGTGTAGGCATGTAACAGGCAAACAGATCACGCAGGACGCATACTGGCAGGCTTACCCTCATTGAAGAAACTGGAACTTGAACTGGCACTTTGAGCGTTGAGGGCGACCGGTGGGTGGTCACTGGTGGGGCTGATGTATGCCAGATGAAGAGTTGGAGCAAATTGTAGGTTGCTTGAAGTTACTTGAGGTTGAGAGTAGGAACAGGATGTTTTCAGAGGTCCTCAGAGGTATCAGATGTAGGTTCTTTAGTCCAGATCGTCGCCAAATAAATGTAGTAACTTACTCCACGCAGGTAGGTGATATTCAGATAGATTTATTAGATATTAATGGAGATTAGTAATACATTAGTAAATAGCCCCACCAGGAGTGTCCAGCTAGGCACTCAGCCCTACTCCAACTGACAGCTTCATAGAACAACACTCCAAATGACATCATACTTGAGTGTTCCACAGATGGAGCAGTGGGAGACATGTATATACTCAATATACAGGATATTACATACACCTTCCAAGCGCATCACTCTCAGTCTCATGTTTTCCTCACCTTGACGCTGCTCCCTAATAATCTCTGTTCTGCAGGGCCCCACAAAGCTGCTAACTGCCACCCATTGTGTTGAATCCAGGAGCACAACAATCAACAGTGCAGCAGGTGCAGTGGCAACAGGGCCAAATGTTGGGAGGGGCCACTACAGCCTAGTTGTGCCTCTTTTACTATGCTACCAATGAAAGAGGGGGTCGGGATATTTTACTTGCTTACATTCGTGCCCTTGCTTCCCCAGTCAGTGAATCTGTACAGTGGCGGCTCCCCTGCTAAGGCGAAGGAGCGTTGCCCTACTGCTCAAAAAGGACAAATAAAATGAGAATAATGTACTGTTATTGTCATTTTATTTTTCCTAGTGCATGCAGCCTGTGTGCAGTGTGGGGAAGGAAGGGCTGGCCAGGGGAGGAGTGGTGTGCACTCCCAAAGTGTGCATGAACTGTTTGGCCGGCCCTTTTGGGACGACCAAACAGTTCATGCGCACTTTCCATTCTCCTACCAAGCTGCATTACACAGCCTGTTCAGGGACATGCACAGGTTCCCTGTTCGAGTCTGAGTGCCAATATTTGGCTATGGGGAGCCTGTGTTCCGGGTGCTTCCTTCTGCAGGGAAGAAGGTAGAGGACGCAGGGCAGTTGGTGGCTGGCCGGACGCTCTTAGGTGTTTATTTTTTTATGAATTAACGCCCCCCCCCCCCCCTGGCCTCACCACGCCCGTCCGATCGCAGCCACTTCTGAATCTGTACCATGTTACTCAGAGCTTCCTGTTAGTATGCCGCCAGACAACAACTAGCTATTGCTTTACCTTGATTGACACCAATGATGTCTAAGGTGCATGTGCACTTTGCAGATCCATGACCAATAATCTAATCCTGGTCAAAGGACAGCAAGTCCAAGGAACAAGAAAAGTCACTTGTACTTTTTGGGTTAATTGAAGTGTTACTCAAAGGAGCTCACGTCAGTCAAATAAAAAACATAACCTCCCTGCACAGGCAGACAGGTCTAAAACTGGGTGCAAATGATTTCTTATGCCTTTTCTTGTCTTCAAAGGTTTGATTCTATTGGACTTGGGGGTATATTCTAGTCAGGGCCACTGGAATTATGAGGCAGGAGAGGGCCAAATTATGCAGCAGTTTTGAGTAGATTATGCAGCAAGAAAAGCCAAATTATGCAGCATAATGCAGCACATTTTGTAAAAGTATTACATATTTATTTTGTCATTTATGAACACTATTGAGCATAGGTTACATCTCATTCGTACCCGTTTAACATTCAAATATAGCTATAAGCAACAGAGAGGTGACCAGTCAAGCTGTGCAAAAGGCCACTGCGCAGCAAAACATATCACTGCATTTCTAGCAACTTTTGAAGCGTGTGAGCTAGAAACCATTTTTATGTTACAATCTGCAGAATACGCATAAAAGATTGGATTATGTGGCAAATGCAGCAAATCTATAATTGTGCAAAAAATTGCCGCACAATCACATAATTCCACTGGCCCAGACTTTTGTTTTGAAGACTGGTTTCTATTTTATTTTTTATTTATTTATTTTATTTTTGCAATTTTTAAAGCGCAAGCAATTACCCATACGGGTGTCTCGGCGCTACAGAACTCTGAGCTCACTACTGAAGACAAAGGGTTAGGAGGTAGAGAAAAGCCATGTTTTAAGGCTTTTTCGAAATTTAAGAAGCGTAGGTGCAGATTTGATATGGAGTGGGAGAGTGTTCCATAGCTTAGCTGTAGCAGTGGTGAAACATCTATCTCCCCAGGTGGCCTTTCTTGTACGAGGTACATTCAGCAAGAGGGCTGTGGAAGATCGTAACGTCCTGCGTTGTTCCACTGGATGAAGAGCTTCTTTTAGATACTGGGGCCCTGGATGGTTTAAGGTTTTATAAGCTATACATAGGGCCTTAAATTTGATTTTGCTCCTGATTGGAAGCCAGTGGAGCCTTTTGATGTGGTGGGAAGTGGGATTGAATTTAGGAATGGAGAGTAAGGTTCTAGCCGCCGCGTTTTGCACGGTCTGCAACTTGTTGAGAACCCCTTCCTGCGCATTCAGAAGGAGTGAGTTGCCGTAGTCTGTTCTTGAAAAGACTAGAGAGCTGATGAGGGTTTTGCCGGCTGATTGAGGTAGATATGGCAGAAGCTTTTTGATTTTTTTGAGGGTAAAAAAGGCGGAAGATACGACAGCGTTAGCATGATGGTGAAAAGTCAGCTTATTGTCGAAGATGACTCCTAGGTTCCGGACTTTTACCACTGGTTGGGGGGGGGGAGCCCAACTCAGGTGGCCACCACTGTGGGGACCATGCTGGCTGCAAGCTCCCGAATGTCATCACCTCCGTTTTATCGGAGTTAAGTTTGAGGCAGTTTGATGACATCCAGGAGCTTATTGCCTTCATACCTTCCTGAAAGTTGGATGCGACACTGGCTCCATTGTTGTGCACCGATAGCACCAGTTGCGTGTCATCGGCGTACGTGGTAAGGGCTATTCCGTAAGTCTTTATTACTCTCGCTAAGTCCGATACGTAGATATTAAAGAGCGTCGGACTTAGCGAGGAGCCCTGAGGAACACCACAGGGGAGAGAGAAGGTCTGAGAAGTGAAATTCCCTACCCTGACAGTCTGCGGACGATTGGCAAGGAAAGAGGCAATTAGATCTCTAGCTGTGCCTCCTATTCCCAGCGCCGAGACACGGTCGACCAGTGTGACATGGTCGACCGTGTCGAATGCTGCAGAGAGATCTAGGAGTATCAGAACAGCTGCCCCTCCTGTATCCATGGTTGTTCTGATTTCGTCCGCAGCTTTCAGAAGAGCTGTCTCCGTCCCGTGTCCTCGTCTAAACCCAAACTGGGTGTCATCCAGCAAGTTGTTGTCGTTAATGAATTTCGAGAGTTGGATATTCATAGACTTCTCGAAAATCTTAGCTGGGAATGGAAGGCAGGCGATGGGTCTGTAGCTTGCAGGGAGAAGAGGGTCCAGAGTAGGCTTTTTCAGTAGCGGCCTAATTATGGCTTCTTTCCAAACTGCAGGGTATATGCCTGTTGAAAACATGGCATTGCAAATGGTAGCTAGTGCGGGGGAGATTGCTTCAGGGATGAGATTCAGAACAGAGGGTGGGCAGGGATCCAGAGGGGATCCTGATTTGGTACTAGCTGCCAGGCGTTGGATGAGATTTTGATCTACAGGAGTGAAAGATGAAAAGGTAGGCCGATTATCCATGTGAGATACCAGAGGAGTGGCAGGGGGGGCGGAATGGGAAAACGTATCAAAAATGGAGCTGACTTTTTCCTTGAAGAAACTGGCCAAGGCATCTGCGAGTAACTGAGTGCCTTCTATGCGGGGCGTAGGGGGATTGGCTAGGGTATTAACTACCCGAAATAATTGTCCTATTGAATTTTTTGCCTGATCGATTTGGGTAGTGAAATAGTTACTTTTCTCGGTGGTTAACAGTCTTTTATAGGTAGAAAGGGCATTTTTGTAACTAAGTTTGTCTACCGTACTATAATTGCGGCGCCAGTGCCTTTCAAGGTTCCTACAGTGTTGTTTTTGCAGGCGTAGGGCTTCCGTAAACCATGGGGCTGATGGTGTTGGCAGAGAAGAGATCTGCTATGCTCTAAGTTTGATGGTAAACTGTTGCACAATCTATTATATTAAGCTTATTATGTGACATTCAATGCTCTGCCAAAGCCCTACTGTCAGACAATGAAAAATTCGCATAGCAGAGACAGGCTGCAAAAAAGCATGAAAAATAAACATTGGCAAAGCCAATTGGTCTCCCCCACGTGAGGTATCGAATTTCTTAACGTTTTAGCTATGTTGTACAGCAGCAGGGCTGCAGTACAGCATGGCTCAAATGTTGATAAAGCCAATACCTCCCGGAGGCGAGGCCTTTTGGCATTTTGTCCAACGTTCCTTTAAGTCACCCTGAATTATGTACTGTTTGTCTCTGTGTTTCTCATATTTCTATGTATGTTTCAGTAGCTTAGTAGTCCTTTTGCTCTATAAAATAGACAAATCAATCTCTTTCAGTGTAATTCAACCAAATAATTTCACTTGCTGATCTAATTGAATTAACTTGCCATTCATTGTCCTTTATTAATATAGCAATCCTTTTTATGGGAGAATCTAGGGGCATATTACCAACAACTAGCGATAATTATCGCTGAGTTGGCTTAGCGGGAATATTTATATCGCCGCCCTTCACCTGTTTTTATCGCTGAGATACCTTGCTATTAGCAAGGTTTATCTCAGGAGCGATAAAAGACAGGCGAAATGCGTGAATATCGCTGTCAATACAGCGATATTCAGGCATTACCGTGACAATGCTCTTAGCCATGTTATCCACCTCTCATTGGATAACATGGCTAAGAACTGGAGTGGAAAAACGATGGATTTGGGCCCAGATCTTTTGACTGGGGTGAATGTGTGACATTGATCCACATTCTGTCCATCATTGTTGTGTTTGCAGTTACCGCTCTAAGTGTACTGGGGATGCTCAGACGTGAGTCCCAGACACTCCACACCACTGGAATCAAGCTAGCCGGGCTGATGAGAGGTGTTACCTCGAAACCGGGCCGGTCCTCGGATGCTTGTTTCCGTTCTGGGAAGGACATGGCTTTTGTAGTTCGGACTGGACTGTTCCCATGGGGCAACAGGGTCAGCGCTGATTTGCATATCGCCATTGTCTAACCCAGGGTGGTGTGGAGTGGAAAAACGATGGATTTGGGCCCAAATCTTTTGACTGGGGTGAATGTGTGACATTGATCCACATTCTGTCCATCATTGTTGTGTTTGCAGTTACCGCTCTAAGTGTACTGGGGATGCTCAGACGTGAGTCCCAGACACTCCACACCACTGGAATCAAGCTAGCCGGGCTGATGAGAGGTGTTACCTCGAAACCGGGCCGGTCCTCGGATGCTTGTTTCCGTTCTGGGAAGGACATGGCTTTTGTAGTTCGGACTGGACTGTTCCCATGGGGCAACAGGGTCAGCGCTGATTTGCATATCGCCATTGTCTAACCCAGGGTGGTGTGGAGTGGAAAAACGATGGATTTGGGCCCAGATCTTTTGACTGGGGTGAATGTGTGACATTGATCCACATTCTGTCCATCATTGTTGTGTTTGCAGTTACCGCTCTAAGTGTACTGGGGATGCTCAGACGTGAGTCCCAGACACTCCACACCACTGGAATCAAGCTAGCCGGGCTGATGAGAGGTGTTACCTCAAAACCGGGCCGGTCCTCGGATGCTTGTTTCCGTTCTGGGAAGGACATGGCTTTTGTAGTTCGGACTGGACTGTTCCCATGGGGCAACAGGGTCAGCGCTGATTTGCATATCGCCATTGTCTAACCCAGGGTGGTGTGGAGTGGAAAAACGATGGATTTGGGCCCAGATCTTTTGACTGGGGTGAATGTGTGACATTGATCCACATTCTGTCCATCATTGTTGTGTTTGCAGTTACCGCTCTAAGTGTACTGGGGATTCTCAGACGTGAGTCCCAGACACTCCACACCACTGGAATCAAGCTAGCCGGGCTGATGAGAGGTGTTACCTCGAAACCGGGCCGGTCCTCGGATGCTTGTTTCCGTTCTGGGAAGGACATGGCTTTTGTAGTTCGGACTGGACTGTTCCCATGGGGCAACAGGGTCAGCGCTGATTTGCATATCGCCATTGTCTAACCCAGGGTGGTGTGGAGTGGAAAAACGATGGATTTGGGCCCAGATCTTTTGACTGGGGTGAATGTGTGACATTGATCCACATTCTGTCCATCATTGTTGTGTTTGCAGTTACCGCTCTAAGTGTACTGGGGATGCTCAGACGTGAGTCCCAGACACTCCACACCACTGGAATCAAGCTAGCCGGGCTGATGAGAGGTGTTACCTCGAAACCGGGCCGGTCCTCGGATGCTTGTTTCCGTTCTGGGAAGGACATGGCTTTTGTAGTTCGGACTGGACTGTTCCCATGGGGCAACAGGGTCAGCGCTGATTTGCATATCGCCATTGTCTAACCCAGGGTGGTGTGGAGTGGAAAAACGATGGATTTGGGCCCAGATCTTTTGACTGGGGTGAATGTGTGACATTGATCCACATTCTGTCCATCATTGTTGTGTTTGCAGTTACCGCTCTAAGTGTACTGGGGATGCTCAGACGTGAGTCCCAGACACTCCACACCACTGGAATCAAGCTAGCCGGGCTGATGAGAGGTGTTACCTCGAAACCGGGCCGGTCCTCGGATGCTTGTTTCCGTTCTGGGAAGGACATGGCTTTTGTAGTTCGGACTGGACTGTTCCCATGGGGCAACAGGGTCAGCGCTGATTTGCATATCGCCATTGTCTAACCCAGGGTGGTGTGGAGTGGAAAAACGATGGATTTGGGCCCAGATCTTTTGACTGGGGTGAATGTGTGACATTGATCCACATTCTGTCCATCATTGTTGTGTTTGCAGTTACCGCTCTAAGTGTACTGGGGATGCTCAGACGTGAGTCCCAGACACTCCACACCACTGGAATCAAGCTAGCCGGGCTGATGAGAGGTGTTACCTCGAAACCGGGCCGGTCCTCGGATGCTTGTTTCCGTTCTGGGAAGGACATGGCTTTTGTAGTTCGGACTGGACTGTTCCCATGGGGCAACAGGGTCAGCGCTGATTTGCATATTGCCATTGTCTAACCCAGGGTGGTGTGGAGTGGAAAAACGATGGATTTGGGCCCAGATCTTTTGACTGGGGTGAATGTGTGACATTGATCCACATTCTGTCCATCATTGTTGTGTTTGCAGTTACCGCTCTAAGTGTACTGGGGATGCTCAGACGTGAGTCCCAGACACTCCACACCACTGGAATCAAGCTAGCCGGGCTGATGAGAGGTGTTACCTCGAAACCGGGCCGGTCCTCGGATGCTTGTTTCCGTTCTGGGAAGGACATGGCTTTTGTAGTTCGGACTGGACTGTTCCCATGGGGCAACAGGGTCAGCGCTGATTTGCATATCGCCATTGTCTAACCCAGGGTGGTGTGGAGTGGAAAAACGATGGATTTGGGCCCAGATCTTTTGACTGGGGTGAATGTGTGACATTGATCCACATTCTGTCCATCATTGTTGTGTTTGCAGTTACCGCTCTAAGTGTACTGGGGATGCTCAGACGTGAGTCCCAGACACTCCACACCACTGGAATCAAGCTAGCCGGGCTGATGAGAGGTGTTACCTCGAAACCGGGCCGGTCCTCGGATGCTTGTTTCCGTTCTGGGAAGGACATGGCTTTTGTAGTTCGGACTGGACTGTTCCCATGGGGCAACAGGGTCAGCGCTGATTTGCATATCGCCATTGTCTAACCCAGGGTGGTGTGGAGTGGAAAAACGATGGATTTGGGCCCAGATCTTTTGACTGGGGTGAATGTGTGACATTGATCCACATTCTGTCCATCATTGTTGTGTTTGCAGTTACCGCTCTAAGTGTACTGGGGATGCTCAGACATGAGTCCCAGACACTCCACACCACTGGAATCAAGCTAGCCGGGCTGATGAGAGGTGTTACCTCGAAACCGGGCCGGTCCTCGGATGCTTGTTTCCGTTCTGGGAAGGACATGGCTTTTGTAGTTCGGACTGGACTGTTCCCATGGGGCAACAGGGTCAGCGCTGATTTGCATATCGCCATTGTCTAACCCAGGGTGGTGTGGAGTGGAAAAACGATGAATTTGGGCCCAGATCTTTTGACTGGGGTGAATGTGTGACATTGATCCACATTCTGTCCATCATTGTTGTGTTTGCAGTTACCGCTCTAAGTGTACTGGGGATGCTCAGACGTGAGTCCCAGACACTCCACACCACTGGAATCAAGCTAGCCGGGCTGATGAGAGGTGTTACCTCGAAACCGGGCCGGTCCTCGGATGCTTGTTTCCGTTCTGGGAAGGACATGGCTTTTGTAGTTCGGACTGGACTGTTCCCATGGGGCAACAGGGTCAGCGCTGATTTGCATATCGCCATTGTCTAACCCAGGGTGGTGTGGAGTGGAAAAACGATGGATTTGGGCCCAGATCTTTTGACTGGGGTGAATGTGTGACATTGATCCACATTCTGTCCATCATTGTTGTGTTTGCAGTTACCGCTCTAAGAACTGGTCAGGGCAGGCGTTAGCTTTTGGAGATATTCGCGCTTAGCGCGAATATTTCCAAAACTACGCCTGTGTTGATCATATGGGATAGCGATTGCAGCGACTGTTTTCAGTCGCTGACATTTTGGCACGCCCACTTTGCATGTCATTAGCGATAATTATCGCTGACATGCAAAGTGGGCCCCAAAATGCCCGCTATCGCATACAAGCTATCGCTAACTGGTGTTAGCGACAGCTTGGTAATAGGGCGATAAAATTATTGCTGCTTCAGCGGGAAAAAGTCCCGCTAAAACGGCGATAATGGCCCTTGGTAATATGCCCCCTTGTGTTGTATCCCACAACATATTTAAACTCATGGGCTTAAGACAAAATAGTTCAGCAGGGTTATATGTGTTTCCAGGAAGAAAATAATGTCTGCCCCAATAAATTGTAACTCATCCCACACTGTTATAATCTGGCCTGAATTTTTAGTGGATGACACTCCAAGTCAAAATAAATACCTCCCATTCCTATTTAATCTGTCAATAACAGATTGCTTTATAAACAAAATTCAAAATGAGATCTGTAGTTTGATTTGCATGTCTTCCTGTTTTTTCCTCCATATCCACCATGTGCAAAGAAAACCCCTAGCTATCCCACTGCCCTCCGCCCCTCCAACTTCCTCTGCCTAGGCTTCAATTAAAACCCAGTGTCGCTCTCCGCGGTCCCCGAAGAGGGCGCTCACCCTCTTGAACTGTCATGGACAGTCGCATAGGAGAGTCAATTTCCAGCTGCAGCCTGTGCAGGTAAGAGCGGTGGGGCAGTGGAGCTGGGTGGGGTGGGATTGGTCAACAGATGTTGATGGAAGAAAATTAACTATTTATTATATTTTCCATTGTGATCGTCTGTCGAATCTTCCCTCAACCAAGCCCCACGGTTCTTACTTGCATGGGCTACAGCTGTCGATTTCACCTTGCTCCTTGAAAGAGAAAAAAAGGATACAAACCATTAAGCACCCCTCCCAACCTTTATGAAACAATAACACCAGAACCTGGGCTTCTATGGGAATTCAAAAGAGCATATTATATTATCAAGGCCATTATCGCCTCTTTAGCAGCAGTTTCCTGACGATAAAAGCGGCGATAATGTATCGCCCTTTCTTGATAATATGGCCCAGGATTCGTTCAGCATTAAACAACTGCCCCCTTTGCCCATGAATCTAGTGTCTCTTTTGCTGGTGTTTTCGATGTGCAAATGAAAGTACAGTTAGTTCAAGTGGTTTTCAGCTCCGCATTTTCTTGTGTGAAAGAATAGAGCGGCAGCTAAGTAAAGTATCACCTGCTGGATGTAATTCTGACATGGTGTGCCGAAGTCGTGCTAGGGAAATGGGGGAGGGGAGGCAAATGACCACTCCAAGATGGCCACCGTGGTGCAGAATTCAGACTGAAACAAAAAGTACGCTAAGTCATTTACGGTTTAGGTTAGGTTAAGTATTTCGAAACTCATTTACAAGAGGCCTGCACCACCGGAGCGTCACCATTTATGATGATCCGGTGGCGCAGGCTCTCAATGATATCGATGAGGCAAAGCAAAGCTACCCTGTATGGCTTTGCAAGGCTTCATAGATATGGATTAAGGCAAGGCCTTGTCTTACTCTAAGTCAAGGAGTATTCCATGGAAATTGCAGAGGGTGTTCCCACGCACCACCCATGGATTTTGACACTGCCCCACATTTAATTCACATAAACCTGGGGCTGTGCAAAAATGTACGCCTTCCCACAGCAGGCGTAACGAGGAGATTTGTTTGCATTTCTCCTCGTTTTTTCCTCTTTCCGTGTGTGCTGCATTCTGCAGCACATATAGAACGTGGAAAACGCCTCTAGTGATTGTTTTTGTGCAGGAAGGTGACCTTTCCTGCACAAAATAAGCATGCCAACAACACAGATACCCTTACACCATAGTGCAATGGTGGCTGCATTGGCGCTCGGCTGTAAATTGGGCCTTGGCTGAAAGCACAGGAATGCACCGTATGTTGTAAATGTGGTGCATTCCTACCCTTTCGAATTGGCGTAGGGCAGCTCTGCAAAATTACTTGTGGTGCTGCGCTATGCCAATTATTTGTAAATGAGGCCCTTAAATGTTCTGTTTTGCAGAATTGAACATGTTGGGTGAGCGTCTAGTAAAATATCATTGGAACATAAAATGCAAAGGATGCATAGATTCTAAGTGTCAGCATTTAAAACTAAAATGTGTGAATCATCAAACTGCAGGGAATAAAAGTGTTAAATAAATAATGGGAGAGCTCTGACCCTCTTTGAATGCTCTGGATGCGTGCTGTGGCTGCACAGCGGGTCACTCGCCTCAATTAATGATTCAATTGGCGAATCAGTGGTTCGTGGAAGTCAGTAAACCATGGCGGTCAGTTTCATTAACACTCAGTACCCAGCTGAAGGGCAGGATGCTGCATCTATTAAACTATTTTTGTTTATGTTTTAAAATACAGTGAGGATTTGGGTGTATTACATGGTATAGTTGTGAGACCTTACAATGAAAACAATCACAAACTCCGGGTAGCTGTGGCTTCGAGCAGCAAGGCTTAAACAAAGGAACCAGTGTAAAGCATTTAGAAACACCAAACAACGAAATAGGAAAGTCACACAACAAGAAAGAGATCTGACAAAAGAGATTATATTTGTATACATTTTTAGAGATCAAGATGAGCAAAATCGCCCAGAGTGTTGCGGGAGTTATGGATTTTCAAAGTAAACGTAAATCTTAGTTTCATTAGTCACAACTGCAAACAGGCATTGGTAACCACTGGCTTAACGAAAAGAGAGGATGTCCTCCCTGCACAATACTTAGAGAGGCCCTTTCCGGGCTCAATCAGGAGCTCTCCGGCCAGAGTGCAGTGCCGAGGGTGCCCCTTTGAGCTAGAGGCCCCCTGCTCCACAGGGGCTGTGGGGGCCTGTGTAACGCCCCTGTTGGTAACCATAAAGTTTGGAAACTTTTGAAAAGTTTGAAAGAGTTCTGTAAAAGAGGAGCAGTTCAACAGACAGTGCAGACTCTCTTTACCAGGTCCAGGGATCAGCAAGGCAGTCCTTCTTTGGTCCTTTCTCCAGTTCCGTAGTGATCTGAGGGTCAGGGTGCCAGAGGTGCCACATTTATGTCCAGAATGTGCCCTGTGGTGGTGATGTGGTCACTAGCCAATGGTATACCAGGATGATAACTGATACCTGTTATCAGCCATTAGGGAAGCCCGCATAGATATATTTCAGTCTGCAGGCGAGGACTGGTCACGGGAAACCATAGTTGCATGGTGAACTATTGCATTTTGTGGTGTTCTTGAAAGAACAGGAATAACACATAAAAAAGCAGTCAGCAATAACCATGTTACCAGGGCTTAATTTGAGCAGATGGTTTCCAGTGCAAAGCACTGGCACTTAATTGTCAGCACTTATGACAGTCTGCCACATGGTGGCGCTGTTTGGCTAATTTAGAGACAAGCATAAAAACAGTTAATTATTAATTCAATATCCATTACAAATGACTAATACCTGCAGCTCAGGGCATGTTTTAGCTGGAGCCTGGCATAGTCTGAATTGTCACATGTGTAAGAATTTAATGCTTAGTAGTTGTGCTGGTACTGTCATTGCCAGCGCTGGCAGGGGCAGTGGGTGCTGCAAGCTGCGGTGCACCCCGAACAGAGTCCTGCCACTTATCTTTTTTACAAGTTGAGCACTGATTGTTGCTCTTTTTACTTTATTTGTTACTATTTCTATGTCTCTTAAATGCTGAGGCAACCACTGTTGCATGTCCCTCTGGCAGCAGGACATGCCTGCGGGCGTGGTCCAGGAGTCCAGACAGCTCAATATGTCGCAGGCTCCGGGAGAACCAAACAGCAGGCCAGCGACTGCCATGGTCATGATGATTCTCTGTAGGCCAAGAAGGGTATCTGGTCATCAAAGCACGACGCTGCCACCTCCTTCCTACTATGTGGCATCAGTGATTTATTTAGTGCCACTGGACAGTGTACGTAACAACAGAAAGATTATTTCAATAGGCATTGCAAAATAAACTGATGTATTTTTTTTTTAAATAAAAAGTAATGAATATGAAATTCAGAGAATGCTGCAATTCTACAAAGCCCACGCCCCAATGCACAGGAAGATTTGGTTGTAAATTTGTGACATGTGACATCTACACACACATGCATCCTTTCTATAGTTGGGGGATTGGGTGTCTGGGATTGGAGTTGATTGGCAGACAGACTCACTGACTGGCAGCAGGAAAACATTGCATTTAATCTTAACATAATTGATTTCCATCTGACTATCTTGACCACAACAATGAAAGAGGGTCTCTGGCCAAGTTAAGTGTGAGGATAACAAAAACGCGATAGGTGACGGCCTGAATGAATCTCTGCCGCTGGTAACCACTCCGGGCTGCAATCCAGTACATCATTCATTTTTGCCCTCCGACAGGAACCAGCCATATGCAAATCATTGTCTGTTCTTCTGCAATAGGAAGTCCAAACTGCCAGGCCAGTTCCGGGGTTGCTTGTTTTCTTGCTTGTGTTCCCATCCGAAGGGGACCCAGCTTGGATGGTCTACTCCTGTTGGAGCAGAACCAAGAGTCATTTGCATGTGGGAGGTGTCCCTCTAGAGTGGCCTAGTGGGTGAAAACCAATGCTCTGGAATGCAGTTCTAAGTAATCGCCAGTAGCTGACACTAAGTCCAGCATTCCTTCCATCACCTTCTTTGTAGCTGCAAACTCCTTAAGTGTGACGGGTATGCAGAGACATGCTCACTTTGCCACAGGACACAAACTATACCTCACTAACAATACCCATGTCGGTCAAAGATGGTCTGGGTTTGCTTGTGTTACTATCCAGAGGGGACTTGATCTGGAAATGTGATTGGAACTATTCCTATTGATGCAGATACTAGATTGATTTGCATATGGCAGGTCTGTGTCTAGAATGATACAGTTTATGCAAAAGAAACAATTGATGGACTGAATGCTGGACAATGCAAACATTCACCCCCGGTCACAAGGATCTGGGTTAAATCCATCATTCTTTTGCTCACCACACCACCCCAGTTTGGACCCAGCCATATCCAAATAAGTCTTGACCCTGTGATACGGTGGCTGAAAAATAGGGTGGGAGTGGTATGGAGCACCCGTGATCCCCAGTGGATTCGATGAATTCAACATGGCCTCCTTCACCTTCGTGAAGTTAAGAAGATGTGACACTCATTATGGAGGTAATCTTCCCTCTCTCATGGAAAATGGCGGTCGTCAAACCCCTTCTGAAGAAGGCCACTTTGGACCCTGGGGTATTGAAGAACTTTCGGCCTATCTCTCTTTTGCCTGCTCCCGCAAAAATCTTGTAAACACATCTTAATCATCACCTTAGCTCCTTTTTGGAGGACTCTACTCTCCTAGACGCGTCCCAGCATGACTTTAGAAAATCACATAGCACCGAATCTGCCCTCACTATGGTCAGTAATAACATCGGCCTGAAGGTCGACAAGGGTTACACAACTATCTTGTTCCTGCTCGACCTCACGGCGGCCTTCGATACTCTGTCTCCCTCTATTCTAATCACTCGCCTTAGGGAGATAGGAGTCGGAGGTCCAGCCTTAAGTCTCTTGGCCTCCTTTCTCAGCCAAAGAGAACAAAGGGTGAAGCTGGGTGAGTTCCTTTCTCCATCTAAACCTGTGCAGTGTGGGGTCCCCCAGGGCTCCTCATTAAGCCCCACACTTTTTAACATCTATGTGGCTCCCCTTGCCAGGGTTGTGAGATCTTTTGGGCTTGAGGTGTTGTCGTATGCCGACGACACCCAAATTATGGTTTCTCTTACCCAGTCAGTGAGGGACTCTGCCCGGAACTTTAGGAACTGTATGTAGGCTATCTCTAGTTGGATGATCCAGAACTTTCTGAAGTTAAATGGGGAGAAGACGGAGGTCTTGATCTTTGGGGGAAAGCAGGACATTTGTTCTAAGGACTGGTGGCCAGCTTCCCTTGGGGAATGCCCCCTTCCTTGCCAATTTTCTAGAAATCTAGGGGTTCTTTTAGATACCTCGCTCTCTTTCAATCGTCAGGTCAGCAGGATGGTTTCCACCTGTTGCGGTATCATTCGGATCCTCAGAAAGATCGCCCACTATCTCTCCCCTGATAGTCGGAAGCAAGCCGCCGTGGCACTTGTCTCTTCAAAACTGGACTACTGCAATGCACTGTATGTGGGTATTAACAAGAGTCTTATCCACCGATTGCAGATAGTCCAGAATGCGGCGGCTAAGATGGTTCTTGGTCTTCCCAGATTATCCTCAGGAATTTTGGCGAGAAGAAACCTGCACTGGCTGCCCATCCAGTCTAGGATCTCTTTTAAGATTCCATGTCTTTTGCATGGGGCAGTGTATGGGACTGGTCCAGATGATATTAGGTCCCTCCTCCACTCTTACATCCCCACGAGATCTCTACGCTCGTCTAGTAAAAATCTTCTCCTAGTCCCCAGATTTACAAAAGCTACATGGGGAGGTAACTCCCAGAGTATGGAATTCTCTTCCCCCTGAACTTACAGGACAATCCTCATCTGTGCTTTTCCGTAAAGCTTTGAAGACCTGGTTTTTTACTGAGGCTTACCAGTAATGGTGCATTAAGGGAATAACATCTTGATGATCTGTTTTGCGCCTTAATGCCCTTGGGCTAAGTTGGGCGGTAAAAGTTGCCTTTCATTCGTTCATTCATTCATTATGGATAGCGATAGGTGCTTATTGGCTTAATTATCTACCAATGCCTAATTCTACATAGGGTGCTCCAGCTATTGTCTCTCTGGCAACACCATATATCCATAGGTTCAGCTATAAGTGTAGGGTTAGACAAAGTTGATGGGCTCCCTCTAAATCTGGTACCAAGCTTCTGTGTCAGCATGCTAGAGTTGCTTGGAGAATGAGGATGGGGCAGCACTCCCCAGAGGACAGGCAACTGCTATAATGACCATATGTGGCCATGGGATGGCACCAGCCAGGTTCACCAAGCATGAGAGCTGCACAGGTGCTGCACGTTTACTGCTCTAAAGTCTAAACATGATATGTTATGTTCTGTTAAAATATTTGTATAGCACGCAGATACCACTGGTCTCTTGGCACTTATCTGACAGTGAGTCAGTGTACCCAAACAAATATTAGTCTGAGTGAAATAGCATTTTTTTTCAAGCGTTCAATGCGCAGTTCTGGCGAGAAATAGAGATTTTACAAGTAACCCCCCTGTGTGGTTGCCTAATTGAAAATGGAATGTAATCATAAGTAAACCTCTTACAGGAATGTACCATTCATCTTCCTAAGTGAGAGTGACTGAAGTCACCAGATCTGTCTATTTCTCTTGAGTGTAGACTCAGTTGTAGCTCAGACATGGTTTAGTGATCTACAAAGGCAGATACATTACTTTCCTAGCTCATTAGTCAACAGATGGCTAGTCTTCTATAGGAAAACAGGATTTCATTCATCTGTGAACTCCCCTCTCAGGAAATTGCTGGCTGTACACATTTGTTAGGTCTGAAATTAGCGAGGACCTTTTGATTAAATTAAAATCGTATGCATACTATTCTTATTTAAAGGGACTTTCAGCCAGCCCCCTTCATTGGTCTACTGTGGTGTCATTCACATTTCCTTCCGCCCACCACAGCATATAGCATGTAACAAAGGGACGCAACCTTTACAACGCAGTCATTACATCACACTACCTTTACATATCATGTCATTACAACACAGCCATTGCATTGCATGTCACTACAACGCATGTCATTACAATGTATGTCACTACAATGCAGGCATTACATCGCAAGTCATTACAATCCATACCATTACACCGCATAGTACCCTTACACTATCCAACACTTACCCTACTGTTGCACTCACTGGAGTTAGAATAGATTATTACCCCTATACTATCCAACACTTACCTTAAATGCGATGTAATGGTATGCATTGTAATGGTATGCGTTGTAAAGGTATCATGCGATGTAATGGAATGTGTTGTAAAGGTAGTTTCTGATGCGATGTAATGGCATGCAATGTAAAAGAATGCATTGCAAAGGATGTTGCGATGTAAAAACTGCGCTGTAAAGGCATGCATTGTAAATGTATGCATTGTAACGTCATACATTCGTAACAAAGGGTCAGTCCACTTCAGTCATTGGCTAACTTCACCATGACTGAGAACACCCAACAAACACAGTTGTTACCATTAGTACTAGGGGCACTTGTGGCAATGTGTGCTTTTTGAGACCAAACAAAAATACTTTGGTCTCTTGCACTTTTTTAGATTGATGAGGGCCCAGTAGATTCCCCCAAAATAAAGATTTGCAAAAACCATGACAAAACAAAATAGGAATTGACAAAACCAAAAGGGCAGCCAACGTGACCTATTTACTTTACCACTGATCGGTATTCCAACTTAGACGTTTTATTATCTTTAATCTGCTGCACTCTATCAAGGCCACAATATGTTTTGAACATTACCATCCTACAACAAACCAGGAATGAGGGATTGGAAAATGTTAGCTAGGTCCAGCACAGGCCTCTCTACCTTGAATCACTTTAAACCCTTAAATATTCTTTTCCACCCAACACTGCCAAAACATCACATTTAGATCAAAGGTTTGTCAGTACCCATCTCAATTAAAAAGTATTTGTATTTATTTTTGCAGTCTTTACACAAACCTATTAAGGTTGATTTTTCCAATTTTAATACCAGAATTTGGAGCATACTTAGAATGATATATGGATGTAGAACTTACATGATGGCATCATTTCATTGAAGCATAGCCTAGGAACGCGTCCAATTGGATGTGGCTTGAATTTCATCCAAAGCTGTTTCCCTGTTAGTATTAACTTGAACTCATTCAAGAGGAGAGAATTGATTCCATGCAATGGAATCATAACAAGTCATCATCAAAAAGAAAAAACAAACAACATTCCACACTGACAACATCGATTAACATCCAGATACGATTCTCTCCATTGGACGCGCGGCCATAGCCAGAGGTGAGATCACTTTTGGAAAGGTTCCTTAAAAAGTACAGTGCATCTGAGGAGACGCTCAGAGCCTGCTTGCAGAAGCTGCTCTTCAGTTTAGGATGAGAGGGTAAAAAGTATTTTTTCTTTTTAAATAAATAAATGCACAGATGCTCCTGGGGGGGGTGGAGCGAACACTCAGTGAGTGGAGTGAGGGCAGAGGTCTGAGTTTGGGAAATCCATTCTGGGACGGGGAAGTCCAATGTCCCGCCAAAAATCTTGGTAATAGTAGACACCACTCCCCACTAGAGGCCTTTCAATTTCCTACTGTTGGAAGTTCATTCAAATGTGTTGGAAATGCCTTCAGGGAACATCCCAGTTAAAACATCTGTGCTGGCTGAGCTATGTGTTTTCAGGCTGTCCAGAGGCTGTCTAGTGCACTCCTTATGTGATTCATATAATGAGAAAAGCACACTTGACCATGTAAATTGAAATTCTCCCTGTCCAAGGCAAACGTGTCCATCATCTGTCCCATTTTCCTTTATGAGTTAGTTTGATCGCTTCAGTATGGTTCATGGTTTGGCCTGGTTGGTGGAATTAACACGTGTTTGAGTAGGTGTATGTCTCCACAGTGCTTTTGTGACTGCCTGGTACCCACAAATTTGATGGCAGTATAATTCTTTTAATGCAAGTCTCTTCAGATCTGGATATATACCCATCATTGAACCACAAGTCGCAGCTTTGGAGCAAGCCACACTAACTCTATCAGAAAGAAACACTAGAGCTATGTGTTACACAGGATGTACGGCATTACAACGCATGCTTTTACCACGCATGCTTTTACATCTCAAGTTTTAAAACGCATACCATTACAACGCATAGTGCTTTGGGGCGCTGGATAGTGAATAGTTTAATTTACTATTTGTAACGGGGCGAGGCTGAGTGACAATGAGGGGTGGTGGACTCCCGGAAATGACCCCGTACTGCCTCCTTCGTTACAGACGGACTCCTGGTATTCAGATCAGGACGGACTCGAAGAAGAGGGACACGGCGCCTTTAACTGGGAATACACGGAGGAGGAGGACACACCTTCGGCATACGTCAGGGACGCCGGATTGGATAAACCCCAGGAAGTGATGTACGTGGCGTGTGACATCACCCCGGAGAAGAAGGCGAGGAGCGTTGTTGGAGAGCGGAGGACCGAAGAGACGAGCCACGAAGAAGTGCACCGAGGAGGCGGAGAAGCGACCCACGGAGAGCCAGGAGGCCAACGACCCCGTGAGCCGCCGTGCCACTCTCCCGGGGGAGGAGCGTGGCTATCCCAGGTACGGGAGCGGATGGCAGCTTGGGTGGGCAAGCGTGTGTAAATAGTGTATAAAACCCCCGTGTTTGTTCTTCCTCGTCTCCCCAACCTCTCGTTTCCATATCCCCGTGTTTACCCCTCACGGTCTGTAAGAGCCACACTTCACACTTGTAGAGCTGTACTTGTTCACCGGTGATTCCCTCCAGTCACTACACACGGTCCCAAGGGAATACCCCAGTAGACAGTAGAACTAACGGCTCCCTCTCTGTTGGTCTTCCTTTGCATGGGTCACCGGAGCCAAGAGATTTGCCACATCGACCAGACCAGAGCCCGAAGTTCCCATAAACGTCAAACAGGAAAAGACGAACAGTCCAACACCAGAACGCCAAAACGGAACCCAGTCAGTTTGCAAAGGAACGACTCACCTTTAGAACCAGAAGAACTTTGATGTTACCATCGAGACGTTTGATTCCAATAAAACCTTCTTTACCCACTCGACCCGGTGTTACTCTCGTTCCTGACCCGCAGCCTGGTATCGCAGTCTCCCCAGAACCCCAAGCCCAGCTTACACTATTCCAACTCCAGTCCCCGTGGATAGTAGGGAAGGTGTTGGATAGTACATTAAACCTATTCCCTATCCTAGAGCGCCCCCCAGCGCAATGCGTTGTAATGGTTTGCGTTGTAAAAGTTGCGTCGTAAAGGCACTGCGTGGTAAAAGTTGCGTTGTAAAGGATGCTTCCCGTTGCAAATGGTGGTAGTAATCTGTCGCAGCGCGGTACCCCATACTTCTGAAGATCATTGGTCCTCAATGAAAAGCCTGCACAGTCCACCCTCTGGCCAGACCCTAACAACCATCTTGATGACGACAAGGACCTCTCCTCAATCGTACACGTACATCTAGGGGCAGCAAGAGGTAAGGCAGCACCTCTTACTCCCAGGCACTGCTTTTACATCCTTTTAAAGTCTTACCCGATATCAACAGGTACTCTCATATAATGAAATAAAATAATAAGTAGCCAGTGTTACTTTTACCCAACTCAGCACAACTCAATTCACAGACATCAGACAGATATCAGGCGACCACATAATTTATGGTCATTATTGACACTGTTTCCAGTACTAGAGTTTTGTGTGATAGCCTAATGCATTCTGGGTTATGTAGTCTTATTTTGCTTCAATTGACCTAATTAGCCCAACACACCTGAGATCAATGTTTTTTTAGGCGAAAAGATCAGGATTGGAGACAGTGTAATGGCACGGAGTGAGGCAGTCACCGTAGACAGATGCGAACAACCACGTGTGTTTGAGTCTGGGGTTGTCTAGTCGGCCCGAGGACCTGCACTTAAATCACCACTGTAAAATGATGATGTTTTCTTGCATGCTCTTCTCTTGCAGCCTCAGGTCATCCGGTGCCTTCATTGGAGGCCAGGGCTTGTCTAGGTGGATATCCATACCTGAAAATGGTTGATTTTGTTTGATATGCTGATAGTGCATGGCCTACTTTACTTACATATGAGCCCTAACTCCCATGCCTTTGGCTCACCAGACTGCAGAAGCCATACTGAAAATTTGTCATTGGTGGGGAGCCCTTAGGTATTTGGTAGATCCTGTTGTCGCTCCAGAGTTGATGATCCTGGCCCTTTGATAGACAGTTCCCCACTTGGGGCTGCAGTGAGTGAATGCTCATGAATGTGAACGCTTATTATGTAAAGACAAATATTGCAACAGGGTCTCAAAAGTAAATTCAGGTCTACATGCCAGAGCCAGGCTTTAGTAGCAAATTGTTGTCCTTGTCATGTCCCTGCAGTACAGTGTCTCTGCATTTTTAGCTAGGTGAGCGAAGAAAGGAAACTACAAAGAACAGATGCTTAACACATTTGCTGCGGCGGCTATTCCGCCGCAGCGCTAAGGGGGCGGGGGGCCGCGCGGCGCGCCCATGCTGGTGACGGAACCGCTCCGTCACCAGCCTCGGATGAGCTGTGCTCATGACGGAGCGGTTCCGTCATGGCCCCGCCCACTCAATAGAACTCGCCACGCAGGCGTGAAATCAGCGTCGCGCAGGCGCGTCGGGCGGGCCATGACAGAACCGCTCCGTCATCAGCACAGCGCTACCGCGGCTGATGACGGAGCGGTTCCATCATCAGCACGGAAGTGGTTAAACTCATGCTGCAGGGGAGTTAATGCCCAGCTCTCACTGTACATACTGTCTATAGAAATCTATAGAAAATGGGCCTGATTACGAGTTCGGCAGTGCAGGAACGGGACCTCCCCGCTGTTGCTCCTCCAAAACCTTGTGCGCACCGCCCTCCAGATTATGACTTTTTCAGTCACTAGCGGGCGGTTCTTTGGTGTTCCCACGGCAGTGCCTAGGAAAGACAGTACCTGAATGGCATGGACTGGTGCAGTCCACCCTGTGCAGGAAAATGGGTGCATGCACTCAGGGGCGACCACATCTTCCCCCCTGCATGCACCCCATGGCCCAAAGACAACGGGGGGCCCTTTGGGCCCCCTTTGTTTCCACTCTGCCACAGATTTCATGGCGGAGGAACCACCTTGAAAACAGTGGTAGAGAGAAAACTCGTAATATGCTTTGCGGGACTGTGGCAGCCCTGCCAAGCATATTGCGGCCGCAAAACTGCTGCGCCACACCAGGGATCTCTGAATTCTGGCAGTTGAAATGGTGCAATAGTAATCCGACCGCCCTAGTTGTAATAGGACCGACAGACTCGTAATTAGGACCTATATGTTTTTGAAACTGATAGTCAAAGTAGATGCTGGACTGGATCGTCAATTTTAATAGTGGAAAAGGGGCGGGGCGCCGGTTTACAGGGGTGTAAAGGTCCCACTTCAGCCCAATTAGTCTTTGCTTTTTGCTTCCAAACCAGGGGACACGCGGCTTTACTTGATTGCGCAAAGAACCATTCAGACAGGACAGAGATATAGGATTTCTAATGCTAACATGCTTTCAGATGTTTAGTTGAACGATTCTTGAGTATTAATAATGGATATCTTTCTGAACAACCATACCTAAACGGACTGGAGTTTACTATTTACCTTTTGACGTTAGACAGAGTGACCTATTTTGCTGTAGAGGGAGTGTAATTATGCCTGAGAGCTCTGGCTTAGTTCATGTCCCCAATCACTAATATGGTGTCAGGTAGATCTCTTTAACCGCATGCGCGCGGGCGGAATTCCGCTCGTACGCTGAGATTTTTAAAAGCGCACTTTACGTGATGAGCTGGGCTCGTCATCAGCGTGCGAGGAGGCTACCTCATGACGAGCCCAGCTCGTCATCAGCGTGGAAGGGGTTAAACCTCTGATGCGCTCCTCTTGACTAAGGTCTTTGGTTTAGAGTCCTGCTTGGAATCATAAAATCAGTAGGGGTGTGAGAAATTCACGTGATGCAATGTTGCATAAATACTCAATATTTCAGAAAGTTTACATAAAATTACATGCAGTTAATGAGAAATACAAAACTGCCATTTGGCACAGTATTTTACTACAAAATCACTGCCACTTTGGGGGCGAAGATGAACTTTGCACTAAAAAAAGTTATAAAAAACAAAAGCACAGAGAGCAACAGTCGCTCGTGGTATTTCATACGCATTGTTGCCATGCGTCCATAAATGGTGCATTCGCTGTAAATATTTACTGCAAACAGTGCAGTATTATGCAATGTATTGTATTGTATTGCATTGTAGTTGCCTTTATATAGCGCTTAGTGGTGGACATGTTAGTCTGTTATCTGGATTGAAAAGGATAGTGGAGGGATAGAAGAGGGAAGGATTCAAATTTCTTTTTTTTAGCTCATAGCAGTAGGAGGAGGCTTGGGATGAGTAAAAGGGAGGTGGGGGGTAAGAGTCAGAGGGAAGGGTTTAGAAAGGTTTGTTTCAGAAGATCGGAATAGTAGAAGAGGTCTGAGATGATGCAAGGAGGGGTAGAATGATTTTTTTTGGAGATCATAGTAGTGGTATGGCGTAATTTCAGGAATTTCACGTAACAAGAGTAATGCAAAAATATTGAAATTAGGTACTTATTCCAGCATAACACAATTTTTGCCTGTGCCTACAAGGCATGCTAGGATCATTAACATTTTCACAAAGAAGGTCAGTGCCCTCAGTAGGTCTGATGTATTGCCCTGTCTCCCAGAATGAAGAATGGAGGCTGGAGACCTGCCTTTGTCGATGATTCTGCATCTGTGGAGCATTTCCGCTGCTGGTTCAAAGTGACAAGAAGGAGACACATCTGGGAGAGTTAGAGGAAGTTATTTCATCACCCTCACTTTTTAACCTTCACACTTATGAACTAGAAGAAGATTTAAAGCATGTTCTACAACATGTCATCAGCGTCAAGGATACTGTTCTCTGGGGCCTAAAAATGTCAACACATGTCTGAGAGTTGGATCTTGGGTCCAAGAGACAAATTAAAACTAAATACAGACAAAACAGAGGTTTGATGGATTAAACCCAGATCAGTTGACTGGGGGTGAGTGTTTGCATTGTCAACGCTCTGTCCATCATCACCTTTGGTTTTTCTTTGTTCGCCCTAAGTTGGCAGGGTATGCTCAGACGTGAGTCCCTTGCTCACTTTGCCACTGGAGTCAAGCAAGCACGGCTGAAGACGGCTGTAATGCCAGAAACCGGTCCTGGGAAGCTTGATTCCGGTCCAGGGAAGACATGGCCTGGCAGTTCGGACTGGACTGTTCCCATGAGGCACAGGGTCAGACTGATTTGCATATGGCCATGTCTGGACTGGGGAGTCGGAGTGACCTAAAGAACGGTGATAGATTAAACCCAGATCAGTTGACTGGGGGTTAGTGTTTGCATTGTCAACGCTCCGTCCATCATCACCTTTGGTTTTTCTTTGGACTTGTGGACTAACCATGGGTGCCCTCAGGTTTAGCCCCCTGCCGGTGGAAGCCGCTGGGCATCTTGGTGTTATTTTCATAAATTCCTGACTTTTGACAGACGTAAACAAAGTAAGAAAATATAGTAACTGCATGGACTGTAGAAAGTTGGTAGTTGAGGCAACGGTGGTAGAGAAATTAAACTACTGAAATGCACTTTAGCTGGGTGCACCCAAGAAACGAGCTCATGCATTGCAAGGGATTCAGGATTTAGTAAACACAGCACCTCTTACATTGGGACTGCCCAGATTCTGCCATGTTTCATCATGCATGGAAGAAGGACAATGGCTTGTAGCAGCAAAGAGGTATTGTTCAAAAGTCTCCACTTACATATTGGACCAAGCTACCTACAGGAAACGCTTCACAATGACAAAACTATTAGAACCTTCTGCTCAGCAGGGGAGGTAAAGCTAACAGCGACAGACAGCCAGAAATATTCAGCATTAGTAGCCAAAGGGTGGAATGTGCTGACAATCACAACATCAGAACATCTGGCTTTTAGGAAAGCCCTTAAGACTCTGCTCTTTTGAATGGCGTGTACTGGGATGCCCTCTTCTCTTCTGTCACCTTGACTGGTTTGTTTTCATGTATGATCGACTTCTAACTCTATAAAAGACTTTATCATTTTATTTTGATGCTCTAATTTCAAATATGCATAGCTACATATTTTTCGCATTCCTCCCTAGCACACTTAAAATGGCAAATTGTATTATCTGAGGACATAACAGAGAGTCCCTCAACGTTTATGATGGGATTTCAAGAACAATGCAATGTGGACTTTTAGAACAATGTCTGATTGCTTTGTGGCATATATTTTCATTTATATTTTTTACGTGACCTGGTTTTACCCTTAGCCTCTCAGAATACATGCATGTTAGGCATGGCTTGTATTTAAAGATCCTCTCAATTGCTCCCCTACGGACAGGGGGATGTCAATTTAGCAGTTAAGCGGCATTCGATCGCATGTACATAATAATTGAAAAGTCCTGGATTTTCTAGCAAAAGTGCAGAAGACACAAAAATCCAACGTTGTTTACGGTTTTTATTTTAGGAGTATAATGACCCGAAGGTATAAGAGCGCTATGCATGTTATGTGATAACGTTTATAAGCAGTACATGAGGGGATTCATAAAAGTGAATTGATAAGCACAACATTAAGTGGTTGTAAAGTCACACAAGTATAACATAAGGATGCTCTGATGAATGGTATGGGGACAGAATAGGAGATGGAAAGCATCATGTGTCTGTCTTGAAGGAACTAGTCAAAGAGGGAAACATAAATTGGTACTATGAATTATTATTTACTCCACATGTAACTCGCCCAATTGCTGCTGTTCTAACTCTGTAAAGCGCTGTACATATATATATATATTCACTGAAAAAACCATAGGTTTCACACCAGTTATAGTTAGGAATTAGCATTTAAAAAACCTATTAAATTCACTGAAAAAACCATAGGTTTCACACCAGTTATAGTTAGCTGGAAATTTTACTCGCATAAAACCATTGAAATTCCCACGTTATAGTTAGTTGGACTCACTATAACTTGCCCGTGCAATGCACTGCTGATGACGTCACATATTACATCACTCATGACATGGTCAGTGACATCACTCATGACATCACTGATGACACCATCCTTGTGACAAAGTGACAGATCTCCTTTCACTGTAATGTAAACTTTGAAACACATATTCAAAAATAGAAACTAACATTTTTTTAAAAATGGAGATACCTATACTAGTTACAACAACCAATTCAGTAATTCCACCATCTATATACACATCCACTCATTCACCAACATTCACTCATACATATACTCACTCATCATATATAGTGATACACCTATATATCCTGTTACACAACGACAGTCATCCAAAAGATACTCTCACACATATTCACACATGCAAATAAACTATTAAACATCCATTTATTTACATATACAGCTATACACACACTACCACTTTACTTCTAAGGAAACTTACACATACTTACTCTCTTAAACAATCACTTATAGTGTGTCTTTCTGAAAAATAAATATGTTTTATATATGTATATGTAAAAGTTGATGGAAGAATAAATGTTTAAATAAGTGTTTACATGTTGATTGGTTAACTGGCTTATTAAGTGTATCTTAGTGAATACATATATTAGTGAGTAATGTTTAAATATTTAAATATATCTATTAGTGTTTCACTTTGTGTATAAGTGGCTGCATGGGTTGGTGAGTAGCTACATGTGTATGTATATGGGTTATTACATGTTTTTCTTAGTATCAGTATGAGTGTTTGTATGGTTTGGTTGGGGTATTACCTAGCACATAGATGCATGAATGACTGACTCTCTCTTTGTATGTGTTTTAAAGACAGCATATGTGCAGGACTGTATGGGTGGATGAGTGTGTATATGTATGTGTTAGTGAGTGAATGAGTGTCTCACTAGTGTCTTTATCAGTAACTACATATGTATTAATCTAGTGTATGTGAATATTAATGTATATAAGTGAGTAAATGTGAGAGTAAGAGATTGTAAGAGTTCCTGTTTAAATTAGTATGTGTTTCTATAAGTGATTGTTTAAGAGAGTAAGTATGTGTAAGTTTCTTTAGAAGTAAAGTGGTAGTGTGTGTATAGCTGTATATGCAAATAAATGGATGTTTAATAGTTTATTTGCATGTGTGAGTATGTGTCAGAGTATCTTTTAGATGACTGTTGGTGTGTAACAGGATGTATAGGTGTATCACTACATATAATGAGTGAGTATATGTATGAGTGACTATATAGAACTGTTGGTGAATAAGTGGATGTGTATATAGATGGTGGAATTATTGAATTGGTTGTTGTAACTGGTATGGGTATCTCCATTTTTTTGAAACTTTTAGTTTCTATTATTGAATATGTGCTTCAAGGGTTACATTACAGTGAAAGGAGGTTTGTCACTCTGTCACAAGGATGGTGTCATCAGTGATGTCATGAGTGATGTCACTGACCATGTCATGAATGATGTAATATGTGATGTCATCAGCAGTGCATTGCACGCGCTAGTAATGGTGAGTCCAACTAACTATAACGTGGGAATTTCAATGGTTTTATGCGAGTAAAATTTCCAGCTAACTATAACTGGTGTGAAACCTATGGTTTTTTCAGTGAATTTAATAGGTTTTTTAAATGCTAATTCCTAACTATAACTGGTGTGAAACCTATGGTTTTTTCAGTGAATTTCAAAGGTTTTTTAATAGCAAATCTCTATAGGTATGAAATGTAATATTGTGTATAATGAATTTTATATTGTATAATTATGTAATACTATTTTTTTTATTTTTATTTATTTATTTTTTTTTTTTTTGCCCCGGAGCGCTCCCGGGGCGCGTACCGATGCGCGCGCGTACCGGTGAGCGTCCCATTAGCGCTATTTCTGCGAACGAAAACAACATTGTGATGTTTCGCGTAGCCGCATGATGCGTCTTATGACGCACGGCGTAAACACACCCGGAAGCGCCCGGACCTATACGATCGCGCAACGTCCTGACGCGCTTACGCTAAGCCCCCCCGGGCGCGCCCCGGGCGCGTAGCGTAAGCGCGTCGGGTCATGTGACCTGAAAATAACACTTATCATTGGTTGAGATCAGTTTTGGTTTCCAAATGATGAAGGCCCGAGTCATGTGACCTGAAAGTAACACTTTTCATTGGTTCAGGACAGTTTTGTTTTCCAAATGATGAAAACCTCACCTATTTTCCTCATTCTCACTTTGTACTTTGAGTGAGGAAGACCTGTTGAAAAACCTCTCTGTACCTATTTGTCTGAAAAATGGCTACAGTAGCAGCAGCTGCAGGAGCATCTGCTCCACCTCCACCTCCACCACCACCACCAACACAAGGACCACCCCAACACCACATTGGTGGAGACCAAGAAGAGGAGGACGAGGAGGAGCAAGAGGAGGGAGGATTCCTACCAGAAGATAATACCCCATATAAGCCAAAGGAGCACTTTATCTGGCAGTTTTTTTCTATCCCAAAGGACAAGAAGAAAGTTAATGCGCCAAAGGCGACTTGTTTAATCTGTGGTTTTGAACTTTCAAGGGGGAACCCTAACAAAAAATACTCTTTTGGCAACAACACCATGATTCGGCACATGCAACGCCGGCACCCTAATAACTATGCTAGGGCAGAGGTTAGGGAACTTGCCAGAAACCCTGCCCAATCTTCTGCCAGCACCTCCCAAAGTAATCAACCCACCCCATCGGGTCCAGAAGCGAGGGAGATGAGCACAACTATTCAAACCAAGTTTGCCAATTTTAAAATCGTTTGTATATTTTGTGGAGCGACAATATGCTATGGTGAGCAAAGCATTACACTTATCACCCGTGCTTGGGATCACCACAAGTGCCCGAAGAAACATTAATTTTTTCCAGTTTTTTTTTTTGCTCCAGTTGAGCCATTTACAATTCCCTGTTTTTTGTTTCTCCCCATAAAAACTACAAAAAAATATAAAACTGTTCTGAAAAGCCAAAAAAAGTAAAAACATTTCAAAAAAACAATAAAAAAATATAAAACAACAAAAAGAATAAAAAAACAGTTCTTTTTAGAACTACCTCCAATTTATAAAAAAATGCTACATTTTTTGGAAACTCTGTCATTCTTTTTTCTCCATGGTACGCTCCCCAGTGCGCGTACCGGGCGCTCCCCCCGCGTAAATTTAATTTTTTTTTTGTTTTTTTTTTTTGCCCCGCGGTGCCTTTTTATGGCCCCCACATCAAACCTAGGGGGTCAGGGGGGGTCTACCCTGCCCCCTATGGTCATTTCCCCCTTTGTTTTTGCCACCTCTTGTGTCTCGATCCTACCGAGACACAAGATGGCGGCCGCTCCGGACTGTTTGGAATGTTGACAGACACCCGAGAACCAATCAGCTTTCCGCGCGCGAACTCGCGTTACGCGCCGGGTGCGCTCCCCGGTGCGCGTACCGGGGCACGCCCATAGATATATATATTTTTTTTATCCTAAATTACTCAAAATCCTCTGGAGCACATATCTTGAGACATAGCAAAGGCACATCGGGCTACCAGTCCCTACAATTTTGCCAAGTTTCGTGGGAATCCATTCAGCCGTTCGGGCTAAAAGTGAGTCCAACCGCCCTATGGAAATTAACATAGGGAAAACACGTTTTGGGACCCCCCAAATATCTCGGCCCCCGCTTGACGAATCCCCCCAAACTTTCAGGGAAGGAGCAGAGCGGAGCGGGCCATCTTCTTTGAGAAATTCGCGAAGATTTGTCCACCGGCGCCAAAGTTATTCCCAATAGAATGTTGCGGATTTCCTATGGAAAACAATCCTAACTATAACTACCTACTGGCGACCGCCAATAGGTAATATTTACATATACATATCATCGTCATGTGATCAAGGCTCTTCGGAGCCGAAACGTTATGGCGGCAGAGAAGCACAAAATAAAATAATAAGCATCCAATCTTTTGGTTCGTGTTTGCTGAGGAGGGGCGCCGACCGAGCTGCTGAAGCTAAGCTACGGATTGCTTCATATATATATATATATATACTGTATCTACCTCAAAACTATATCGTCAACATATCCTTCTGTCTTTCGTATACTTCTGTTACATACTGTTGAAATGTTTATTAGTATTTCACTTAATTGAGGACATGAATAAGAAAAATAAGCTTATGCAGAAAAATAAATTCCTTCTACATGGGCACTTTTGGAAACATACTGCTCCACATGGATCGGATCTGTCTCTGTCATTCAGTGCAAATTCTGTCATGTGATATCTTCCCAAAATGTAACCCTAGAAGGATAATCCTTTTAATGGAGCCTTTCTATTAAAAGATGAACTAGGACATGGTTTTGGACATTTTGAAAAGGGAATGTAACTGTAAACCTAGTATCTGTATTTCTTACAAAAAAATCACAACTTGATACAACAACAAGAAGCCTTGGCAATGCCAATAGGTTATTATTTTAAATAAAAGTTCCTCCTTAGTCAGTGATGAGCTTAGATATTCAGAACGTCATCATGCATGCACACTGTCACTAACCTGAACACTCTTGCATCCATTTATCCACCCATTGACACCTTCATACATTCATCCATTCACACAACCACAATAATCTCAGACAAAAACCCAACTACACATGCAAGATACATTAAAATAATGCAAGTACATAAGGAAAACATGCTGCCCCCTAATCTTGACAGGCACATACTAGCAATAACAATTACAATTAAACATAGCAGCCAGTGGCCCTTTTTCACTGGGTATTTTTCATGGCGTTTTATTGCTTTGAGGTTAGCGTCTTTGTTAGCAATCAATGTGTCGGCCATCTTGTAATGGTAAAACAGGGAAACTACGACAATACCATTCCATGATGATGGCCTGGTCCAAAGGCTGTGTCCTCACCACATGCGGTGCACTGCTGATGAAATGAAAGGTAAGCAATCAACCTGTTATCATTACCTATGGACCTGAGAAGGAAATAAATGAGAAGTGTGTGACTGAAAGTTCTAACACATAGCTTTGCTCTGGCTCAAGCAGCAGGATAAATAAATGATCACAGCTGATTAGAGGCTAGGCACTCTTTCAGTGGAAGCACACAGCTTTTGACAAAACAGAAGCTTTACTCAGATGAATCAACATCTGGCTGGATTCACTGTCCCTTTCCATAGCACTCCTCCTTTTTTTAATCGCATAAGGTCTATCGGCACCATTCACTATCAAGCCAGACCTAAAAATAACAAAGCAATATATGAATGTAAATGTTGTTGATGTTGGAATTTGTAAAGCGCACAGCTACCTCCACCGGAGGTGTCCCGGCGCTGTCCGTATACCACTTAGGAACCCTTCCTGGCTTTCCTGGGAAATGTCCACTCCTGGGCACCCCCCAGGTGCAGCCAGACATCCCAGCGCTTTTGGGGCCGTTGTGGAGACTAAGCAAGCTATTGCCGGGAGTTGCAGCGTGAGACCCATGATCAGAACAGGCACTGAGGCGAGAATATCCAGTCAGGGGAATTAATGAGTCGGAGACCCGCCGTGGCAGGAATCGAACCCTTGTCCCTGGCCAGAGCTTTGCATCAAGGTCTGCCTGCTCTAACCATTGAGCCACACTTCTCCACTATCTGACTTCCTTGCTAGAATGTCATATTCTGAAAAGGAAAAAGCGATAGAGGGTGGAAGTAGCACTGAAAATGAAGTAAAAAGAAGAGTTTTATAAACCACATACAAATTACAACGTATCAGTGGTCTTGCGGCAAGAGGAGGCCTCATGGAGGTTTCATTATTGCTTATTTGTGAAATATCCGTAAACAGACATTGGTATTCCCTAAATATTATGAGCCATATCATGATCTTGAAATGTGAAGAGCACCCCTTCTCAAAGACATTAATCTCTTTAAACTAATGAACCATAGAGTGGTGGTGGCCACTTTGTACTTCAGGATTGCAATAGGCGACGCGTATGCACTAACCCGCATTGGTCATTTTTAACGCTTGTGCTGTAGACTCTGAAGGTTGTTTAAAAACAGAGCAGTGCGGGATTGTGATACGGCCCTATATGTTTTTAGTGTTGTAGTGTTGCTCAAAACAGGGAGTGTTGAAAATGTGGCCTCCAACTTTGAAAGCAATTCTAGACTCAAGGAATAAAAAGAGGAAGTTAATTTGTTTTTTGAAAATATGTTGGAATTTCTAAGCCCCAGTTGCAAAATGTGCATCAATTATTTGACGATGGGTTTAATGGACGAAACAGTGTATTCTATTAGGCAGTCAATGTGTGATTTCAGGATGAAACCTTAGAAGAGATCTGAGTAGTTCCATATGTACGTCATAGACGAAACGTGACAAGACAGATCATTGTGGCAATTCACTTGATTAGGGGGTGTGCAGGGGATGAGCAGCTTTGCAATTCCCATATGTTGATAAGCAGGAAGGCAAACTATCCCAGAAGGTTTTCTGCACGAACCCATCCAGCTGGAAATGGTATAGAGGGACATCACCAAGCGTTAAAGAAAATTTGCACATACGCCAATCAACTTTTCACTGGATTTATGAATACAAGGAAAGTGAATTCTCTGTGAGTCACAGGTTCTGCTGACCTCAGGGTCCCAAACAACCATAAAATAGGCAAACTCCCTGAGCAAAAGCAAGCCACAACTATATAGGATTTCACATACGGCTTCCAATGGGTCACTTGACCCCTTTAAACTAAGAGGGAACACAGGTGGCAAAGACTGAGAGCATGAGAAAGGAAGAAGACAACCTTCAGTTGGTACATTAATGTACGACGTTTTAGCTGAGAAGCTAACCAACATTGTCTCGCCTCTGCGGCCAAGATATGAAAAAGAGGCTTGAAACATCAACCGATCTTACCTGCACCGGCCGTCACTGTCATAGCTTGCGATCTTACATAACTATCTAACAGGACAACTAATGAACACACATTTCTAAACTCGTCCCCTCTTGTAAAGTCCCACCCTCTGAGGACTTCCAGATCCCTATAACATAGATCTAAACTCATCTCTTCTTGTAAAGTCTCACCCTCTTAGGACTTTTAGAGCCCTATCAATCAATCAATCGTAACATAGATCTAAACTTGTCCCTTCGTGTAAAGTCTCACCCTCTTAGAATTTTTAGATCCCTGTAAGATAGATCTAAACTTGTCCCCTCATGTAAAGTATCACCCTCTTAGGGCTTCCAGATCCCTATAGGAGAGATCTAAACGTGCCTCCTCTTGTAAAGTCCCACCTTCTGAAGACTTCCAGATCCCTATAACATAGATCTAAATTAATCTCTTCTTGTAAATTCTCATCCTCTTAGGGCTTCCAGATCCCTATAGGAGAGATCTAAACTTACCTCCTCTTGTAAAATCCCACCTTTTAGGACTTCCAGATCCCTATAACATAGATCTAAACTCATCTCTTCTTGTAAAGTCTCACCCTCTTAGGACTAACAGATTCCTATAACATAGATCTAGTCTTTTCTTACATCCCTATACTCTGAAAGATAACCTTCCAACATTCCTACTGCCATAAACCCACCCTCTAAGGAGAGTGGTCATTTGAGACTGGCCTCAAAGATCTGAAGTATGGACAAATGAAGAAGTGGATAGAAGTGAAAGATGGAACAGAGATGGTGTGAGAAAAGAGGTGAAGGGAAAGGGGAAAAGAAAAAGTGGTGGAAGGGGGTGAGATGAGGGAGAAGGGACAGAGCAGACAAAGGAATATTGAGAGAGGTCAGAGAGAAGAGGATGTGGAAGAGACAGGAAGAGGCAAGGAGGAAACAGCACATTTTGAGCGAACCACTGTCCTGCAGCGATATTGTGCAAGCTGGCACAATTGAACTATGCCTAAAGATCATAGCACTGCCCTAAAAACACACAACCCTGTTAGATTAACCAAGATTTGTAGCCGGGCAACTACAGGGACTCTGCCACTGTGTTTCCAAGAAAAAGGGTTGGTGCTGTAATTGGAGCATAATTGTGTTACTGGCAGTGCTCTGCATACCTCCTCACTGTGGAGAGGTGGGGTGCGGCGGCCAGGGCAGCTGACTTCGGAGCACCGGGTTCTAATGGTTCGATCACTGGCTTCGGCGCCAACTCAGCTCAGCACCATGTGACTCTGGGCAATAGCTCTCCTAATTTCCACGACGGCCCCCAGCGCGTTGAGACCCATAAGGGTGAGTAGTTTGCACTTTACAAATACTGATTTTTTCCCAAAATATATTCTATGCATAAAACTCAGGCAAGCAACTTATATTCCACATATATAATGCATTACAATGAATAGACTCTGGGTCTGAGAGAGCAAACATGTTAGAGGGAAATGTAAGCTAAGGGCCCCAGTAAAAGAAACAAACATCAGAGAGTGGACAAGAAGTACAGACTGAGCTTATGAAACAGAGTTCTCAGCAGACGGTAGATGCATTTAGACACCATTCCTGTGGCAAACAAGCACTAAATATTAGTTATAATGTGTGTTCTCCAGGTACAAGCAGGGGTGTAACGTATGCCCCGGCAGCCACTGGGGTGCTGGGGAGCCCCCAACTTTCAAGAGGCACCCAGCTTTCAAGGGTCCCTAACCCTTCAATGGGGCCCATTCAACCCAGGTCAATGTATATTTGTGACATATGGGAGTCTCGGAGCCCCTAATCACATACTGTGGGGGCATCATTTTGCGTTACACTACTGAGTAAAAGTACTGAATGAAGAAGGACCACAGGGCTGCATTGTGTACATTGTATAAAAGGGTAAAAAGGGGATGTGAGCCAGCACAGCCAACACATCACAGCTGAAGGGGAGACAAGAGGAAACAGATCATGAGGGATATGGCCATGAGACAATATCCAATCAGCATGACCAAATCCTCCTGACTCAAGATTAAGTCAACATATGAGACCAACTGAATATTGTGCAACATAATATCAACAAGAAGCAATATGAAATCACTGTGACAAAAAACAATTCCATACAAAAGAAGATAAAATCAACATGCCAAAAGAGCAAATTAGCAGAAACCGATATGAGATCCAATATACATGAAATAGGACCAAAGGATGAGATCACCATTACACCAGAGGAATCAACATAAGAGAAACTCAAATGAGCATAACACCAAATAAAAACCAACATGAAACATGTTAAAATCACAATGACTCAAAAGCAAGCCAGCATGATACAAGATCAATAATATGTGATCTAATCAACATGAAACAAGAGTTAATCAACATAAAACAAGATCATATCATCATGAGGCAAGACATATTAAACATGACAAAAGCAAATCAACGTGGCACAAGGTCAAATAACATGAAACTAATCATGTGAACATGAAACAAGATCTAATGTACACAAGGTGGAATCAGCATGAAACAAAATCAAATCTCCATGTCAGAAGATCAAATCAGAATGACACAATATTAAATCAACATGACCGAACATAAAATCAATTTAGCACAATATTAAGTCAACATGACACAAAATCAAATCCACATAGCAGAAACATGAATCACAAAGGCACAGCAGTAAAAAACAAGAACAAATTGTCAGGAGACAAGATGAATTAATCACGACATAAGATTAAATGACACTAGATCAAATCTGCATAGCACAAGAGCGAGTGTCCACAAGCTGCAATTGGCACTAAAGATAAGTATCAACATTTAGGTTCACCTATAAATTACTTGAAGCTCATATACTAAAGTTTCCTTATAACTGCTCCGATTAGACCAAATTTACGTCTCTCAGATCCCTTCTCCGCGTACACACGCCTGTTCCTGGCTGTTGGCTCAGTGAGTTTTTCCATCTTTAAATGTTCTTTGCCTTTCTTTGTTATTTACTTTAGAATACCACAATCCCTCGTGGATTTCGGAGGAGGACCTGAAAATATCCCAGTCTTGGATCAACCCTAATTTAGCTTTCAGGCTAATTCTGTGTGAGGCGGTCACATCTGCAACAGATTAAACATCACTGCACTTAGAATACTGCAGCTGTGTCTTGTGCAAAAAAGAAATAGATGTCCAATTGTTTGATATGTAGTTTGTGCACAAGGAAGTATGCTCACTATCAATTACTTACTAATGCCTACTCCCCCTCCTGGGGTATAGCCTATCAGCCAGGATGCTCAAGCCATCTCTTTCCTGGGCTTTTCTTTCTATCTGGCTCCAGGAGTAACCCATCTCCTTACAGCCAGCTGGAGGCCGTGGGCCAGGTATTTCTTGGCCTTCATCTTTTCATTTTCCCTGAAGAGTTCCAGGTGAAGGCTTGCCTGGTGGTGTTTGATGCAGGCTTGCAGAGGGTGTGGTCTATTTAGCCCAAGTGCCTTTTTGTGTTTTCTTCATGAGTAGAGAGTTGGAAAGTCTGCTGCCATTGGTCATTGTTGCTGATGGTGTTTGGCCAGCGGATGTGGAGGATTTTACCCAGACAGGTGTTGATGAAGATCTGGACTTTGTTTGATGGTGGTCACTGTTGGCCTCCACGTTTCTACTCCATACAGAAGGACCGATTTTATGTTGGTGCTCAAAAGCCTGATCTTGGTTCGCATCGTTAGGTCCTCGGAGCTCCAGGTCCTCTTTCGTTGAATGAAGGCAGCCCTTGCTTTGCTCATTCTTGCCTTGATGTCGGCGTCTGTGCTGTCCTGCTTGTCAATTACACTTCCCAGGCAGATTAAGGCCTCAGCCTCTTCCCGCACATCACCTGCAAGAGTGACTGCAGGTGTGCTGGCCATTATTGTGTCATGTCCTTAACCAGACTCCTGCGTGAGTATTTTTGTTCAGCCATTGTAAATATTCTGTATTCATATAGTTTCTTCATACTGTGGGCCATTAGGTGGCTATCTGGGCAAATGAGGCGCAAAAAAACAGAGCCTGATTACAAGTCAAGAGGAGCACCAGGCCTGATTTTACCAGCTGGAAATTCTAGCTACTCAAATCACATGTAGTTTCTGCTGCGGCAGCTCCCAGGCCCTGCCAAGCTATTTCTTTGAAAAGGAGGGATTAAGCTCCACTCCCCGCTGCCAACACTATTCTTCCCTTCCCTCTCCTACCTTCACGTCTCTCCTCGCTCCCTACTATGTGATTAAAGCAGGTGGTAAATGGGAAGTGAAGACCTCAAAATAGGAAATACCATAGAGAATTCCTCCTAATTCTGAGTCTGCACAGCCAGTCCCCATTCTAAGTGTTCTAAGTTGCAATAGGTTTAATTCCATGTGGATATACCATCCTGTAATGGTAACTCCAATCACCAGGAATCTCTGCATGGCCTTCGGCTTAATTGGTCATCAGACCCACAGTGACGAGGCCAGAATCACACTCTAAGTTCAAACTGAGGAAGATGGACCAGAAATCAGGTCTCCTACTTCTTTTATGGAACAGATGCCCACTAGACTACTTCCCTTTCCTTTGATGCAATTCAGGGACTCCCCAGGCCCCTGGGCCATGGTGTCACTGCACCCGATGCACTAATAATAACTATCCCGGGGATCCATTTAAGAACTAGCATATATTTTATGCTCTGCTACAAAACCCCTAGTTTGCTTTGCTATGCGTGTTCCCTATATGCACCTAATGGAGCAACTCATGGCCACATTTATGACCCTTGTGGTGCAGGGCAACACAACAAGTCTCCTTGCTTCGCTGCCCTGTGTCAGAGGAAAAGGGCAGGAATGCACTGTATTTATCAAATACAGCGCATTCCTGTGCTTTCCCCTTGCGCTGCCACCGTTTCAGCAGCCCAACGCCAATGCAGGCACCCTTGCACCATTGTGCAAGGCTGCCTGTGTTGTGGGCGGGATTCTTTATGTACAGGAAGAGGCACCCTTCTGCACAAAAACAATCCTGAGAGGTTTTTTTCTCAGAATGCAGCACACATAGAGAGAGGAAAAAAATGAGGAGAAATAAAGATATTTCAACTTGTTACTCCTCACCTGTGAAGGCGTGCCTTTGTGGTGCATTCCCAGGTTTACCAGGTTTAGTAAATCTGGGAATGTCAAAAAGCATGGGAGTTGCATGGGAACTCTCACCGCAACGCCCTTGGAACACCTCCCTTGTGCAGACTAATGCAACACAGCAATTTGCGCTGTGTTGCGTTAGTCCATGTTTTTTAAGCCATCCAAGACCACGCAAAGTGACTTTGCGAGACTTCAAAACTATGATTTTAGGTTTGTGTCACTCTTGCACTGCCTTGCGTGGTGTAAGAGCGACGCAAACCCGGTCATAAGTATAGCCCCCAGTTTTGGTTATAGGTAATATGTAATGAGACGCTGGACAGTACCAAGTCTTGCAAAATGCTGGAGGGGGAACACAAAGATTCATTCATCAACTACACATCACCGAACTACGTAAGAGAAAAGTTCATCCACTCACTCCTGGTCAAGGTATCTCTCAATTGGTGCTAAAAAATGGATAAAAGAAAGGGCCCCAAGCAAACGTCTCTAGGTGTGCTCATCTGCAAAGATTTTCTCAACAAATTATTTTATTTTTGTTTTCAAATTTTCACAATCTTCGAAAGACCAATTTGTGGGGGGAAATATAGACTTTTCAGAAAAAAAACCTACAAGGAGAACTTTGTGTCATCTAAATCTTGTTTTTGAGGGCTTTTTCACCTATTAGTGAAGTACTTGAAACGGATAAACTTTTCTATTTTAACAACACACTGTGATTAAGTCTGTAAAATTAACAGAATTTCATGAGCGAAATCTACAATTTGCATACCCCTAGAATTCTTGCGAAGTGCCCACGGCTCTGGAACCTATTTTAAGCCGTCTTGTAACTCCCAATAAACCTTGCCTTCAGGAAAGACTGAAATAATGTAATTAAATGAAAAAAAAACGTATATAGCTCTCAAAACCCAGAGGTATCAAGGCGCTGAACAAATACTCTTGTGTTCCATGATGTACTCAATTGTGTATCCTGGATTGTTTATTTAGCTCCGGATTTTTCAACTGGAGTAATGTGTTTCGCTTTAGAATCTTGATCTACTCTAATGAGTCTAGTGGTAGGATCTTTGTCCTAAGAAATGTGGCTACCACTGAAGAGTTCTTGTCGAATACTGCGCCTGGCTCTCGAGGCTGAATCAAAGTAACAGTTCCAGATCCAGAGGCTCATCCTGCAGTAGTGTCCAGCTAATTTTTCTCAGTTATAGGAGCCTACCTCAGAGGCATGTGTCCAGTTTGAAGCATAGATCAGTAGTGGTTTCTTCAGTTCGAGAATCTTTGGGAAAAATCCAGTTTTAGATGTCCAGTCTAGGGTGCTTATTTCAATCGGTTTCAGTTTGCTCCAGAATGTTAATCCACGATAATATGTTGCACACTATAGGATTGCTCAGTCTATAGGGGCCACATCTGGATTAATTTGTTCAGTTCTTGAAGCTTCATTCAGATAAAGGAGTCCATTTCTACACTCTTTCTCAGGAGTAATATTATCAATTCTCCATTTCGGGGTGTAAAGTTCCCGTATTGTATCTAGTTCTGTAAAACACATCTGCTCATTGTGTCCTGTTTTGGAAGCTTCATCTGGATAACATTTTTTATTTTCAGAATCTTCATTCTGAGAAATTTGTTCAGTTCTAGAATGTTTATCTGGAGCAATTTCTTAAGTTTTAGAATATTCATCCATACTATTTTGCCAATTTCCGAAGACCTTATCTGAAGCATTGTTCTAAAGGCTTGATTCGGATCATTGTTTTCAGTAACATGACCTAGTCTCTTCACCAGATATAACTTGTTAAATTCTAGAATCTTCATACAAAGTATTATGCCACACAAACCTAACATCATTTCGTGAAGCAGTACTCTAAAAGTACAGGTTAAGATCGGAGACAGGAAGACGAATGCTCAGGAGTGCTTAATTTCAGCCGGTTTCATACTTAATACCTGCAAGTGCTTGGACTTAAGTGCCTAGAAATACCCTGGAAGTCATACTTATATCATTTCCACAAGTGCTTGGACTTAAGTGCCTAAAAATATCCTGGATGTCATACTTATATAATACATGCAAGTGCTTGGACTTAAGTGCCTTAAAATATCCTGGATGTCATACTTATATTATACCTCCAAGTGCTTGGACTTCAGTGCCTAAATATACCCATGATCTCATACTTGTATAATACCGACAAGTGCTTGGACTATAGCGACGATTTGTTTGACAATTCGGGAACTTCTTTTAGATTCTCTAAATCACTGAGCAAACTGTTTTTAGACAAATGTATGGAAGGGAGTGTGCGCAACAATGCCAACAGAACCACCGTTTCAGCCCAGGCCCACATTTGTACACGCCACGATACTGAGCCCAGTTTAACTTGGGTTAGTAATACACACCACAGGTACATTTCCTTGTTGCATTCCCCACGCAGGGCACGTGTGCTGCTATCTTACCTCCTTGTGGGGAAGTGTGGCTCAATGGTTAGAGCGGCAGACCCTGATGCAGAGGTCTGGCCTGGGACCAGGGTTCAATTCCCACCTCTGCGGGTCTTGGGCTCAATTTCCTCGGACCTGATAATTCTCGCCTCGGTGCCTATTCTAATAATGGGTCCCACTCTGCAACTCTGGGCAATAGCTTGCTTAATCTCCACAACAGCGCTGCCACTGGGATGCCTGGCTTCACCTTGGGGTGCCCAGGAGTGGACATTTCACAGGGAAAACCCAGGAAGGGTTCCACAGCGGTATGGGTACGGCGCCAGGAAACCCCAGTTGGGGTATAAGTCCGCTTTACAAGTACAAATTCATTTCTTTTCATTTACTCATTCGATTCTTGTTCTTCACAAAACACGCTGCACTTTATTCTCTTTTACTAGTTTTATTCTTTTTTTTAACGTGTTTTTGCGTGTTTATTTATTGTTTCAGCTGACAGCCTTACAATATTTTAAAATCGTGCAATATAGGAACAACTCAATGAAAGCGTGAGCACAGCAATCTATCAATACATTCATTGAAAAAATTCAAATACAAGTACAATAAAATGCTAAAAAAAAGTGTTTTTCTTAACTAGGAAAAATACTCACTCTACCCTTTTTAAAACAGGCCAATTTCAGGAAATTCGGGACTGCCATGGGGTACTTACAGTCACTGCCAACAGCGAGGAGATGCTGTTTAACTGTAACTTGTGTACAGCGGGCTGTACGCTTAAGATCTGCAATTGTCCTCAGAACTGATATTTTAATCTATGCTTGTTTAATCATTTTTATGTACAATGTGGGATGTATTATGTATGGTTTTACTCTCTTCCTTTTATGGTCATTGGAAGACAGAATCGCGAACTGACATGATGTCATGCCAGTGGATGACACTCCATGAATCAAGCTTTGTGATTTCACATTTATTAGACACTCTCACGTATTATCACAGGGCCACAGTGACTTCACGTCATTGAGGCATTATGATGACATCATGTTAGTGGATTACATGAACCAAGCTTTGTGACTTCACAAATACTAGACACTCCCATATTGTCAAGGGGGCCCTGTGACTTCACGTCATTGAGGCATTATGATGACATCATGTTAGTGGATTACATGAACCAAGCTTTGTGACTTCACAAATACTAGACACTCCCATATTGTCAAGGGGGCCCTGTGACTTCACGTCATTGAGGCATTATGATGTCACTCCTATTCCAGCTGCTGGAGTGAGAAATCTAGGAGTCTGGGTAGACTCTGCGCTTACCTTCAGAGACCACACCAAGAAGGTGGCTGCCACGTGCTATGGAATTCTGCGTGGGACTAGGCCGGTCCTAAAGTACTTTGATCCCCCTACCAGACAGCTTGTAGTCCAGGCCTCAATACTATCTCGGCTGGACTACGGTAGCTCATTGCTGTTAGGGGTGAATCAAGCGGAGGCCTCTAGGCTCCAAAGAGTAGAAAATGCCGCGGCACGAGCCATTGTGGGCCTCCCCAGACATTGTTCAGTGTCTGGTACCATCACGGCCCTGCACTGGCTCCCGGTCAGACAGCGAATTAAGTTCAAGGCGCTGTGTCTGGCCTTTAAAATTTTGAAATCTTCTTCGCCGCCGGCACTTGCCCCTCTCCTTACGCCCTATACACCTTCGAGATCCTTGAGATCGGAGGGGCTTCATTTGGCCGTCTGTCCACGCTTCAAACTGAGCAGAATGGGTGGCCGCTCCTTTAGGGTGCTAGCGGCAGGCTTATGGAATTCGCTCCCGGTACACATCCGAGCTCTTGAAGATCTGCTCGCCTTCAGGCAGGCGATTAAAACTTTCCTGTTTCCGGTGTCTAGTTAATTTCCTTTCTTTTATTGTGTGTTATGTTATAGCATCTGTCAAAAGCGCCAGGACGCCCCTTTGCTGGGGCAGCTGCGCGCTATAAAAATATAAATAACATAACATAACATAACATAACATAACATAACATGACATCATGTTAGTGGGTTACATGAACCAAGCTTTGTGACTTCACAAATACTAGACACTCCCATATTGTCAAGGGGGCCCTGTGACTTCACGTCATTGAGGCATTATGATGACATCATGTTAGTGGATTACATGAACCAAGCTTTGTGACTTCACAAATACTAGACACTCCCATTTTGTCAAGGGGGCCCTGTGACTTCACGTCATTGAGGCATTATGATGACATCATGTTAGTGGATTACACGAACCAAGCTATGTGGCTTCACAAATACTAGACACTCCCATATTGTCAAGGGGGCCCTGTGACTTCACGTCATTGAGGCATTATGATGACATCATGTTAGTGGATTACACGAACCAAGCTTTGTGACTTCACAAATACTAGACACTCCCATATTGTCAAGGGGGCCCTGTGACTTCACGTCATTGAGGCATTATGATGACATCATGTTAGTGGATTACACGAACCAAGCTTTGTGACTTCACAAATACTAGACACTCCCATATTGTCAAGGGGGCCCTGTGACTTCACGTCATTGAGGCATTATGATGACATCATGTTAGTGGATTACATGAACCAAGCTTTGTGACTTCACAAATACTAGACACTCCCATATTGTCAAGGGGGCCCTGTGACTTCACGTCATTGAGGCATTATGATGACATCATGTTAGTGGATTACATGAACGAAGCTTTGTGACTTCACAAATACTAGACACTCCCATATTATCAAGGGGGCCCTGTGACTTCACGTCATTGAGGCATTATGATGACATCATGTTAGTGGATTACATGAACCAAGCTTTGTGACTTCACAAATACTAGACACTCCCATATTGTCAAGGGGGCCCTGTGACTTCACGTCATTGAGGCATTATGATGACATCATGTTAGTGGATTACATGAACCAAGCTTTGTGACTTCACAAATACTAGACACTCCCATTTTGTCAAGGGGGCCCTGTGACTTCACGTCATTGAGGCATTATGATGACATCATGTTAGTGGATTACACGAACCAAGCTATGTGGCTTCACAAATACTAGACACTCCCATATTGTCAAGGGGGCCCTGTGACTTCACGTCATTGAGGCATTATGATGACATCATGTTAGTGGATTACACGAACCAAGCTTTGTGACTTCACAAATACTAGACACTCCCATATTGTCAAGGGGGCCCTGTGACTTCACGTCATTGAGGCATTATGATGACATCATGTTAGTGGATTACACGAACCAAGCTTTGTGACTTCACAAATACTAGACACTCCCATATTGTCAAGGGGGCCCTGTGACTTCACGTCATTGAGGCATTATGATGACATCATGTTAGTGGATTACATGAACCAAGCTTTGTGACTTCACAAATACTAGACACTCCCATATTGTCAAGGGGGCCCTGTGACTTCACGTCATTGAGGCATTATGATGACATCATGTTAGTGGATTACATGAACCAAGCTTTGTGACTTCACAAATACTAGACACTCCCATATTATCAAGGGGGCCCTGTGACTTCACGTCATTGAGGCATTATGATGACATCATGTTAGTGGATTACATGAACCAAGCTTTGTGACTTCACAAATACTAGACACTCCCATATTGTCAAGGGGGCCCTGTGACTTCACGTCATTGAGGCATTATGACGACACCACAAATACTAGACACTCCCATATTGTCAAGGGGGCCCTGTGACTTCACATCATTGAGGGATTATGATGACATCATGTTAGTGGATTACATGAACCAAGCTTTGTGACTTCACAAATACTAGACACTCCCATATTATCAAGGGGGCCCTGTGACTTCACGTCATTGAGGGATTATGATGACATCATGTTAGTGGATTACATGAACCAAGCTTTGTGACTTCACAAATACTAGACACTCCCATATTGTCCAGGGGGCCCTGTGACTTCACGTCATTGAGGCATTATGATGACATCATGTTAGTGGATTACATGAACCAAGCTTTGTGACTTCACAAATACTAGACACTCCCATATTGTCAAGGGGGCACTGTGACTTCACGTCATTGAGGCATTATGATGACATCATGTTAGTGGGTTACATGAACCAAGCTTTGTGACTTCACAAATACTAGACACTCCCATATTGTCAAGGGGGCCCTGTGACTTCACGTCATTGAGGCATTATGATGACATCATGTTAGTGGATTACACGAACCAAGCTATGTGGCTTCACAAATACTAGACACTCCCATATTGTCAAGGGGGCCCTGTGACTTCACGTCATTGAGGCATTATGATGACATCATGTTAGTGGATTACACGAACCAAGCTTTGTGACTTCACAAATACTAGACACTCCCATATTATCAAGGGGGCCTGTTACTTCACGTCATTGAGGCATTATGATGACATCATGTTAGTGGATTACACGAACCAAGCTATGTGGCTTCACAAATACTAGACACTCCCATATTGTCAAGGGGGCCCTGTGACTTCACGTCATTGAGGCATTATGATGACATCATGTTAGTGGATTACACGAACCAAGCTTTGTGACTTCACAAATACTAGACACTCCCATATTGTCAAGGGGGCCCTGTGACTTCACGTCATTGAGGCATTATGATGACATCATGTTAGTGGATTACATGAACCAAGCTTTGTGACTTCACAAATACTAGACACTCCCATATTATCAAGGGGGCCCTGTGACTTCACGTCATTGAGGCATTATGATGACATCATGTTAGTGGATTACATGAACCAAGCTTTGTGACTTCACAAATACTAGACACTCCCATATTGTCAAGGGGGCCCTGTGACTTCACGTCATTGAGGCATTATGACGACATCATGTTAGTGGATTACATGAACCAAGCTTTGTGACTTCACAAATACTAGACACTCCCATATTGTCAAGGGGGCACTGTGACTTCACGTCATTGAGGCATTATGACGACATCATGTTAGTGGATTACATGAACCAAGCTTTGTGACTTCACAAATACTAGACACTCCCATATTGTCAAGGGGGCCCTGTGACTTCACGTCATTGAGGCATTATGACGACATCATGTTAGTGGATTACATGAACCAAGCTTTGTGACTTCACAAATACTAGACACTCCCATATTGTCAAGGGGGCCCTGTGACTTCACGTCATTGAGGCATTATGATGACATCATGTTAGTGGATTACATGAACCAAGCTTTGTGACTTCACAAATACTAGACACTCCCATATTGTCAAGGGGGCCCTGTGACTTCACGTCATTGAGGCATTATGATGACATCATGTTAGTGGATTACATGAACCAAGCTTTGTGACTTCACAAATACTAGACACTCCCATATTGTCAAGGGGGCCCTGTGACTTCACGTCATTGAGGCATTATGATGACGTCATGTTAGTGGATTACATGAACCAAGCTTTGTGACTTCACAAATACTAGACACTCCCATATTATCAAGGGGGCCCTGTGACTTCACGTCATTGAGGCATTATGATGACATCATGTTAGTGGATTACATGAACCAAGCTTTGTGACTTCACAAATACTAGACACTCCCATATTGTCCAGGGGGCCCTGTGACTTCACGTCATTGAGGCATTATGATGACATCATGTTAGTGGATTACATGAACCAAGCTTTGTGACTTCACAAATACTAGACACTCCCATATTGTCAAGGGGGCACTGTGACTTCACGTCATTGAGGCATTATGATGACATCATGTTAGTGGGTTACATGAACCAAGCTTTGTGACTTCACAAATACTAGACACTCCCATATTATCAAGGGGGCCCTGTGACTTCACATCATTGAGGCATTATGATGACATCATGTTAGTGGGTTACATGAACCAAGCTTTGTGACTTCACAAATACTAGACACTCCCATATTATCAAGGGGGCACTGTGACTTCACGCAATTGAGGAATTGTTGCATCTTGTCAGTGGACTACAATACATGAATCAAGTATTGTGAGTTACCATGTATTAGACACAGCCACTAATCATCAAAGGGCGTCACATTTATATGGGCGTTTGGTATATCTTTTAAGAGGGCACAGTGACATTAACAAAGAGACGATGTGAGATTCTATGATAGGATACTTTCACATGAATCAAAGAGTACTATAGCATTAATCAACGTGATTCTGCCATTAATTAATGGGACACGCTAACATTCATCAGCGAAGCTCTGTGGCATTAATCAAGACAGCAGTGGGAGGTTAATCTAATGGGGATTATGAATTCAATGCAGGAACTCCAGGAAGACATGTTCAGGGGAACCAAAACAGACACTTTTTGTTAAAAAAAAGAGGCCTGCTGAAACACAAAAATCCTGCAAGTCAAGGGCATCCGGGGAGGGCCATAGTCCATCTGCTATTTCCTCTGTTGACAATGCAATTTGCGACAGGTTGGGGACTCACATCATGGTAGTTGTCTGAGTGATGGACCTCCTAAAATGACCAATCAATGCTCATCCTGGGGTTGCACCACCACGGGATGTTAGCGTACACTCAAAACTCTACCTCTCCTGCAAATCTCTTTGGTGCTCAAGGACCTCTCACTTTGAGCAGGAAACTGAGTCCAGTGACAGAAAGGATGAGGCCCTCTCAGATCCCTGAAGAGTCCATTGCTGGACCAATCTCCCAGCAAGGCAGTGCCGTCTCCCATTGGCTGCTAGCCACTGTATTGGTTGCTGCTCCCCAATTGGAAAGGAGAAAGTTGAGGAAGTCAGTGAGACAATTCACTTTATTGGTTGTCTGTCAGAATAGCGGTCTACAAAAACATCGTTTGATGAGTATAGGGTTTTTCATAGCACCCCACAAAAATATCAACTCCAGAATATTGGCAATCATTATATTTTAAAGGTAAGTATATATAGTTGAGCATGGGTTTGCTAATCTTAAGCTAAACTCCATGTACTTGAAGGTACTATCATTATATCATCAAGGTAAGTATACGTAGATATGTAGAGATTACTATTAGACGTGCAGGTGCCTAGATGGGGTTTTAGGAATAGCAACTATTTAGCTATCCATATATACACCTTGATGTGTGGTATTCAATATTCTGGAGTGAATGCTGTTGAAAGTTGAGGTGAAAATCTCGATATTCGGGTAGTAAGTGCATTCGTTTGGAGATACGGGTGTCTGGATAAGTGAAGACCATGGTAGCGATATCGCAGAGAATGCTCAGATGAAAGACTAGAATGGTGGATAAAGCTACACAGAGGCTTCAAGTGTGGGAGTCTGGAGTGGGAATGACCTTACCACCCACAATGAGAAAAACTATAAGCATGAGTGTGAGCAGACATTAGGGGAAGCAGTGTTCAAATGAGAAATTTTGTGAGGGATTGCTATTGCGCATCTTGTCTCTCAGAGCTACAGATAAAGATATGAGCCCCTTTAAGGAAGAGGAAATGAGTAGCGGAGAGAAAATGTAATGACGTATTTACTCACTTTGGTCGCAAAAGAGGTGTTATTCCATACAAGCTGGGAGTGGTGGTCTTCTAGGAAATGTAGCCCTTGGGGAAGTAGTAGAGGCTGATGAGACTGTAAAAGAACCCTAGAAAGATGGGACACAATGAAGGACACCAGTAGGGGTGATGGAGGATTAGTAAGGGCTTAATTAATCAGAGTTTTGTACGAACCAACTGATCATGAGAAGCTGTTCAACACAGGGCTCATGTTGCTATTTTATGTGGGACTAAGGGTGCCAGGGCTGGTGCGCAAAGTAAGAGAGAGAGGGGACTGCTTGTCAAATGTTCATGAATAGCATAGCCAGGCATCACTATGCTGATGCTCATAACTCTGCCTGAAATCCTCAACAATAAAATATATTGCGACCATTCAAAGGAACTGCCACTGGATTATGAATACATTCCTTCCACTGAGTCCACATAAAACTTAGGGGCATATTACCAAGTGATTAATCTCCGCTTTTTTGGCTTTAAAAGCCAAGAAAGCGGAGATAAAATTATCTCCCTATCAGCAACAGGGTGCTAACACGCAAATTCCCAAGTTAGCACCCTTTTTCTCTACGCTTCCCCTTGCATCTCTAATGAGATGCAAAGGGGGCGTTCCAGAGAAAAATAATAGGAGAAATGTTGTTAAGCGACATTTCTCCTATTATCAAGGATATCGCTAACCCTGTTAGTGATAAAAAAGCAGCGCTAACCGCGGTTAGCGCTGCTTTATTTACACCTGGTATTCTCCTGACTTAGCCATGATATCCTATGGAAGGTGGATATCATGGCTAAGTTTGTGAGCCCCTATCATCAAGCTAACGCCAAACTTCGAGAGATTATCGTTGGTTTTCCAGCGATAATCTCTCATTTGGCAGTTAGCGCGAGGATTTTTATCACTTCTGAGATAAGCGTTGCTGATAGCACGCTATCTCAGTGATAAAAATCCACGCTACCCGGCGATAATTATCCTAGTGCTAAGTGCGCTTAGCGATAATTATCAATGGGGCTTGATAATATGCCCCTAAATTCTTCCTGATCTGAACTATGTTCAAGAAAATAATTGACCCCCCCTTGAATTTTAGGGTCAATGAATATAGAGGGTTCCCCTTCACTTTCTCCTTCAGGAGAATCTCTAGGGTCTACTCTTGATTCATCCCTCACACTCATCCCCCAGACCACTAAGGTGGAAGAGGGATCTGACGTTCATCCTCTAACCTTGACAAATATTTTACATTTATCTCACTCAATCTTCCAAGAATTATGGTACATTTTCTAGGCGTATCCAGTTTGGATTGCATGAAGGCTATGCCTGCATGTGCTCACCTGACAGCGACAGACCCAACCAAATATCGACCACATTGAGTAGCCACGCTCGTCAACTATGCTCACAAGTATGATCATCTTGGCTGCAGTGAATTTTCTATTACGCAGGTTTAATCTTGCGTAATTTCGATAATTTCATGTTACACTTGTTACATAAAATTCCTCAAATTACGCTATGATGTCACTTCATGTAACTATGCACCATTCATGGCAAACAATTTGCATCAGTGCTGAAATTTGTCATAATCACACAAAAGAAATTATGCAACTTTTGCACATTGCTAATATTAACCCCTTTATGCATGATTTGCATTGACTGCCCAATCCTGCCAGAATACAATTCAAAATGTGCTATAGAGCAACTTATGTCATTCACAACAAAATCTCTCCATACTTATTAGAGAATTGAAAGGACTAACATATAGATTCATCAAGCATTTTTGCAAGCGCAAACGGTGCGAATCGCAAAATTCGGCCGTTTGCGCCCGCAAAAATGGCATTTGGAATTCATCAATGGGTCATGAACTCACAATTAGAAAAATCGCAAATAATTGCGATTTCCCTAATTGCGATCGCATTTAAGGAATCTCAATTAGAGATTCCTTAAATGCTATTCATGAGTTTTTGAAAAATTGCGAATTCGCAATTTTGGGCCGCTATTTACCGCGAAGTCAAACCTCGTGGTAAATAGCGGAAACCTAGAAAAATGCACTTAAGAGCATTTTTCTAAATTGTATGTTACACACACACATGTCCTTGGGACATGTGTGTGCGTAACATCAGCGTCCAAGATCATTTCAGGGGTGCAACAGGGTGTCCTTTGGACACCCCTGCACCCTTGAAGTCGCAAACTCAAAATGCGAATCGCTAATAGCGATTTGCACATTGATATGTCTTCCCATTCATTCCTACGGGCCTTTAGGCCCATAGGAATGAATAGGGAGTTATTCCTTATTTGTGATTAGCAATTAGCTAATCGCAAATAAGGAAGCTGTAGGAATCGCAAAATGAATTGTGATTTGTACTTGAATCCCGTTTTGCGAGTCTGTAATAGCGATTTCTTAATAATCGCTATTACAGACTCGCAAAACAGGACTTTGATGAATCTATATGTAAGAGCCAGATTTAGGAAGCTTTTTAATAGTCGCAATTCTCCGATTTGGCGTTTGCAGCAGTTTACTTGCTTTTTGCGTATTGCTAATCTTATTGTAGGAGTCTGAAAAGGATTTCCCACTTTTAAAAAGTGTCTATGATTGGATACCAATGTGATTATCTGAAAGGGGCGAGTTGCACGCGCCCTTCCAAATACCAAATATGTACCATATGTATCAATACTTTGCTACTAAGATCAAGTTGCAGACCCTTTCCCGATCTCCAGTGTAGGGTGGTCACCCATTTTCAAAAGGGAAGGGGTCACTTTAGGACTCCTTCAAACCTTGGAGAAACTAAGAAAAAGTTTGTTAGGAGTAGGCAGTGTTTTACAGGCCACTGCTTGCTTTTAAACAAACAAAAAAGTAAACATTTATTTTTAAACTCAGATCTATTTCCTTTAAGGAAAGTGGAGTACGTTTAAATAAAAATGTTTACCTTATTGATAAGCAATCACAGACATGGTAGTCTGCTGATCCAGCAGGCCACCATCCATGTGACTGCCTTCAATAGGAGTGAGTCGCCATTTGTAACCTAGTAATATTAATGAGGTAGGTTGGATTGCAACCCACTCCGAATCTGAACGATCTGAACAAACTATGTGTGCATATGTTGGTTTAGAAAATTACTCACTGGTCACAAAAAGTCTGGCTGCACATTGCAACCAGTATTTTGTGAGCAATAAATAGTCCAGAAGTTTAAATGACTCACTGTAAAATCTCAATCGTTCTCATGGCCAGCTGCCTCTCTCCGAAGCCCCTTCCTTCTGGGAGTAAGAAGCCTCTCCCTACTCATACCCTTTAGGTACCAACACCTCAAAGTTCATTTCTTCAAACAAACACTTCTTAAATAATGAGCAGTAAGGTTCCACTTGGAATTTACATTATGGCTGATTGATTTTTTCAATCCCCTTGTTATCCCTTACCGCATCTCGATGTAAAATCATTTACTGTTACTGTTAAATGCAAACCACTTTAATACCTATACTGGTCCAGACATTCTCTACATAATAATTTTAATAGTTAAATAGAAAATAAATAAATACATGTTGAGTTGGGGAAGAATTAGGTTCAAAGCAGGAAAGGGGACTGGTTTTGAGAAAGTAATATGAGACTTGGGTGATGAGATATCATGCGCTGAATATATTGGTTAAGAGCTTAGGGCCAGATATACGACAAGAATTAGCACGCGCAAACGGATTTGCGACCCCTTTGCACATGCTAATTCTGATAGGGCCATGTACAAACACAATTTTGCGACTCGCAATTAATTTGCGACTTGCAAAATAGTGTTTTGCGACTCGCTATTAGGAATGGGCGTTCCCTTCCTAATAGCGAGTCACAAGCCATGTACCAATGTTTTGCGAATGCAATTGCCGTCGCAAAACACTCGCAATTTACCATCCTCTCCAGGAGTGTGGTAATGTAGACGCAAATGTGAAGGGGGGCCCCAGGGGTCCCCTTTCCCTTTGTGACTGGCTCGGAAATATTTTTTAAGGGCAGGCAGTGGTCCCAGGGACCTCTACCTGCCCTTAAAAAACGAAACAAAAGGTTATTTTTCTTTTTTAAATGCAGCCCGTTTACCTTTTAAAGAAAACGGGCTGCATTTAAAAAAAACTGCTTTATTGACAAGCAGTCACAAACATGGAGGTCTGCTGAGCCCAGCAGGACACCATCCCTGGGAGGGCCAGCCATTCCCAAAAGGCTCGCAAATTGCGAGTGGCTCATTAATATTGATGAGCCTCGCATTTTGCGACCCCATTGGGAATCCCAAACAGTGTCTCTCACACTGTAGTTCATTGTAAATTGTACCTCGCAATTTGCGAATCGCAATTGAGTGCAAATTGCGAGGCGTAATTTACAAGGGTCGTACATCTGGCCCTTAGTCAGCTGGAGAAGGCTCTGAAGGCACTTATGACACATTAGTTTCGGTTAGCAGGGGCTTCAGAGGGAGCCAATACATAAATGAGTGAAGAAGAGATCAGAGGCACGGGCAGATGGAGCTTCAGACGGTACAAAGCCTTCGATTGGCCAACGTAGCATGATAGTTTAAGAACTATTGGATAATTCCTAGCAGCCGAAGCACCTCTAATATTGATTTAGACCTGGAACAAGGGCCTAGCTTGGCCACCATCTTTCTTACAGGTTATCCTCTGGTATTTCCTTTGCCTGAGATCATTCCTGAAGATTTATTCCGGTGACGCTCCTTGAATAAATTATCCGGAGTGTAGACGAGACTGTCTGTTGGCCCATTGAAGCATTCCCTGTTTTTGAGTTCATTGTCAAACCATGATTATCCATTACTTTCATATAAGTAAGCTATTGATGACTATCATTCAGCTGCACTTTGGATCACACCAAGTAGTAACTTGACGCACTTCCCTGGAACGCCTTCCCCAATCGGCTGGTCTGCATTTCAGACCACCAGATACCAATGCTCCTGGAGATTTAGCAAACGCCTTTGCGATCCTCTTCATACACAAAACTTTTGGAGGCAGACATATTTTACAGAAGGCAGAAAAGTGGAAAAAGCTGTGGCTGGGAGTATAGTGGGAGGAGGTTCCTGAACCAGCACCAGTGAAGAGTGTGCATTGCTGCACCCACCTGCATGACAACACATTTTTTGCCAGGTAGTTTTACATGACATACAAAGATGTGTTAGCAGAGGGTGAACAGTGTGATCACCTGCACCTTTTGGAACCCACTGCACATTCTACAACCTGCCCACTCTGTAGATTTGAACTTTCAGCCATAGCCCCGGAATTGTAATAAGAAAGAGGTAGTGAGGAAAGATTCTGTATGCAGGTAGCAGGGGTGTTAGTGGAGTCTCAATGTCTGAGTTGTTTGTTTTTGCATGGGATGTTTGCTTTATGGGATCCATAGCGCTCTTTGCTCGTATTAATGTGGCTATTTTTGGCATAATGATCACCGCTCAATTGCAAAATGTGTATATTTGTGGCAACAATACACTATTTTGCTACCATTTTTAATTGTTCAGCTGGAGGTTACACCCTAACACTCCTTGGAGGATAGGATCCATTTTTAGCAAATGTATTTGAAATTTGTTCTGTAAAATGCACCATTTGTCCCTGTTTTTAAACTTTTCACAGGGAAAGAGCACCGTTGCCCCTCTACCGTCCTCTCAAGAGTTGACTGGTTAGGTTGCTCAACCCTATTTCAGGTAGGCGTTTCTGTCTCACCACTTTCAAAGTGCGCCAGCCGCCACTGCTACCTCCCATCTGCCATTCTCTCCAGTGGTTCAAAGGGTTCTTAGTAAACAGAGCATCTCAAGAGCACATACCGCACCAGGTGGAGCTTCCTGCACATTATTTGGTGAAGGATCAGCAAGTTAGTTCTGGATGGACTTCCCAAAACCTTGAAGTTCTTCCGCGATGCTCCTTACTCACCAATAGACACGTTCCGGCCCATTACCCGAAGCCAGCCAGGGGCCTTCTTCAGCTTCACTTTCAAGTGCAAAGTGTGACTGTATCAGAAGAAAAACCTGTTACAAATAAAAACTTACAATGTCAAAATGAAAAAGACACAAGTAAAAAATTTCGCATTACCCTGAAAAATACTGAGACAATGGATTTTGGATTGCAACAAGCATTCACTTACAAGAACACATGGAAAGAAAAATGAGCATGCATTCTGTTTATATCCTTAGCGTTTTTAATTATGTATTATATTAAAAAATATATGAATGCACAGCTCAAAATGTGTAACTATTTGCATTTTTTTGTTCCTTTCGGTCTTAGTTTTTAGGTCTCGGTGAAGCGAGCGAAGCTCGCTCTCGCCAAAGACCTATAGTCAGCGTGTCTGCTTTCCTGGAGCTTTCCAGGAGGACAGCACTGGCCGCGTGCATGGCGATTTGAAAGTGCCACGCGCACGCGAACGCGCGCTGTGGCCAGGCGCTGTCTCCTGGGAAGCTCGTTTTTTTTGCTGACGTGTCGGGTTTCCTTGTTTTTGTAGTTCGCGATCACTTGGTTGCCGCTGAAGCCCGGCCCCCGTCACAGGCGACTTTGCCTGACTTCCGGACACCGTTTGGTTTTTGTGCATCACAGGCAGCGCTCGCGGGCAGGACGTCCGCGGTGATGCACGCGCCGCGCTGCCCGAGTACGCACCGGCCCCGGGGCCCCCACAACACTGGCCCCTGCCTGCAGACCCTCCGGTGTGAGAGTCCTGACTCCTGACCCACCCCGCCCGCTGTCACCGCGCTCCGGGCCCTGCGGCTGCTGCCCCGGGGCAGGGGTTGTCCTCGCCTGCAGCGCACCCTTGGCGCCGGACCTGCCCAGTTCTTTTCCAGGCAGGACTGGTGCCAGCTGTCTCTCGAGTCGGGATTGTGCGCGCTGCTCGTCTGTTCCAAGGACTTCACTTCACCGCTGCCCATTCCCTCCCCGCCGGAGCAGGACCCCTTCCCTTCCTGCTGCACCTCGATTCTGCGGGAGCAGCCGCATGTACAGGCCGGCAAACTCTGAGAGGAGGGGGCAGCATGTGGAGTAGGTAGGTATGTCATAACGTCCTTGCCTCGCTACAGCCCACACATCTTCGCTGAAGTTCGGCAACATCTCCAAGCGCAAGGACATCTCCAGAACTCGCTCACACTACAACAGAACCGCAGCATACAGATCCCCGTCACAGCCGCATCACGCACTTCAACACACCGCCACAGACACCCGTATAGCACACTTACACAGAAGCATACCCGTCGCCAGAGTGGGCAACAGATTGCAACAGAGCTCTCCACACAACTCGCAGAGCCGGGTGCACACCACAGTCCCAGAGCCGTGATACATTAACAGAGCCTCCTACCCAATATCACGAGCACCGACACACGCCTACACCCAGCACGTCCCCACCGACCTTAACACATCACCAGGCACCAGTACCTGATGCCAACAGTCCCTACATCCGTGCAAAGCCCCACAGCCACAGCTCACCCCTCTCTACAGCCACATCTCATTCTTATAACCACCTCACAACTGCAACCATTCACCACATACCGACAGCAACATCACATCTGCACCACCACATCGCATCCCCCTGACACAGCACAACCCCACTGACCCAAATCAATTCGCAAAGACCACGACAAACCATACAGCCCCCACTAATGTCCCAATGCCTGATCCCAGTAGACCTCTTCATGGTTCCTTAGAGATAAACACTTCCACAGAGGCGCAACCACATCTATAGGCCTTCAGCACTTCCCATCAACCCAACCCAATTACACCTACCCTCCCAAACCCACATCCACAACTGCAAACACCTTTCTGCAGGCACCAAAACTGGTCCAAAGATACGAGGACACGTGTGCCACATCATCACAGGCATCAAGAGTATAAGCAGTAATACTAGTTCACCAGCTAACCATTCACAAACAATGTTTATATAACAATTGCAAATAAAAAAAAAATTATGCATTGCATTGTCATTTACAATGCCAATAACTCAAACTTTAATGCTGCGAGACCTATTGCATTGCAAATGCTTGTTTAAAGGTGTTTCACATGGCACTCGTCTAGCTGCAAGGTGAGCAGGAGACTTTGGAATAATATTTTATTGCAGCATCTTAACAGTGAGCTGCTGGACACAGAAAAGTAAGATGTGTGGGGGAAAAGTGTGACCATTTTACAGATCTGGACACTTAAGGTGGAAGCCATCAAAAGGCATCCTGACAATTCTTTTTAAAATATTTACATTTTGAGTTTGGGGGGGGACAGAGATCCTTATCTAAGTTTAATACAAGTGCCATAGGACGTAATTCACTTGTAATAAGGCAGACCAGGAATTTGCCACATTGTGTTGGAGTCACCCGTCCGTGAAACTCTATGAAGCCAAAAGTATTTTACGCAGGAGAGCACACTCTTTTAATTGATAAAAGGTAATCCACCAGGTTCCAGGATCACCTACCAGGATACCAGACCACTAAATTATCTTTATCATCTGATTTACCAATATTCTCGAATAAAGACGAATGAGACATATACATTTCGGGAAATGATTTCAGGATATCATTTGATACGAACAACTTACAGTGCCTGTCTTATCTAGCAGTAAAGTCTTTCAAATGTAGAGGAGACAAATTTCAAAATAGTCAGCAATCCTGTAGCTTTGTTACAAAATGAACCTACTTTAAGCTACTGATTACAGAATCACATTATTAATTAGTTTAAAAAACATTCGCTGATGGTTTGTTTTAGAAAAGCATATGAGCAGTGACAAATTAGATAAATGTGTTGCGTTGTGTTAGTTCATATTATACATTAGGGAACTTCTAGGCTCTCTGGGTCATTAAAAATTCCCTGTTCGCACATATCAAGAACATGCTCTACTAGCTACACCTATGCCTACTTTGGGATAACTCTGATTTAGCTCCTGCAATATCTAAGCCTCTGATCAAGGATGGGTTTAGAGAATACTTCTGGAGGGAGGAGCTCAAGCAAGGCAAGCCAGATAGCCCGACAGATAGATTTCTAGACTTGAAAACTGACCCAGCTTATGAGATTTCTTTGATAAAATGCTGGTGTCCCTGCCCAAGCAGTTGTACCTAGAATTCAGATGTGCATCTGTTGCAATCCTTACCGTCACCATAACTTGGGGCACCAATTTGGGTTTGACCAATCTGTGCCCGGCTTGTAGGTTCGCTCTGGAGAGAGTGTTCATTTTCTCCTTTTTTGCATGACCTATAAGCTCCCTCACAAGAAGTGGATCTAACCTATGTGTAAACTACTGGGTTTTAGGCAATATGAGGTGGCCTCGAGACTCCTGAAGTCCGATACCAGAGAAGTGGTAGTTATTAGTGTTGTCTAGTATTGACCCGCGGCTTGGCTCATACGGAAAAGATGTATAGAGAATACCATAAATAGCTCTTCAAGTAGTATCTGATGTTAGCCTGCTTAGCTTATGGTGAATACTTTATATGTATATATGTGTTGCTAGTGGCATTTTCCTTTATATAAATAAGGATGGAGCTTTTACTAGCTCATCCTATTTAATTAATTATTCTGATCATTCTAATATTTTTAAATGCTACAAAATTTCAAATCTGTTCTGTTTTAATTAAATTAATATTTGTCTTTGTTATTCGTATGAATTTATAATTTAGAGCTATTTTTAGCCACCACCCAAGAAACCACTGATCTTATTTCTACTTTGTTTGGATGTTTTATTGTATCAATTTGGGAATTGCAGTTTGTCACTCAAAGGAACTATTTTTTCCAGTAAAGGACATATCAAACTAAAATATATTTAATCTATTCAAAATGTGAAGAATATAAGGGAAGGGCTGTAAAATAAACCTGAAAACCTCCACTTGCATCACAAGCATCTCTATTGTTCTGCTAAGGAAGCTGCTCTGAAGGGGGTACAAGTTGGTTCACCCCAAACTAGGTTTGTACAGCACTAAATACAATGTGGCACAGCGCTAGATGTCAAGGCCACCTGGGAACATCAGACGGGGAAAGGAAGGAAACCAAAAACCGGCAGGCGTCCTCTCATGTCTGTATAGCGGGGTGTCAGGTTTTCTTCGTGCATTGTGCATCACCACTGCAAGGAAATGGCTCAGGTGAGTCAGCATTCACACCTGTCCAACGTCAATGCAAGTCTACCATCAAAAGTGTGAGCTCTAAGTTCATCCCTAGGCTGGAAGAGTCCTATAAAGAAACTTAGACATCAGAGATACACCTGGAAGTAAACTAGAAGATACCCACTGCAGTCAAAACAACAGCTCACATGTGCTCTCTGAAGACACTGAGGTGCTGACCTGCATCCTTCAGGTTAAAAGGATCTGAGTAACAGAGCATGCAGAGAACCGGTGCCAGGAAAGGTAGAGCTTTGTGCACATTCCTAGTTGAATGGTGAGGTGATCTGTTCCCATCCCACCTCAAAAAACATCTGAGTTTTTCCGTGACGCTCCTTACTCACCGTGGTCGACGTTCCGCACAATTACTTCAGTACCGCCGCCATGACTCGTCTTCTGCTTCTCTTGCAAGTGCAAAGTGTAACAGGATCAGAAAAGCAATCTGTTACACATGCAAACTTAGTGTCAAAATGAAAAATTAAGAAGTCAGTACAAAATTTCCAATCAGACCTAAAATGGCATATGCACTTCAAAAAAGTACTTTTTTCCAGTAAAGGAATTCTCAAAAGGTGGATAGTTTTCCCAGAATATAAAAAAGATTCAAAATGTGAATAAAACAGAGAAATTGCTGTTAGAATATCACTAATCACCCCACACCGACCCCAGTTATTGGCTATTTTACTGATGCAGTGCCACGTTTGGCCTGCTGTTGCACCACAGAGCACAAAGGAGCAGCAGGCAGCAATCAAAGGGGAAGTCGCAGGAGGGAAGGGCACCACGTGCCCTTTAACATGGTAGTCTGCTTGAGTTTCAAAATCTGAAATTCATCCAGGAAAATAAAGATATTCATGATTTGAAAGAAAACATGTTTTTTAAAGCTGCAAAAATGATATTGTGAGGAAACATTAAGACCCATTGGAAGGTAATGTAGGTTGTAATGAATGATAATAAAGTTTGATTGACAGCTAGCACAGCATGAGATTTACTCACCTTTCTGATTGGAGAGCAGTGATCGTCTCAATATAGTGAAGCCCAGGAAAGAGCCGGCCAGTCCACTGCGTGACCAGAGATGGTAAATCCCACTCCAGCAACAGTGAGGATGAAGGCAGAAAAAAGGAGTCAATTTTGTTTCCTATTCTCAAAATAAATAACAGAGCCTGGTCTCTAGGTGGAACGTCTTCTACTCAGTGCTATTATTTCACAGGGTCTGTGTATGGACCAAGGGGCACATTATCAAGAAACGGCATTAAAATTATCGCCGCTTTATCGGCAGGAAATTGCTGCTAAAGTTGCGATAATGGGCTTGATAATATGCCCTTGTGAATTTCCATAGAAGCCCACGTTCACACCAGAACCTGGGCTTCTATGGGAATCAAACCCAAGTACAAAGTCAAAAGGGGAGCTATGCTTGATTTTGTAGGACCACGCTTTTGAAATACCTGACTGGCGTTTTTGGTGGATATTGATTAAATTCTCGATCTGCCTGAATAAGGATTCACCCTTTGGTGAGTTTCTTTTCTGAAATCTGTTTGTGCATATATATGGTGTAGTGAGCTGTTTGGCTGTTTTGAGCTATTTGTTTGTTTTGATTTGATTGCTAGGAGCAATACAATAATGTTGTCCACATGTGTTTTGTATATTTTTTAGTGATTGGGATTTATTTCGCAATCTGCCCTCTCCAATAACAGGAAGAGCAGTGTATCGTGGTTTTATTTGGTGAAAACCTTAGAGCACGCCATATACTGGTGAGTTCTGTGCCATTTGTCTTGCTTTTTGAAAACGAAGTGATCATGCTTTTCTGTGAAACCACCAAACAATTGGTGGATAGGAACTGAGCCAATGCGTTTTTTGTCCTTAGGTGGCTAACCTCATTTTTGGGGCGCTTTCTGCAGTATAGGTAACGTACCCAAACCCCTTGACTTGGGTTCTTGTACATATTTTAAGTTTTTAAGTGCTAGTAGGTTGATTTTTCATATGGTTTCCTCCAGGCAACCCCCCTCTTCCGTCCGTCCTGAGGAAGACCCGTAGCTGAGGTGTTGAAAACCCCCTCCACAGCGCCACGGTCGAAACGTCGACGAGCCCCCCCCCATTACTTGATGCCTGCACCCCCCCTCCCATGTCCTTGTTTAAAAACTAAACAAAGCGTATGATTGATATACGTGGGGCTGGCATAATACTAGGGAAACAGAACCTTAGTCCTTTTTTGGAATCATTTGATTGTCCTCTCTTTTACTCACTTTCTCTTTTCCCTTCACTTGAGCACACAATTCTTTGCACGTTCTACTGCGCCTGGCAGAATTCCCCCAACTTTTAGGGTTTTTTGTAAATATGTATATATGATTGTGAAATAAACTGCAAATTCATATTGCTACATATGAACTCAGTGTTATATATTTTGCTTTGGGTATTTAGCTTAACACTGCTTAACGCATTTGGCTTGTTTTGTTATGTTACATATTTTTGTTTCCTTCCTTTTCAGGATTAAGTCCAAAAAAGTTATAAGAAAAAATGAATAATTCATACATTTGTGTTTAAATAATTGTGCTTAGGACCACTGTGTTTTTCTTACCAACTTTCTAAAAGTGGCATTTTCAAAAAAATTATTTAAAATCTGATTTACCATTAAAGTGGATTTTACATTACAATTAAAATGTGTTGAAGTAGTATTTCTCTAGTTGCTCCCAAACTGAATTTATCACTTAGTAAATGTAACGGGTAAACTAGTGTTAGTCTATGGGAGGCCAGCCTTTCCTCTGTGAAATGCGACTTTGGAGGTTTTTCTCTGCCAGGTCATGTAAAACATTAAAGATACATGTCCTCATTTTTAGACTCCATGCACCCTGCCATATGGACATTTAAGGCCTGCCTTAGGAATATCATAATTATTCAAAAGGAAGGGTTAGGCCTGAAAAAAGGTTTATTTTGTTAGGACGAAATAGCAGTTTAATACTGCCCTGCAGGTTGCAGTAGGAAGCCTGGGGCATGTTTTAGGGTCCTACTGCAGTGGGTGGCACATTGAGTACTGCAGTCCATTAATAGCATTTAAATTACAGTCCGTGGTACATGTAGTACCATGTACTTTGGATTCCAAGTAAATGAAATTTACCAATTGGTTGTATATAATTTTTTACCATGTTTGGAAGAGAGAGCACAAGCCCTTTGCCACTGACTAGCAGGAGTAAAGTTTGCTGAGTACTAATGCCAACAAAAATGAGTTCAGCTACAAAAGGCAAAAATCTGGGGTGACCCTGAAGAAAGAACACATTTCCAACACTAACCAAGACTGCACTGGTATAACCATGGCACATATATATGGTTTCACTATCTAGATATACAAATGGACAATGTATTCAGATGGGCCGGTAAGAGAAGTTTCCAGGCCCATTGAAAAGTTCAATTTAGCGGTATTCCTGCTGTTGTAGTGTTTCACCCAGAGATCCTGCCGGCTAACAACTCTAATTCCCTCATGCATTTCTCAAAAAATGTGATCCCTGTGATTCCGCCCCCCTCCATTCCTGGAAATTTCCAGAACCTTGGGGCATGGTAATTCTCTGGAATCCTCAAAAATAACAGATTATTTAAGGAAATTCGTAAAAAAACTATAAAGCGGGATGCACAGATTCTTTTTTTTAACTCATAATTATTAAAATATTGTATTATTTATTTGCTGCAATTTTTTAATATAAAATATGCCCCAAAAAGGATAAATGATTTTACAAATGCATGACAATCTAGCTACAGCAAAAAATACTAATATTTATAGTTACTACTGCCTGTCAGGCTCCTGCAGGGCGCGGTGCATGATGCCCCACCCCTTATATGTAACCTCGCGTGTCCACAAGTACTGTTTGCACCAATTACTGAGCATATAAAATCCCACCTGGAAATCACTGGAAATAAAATGTTAAAGAGGCGGTTGCAGTAACGTGCTCAGGGGTGACCAAGGAACTTGAAAACCGAAGTAGGCAACCCCTAAAATTCTATGCGTTAACCCCTTTTGTCTCATTCCTCTGTTCAGCTCTTCTCTCTTTCTAGGAACCTCAGAACTGTTCCAAAACTGTAAAGTGATGAAAAACAGTCATAATGTTTCCTACCTCTGTAGCTATTGTTTCCTGTATGCCTGCAGAGTGTCAGCATTCACGGGCTGATATTAGCTGGTAGCTCTGAACCCCTCCCACGCTGGTGACGGAACCGCTCCGTCACGCCCCTCGGGTGGGCTGTGCTGGTGACGGAACGGTTCCGTCACCAGCACAGCCCACCCGAGGGCCGTGACGGAGCGGTTCCGTCATCAGCGTCGGAGCGCCGCGCACCCCCCCTGCCCCTTAGCACTGCGGCGGAATAGCCGCCGCAGCGAAAGGGTTAAACAATGTTGGCAGCCTGTAGCTATGTCTTGGCTGTCAGTCCGACACACTCTGTGATTTTGGACATCATCTTTATCACCCACTGTACCTGTGTTTCAGCTGCAAATAGTATCCTCAGTGATGGTGCATGGGCAAAGAAGTTGGCGATATTTTAACTTAATGGTCATGGCAGAGTTTTCAGAAATTCTCTTTTGTAAACCACCGTCCAGCTGTGTCATACAGAGCCCAATTAAATGACATGACCAGAGCATAGCAGACTGCAGTGGTTTGAATGTTAAGGGCCTAATTTAGATCTGTGCAGATCGGTCACTCCATCACAACGGTGACGGAAAATCCATCCACTGAAATATAAAACGTATAGGATATAATGGGATTTCTATTTCAGCGGACGGGATACCCGTCACCCTTGTGACAGATAACTTGTCTGCCAAGATGTAAATCAGTCCCTGTATGTAATGTCAAGTGTCTTGTTTTTTGTAGTATAGCGTTTGCCAATTTTTGGGCTATTGGTGGGTATTTCCCAACGGTGGGACTCTCGCAATGTTATGTTGTGTTATGTTAAGGTGTCTTACATAGCCCGAACAGCTGCCCAACCAAAAGGGCGTCCCAGCGCTGAAAGAAAAGACTGACACAACACAAGGAAACACCAGCTAGTTAGTGGGGAAGAGAAAGGTCTTGACGGCCTTCCTAAATTCTAGATAGTTGTTGAGGCCCCGAATCTGTATAGGAAGTGTTTTCCATAGCATGGCAGCTGTGTAACGAAAGGAGCGGCTGCCAGCCCGTACTCTACGGATCCGAGGAACCACCACCAAATGCTGGCACTCTGACCGAAGGGGGCGTGATGGAACATAAGATGAAAGAAGATTGGCAATTGCTGTACAAATGAGCATGGGTGTTGTGTTGAGTCCTACGACTATGCTCTTCAGGGACAGATTGAACCTTGCACCCTACAAGCAATGTCCATGTAGATTTGGTATATGCCATGGATTGCCTCTGAAGTGTGATCTGAGCAGCACAATAAGATACTAAGACCCTCCATGTAATCTAAGTTGTATTTTTGGTTCTGCAGATCTTTCTATGAGCGCTAAGCCTCCTTTCATGACGTCTATGTGGGCATAGTCTTAGTGCAATGTTTGAGGCTCTGACATAACTTTGATGGTGGGCTTGCTGCCCCCAATAGACCCAATGAAACCCTCTTTTTCAGGCCAGAGCAGTCTGCTACTGATATGGCTTGTACGTAGTATCGACGGCTTCACTCCATTCATCCCATTCCTCGGCTTATAGACTGCTTCCCACAGGCTCAAACTGTTTCACACCCTAAGAAATGATAGTGTTGTGGTGAGGAGTTTTATGGCTTTTATCTTGTGGTTCGTTGCTGACCTGTCCATGTGACATAGTCCTTTGTTATATACAGCATAGGCAAGTGACATGTGGAGTAGTAAGGTGATCTAGTGGTGCTGTAAAAACAACAATTGTTGGACAGAATGCACCCCAGTACAGAGATCTGGGCTTAAATCCATCGTTTTTTTTGCTCACCATGCCATTCCAGTTTGAACCTAGCCATATGCAAATCAGTCTTGACCCTGTTCTTCATGGGAACAGTCCAGCCAGAACTGCCAGGCCAGGTCCTCAAGGACTGGAATCAAGCATCCTAGCACCGGTTTCGCCAGGATAGCTTGATTCCAGTGGCATGGGGAGCACGGGACCCACGTCTGGGCATACCCGTCCCACTCGGGGTGACAATTGTAAAAATAACAATTGATGGGCAGAATGCAGAACAATGTCATACATTCACCCCAGTACAGAGATCTGGGTCTAAATGCAGTGGTACTGTGGCAGGCTGACAACATGGTGTGGCTTGGTGGCGTGTGGTGTGCCACATGCTCTGTTGCACTGTGGCATTCAATCACTGATTGGTATGTTCTCGTAAGTGATGCATGGTTGTGCAGTGTAGTGTGGAGTTAGGTATTGTGGTGTAATATGCCATCCCCTAGTATGGTGTGATTACTATTGATTTTGTTGGATGGCCTGATGTTATGGTAGTGTGTGTTGTTGTTGTATAGAGGAGTAAGGCAATGTCATTCAAAGTGAGATGCTTGATTTGTGGTGAGGTTTGCTGGTATGTTGTGTTATATGATGTGATGCATGTTGTGTGGTATGATCAGTTGCTTCATATGGCACGCCTGTATGCAAGTAATAAGTTATGGGGTGTTGGGCGGTGTTGCAGCTTGTATAGTTGAGTGAGATGGACTGTCAAAAAGATATACTTTTCTGTTCGATCTGGTATTTGGAGTAGGTGTGAACTGTGATGCAGGAGTGTATAGTGATATGGAACAGTGGCATGTGGTGTGATGTGATATAGTGTGCGGATTTTTAAAGCAATGCAGTCTTTGATGGAATGTGCTTATGCGTAATGAGATGTGATGGGTAAAGTGAGTTGACTTGTCATGCATTGTGGTAAAGTGTAATGTGTTGTTTTGTGGGGTGTAGTATTTAAAGGGATGCTAAAGAACCATTTTGGTTGTGTATTCTCCAGTCTTGTTAGTTGTAGTGTGATGAGATTCTTTTGAATAGGATGCTGCATTTTGGCTGCTGGTTGTGAGGTGTAGTGTTCCATCCTGTAGTGTGGTGATGTGTGACAATGGATTTTATGAGTAAATTCTGCAGTCGTTTTTTTTAGAGTGTTATATAGCGCAAACTAGACCCGAGACATCAGGTATCAGAGCTCTTTACATGAGCCACCAGTTCCGTTACAGATGAACACATTCTTTTTTGTTAGGCACCGGGAGATTAAGTGAGTTGCCCAGAATCACAGATGTTGAACGTCGTTGCCGAGACTCGAACCCGAACCCGGTTCCCCAGATTTGAGGTCGACCGCCCTAGCCGCACGGCTACATCCCCTCCCCTTAGTGGGTGCATATTGTGGTCTGTTGTGTTGTGTGATTGTATTATATTTACGTGATGAGGGGGTGGTATTTTATTGACTGTTATAATGTATGGTTTTAAGAATTATGTTATGTTGTGAAGGTGTGTGATTTTGTGTGGCAGTGGACAGAGTGCTATAAAAAGTAATGTACTGATTACTAAAGGAGTTAATGGTGCTGTTTTAATTAATACAATGCATGAACTTTTAAGAAGACAATGTATAGAGTGCTAAAGAAGGCAATAGACAGAGAACATAGAAGACAATGGATTAATTTCTAAAGAAGGAACATGGATTGTAGACAACTAAAGTGCTACTGTGGAAACTCATAGCTCGATCAGCAGAAAAACAATGGGCCCGATTCACAGAACTAACTTAAGACAAAATTATAAACTTACTACCATTTTGGTATTCACAGAAGGCACTTACTCATTTTGGTATTCACAGAAGGCACTTACTCATTTTGGTATTCACAGAAGGCACTTACTCATTTTGGTATTCACAGAAGGCACTTACTCATTTTGGTATTCACTGAAGGCACTTACCCATTTTGGTATTCACAGAAGGCGCTTACTCATTTTGGAAATTCACAGAAAGCACTTACTCATTTTGGTATTCACAGCAGGCACTTACTCATTGATGAGTAAGTGCCTGCTGTGAATACCATCATTGATGAGTAAGTGTCTTCTGAGAATACCAAAAAGGTAGTAAGTTTAGGATTTTTTCTTAAGTTAGTTCTGTGAATCGGGCCCAATGAGCATGTGGCTTATGAGGCCACGTATGGAGTAACATAGATAGAGTCTGATGAAATATTGGAGAAAGTAATGTTTAGAGGAACATTGGGTTACTCTAGGAGGCACCAGTGAAAGGGAGGCGCTAGGAATGGCATTGTGTGGATTAGCTCAAAGTATTATAAAATGAAAAGGACTGACTCCTGTGGAAAGCATTAGGTAGACTATCATAGAAAGAAAACTATGGAAGGTAATGGGTGGAGTACCGTGTCAGAAAATTAAGGTTGTATGACATTACAACGCATGCTAATACATCGCATGCCATTACATCGCGGTTTTTACAACGCGAGTCGTTACAACAACTTGCGTTGGAGGGCGCTGGACTTAGGAGTAGTATAATTTACTATTCCAACTCCAGTCTACATACAGTAGGTAAGGTGTTGGATAGTAAATTATACTATTCCTTGTCCTAGAGCGCCATCCAGCGCAAGTCGTTGTAATGACTTGCGTTCCAAAAACCGCGATGTAATGGCATCGTGATGTAACGACCGCGTTGTAAACGACGTTTCCCGAAAATTAAGGGAGTTCTATAGAAGGACATGGGTGGAGAAATACAGAACCCAATGGGTTGAGTATGGAAGGGGGAAATGCTGAGTGATACATACACAGTGATCAGTGGATGGAGTATTACTTACGCATTGTGACGGAATAGAGCACCACAGACAGACATGTCTACGAATGAGTAGGTTGTTTTAGAAACTGGTGTGCTTTGGAAGGCAGTGGAAGGGGTACTACATACAAGGAAATCAAGGACAACTTTATAGAAGGCATTAGCTTTGAGTACAGGGCCATATGAATGGGTAGATTGTTTTAAACACTGGTGTTGTTTTAGAAAGTGGTGCCTAGAGTAATACAAAATGTAATTGCAGTGGCTGGGTCCAGACAAGGCAGGGAGCAGACATCTGGCTAGGAGTGCACTTATGCAGTCGTGTTCATTTTGCGAAAAGCGTGAAAGAGGGTAAGCACTCCGCGAGTAGGAAATGCACATTTTGCTACACCACGCGGAAGAAAAGCCAGGTGTCAGCCTGATTTCCACGCCTGAGACTCTCAGTCATGCAACAGCTTTAAAGAAATGAACATTTAAAGCAAACCACACGTCCATCTCAAATGCTCATGCCAGGTCTGCATTTTTGTTTACCGCAAGAATCTTGCAATGTTCTTGGCTCTTTGAGTATGAGATACTGTACACTCAGTTACTGCCAGAGAGATTATACAAAACCCTGTTCCGAAAAAGTGCAGGTATTATGTGTAGCTAATGTCGAATGAATCCAGCAAATGTCACCGCAGTTCACTCTGACTGCAGAGAGGCACAAAGCGCTCAGTGATGGCTGCTTCACCTTCTAAGAGCTAACATCGGCAGGGCCATTTCACAGAAAGCTGCTCATCGGAACCAGTCATAACTGGGTAAGTGGACGGGTAACCAGTTGACACCCAATGGCACATGCAATAGGGAGGCATGTCATTTTTTAGGTACCGCTGGGAACTTCTGTGTTTCCAGGGGCCTTCTGACTCAAGTAGGATGAATCTCTGAGACACACTGCGCCCTGTTGTGAGAGGACTTGCTTAGGGGAAGGGTCCTTGAAATGCCCTCAAAGAACTGTCTCCCAGACAGTAAAGAATCCCACATATAGGACTATTTTATTAATCTTCGCGTGGCCGGTGTGTCACAGCAGGGGTCAGACACAAGGCAAACATGCTTTTCTTTACAAATCAATCCTCAGAGGTTACTGGGGATACGTTGTAATGGGCATGGAATGAGCAAAAGACCCTGGAAATATGTGCCAGAGAGAGTGACTGACTGCACGAGGCCCTGGCAGAGATGTGTGAGAGTGACTGACTGCACGATGCCCGTCCAGAGGTGTGTGAGAGAGTGACTGACAGCACGATGCCCTTGAAGAGCTGTGTGTGAGTGACTGACTGCACAATGCCCTAGCAGAGGTGTGTGAGAGAGTGACTGACTGCACGATGCCCTTGAAGAGGTGTGTGTGAGTGACTGACTACACAATGCCCTTGAAGAGGTGTGTGAGAGAGTGACTGACTGCATGATGCCCTTGCAGAGGTGTGGGAGAGTGACTGACTGCACGATGCCCGTCCAGAAGTGTGCCAGAGAGAGTGACTGACTGCACGATGCCCGTCCAGAGGTGTGCCAGAGAGAGTGACTGACTGCATGATGCCCTTGCAGAGGTGTGTGAGAGAGTGACTGACTGCACGATGCCCTTGCAGAGGTGTGTGAGAGAGTGACTGACTGCACGATGCCCGTCCAGAGGTGTGCCAGAGAAAGTGACTGACTGCATGATGCCCTTGCAGAGGTGTGTGAGAGTGACTGACTGCACGATGCCCATGCAGAGGTGTGTGTGAGAGTGACTGACTGCACGATGCCCGTCCAGAGGTGTGTGAGGGAGTGACTGACTGCACGATGCCCTTGCAGAGGTGTGTGAGAGAGTGACTGACTGCACGATGCCCTTGAAGAGGTGTGTGTGAGTGACTGACTACACAATGCCCTTGAAGAGGTGTGTGAGAGAGTGACTGACTGCATGATGCCCGTCCAGAGGTGTGCCAGAGAGAGTGACTGACTGCATGATGCCCTTGCAGAGGTGTGTGAGAGAGTGACTGACTGCACGATGCTCTTGCAGAGGTGTGTGAGAGAGTGACTGACTGCACGATGCCCGTCCAGAGGTGTGCCAGAGAAAGTGACTGACTGCATGATGCTCTTGCAGAGGTGTGTGAGAGTGACTGACTGCACGATGCCCATGCAGAGGTGTGTGTGAGAGTGACTGACTGCACGATGCCCGTCCAGAGGTGTGTGAGAGAGTGACTGACTGCACGATGCCCTTGCAGAGGTGTGTGAGAGAGTGACTGACTGCACGATGCCCGTCCAGAGGTGTGCCAGAGAAAGTGACTGACTGCCTGATGCCCTTGCAGAGGTGTGTGAGAGAGTGACTGACTGCACGATACCCTAGCAGAGGTGTATGAGAGAGTGACTGACAGCACACGGCCCTTGAAGAGGTGTGTGAGAGAGTGTCTGACTGCACAATGCCCATCCAGAGGTGTGTGAGAGAGTGACTGACTGCACGATGCCCTGGCAGAGATATGTGAGAGTGACTGACTGCACGATGCCCGTCCAGAGGTGTGCCAGAGAGAGTGACTGACTGCATGATGCCCTTGCAGAGGTGTGTGAGAGTGACTGACTGCACGATGCCCTTGAAAAGGTGTGTGAGAGAGTAACTGACTGCACGATGCCCGTCCAGAGGTGTGCCAGAGAGAGTGACTGACTGCATGATGCCCTTGCAAAGGTGTGTGAGAGTGACTGACTGCGCAATGCCCTTGAAGAGGTGTGTGAGAGAGTGACTGACTGCACGAGGCCCATCCAGAGCAGTGTGAGAGAGTGACTGACTGCACGATGCCCGTCCAGAGGTGTGTGAGAGTGACTGACTGCATGATGCCCTTGTAGAGGTGTGTGAGAGTGTGAACGACTGCATGATGCCCGTCCAGAGGTGTGTGAGAGAGTGACTGACTGCACGAGGCCCATCCAGAGGTGTGCCAGAGAGAGTGACTGACTGCACGATGCCCTTGCGGAGGTGTGTGAGAGAGTGACTGACTGCACGATACCCTAGCAGAGGTGTGTGAGAGAGTGACTGACTGCATGATGCCCTAGCAGAGGTGTGTGAGAGAGGCTGACTGCACGATGCCCTTGCAGGGGTGTTTAAGAGAGAGTGACTGACTGCACAATGCCCGTCCAGAGATGTTCAAGAGAGAGTGACTGACTGCACAATGCCCGTCTAGAGGTGTTCAAGAGAGTGTGACTGACTGCACGATGCCCATCCAGAGGGGTTCAAGAGAGAGTGACTGACTGCACGATGCTCTGGCAGAGATGTGCCAGAGAGAGTAAGTGACTGCATGATGCCCTTGCAGAGATGTGCCAGAGAGAGTGACTGACTGCACAACACCCTTGCAGAGATGTGCCAGGGAGTGACTGACTGCACAATGCCCTTGCAGAGATGTGCCAGAGAGAGTGACTGACTGCACAATGCCCTTGCAGAAGTGTGTGAGAGTGACTGACTGCACGATGCCCTTGCAGAAGTGTGTGAGAGTGACTGACTGCACAATGCTTTGGCAGAGGTGTGTGAGGGTGACTGCACGATGCCCTTGCGATGTGTGTGAGAGTGATGACTGCACGATGCCCTTACAGAAGTGTGTGAGAGTGACTGACTGCAAAATGCCCTTGCAGAAGTGTGTGAGAGTGACTGACTGCACAATGCCCTTGGACAGATGTACCAGAGAGAGTGACTGACTGCACAATGTCCTTACAGAGCTGTGTGAGAGAGAGTGACTGACGGCACAATGCACTTGAAGGGATGTGCCAGAGAGAGTGACAGACTGCATGATGCCCATGGATGATGTGTCAGAGAGAGCGACAGACTGCACGATGCCCTTGCAAAGATGTGCCACAGAGAGTGACTGACTGCACGATACCCTTGCAAAGATGTGCCACAGAGAGTGACTGACTGCACGATACCCTTGCAAAGATGTGCCACAGAGAGTGACTGACTGCACGATACCCTTGCAAAGATGTGCCACGAAGAGTGACTGACTGCACGATACCCTTGCAAAGATGTGCCACAGAGAGTGACTGACTGCATGATGCCCTTGCAGAAATGTGCCAGAGAGAGCAACTGACTGCACTTAAAGTCCACACCGCAGCCGCATATACCGCCATGTTCCACATTTTATGCACTCTCAGAAATCTCACTGCGTACACTGATCTGTTTTCACAGACGGTACCTAAATATACATCAATATTGCAGCAAAGAAAACTGAATTTCTCCTGATTTCCCCTCAAAAGCCAACCCGGAGATTCAGATGTGGATCAAGGCCATAACAGCCTTAAACTGCCCGCCGAGCATTGTGGATTCTGCCAAATCTTTGGGCATAATCCTCAACTGTAACTTGAACATGCGAGACCACATTAACTCGAGGGCTAAATCAGCGAGATTCCACCTGAGCTACCTGTGGAAGCTAAAACCTTTCATCGATGCTCCTGACTTAAAAATGACAGTCCAAGCACTAGTCATCTCTAGACTGGAATATGGATGTTCCACCCTCTCTGGTTTACCCAAGATCTCCTTGGCACCTCTAAAAGCCTGCCTCAACGCGGCCGCCAGACTACTCACCGGCACCAGGAAATTCGATCACATCTCTCCACATATGAAAGCACTAAACTTGCTCCCTCTAGAGGCCAGAATACAGCTGAAACGGGCATGCATTACACACAAGGCCCTATACGTAAACTCTCCTTATCTGGCACAGAAGCTTGTGGTATCTGGAGGAAGCAGGAACTCCTGGTCCGCTAGAAACCTCCTGCTCCAACCTGCCCGTTTTCCGAAAAAAATAACCTACAATAGGGCCTTCTCCGGGGCAGCACCAAGAATTTGGAATTCTTTCCCACCCGCCATCAGAAAAATCCCTTCTCTAGCACATTTTAAGAGGGAGGCCAAAACTTTCCTCATGGGTAAATTCCTTGTCTAAGGCCTGCTCTCAACCACCACAATTCCGTGACGAATCTAAGACTATTGCTTCTTCTTAAGATCACCAACTCACCCCGCCGAGAAAATGTGGGGCTTCTGTTTTTACTGATTGTAACTATAACTGTAACCATACACTTGTGTCCCCTTTTGTCCCTATGCTCCCAGCACCCCTACCCCACGACAACATTTCTATATTTCTGTACTTTAGACTTTTTGTTTTGTTTCCCTCTGTAAACCGTGTAAAGCGATCTGATACCCTCACGGTTCAAGTTCGCGCTATATAAAACACTAAAATAAATAAATAAGTTTGCCTCCACACTGCACACCTTTCACAGTGATTCACCTTAAGGTGTTCCCCAATATACAATGCACGCCACCCCACACTTCACTCTTTGACACTGCTTCCGTTGACCTGTCCACACTGCATATCCACAGTGCACACTAAAACCCTCCGTCTTCTGGGCCTCATTTACTTATTTCTGACGTCGGGCAGCGCTGCAAGCCTTCCTGCTGCGCTGCCTTACGCCAAAAGAGAATGGCAGGAGTGCACCCTATCTATGTGCAAGGGTGTCTGCTGCATTGAAATCAGGTTGTTTTTGTGGGGGAAGGGACACCTCCTTCACAAAAACAACCCTTAAGCCACCCTTGGGCTTGGGTTTTACAGTATGTTGTAATTCTGAGAATGTGTCAAATCATATGGGTGCTACGTGGGAACACCCACCGGAACACCCATGGCACGCTTCCCTATCACAGTGTGAGGCAACACAGCGACTTGTGCTGCCTCATACCATATCTACAAAGCCATGAAAAGACACTCAGGGTGGCTTTACGTGGCATCGTAGATATGGGTAAGCCCAGTGTGCCGGCAGCGCAATGGCCCTATAAATAAGCCCCTGTGGGTCATATTAGCAAGGGGTATAATCGCCGCTTTTTCGGCGATTTGTGCCGAGAAAGCGGCAATACTTCTAGAGCCCTATCCACAAGGGCATTTTAACGCCTGGCTCAAGCCCACTTTGCATGTCGGCGACAAACATCGCTAATAACATGCAAAGTGGGCGTTCCCACTTCCAACCACATGTGAAATGTGGTTGGAGGTGGGAACACCCTATTACCAAGGCAGGCGTTGGGAGAGTGAGACCTGCTATAAACTCGTTTATCGCCTGCTCTGACCAGGTGTTAGGGCATTGATAACATGGGAGAGTGGATCATAAAGCTGAATCCACCCCCCATATTATCAAGGAACACATTAGCACGTGAAAACAACGTTTGTTATCATGCTCTAATGTGCCATATCGCTGACTATCGCCGGATTTCATTTCGCCTACGTGATGCGCATAGATAATTGCGCGCTGTCACGGCAAAGGAATCCGGCGATAGCCGGCGATGTGGAAATGTGCATTGTGTGTTTTCTAACGCACTTCTAGGTAATATGCCCCTGTGTCTCTTCCTGCTCCACTTTCCCCAGATCACTTAAACTAAACTTAAGCCTGTGAAGAATCTCTTCGATCTCTCTTGAATCCAGGGCAAAAGGGGGATTTTTAAACCAATATACCCACGCAAAGTTGTCACCTTTGTTTGAAAAAGTTACACAAACTATGCTAAAACATTAATTTGTCAGTGACACATAGCTCTGTAAAAGTGGGTGTTGTAAAGGAAGTTTGGAAGAGATCACCAGGGAAAAGTTACATAAACAAAGTGAACATGTAGAGAGACATAAACTTGTGGGCCCTCCAAAACCTTACCAATGCGCTCCCCAATTAGCTACACAAGTCCACTTAGAGCTACTCTAAGTCAAAGTAGTGGTGCAGACAGTGCTTAATTTGTAAATGAATAAGTGTTGGACCCCAAAGATTTTCACAGCCGCCCACGGCCAGTACTACCTAATGTTCGGAATGTAGAAAACCAAGGCTGGCAAGTCTTGATTCCACCTCATGCCCCTTTCATCCTCCACCAGACAGTCAGAGCCCCTATATCTCACTCTTGCAGGTACCTTTTCACTAGTGGTTTCTCCCTTTGTCACTGTTTCCCCTCATTCTCATACCTCACCCTTTTCTACATTTATCTCTCTTGTTCTGGGCCAAAGTCTGGTGATGACAAATAGGTCCAGATCCCCAAACATGAGTGTCGGTGGTCCCCACCTGCACCCACTGGCTCACATTAAGCACTGGCTGCAAGTGAGGGAAAGATGCAGTAGTGTATCCCATTTTCACAAGTGCTGTGGAGGAATGGTACATACCTAATGGGGAAAAAAAATCTCATGAAGAAAGAATAAATTTTGAAAAGTATATTTTAGGTCTGTCATCCATCAACCAATATAATTGCCATTACCTGTCCCACCTGGATTACCTGGTCATTGGAAATGGGCCCCTGGCCCAAAATCAAGACCCGATGTCATGTTCACAGATGTTTTAGTGGAGAAGCGGGGCTCAATGGTTAGAGCGGCAGACCCTGATGCAGAGGTCTGCCCTGGGGCCAGGGTTCAATTCCCCGTCTCGGCGGCTCTTGGACTCAATCTCCCCGGACCTGATAATTCTTGCCTTGGTGCCTATTCTAATCATGGGTCCCACTCTGTGACTCTGGGCAATAGCTTGCTTAATCTCCACAACGGCCCCAGCAGCGCTTGGATGCCTGGCTTCACCTTGGGGGTGCCCAGGAGTGGACATTTCACATGGAAAAGCCAGGAAGGGTTCCATAGTGGTATGAGTGCAGCGCCGGGACGCCCCGTCGCGTGGGCTGAAGAACTGTAATCTTCATTCTCAGGGAATACTTACTAATATAACAAAGAACTTGGCACACAATCTGAAAATATGAAAAGACATCTTTATTAAATGTAATAAGTGAGGCCACGTCACAAAGAAGCCGTAGCAACTGAATGAGGCAGTCTGCAGAGTACAGAAAGCAGAGGCCTTTTATATGTTTAGGGTTACAAACTTCAGCATACAAGTAAGGGGCAGTCCTAGCTTTTGCAAGCATGCAAAATGTCTAACATTCCTTCTTACACAATCCGGACAAACCCATAATAAAAGGACCACAACCCATATCATAAACAGACCATAAAAGAAGGAAAAGAAACAGATAAGAAACAGGATAAGGGGTGTGTATGTGCATACCAAACTTTACAATCTCCTGTGCTCTGATCCTTAATCTTGATCAGCTCGAGGGCAGGAACTGGCCTAACAAGGTCAGCTTCAGGCATCAGGGTCAGTTCACTCAGGTCATCTAAAAGTTAGCTAAAGTCATCGGCCTATGTGAGGGCAACCACAAAATGGCTGCCATGCACAAAATGGAACCCAAGGGTTCAGAATTCACGGAACCTCAGGGCAGCCGTGCGCTTTACAAATACAACATTTATTTTTATTTATTTACATTTAATCCATGCCCTCTTGCGAATTTGAGGGTCTGGCATGCAGTCAGGAGCAAAGCTGAGTAAATCTTGCTGTTTTAAGGAGCAGAAATCTGAGTGGTTCTGTGTATTTACATAAGAAACATCCTGTGCATTCATTAAAATAGATTTCAAACATTTTAACCAGGGACCTACAAAACGCTTTCCTTTATTTTGTCTCTATTCTAATGCCTATTCCCCAGTCAAAGTCTGTCTCACAATTCTAAAAGATGTTGTAAATTCTTAAATGAGTTGCGTATGCCTCCGTATTACAGACTTATGGTTCCATTAGAGCCAGGCTTACAATTTGAATAAATTATACCTGAATAGGCAGTGAGTCATTTATATTCCTGATCAACCTTTGTTTTCGGAAACACTGCTTGTGTGGAGTCTCCGTGATGCACGCCTACGGTTAGGAAACGAATGGAATTAAAACAAGCATTGGCAAAGCTAACGGGTCTGGCTTCTAATTTGTAAATGGGGACTTGCATATAGAAAAATACATGGAGAAATAGGTTCTAATGGTAGGAGAGCTTGTGTTGGTAGATGCTTGTGTTGTCATATGTGCTGCAGCAAATAGGAGCATCAGCAAATAAACACACACATCGACTACAGAGTAAAGATACATAATATGTAGGCATTGCACTCTAATGCATGGGAGTCTCTACACGTGGTGTTTCAGTGCACTATATTAGTATTGAAAAGAATCGTAACATTCAAAATATACCCAAATTCAAGATTAAGCAAATTCCATCCTTTAGTGTGATGCCAAATGATGGTGCCTTGAACATCTTGTGTATGTCTGGCAGGGGTGGCGGCTTGTCCTGCAGACATGCCAACCGAACCCATTCAGGTGGCAGGCTGCTTATTTTTTCAGCTAAAAATGGCTTTGTTTCAGCTGTCTAACGCTTAAAATTGCCGTTGCTGCATTCTACATCAATGAGGAAAATAAAGTCCCAGATTTCTTTCAAATTCTCCCATTTTCTAATTTCAAAATGTTGCATGAATGCATTAGGGCACACTGGAGCCTGGACTCAGAGGTCTACAACTGACCCCAGCTGCAGCTCACCCAAGGTTTGGTCATAATTAGGAATGGGTACAAAATCTCAAAACTAAGAGAATCAGGATAAATCCATCTGCATTTTAAGCAATTTTTTTTAAAATAGCCAAAATCTGCCGTGCATGCAAACTAAAACAGATGGGCATAAAAACCTGCTTGAGTTAGGGCTATGGTGCCACTTTTGGCCACAAAACATGGTCCAGGATGACGTGGGCTGCCCACAGTGTTTCTGATTCTCTGCCAGTCCTAATCACGGGGACTTATTCTACTTGGTTTAAAGTTGGGCGATCACATTGCTCTTCTTCCGCAATTTAATTGGCCACCCTATCAACTAACCAAACTATTGCCATCTGTTATTCCTGTTCTGATTGGTTGCTATTAGTGAATAGGAGATTCCCTTATACGAATTTCCTGTAGTACCCACAGCGCCTTATAGCTCATTGTAGATGCATGCATGACCAGTGAAAACAGTGGCTTGCACCATGATTCACACTCCTTTACTGTTGACTAAAAACAGTACACCTGTGCATACTTGTTAGTTACTGGCTGCCCACTCTCTGGGATGCCCCACACAGGCGGTGAGCGGTTTATATCAACCTTGGCTCAGCCTAGGTGGGAGGAAACTGGGGGTTTAAACCCTTCACTGCGGGGGTTATTTTCCCACGGTGCTGGGGGCTAGGGGGGCGCGCCCGGCGCCCGCATGCTCATGACGAGCTGAGCTCGTCACAGGTGCATTACCTGCCGTGGAACGCTCAGCACAGCAGGGGAATTATCCCCGCATGCGAGCGTTCCACGGCTCATGGCGAGCTGAGCTCGTCATGAGCACCGGAGCGCCGTGGCTCATGACGAGCTCAGTTCATCATGAGCATGGGAGGAGTTAATTATGAGAGCCCTGCTTCACTTTTGCACCATGTAAAGTGCTACATGCATGAGGCTGGGCTCTCATTTCGATTTATCAAGCCACACAAAGCCGCCCTGTATGGCTTTGAGTGACCTCAAAAACCAAGAGTAAGGCAATGCAGAGCAAGTCATTGCGTCAACTAACTCTGCACCCTGGAGGCGCTCCATGGGCGTTGCGGTGGGTTTTCCCACATAACACCCATGGAATTTGATTCTGCCCCAAATTTACGAAGTGATGTATACCTGGAGAAGCGTCAGATGTATACGCATCCCTAGGTGAGGTAACAAAAAGAAATATGTTTATTTCCCCTCATTTCGTCCTCCTAGGTGTGCTGCATTCTGCAGCACACATAGAAAGAGGATAACAGCTCATAGAATTGTTTTTGTGCAGGAAAGTGCGCCTTCCTTCACAAGCACAATCCTGCCTGCAATGGAGGCAGCGTTGCACCTTGGTGCAAGGGTGCCTAGATTGGCACAAGGCTGCCGAGACGGCCCCAGTGTAAGTAAAAAGACAGCAATGCACCGTATTGCTTAAATATGGTGCATTCCTTCCCTATGCCATAAATGAGGCCCTGGGAGGGCTTTAGAAGTCTTTGTTAGGGAGTGGTGAGGCAGTTTGAAAACCTTGGGAAAGTGCATTGCAGGAACTACAGCAACAGCAGCACTACTGCAGGATACAGAATAGCAGCACAGGGCAGTAGAGGGGAGGAGCCTGGGCGCCTCTGATGATGCAAACTGTCTTGGCCATTGGATGAACAATGGGGCGGGTGGTACAGATACACATGTAGAACAGGGATGGGGATATGTGGTATAAGCAGAGAGGGAGACATTGGTCTTTGCAAGGCTGTGGGATGTGTGGAGGCTGAAGTCTGGGGCATTGTCAGGGAGGGAAACACTGCCACAGACACAAGTCATAAACAACGAATTTCGTTGCACGCACTGTATCCCAAAATGCGATGCAGTGCGCGCAACGAAATTCGTTTTATTTATTTAAATGTTTACTTACCTGTAAAACTCCGTAATCCATACATTACTACCCCCCACCCTGCCCCTCCCCCTCCCCACGTCACCGACCTGCATTTGCTCCCACTGCCGGCCGCGGCTGGTCAAAAAGATCCTTGCGAATGGGAAGGTGATGTAGTGACAGAGCTGTAGTGTCTTGTGAGTTAGAGATGATGGAACCCTTTTGGTTCCTGACGCACTCCGGAACAATGACGTAAGTGTGAGGGTGTGGGTGATGGAATTCATGATGTGGAATGTTCAGCTAACGGTTACACACTGAGAATAAAGACGTGTAATACCAAGTCTCGTGTGTGGCGTGATCATTTGCAAGTTGAGGTAGGACCCTACAAGAGCGGTGATCTACAAGGACAGGAGCAACATGCCAAGGAAGGAGAGATGAATGATGACAGCCGGAGACACAGTGGGGTGGAAACAGAGACCGGGGCAGGAGCAGTGTGATGATACAGCTGAAGGCTTGGGGGGGTCTAAGGAACCACTTCACACTTCAGGGAATGCAGAGCTGGTCTTCCAGCCTTGTGGCATGGACCAGATTGATTGTGGTTGCCTGTAGTGATGCCTGATGTAGCAGACCTTCCGGCTCATGTTTTCTCTGTGTTGAGTGAGGCGTGCTTCGGCCAGTTAGCATCAGATGGGTCCGGTAAAGGAGGTCACACACCTCATCCATGGTGTTCCACCCGGAGACTGCAGTGGCGAAAAAGCGGATGAAATATATGGGTAAAATATTGGGGGGAAACGAGGAATTACTAGAACTGCTGTTACTTCTCATTTCTAAGGGAACCCTCAAGGTCCTGTTCTGTTCCCCAGTAATGGTGCACTGTCCCCTGGACTTACCAATTGCTTTGGTATCGGCATATTCACAGGCTGGGGTCACCATTTTAAAATGGACGAATGGAGAAGGCCTTCAGTGACCCTGATTCACAAAAAAATGAGTAAGTCTACACCTTGAGGTTTATTTCTCGCATCAGTAAAGGTAAACTAGTTTTTAGGAATTCAAAAAAGTCTTCCCGGGAATGGCAGGAAGACTTTCAGCAAAAGCTTTCCAGGTGCACTCATGGAAAATTTAGTGGGGCAGATTTATGACGACTGGCGCATCCCTGCAAATCAGCAGAGATGCGCCATATAAGATGCGTCATGCAAGTTTACCCTTGTACCACTACAGATGCGCCGCATTTACACTGCGGCGTATCATGGCGCAAGGACAAACAGATGCGTGACACATCTCACGTCGGACGGGTGGCGCATTGCTGGAGTCGTGTCGCAAGTCAAGCAATGCTCGTGGCCTTCCCATACACAACGTGGTGCGTCAAGCCTTACGCCTGATTCAAGCAGGCGCAAGGTTTTGACGCAGCATCGCCAGAAAAGTGACTGAGATAAAATCTTGTAGATTTCACTCAGGCACTTTTCGGAGGTGTTCCTGCGCTGGAACCCCCACCCTGCGCAGGAACACCCACATGAAACCTGACGTAGGTTTCATGTGGCGCAAGGCTTTACAACGTGACGCATCTCGCTAGATGCGCCACGTTGTAAATCCATCGCAATATGGCGCTAGGTTTACGCTGCCGCTGCATTACAGAAGTGATGCAACAGCGGCCAAAAGTGGCGCTCGGGGCTTGTAAATCTGCCCCAGTGTGTTTGCAATTGCAACTAACGGATACACAATTTTGAATGGCGAAATGGGACTGCGTTTTTTTACTTGGATTCCCCCCAAAAATTCTGCATGTTACATGTATTTTTAAACATAGAGAATCAACTTCCATACAACTCCACCAATTTTTAAAGTGTACCAGTGCTCAAAACATCTTTGTTTCTCTCCTTGTTAAATATAACGGGGCATATTACCAGTGATGGGCGATATTTATCGCTAATGATGCTTAGCAACTGGTTTTTTAACGCTAAGCATCGCCGGATATTATTGCAGAGATAACTTGCTATTAGCAAGGTTTATCTCAGAAGTGATAAAAATCCTCGCGCTAACTGCCAAATGAGTGATTATCGCTGGAAAACCAACGATAATCTCTCGAAGTTTGGCGTTAGCTTGATGATAGGGGCTCACAAACTTAGCCATGATATCCACCTTCCATAGGATATCATGGCTAAGTCAGGAAAATACCAGGTGTAAAAAAAGCAGTGCTAACCGCGGTTAGCGCTGCTTTTTTTATCACTAACAGGGTTAGCGAAATCCTTGATAATAGGAGAAATGTCGCTTAACAACATTTCTCCTATTATTTTTCTCTGGAACGCCCCCTTTGCATCTCATTAGAGATGCAAGGGGAAGCGTAGAGAAAAAGGGTGCTAACATGCGAATTTGCGTGTTAGCACCCTGTTGCTGATAGGGAGATAATTTTATCTCCGCTTTCTTGGCTTTTAAAGCCAAAAAAGCGGAGATAAATCCCTTGATAATATGCCCCAACATTTCTTAACATTTCCTGGGCGGGGATGGGTCAGAGGGGTGTTTATGAGTGACATGGAAGCTTGTGGGTGTGCACAAAATTAGTAGGTATTCCTGCACTGGAATGCCAACCTCGCATAAACATCTGGGTGAATTCCTAAAGCTTATTTTCTCCAGTAAAATGAACTAGTTGAGGTTGCAAGCTGAAAATACCCGAACAAGTAATAAACCCAAACAGCTTGACACACAAAGGTTTTTCAGACATACGTCAGAGGTACACATGGAAAAAGTTTCAAACTCCCCATGCAAAACATTGCCAAGAAAACTCAATTCGAGTCTTTGCTCACTCAGGCACTTATGCTGTCTGATCTTGGACAAATCAATTTATCTTCTTGGACCCCAAATCTCTTAGCTGACAAACCTGGCATGTTTAGAGACAGGCCAAACAGCAGTATTAAGTGCTATGTAAAATACACTGCAGCATTCTTTTCAGCCTGGAAACCCCAAGAGAGGATTCAGTTTTCAGTTGTGCCTGTTTCCTCCCTCAGCCCATCCCATCTGTCACTGTCTCTTTAAGGCTCCCTCCACTCAGCCCCTTTGTGTCTGTCTCCCAGTGTATGCTTGTCTTCTTGCTAGTCTAAGAGGTGAATGGGTGAAAAGCACAGTGTCAACGCAGTTCTCTTGAGGAAACTCTAGGGGTCATCCATTGCTTAATTTGCAAAAAAATAAGTGCCATGGCCCAAGGTATTTTCCACGGGACAACTGCAGTTGTTGCAACCCACATGACACTTTAAACTTCAGGTTTACGTCCAAGTTTTATAATTTTTGTAATATAAATTAAACAATTAAATGCTTCACTAAGGAACTTTGGGCCCGATGTAGGTGGCCCAAATACCGGTCGGTAGCGGTGAAAATCCATAAATTTCACCGTTACCCACTGGTATTTAGGCATTCGTGATGTAGGGAAGGATCGAATCGGTAATAATAAGGAATCGGTAATGCCGATTCCTAATTACCCTTGCATTTAAGGAATCAGTAATACCGATTCCTTAAATGCAATATAGAAAGCACATTGAAGAGTGCTTTTGGGCCTTAAGGAATCGGTAATCACCACCAACTTCAAGTTGGTGGTAATTACCGAATTCCTTTAAAAAAGCACTTTCTTGCTTTTTTTTAAGTGCCCTGTGGCACACATCCATGCCCATAGGGCATGCATGTGTGCAACATGTACACACATGCACATTTCAGGGGTGTAACAGGGTGTCCTGGCTCCCTTGAAATACCTCCCGGTATTACCGATTCGAAGATACCGAATCGGTAATACTGAATGTCTTCACATTCATTCCTATGGGCCTCCAAGCCCATAGGAATGAATGGGTAGGTGTTTTCAATATTACCAAATCTCAATTACCGATTCGGTAATAACGAATATTAAGGAGTCAGTATTTTTTACCGAATTCTTACCTACATCTGAAATACCGATTTCTAAATACCGAATCGGTAAAATTCGGTATTTAGAATTCGGTATTTCACTATTACCTACGTCGGGTCAATTGTTTATAAATTACACACACAGCGCCACCATGTGGTGGATTCTCTTTACTAGGTACCTGTGTTTACAAATAAGTGCTGGTGCTGAGCACTGGAAAACACTGGCACAAATTAAGCACTGGGGTCATCTAGAGCATGGCTTGTGGTTTGATGGTCCATCAGCGTGGTGGAGTGTCTTCCTCCGCTCTGGTGGTGGACTGTCAACCAGATTTAGAGACCCTCAAGTGCAAAGAGAGGGGTTCTATGCTGTGAGGGAAGCCCCTGCTTCAGTAAAATCATATGAGATAGTGGTTTTCCACGTGGCATGCACCTTGTGGGTGATCAAAATGCAGATCTATGGTTTCAGGCAACATGCTGACATAATAAACTAGACAAGTGAACAATATGTGAATAATATCTTATGCATCCACGGTGAATTGGTCTCCCTTAAACTGACTTGAAACTCATAGCAACAGATTTGTAAACCTTTTTATGCACCAACGATTGTTCCATTTAATGTAACTGGTAGTCATGTAAAGTGCTCCAGTACATCTGGAATGACATCACTGACGACATCATTCAGTGACTGTATGTTTCTATAAAGTTTAAATATGTTTTATATATACATATATATATATATATACACACACATATATATATATATATATGCACACACACACATATATATATATATATATATATATATATATATATATATACCAAGGTGTATTGAAGAATGAGTGGTGTATAAGTGTCTAAATGGATGATTTAGTAGGTGCGTGACTGACTGCATGAGTGCGGGTTCACGTGTGCATGTGTCTGTGTGTGTGTCAGAGTGTGTGTGTTTTGTAACACACCAGCACCCCGGGTCATTAGGTACCTTTGCATTCAATATAAAACCATCACAAACAACGGTTTGAATACGTATGTGATAATAGGAGACAGACAGCAAGTACTGAGCTAATGCAAATGTACAAGAGGGTGAAGAGAGAGGAGGGGGACTGAGGTAAGGAATATTTTAACAGTAATAATATGAGAAAATTAGGAAAAAAATGTTTATGTTTTTTCAGCTGTTTTCACAAAGTTTAACCTTCTCACACTCACCTGCAGTGATTAAATATTGAGTTAAAACATGGCCTCCTCATTAAATCATGTCACTGAGGCACAGGCGGGGGTCCAAGCAGCAGATACCTGATGCCTGAAGTTAGGTTTCTGCAAACTAAAAGCAGAAGTCCGACGAATTCTCAATTTACTGAATGTGTGCCTTTAAGGTACTGCATCAATTAATCCTTTCTAAGCATGCTTAGAACAGTCCAGGGCCTTCTTTTCGTGCCCAGCTGTCAGACTCAGCAGAAATTGTATTTATAAAGGCCTTGTTAATGAGTTGAGGACCAAGGCCAAGAGCTCTGCTGAGCACCAGTTCACTCCATAGGCAAGCTGCAAGCTGATCCCTTCTGGCCGAGCCCGCACCCCCCTGAATGGGGGACCCACTCTTTCACTTCACAATCCTGAGTATTTTGGCACAGGATTCAGAGGTTTCCTGCTCTGAGCCCCAGGAAGCATGCAACTCACATCAGACTCTTCCCAAGGTCATTGTCTTGGGAGAATGTTCATGCAATGCATTGTGGACTTTGAAATTCAAATTCCCGCCTTAGGATGCCAACCAATCACTGTTTAAGCCAGCTCCTACTTAAGATCTGTGCAGTGAAAATATGTTCAATAGACATGGAAGATGCCAGAACGCAGCTGTCAGTCAAGACACCTGCTGAAACATCTGGCTGTTCCACTCTAGATTATGCAGATGTTGAAACCCGTCCGGTAGGTAGCTGTGATCAACTGTGCTTGAAAGGCTTTTGAAGGTCATTGTGTAGGCATTTGAGGAGGGAGGTATGGGACATCGTACAAAGAACTCAATAAGAATTCTTGAAAATTCCCTGCTTCCTTTAGAAAATACGAGCAGCCCGCCCTGGCGTTGCCCGGGGCAGAAGGGGGTGGGGGCAACATTTTAAGCCTCTGTGCACTCCCGCCCTCCCCGACATTGCCCAGACCGCATCCCTCCCGCCTCGCCGCCGCCCCCCACCGCCCGCCCCGACATTGCCCAGCCCGCCTCGCGCCTTAAGCCTCCCGCCCGCCTCCCGCCTGCCTTTGCCTTACCTGAGCCGCCCGCTCCGGACTTCACCGCCACTCCTCGCCGCTCTTTGCCTTACCTGAGCCGCCCGCTCCGGACTTCAACGCCACTCCTCGCCGCACGTCACCGCTCCTCCCCGCATGTCGTCATCACGTCTAGGTCGCGGTCAGCGCTACGTCGCGGTCGGCGCTAGTTTTAGGGGACTACTTTGTTTTGATATTTTAATTGTTTAATTTACGTTTTTTTTTTTTTTATGTCGCCTATGTCCATCTACACACCCTGAGGATTCCAACAATGTATTGGGTGTGTGGATTGGCGCTGTGGTTCCCGTGTTTACCTTGCCAAAAGTTTTCTGTTCTCTCTTTATACTAGTAGTATAGATAATGCTTAAAAAGGGTAAAAATCTGGCAACTCGAATCTTTGCTTTTGATCTTGAAATATATCCATAGTGAAAGTAAGATCACAAGTGTCTTCGTAGATACTTTTAGCCATAGTCAGGAACATGCAAATGCCAATACAGAAAGAACATATTTGATAAAACTTAGTGGTAACCCTATAACAGACCCTAAATATAAGTCTAACCAGAGCCAGAAGCCTTTAACCCATTCCCATCCCTAAAACACAGTCCCTAATCATAAACCTACCAACACATTTAGCTCTAACTACCACAATCAAAAGCTGAAAGGAGACATTTTTCCCTACTCTATCCCTAACCATAGTCTGAACCTAAAACTAACCCAACACATAAATGCAAAATTAATCATAGGCTAAACAAACTATTTCCCCATTTATATACATAACCCTAACACTAATCCTAATCATAAATCCAAAACTATGCCTTAATCCAAACCTTAGGCTAACCATAATAAAGAGTATCCAATCCAACTCCTAATCCTAATCCTAAAACAAGACGTGTTACTTCTAACCAAAACCAAACCCTAAGCATAACCGTAAATATTTATTTTGCTAAAATCTTCTTGTTCCATTTCTTACCCTACAAAAGTGTAATCCAGTTTACAGTCACAAACATAACCCCAAACCAGAGTGTATCTAATCATAGTCAAATGTATCTGAACTCAAATATAAATCTAACCTTAAAGCAAAACGTTTAGCCTATGCCTATCCTAATTTAAAACCTAGTGTTAATGCTTAGAGCACATCTAGTCTTATCCAAAAGCATCCAACCCCATTATATCGTAATACAATGCTGCTTACTTCTACCTAAAACCTAAACAAAGCTCTAAATTTGAGTAAACCTAAACAAATATATCTAATCTCAACTCTAAAAGTATCACAAAATATTATGCCTAACTCTTCTGCTGAATCTAAATCTAATTATAAATCTAAATATCACTCACACCCACTAGTACCAATACGAATCCTAAAAGCGAAACAACACGTCTATCTGGTACTCTAATGATAAAAATGAATCCTAACCAGCCCAAAGCCACCACCGTCAATCCTAAACCCAACCCAGAATTTATAACCTAACGCTTTTCTATCCTTAGCCAAAATACTCTAAACATAATCCTAAACGTGACCCTAAAATAAAAATTTGAAATCCTACCTAAGTTAAACCTAACACTAAACCCAATACTAAGTCTATCCCTCTGTCATAGGCGAGCAAGGAGTGTACGCAAGCCACATCCCCTCTCCACAGTCTTACCAATACGCGAATGACCAGCAAAAACTTGGACGCTGAGCTGTGAAGAGGGTAAACAGAAGAACAAGATAAAGGAAGAAGGGAAGTGACTGAGACTGTAGGAAGTGTCACAGACGACACAGAATGCTGGGAACTTGAAACAAGAACAATAATATAGCCTTATAGCCTGCCGTAGACGGCTATACCGGCTAAAGAAAGGCCCTCTCTAGCGTTAAAGGCCCGAGCCGAAGGCGAGGGCCTTTAACAAGGGAGAGGGACTTTAATAGCCGTATATCCCAGCTACGAAGAGCTATAAGGCTATTAGAACATTCTGCCACTAGAGGGCAGAATGTTCTAACAAAAAAAAAAGCCTTATGGGGGCGTGAGGGGATGGGAATCCCCTCAGGCTCCCTGTAGCCTTTGTTCACAGCCAGAGCTGTGAACAAAGAAACATTGGAATGTTGGAGCTCCGGGCCTATACCAGCCATTATAAGCCCGGAGCACTCCATTGTTTTCAATTGAGCTCCCAACATTCCAATGTTCTAATATAGCCTTATAGCCCGCCGTAGAGGGCTATACCGGCTATTAAAGGCCCTCTCCAGCGTTAAAGGCCCCGAGCCGAAGGCGAGGGCCTTTAACAAGGGAGAGGGACTTTAATAGCGGTATAGCCCATCTACGAAGGGCTATAAGGCTATTAGAACATTCTGTCACTAGTGGACAGAATGTTCTAACAAAAAAAACAAAGCCTTTTGGGAGCATGAGGGCATTGGAATTCCGTTAGGTTCCCTGAAGCCTTTGTTCACAGCCAGAGCTGTGAACAAAGAAACATTGGAATGTTGGAGCTCCTGGCTTATACCAGCCATTATAAGCCGAGAGCACTCCATTGTTTTCAATGGAGCTCCCAACATTCCAATGTTCTAATAACGCATAAATGAGTTAGGACACAGCACCAACACATGATTCATAAATTCACTCTCCAAAAGTAAGGTGGCCATTATGGTCCGAGGACGAGCTCGTAAGGTTTCAAAGATGGACCAGGACTCTGCAAGAAACATAAATAATGCAGGGGAGTAAAAAGACAGCAAACCATAAACTAAGGGAACCGAGGTAAAATCAGTAACGATGCACAATGCAGGGAGGCAGGGTGTAACCTACAACGACATGTGTGAAAACCTACCACCTTGCAATGTTGCTAGGTAAAGAGTGAAATTGCTTGCGACCGTTTATAATGTCTCTGTTTAATTTATCCTGGAAGTGAACCCATAACAAGCAGTTTACAACTGTGTGAGATGTGGTAAAACACAGTATTTGTCAAGCAAAATATCGCAAAGCAAGATGGCCACCTCCTGACACGTCACACAATTGTACTGATTTTGTGCAACCCTTTTCTCTTCAAAATAGTGCGCCCGTGTGTGCTGAAAACTGTTTCCCAGCATGCATTCTGGGTGTGGAACTTGAGCCTAGGCAATGCCAAGTTCGCAGAGTCTACACTGGTCCAGCCCTGGGTGCATTCTTCTTTCAGGAATAGCTCTCTGTAAGTAGGTGGTGACAGGCAGTCTAGCGCAATGCCGTAATTGACATTGAATCAGTGCTTAATTTGAGCCGGTGGTTTCCAGTGTTATGCACCCGCACTTATTTGTAAACACCATCGCTTGTGACAGTCTGCCACAAAGTGGCGCTTTCTGGCTAATTTAGAATTGAGCACAACAGTTAATTATTAATTCATTATACATTGAAAATGACTATTACCTGCCGTCAAAGTCATTTTATAGCTTTGGGGGCTTGGAATAGCTGGTTAGTAGTTGTGTTACTATCCCCGGCACCACGGCAGGGGCAATGTGTGGTGTAAACTGCGGTGGTCTCCTGACGAGAGCACTGGCACTTACTAATTAAGCATTGCATTGAATCCCAACACCCTCATTGTAAAATTGTAAACTTTACTCATACCTTGACACCAAACCTAAGCCCAAATCAAAACTGAGGCTAACTTGTGACCTCCCCATACCCTCACCCTAACAAAAAAATAATCAGTTCTGTAACCCACCCTAATCTCAACCTACCTTTAACACATTTATTGACCATCTCCTTAATCTGAGTTTAAGGCAAGTTTAAGGTTGAATATATTTGTATTGATATTTCGACATTTTATCTCAACTGACAAGGAAAAACTACCAATGACTGTCCCGCCCCTCCTAAAAAGCCCCCATTGTACCCCCTCTCATATGTCGATCCACGTTGGCCTGACTTACCTCCCCTCCCACGACATCCCTGTGAGCTAAATCCTGCCAGCCCAAAGCTCTCACGGCAACAGTTTAATTTACACAACTTGTTTTTATGTCTTCAGTAGTGATCCTTCCAAGATTCATTTGTGGGTTTTTTTTTTGGCAAGTGTGTGGTTTTTTATTCAGAACATTTTATTGACTTTTTATATGAATACTAAAAACATGCCAGAGCTGTTCTAATTTCAGGAAGCAATAAGAAGCAACTGTGTGGAGTTCTTTGAATTTAAATGAAGAGGATCTTAGCTGATAGGGAGAGAATAACATGAGACACGGAGAGAAACAGTGAGGAAGGGAGGGCTGCGGAAGTGGAGATGAAAAAGCAGGAAAGAAAGGAAAATGTTGGTTGGTGGCGGTGACCCACCTGCCAAGCTAAGGTCCAGGGGCCATATTATCAAGAAAGGGCGATACATTATCGCCGCTTTTATCGGCAGGAAACTGCCGCTAAAGCGGCGATAATGGGCTTGATAATGTGCCCTTGTGAATTACCATAGAAGCCCATGTTAACACCAGAACCTGGGCTTCTGTGGGAAATCACAAAGGCATATTATCAAGGCCATTATCGCCGCTTTAGCGGCAGTTTCCTGCCCATAAAAGCGGCGGTAATGTATCGCCCTTTCTTGATAATATGACCCTCGGTTTGTTAAAAGTCAGGCAACATCGTGTGAAAAGCTGCAGCTCCACACGACATGAATAGCAAATCACTCAGTGACGTCTTTACAAAGAGTGGTGGGCCCATGATGATATGGTCCTCGCTTTTGCGAAAAATACTATTTTAGCGCGACACTAAACAATGCGCCGTTAGCAAAGAGGAGACAGCGGGCTCTCCTGTGAACTTCGTACTCGAGGGACACCCTCCTGTACACATTTCTACATAGTGCCAACCACCCCAGGATAAGCAGTGTAGAAAGTGTAATTTTACATAAAATACATAATTAGCGTGGCGCTGTCGCATTTTCGCCATCATTTTTTTTCTTGCCCAGGAAAGTTGGTTGATGCTGCTGTCCGCACCACCCTGCACCTCACTGCACCACTTTGTGATGCTCAAGTCCTTGTGCAAATGAATAGTAAACAAGAGTATTGGAGTATCCCTGTAAAAGGGTAGTGGATGTCACCAAAAGTGCAACCACAGACACAAGGAAGCACTTTCCGGAAAAATATGTGTCAGCCAGCTCCTCAAGTCAACCAGGCATGAAGGGGTTCAGCGTTTTTTTATTTTAAAACATTTTTCTCTCAATTACAGACTTCCGAACCAGGGTCGGGGGCTGTGGGTGATTTATTTTCCTTACCAAAAAAGTGTTCTGTATATACCGGAGTTTTCTTACAGCACGTGGGGGCATTTTTTCCTTCTATCTGAGACCCTATGCCTTGCATGGCAGTGGTGAGCAAAACTTTCATCTTTTGTAGGCCTGTCCTGAATAGTGCCTTCCAACTCGGCACTGGTGGCTTGCTTGCTTACAAGAGTTTTCCAGTGGCTGAATAAGCTGAGGTCCTCTGAACAGTAAACAAGTGGTCTCCCTACTAGGGGTGGACCTTACTCCTGAAATTCAGTGTAGATTAATCACACAGAATTACCTAAGAATTCCGCAAGATTATACATAGTAAGAATTCCGCAAGATTATACATATTTACGCAAGAAGAGTTATTCTGCGTTTAGAGCTCTTTCTTAGCTCAAAAATAACCCTTTCGCATCACAAATGGGCTCGAGAATGCATTTCGCGCTAAGAATCAGCGCTAAATGCAGAACACAAATAGCGTGAGCAGCTGCTCACACTTGCTAAGTGTGCTCTTATGGTGCTATATATCCCCAAGTTACCAATGAAATTCAGCTCTTTTTTCTTAGCGCAAAATACACCCTCACATCCAGTATGGTTTGAGGATGCATTTTGAGTTACGAAATAAAGATAAATGCAGCAGAGCACGATTAGCTAGGAGCTGCTCACGCTAGCTAAATATGCTCTTGCTAAACGTTTTTTCCCCCCAAATTACTCCTAATGACACAAGCAGGAGTAATCACATTATTATAGGTAATTCTGTGTCGTAGAATAACATGAAAGTACCAAAATTACTCCAATTACTTTGTCGTAAATCTGCTGGGCCTATTCACTACCTCTAACTGAGGGACCGAATCCAGATTAGGGTGACATGGATGTTTTGTTGCCGCCACTTTCTGTGTAAGTATTAATGCAGTGGCGGACGGCACCAATTGGGGGTAGTGGGACGGGGGAAGTGGCAAGGGAGGATGAAATAAATAAATAACTTACCTTATCACCGCTGCGTCTCTCCTAGGCATCATCATTTGGCCAAACAGGAGAACGGGGAAAGTGCTCATGAATGTTTGCCCGGCCCCAGAGGGCCGGCCAACCAGTCATTGCGCACTTGGAGTGGGCAAACCACTTCTCCCCCGCCCGGCCCTGCTCTGAGAGCAGAGCAGCCCTGAACGCCCGCAAAGCAGCACAGAAACATATGATATTCATTTTGAGTAAGTATCATTTTATGTTTCCTTTATTCACACTGCTTAAAAGCAGTGAGGCGCTGCTCCTTCGCCTTAGCGGAGGAGTCGCCACTAATGTCTTGACAGCCACAGCACATACATATTTGTATGTACCTATACTATACATACATGATACATGTGGTTATATGCATAGATGCTGTATATCGTCCTGTAAGCACTAAGGTTTCTCCTCACATCTCTTTGAAGGGTACTTACCTTGCTTTCCTCATTTCGTCTCATGATGTAAAATGCCTCCTTGAGCTTCCTGTGTTCTCTACACAACATTTTACTCATCCAAAAGCCTCCTCCTACTGCTAAGACCTTAAAAAAAATCCTTCATTCTTTCATCCCTTCACTATCCTTTTCAATCAAAATGAACAAACTTACATGTTCACTTCTTAAAATTCCATATTCAACTATACTAATTCACCACTAATCCTTTATGGGTTCCAGAGCAGCGTGCTACTCGCCATTAAAGCATCTCAACACCCCATCAGGGTTACAAGCGCTATATAAATGCAAACCTTTTCCCTTTTCTACCCCTCCCCAACCCTTCTCAATCCAAATAACTGACTGACATATCCACCACTAAAATGACTATCATGTTTCACCATACTAATCCAACACTAATACTTAGGGGTTCCAGAGTAGCGTGCTACTTGCACTTCAAAACCCCATCAGGGGTAGCAAGCGCTATATAAATACAAACCTCTTTCCCTCTTCTATCCCGCCATCTACCCTTCTCTACCCAAATAACTGAATAACATATCCACTACTCAAATTACTTCATATTTTACTGTATTAATTTTCAACACTAATCCTTTATGGGTTCCGGAGTGGCATGCTACTCGCCAGAAAAGTGATTCAACACCCATCAGGGGTAACACGCGCTATATAAATACAAACCTTTTTTCCTCCTCTATCCTTCTGCTATCATTCCAAATTCAAATAACTCACTAACCTATCCACCACTTAAAATGTACTTGCATGTTTTACTATATTAATTCAACGCTAATCCTCTATGGGTTCCGGAGTAGCGTGCTAGTCGCCGAAAAAGCCTTCAACGCCTCGTCAGGGGTAGTAAGCGCTATATAAATTCAATCACAATACAATACATAAAGCTTTCAAAAAGGGGTTGGACGACCTCGCCAGTCCAGTGGCTGCTGGGTCTTCACAATGTGGTCTACTTCCGGTTTGAGCGTTCCCTGGGCGGAAGCTGCCCATATGTCACCAATGCGCAGCCAGGGCCATCTGTAGGGGGAGCACGAGATGTTTTGCCAGGTGTGAGTGCTTCGGTGCGCATGCGCTAACCCTTTACGTCACACGCCAAGCACGTCCGCAGCAGCCTGGATGTTCTCCTGTACATCACTTAACTCAATTCCTCGCAGATGTGCTGCCTCGCGCACAGGACGTGCTCTTTGATCAGAAAGGGGAAATGTGTTGAGATATTACTAGTTCCTGTTTGCATGTAAGTGCTCAGGCGTGTCACGGCTGACAGTGCCGGTGATGAATGACCAGGGGCCTAATAACTCCAGCCTGGTACATGTCGGACAGCTGTGTCCTCCTCACCAGCCGAGGAGAGAGGCAACTCTGCAACAGCTCAGCAAAGAGCCGGTGGTCCGCGTCGGACACCCAATAGACTAGTGTGTGTCAGGGGACGGTCGACTCTACTACAACCAGAGTACATCACAGCATTGCCAGGGCCCCTAGAATTATGCGGAACGAGAAGACCAAATTATGTGGCTGGATCTTTATTTATTTTATTTTGAAGGTTTTATATAGCGCGAACGAGACTCTTGCGAGTATCAGAGCGCTTTACAGCTCATCAATAGAAGGCAAGATATACAAAGACACAACCAATAAAAAATACAGACATATATATAGCCAATAATACATTAGGTAGTCATAGAGTTCACGTGAATTTAACCATGAGGATAGCTTTCACTTCTCTTTTGAAGGAGGCAGTGGAAGGGTTAATTCTTGTTTCGCTGGGCAAAGCGTTCCATATCCTCGGAGCCATACCAGAAAAGGACCGGCTAATTATGTGGTATAATGTTGCAAATTTTGTGATTTTATTACCTCATTACTTTGGCATTGTTACACATGTTAATGCTGCCTGTGCAAAACTCTCTTCTCATTAGTACCAGTTTAACACCCAAATACAGTAAAAGGCAACTGCAGTGTGACCAGTCAAACTTTGTGAAGGCACTTTCGCTGTGTGTCAACACACGTCACTGTATCTTTAGTAACTTTTGATCCGTATGAGGTAGAAACAATTTTTGAGCTACAATCTGCAAATTTTGGTTCTATGCAGCAGGTGGTAGATTATGCGGCAAATGAACTATTATGCTGAAAGCGTACGCAGCTGCAGAATTGCATAATTCCAGTGACCTTCAGAATTGCACATTTATCATTCCACACTGGCCGGAAAAGACCCTCTATTGATGTAAAGAAAATCCCCCTATTGCCTTATAAAAAATATATTCTGTGATTTAAGAAGAAATTAAGGAGATTTGGCCTAATGTCAAGAGGTCCAGCTTTTGGAACATTGGGAACCAGGGTGAACATTCCTGGCTTGCAATTCTGAGCAATACACTTGAAAGCAAAAGGGACAACAAATCAGTAACTTAGTTTCACTTCAGGTCTGTTGATTAATTTCATTCTCAATCCTGGTTTTTGCTGGGATGTCTAAGTGCCCTGCTGGGGTGTAGTAGCCTGTGTTCTTTCTTACTCTACAGAGAACATGTCCTGAATGGTAAGCATCATTAGCAATGGGCCACTATATAAGCCACACTGATCTTTCTGCCCTGCTTACTGAGGTGCCCCCAGACATCATCTCAGCTGAGTAATGCGCCTCTTGGACATTCACTTTTACTCATTCGCTTCACAATGTCAGGTAGGTAGGTAGGTATACTTGTAAAGCACACTGTTACTCCATCTCGGAGTGTCCTGGCGCTGTATACCGCTGGGGAACCCGTCCTGTCTTTCCCTGTGAGATGGTCCCTCCTGGGCACCTCCAAGGTGAAGCCAGGCATCCCCGGCGCTGATGGGGCCGTAGTGGAGATTAAGCAAGCTGTTGCCCAGAGTTGCAGAGTGGGACCCATGGTTAGCGTAGGCACCTCGGCGAGAATTATCGAGTCTGCGGACATTGACCCAAGACCCTGCCGCGTCGGGAATTGAACCCTGGTCCCGAACCGATCTCTGCTTCAGGGTCTGCCGCTTCTAACCAGTGAGCCACACTTCTCCATAGTCAATTCATATCTGTTTTCGTTCTCACTATTTCCTGTCTGTCTATCCCGTTCTTTGTTTCCAATTCTCTTTTTTTGCTTGGAGCTTTTTTGCTTTGCAGTAAGTAGCTTGCTTACTGTCTAGGGAGCGTGCAGGCATGTAAGCTCTATTCATAATGTGGGTGCGCAGTGGGTGCTCAGCGGATGCAAGCAGTTGCTGCACCATTGGCACACCAATGGAGAGCCAAAGACAAGCCAACTTGTGCGCGTGAGCTGAGTTTTCACACCCCTAGAAGATGCTGCAAGTTTGATTTATACAAAAAGTGATGGATGGAATGCTTGAATTAAACTCAGCCACTGGTAATTTCTCAGGCCTCATCCCAATCCATTGTTATTTTGTTTACCATGCCACCACAGTTTGAAACCAACTATATGCAAGTCAGTCTTGACCCTGCTCCAGTCGGAGCAGTCCAACCGGAACTGCCAAGCCACGCCCTCCGCTGATTTCTGAGAATAGACAGCTTCATTCACAGGCTACTCCTTGAACAAACTTATTGTGACCTGCACCAACTCCTGCTTCTAACTCATCTGGACCAGTCCAAACTCAGACTTGAAGGGGTAGGTAAGTGAGTAATACCCCCCTCGGCCCAAAGTGCACAATCGCCTTCTCTTTGCAACCAGACAATTGTGCCACCCTCTTACCCTTCATGTTTCAAAATGAGCACACTTCCTGCTCAATGCAGGGTAATTTATAACCTGATTCTTGCATCATTCTGAGGCTCTTGCCACACACAAAACTGAGCTATTTAACTCTATCTCTCAAGGCTATAAGGCATCCATCGAGACCCAATGGCAGCTTGTGAAGTAGTATTGTTGGTGATTTTTACAGAATAGCTCAACAAACCTTTGACATTGCATGGTACTAGTTGTATCCTTAACTTCGGGTCCAATAGAGACCAGTGTTACCTGGTAAACAACCTTTACAACGCAACTTTTACATCGCAGAGCCTTTACAACGCAACCATTACAACGCAAACTATTACAATGCATTGCTCTGGGGGGCGCTCTAGGATAGGGAATAGGTTAATTTACTATCCAATAACCTTCCCTAGTGTCCACGGGGACTGGAGTTGGAATAGTAAATTAAACTATTCACTATCCAGCACCCCAAAGCACTATGCGTTGTAATGGACTGCGTTGTAATACTTGCGTTGTAAAGGCATGCAATGTAAAAGCATGCGTTGTAATGTCATACATCTGTGTTACCTTCATGCTCTGTTAACACCCCTGGCATAGGAGGAGTTTTGAATCCCTTGAGCAGATACTTGATGTAGAAAGTATAATGGTTATTAATGCCTTTGGCACCCTTTAAGGGAATTTCAACTCACACATTGACAGCCAGTGTGGGAAGGTTGACAACCAGTTAACAAACAAAGTGGCAAGGTTTCAATCCAATTTATCCAAACCCTTCATTCATCACTGGTCAAAACATTTCAAGGTCCACACATTGGATCTAGCTTTTACTTAGACAGACTTAGGATCTCTACTGTAGATTTTAGAGGACTGTGGATTGAACACCACCTAGTCTACTTCACTGTCCAGTGTCCACAAAAGTGACATTTTGGACAGAAAAGGAGCCTTAGAACATCTCAGATATGGCCCGGAAGTGACCTGCAGAAGGTCCGCAGTATCACTGAAGTTCTCCTTCATCGGGGAGGCCAGACTCTGTAGACCGAAACATCCATGGCTGAGACAAACCCACCTTTAGAGATTGTTTTTCTTAGAGCTAGCCTCAACTAATCCTAAGCATGTAAGCATGTAAAAAAACTCCTGAATCTCTGATTCACTCAAATCAGAGCAGCTTAAGGCTTGCCAAATAGAGAGAAAAAGGCAAAGAAAATAACCTTGCCGACCCTAAACTCTATAAGCTGAAACTCCATTTCTACAAGTTAGCCCTGACTAAAACGAAATCAGACTTCCTATGCTCTTACATCCTGAAAGCCAACAACTTATATTACCAACTTTTCAAGGCACTCCACCCTCTTCCGCACCCTGAATGTACAAATAAACAGGTCCTTGCTTCTTAGCATTCCTTTAACAAATTAGCTTATTTCCCAGGTAAACACCTTCCCCTCCACCTATCCCTGCTAAACAGGGTAGATGGAACATCTGCTGCTTTTTGGAGGATGTCCAAATCCACAAAACTCTAAATCAGTCCCCTAGTGTCTAGTCGTCTCAACAGGCCGAGGTCCACCTCTCCTGATGACGTGTTCTCTAGTTCGATGCTTACATCACTGGCACCACTTATTGGTGGTGGGATTACCAACATTTTTAATACCTCACTGAAATGTGTCTACACACCCAACCTCTAGATGGGTGCTCTCAACTTTCTTTAAAGTAAAAGACAACCTAGTTAGGTTACCAGTTGAAAACTATTTCCCTTTTACACTGCTCCCTGTCCTAAAAAAAAATAAAATGGTCAAGCAAGTGACCTCCTTCTAGGAAGAATAAGGAGATCAGGACCCCGGCAGCTGAATTTCACCTAGATAGGGACACTGAAAATGCAATACTATTAGCAACCAAACGACTAAGAAATGTAGATGGTATTTTGTGGGGCCTCATAATTAGCTAGTCCATAAAATCAGAAGTAGCAGTTCGCAAAATTAAATCATTTTTGTAGACTGTATCATAAAATCATTTGCAATTGCTATTACGGCAAAGTATATTTTGCAGGTTTCTTGCGTTGGTTTTTTGAGTGAGTGCACACCTGCAAGATTCCAGCAGGAGACTACGCTGAACAGAAAATGTATTTTCTAAGGTGTGCACTCACTTAAAAATGCCCTCTGAAATTGTGTAGTGTGAAATTTCAAGAAATTGCAAGGGTTTCACCGAATGCAAAATTCTGGAATTTGGGGAATTTAACTGATGATTAGGTAGAATTTTGCTAAGGTCTAGAGAAAGGTTCAGAATGGAACAACGCAACTTGCACCACCACAGGGGACAAGCGCATGTCCACAAGTTAGGAGAGACTGCACACCATGCCCACATGGTCCATCGCACCATGAGCTGCAGGGTTGGCAGATGAACAGAGTAGAGAGCCCCAAGGTAACCCTGCATTTTTCATACTAGGGCCTTGAGGGTGTCTGTTGAGAGATCACTGGCTCTGTGGTTGGTCAGGAGGATGCCACGCAGCATAGGGACATTAGGAGTGGGGCAGATGATGAAGACAGTGGCTGCAAGAACCAAAACTAGCTGCAGTGCATGTGCCCATTGCACTTATAACTGTCCTCAATCCTTTGTTTATACAGGCTGTACCAGTGTGTCAAGGGCTGGTGGTAGGAGGTGAAGCCATGGACATACATGTGGAAGCAGGCTGCAGCAGAATGGTGGGTATGCAGTGTACCGTTGTTGTGCATCACATACCACATGTAATCTGAGGCTAGTGCATCCTTTGTGCTTGTGGCAGGCATTAGGCCTGCGCAGAGTTGGTTAAGTTCTGCTCTGTGGAACTCTGAAAAGTGCGGTACGCAGAGTTCCACAAGCAGCGGAGTGTGGTAAGTCGCACTGATTTTTAGCACCAGGAGTTTTTTCCGCGCTGTAAAATCACTATGAACGGCACTGCGCGTTGCGCCAGAGGGCGCTGCCGCTACTTCTTTCTGCAGCTCAAACAGATATTCTACAGATTTCTCACGGCGAGCATTGAGACCTGCTGCAACCACCTATGTTGAGAAATGTTGCTGGGAGGAGGTCTAGTGCACCATTTTCCTGGCTTGCGCTCGTCAAGTTAACGCTGGGGCGCTGCACAAGAGAGAAAAACTCCGCTCGGCATCACTTCGAGGAGTTTTACGGAACTCCGCGCTCATCGCGGAGTGGGCAAAACTCCGTAAATTCTACGCGGACCCCTTATAGGCATGATGTAAAGTCAGATTGAATTTGGATGGCCAAGTGCATGCACAGACGGCCCCTTCAGTGAAGGTGGTACCCCAGTCATCACAGAAGTCATTCTCTGCTTCTTGTATCTGCGATGGTGTAGGAGAGAAGCGACATGTTCCGCAGCACGGTTTGAGTGCGTGCGGGCATGCTATAGTGGCTTGAAGATGGACGACCGTGGTCAACCAGCTGTGCCTCTAATAACTTTAAGAGGGTGAGCTGCACATATTGAAGGACAAACAGCAGCAACATCTCAGCTGACAGGGCCTTTGAGGTATCACATGAGATGTATGAGGCTGTTGATGCTCCTGATAAAACAGGAACTCTACAGACATTTCCGGTTCATTGAATCACAACCTCTTGTGCTGTACTCTGAACCCTCACCCTTCCCCTGACGTCATACATGAGTATATATATACCACAGGTAGGGTTCCATGCCTCTAAAGTGGAGTCCATCTCGTCGGTTGTCAGCATTGGCGTAGTGAATGTTGCTTAAAACTGAACTACTCGGTACATTATTCCAATATCCAAGGTGCTCTTAACAAATTTCTTTCATTTTTTAAACTTTTTTGTATATTTCAGGACTCCGAAGGCACTAAGGTGACATTCACCTTTTTCACAAAAATAAATAAATAGTGTTCCTTTCTTACGATCATTTTGCGCAATGGTCTTCAAACTACCTATGTTTTAATTGCTTTTACAGGTTTGTTGTTGCTGGTGTGTACCGGCTTGTGGCTTCAATGCTAAAGATCATGGGGGCATATTATCAACAAATAGCGATATTTATTGCTAAGTAGGGTTAGCGGCAATATTTTTATCGCCGCGCATCATGGGATTTTATCGCTGCGATAACGTGCTATTAGCAACGTTTATCTCAAAAGCGATAAAATTCCCGGCGATAGCGGCAACATCCGTGAATATCGCTGAGAATACAGCTATATTCACGCATTATCGCTAACAGGGTCTTAGCCATTATATCCACCTCCCATTGGATATAATGGCGAAGAACTGGTCTGATCAGGTGTTAGTTTTGGAGATATTCGCGCTTAGCACGAATATTTCCATTGCTACGCTGTGTTGGTAATAGGCGATAGCGATGTTAGCGACTGCTTTCAGTCGCTAACAGGTTGGGTACGCCCACTTTGCATGTCATTTGCAATAAATATCGCTGACATGCAAAGCGGGCCCCAAACCGCTCGCTATCGCCTACAAGCTGTCGCTCACTGCTGTTAGCGACAGCTTGCTAATAGGGCGATAGTATTATCGCCGCTTAGCGGCCGAAAATGGCCACTAAAGCGGCGAAAATTGTCTATCGCCCCCCCTTGATAATATGCCCTGTGATGTCACAAATGTCCCTACTTTGCCAATTTCGGTCTCACATTTGCCGTACTTACTCACGCACATGGCTCTAAATAATTTATTTTGTTTGCGTTTATCGTCCAACTACTCTTTTAAACGGTTTAGAGACCGTTCATTTTTTTGGAGTGGGTATATTTATTCAACTTTCTTTTTCTGCATTTGGGGTCATTCAGACTGTTGACGTAAGTGCGGTTGCTTTGTTTCTATTTTTTAAATGTTCTATAATTTTACTACATTGACAACAGCATCCAGCAGAAATGATTTTCCTCTTCACACTGCTGCCAATGTGACTTTTATTTTTGCTTACTGCATTGTTTGACATCACAAAGCACCAACTCTGAAAAGACCTTGGTGTCAAATTCTCTCAGAGATGTAGACCATTTTTCAGACTTCCCTTTTTGATGTTTTTTCCCCTTGAAAGCATTGCACAAAAGCTAATCCCCCGTCGCCCTCCCTGGAGGCTGTGGCTTGACCTACCAGGACGGCATCCGAGCTTCAAGACGGAATCAGAGATATTCCCGGCTCAGTAGGGATTAGGGCCAACAACAGCCCGTCAACAGCAGGACAGGTGCCTGGGGACAGAGAACTGATTTACAAAGGATTGGAAAAAACGCGGTCACCGCTTTGCTCATTAACGGTGGATTACGGAGATACCAGTGGCGACGAGGGTGTGCAGAGGAGGTGTGTCCGCACCTTTACCGAGCCTTCTAGAATGTTCTCTCAGGGGAGCTGAGAAGGCCAAGCCCCTCCCAGTAGACAATGGGCAGCACACCTGGGGCCTCATTTATGAGAAGTGACGCATCACTGCGTGAAAGCAGCGATGCGTCACTTCTCAGTGCGCCCTCCTTGCGACATGATTGATGCGTCATATTTACAGTATGACGCATCATGGCGCAAGGAGTTACAGATACGTCAGTATTTCTGACGTATCTGTATGGCGCAAAAGTGACGCATTGCTGGAGTGTTTAAAAAAAGTGACGCAACTCCAGCAATGTGTCCTTTCACATGGAGTGAAAGGGCCTGCGTCAGTCTTACGCCTGCTGTGAGGCAGGCGTAAGAAATTGACACATTTGTGTCCTAGAAGTTACACAGTGAAATCTTATAGATTTCACTGCGTCACTTGTATGACCCTGTCTTGCGTCAGAACGCCCCCCTTGCATACATTATACCTGGCGTAGATATAATGTAGCGCAGGGGTTTACAAAGTGACGCATTTACCTAGATGCGTCACTTTGTAAATATGGTGCAACAAGGCACATTTTCTACGCTGCTGGTGCGTCACAAAAAGTGACGCACCGGCGGCGTAAAAGTGACGCACGGCCTCATAAATGAGGCCCCTTGCATCTAGACTGGGTCTTCCCCTTTACTCATCGTTGAATCAGGCGAGTAAAATCAATTGGATTAATCGAAGTAAACGAAGACTACATTGGTTTGTTAAAAGTCATCCGAACCTGGAAACTTGGGCACAAATTATTAAAATGTAATTATACATTTACACACAGCATTTTACACATTTCCACAGATCCTTTTGCAGCATGTAAGAGGGAAAGTATAAAGCACAAAGGGGCTTATTTATGAGCCCTTGCATCACTTTTACACCGCCAGTGCATCACTTTTTGTGACGCACCACTGCGTCATGTTGCGTCATATTTACAAAGTGACGCATCTAGGTAGATGCGTCACTTTGTCAACCCCTGCGCCACATTATGCCTGCTCCAGGTACAATGTATGCGGGGGGCGTTCTGACGCAAGAAAGGGTCATAGAAGTGACGCAGTGAAATCTATGAGATTGTCACTGTGCCACTACTAGGACGCAAATACGTCAATATCTTACGCGCCTGCCTCACGGCAGGTGTAAGACTGACGCAGGCACAGTTAACATGGTGCTTGCCCATGTGTATTGACCCATTGCTGGAGTTGCATCACTTTTGTGACACACTCCAGCAATGCGTCATTTTTGCGCCTACAGATACAGCAGAAATACTGACGTATCTGTAAGTCCTTGCGACATGATGTGTCATACTGTAATTATGACGCATCATTGGTGTCGTAAAGACGGCGCAATGAAATGTGACGCATTGCTGTTTTCTCGCAGCAATGCGTTATTTTTCATAAATAAGGGCCAAAGGGCCTTGCAAGCTGAGATGGGGCGAGCCTGCTGCGCAAGCGCTGCGCTACCCTCCTTGTTCCATGCTTCTTTCAATCCCTCGCCCCTCGTTTGAGGTTGCGGGTGCTGTGAGTACTTTTTTTTTTAACTCTTGTTGCTTGCTGAGACTTCATCTAGGACATCTATGATCTACAACGCCCTGCTCATCAAATATTCAAACAGTGCATTATCCTGTCCCTGACCCTTTGGGCGTTCCCCTATGCCGCTCACTGCTTCAGAGGGCAAGGATGAAATGTTGGCTGCTTCCAAGACTGATAAAAACACAAAGAAGCTGAAGGGTTAGACCAGGGCCGGGCTGGGAACCTAAAGCCGCCCTCGCAATTAGATCAGACCAGCCCCCCAGGAGGCAGCGGGGGTGCAAGTGTGAGGCACTGCTGCTTTTGTTACTGGGGGCCGATATTGCAGCACCAGTGAAAAAACGTCCCTCCAATAACTAAACCCACCCACACTGCTGCAAAAGCAGCTCTAATGCTTCAGCCTCCTGGGAAAACGCCTGATGCCTGCTACGGCCAGTCCGGCCCTGAGTTGGACAACGCACTCACCCACCATGAATCACAAAGCAGTAGACATTGGCCCACTCTTTTAGTTTTTCTTGCTTTCCATAGGCTCCACAGGCACCGTGAGTGGAGGGAGGGGGGTTTGCTCAAATAGGTATCCCCCTTCTGCATGCTGTCCTGAAAGCGCTCTGTAAATTATTTCAAAGCTGTCTTCATTAAGAGTGGCCCATTAATTTCCATGGGTCAATTAACAAGGCCAACTCAGCCTTCATCCTTTTGAGGTATGTAAATTCAAAGTTTATCAGGTGCAGACTTGCAGCCAGTGCCTCCTCCTGCTGTAATAAATATTATTAACCCTAGATTAAGTGCATGTTGACTGCATTAATAATGCATGTGGAAAAAAGTGCAATAACATTTTCAGATTTACAACGATGAGTAAAATAATTGTATATGTATTGAATCATTGAAGAATTCCTACCAGTTTCTCTAAGAATAACAAGCCCCTCTGATTTGGGATATGAAAATAAGGTGTTTATTTGGCAACAAAAAGACACGTTTTGACCGGATCAGTATCTAAATATCGAGGTACCGTATATAGACTAACCAAAATATCGACTCCAAAATATCGAAGGAGAGAATATAAAATGCCTATCTACAAACAGGTACTAAAATATCGATTCCAAAATATAGAAATTTTAAATATAGTTAACTAAAATATCGAATTTTTTAAATGTATTAAAAATACTATAAAAGTAATTAAATAAAAAGCGCAATTAAATAAAACATTGTAAAAATAATGTAAAAAAGCTTAACTCCTTCGACGCTGATGACGGAACTGCTCCGTCATCAGCCGTGGTGGCGCTGTGCTGATGAGGGAGCGGTTCCGTCTATTAGACACCGCCACCATATTAAACTTTTTCCGCCCCGGCCGCAAGGCGACCGGGGCGGAAAACAGGCGGGCGGTGTTTACTGCTGCTGCGGTCCCCTCCACCATTGTAATGTGGCGGGGGGGAATGCAGAGATGGATGTTGGGCGGATTGCCTCCGCCAGGGTGGCGGTGCCCACCGCCACCCTGGCGGAGGCAATCCGCCCGATATCCTAATGGACCCCTTAATTACCAATTATTAAAAAATCATTACCAATTAACAATTAATTAACAAATAATTAATTATCAATACATACAAACAAAAATACATATTTATTTAATTACAATTAAATTACTTCACACCCTATTCCCCTATAAACCCACAACCCGCGACAGAACTAAAATGCAAAATTAAATTAAAAATAATTATTACATCATACAAAGAAATATTTAATTTACTATAATTAAATTACTTCCCACCCTATTACCCTATAAACCCACAACCCGCTACGGAATTAAATCACGCAAAAATTAAATAACAAAACATTCATTATTTAAAAAAAAAATTAAACATACATTACAAATATAATATATATTTTTAACACATACATAACAAATTTTTTTTTCTCGATATTATAGAAAACGATATTTTAACTTCGATATTATGGGAATCGATATTTCTTACCTTAATTTCGATATTCTAACCAACTATATTTTGGTAATTCGATATTCTGTCCATTATATATTTTTTATTCGATATTCTGGCCAGTCGATATTTCTGAATCGATATTTAGGGTGTTCACCGTTTCGACCTCACACGGGGTCTTGGTCACATGACCATCTGTAGCGTTCCGGGTTATAAATAGTAAATGCATCAGAGACACAACGCAACATTTCCGGCAGATATAAAGAAAAGACTATGTATTTATAGTTTTATCGAATACATTATCATATATGTTCTGTTGTTCACAGAATTGATAGGATTTATTAACAAAAAATGACATAGGTCTAAACAGCAGATGAGAATCAAATTAAGAGAAGCTAGAATTAATAACCATCATGATTTCAAAACAATAATGCTTGTGGAGGACACAATTCTGGTGGACACGTGGCTGCCAACTAGAAAGTGAATTACACCAGCAGCTGGATGCATAATATGTCTGAGATTAAGAATAGCAATAAAGTACATGGCTGTAGTGCCACTTGTTATTGCTTTAGGAAACCTGGACGAAAAGCTCACATTTGAGTTTAGTACCCCAAACTGTATTGTGTTCTGATATTAATGAGTGTTTCTGTTGAATAACATCCTAATATCAAAAATGCGCACAATTCAAGAGACAAAGGGGCATATTACCAAGGGGGCGATAGGCAATTATCGCCGATTTAGCTGGGGTTTTCGGCCGCTAAACGGCGATAAGTCTATTGCCCTATTAGCAAGCTGTCGCTAACTGATGTTAGCAACAGCTTTTAGGCGATAGCGAGCGGTTTTGAGCCTGCTTTGCATGTCAGCGATGTTTATCGCTAATGACATGCAAAGTGGGCGTACCCAACCAGTTAGCGACTGAAAGCAGTCGCTAATGTCGCTATCGCCTATTAGCAAGGCAGGCGTAGCGATGGAAATATTTGCGCTAAGCGCGAATATCTCCAAATACTAACACCTGCCCAGACCAGTTCTTAGCCATGTTATCCAATGGGAGGTGGATAACATGGCTAAGAGCATTTCGTCGCTAATGCATGAATATCGCTGTATTCTGAGCGATATTCACGCATTTCGCCGCTATCGCTGGATATTTTAGCACAATGGAGAAAAACATTGCTAATAGCATGTTTTCTCCGCTAACATATCCAGCAATAGGCAGCGATAAAAAAAAATGCTCTAAGCGCATTTTGCGATAAATATCGCTATTCCTTGGTAATATGCCCCAAAGAGTTAGTCATGGTAGTGTAATTATATGAGAATAATGCTACAGTAGCTTAAGTTCAGGCACCATGTTTGGTTTAGATTTAGCATCCTACCACTGTTAATTATTCTGAAATGGAGAGGCAACTGTTACGCATAACATCCACATTCCTCCGGTGCTTTTAACTCTCTAGAAGTGGCTAATCTTCGATTACATCAGCTTCATCATAATCATCTGACTAAAGAAAAAAATATAACCCCGCTGGAACACAGGTTTCTCCATATCATAATCAGTGTTGTCTTAGAATAGTGAATTTTATTGTGTCCTCCTTAGATCAATGTCATCTTAGATAGCTTTCAACATTCTAGCACTTCACAAAGGCTAAAATATATCAGACAATAATGTAACAAATAAATAAAAAATAAATAAAAAAGATGGTATAAAGACAATTATTAAAAACTAAACACTAAAAACTTGAAGGAACTCGTGGAGTCCGGCTCGGGATGGATATTCGGCTTTTTATTGGTGTGAATGTAACTCTTCATCATTGTTCATTCCATTAGGAAAACCAGTACCAGCTTGTAGGATAAATTGCGATTCCAATCTGCGTAATGCTTAGAGGTGGTTCCCCCCTCTTGGGTGTTTGGGGACTGTGTCCAGACCAAAATATTTGGCTAGTGTCCAGGCTCCGTCATGTGCTTCATGGAAATGCCAGGCCGTGCTGTAACTAAAATCTCTATTAGTTACAGCTCTCCAGTGTTCAAGTACACGTTTGTTGACTGGGAAGGTAGAGGACCCAAGACACCATTTTCTGTATGGCAGGCTATGGCATAGACAACAAAGTCAGTTCTGCCGTCATTATTCTGGGGATACTCCATTTTCTGTTCACTCTCTGTAATGTTACCTTCTTGATGCTCTCGCTGTGACTGCAGGCCATGCACTTCCCACATTCGAGGAAGCCTCTGCCTTGGTCAAACCAGTTGGTTTTGCGGGGTGCCAAGTGACTATGGACTAACATATCTTAAAGGGACAAGTTTTTTCTGGTATGTAACTGAGGGAGCCCTTCCCAGTTTTATACTTAAAACACGATCCTGAGTTAAGATATCCTATCCTTTCCTTAAAATCCGTCCCAGGTCTCCTGACTGGGTGTTAAATCTGGTTATGAAAATTATGGGACCTCCATCGCCTTCTCTCCCTTGCTTAGGTTTTGGGGGTTGAAAGAGGGCTTCCTCTCTTTTGATGTTAGCTGCCTTCCTACTCGCTTGGTGTTGGGTTCTCTGAGGATACTTCCTAGCTTTGAACCTTTTCATAATCTCTTCCTTTGTTCTCTCATAGGTTTCTTCTGAGCTGCAGTTCCTTTTGGCTCGAAGAAACACTCCGTAGGGAATGATCTACGTAAAGTTCAGTGGGTGGCAACTTGCAGCATGAGGATTGAATTGTCTGCTGTCAGTCTTCTATACAGCTCAGTGGTTTGCTTTCCATTGAGTACTGTGAGTCTGAGATCAAGGAAGTCTATGGTGTCTTGGCTGTATTGCATGGTAAACCTGGGGTTCATTTTGTTACTGTTTAGTTCTGTCAAAAAGGATTTAAGATCTAGTTCATTGCCTTCCCATACAAAGAAAACGTCATCAATGTACCTTGGCCATAAGTAAACCTTGTTGGTCCATTGTTCCATTTCTTTGCTCCAGAGCACCTGCTTTTCCCACTAGCTCACTGTGAGATTGAAGTAGCTGGGAGCAAAACAGGTGCCCATGGAAGCTACCTGTGCGTATTTATACCACATATTGTTAAACATAAACACATTCTCTGTATGGCAAATCTTAATCATTTGGAGGATCTTATGTGTATGTTGTAGTAGGAGTACGTTATGTGCTTTGAGAAAATGTTTACATGCCCTCATGTCATCTTTGTGTTTTATACTGGTATACAAACACTCTGCACCTAGGCATACCATCCAGTGTTCAAGCCCCCAATATAGTTTTTGTGACCACTGTAAGAAATCTTTTGTGTTTCACATATGAGTTTGGATCTTTGGCAAATGGAAATAGAAAGTGATCTACAAAAATCAATGTATTTTCTGATAGGCTGTTTCTGAGGACACTATGGGGCATCCCGGTGTGTGTTCCATCATGTTTTTATGGACTTTGAGGAGCAGGTAGAAAGTAGGTGGTGTCTCATTTTTAGGAAACTGTTGTTTGACCCAACTTAAACATTGGCTATCGTGTCACCCCCGTAATAGATCAAAATATTTCCTTTGTAGCTCTGTCAAGTATGTCTTGTCAACCCTCTCATAGCAGGTAAAGTTGTTCAGCGGCCTATACTATAGTTCTGCCTTTGTTGGATGGTTTGATGATAAGATTTTCATATTTTTGTAAAGAGGCGATCCCTTCCAACTGATCTTTTATAATGTTCTTTCTTTTTGGTACCCTGTGTATGCGTTTTAGTATTACATAGGTCACAGCTTCATAGAATATATCTCTGTGGTCTTTAGCTGCCTATGGTATGTAATGTAAAAAAATTCTTATAGAGCGCACTTACACCCAACGGTTTCATGGCGCTATTAGCGGAAGGGAGACCGGAGAGACCAGGCCGAGGCAAAGGAGGAGGAAACTAGCTGTGTGCCCTGCAGAACAAATGTGTTTTGAGAAGAGACCTGAAACGGGGATAGGAAGTGGTAAGCCTTAGCTCAAGAGGAAGTGCATTCCAAAAGGAGGGGGCAAGGAACGAGAATTTAAGCCCTCCGTGTTTCTTGGGTTTGAACGTGGGAGTTATGAGTAGAGCAAGATGGGAGGACCCGAGATTCCGGGGGGGGGGGGCATGGTAATGAAGAAGGGAGGAAATGAAGACTGGACCAAGGCAGGCTAGCGCCTTAAAGATGGTGCATCCCAGCTTGAAGTTACAACGTTCGGTCACGGGAAGCCAGTGAAGGGCCTTTAACAACGGACGGACATGTTGGTGTCTGGGCTGTTTAAAAATCAGTCGAGCCGCGTGGTTCTGACCCAGCTGTAATCGATTCAGCTGGTAGGCGGGAATGCCGACATAAAGGGAGTTGGCGTAATCTAACCTGGAAATGACCAGGGCCAGTAAAGCCAAGGTGAGGGCCTCTGTAGTGAGAAATCGGGCTATCTTACGGATTTTACGTAAGTGAAAGAAACTGGATGAAACCACCGCGTTGATTTGGGGTTTCATCGACAAATCTTTACAGATGACCACCCTGAGGCTTTTGGCAGAGTCAGCGGGGCAAGGCGGGGGACCTAAACGAGTAGGCCAAAAATTAGAACTCCACGGATTGGAGGTACCCCCGATAAGAACCAGTTCGGTCTTATCGGGGTTAAGTTGCAAATAGTTTGCCCCCATCCAATCACTGATGTGGCATAGAGTAGACTGGAAGTTGGAAATAGATTGGTCCGAGGAGTCAATGTCGAGGATTAGTTGAATGTCGTCTGCATAATTAAATGCCGTGACATTACTGCCTCGTAGGGAACGAATAAGGGGAGCAAGGTACAAATAAAAAAGAAGAGGGGAGAGAGAAGAGCCCTGCGGGACACCACATGTTAGCCCAACCTTGTCGGCAGAGAACTGAGAAAGGCGAACAGCCTGATAACGGTCACTCACAAACGAGCGAACCCAGTCAAGTGCAGATCCCCGAATGCCAGCCTCCTCGACACGGCCGACCAAAATGTCATGGTCGACCGTGTCAAAGGCAGCCGACAAATCAAGGAGCACCAAGGCCTGGCTGATGTTACAATCTGCCCCCCTCCACAACTCTTCCATCACTGAGAGAATGACCAACTCAGTTGAGTGGGCAGGCCGAAACCCGGCCTGTTGGGAGTCAAGAAATTGCGAGTGCTCAATAAATGAGCTCAGGCAGTGAGTGACATGAGCCTCAAGGACTTTGCTGAGGTAAGGGAGTAGGGAGATAGGGCGAAAGTTATTCATAAGGGAGGGATCCGCGTTGGGTTTCTTAAGGATAGGCACCACAACCGCGGTTTTGAAGGAACTAGGGACTGAGCCTATTTTAAGTGAGTTGTTAAGAAGAGTCATCGGAGGAATGGGGCATGCAGAAAAGGCCTCACGCAGGACATGGGGGGCAGCAGTCGATAGGGGAGCCAGAGCTCACTTTAGTTAATAGAGTCAGAAAATCGTCCTCCGAAATGGGGGGGATCTGTGTAAGTTGCTGCAGATTGTGAGCAACAGGAGTGGAGACAAGAGTGGATGAGTCAGGGGGAGCCAGGCAAGAGATATTGTTTTTAATTTTTATAACTTTTTCAATGAAAAAAGAGTTAAGAGAGTCACATAGTGCCCGGGAAGGGGGAGGTTTAATGGTAACCCTATCTGGGTGCGAGAGTTCATCTACGGTAGAAAAAATATCTTAAGCCATAGGCTGAGTCTATGATTTTCTTGGAAAAATCAGAAGTTTTAGCTTGCAAGATAGCTAGCTTGTAGTCTTTGAGCAGAGACGTTAATGCCAGCTTCTTATCAGGTGCATAGGCTTGTCGCCAGCCGCACTCGGCCTGTCTAAGTTTAAGTTTCATTATTTTAAGTTCCTCTGAGAACCATCTTTGCGCATCGTGGGGGCGCTTTAACCTGACCTGTTTAAATGGGGCTAAGGCATCGCTAGCAAGCTCCAGCCAGCGCTGCAGGCCTAGCGCTTGAGTGTCCAACGTATTACCCTCTGATGGAGGAGAGGCTCTAAGTAAAGCAACAAAAGAGCCCAGGTCAGCCCTATTCCAGTTCCTAGCAGGGAGATTACCCACAAGAACAGGACTAATGTAAAAGTAAATGTACAGGAATTTATATAGCGCAAATCACCAAGCGGTTTCTAAGCGCTTGCTTAGGGAACCCGTCCTGGTATTCCCCTGTGAGATAACCCCGGCAGGATATCCGCAAGGTGAAAGCCAGGCATCCCGCCGCAAGGGGCCGTTGTGGAGATTAAGCAAGCTATTGCCCAGAGTCGCAGAGTGTGAACCCGTGAATCGAGTAGGCACCGGAGCGAGAATTGTCGAGTCCATGGACATTTTAGGACTCAAGACCCCGCCGAGCCGGGAATTGAACCCTGGTCCTGGGCTGACCTCTGCTTCCAGGTCTGCCTCCTCTAACCAGTGAGCCACGCTTCTCCACTAACATGGGTAGTTATGGTAAAGGAAAAAGAAATAATAAAGTGGTCCGACCAAGTGCACGGAAGGATAAGGGGAGGGGAAATATCCAAATTGGAAGTCCACACCTGGTCAAGGATGTGACCCTTGATGTGAGTTGCAAGATGGATATGTTGAGAGCAGTTCATGCCCAATAGCAGGTCGGAAAAAGGAGGATGAACAAGCACTCTCTCTGTCATCAGAAGGTGGAAGGTGTCCTGATCATGGTCTCACTGGCTGCACCAGTGTCAATACCAAATGTTTCTGGTAGAGTTCTAAGTTGTATTCGATCAAAAGGACCTGGTGTAGTGTCTGTAGTGCAGCCCTGAACCTGATCATTCATGACATGTAAAATTCGTAATGTCTCAATGTCTTCAATTAACAGGGGAGTAGGAGGGATGGTAGTCCTGTGTCTGGTCTAATGGTTGCATATACACACACACACACACACAAACACACACACAATATGGCACTTACCACCAGAGTTTCAAATGTGGTAAATGCCTTCCTACATCTTATCCTCCTCTCTAACCCTCTCATTCCCCCCACCCCCCACTAGGCAGCCCCACTTCTTCTACCAGTGCACAAGCAACACAGTATTGCAAAACCCAATAGGAGGGAATAATTACAAGGCCCAGCAACTGTGCACACACATTCACTCATTTATTACTACAGTGCAAAGGTCAGATTCTAATTCATTTCCACAGCAAAGGACATTGACATTAGAAAAACACTATTTAGCATATTACATTCTGCACAACTGCATGTATGCTATGTATGCATATCTATGTATGTTTTTGTATGCCATTATTGGCGTTTTGTAAGATTTACAATAGCTAAAGTAGGCCATTTTACATCTCTGCATGGATAGCACTGTGCAAATCCTATGCTTAAAGACATTGCTGTAGAAATGGCAAAAAACGTTGTCCCTTTCTATCCCGGTGTGGATGGCACTGTGCTAATCCTACGCTTAAAGATTTTGACAGAAAAGAGACATTTGAGGTGAGCAAATTTAGAGTGTCGTTGGTGTTGAGAGTGCTCTACACTGGAGCTGTGTATACATGCAGAGTTAGGTAAAGAATATCTAGAATTATTTACTTGTGTCTATTTTTTAAAAATATTTTGGCCTCGCTATTGCCCCCATCAATATTCTGGGGTCGATAGTCAGAGTGCACTCAGCGGAAGTACATCTCAGTCTAACACTGGATTTTCTCTATTTACATTTAACTTTAAGTGACTATAACATGAGCATCAAACTATCAATAATACCCAATTCTGTCAGATACACATTAGGAAACTAAAATGCTACAGAATTGGGGTGGAATGGCAGTACTGAGGAACAGTGGCGGCCAGCATGGTGGGGGGAGCGCAGTGTGATCAAGGGTGCGGGCTGCAATAATAATTTAAAAAAATTAATAACACTTACCTTGCCGCCGCCGGGTCCCGCGTCTCTGCTACTACTCTCCTGTGTCCAACTCCAGGTCGGAACACGAAGCAGGCAGCCAGGGTCCCACACTCTAAGCCAATCACAACGCTGTAATGCAGAGTTGGGATTTGTCTGAACGCCGTGACATGGCGCTCAGCCAGAGGCTGTAAGGGTGGGCATGTTCTCCATGCAGGCTGTAATACACCCTGAATAGAGAACAGGGAAGTGCGCATGACTGTTTTGGGCAGCCTGAGAGGGCTAACGAAACAGTCATTGCGCACTTAGGAGGGTTGTACCCTTCCGCCCCGCCTGGCCCCCGGACACAAGTTGCCACAGCAGGAGGAAAAAATAAAATGATATTAACATTACGTTATTATCATTTTATTTTTTCCTTTCTTTCTCTGCTTGAAGGCAGTGGGACGACGCTCCCCCGCCTTAGCGGAGGAGTCGCCACTGCAAGTCTGGCGAGTGCAAATAACGTCACCAATTAAGGTAGCACAAAAAGATTCTGCAGTATGAACTAATGCCATTTTTTTTTAAACCTTTGGCATTGCATATCAGCTTCAGCTGAAATCGGAATCATTCTGTGATGAAATGATGGGCAGAGACAGAGTGTGCAGCCGCGGTGCAACAGCACAGCTTTAATTAAGACACAGCACGTGCCTGGGGTAAAAGGGCACGGCCATTTTTATTTTATACAGAATTGTTTATTGAGACAATCTAAGAGATAACATTATTCCAGCTATTAAAGGTCACTTTTAATTGGCCTATTATTCAAATGGATGAGTCGTAACCGGGAGGAGGGTGGCTGCCGCACAGAGACATTTCATCTCTCCTCCCCTGGAGTACAGAGGCTCAGCCCCTGAGGGGACACTGTCGCTAACACCAGTTAGCGACAGCTAGTAGGAGATAGCGACCATCTTGGGCCCCGCTTTGCATGGCAGTGATATTTATCACTAATGACATGCAAAGTGGGCGTCCCAAGATGTTAGCGACTGGAAACAGTCGCTAACATCGCTATCTCCTATTACCAACTTTTGGAGATATTCGCGCTAAGCGCGAATATCTCCAAAAGCTAACACCTGCCCCTGAGCAGTTCTTAGCCATGTTATCCAATGGGAGGTGGATAACATGGCTAAGAGCATTAGCTCGGTAATGCATGAATATTGCTGACTTTTCAGCGATATTCATGCATTTCGGCCGATTTGTGGGGCATATTATCAAGGGGTGTTATCTCCGCTTTTTTGGCTTTAAAAGCCAAGAAAGCGGAGATAAAATTATCTCCCTATTACCAAGCTGTCGCTAACACCAGTTAGCGACAGCTAATAGGAGATAGCGACCATCATGGGCCCCACTTTGCATGTCAGTGATATTTATCACTAATGACATGCAAAGTGGGTGTGCCAAGATGTTAGCGACTGGAAACAGTCGCTAACATCGCTATATCCTATTACCAACTTTTGGAGATATTCGCGCTAAGCGCGAATATCTCCAAAAGCTAACACCTGCCCTGAGCAGTTCTTAGCCATGTTATCCAATGGGAGGTGGATAACATGGCTAAGAGCATTTGCTCGATAATGCATGAATATCGCTGACTTTTCAGCGATATTCATGCATTGCGGCCGTTTTTTATCGCATTTGTGATAAACCTTGCTAATAGCAAGGTTTATCTGCGATAAAAATCGACGATTTGCGGCGATAATTTTTGTCTCTAAATAAGTTAGAGACAAAAATTATCGCTAGTTGTTGGTAATATGCCCCTGTATCGCTTAGGAGATATACCTTGATGATAGCAAGGTTCCTAAGCGATAAAAATCGCCGCAGCTCGGCGATAAAAATATTGCCGCTAAACCAACATAGCGATAATTATCGGTAGTTGTTGGTAATTTGCCCCACTGAGCTCTGATGCCCTCCTTCCATCCCTGGGTGTACTGGTGGAAGAGAGAGAAACCGGGCTCTGTCGCCCTCCACCCATCCCTGGGTTTACTGGTGGTAGGGAGTGACACCGGGCTCGGTCTCCCTCCATTCATCCCTGGTGTACAGGGGGTAGGGAGAGAGACACCAGGCTCTGTCCCTCTGCTAGCATCACTGGGTGTACTGGTGATAGACACTTCATAGAAGAAATGTGTTCAATACACAGGAGATAAAAAAAATGCAAAAGGAACAAACAATGGACGAAATGTTGATTAATGCAAACATTCACCCCCAAACACAAAGATCTGGGTTTAATCCATTGTTAATTTGCTCATCGCGCCACCCCAGTTTTGACCCAGCTATATGCAAATTACTCTTGGCTCTATACCTCAAGGGAGCAGTCCAGCCTGAACTGCCAAGCCAGGTCCTTCCTGGACCGGAAATGAGCATCCTGGGACCGGTTTTGGGGCATCACCCCATATCAGCCAGGCTGGCTTGAATAGAGTGGCGCAGTGCACACAGGACCCACGTCTGGGCATACCCTTCCCACTTAGGGTGAGAAATGCAACAGGAGCAAATGGTAGATGGAATGCTGAACAATGCAAACATTTATCCCCAGTCACAAGTATCTGGGTTTAATCTATTATTCTTTTGTTCACCACGCCACCCCAGTTTGAACCCAGCCATATGCAAATCAGTCTTGACCCTGTCCCTCATGGGAACAATCCAGCCCGAACTTACAATCCAGGTCCTCACTGGACCTGAAACAAGCATCCTGGGACTTATTTCGGGGCATCACAGTAGGAAAGAGCCCCTTTTTGCATGGTTGCCCCCCACTTTTTGCCTAATGTTAATGTACTTTGACTGAGTGTGCGGGGTTCCTGCCAACCAGGTACCCAGAGCCTATGTTCTTTCTCTAAACTATACTATTGCAAAACCCAATTGGCAACTCTCAGGCCACATGTAAGTCCCTTGTAAAAGGTACCATAGGTACCAAGGGCACTGTGACCAGGGAGGACCTCTAAGGGCTGCAGCACTTATTGTGCCACCCATAAAGACCCTGTACCATTACACACACACACACTGCCAATGCAGGCTGCGTGTTTTGATGCAGAACAAAGTGAAGAGTCAACATGGCACACATACTTGTGTGCGATGCCTGCAACCCATTGCCGTGGCATAAGTAAGCCACCCCTCAAGCTGGATGCACACCACTGGTGAGGGTACAGGTGCATGAGCCTTGTACCCCTACAGCGTCTAAGTCAAATTCTTAGACATTGTAAATGCAGTAATACCATAAAGGGTATATGGCCTTTGAGTTTATCATTACGAACTCCACAGCTCCATAATGCCTTTAATGAAAACTGGGAAGTTTGGTATCAAACTTCTCAGCACATTAAACCCACACTGATGCCAGCGTGGGATTTAATGAAAAATGCCCACAGATGGCATCTTAACGATGCCCCCTGAAAAATGACTTAACTCTAGAGTCCTGGTTGAGTGGTTGCTCACCAGCTGCCACCACCAAACATGTTTCGGGACCCCCGGGTCGAAGGCCTGCTGCTTTCGGGGTCATGAAACAAAGCATATCCTGGGACGAGCTGCCAAGCCTTCTTCCCCCAGGATGGGCTGGGTTCACAAAGGGGGAGCTTCAAAGGCATGCTGCCTTTATAAGCTACCCCAGCCATTCGCTGCTCCCAGCAACTGGCCCCCACCGGTTCTGACCCCACTTTGGGCTAGAGAATCGGTGGGAAAACCAAGTTAGGAGGAGAGGTGTACCCACCTTTGACAACTTCACCCCTCAGGTGCAGGAGGCGAGGTGAAGCACAACTCTCAGTCCCCGTCATCTTGAGGATGGGGGACCCAGCCACCAAGAGTGAGGCTTAAGCCCCCTCCCACTGGAGGGTGGTATAATATGGGGTGTACCCACCCCAAGGAAGGGACCCATTGGTCCCGACCTATACCTACCTGAAACACCCCTAAATTTAGTATTTAGGGGTAACGCTGAATCTTGCCTCCTTAGACAAGAAGAAACAAGAAGAAGGACCAAAGAGCAGTGCTGAAGAAGAAGAGGAGGACACCAACTGACTTGGCCCCAGCCCAACGGCCTGTCCCGACCTAGACTGACTACAGCAAGATCTCAGTGTATCCCGCAGCCAGCAGCCCCAAACAAACCGGATGACCTGCCCTGCCTCCCCAAACCAGACTTTGTCTCTCGTGAGCACTGGATTTGCTCTCCTACCGACTCTAGCTCTGGCAAAATCTGTGAGTCTGCACCACCTGACACCCGCGGCTCGAGTTTGAGTGGCCCAAACCATGAGGAGGTCTCCCCAGCGATCCTGATCTTGGATCTGGTGATCCTTGACCTGCCTTAAACCTCCAGCCGACGCCTGCAGCCCCTTTCTGGAGGATCCCCCGACCGCGACTGGAGCTGGTAAGAGAAACCTGACGCCAAAAGACACCCCTGCCCCCGACATCCCACAGCCTTGTGTGGCCCAACCGAGAGTCTCCCAGCATCCCCGGGCATCCCAACTTACCTCTCCAACTGGTGGTTGCCTCCAGAAGATCTCCGTCCCAAAGCCTGCAGTGTTTGCTGCAACCAGAGAATCCCCATTGAAACCAACCAGGTACCCTACGCCAATATAGAACCCTACACCTGACCGCCCCTGTTCCGCTGTGGGTGCACCTTGTGTGCTAAATCAGATCCCTCTTTGCCCTGAGCCTAACACCAGGAGCTTTGGCCCCACAACCTTGTGGCCTGCTCGTGAGCAGAAACCAAGGCTGCCTATCCCCCATTGGATAACATTGGGCCTCAGCACTCTGTACCCGGCCTCGCTAGTGCCGCTGGGGGTGCTTTGAGAGTGCATCCTTGACCTTGGGGTAACCCTGCTTCTAACCTGAGAAAAACAACTCCCAAACCAATTATGTACACGTTAACCATTAACACTGTTTTCTCCAATAGGACTGCATTTACAGCCTTTCTGTGAAAAATCTTCTAAACGTGGAGGTGGTTTGTATGAAAACCTTGAGAAACTGCATATGTATAAAACCTAAATTACTTACCTTTTGTCTAGGAAATGTCCCAGCGTGCTATCTAGGCATGTCACACTGAGTAGCAAAAGTAACTTAAAAAGTAATCTGAAAAGTAACATACAAAGTAATCTCAAAAGTAACTGTGAAGTAATTTTGAATGTTGATTTACCTGTAAACAAACCAATTGCATTTCAATTGTATTCAACTACATTAAACCTGCAAAGTATTAATTCACTTACCTGCACCATGCCTGGCTTGGTTCTAGAAATTAAAATGCAACAAAATAATATTTTTATACAAACAAATTGGTCTGAGTTGAGTTTGTGACATCATTTCTTGCCTGAGTGTGTACAATAAATGCTTAAAACTACCCTCTGATAAAGCCTTACGGCTTGCCATGCCCACACTACCACAAATTGAGAGTTAGGTGTTATCTACTTTTACCTCTGCCTACCTTTGGGGACCCAGTGGACTCTGTGTACACTATACCTTTCTTTGGTTTAGCATATACAGAGCCAACTTCCTACAATCCCCCCTCATCAGCCAGGCTGGCTTGAATCCTGTGGCGCAGTGAGCACGGGACTCATGACTTGGCATACCCTTCCCACTTAGGGTGACAAATGCAAAAGGAACAAATGATGGATGGAAAGCTGAACAATACTAACATTCACCCCCAGTCACAAAAATCTGGGTTTAATTCATTGTTCTTTTGCTCACCACGCCACCCCAGTTCGGGGAGCAGAAAAACGAAGGATTTAGGCCCAGATCTCTGTACTGGGTTGAATGTTTGACATTGGGCAACATTCTGTCCATCAATTGTTCTTTTTGCATTCATCACCCCAAGTGGGACGGGCATGCCCAGACATGGATCTCGTGCTCTCCATGCCACTGGACTCAAAGTAGTCTTGTTGATGAGGGGGATGCCCCAAAACTGGTCCTAGGATACTTGTTTCCAGTCCAGGGAGGGCCTGGCCTGGAAGTTTGGGCTGGACTGTTCCCATGAGGAGCAGGGTCAAGACCGATTTGCATATGACTGGGTCTGAATTGGAAAGGCATGTGGTGCAAAAAAAATTGATTTAGGCCCAGATCTCTGTACTGGGGTGAATGTTTGATATTGTGCAGCAGTCTGTCCATCATTGTTCTTTTTGCAACAAGTCTTAAAGGGAACCATGGCAGCAAGTTTCTGATTAGTGCAGCAATAGAGTACACAAATAGTACTATAATTAGTACTCATTCGCACGCACTCTCTTTTATTCATCTTCACTCTCTCACACACACACACACAAAGACGCATACATACACTAACCCTGGGCGAAGCACTACGCTACGCTCGCGGAGTTTGCGAAGTTTCCGCAACTTCGCACTACGCGAGCTGCACGTAGCACAATGAGAGCATGCGTAGTGCAGCGTAGCGTAGTGCAGCGGTCATTTTTTGCTTGTTCGCGGTCCTGAACGTCATGTTCGCGACCGCGAGCAAGCAAAATGACATCCCGGCGAGATTCTCAACGCGGGGAGGTCAGGTTTCTCATTGTGAGTGGTTGCGCATGCTCGCGACCGCTCTCAATGAGAAACTACCTGTTCGCATTGAGAAAGCTGCCGCTCGATTAATAATCTACTCGAGCAGCAGAAAACTACAGCTCGCACTGTGCAATATGCCGTTTTCAATGCTTGCACAGTGCCGGATGCTTGTCCGCACTGTGCAATCATTGGAAACGCATCTTGCACAGTGCGAACATGCTACTACGCAGCTCGCGTAGTGCTACGTGAAGTTCGCGTAGTGCGAAGTGCACTTTGCGTAGCTTCGCGTAGCGCTACTTCGCGAACTACGCCCAGGGTTAGCATACACACACATGCAGCCATGCATCCATTAGATCACACACACACTCAGGGCTTCTTTTATAAACAAAGTGCCGTAAGTTGAGCGAACTGCAAACTGAGCCATCCGCTTCGCCTTCAAGTGTTGCCAAATCAGAGTACGACTGTTGTCTACTAACTATCACTCAATTTGGCCTCTTCTGTGGTACCCAAAGCTTTAAATTATTGCTTTATTTTGACTGTATATTGATATTTTAAATGCTCGACTGCTTTGCGGTGCTCAAAAATGAAAAGACATTGCCACCATGTGGCAGTCAGTCAGCTGTAAGTGCCCGTAAATAAGTGCCACTGCCGAGCACTATCAAACACCGGCACAAATTAGGCGCAGTATGTACTTTCTCTTATGCACGCACACTCATCCCTGCACAAATGGACACTACATACATTTGAAACCGTTTTCCTTTTACTTACCTCGGCTGTAGCGTTGCCTCTCAAGAGGTTCAATTTTTACTACATTTATTGTGAATAGTAGACTAATATTTATTATAAGTATAATAAAAATAGCAGTTAAAAAGAAGGGAGGAGATCTGTCGCTACTGTGGTCTTGGGGCTAATTTTACCACCTTTGAGGCCACGGGTCACAAAAGCAATGCCAGCGGTCACAATGGGCAACACAGGGGTCACGGCTGTAACCTCTGGTGACGTAAATGACATCCATGTGTCCATTCCCCCATTCCTCAGCTTCTCATTCTATTCAGTTTGCCTCTTTATTACACCCTCTCTCACCTGTATCCCTCTTGCTCTATGAGCTGTCCCAGCAGTCTCTTTTGCTTACCTCTGTTACTCCTGTCTCCCACTCTCTATCCCTTTAACTGTCTCTTTCTGTCTTGTCTATCACCTATCTCCTCCTTCTCTCAGATGTCTATTTCTCCTGTCTCTTTTTAGCCTCTCTCTTTATCACATCTTTCTCACATCTGCCTTTCCCTCTATTTCTGTTTTCATTAGCTGTGCCTTTCTCGTCTGTCTCTAACCTGTCTTCCCCCTGTGCCTCTGACCAAGTTCTTCTCACCTCTCTCATCTGCCTCTTCTTCTCACAAACATCTCTCTATCCCTCCAATATCTTTCTCCTCATTCTGCAATTCAGCTGTTTATTCTCTTCCTCGTCACTCTCTCTCTCTCTCTCTGTCTCTCTCTCTCTCTCTCTCTCTCTCCCTCTCTCTCTCTCTCTCAGAGGTCTTAGGGGCATATTACCAACAACTAGCGATAATTTTTGTCTCTAACTTGTTTAGAGACAAAAATTATCGCCGCAAATCGGCGATTTTTATCGCAGATAAACCTTGCTATTAGCAAGGTTTATCGCAAATGCGATAAAAAACGGCCGCAATGCATGAATATCGCTGAAAAGTCAGCGATATTCATGCATTATCGAGCAAATGCTCTTAGCCATGTTATCCACCTCCCATTGGATAACATGGCTAAGAACTGCTTCTGGGCAGGTGTTAGCTTTTGGAGATATTTGCGCTTAGCGCGAATATCTCCAAAAGTTGGTAATAGGAGATAGCGATGTTAGCGACTGTTTCCAGTCGCTAACATCTTGGCACGCCCACTTTGCATGTCATTAGTGATAAATATCACTGACATGCAAAGCGGGGCCCAAGATGGTCGCTATCTCCTATTAGCTGTCGCTAACTAGTGTTAGCGACAGCTTGGTAATAGGGAGATAATTTTATCTCCGCTTTCTTGGCTTTTAAAGACAAAAAAGCGGAGATAAACCCCCTTGATAATATGCCCCTCAGTTTCTCTGTGTCTCGCCGTCGATCTGATGTGCCTTCTTCTTCTTCTTGTGGTCTCTCTGAAGCCCGAGCTGTCTATTAACCCTTCGTTTTCTCTCTCCTCTCTTCCCTCCCCCTGAAATTGCCCAGGGATAGCAGGAGACATTAAGACGCCATTTTGCAGGGAGACCTCTCACGGAGCAGTGATTAATTAATAATTGTGCTGCCAGTTTGCTATTTTGAACACTCCATTCAGTGTTCTTGGTAATATGTTTACTCAGCCTTCGCAACAGGCAAGAAAGGCAGCTCAGACCTGTGCCTCAGCAATGGTGGCAGTATGGTTTCATTACACTGTGGATTTCATCTTTAGGCCAGGTTTGGGGTAATTCTGTTCTGTGTTTCTGCTGCAATGGAGAGTAAAAGATTCCTATGGTACTTAAAATGGAAAGCACTAATTTTAAATGCCCCATTAACTTTGATTCCCCCAAGAAGATCTGTCAAAAACTTGACATAATGAAATGTAAGCTAAATGCTCTTGCGGATGTTTAGACAGCTGTAGGCAAGGAACGTTTTTCTTTATATAACTCCACATATATGTACCTTGACGACATATATATTGTCAAGGTAGCTAGATGTGGAACTAAGAATAGTAAATCTATACTTAACTATTTGCACTTACCTTCTCGATATTTTGGTCCTCAAGATTTTTGACACTAAGGGGCATATTACCAACAAGTAGTGATAATTGTCGCTAAATAGGCTTAGCAACGTTTTTTTTATCGCTGCCTATCGCTGGATATGTTAGCGGAGAAAACATGCTATTAGCAACGTTTTTCTCCATTGTGCTAAAATATCCAGCGAAAGCGGCGAAATCCATGAATATCGCTGAGAATACAGCGATATTCACGCATTAGCGACGAAATGCTCTTAGCCATGTTATCCACCCCCCATTGGATAACATGGCTAAGAACTGGTCTGAGCAGGCGTTGGTTTTTGGCGATAGCGGGAATATTTCCATCGCTCCGCGACTGCACGCTCCGCCTTGCTAATAGGCGATAGCGACGTTAGCGACTGCTTTCAGTCGCTAACAGGTTGGGTACGCCCACTTTGCAAGTCATTAGCGATAAATATCGCTGACATGCAAAGCGGGCCCCAAACCGCTCGCTATCGCCTAAAAGCTGTCGTTAACATTAGTTAGCGACAGCGTGCTCATAGAGCGATAGAAATATCGCCGTTTAGCGGCCGAAAACGGCCGCTAAACCGGCGACAATTGCCTATCGCCACCCTTGGTAATATGCCCCTAAATTTATCCACATGATGTTTATGTTTCCGATATTCTGTCGGTGATCCGCTCTTACGGTCTGCAGGAAAATTCATCAAATGGCTGCAATGCTTGGGGAGGAGATGAGCCCAACAGATAGAGATTCCAACTTTGGAACTATGGTACCAGGGTTAAATCCCAGCTTCGGCTCAACCTCCTGTGATTCTGGGCAAGTCACATAACCATTCATCAAAAAGGAGGGAAGAGGAATTAAAGTCCATTCAGTTCCCCTGGATAGATTCTATGACAATCAAAAGTGGGAATGGACACTGATATCCACCATAACCGTTGGTTATATTTGAAAACCCTCATAGACGCTTTGATTTAGATGATGCGGTGTATCTTTTTGTCCGCCCCTTATCTAGCGTCATGGCGTAGTCATCGGGTAGTCAAATGACGTGCTATGTGCCTGCCTCGCACGAGGCAACCTCTGGTAAGTGTAGAAGTGTCCTGGAATTTCAGGGACAACAACAGAGGAATAAAGAGTAGAGCAGTCAAAAAAGGTTGCTTAAAAAACAGTGTCACACCAAAAACCAAAATTTATTTTAAAAAGGTGGGCACTGGTAGTTAAAAATTACTGTGGTATATTGGAGCTCTCGTCAGGACAATACAAAAAAGAAGAACTAAAGAGGTAGTACCTCTTTAGTTCTTCTTTTTTGTATTGTCCTGACGAAAGCTCCACAGACCCTGTTGGGCCCAGGAGAGCTGAAACATGTCGACCTACTTCTAGAGACATATGGTAATCCAGTAACTCGATTATCCAATATACCACAGTAATGTTTAACTACCAGTGCCCACCTCTTTAAAATAAATTTTGGTTTTTGGTGTGACACTGTTTTTTAACCAACCTTTTTTGACTGCTCTACTCTTTATTCCTCTGTTGTTGTCCCTGAAATTCCAGGACACTTCTACACTTACCAGAGGTTGCCTCGGGCGAGGCAGGCACATAGCACGTCATTTGACTACCCGATGACTACGCCATGACGCTAGATAAGGGGCGGACAAAAAGATACACCGCATCGTCTAAATCAAAGCGTCTATGAGGGTTTTCAAATATAACCAACGGTTATGGTAGATACCAGTGTCCATTCCCACTTTTGATTGCCAAGTCACATAACCGCCCCAGGCCATACAAAAAGAGCTCTCTTGGATCTTATAAAACTTTGGGTTCTCTGTAAGGAGCTGTAATTCCCGTGAGCCACGTTTGTGCTAAAGAAAGCTGCAAAAATAAGGTTAGAAAAGTTATTACCAAATCAATAAAGTTATTTTCAAAGGAGACTGTTGGAAGCAATAGCTCCAATCTACAAAAGGTTGCAGTTTGTAAGTTTAATTGAGGCAGCGCAGTCAGTCCATTTTCAAAGGAAGGCAGTGAAGCAATCACTGGCTGTACCGTGCATTCCAAGAATAACATTCCACAGAATACAGAATGCAAACTGAACCAAAACAATGACCCCGCAACTCACGACAAGACTTTGCACCAGAGGCTGCAGGACGGGGAACCCTGCACAAACTCCTCTGTAGGCATGACTCTATCTGTTCCTCTCATAAACCTCTGAGTGCCTGCTGAGCTAAACGGACCCCACTAGACATGCATGGTCAATATGTAAGTTAGCTCCTGGCCAGCGAGAAACCTACAGCCCCTTCTACCACTAATAAATAGAAGATCCAGGAAGGGACGGCTGATAAGGTTAAAATGAGAAAAGAAATGTAAAAGGTGGAAACCTCTGTTAAAAAGTCACCCACTACCACATAATAAATATGGGGCATATTATCAAGGCACGGCGTTAAAATTATCGCCTCAGAAAACTGCTGCTAAAGTAGCGATAATGGGCTTGATAACATGCCCTTGTGATTTCCCATAGAAGCCCAAATTCAAACCAGAACCTGGGCAGCTATGGGAATTCACCAGGGCATATTATCAAGCCCATTATCGCCTCTATAGCAGCAGTTTCCTGCCGCTGAAGCGGTGATAATGTTATCGCCGTTCCTTGATAATATGGCCCCAACTTTTTATAAATTTAAGACTCAATATAGTTGCACCTTTTTTATAACTTTTTCACAGATATTCAAGAGCATGGAGGTAAGAAAGTGTAGTACGTCCCATGTTCACACTCTGCTGTAGAGGAAACATGCAAAAGACATACACTGACATACACAGGCATCATCATGTCATTGTATCCTGAGGGTCTTGAAATTCACAGCACCGCAGGTGTCCACAAGACTGCACGTCCCCAGCCTGGAGCACAGTCTTGAAGTTGGCAGCAAGGAAACATGTGGATGGACCAATGGGGCCAAAGAAGAGGATGAGAGTTGGCGGCCAGGGGTGGTCTGCTGGTGGAGGAGATACAGGGGAATGAGGGACCAACCCCACGTTTCAGGAGAAACGTTGCATTGAACACAACGGTGCAGCTGTGGTGTGCAGGAAGAGACAGGGACAGTCTATGTTTAGGCGGTGACTACTCTACAATCACCCTACAACCAAATATACACGCACAATATTAGCCATAACTACACTACTAATGACTCTACTCAACAGAAAACAATCTGTGATGCAATCCTCGTGTAGAGCAGTCTGCTTGTAGTCAGAAATCGTTACCAGTGGTGGGTATCTGCCACCGAGTCGGAAATGCAGCAAGCGCAAGGGAAGTGGTTTGTTTTTTTCAAATTTAAATTTCCCTTGTTGTCCTCTGTCGACTCCCCCATCCCTGCTCCCCCGCCCCAGTGCTCTAACCGGCCCTGGCCGCACCTGGATGGAGTTAGAAGGAGGAGAAGAAGGAGACACCATTTGGGGAGGAAGGGGGCCAGTGCTTAATTTGTCAGTGGCCTTATCAGGTGACTGCAGTTTGCTCCACCCATATCCATGCCCCTGCAACAGCTGCCATTGACAGTACCAACACAACTACTAACCATTACACTACTACAAGTGAGACAATTCAGACTATTCCACCCCTCAAAGCTATAAGAATGGCTTGATTGGCAGGTATTTGTCGATTTTAATGGTTACTGATTTAATAAACAACAGTTGTTTTGCTAATCTCTAAATTAGACAGAGAGTGCCACCATGTGGCAAGCTGCTATAAGTCTGGTATAGACAATTAGGTGCCAGTGCCGAGACCTGGAAATCACTGGCTCAAATTAGGCACTCAAGAGGGGGGGAGGCAATTGGGAGAAATATGTGAATAGCTGGATTTTAAGTGTCTGACAGATAGAGATGGCCCAACGTCTGCTGAATCCGATGGAACAGTGAAGCACATAACCTGGTTTACTACAGATCAAGGTGCGGGTAGCCCAAGCTTGTGATGAGTTTGAGCAAGACAGCTCTGATATTATATGGGTAGTGGTTGCTTATATAAGGCAATAAGAGTGTGTATTCTAAGGAGATTTACTTTTCGGTAAGTATTTATCAAAACTGTTCCATATTTTCCTAGACCTATAAGTGTTATTTGGAGAGCACAGTGCTATCAGCACGTCTGGTATAAAGATGTGCTATAGATCTGTGTGAGGTAAGTTTAATTCTTAAGGGTAGCAGAGATGCCCAAGGCAACTGTATTTAAGTCTAATTTGAAACAAATCTTTAGCATATCCTGGATGAAGTTTTGTATATTGGCTCAGAGGGGCCCGCAAACCTATAAGTATAAAGCATATGTTCTATATCCCATCTGAGGTGTTGCATTTCCAGCATAGATTAAACTGGAGTAGGTCCAATGTATGAAGTCTAGTTGTATTGTGTATGGACCAGTCTTGGGTTCAGTGAGTGATGGGGTGATTTTTGCAGTAAAGGGTGATTAACGAATTCTTCCCCAGATTGGGTCAGTATATGTGAGTTTGTGGTGTGTAGAATTTTGTAAGTCTAATTTTTGTCTTCATCTGTTTTATTAGGTAATTTTATGATGGTTCAAGATTCTTGTATAATCTGGACACCTCGTGGCCGTGTTCTTTAAATTTACAGAGTATGATGGGGGAGATCCGGGGCATATAGCCAGCCGAGTTTCCTGAGAGCAGATTTCAGTTTCAGAAAGTCATAGAAGTCTATGGGCCAGGGGCGTGGCTTGCGCCCAACGTCGATGGCAGCTCCTCCGTGATTCTCCTGCGGCGGCGGGACCCTGAGCGGAGCGGACAGCGTCTATTTGATCACGCACAGTTCCTCAAATGCAGGGCTTGATGTGTAACGCTACGTAGCCTCAGCGGACACCTTTTTGGGGATTTTCACTGCCAGCGGACGAAGTTTGTGGCTTTTCTACTTTGCGGCGCTGCTCCGTCGAGTTGCGGCCGCCATTTTGTCATCCGCGAGTCGCTGACGGAGGAGTTTTCCAAGCGACACTCTGCTGCCAAGACCAGTTCTTTGCCACAAGACGACCCCGGCGGAATCGTTGCCACCTCACCAGGTACCTCTGAGAGCCTCATATATTGCTTATTGTGCAAGCATTTTGGCGAGCTTTTTCCTCCTATTATGGCCGCCATTTTGTGATTAATTTCTCAAATCTTCTACACTTATGGCGACTTTTACTCTCGAACTCTGTTTTATATCCTCTATCTGACTGAACCAATTTGATGGTCTTCTTCATCTATTTGGGATTTGGCTTCTGCTGTCATACTAATGGTTCCAACTATCAACAACACTCTAATTGTATCCAATATTTGCCTGAATTCTCTGGAACTTTCTCACATCGCATTATGGTTTAAGAGGATGGAAACATTTCTATTGATGTCTTACTGAGTTTTTGTTTCTTATAATGTAATGTCCTATTTATGAGCTTACTTTTTCTGATTCTACTTACTCATGATATAGATTCCTTGTATTTAGATATGTAACTCTTGTTCTTAAACGTTGTTATCTCATTTACCTCAGGTGTATGGGCTGATTATCTAAAAGCAGGGGATATTGCTAATTTTTGTTTTTTCTCCACCAGTGTACACATTATTCATGCAAGTGTCCTTAAGATACTATTATATTCTTGTATTATTGAGCTCTGTTCCTTCTAATACAACATTTTATTACCTTCATATGTTCATGACGCAGAGATTCTGTTTCTAATTTTTTGATATCTCGTTTTATAATTCTTACTGCATTGTATTGTTGAGACACCTATTTCAGGTTTATGGGAAGATTATCTAAGGTTTCTTCATTACCTCAGCTTTTTCCTTGCAGATTTCTAATACGTACTAGCTCTCGTTTTGATTGCTTATACATGGAGAACTCAGATACCTCTTCACCTAAAGGTGCTTCAACGCCTCATAATACCTACAGTTCTGTTGTCACTAAAGCCTCTACGAAACGACTGAAAAAAGACCCTCCTTCTCCGCCTAAACAATCGACTTCTGTAACAATGGACTTATTACTTGAAGAAATCAGAGCTTTGAGGCCATTTATAGAGGAAACTAAATCCACACTTCAGATGCTCTCTGGCAAATGGTCTACCATTGATCAACGAGTTGCTGTGCTAGAGCAACATTTTGAGTCTTTCTCTTCCTCTGTCTCCAAGGTGGACTCTATTTCTTCACAAGTTTCCATACTTCACAAACAGATTGAAAATTTGGAGAACAGAAATAGAAGAAATAATCTTCGCATTTATGGTCTTCCTGAGGAACGGAATGTTCGTATCCGCTTGCTTTCTTTAAAACATTTCTTCCAAATCTTCTTAAGTTACCTGAGAGTACTACTTTGAGCATCCAGAGAGCGCATCGACTGGGATCCCCATCATGCCTAACAACTTCTTCCTCAACACTGAAACCGAGAGGAGTGATCTTGTATTTTCTTGAATACACTGATTTATTAATGGTCCTGTCAGCTACTAGAGCGATGAATCGCATAACGTGGTCAGGAAAATCTCTGTTTTTCTCTCAAAACTACGCTAAGTCGACTGCTGATCGACGTAAAGAGTTTTTGTCCTTAAGATATAATAAATGCAAGATATGGTCTTTTTCACCCTTGTTTGTTCAAAGTGACTATCAATAACAGAACCACAACTTACGACGATCCACTAAAGTTGAAGAGCTTTCTTTACTTGTTTCACGCTGACACAATGGAGACTGCCTCGTCAATGAGCTCTAATTAGATAATGCGGATTATGTTACGAGAGTTATATTTTCTTGTTTCTTTTTTCTCTTGCAGTAATTGCTAATTTATTTGTTCTGCGTTAATATGTTAGTAGGTGAATAACAATCATTTTCTATTGATATTCTTTCCTATTACATTTACTTATTTTTTCTTTTGTCTCAACAGGCTGTATTTGCGTGCTACATTTTCCCTCCATTTTTGAAGTCCGTTTGTTCGTTCCGTTCTCCTTCCTGCCTTCCCCTGTGGGTCCTGGACGTGTCATTGTTCACTGTGGCCTTCCATCCCTCCACCTCCCGTATGTTCTGGATCTTATGTATGTTTCTTTTTTCATCTAACTTCTATCTTTCTTCTATTACTTTTTTCGTCCTTTCTTTCTCTCTTTTTCTAGTTGACATATCAGCTCATGCATCCATTTCATTTTCTCTCTCCCTTCTTTTTCAGGGATCATTTTCCAGTGTCTTTCTTTTCTCTTCTTGCTCTTACTCTCTTACTCTTTTTTTTCACTTCATTTTCAGTTGGTTGGATGTTCATTATACTCTAATTGGTTTAAGATGTTCTATTCATTGACATTTTTTTATATTGTTGTAACTTTTCTATATGCCCTTAAAAGTTGTGTCATGGAATGTGAGAGGATTACATTCGCCCATTAAGCGCCAGAGGGTTTTGACACACTTAGCAAAATTGGACGCAGACATTGCATGCATACAAGAATCTCATTTATCAGATGAGGAATCTGCAAAACTAAAAAGAGGATGGGTGGGAGAGGTCTTCTTCTCCTCGGGTGATGGTAAACGCAATGGAGTTGTTATTCTTTTTCGCAAATCCTTGTCTATTAAAATATTATCACATTGTCATGATCAAATAGGTAGCTGGGTGTTTGTTAACTTTATGTTAGAATATATTCCAGTTTCTCTATCGAATATTTATGCTCCTATGATTGGTGACCCTTCCTTTTGGACCTCTATATCCCAACAACTCACACATTGTTATGACGATAATTTTATTCTTACGGGTGACTGCAATGATACTTTTCTTCCTCTTTCACTTCCTGTTTTTAAAGAATATTTCACTCTTAATCAAACGGATGATTTAGCCTATCATACAATTTGGGACGCATTTAAAGCCTCAGCCAGAGATTTTATTATTCGCTTTGTTTCAAATAAACGTAAAAAAGAGCGACAAAAAACCAATGCTCTTCTTACCAAAATTACAAAACTAGAACATTCCTATTACTCCTCCAAATCAAAGGATTGTTTATCTGAACTTTTAAAAATCAAATTTCAATTTAATCAAGACACCACCAATAATGTATCTAATTATCTATTAAAATCGAGCGCGAAATTCTATGGCGGTCAAAATAAAGCTGGGAAATTATTGGCCAATTACTTACAAACCAAACATAATAAACTTACTATAGAATCTGTTTTTGGCTCTGATAATTCATTAAAATTTAAAGACGATGAAATTTTGAATGAATTTCTTCAATTTTACAAAACATTATATACTTCTGAAACCATATCATCTGACGATTCCATCTCTCACTTCATTTCAAAAATGTATTTTCCAATGCAATCTCATTTGGATCTCTCTTCTTTAGAACCTGATATTACCCAGAAAGAACTTCATGCTGCTCTTAAATTTCTTAAAAAAGATAAAGCCCCGGGACCGGACGGTTTTACTGTAGAATGTTTTTACTCATTTTGCCTCATTATTGATTCCCAAATTGCATACCCTTATCCTTTCCTTTTTACAGTCTGGAGGTTCTACTGGTTCCTTTTCTGATGCCCTTATCTGTCTCATTCCCAAAGATGGCAAGGACTCTCAACATTGCCAAAATTATAGACCTATTTCTCTGGTCAATATAGATTATAAGATTTTCTCGAAGGCCTTGGCACTACGACTAAAATCTCAGTTACCCGAGTTGTTAGGATCCGAACAATACGGCTTTGTTAAAGGAAGACTTATTACTGATAACACCTGTTTAATTTTTTATATTCCCTCCAAAGCTTCACATATATCTCACCCTTTGGCTGCCATTGCTTTGGATGCAGAAAAAGCATTCAATAGAGTTGAATGGTCTTATCTCTTTGGTACACTTAAATGGTTTGGCTTTGGCCCCAAAATTATTGCTTTAATATCTATCCTGTATTCCAACCCGAGAGCCGCTGTTACTGCGAATGGGAGTATTTCTTCCTATTTTAACCTCGCACGGGGAGTTAGGCAAGGATGTCTTCTCTCCCCATTTCTTTTAATATTGGTCTGGAACCTTTTTTACTCAGAATTCGACAAAACACAGAAATACATGGCTTCACCTTCCAAGACTGCGAAATTAAAATGGCAGCTTATGCTGATGACATTCTTTTATTTTTATCAAATCCCCAAACTTCCTTACCTGCTTTTTTGGATGAGGTGGAATCCTTTGCGTCAGTATCTGGCTACAAATTAAATAAAGATAAATGTGAAATTTTACCCTTGATGAAGTATACTTTTAGTGGTGATTTTATTGCCTCAGGATTCTCATGGAGTCCCCAATTTATTAAATATTTAGGTTTAAATTTTACCCCTTCTATTGCAGGAACAGTATCACGCTGTATGGAAAAATGTATTGATAGATTATCCTCCTTGACAGCAAAATGGCACCCCTTGTATTTATCCTGGTGGGGTCATTTAGATACCATTAAAATGATGCTTTCCCCCATAGTCTTATACACAATCTCTAACATCCCGTTATCGATTCCCCTCAAACACTTAAAAAAAATGTATTCTATTTTATCAGCTTTTCAATGGGTAAACAAGAAGTCACGTATGTCTATTCGTAAACTGACTCGTCCTAAATCAGAGGGGGGGACAAACTTTCCTGACTTTTCTTTATACCATAAATCTTTTATACTAGCCCAATCCTCACATTGGCTTTCAGATCCTTCTACAAGTTGCCCTCTCTGGACAAAGCTCGAACAGTCTTTTATTTCTCCTTTTTCCTTTCACGATTACTTATCCTTCACTCGCAAACCGCAATTTGTTTCTACTCCTATCCTTAAGTATACTTCGAAAATTATTCCTGCCCTTCTCTCATATCTTTTCTGGACTTTCCTATATGGCATAACACACACATTTTAATAAACAATAATCCTTTCTTTTGGAAATCTTGGTATTGTCGAGGGATAATATGGGTTCATCAATTATATCATCAGAATTCAATCATGCCCTTTACACAGGCGAGTGTTGCTTTAGGTCTCCCTTCCTCTTTTCAAACTAAATAGTCCCTTTTAGCACAGGTTATTCAATTTGCTTATATGCATTACATAATGACCCCTGTTGATGCATCTTCTACTCTCACTCATACAGATAACCTACGCTCTTTGTTACTTCGTAGTTCTAAGGCTTCTACCATTTATACATTTTTACACTCCTCACCTACTCCACGTGACAAAACTAAAATAGAGCTCTCCTGGGAAAAATATGTGGACATTTACTGGACTGTGGAGTTTTGGAACAAAATATGGCTTAAGCTTAGGAAGTCGTCTAGAGCTGCAAACACGACACAGACTCTCTTTTTGTATATAACAGACTCCTACTCACTCCCTCCACCCTTAATGAATACTGCTCCAATACCTCACATGCATGTTGGTCTTGTTCGTTATCATATGCTGATTTGTTTCATATGTTGTACTTGCAAATTTTCTCGAGATTTTTAGGACAAGGTTTGGTCACAACTCAATTTGATTTTTCACTCCAATCACTCCTTCTCTATTCTGCATATCTTTTTGGGTGGTTTATCTCCTATTGGGGAACACAACCACATGAATACAAGAATCATTGATTTATTGTTAGCAGTAGCCTTTCAGCGAATCACCAAGAATTGGAAAGATTTCACCAAACTTTCATATCAGGCATGGTGGTATGTTGTTTGTTATAATCATAGATTAAACACTACATTTGTATATCCACAACAACTAGCACCCAAACGTTTAGATTTGTGGGAACTGGTTATACTTTTCATAGACACTAGTGCCAGACGCCTTTCCTCTTCTACCCCTCTGCAGCAAGAAGTTGCTAAACCTCCATGACTTCCTCTTTGTTATTATATAGCTTTACGTATACTTCCCATACATTATAGTGTTTTACCAACTTTGTAATATTTTTCTTCTCATTTTTGCTGTGATTCATGATAAAGTTGTTTTCACAGTTTTTTTAATATTCCTTGTATGCTTTCCATTCCAACTGATATGTTCTGTATACTCTTATTATGTTATTGTTTTTTTACACTATTGTATGTCATTGTATTCTTTTATCTTAATAAAAATCTTTTTGAACTGAAAAGAAGTCTATGGGCCACATTATCAAGAACGGCGATATCATTATTGCTGCTTAAGCGGCAGGAAACAGCCACTAAAGCGGCGATAAGGGGCTTGATAATATGTCCTTGTGAATTCCCATAGAAGCTGAGGTTTGATGTCCTTCACACCAGAACCTGGGCTTCTATAGGAATTCACCAGGGCATATTATCAAGCCCCTTATCAGTGCTTTAGCGGCAGTTTCCTGCCGCTAAAGCTTGATAATATGGCTCTATGTCTTGTAAGTCAACACTGGCTTTTAAAAGGGAAAGGGGTTTATCATAAGAGCCTAAGTCCTTGACAAGGTTGACATCCTTCTTGGCCCAGGAGTCCGAGGAGGAAAATTGGTTGAGATTTTTGATATGTTTAATGTACCAGAACAAAGCCATGTCTGAATTAACATTTCATTGGTCAGTTTTTTATCGATATGTTTCAGGGCGCTTACGATGCTTTGAATGATAAGATGAGAAGGCTCTATGGCCAACAGAGTTGCATGGTTGATGGTTGAGGTAGAGCATAAAGTTAGTGGATGCATTAGTTGTGATTCAATGTGAAGCCTTAGGTAAGAGTTTGGTTTATTCTGCAGCAACCACCAGGACCCTTGTGCAGCTAAGAATGCAAGTTGGTATCTATGGAAGTCCGGAAGGTTTTAGCCCCCTTTGGATTTATTCAGCTTGACGTTGTCTAAAGACATCCTCATTTTCTTATTTTTCTAAAGGAAATCAGCAATCAGTTTGTCTATTGACCTAAAAAAAAAGTGGCTGAGAGATTAAATGGAAGCATGCATGATAAACAATTTATCAGGGGAGCAATCATCATTTTAATGGGTTCAATTCTTCCCCACCAGGTTATATATTTGGGGGACCAGGTGTCCCTGATTTTGGATAGTGTATTGTTTCGGTAATTGTCAACGGAGTCTTAAGGTTGTTGGTGAAGGATAGGCTGAGATATTGTATTGAGTGTGATTGTCATTTTAATCCTGAGTCCCTATTACCCAAGGTGTGTAATGAACAATTAGTGGGAAGAGCTCCGCTTTCTCTATGTTCAGTGAGTAACCGGAAACGGTGGAATATGTGGTCATTTCTGTCATGGTATCTGGAATAGCTCTGTCTGCAGCTTCTGTGACTATGAGAACATCATAAGCGCAGGCCGCAATACGTTTTGTACCACTTGACAAGGGTATTTCTTTAATGTTGGTGCTGGTCTAGCGGCACTATCACTACCAAGAGCAGCAAAAGTGATAAGGGGCATGCTTGATGTGCTCCCGGGGTTAGTTTGAATGGGTTAGAGAGATAGCTGCTAATCCTCACTCTAGCTTCTGGATTGGAGTATAGCGCCTTCCTCAAGCGGATGAAATTGTTAGGTAGACCATATTTTGCAGAGGCACATGCACGAAAATCCAGGAGACTTTGTCAAAGGCTTTCTCTGCATCTAGTGCTATGGCAGCCGTTGGTGACTTTGGGTTTTGTCCTTATCGATCACATGGCAGAACAGTCTTATGTTATCCACTGCTAGTCTCCCCTTTAGGAAGCCAGTTTCGGTCAGTTGAATGATTTTGTCAATGACCTCCTCCGGTCTACAGGCTTAAATGTTCGCGTACAATTTGCAATTGATACTAGTTAACTATATTGGTATATCATTTTTAGTGCCTATGTGATCTTTTCCTTTAGGAATAACCTCTATAGTAGCAGTTGTTGCAGTCCCAGATATGGTTTCTTCTTTGGCAAAATGTTCACATAGTGGTTTCAGTGGGTCTAGAAGGACATCATTAAATCATTTATAAAATTATCCAGAGCAGCTATCTGGTCCAGGGTCTGTCCCTGATTTGAGGTTCTGGATGGCCTCTATAATTTAAATCCTTTCAATTACTTTGTTGAGGGCAGTATAACAGTGCTTAATTTGAGCCAGTGGTTTCCGGTGCTCGGTACCTGCACTAAATTGCCAACACCAGCATTTGCCACATTCTGCCACCAGGTGGCACTGTCTCTTTAATTTAGACATGACCACACCACCGTTAATTATTAATTCAACATAGATTGAAAATTGCTATTACCTGCCACCCAATCCATTCTTATAACTTTGGGGGCCTCAAATAGTCAGAACTGTCACACTTATAGGAGTCTGATGGTTAGCAGTTGTGTTGTTACTATCACTGGTAGAGCTGGCAGGGGCAATGTGTGGTGCAAGCCGCACTGGCTTCTTGACAAGAGCCCTGACACCTATTTATGTACAAATTAGGCACTGCAGTATGGTCAGTTTGGTCCATGTGTGGAATGGGTATATTGTCCAGGTAATAATGGCAGTATTTGATAGAAATGTCTTTCTTTGAATTGTAGAGGGTGTAGTAGAAGCCTTGAAATGATTTAAGTATGCTTTCCGTAGACGTAAGTATTTCCCCTTTTAATTCCTGTTGGCATGGATCATGGACTTGCTTTTGGAATACTTAAGATAGTTTACTAAGTAATTTCCCGCCCTGTTTCTTGCACATTTTTTGGGCTTTGCTTATGTCAATCCATTGTGTGTGTTATGTATATTGCTGTGTACAAAGAGAGTGCAGGCTACTTTCAAAACTTCACCGCCCATTGGGGCAAGGCCCATGCTTCACCGCCCCTTGGGGCACAGCCCAATCTTCACCACCCCTTGGGGCACGGCCCATGCTTCACCGCCGCTCGGGGCACGGCCCATGCTTCACCGCCCCTTGGGGCACGGCCCATGCTTCACCGCCCCTTGGGGTGCGGCCCATGCCTCACCACCCCTGGGAGCAAGGGCCATGCTTCACCGCCCCTTGGGGCAAGGCCCCTGCTTCACCGCCCCTTGAGGTAAAGCCCATGCCTCACCACCCCTTGGAGCAAGGGCCATGCTTCACCGCCCCACCCCTTGGAGCAAGGGCCATGCTTCACCGCCCCTTGGGGCAAGGCCCATGCTTCACCGCCCCTTGAGGTAAGGCCCATGCCTCACCACCCCTTGGAGCAAGGGCCATGCTTCATCACCCCTTGGGGCAAGGCCCATACTTCACCGCCCCTTGGGGCACAGCCCATGCTTTACCACGCCCTGAGGCAAGGCCCATGCTTCACCACCCCCTGGGGGAAGGCCCATGCTTCACTGCCCCTTGGGGCAAGGCCCATGCTTCATCGCCCCTTGGGGTACGGCCCATGCCTCACCACCCCTTGGAGCAAGGGCCATGCTTCACCACGCCCTGAGGCAAGGCCCATGCTTCACCGCCCCTTGAGGCAAGGCCCAATGCTTCACTGCCCCTTGGGGCAAGGCCCGTGCTTTACCGTCCCTTGGGGCAAGGCCCAATGCTTCACCGCCCCATGGGGCACAGCCCATACTTCACCGCCCCTTGGGGCACAGCCCATGCTTCACCGCACCTTGGGGCACAGCCCAAGCTTCACCACGCCCTGAGGCAAGGCCCATGCTTCACCACCCCCTGGGGGAAAGCCCTTGCTCCCAGGGGTGGTGAGGCATGGGCCGTACCCCAAGGATGGTGAGGCAAGGCCCAAATGCTTAACCGCCCCTTGGGGCAAGGCCCATGCTTCACTGCCCCTTGGGGCCCCTTGGGGCAAGGCCCAACACTTCACCACCCCTTGGGGCAAGGCCAATGCTTCACCGCCCCTTGAGGCGCGGCCCATGCTTCATCGCCCCTTTGGGCGCGGCCCATGCTTCACCGCCCCTTGGGACATGGCCCATGCTACACCGCCACTTGGGGCTAGGCCCAATGCTTCACCGCCCCTTGAAGCAAGGCCCAACACTTCACTGCCTCTTGGGGCAAGGCCAATGCGTCAATGCCCATTGAGGCAAGGCCCATGCTTCACCACCCCTTGGGGCAAGACCCATGCTTGGCCGCCCCTTGGGGCAAGACCCATGCTTCACCGCCCCTTGGGGCAAAGCCCATGCTTCACCGCTCCTTGGTTCAAGGCTCATGCTTCACCGCCCCTTGGGACAAGGCCCATGCTTTACTGCCCCTTGAGGGGCGGCCCATGCTTCACCGCCCCTTGGGGCAAGTCCCATGCTTCACTGCCCCTTGGGGCCCCTTGGGGCAAGGCCCAACACTTCACCACCCCTTGGGGCAAGGCCAATGCTTCACCGCCCCTTGAGGCGCGGCCCATGCTTCCCCGCCCCTTTGGGCACGGCCCATGCTTCACCGCCCCTTGGGACAAGGCCCATGCTACTAATGTACACAAAATAAAATGCGCATATACCAGCTTCAGATCCATAGTACGCAGGTTGTACTTATATTCTGCTGTCGTTGCATCCGCTCCTTAATATACCTCGCCAACCATCTAGCTAGGCAAGACTGGGCTGTCCGGACCGGCCGGCAGTGTTTTTAGATGATTTTTATTTTCATTTTTACTTTATATCTTCTCTTAAGGATTAATAATTAATCCATCTATTTATCTTTCATTTTAAGTGTATAAATGAGCTGTCTCGCAGCCTGGCCAAGGCGATCTTCTGCGGAAGTCACTGAATATTGAATGTTTTTGTACTCTTTCCTGCATAAGTGCAGAAATAGAAAATTGATTACTTTCAATTGCTTGTTTTTATGTTTATAAGTGTTTGATCCAACTATTAAGTGGGTGAATCATTAAGCAATTTAGTTTGGATAGAGAGTAGGCTCTGTGTAAAATGTACATTGTGAATAATCGTCCATTAGCTCAAGTCTTACATCTGAGCATGGACAATGTGGCTACGAGCTTAAACTGGCAGCCATGAAATTAGGAGCTCTGGTTTCTAATCCTAGCTTCCCTCCCACTTAAAGAAACTGTGTGATTCTGAACACATCCCTTGATCTTCCTGTGCCATAGTTCCCTTATCCACCACAGTTCGGGATCACCTAAAAACAAGCTAACTCGATTGTTAAATATTGAAAAAGATAACACAGGAACGTCTGTTATCTAAACATATAGGGGCAGATATACAATAACTGGCGCATCCCCAGGGATGCGCCAGTTATTGTGCGCCGCAGCTCCGCCACCCATGATGCGCCGCATTTACAATGCGGCGCACCATGGGGCAAAAACGGCACAGATGCGTGACGCATCTGTGCCATAAAGGTGGCGCATTGCTGGAGTTGCGTCGCAAGCGCGACGCACCTCCAGCAATGCTCTGGGGGGCCCTATTCTTACAATGCTGCATCAAGCCTTATGCCTGCTTCAAGCAGGCGCAGGGTTTTGACGCATTATTGGCCTAAAAGTGCCTGCATGAAATCTTGTAGATTTCACGCAGGCACTTTTGCGAGGCGCACCTGCCCCAGAACGCCCACCCTGCGCCAGAACACCCACAGGTGGCGCAGGGCTTTACAACGTGACGCATCTGCCTAGATGCGTCACGTTGTAAATGGGTCGCAGGGATGCGCCACGTTTACGCCGCTGTTGCGTGACGCAACGGCGGCATAAACATGGCGCAAGTCCGACATAAATCTGCCCCTTAATATTCCTTTAAGTAAGTACTTGTTTCCTGATATTAATGCAATCAAAGCATCACAATTTCATGACCACAATATCTCCAATCAGTCCAACCCAAATCATCGGGAGTTTTTATTAATCATGCAATGGAATCACTTGGTTTATGAAGAAAGGCTTCTCGTTTTATTTATATTCCTTTTGCAGATAAATATACACGCTCAGCCCTGGGCTGACTCCATTGCATGATTAATGACAACTCCCGATGATTTGGGTTGGACTCATTGGAGATATTGTGGTCATGAAATTGTGATGTTTTGATTTTATTAACCTCATTGCTGCTGGCGACGTCCAGCGGACGTCGCATGCACTACCTCGTTAGTGTTGCGCACGTCCGTTGGACGTCGTGGCCCCGCCCGCGCAATAGATCGTTCCGCACTAGCGCGGAACGTTCAGCGCAGTAAAGGGGTTAACATTAGGAAACAAGTACTCACTTGAAGAAATGTTATATCTTTGGATAACAGACATTCCTTTGTTATCTTTTTCAATAGGCCCTTTTTGTGGTGATTTTTTAGGCACTAGGATCACAACCAATTGAGCGTGCAATTCTCAGATTACTAAAAAATACGGATAAGCACTAGTGCAATGGTTGGACAGCCTTATTGCCTCTTTAATTTCTTGAACCCATTGTTAAATACTATAAAAATCTTCACAGTCATATATGTCTGATATCCCCTAAAGTGATCAGATTCCTTAACCTGCCCCGACAAGAAGCGCTTCGAAACAGGTTTACCCTAAAGATCTGAATCCTAAAATTCTCCTTGCTAGCACCTCCTGTTAGTTCAAATGTAAAGACTGTCCTGTCCTCCAGCTCAGAACACATATGTAGTGCTAGCCATAGGCTAAAGATTAAACTGAAGGCCCGATTCACAGAAGTCTCTGACAATTCCCATTGCGGTGATTCTGTCACAAGTACGTAGACTCCTCCACAACTGTGGGTCTACTGCACCGAGTGTGGAGGCTCTATGTGAATCAGGCCCAAAGTTTAGACCTGAAGTCTAGCTATAGACCTGAAGTCTAACTTTAGACCTGAACTAAGACAAGTGAAAATGTAAACTCCAGGTCTAAAGTTAGACTTTAGGTCTAAACTTAGACTTCAGATGCAAACTTTAGACTTTATGGCCCACATGCATCAAGCATTTTTGTAGTCGCAAACGGTGCGATTCCTTAAAATCGGCCGTTTGCGAATGCAAAAGTGCTTTTTGGGATGCATGAAGCAATTTTAGAATTCGTAACATTTTTGCGAGTTCTAAAATTGCGGGTGCTTTTAAGAAGTCGCAGATGTGCGATTTCTTAAAAGCAATGCATCATTAGTTTTACAAGTGCAAATTCGCAATTAGGGTGCCAAATTTACCGAGTGGTTGAACCACTCGGTAAATTTGGAAAAAGTGTTTAAAATGCATAAAATGTTTTTTTTTCAACATTCATGTTTCACACACACATGTCCTTAGGACATGTGTGTGTGAAACATGATGCGAAAAATACATTTCAGGGGTGCATGGGGGGTCCTTTGGACCCCCCCTGCACCCATGAAATTTTCAAAGTGCCACTCGCAATTTGCTGATGCCTTCCCATTCACTCCTATGGGCCTTTTGGCCCATAGGAATCAATGGGAATTGCGAAAAGTAACTAAAGAATTCGGTATTCATTTGGGATTCGGTAAAAATTGCGATTTTTACCGAATCACAAATGAATACCGAAAATAATGATGCATAGCATTTTGCACTTCTTAATTTGCGATTCCTTATTTTTCGCAAATTAGGAAGTGCAAAATGTAACAATGATGCATGTGGGCCACTGTCTCTAAACTGTAGGTGTAAAATTAGACTTTAGGTCTAAACTTAGACTTCAGGTCTAAAGTTAAACTTAAGGTCTATAGTTAGACTTTAGGTCTAAACCAAAACTTTAGGTGTAAAATTAGACTTTAGATCTTATCTGAGATTTCAGATCTAAACTTAAATTTCAGGTCTAAACTTAAACTTAAGTCTACAATTAGACTTTAGGTCTAAACTTAGACTTCAGGTCTAAAGTTAAACTTAAGGTCTATAGTTAGACTTTAGGTCTAAACCAAAACTTTAGGTGTAAAATTAGACTTTAGATCTTATCTGAGATTTCAGATTTAAACTTAAATTTCAGGTCTAAACTTAGACTTTCAGTCTAAACTTAGACTTTAGGTCTAAAGATAGACATTAGGTCTAAACTTAAACTTCAGGTCTAAAGTTAGACTTCAGATCTAAACTTAAACTTCAGGTTTAAAGTTAGACTTTAGATCTAAACTTAGACTTCAGGTCCTAAGTTAGACTTTATGTCTAAACTTAAGTGCAGGTCTAAAATTAGACTTTAGGTCTAAACGTAGACTTTAGGTCTAAAGTTAGAGTTTAGGTCTTAACTTAGAATTTAGGTCTAAACTTAGACTTCAGGTCTAAGTTTACCTTTGTGAATTGGGCCCGGTGTGTGTGACGGGTTGTGAAAACATTAAAGGCGGCTCTGTACCAGTCCTCTCGAAGTGATAGTCAGGCTTTCGCAGATCAATGTTCTTTTTCAGTTACATTTTGGAGAGTGACCATGATGTCACACTATTGGCACATTCTCTCATGTGGCCTCTGCTGCATTCCTCGTGTTTGTGGTGAATCTTGCATCTAGTCCACTTGCCATCACTGGGAAGGTGCATGTTATTGATTCAATCATTTCCTGGCAGATGCTCTTCGCGGTGATTACATCAGCTGCCGCTGCTGTATGCGGTCTGCATGCCTTTCAAGAGGCTTCCCTGAAAGGGGATACCTGGCAAGATGCTGAGCTGACAGATGCACAGAAAGATGATCAATTACATGATAAATGGAGCATGACATGGTATGAGATGGGAGGCTGGTGTTGACTACAGCCCTGTGGGTGCTCTGTCTGGGAGGAGGGCTGTGGACGCAGTTATCACTTCAGACGGAGACTGGTGTGTGACAGGAGGGAGGGAGAGAGAGGGAAGGAAGAAGGGAGGGAGGGGAGAGGGAAGGAAGAAGGGAGGGAGGGGAGAGGGAAGGGACGGAGGAAGTAAAGAAGGAGATGCGACGATAGGATGCGAGAGGACGGAGAAAGGAGGGAAGGAAGGTCGGTCCATTCTTTCTTGCAGGAGATGGGTTTTGGGCTTTCTTCCAGCGGGAAACATCCATAACAACGCGGGCATTACTCCGCACTGCTAATACAACGCTGCTATTACAACGCAAGTCGTTACAACGACTTGCGCTGAAGGGCGCTGTAGGATAAGGAATAGTTTAATTTTCTATCCAACACCTTCCCTACTGTCAACGTGGGCTGGAGTTGGAATAGAAAATTAAACTATTCCACTATCAAGCGCACCCCAACGCAAGTCGTTGTAACGACTTGCGTTGTAATGGCATGCGGGGTAAAAGCCCGCGTTGTAATGCCGTACAACCCTTCCAGCACAGCTCTCAGGAGCCGAACACTGCTGAGCAAGTTTTATCTTTAACAAACCATCACCTTTGCAGCACTGCCAGATTTCCCAAGTCCATAGCTGATGTGCTGCTTCAGTCCAGGTTTTTTCTTTGAATTCTGGGAGTTGTAGTACTGTTTATTCCATTATAAAAGAGCACTACAAGTCCAGGGTTTGTGAGCACCAGCTCCCTGTACTATTGTTAGTATTACACTCTCTGGCCTGATGGAGTTGTTTATGCCACTTGGTTTTTCTTCGATTTGTGGCCCTTCAGAGAGACACCAGTTGCTTTCACATGATGTTCAGAAATGTAATGCAACTTTGGACCAGATGTAGGTAAATGCATGTTTGCGATTCCTTAATAGCGATTTTTAGGGAATTGCTATCAAGGAATCGCAAAATGCCATGTAGGTAGAAATTGCAATATTTTTTGCGATTCCTTAATATTCCTTAATTGTGATTCGCAATTAAGGAATGCCTTCCCATTCATTCCTATGGGCCCAGAGGCCCATAGGAATGAATACGAATTGCACCCGCAATTTGCGAGTCACCAAGATGCACTCGCAAATTGCGGGAGCAATTTTAAGGGTGCCAGGGTTCCAAAAGGACACCCTGTTGCACCCCTGAAATGTGAATGTGTGCACATGTGGAACACATACATGCCCTAAGGGCATGAATGTGTGCCACATGGCACTTACAAAAAAGCAAAAAAGAAATTTTGTAAGGGAAATCGCTAATTACCACCAACTTGAAGTTGGAGATAATTAGCAATTCCTTAAGGCTAAAGTGCACTTTCTTTTGTGCTACTTACATTGCATTTAAGGAATCGCAATTTGCGATTCCTTAAAAACAAGAGCAAAATAAGGAATCACAATTTTGCGATTCCTTATTTTGCTAGTAGGTTTCAACTTACCCACAAGCTCGCTTCTGCGAATTTCAGCGTTAGCGCTCGCTATTTGGCCACCTACATCTGGCCCTTAGTAGCTACAGGAAAGAGACGCCCTTAGCAGCCTCAATGAGAGATAAAGGTGCAACCATTGCATGCAGCAACTGGCACAATACTTATTCAGCCCTCCCTTGTTGCATTTGGCTCTTGGGTGGCCCACTCTGCAAGATGCAAGCTTCAGATGGCTTTGGGAAAGGCAAACCCTGCCTGCTACACCTGGCTAAATGATGCACGCTGAGCCTGTGGGGTTTCTGTGAGTGACAAAAATTGTATGTTGTGCCTCTTATGTGGCTAAAGACTGCGCGCCAAACATATCACGTTTCTATTCACTGAATTTAGATTGTGCTGGCTGGTCAGTCTCCTTCGATTGTGCACGTGATATCCATAAAACCCAGACTGAAACCTTTGAAGACAGACCTTTCTCAGTGCTTGCGGCCAATGGAGCAAACTCCACAGCAGCCCTCATTCTCCTGGACATCTCTGTAGTATTTAACATGGCCTCATATCCCATCCTACTCCGGGCCCTGGATGAGACTGGCATCCAAGAACCCACTGTCCGCTGTCTCTGCTCCTTCTTAACAGATAAAACACAAGCTGTCAGCCCGGCACCTTACTCCTCGAAAGCCCGTTTACTAATCTGCCGTGTGCCTTCAATGCATACATTATCCCTCTGGCTAATGTCATCCGCTCACACGACATCAACATCTTGCCCTACGCAGATGTCACACAACTCATGCCCTCTCTCTCCCAACACATGAAACAAGTTTACCGCCTGCATGACCGAAGTCGCTAACTGGATGAAAGCACCAGTCTCAAGCTCAACACCGATAAGACTGTAGTAATTATCATCTGAAAGAACACCTCACCATGGGTCTCCGACTGGTGGTCGGTCGAACTCAGACCCATACTCACACGCACATCCAGACCCACGCGAGGAATCTTGTAACAATCATTGACAGCAAACAGGACATGACCACACAAGTCAACAACGTCACTGCGTCCTGCTTCCCCACCCTGAAGCTGCTGAGGAACATCTTTAAATGGCCCCTAAGCAACATTAGAAAAACGGTCACTCACGCCCTAGTCGCCAGCAAAATGGACTATGGTAACACCCTCTATGCTGGAATCACCAAGCACCTCACCGGAAGACTACAAACTATCCATAGCTCGGCAGCCAGACTCATCCTCAACCTCCCACAGAGAAATCACACCACACCACACCTCAGAGATCTACACTGGATCCTGATACACAAACCTGCTCAATTCAAACTCCTCACACACACATCCAAGGCACAACACAACTCAGGCCCCAGCTATCTGAACAGTCGCATCTCCTTCCACCAAACACCCAGGCATCTCCGCTTTGCAGGACCCCTATTCGCACACATTAACAGCGGGTTCCACCAAGGTGGTATAAATTATTCCTAGCTGCACCCTTCTGTCTTTGATAAGACAGAAGGGTGCAGCTAGGAATAAGACAGAAGGGTGCAGCTAGGAATAATTTATACCACCTTGGTGGAACCCGCTGTTAATCCTGTACAGTAATAACTCATCACAGGTGTTGTGTGATAGGCAGGCAGTCCAATTCCATCACTACTTCCGCCTGTCCACTGGTATTTAAATGAATAGGACTGGTCTTCTATGTGTTCCAAATTTCTTTATTGAACAGTTTATGTTTCAATTCATTTTGAGTCTATTTGTCATGTAAAAAGTTATGTTGGTGTCATGAATTTTGAGCATCTTCTTTAAACTTTTGTACACTTGTATATATTGTGCACACAACTGTATGTTATTGATTCGACTTTTTGACAGTGTTTCCCTTGTAGTCATGTGGATGAACTAATGAAACTTTAGCATAAATGAAAATAAACATTTTTGTAAAACAAAACGTCTGTCTCACGCAGCACAAATTGGCTGGGTGTGTACTAATTCAATAGAAAAGAAACCTGACTAGCCATTTTTTGTTCTGTTTATCAATTGTTGAGGTCCAGGCTAGCCAGTGACAGGATCCAATACCTTCCTTTGTGCATAGAATAAATCATACATTCACCCCCAGTCAAGAGATCTGGGTTAAATCCATCCCGAAATGCTCCTGAGATGCTTGTTTCCAGTCCAGGGAGGGCCTGACCTGGCAGTTTGGGCTGGACTGTTCCCATTGGGCCCAGGGGCAAGACTGATTTGCATATGACTGGGTCCAAACTGCAATGGCATGGTGATGAAACAAATGATCGTTTTAGGCTCAGATCTCTGTACTGGGGTGAATGTATGACATGGTTCTGCATTCTGTCCATCAATTGTTCTGTTTTGCATTTGTCATCCCGAGTGGGACGGGTATGCCCAGACGTGGGTCCTGTGCTCTCCATTCCACTGGAGTCAAGCTATCCTTGCTGATGAGGGCTGAAAGCCCGAAACCGGGCCTAGGATGCTTGTTTCCAGTCCAGGGAGGACCTGACCTGGCAGTTCGGGCTGGACTGTTCCCATTGGGTGAAGTTTCAAGACTGATTTGCATATGGCTGGGTCCAAGCTGGAATGGCATGGTGAGCAAAATAACGATAGATTTAGACCCAGATCTCTGTAATGGGGTGAATGTATGACATTGTTCTGAATTCTGTTAATCAGTTGTTCTTTTTGCATTTGGCAGGAGGAAAGAGCAGCAGGAGGCAGTGGAGAGGCTCACAAGGGAGGCTTCAATAGAGCGGGTGGAGGAAGAAGCACAGGGGCAAGAAAACTAGCACTCATGAGAACATATAATAAAAATGTCAAATAGAAGAAATAGTACCTTAATCACAGCGCGAGCAGAGGAAGAAAAATAATTACGTTTAATCAATCTGTACTTGATCCACGCTACACACAAAAAGCAGAAAGCGGTGCAGGAAGTGATGTGTTGTGAATGCTGGTGAATTAGAAGGCAGCAAAGAAGAGTGATTATGATACCAATGAATGGTAAGTAATGGGTGGGCTAGAAACTCTTTTAAACACAAGAGATTGTCACCATAGCGACAGCGCGTGCACACTGTATTTAGGCTCAACCTAAAACGTCTACAGGAACTTTAGGCAGGGAAATGCCAACTTTCTTAAAGGGGTATTTTCAAAATAGTAATTTAAAATCCAACTATACCATTAAAGAGGAGTTTAAATCACAATTAAGATGAGTGGAAGATTTTTTTTTCTAGCTGCTTCAAACTGAATTTAGGATTTATTGAATGTAATAAGGTAAAGCAGTGTCAGTCTATGGGAGGCCCACTTTGCCCGGGTGAAATACGACTTTGGAGGTTTTAGATTATCTTGACCTGTAAAACATTACATACACGTGCACTACTTGTAAAATGCCATGCACCCTGCCATATGAAGCAGGCCGAAATATCATTTTAAAACTGCACTGCAGGCTCCAAAGCAGGTCTGAGACATGATTTAAGGAACTACTTTAGTGGGCGGCACAATGCGTGCTCTAACCCTCTATTGGCACTCAATTTACAGACCCGTGGTATACATTGTCCCATAGTGTTATGAGCCCTAATGTACCCCAATATAAGCCAAGGTTGCTGCACGGTCTTTTACCCACATTTGTCCTACCTTGCTCTATATACCGGCTCTGGCGCTGACCTTTTACCTAGTTAGGTGCCGAATAAATGTTGTGTTGTTTTCTTTGAAAACTAGCCTAATGTTTTATGCATGAGGATACTTAGTATCACAACAGGAATACCACCTTCTGCATAATAAATCTGTACAAAAGTCACCACTATTGTCATCCTTGAATGACATGCCCACAGTACCATAACACATCTAGGTAGAACCCATGAGGGTACGTTTCCGGTATATAAGTACCACATCTTCGCTGGGCAAACCAGAGGAGAAGCTTCCATGCTGATACAAGACTCCGAAGTCCCTGCAAGCAGACACTCCAGCACGTAGTGGTCTGACATCCCTTGCAGGGTGTCCAACTCAAGACCAAGACGGAGTCCTTCATTCTCTCCCATCAGGTAATGGGGTTGGCTCTTTCCGAGGGGTGTTCTTGGCTCTACACCTACATATATGCTTGGTACACTTAGGAACACTTAGCTAGGGTTTGCATAGTAAGAGTACTCAGGATTAATGCCATTTATCTATATGCCTGCATATATTCACTCTCTCTTTTAGCACCATGGTAGAATTCTACCTTTTATTTACTCTGTTGGTGCTTGTAATCATATCTAAATATCTGTTTCTGCCTAATGATTGTCGCAGCACAAGTATTTAATACTAGAATGACAACGGTTCAATAAATGCTTATTTAAGACGTCCCCACCATTTATTCTGTGTATCTCTCTGAGACCAAATGAGCACGAGTGACTACGCGAAAAGTCCTGTACTGCTTCCATGATCCCTGAGGGGTCAGGGTTGTCATATTCGATAGTTGCCGGAAACTATTCGCTCCTTGGTAAGGTTGTGGGGCTTATAGTGGCACCGTGAGCTAGCTAGTCTACAGACTAACATATGCTTTGGTGGTGTCTGGAATCAGCCTGGACACCAATCCCTTAGTTTATACTAAACGCGCAAATCCTATACAGATTTGTAGGAACTAAACAAAAATATACTAGTGACATTTAAGTAATTTGTATTTGCCAATCATGTATATGTTAATTTTGCTATGTTTAAGGGAAGTATGCACGCACATTACCACTGTTTAGCAGGAGTAACGTTCACACAATAAAAACTCAGGCTCAGCAGCAAAAAACTAAAATCTTGGTGACCTTTCAGAAAGTTCACATTTCCAACAGTGTTTGGATTTCTAGCCACACTACATCCCATGAGTAGGTCTTGGACTGCTGTGCTTCGTTGCCATGAGAGAGACAAGTGCAACAATAGTGTATATTGTTACCAGTAAATAGACAATTGCCGACTCATTACTTGTGCAGGACTCGCAGTCTTCGCAACTTATAGCCCAGTTTCTTACACTGCCCCTCAGGAAAGTCAGCATCAAGATGTGCCATAAAATACCACCTCACACACCACTGCTGTGCTTACACCCAGACCATGTGAGCATAAACTACCTCCCTGCACATCTAAATCTCACATCTCATCCACACAGCACTCACTAGAACACACGTACCAGCAAAAGGAAATTCACAGACCAGAAACGGCACATATCAGAGGTGGCACTGGCAGGCACAGACCACATGCACATATCAGAGGTGGCACTCTCAGTCACAGACCACATGCACATATCGAAGGTGGCACTCGCAGTCACATAGCACATGCACATATCAGAGATGGTACAGACCACATGCACATATCAGAGTTGGCACTCCTAGTCACAGGCCAGAAAAGGCATATATCAGCAGCGGCACTCTCACTCTCAGACCAGAAAAGGGACATATCAGGGGTGGCACTCGCAGTCACAGACTACATGTATATATCAGCAGTGGCATTCGCAGTCACAGACCACATGCACATGTCGTCGGTGGCACTTGCAGTCACAGACCACATGCATATATCAATCAATCAATCAATCAATCAAAGCATTTGTAAAGCGCTCTACTCACCCGTGAGGGTCTCAAGGCGCTAAGGGATGGGAGAAAAACTGCTGCTGTTCGAAGAGCCAGGTCTTGAGGAGTCCACTGAAGGTCAGTAGGTCTTGTTCTGCCGTAGGCGGATGGGGAGGGTGTTCCATGTCTTAGCGGCCAGGTGGGAGAATGATCTGCCGCCGGCGGTCACTCTTCTGATGTCAGTTGGGGCACTCACAGTCACAGACCACATGGACATATCAGAGGTGACACTCATAGTCACAGACCACATGCACATATCAGAGGTGGCACTCTCAGTCATAGACCACATGCGCATGTCAGCAGTGGCACTCGCAGTCAGAGACCACATGCATATATCAGAGTTGGCTTCTCAGTCACAGGCCAGAAAAGGGACATATCAAGGGGGGCACTCGCAGTCACAGACCACATGTGCATATCAGAGGTGGCACTTGCAGTCACAGACCACATGCACATATCAGAGGTGGCACTCGCAGTCACAGACCACATGCACTTATCAGTGGTGGCACTCGCAGTCACAGACAAGAAAAGGCACATATCAGCTGTGGCACTCGAAGTCACAGACCAGAAAAGGCACATATCAGCTGTGGCACTCGAAGTCACAGACCACATGCACATATCAGAGGTGGCACTCGCAGTCACAGACCACATGCACATATCAGAGGTGGCTACTCAGTCACAGACCGCATGCACATATCAGAGGTGGCACTCGCAGTCACAGACCACATGCACATATCAGAGGTGACACTCTCAGTCATAGACCACATATCAGCAGTGGCACTCACAGTCACAGCTACATGCACATATCAGAGGTGGCTTCTCAGTCACAGGCCAGAAAAGGCACATATCAGAGGGGGCACTCGCAGTCACAGACCACATGTGCATCAAAGAGGTGGCACTTGCAGTTACAGACCACATGCACATATCAGAGGTGGCACTCGTAGTCACAGACCACATGCACATATCAGCGGTGGCACTTGCAGTCACAGACCACATGCACATATCAGCGGTGGCACTTGCAGTCACAGACCACATGCACATATCAGTGGTGGCACTCGCAGTCACATACCAGAAAACTAACATATCAGGGGTGGCTTCTCAGTCACAGCCCAGAAAAGGCACATATCAGAGGGGGCACTCGCAGTCACAGACTACATGTGCATATCAGAGGAGGCACTAGCAGTCACAGATCACATGCACATATCATGGGTGGCACTCGCAGTCACAGACCACATGCACCTATCAGCGGTGGCACTCGCAGTCACAGAAAACATGCACATATCAGTGGTGGCACTCGCAGTCACAGACCAGAAAAGGTACATATCAGCGGTGGCATTCGCAGTCACAGACCAGAAAAGGCACATATCAGCGGTTGCAGTCGGAGTCACAGACCGCATGCACATATCAGAGGTGGCACTCTCAGTCACAGACTGCATGCACATATCAGAGGTGGCACTCGCAGTCACAGACCTCATGCACATATCATCAGTGGCACTCTCAGTCACAGACCACATGCACATATCAGAGATGGCACACACAGTCACAGACCACATGCACATATCAGTGGTGGCACTCGCAGTCACAGACCAGAAACGGTACATATCAATGGTGGCATTCGCAGTCATAGACCAGAAAAGGCACATATCAGCGGTTGCAGTTGGAGGGGGCGTGGCTTAGCACGCAATGGAGGAAGACGTGCTCGGGTAGAGCTCCTGCTTGAGCTCCCCTACCCCGGGCCATTTCTCCGGCTAATATTATCCTGCTTGGCCTGTAACTGCTGGCGGGACTGCCCGCAAACCTTGACAGCATCTGGGCCGAATTTGGTGAGGATCGGCTGCGGGGCTCCGCACCGAGGCTGGCGGCGACAACACAGCCGACCTGACTGCGCCAAGACCGGGTGCAAAATTACGCCAGGCCGCGGCTTCTCGCGGACTACCAGGCCTCACACTGCGGCCCATCGGAGACGGCCCGACTGCTACTGGGCGCGGACGAAGAAGGGCGCAACGACCCCCGCTGAGGTGCGACCGATAGCCCCACACACCGGGCCCTGGAGATTATAGGTGAGGGCGACGGCGAGCCAGGGGCGGCCAGAATTCGACGCGGATCGGGACGGACCTGCGGGGGCACGGACGAGTGGGGGCGAGCACCCGCCTACTGCAGACGCGGCCTGGGCTGCGACACGGGAGTGGCGCAGAGGCGCTGTCAGATGAGTGGAGCCTTCTTCCTTCTGCCCCCCCGATGCTGCATGCTACCCCACGCCGGCACCACAGGCAAGGGACCCCGGAGCTGGCAGGCCCTCACAGCGACGCAGTGAGTACCCGGACCGGGGAATCCCCCTCCCCCCCATCATAGAGGGGGCTACAAGCGGAGGGCTACGGAGACACTGCCGGGGCACGACCGCCTACGGTGGCCGCCTGAGCTCCCACACGCCTGCAACAACACTACCCCGGGAGGCGCCCTAGCAGCAATACTTGCCCTGGGGACGGCAGGGGTCTCCCGCTCTCCAGGACTGGACTGGCGCCCCGTCCTCCTGCGGCCTGCGACCAGCTGCGCCGCAGACCCCAGGCGCCTGACTGTGGCGCACGCTACGGAACCGCCGTGTGAGGGCTGAGGGAGTGAGTGCACCCACGAGGCTCCTACACCACGCCAAAGGGAGGCGGCATTGGTGGACTGATATCGTGGACGATGCCCTGACTGCCGGTTTTGCCTGATACGACACAACTGCCAGCCTCGCTACTGATACCGCCTGTGAGCACTGCTTGCCCCATGTCTGGAGGGGTAATGACACGCACCGGAACGGGGAGTGCATCGGTGAAGGGTAAGACGACGAAAATGACCTCCAAGATGGACGCCGACCACGTGGCGTCGAGGCTGGACACGGTACTGGCGGCTATGGAGAGGATGGAAGAGTCCCTACAGCAGACACGCACCTCCTTGGAAACCAAAATCGACAGCGTGGCAATAGACCTGACTCATCTCCGGGCAGACCACAAGAAACTGCAGGAACGCACCACAACGCTGGAAGGCAAGATGGCGTCGCTGGAACCGACGGTGACCCAGTCGGACAAACACATACAAGACCTCCTTAACCGCGTGGAATTCTTGGAAGACCGTGCGGAGGATGCAGAAGGGCGGGCGAGGAGAAACAACATCCGCCTGGTGGGTATCCCGGAGAAATGGGAAGGGATGGACCCTACGCAAAGAGTGGAGGATTGGCTGCGAGAGCTGCTGCCGGACGACACACTGTCGCCCCACTTTGTGGTGGAACGTGCCCACCGAGTGCCAACGAAACCCCTCTCTGCTGGCGCGAACCCCAGGCCTATCATCCTGCGAGTCCTGAACTACAGGGACCGAGACGCAATCTTGCGGGAGGCCAGGAAGCTGGGCGAGGTCAGAATCGACAACGCCACGGTCATGTTCTTCCCAGACTACACTGTGCTAGTGCAAAGACAAAGACACTCCCTTTTGGAGGTGAAAAGACGGCTACGGCAAGCTGGACTTACATACTCACTGCTCTTCCCTGCCAAGCTGCGGGTGGTGGCGAAGGACAAGACCCACTTTTTCATGAACCCCGACGAAGTTGAGGCCTGGCTTGATGAGAACATGCCGGACGTGCCCAGGAGAGCACAGGGGACTGCTACCATGGAACGCGCACGGGGAACGAGACGACGCCGCAGGCGCAGGGCTCCCACGCCTCCCCGAGCCCGAGAGTCACCGGCGCACTCCCCGTCTACACACGAGATGCTACAAGGACAACGAAACGCTCTCCGCAGTGTAGTGGAAATCAGCGGCACTCCGGCACTGTCCCCTGCCCCGAATGCCAGCCCGACGCCTCTCCAGAGCGATGATGAGGCAATCTATGGCTTGTCGGACTCCCAACGCACGGATGATCTTCCAGACGTCACTCCTCAAACTGCTGACTTATTTGGCTGACCAGATCCGAGTGGATTCCTCTTTCAACACATCCAGACGACCATGACTACATGGGCACTTCATGGACACCCCTACACAAGCAGCATCCTATGCGGCTATACACTGCTAGACCTCGATCGCCCTGGAACTCTGGACTCCAACCAGGTACTGTGATTTCTGTATGTATGCGGCCAGACCGCCCATTGCCACGACATAGACACCTGCTCTGTAACATTGTCCATGCCAACTGCCACTGCTTGGGCCGCCCGGAGAAGGTAGCTCCCCTCCCGGACGCCTCGCTCCCTCCACTTGACGACTGGAACGATGCTAGTTTTGCACTGCGAGACTGGGCCCATGTGCCAGCCAGGCAGCAACGGCCTCTTTGCCCAGCCCGGGAGGGAGACCACGCACCCTACGGACTCCATTGTATTTCCTATTGTTCTAGCATACACCACATGATACCCCCTAGAACTGTATAGTTTACGAGCTCATTTGGACGGCGACATGTTGTGTAGCCGACCTTTTGGCATTTTAAGTTGTGTTGCCATGTTGTGGCTGAATGTTTCCCCCCCTCCCCCTACCCTTTTCCACCACTGGAGATCACTACATTATGTACTGAGCTCTTTGAGCAGCATTGAACTGGGGGCGGGACCCGGGGCCCGGCGGGATGCACTGCTTGTGAAACTGACTCACGGGGGGGTTGGAGGGACTTGCGTAAACGGAAGCTATGGCTGAGATAAGAATATGTACTTGGAACATCAGGGGAATGCACACACTGGCTAGGCGTTATCAGATTCACTCATACCTAAAACGACACAAGATAGGCATCGCACTGCTGCAGGAAACGCACTTGAACACGACAGAGGTCCTAGCACTACACCGCAAACGGCGCGGACAACTCTATGCCACAACCTACTCCTCATATGCCCGCGGCGCACTGATATGGGTCCGACCGGGTATCCCCTGGACAGTTACAGACTCTATGATAGATCAGGAGGGGAGGTTTGTTGCGGTACAGGGCAGGCTAGACGGACAACAGGTGGTGCTGGTATCACTGTATGCCCCAAACACTGATCAGGGGAACTTCCTGGCGCACCTTTCCACGATGATGGCAACCTGGCATGCAGCCCCTTGGCTATTGGGTGGTGACTACAATTGTACACTAGACATAACATTGGACCGCTCCTCTCCACCCCCCATGGGTGCACCGACACGCGGTGCCACGAAGGCGCTGCTGGAGTGGGCAGAGCAGTGGGGACTCCACGATGTTTGGAGATCGCACAACCCTGGGACACGGGTCTACTCCTATTACTCTGGCGCCCATGACTTGCATGTCCGCCTAGATAGATTTATGGCGTCCACTGAACTCCTACCCCTTGTGACCGATACGCTGTACATGGGCCGCACGCACTCAGATCACAACCCACACTTCTTAACTATAGCTTGGAACCGTCCTCGCCCTCCCATACCCACCTGGCGATTACAGCCAGCGCTCCTGCTCGACGCGGCCTTCCGAGATTCTCTCCTTACACGCACTTCCCAGTACTTTGAAGACAATACGGGCACGGCATCTACCCCCCAGGTGGAGTGGGATGCCTTCAAGGTTGTGATCCGGGGACACTGCCTGAGGACACAGGGCCAAATGAGACAACAACTGGAAAGTGATCTGACCAGACTTGAATCCGACTTGCTTGACAGGGAGGGGGAGGCCATTGACGGCAGTGCTGACTCGCTGCAGGGGGCGCGCGTGGAACACGCGTGCCTGCTGGAGCGACTCCGCGACATTAACTATGCGGAGCATTCGGCGAGGACACATCACCTGAGGGATAGACCTGGTAAGCTGCTGGCCTGGCTGATCTCACAGGAGACCCGCTCGGCCCCAGTGGTAGCAATTCACGTGGATGGAGAGGGCCTATTATACTCGCAACACCAGATTCATGACGCATTCACCGGTCATTATGATGCACTTTGCCGTTCTCGCCTACAACGCACACGCCTGGACATTACTGACTACCTCTCCCCTCTGGTGATGCCACAGCTAACCGCTGCACAACAGGACGATCTGGGAGCCTCGCTTGAACCTGATGAGGTGCGCGAAGCAATATTTAACCTATCTAATGGCAAATCCCCAGGCCCAGACGGGCTCCCGGCCGAATTTTATAAGGCAGGCTCGGACATACTTATCCCAGAACTTCTGAGAATGTACGCTGCAGCGACGGAGGACGCAGCCTTGCCCTCAACACTGAATGAGGCGACCCTGATCTCCATCCCCAAACCTGACAAGGACTGCACACGGGTGGGCTCTTATCGCCCCCTGGCACTCCTAAATACGGACTACAAAATATTGGCCTCCACACTCGCCCGGAGACTGGCCCCTCACGTGCCCCGACTAGTGCATCAGGACCAGAACGGCTTTGTCCCGACTCGCCACACCTCTCACAATATCCGCCGCCTTTTCCGGATACAGGAATATGCTACCCGACAGTGGCCCGAGCAGGATGCCTGATCTTAGATCTCGAGAAGGCCTTTGACTCGATAGAGTGGCCGTACTTGGGAGCAGTTCTGGAAAAGTTTCAACTGGGGGGCTGCTATGAAGCAATGGTGGGCCTGTTGTATGACAAACCAACAGTCCGGGTCCGCACGGGTGCGCTGCTCTCGGACGCCATTCGGGTACGGAGAGGCACCAGACAGGGATGCCCCCTGTCGCCTCTACTGTTCTCCCTAGCCATGGAACCCCTGGCTACAATCCTAAGGGCCCGGGGAGCTGAATGGGGGATTCCACTAGTAGATGGCCTACACACAGTGTCATTGTACGCGGACGACCTGTTGCTGTATGTCAGAGACATAACTGACATCCCTGCCTCCCTAACTGACGTCTTTCGGACCTTCGAAGAGATGTCAGGATTGCGGGTCAACTGGTCCAAATCGGGGGCTTTTTCCTTTAGCCCGGACACGCCCGAGTGCGATGTGCGCCTGGGCGGGGGCAGGCTGCAGTGGCATCCCACTATGTTGCGCTACCTGGGGATACGAATATACCGGAATCCAACAGATATCCTGGAGGGGAACCTCCTGAGGGCCATCGCCTCAGTTCGAGCGCAGATCAAATTCTGGAACACCCTGCCCCTCAACGTACCGAGCCGTGTAGCTCTCACTAAAATGATAGTACTGCCTAGGCTGTTGTACTATTTTGCCAACATACCCACGTACGTACCGAATAGAATATTTCGTGATCTGGAGATTATGCTGCGTAACCTCATCTGGAATGCGGGAAGGCCCCGCGTGGCGCTGACGAAACTTTACATGCCCGCGGACTCGGGCGGCCTGGCGGTTCCTAACATGGAACTGTATTACCTCTCAGCACAGATGCAATGGGTGACGGGATGGCTCAGCGGCAAACATCTCGAAGACACTGCCTCAGATACTGCTGCCTTGACACACACGCAAATCTGCAGGCTGTTTCACCCGATGACCCGCACCCCCTGTCCCACACAGTTACACCTAGCTGTGGCGCGCAGATGCTTCCTGCGGTGTCTGCGACTCACACGGGCAACAACGCCATATGCTCCGGCACTACCCATTCTGGGCACTCCGGGACCAACGGATGCGCTGACTACGGCCCGCCTGGCTAGCTGGACGCAGGCAGGAGTCGACACACTAGGAGACCTGTATACTGACGGTACACTACTCACCTTTGCGGAACTGGCTGACAATACGGAAATCCCAGCTGGCCAGTTCTTGCTACACGCGACTCTCTTACGCACGCTTACGACTTCTTGGGGCGACATGACTGAAGAACTGCCGATGCACAGCTTCATACAATATCTCCATGTTATGGGTAATGGCTCACATGTCATCCATTGGCTGGCGCAGGCTCTACAGACACACTCACAACCATCCACGTTGCCACTACGGGAAAAGTAGGCGACAGATAGGGGACAGGCCTGGACTGATAGAGAATGGGCGATGATCTTAGCCGGACCGACATATATCCCACGCAACCCCCGCTTCAAAGTTATCCAATTCTACATCTTGCATCGTGCTTACCTCACACCCGACAAGATAAATAGATACTTTGCAACCACTGACGCCGCTTGCTCACGCTGCTCTCTGATTGATGCAGACTTACTGCACATGCTGTGGCACTGCCCTGACATACACACGTACTGGGAAGAGGTCACTACACTACTTGCACGCAGCACTGGTGAGCAATTACCACACACATGGGAGACGTGCATCCTGGGGCTGTACAAGCGCACGAAATCTAATAAAGTACGGACGCGCTTCTGGGACATGGGGCTTATAACGGCCAAACGCTTGATTACCAAGCACTGGAAAGCTACAACCCCCCCCCCCCACGCTCGGCACTGGCGCGCCTCCTTTACCAATTGGGCACGAGCGGAGAGCACAGTGCTCCTACGGGAGGAAACGGCGGGGCTTCGCAAGTTCCCTATCGCCCAACTATGGGTCGATCTCCTCAAAGCTTTCCAGCGCTTCTGCCAGGACCAAGGGATCACATGAGACTACAGGCTCCATAGTCCTTACAATACACAACACCTCTGGGAACGGAAGCGGCTCTGCTGCCCCCCTCTCCCCGCCCCCTCACCACTTTAGACCTCACATCCTACACTAACAGATGCAGATATACACTGCTCTCGGCCCTGCACCAGACGCCCACGCAGCGCTACACACCCACAGCTGCCCCAGCCCCAATCTGCCTGCGCCGATTGCTGATGCTGCCGGGGAGCTGCCTCACCCCTCTTCCTCCCCCCATAGGAGGACGACCACCACGCCAACAACTGGTGCGACCACCCCGAGCTGCGCTGCTCTGCCCCCTGACTATACCACACAGGCAGCGCCTGCCAGCCATGGCTTGAGTGCAACAACCACCCCCCCCCCCCCACCGCCTCGACACGCGCTTCACGCTGCTGGATGACCTGCCACGCCCCGCCCCGCAACTGCTGCCACAAGTGAGACCCCGAGATGATCTCTCCCTTTCTCCCCCCCTCCCCTCTCCCTCTACCCTAGGTTTTCCCTGCCATTGTATAGGCTTTGGGAACAGTTTGTTCGCTGGTCAAGTTCCCCGACCAGACCTACCTCTTCACTACATTGTGGACACTAGATACGCTATGTTCCTCACAGGAAGCGGTATTTTATCGACCTCATGCACTCCTCATTTGCAGAGCCACGATGACGCTCGCGCGCTGAGCGAGACACGGACGTGCACTCACCCTCGCCCGTGTTAGTTACTGGCACGCGGCGCGGAGTATTAACCACCAACGCGCCATCCGCAACCACCCTTTACCAACATAGGGAAGACACGCAGGCAACATGTTAGACGGGGACCCTGAGGGTCGGCCGGATACCGAGGGAGAGATCCCCGAGGGGGACCGTCTCCGGCGATCGTACAGACAAGTACCCTCCCTCCCCACAAACAGGCACCACACCAAGTCGAGTTCAAGGCTTTATATAAGGTTCTTAAGGCAAGGATATCAGCGATACAGGATAACTTGGACCCGGGGGTCCTCTCACTTCTAGTCTCTGTAGGGAAAGGGGGTAGCGGGACAGTCTTGGTACCGGATCGGTACAGGTTGTGGTAAAAGGCGAGCTCACAATCCTCGAGCTGGAGGGTCTGTGGATCGGGCCGCGGCAGCGCCAGCAGGCCAAGGTGATAGTCTCATAAAGCAGAGGGCCGCGGCAGCGCCAGCAGGCCAAGACGATGGTTTCACGAGGCAGAGGGCCGCGGCAGCGCCAGCAGGCCAAGACGATGGTTTCACGAGGCAGAGGGCCGCGGCAGCGCCAGCAGGCCAAGACGATGGTTTCACGAGGCAGAGGGCCGCGGCAGCGCCAGCAGGCCAAGACGATGGTTTCACGAGGCAGAGGGCCGCGGCAGCGCCAGCAGGCCAAGACGATGGTTTCACGAGGCAGAGGGCCGCGGCAGCGCCAGCAGGCCAAGACGATGGTTTCACGAGGCAGAGGGCCGCGGCAGCGCCAGCAGGCCAAGTCACGGATGAGTTCTTCTCGGGTCTCTCGACTCCAGGATACAACTGCCTTCCTGGTCTGGCCCTGCCCCAGTTATAGGTCTGGTCCCCTTTGATGTCCGGACCCTCGCGCCTGGGGGCCGGGAGGTCCGGGATGAGGGAGTCCAGACACCCAGCAGGGGGGTGGAGCCAGCGCCCAGGCGGCCTGGGGTGATCGACACCTGGCGGAGGAGAGCCGTTGACGATTCCTTCTCCCATTGACTCGCCAAGTGATCACTCTGCCTCCTGGGAGGATGGTGGGGCCTCGATGTCGGGACCGGCCGGGCCCGGGGTTAGGGTCGAGTTGAGGCCACGCGGCCTCGTGCTGCAGTGCCCCAAGATGGCGGCCGGGTCGATGTCGTGGGGTAGATGGTGACCCGGGCCAGCTGGGTCCGGAGCTGGTGTCTTGTAGTGGAGGGATTGCAGGGTACTTCGGGTGGTCGTTTGTGGACTCTGGCTGGGGATGCAGGGAGAGCCAGGGTCCTGGTCCCATTGCGGGGAGGGGGGACAGCTCGAACATGCGGCCTGTCCAACATGCGTCCCCCCCAGCTGAAGGCGGGGAGAGTCAGCCATCTTCCTGGGGACTCTCCTCGCTGAGGCGGAAAAAGCGTGACAGGCCGTCGGCGTTGGCGTGGTCCTGGCCTGGACGATGTTCCACCGTGAAGTCCATCCCCTGCAGGGAGATGGACCAGCGCAACAGCTTCGGGTTCTCCCCCCGCATTTGCATCAGCCATTGCAGGGGTCGGTGGTCTGTTTGCACCCGGAAGTGGGTGCCGAAGAGGTATGGCCGGAGCTTCTTGAGTGCCCAGACTACGGCGAAGGCCTCCCTCTCAATGGTGCTCCAGCGCTGTTCTCGGGGCAAGAGGCGTCTGCTGATGAAGACCACCGGATGGTCGACCCCTTCGGTGTTGAGTTGGGAGAGGACGGCCCCCACACCATGATCGGAGGCGTCCGTCTGCACAATGAATTCCCGGCTGTAGTCGGGAGCCTGGAGCACGGGGGCTGTGCACATGGCGGTCTTTAGCTTCTCGAAGGCTGATTGGCAGTCCGGGGTCCAGTTGACGGTTTTGGGGCTCTTTTTGGAGGTGAGCTCTGTGAGGGGCCCCACGATGCTGCCATAGTCCTTCACGAACCGCCGGTAGTATCCGGTGAGCCCCAGGAAGGCCCGGACCTCCGTTTGGCTCGTAGGGGGTTGCCAGGCCTGGATGGCAGCAATCTTGAGTTGGAGAGGGGCCACCAGCCCGCTTCCCACTTGGTGTCCCAGGTAGGTCACGGACCCTTGGCCAACTTGGCACTTGCTGGCCTTGATGGTGAGCCCGGCTTGCTGGAGGGCGTGTAGAACCTCCCGCAGGTGGCGGAGGTGGTCGGTCCACTGGTGGCTGTACACAGCAATGTCGTCCAGGTAGGCGGCGCTGAAGTCTTCCAGGCCCGCCAGTACCTGGTTTACCAGCCGTTGGAACGTTGCCGGGGCGTTTTTCATGCCGAAGGGCATGACTTTAAAGTGGTAGTGCCCGTCTGGGGTAGAGAAGGCGGATCGTTCTTGGGCCCTAGGGGTGAGGCCGATCTGCCAGTAGCCCGCTGTTAGGTCGAAGATGCTCAGGTAGCGGGCGGCCCCCATCCGGTCAATTAGCTCGTCTGCCCGGGGGATGGGATGAGCGTCGGTCCGGGTAACTGCATTCAGCCCTCGATAGTCCACGCAGAACCGGAGCTCAGGGGCAACGCCCGGGGCAGCTGCCTTGGGAACCAGGACGACTGGGCTCGCCCAGGGACTGTCTGAGGGTTCGATCACTCCTAGGGTCAGCATCTTGGACACCTCGGTCTGGATGCAGGCTCGTACCCGGTCTGGTACGCGGTATGCTCGGTGTCGAATAGGAGGGCTGTCCCCGGTGTCCACATCGTGGAGGCACCAGGGGGTGACTCCGGGGGTGAGGGAGAACAGGGAGGCGAACTGCCTCAGGAGCGTTTGGCAGTCTTGGCGTTGCTCCGGGGACAGGGCCTCGGAGAGCTGGACCCCTTCCACTGAGCCATCCTGCTCGAGGGCCCTCAGTAAGTCCGGAAGGGGTTCGGAGTCTTCTTCTGTCCCAGTATCGGTAGCCATCAGGAGGCTGAGTTCGGATCGCACAAAATGGGGTTTGAGCCTGTTGGCATGGAGGACCCGTAGGGGGTTCCGGGCAGTCTCCATGTCGATTAAATAGGTGACGGGCCCCTTGCGTTCGATTACCTTGAAGGGCCCGGACCATCTGTCTTGGAGGGCACAGGGCTCAACCGGGGACATCACCCAGACCTGTTGTCCAGGTTCGAACTCAATGGAGGACGTGTGCTGATCGTACCACCTCTTCATGTCCTCCTGACTGGCCTCGAGGTTGGCTTTGGCGGTGTCTCGGAACCGCCGGGTCTGGTTGCGGAGAGCCAGGAGATACCGGTAGATGTCCGGGGGAGTTTTCTGGGGAGGCTGCTCCCAACCTTCCTTGACTAGGCTGAGGGGGCCCCGGACGGGGTGCCCGTACAGTAGTTCAAAGGGGCTGAAGCCGAGGGACTTCTGCGGGACCTCCCGATAGGCAAACAGGAGGCATGGAAGCAGTACGTCCCACTGGCGTCGAAGGGGTTCTTCTAGACCCATAATCATCCCCTTGAGGGTGCGGTTGAATCTCTCGACCAGTCCGTTTCCTTGCGGGTGATAGGGGGTCGTGAATTTGTAGGTGACCCCGCATTACTGCCAGAGGGACTTCATATATCTGGAGATAAAGTTCGTGCCCCTGTCACTGACGACCTCCCGGGGGAACCCCACCCGGGAGAAGATCCCCATCAGGGCCCGGCCCACCACGGGGGCCGTCACAGTCCGAAGAGGGATGGCCTCGGGATAGCGGGTGGCGTGGTCTACGAGGACCAGGATGAACCGGTGTCCTTGGGCTGTTCGAGGGTCGAGGGGCCCCACAATGTCTATTCCCACTCGTTCAAACGGGGTGGTGACGACAGGAAAGGGTTGTAATGGTGCTTTGATTTTTCGGCCACTTTTTCCGCTGGCCTGGCAGGTGGGGCAGGCCTTGCAGTGGTTGGTGACATCCTTCCGCATGTGGGGCCAGAAAAAATGGGTCACCAGGCGGTCGTAGGTTTTATCCTGCCCCAGGTGTCCGGCAAGGGGGACATCGTGGGCTAAGTTCAGGAGGAAGTCTCGGAAGCGAAGGGGCACCACCAGCACCCGACTGGCCCCTAGTTCTGCAATTTTCTGCTCGCTGTAGAGCAGGTCTTGGTCCCAGTAGATCCAGTGGGCCCCCGAGGTATCCCCGGTGCTCTGGGCCAGGGCTTGCTGCCGGAGTCCTTCGAGAGAAGGACAGGTTTTTTGCTCGGCCCGGAATTGTTCCTGCGTGGGGCCTCCCTCCTGCCGCCATTGTGCCAGGTCAGGGACGTCCCGAAGCTGGTCGGGTCCTTCTTCGGTTTGGGTCAAGGGAATGGCTTCTGGGGCGGCCTCCTCTGGGAGGAGCGCGGGAGGAGGTTCTGGCCACTCGGGCTCTTCTGGGCTGGGGACCGCGCGGGCGGTCATGGACCGGGTCGTGACGCAGACCCATTCGGGGAGGCCAAGCATCCCCAGGTGCTCCCTCCGTTCGACAGCTGCCCAGGGAGAGCTTTCAAGGTCGTTTCCTAGGAGGCAGTCCACGGGGGCATCATCGCGGACAGTTACTTTTAACATCCCTGTTACTCCTCCCCACTCGAAGGGGACGCAGGCCATGTGGCATAGGCTTTCGGAGTTGTCGGCTGATCGAACAGGGCAAAGAATGTTCGGCAAGATTTGGTCTGGAGTGACGAGGTGGCGTCGGACCGCCGTTATACTGGCCCCGGTGTCGCGGAGGGCTTCCGCCCGGCGACCATTGATGTTAACCCATTGACCGTACTTCTGTGTGTTGGCGGGAAGGGGGGCCCGCGGAATCATGTCTCTCTCCCCTAAGCAGACCAGTGCCATGGCGGCGGGTGCCCATTCCGAGGGATCGGTCTCGTACTCCTCTTGGTCTTCCGGGATTATTTCTTCCCCTAGGGCCGCCGCTGCAACTTGGCGGGGAGTCGTGTTCGGATTCTTTGGGCAGTTGGGATCACTGGCGTAGTGGCCGGGTCGCTGGCACCTGTGGCACGTAATGTTGGCCCGGAAACCGGCCCGGACGGCAGGGCTTCCCCGGCCAACCGGGGTCGAGGGGTTTCTGGGGGGTGACGAGGGGCCGGGGTCTCTCCCCCGACCCTGACTTCCTCCTCCCCCTCGGGGGCGATACGATCTGGATACTTCGCTGGGTGCGCTCCGGCCAACTCGGGTGCTTTCCCACCGGTCGGCTTCGGCGGCGAGTTGTCGAGGGTCGGTTAGCTTGCTGTCCAGGAGGTGTTGCCGGAGCTCCACGAAGCAGTTGTTCGACAGGTGTTCCCATACGATAAGGTCAAAGAGTTGTTCGTAGGTGGTTACTTTGTTGCCCTTGATCCACCCCTCGAAGGCTCGGCTAAAAAAGTTCACGTACTCCACCCAAGTTGTACCCGGAATCCGTTTGCAGTCGCGGAACCGTTGGCGGTACATCTCAGGTGTGAGCCCGTATCGAGTGAGGAGGGCGGCCTTCATGTGGTTGTAGGAGGTCATTAGCTGGTCCGGGAGTTGCAGCAGGGCGTCCCGCCCTTCGTTGACAAACCTCCCCCATAATCCGGCTCCCCAATCGCTTCGGGGAATCCGGTGGGAGGTCATTGCCACCTCATAGGCTTTAAACCACTGCTGGATATCATCGTTCTTGTGGTATTCCCGGATGACATCTTTGGGGATGTGAACCTTGGGCTCGGTCGAGGCAGACGGGGTCGGTCGTTCGGGGAGCCCGAGGTCTTTATTCTGTTTCTGAATCTCCAGTGCTTTGAGATTGCGCTCATGTTCGTACTCTAGTCTCTTTTCCTCTAGCTCCCTCTGTCTTTGCTTGTCTTCCCGCTCTTCCCTGAGCCGTAAGTGTTCCAGGGTTATTTTTTGTTCTGCCAGCTTGAGTTCCCCATCCAAGCGAAGTCGGGCAAGTTCTAATTCGTGGAGTCTGGTTTTTTCTCTTTCTCGGATCTCTTCCAGGGAGAGATCCGCTCTTTCTTTAGTTGGTGCGGGGCTCGTTTCGGTTGTTTGTGTTCGGGGTACGGCCGTACCCGTTTCTGCCCAAGCTTCTAGGGCTCGTTTGAAGTCTTCCTTTGTGCTAAGACCTGTGGTTGGAAGTCCAAGTTCTATTCAATATTGCTTCAGTTCCCGGTGGTTGTAGTCTTCCAATTTTTCCATCTGAAATTTTTCCGTTGTTCCGCTCTCTATTGACATGGTTGTTGTGTGTGGTGGGGCGAGTGACTTTCTGTACGATTATGCGTAGGTTCGGATCCCGTCGCTGGCCACCAATGTTAGACGGGGACCCTGAGGGTCGGCCGGATACCGAGGGAGAGATCCCCGAGGGGGACCGTCTCCGGCGATCGTACAGACAAGTACCCTCCCTCCCCACAAACAGGCACCACACCAAGTCGAGTTCAAGGCTTTATATAAGGTTCTTAAGGCAAGGATATCAGCGATACAGGATAACTTGGACCCGGGGGTCCTCTCACTTCTAGTCTCTGTAGGGAAAGGGGGTAGCGGGACAGTCTTGGTACCGGATCGGTACAGGTTGTGGTAAAAGGCGAGCTCACAATCCTCGAGCTGGAGGGTCTGTGGATCGGGCCGCGGCAGCGCCAGCAGGCCAAGGTGATAGTCTCATAAAGCAGAGGGCCGCGGCAGCGCCAGCAGGCCAAGACGATGGTTTCACGAGGCAGAGGGCCGCGGCAGCGCCAGCAGGCCAAGACGATGGTTTCACGAGGCAGAGGGCCGCGGCAGCGCCAGCAGGCCAAGACGATGGTTTCACGAGGCAGAGGGCCGCGGCAGCGCCAGCAGGCCAAGACGATGGTTTCACGAGGCAGAGGGCCGCGGCAGCGCCAGCAGGCCAAGACGATGGTTTCACGAGGCAGAGGGCCGCGGCAGCGCCAGCAGGCCAAGACGATGGTTTCACGAGGCAGAGGGCCGCGGCAGCGCCAGCAGGCCAAGTCACGGATGAGTTCTTCTCGGGTCTCTCGACTCCAGGATACAACTGCCTTCCTGGTCTGGCCCTGCCCCAGTTATAGGTCTGGTCCCCTTTGATGTCCGGACCCTCGCGCCTGGGGGCCGGGAGGTCCGGGATGAGGGAGTCCAGACACCCAGCAGGGGGGTGGAGCCAGCGCCCAGGCGGCCTGGGGTGATCGACACCTGGCGGAGGAGAGCCGTTGACGATTCCTTCTCCCATTGACTCGCCAAGTGATCACTCTGCCTCCTGGGAGGATGGTGGGGCCTCGATGTCGGGACCGGCCGGGCCCGGGGTTAGGGTCGAGTTGAGGCCACGCGGCCTCGTGCTGCAGTGCCCCAAGATGGCGGCCGGGTCGATGTCGTGGGGTAGATGGTGACCCGGGCCAGCTGGGTCCGGAGCTGGTGTCTTGTAGTGGAGGGATTGCAGGGTACTTCGGGTGGTCGTTTGTGGACTCTGGCTGGGGATGCAGGGAGAGCCAGGGTCCTGGTCCCATTGCGGGGAGGGGGGACAGCTCGAACATGCGGCCTGTCCAACACAACACAATGCTGGCCATCTGAACCTTGAACCGGAACGGCTGCAGGCTGACCCTGCCACACACACTCGCCTGCTACTGTGCCTCAGTGAGCTATACCAGTATACACCTTACCTATTCACAGACAGCATTATGGATACGGAACTGGTGAAATACCTATTGCTAATCCCCCCCCCCTACCACCGGCTAATTACAACTGCCTATTGAGATACTTGTGGGGACTTAGGGAGATAGATAACGCGGCACTAATGCTGGGTGAACACTGTATGGCTACTCATGACAAAATAAGACAAAATCACAAGATCTGCCGTTTATGCAATTAGTTAACAGATGACTGTGTTTGCCTTTGCAAGAGATTCGCCGCCGGACCCCCGGGTTGCCGGCTAAATGGCTGTGTCACACAATTGAAGGTTTACCTGCTTGTTTACTGTTCGGCTAGCCCCAGTGAGCCGATGAAACTGCTTTATATGTTGTACATCTTCTGCATAATAAAGGTCTTCTAAAAACCACAAAAAAATAAATAAATCAGCGGTTGCAGTTGGAGTCACTGACCGCGTGCACATATCAGTGGTTGCAGTTGGAGTCACTGACTGCATGTACATGTCAGACTTGGCACGCTCAGTCACAGACCGCATGCACATATCAGAGGTGGCACTCGCAGTCACAGACCACATGCACATATCATCGGTGGCAATCTCAGTCCCAGACCACATGCACATATCAGAGGTGGCACTCTGACTGAATTGACCTTCGCGCGCCGAGGCATTTGCTGATTTACTTTGCCATTTTTAAAAAGAACCTTTTAAATATCTGTGCTCTACTGCGCGCTCGCGCTGTTTAATCTAGCGCTAGGTGCTTTTTTTCGTTCTTGCCTGTTCTGGGGGGTTACTCTTAGCATAGCGCTTACCTGCATTATAATTGTGTCCCCATCCCCATATGAGGGAATTAGAGTGCTTCAGGGGCTTCTTTGTCTCTTTGGGAGGTCGCGCTGCGGTGTTCGGAGCCACCATTTTGGGTGAGGGAACCAGGGTGTGCCGAATAGCAGGCGCCATCTTGGTTGGGGGGCTAGTGGTTTGACTGTAGGACTCGTGTGCCTGGAAAGGGCATAAAAACGGAACTCCTCTCATTATCAGGTCAGACTGAATTGACCTTCACGCGCCGAGGCATTTGCTGATTTACTTTGCCATTTTTAAAAATAACCTTTTAAATATCTGTGCTCTACTGCGCGCTCGCGCTGTTTAATCTAGCGCTAGGCGCTTTTTTTTGTTCCTGCCTGTTCTGGGGGGTTACTCTTAGCATAGCGCTTACATGCATTATAATTGTGTCCCCATCCCCATTTGAGGGAATTAGAGTGCTTCAGGGGCTTCTTGGGCTCTGTGGGAGGTCGCGCTGCGGTGTTTGGAGCCGCCATTTTGGGTGAGGGAACCAGGGTGTGCCGAATAGCAGGCACCATCCTGGTTGGGGGGCTAGTGGTTTGACTGCAGGACTCGTGTGCTTACGGCTATTTAAGATGGTAGACTCTAAGGCGCGCAGCGTGGGCGCGCAGCAGGCTCGCCGGTGGATCGCCGGAGGTTCGCCAGAGGTAAGCCCGTTTGCGCCCGTTCGCGCACAGGACGCGCCGGGCGCCGGAAACTCTGCTGGTCAGGGACATTCTGCCCCAATTTACTCCCGTGACGATCTTATACGCCTGAACACCGGCACTCTCTCAAAATGTATGTACAGATCCACTGGTAGGCACCCGGATTCCATAACCTGCGGCCTGTTGAACGTCAGATCGCTCATTAAGCACTGCGATGAGATTGCGCTTCTCATAGACACCTATGATTTAGACGCACTCTTTATGACTGAGACCTGGACCACATCGGCTAGTGCGGTGGAATTGGGTACAGCCTGCCCCCCGGGTTTTAAAATAATACACAACCCCAGAGTAGGGGCTAGAGGAGGCGGAACTGGAGTAATCTTTAGAGAGACACTCAACTTCTCTCAGCTTACCATCAAGGCCATTGATGGATGTGAGGTACTCGGCCTCTCCATCAAGGGTACAGGTGGTGTGTTATACACGGGACTGCTATGCTACAGACCCCCAGCGGGGACGCTATCAGCTGTGCCTGAGCTTATAGATCTGATCTATGATCTGTCCCACTCCCATACTAGGTTGATGGTGCTAGGGGATTTTAATCTTTGGCCTAATGGACCTACTAATTCCGCTTTTTTGGAGCTGGTCCAAGCCTGCCGTAATATTGAGCTTCCACAGCTAGTACTCTCGCAAACCCACTCCAAGGGTCATATTCTTGACCTGATTTTTGCTGACGCAGGTCAAGTGTCTTTGCGGGATGTTATACCTCAGGGCTGGACTGACCATGCTCTCGTCCCTTTCTCCCTCTCTTGTCCAGTCGTCACGGCGGCGAAGGGTAGTGTGGGTGGTACTAGAATGGGTAGACAATGGTCTAGACTTCTTGCGCTGCCCGCACCCCCTAGTTTGCTGCCGGAAGGCTTCGTATTGGGAGATACAGTGGACAGGAGTTTTGAGACGTTTTGCCAGCAAATCTCGGCCTCCCTGGACTCTTTGGCGCCGATGCGTAAAATCAGAGCCAGGACCAATCTGGCTATGCCATGGTACTCAGAGGAACTCCGGCAGCTCAAGCTTCAGTGCAAACAGGCTGAGCGTGCTTGGAGGAAACAGTATCTGGAACCATGTAGAGCTTGTTTTAAACCAGCTCTGGCGACCTATAAGGCCCAGATCAAGCAGGCCAAGGCCAGACACCTGGAAGAACTATTGCTGGCAGCGGCAAATAAGTCTCAGACCCTATTTAAGGTCGTAAAAGATCTGGCCCACCCAGCTTGTATTAAAAACAACATACCTGCCTCCCAAGCTCTCTGTGACTCGCTGGCACAGGCCTTTGAGGATAAGATTGTTACCATCTTAAATAATCTTGCCTTGTCATCTGACCAGACTGTGCATCATTCCAACTGTGCTGAGAGGGGGGAGGAGGGCGCCAAGCTAGCGGAAATGAACATCTTGCCCTTACCATCGTACGAAGACTTCTGTGCATTGGCCGATGGTATATCTTCAGGCTCACCGTCTGACCCGCTCCCACCAAAAATTTGGAAGCTGTGCCGGGAAGAGCTTTTTCCACCTCTTTTCTCCATCTGCTGCCAGTCCCTCAGCTCGGCACGGGTCCCAGACAGCTGGAAATTGGCGGTTGTCTCTCCATTACTCAAGAAGGAAAATCTGGACCCCGCCTGTCCAGCCAACTACAGACCCATTTCTCTGTTGCCATTTCCTATCAAGATTCTTAAGAAATGGGCCACTAAACATCTCTCCAACTTTCTTGAGGTCAACAACTGTTTGGATGTGGCCCAGTTTGGCTTCAGACCAGCGCATGGGACAGAAGCGGCTTTGGTGACCGTTCTCGATGACCTGCGAACGCGGGCCGACCAGGGTCGGGCAGCCTTTTTAGTGCTGCTCGACATGTCGGCCGCGTTCGACACGGTCAGCCATACAATATTGATCAGGAGATTGGCGGAGGTTGGAGTATCTGGGCTGGCCCTTGAATGGCTGAGGTCATATCTTGATCATAGACACCAGCTAGTGGCCATACCACCCTTTAAATCAAACATCAGAAGGGTTGGTCAGGGCGTACCTCAAGGGTCAGCCATTAGTCCCATTCTTTTCAATCTCTACCTCTTCCCCCTGATCATGTTGATTAAATCCTTTGGCATTACGGTCACCAATTACGCTGATGACACCCAGCTCATCTTTTCCCTTGAGGGTAAGGATGGGGTGTCCCAGGAGGCCTTTCATCGCTGTATGAACACCACGGCTGAATGGCTGGGTAATAACTCCCTGCAGTTCAACAGCGCAAAAACTGAGGTGCTGCACTGCTCCCTGGACCGTATCCCCAGACCACTAACGCTGGATTTCTGGCCTCCTGATTTCCAGGGCGCTAGCTCGCCCGCGGATTCGGTCCGTAATTTGGGGGTAGTGTTCAGCGCTAGCCTGCAGCTTGATGCATCAGTGAATCGAACGGTGGCCACCTGTATGGCGTTGCTTTGCTCGCTGCGCAAGATCCTGCCCCTGCTCCCGTCACAGGTAAGACCAGAGGTAGTGCGGAGCATAATTCTAAGTCGCATTGACTACTGCAACGCACTACTTTTGGGAGCTCCGGCTAACTTAGTCGGTAAATTACAACGGGTGCAGAATTTTGCCGCCAAATTGGCCCTTTCACGCCGTCGCCTGGATTACTCCGCTAAGGCACTTAGGGACCTTCACTGGCTGCCAGTCTCCCAGCGGATTGATTTTAAAGCACTATGCTTGGTGTTTAGGGCCTTACATGGGCAGGGTCCGCCCCCTTTGCGGGACCTTTTTTCTTGGTACACCCCGTCCACACTGTTACGTTCAGCCTCTTCTTATCTGGTGGTTGTGCCTAAGATTTTGAGGTCCTGGACTGGTGGTCGGTCTTTTAGATTTGCGGCTGCAAGATTGTGGAACTCCCTTCCTTTAGGTCTGAGAGGTCTGGAAAATTTTAACTCTTTTAAAAAAGCCTTGAAAACTCACCTGTTCCCCAGGGCAATGTAAACGCATCTGCTGCTGGAAAACATCATGTATGTGTAAGTGTCAGGACAGTTTAAGTGCCAGGATGCCCGTTGGGTGACAGAAATCGCGCTATACAAGAATATCTATACATACATACATACTCGCAGTCACAGACCACATGCACATATCAGCGGTGGCACTCGTAGTCACAGACCACATGCACATATTAGAGGTGGCACTCGCAGTCACAGACCACATGCACATATCAGAGGTGCCACTTTCAGTCACAGACCAGAAAAGGCACATGTCCGCGGTGCATTTACAGCCTAACACTGGTTCTCCTCTCCCTAGAAACCTGGCAGCTACACCAAACCTGCCAATCAAGCTTCTCCTTTTCAAGTGGAAAGTGTCACCGTGGCACCTATGCCCAGATGCCCGGCACAAGCTGAAGCACACCTGGATATTGTGAAATAAAAATGTGGAATACTTGTAAAGCGCACTGTTACTCTACCCGAGTGTCCTGGCGCTGTAGACCGCTGGGGAACCCGTCCTGGTTTTCCCTGTGAGATGGTCCCTTTCTGGGTATCTCCAGGGTAAAACCAGGCATCCCCGACGTCTGTGGGGGGCCGTTGTAGAGATGAGGCAAGCTTAATGCCCAGAGTTACCGAGTGCGTTCCCTGGTTAGAGTAGGCACTGAGGCGAGAATTATCAAGTCTGTTGACCCTGGTCCAAGACCCTGCCGCGTCGGGAATTGAACCCTGATCCCGGGCCGTTCTCTGCTCACAGGTCTGCCGCCTCTAACCCGTGAGCCACACCTCTCCACTAAAACAGAATGGGAGAGAGGAGCTGTTCGTAATCAACATACCAAACACTGGAAAGAGAGAGGGTGAACGCGAAATAAATCAAACAATAAAAGCAAAAATATGGAAAAACCGAAACAGGACTTTTAACACGACATGTTGTAGCAAGAAAAGGGCACTGCTGATGCAGCAGGGCGCCTTGCGAACTTGAGATACATGTACTCTTTTCTTTATTGTCTTCGCAGCGCTTTTAGGTAAATGCAGTTGCTGCTGTTAATTAAAATTCAGGAGGAGAGGGCATTAAAGGAGTCCCTTACCTAGTAGTCTTTGGCGACGTTAGCTAGAAAAGTAATCAAAACAAAGGGGCATATTACCAAGCAATAGCGATAATTATCGCTATTGCTAGGTTAGAGACAAAATGTTACCGCTGAGCTGCGGCGATTTTTACCGCAGATAAACCTTGGTATTACCAAGGTTTATCGCAAATGCGATAAAAAACATCCGCAATGCATGAATATCGCTGTAAAGTCAGCGATATTCATGCATTACCGAGCTAATGCTCTTAGCCATGTTATCCACCTCCCATTGGATAACATGGCTAAGAACTGCTCAGGGCAGGTGTTAGCTTTTGCAGATATTCGCGCTTAGCGCGAATATCTCCAAAAGTTGGTAATAGGAGATAGCGATGTTAGCGACTATTTCCACTCGCTAACATCTTGGCACGCCCACTTTGCATGTCATTAGTGATAAATATCACTGACATGCAAAGTGGGGCCCAAGATGGTCGCTATCTCCTACTAGCTGTCGCTAACTGGGGTTAGCGACAGCTAGGTAATAGGGAGATAATTTTATCTCCGCTTTCTTGGCTTTTAAAGCCAAAAAAGTGGAGATAAACCCCCTTGATAATATGCCCCAAATTTACTTAGGTTTTGTGATATCAGGAGACTTCTCCCACAATCTTGCGTTTGCACACATTTTCACAGGCAGGTGAAGATGTTGGGAGCACAGAGACCTTGCAACTTCACTAAGTGCAAAAGTTGTTTGTTTTTCACAACACAGGCAGTAAAGTTTGGGTTCATAAATGCCATGTTAGGAATGCCTAAATACTGTCACTCACTTTCACTTGAAAGTTTTGGGCGCTAAATACCCGCATCCAGGCGCTACACCGGCTTCTCACACCCTACTTATGCTTCTGTTGCCTCCTAGTTTGTGCCTCAGCCTGTTGTAGTGTCTGCTTCACCAGCGATGCTTTGAAATTCCATCTGCTAATGTTGTCATCTGGTGTCTGACTGTAAAAAGTTCAATCGGGTCGGGGACAATCGATATTTGCCCGGCGGTATTGCCTCTGTGACCCTCTAGTTATTTAAATCAATGAAGAGGCAGGCGCTGGAGACTGGAAAGCAGGAAACAAGGTTTTTTTTATTCTCTCCGGAGGAGAACACAACGAAACGGACAGAAGGTATCGTTCTGAGGTGCTCTAACTGTATTTCTGAGGCCTGGCCTCTTATACCCACATTTATGACTTTATTGCAGATTACACATACATGTTTAAAGCTTTGATGTATGGAAAAGACATTCTCGGAACTCCCCTTTGGGCCCGTTCCCACACACATTTACAGTTGAAGTCCCCACCCTAGTCACAACAGGTGATGAGCATCGCGCAGCTGGATAATCCGCCGATTCACGGAATGTGGGGAGTTTGATCGGATCTCATGGGGTGGGGGCTTTGATCAACCCGGGGATTCTTTGATGGGGGAAGCTTTCTATTGTACGGGGAGGGGCAAGGATGGTATCGGCAGAGCTGGGTGTCGGCTTGGGAACGGGGAGGACAAAACGGGCACACGGGGAAAAAGGGGTTTGCATCTAAGGGCCGGAGATCATGAAAGGAAAGCAGGGAGGCGTCGCGCTGGGAACAGGATGAGGGCCTGGGGCAGAGCAGCGCCGAAGAGGGGTTTATGACTCAAGGCAGGTGCAAGCAGGGGGTGGTCAGCGTGCGGGCTTAGCGAAGGCAAAGGGCTATGTCAGGGGCCAGCGGCATGCAAAAGGGTTTGTTCTGATCGGGGCATCTTAAAATGGCGGGCGCGCACGACAAAAGTGTGGCATCAGGGAAGAGGCAAGATGGCGCAGATAATGTTCACCAAAACGCACTAATTTTCCACAGTCCTCCCTTTAACATATTCAAGACATCTTGCTGGTTCATTTTCTATTCGGTTCTACTGTGGTGAGCATGAGAAAGAAAACGGTAGGAACCCTAGATGGAAAAGAGTTGTAAACAATACATTTTGAGGTTTCTAGTTTTTTTTTTGGAGGTGCACCTATTTGATAAAGCAGGAAAGTCATAGGAATGAAATACAAAAACGGCGAGCAGCAAGTACATATCATAACGTGAACTGGCAGGTTAATACATGTTTCAGATTCGGATTGGAGCAGGATCAATACAATGGCGGCTGGGAGAGAAATGAGGCGTAGCAAAACGGTGGTTGAAGATGTCGAATGTTCGAAGTTTTATGAGTTCTCATTGTTCTTTGTGGTCTTTCGTTGGCGCTGTTGAGCACCGGCGGTGGAGCTACAAGTCCAACTCTGTTCTAAGTTCTGCGTTGCAGGGCACGACCCTTTCCTCGCGTTTCTGGTCGGAAAGGTCCTTTTCGCCCTGTGTCCTTTGAGGTGATTGTCAGAAAGTTCCGATGGAAGAAGAGCGTTCAAAACAGTCCATAGGGTAGGTCAGAGGAAAAAGGGGGATGGAGCAAGGCCAAATTGGGAACAAACTAGGGGAACGAGAGACTTCAAATGGGCGGGCGTGCGACGGAATTCAGAGAGCGGGGACTTGTCGACAGGCACTGGACGTCGAGCAGGGGCATCAGGTCGACCCTTTCTTTTCATGCTGTCGAAAACAGTGCCTCGTCCTGCAGCTCCTTTCAGTCGTGGTCTCGCCTTGGCTAATGTCGCAGGTGTCCCTTAGTCTGCAGTCGGGCCTCGTGCTCCCACATCCGGTCCTTCTCTCCTCCAACAGCAGTACCCTTAAACAAGTTTGAAAAGACAGTCTTTAGAAAATTTGCAGATGAAGATAATCAAAAAGTCTATTTCTCTCCCAGCTCCAGGCAAAGAATGAAAATGTCCGTTATATTTAATGTTCACAACTGGCATATGAATGACCGGTGGCGGACCTGTTGGATTTACTACGACTTTCCTTCATAATCATTTATTACAGGCATGACAGTTCATCTGATGGTAACCCACCTTCGGGAGACAAATCTGGCAAAGATATGCCGTTCTCTAGAGTTTCACATTTACAAAAGGGTACAGTGAGTCGTCAACATGGTACTACACAGGTATTTTGCTGAGAGACGAACAGGGCTAAACATTTCCTTTCTATCGGTGCATCCTGTTTTTCAACTACTGCGGGGTTCATTTTGATGATTTCTTTACCTTGGTCTAGTCTGTTAACCTTGTAAAACATCATTCTGGGTCCTACGTAACCTTTTACAGCCCGGTTACTTAACTAGGAAGGACAGGGGTTTTATGGGAAACAACCAGGGACATAGACAGGGGAGGTAACGGGGGTGATCGTTTTTCTGGTTTGGGTATTGCGACGATTCGGGGAGGGGAGGGTCGCGTATTCTGAGGTCCTTGTTTTATACTATAGGAGCCGTTGACATGTAGTTCCCTTATTTCGGGCCAGATTAGGGAACCTCTGTCGTCTTACCTGTCCTTTCCCTTACGGCCCAACCTGGGTTCATTGACTTCTAGCGGAAAAGGAGAGGTAATGACGCGGCCTCAGGGTGATTGTATTAAAGACAAGCGTTTGTGCAAATACTGACGGTATTTGAAGCCAATTAGGTGGTGTGCTAGGGGTGGCAATCTGCCAATTTCGGGGCTAACCACTCGGAAGAGTGGTAGTGCAAAAATAGAGAGAGAGAGAGAGAGTGAGAGAGAGAGAGAGAGAGAGAGAGAGAGAGAGAGAGAGAGAGAGAGAGAGAGAGAGAGAGAGAGAGAGAGAGAGAGAGAGGGAGAGAGAGTGCAACGGCAGGCTAAATAGTACACGTGCAACAGAGAGGGCGGCAGTGCATTCAAGAAAGGCTATTTAGTGCATTACACAGTAAAGGGTATTCACGAGTCCGCGTTAGAATCTTGTAATCATGCAGTTTGAGCATTAGACAGGGTAGAGGGGACGTGCTTTGAGAAAAGGAAAGAAGAAAAAAAGGAGGTACCATTTTGTCGCACTTTCTCGCATTCTCGGTCCTTTGACCAGTTGGGTCAACGCCTCAGTCACACACACACATTCCCTCACAGTTTCGCATCATACGTGACATGGGTTCATTCGTCCGGTCTGGTTTAAGGGTGATCACTTTTTATCAGGTTGTGCTAATTTTTCGGGTTTGTTCGATACGTGAGTAGTTTGCAGGCGTGCTTAGACACCACTCTGCGGCGCTAGTCCGTTTCGTGTATTTAGACATGGCAAGGTCTCAGATCTTCGCCACACCTTGGCTGTAATCTCTGATGTAACCTGCAGAGGAAGGAAAAAAAGGGGGGGGTGGGGGAGACAGCATTCGCGCGCATTCAAATACATGGATTCATAAGTCCTTTACTTACCTCTTACTCGTCTTTCCTCCTTGGGGCAGGGTCCCCGGGGATATGGTTTTCGGAGTCGAGGGGGGGTAGTGTGTTCATGTAGGGCGTGTGCGGGGAAACATAAAAAGGAAACCAGAGGTGCCTAGTGCGAGGTATCTAGTCAAAGGATATATCTCACTATCGGGATCCTTAAACCTCTTTCAACGCCGTGGCGTTCTAAAGTTCTTCGGTTCTTGGGTCCCTGCTACTTTGGAACGTTGTACTTTACAATATTTACATTATTTCATTTCACCCTCCTTTTACATTCCCTCATTTACACCATTCGTTTTACCCATCCTTGGAAGTCACGGTCTTCCTCTACGCGAGAGTTCATGAGTCAGTCGCGTACTTTTAAGGCGGAGTGTCGTGTTGTCGATCCGATCCGTCCTCCAGGGCTGGGCAACCATCTTCCTTTAACCTTAAAGAGAGAGCAGAGTAGGGTGCACAGAAAAAGAACTTTCCTACCCATCCCATATTGTTTTAAAATAAAGCATGCAATACCCGTCCATAGTTTCAAAGACTTTATTTTGCAAATTCATTTCAGCATATGGATTAGGAGGGTGTGGTCGTATTTGGTCGGTCGTGGCAATGGCTAAAGTGCGTACAGTGGGGGGGTGTTGTTTGCAACAATAAAAACATCGGAAAGTTTTACTCATTCATTTGTAAGAGACTAAAACGTCTATTAATTGGCTGGGGGTTCGGGGGCATATATTTTCATAATTTAGAAGCATAATCATAACAGTTGTAATCAGATTTCCTATATGCATACCGTACGTGTGCGTCGTAAATGAGGTTTACATCAGTTATAAAAATATAATACATTGTACATTCGTAATCAACATTTGTAACGGGGATCTTTTCACACTATTCGTCGGGTGAGTTCTCTTCGTCTTTTGTAGCCAAGTGTACAAAGGATCATATAAAATCTCAGAACACCAAGTTTATATTAGTGCGAAGGAACACCACGAGGTGTTCGTAAGTTCCGATTGATACCAGCGCCATTTTGGGCGGGGCCGGCACAGTCCGGAAGCAGCATCAGGGGGAAATGTTTCCATTACTGGCAGTTTGGACCAGAGTCCTTTTCGGCAGTTCTAGAATTCACGCTAACAGAAGGTGTGGCAATGTCATGTTTGTTTCGTTGGCGATCAAGGCAGCCGTCCCTTACCGGAAACCTGCAAAGGCCGAAGGTTCCGCCGGGGACCTTTGTATGATCTTCAAGGCTGCGGAGATGCTGTCGGAGATGGGGGCTCGTGCTCCATGGGACAAATGTTCGAGTTGTATGGCTGGCCAAAGTTATTCTAGTGGCCGGGGCCCGCCTTCCAGCGGATCCAGACGCCATTTTGAGGCCCTACAGGGGCCACTCTCGTCGAGTTTGCAAGAATGGAAGAGACCCTTCGGAGTGAAAGGAAGAGGTCCCTGTTTTGTGAGAGCGGGACGTTCAGCTGGGGTGCAGCTGGGATGCCCCCACCTGGGGGGGCGAGGGAGACTCGTTCACATCGTCTCCTTCTCCCGGTGCACTCCATGCCGCTCCTTTTCATCGCCCCGCATGAAGGCCTCTCCACATCCGGTGTTCCCCAAGTGCCACCATTGTACGTTCGGTGCTGCGCAAATACTGGGGTGCCACCATTGTACGTTCGGTGCTGCGCAAGTACTGGGGTGCCACCATGGTGTGTCCGGTGCTGTGGAAGTATGGGCACCATCGCCTGACTGGGGATGTTCGGCGTCGGGCTGGGGGCTGGGAAACCTCCTACCGGTGGAGGTGGGAGAGGCTCGTCCGCGTCGCCTCTCCCTCCCAGCCCAACTTGGACAAATAGTTGTGGAGGTACGTGCAGGACATCCCGCCGTCCAGGACTGCTGCGGCTGTGACGGAAGAGAAAAGGAAGAGGTGCCTTGTTCTCCTCTTGGACATGTGGCGGGACTACCTTAGTCTTTCCAGGCCCGTTGCGGCCGGCCAAGGAGACATGTGGCGGGACTACCTGCAAATGCCCAGGCTGCGGGCTCCTGCCTCTCCTCCGGCTCCCCATACGTTAAGATTTCCTGACCAAGAGTTGGCGGCGGGGCTCGCCTTATATGGGTTGCCGTTGGTTGGGCGTAGCCGTAACCCTGCCCTACTTTGGAAGGTTCCAGAATGGGGGGGGGCGAATGTTCTGTTTGACTTTCATTTTCTACAGTTTATCGTTATTATTCCTTGTTTGTTGTGTTAAATTAAAAGTTCAAGTTTATTAATGGTCTACGGATTTTGTTTTACCATTTCTTTCTTTCCAGGTTGCTTTGATGCTAGGTTTCTGCTAACAGAGGTCGAGTAACACGGAAACACGTGTAGAGGGATGACGCAGATTTGTACATTACATACACACAAACTCAGATGGGGGACAGTACAAGTACGACATACAAAGACCCAAGACAAATATAAAAACAGTTATTGGTCATAATTATCTCTTTCCGTCTGTGAATTTTAAACGAGGCTGGGTTCCTGTCTTGACATTGCCCGACCTAGGAGAACTTGATCATGCCGCTGAGATTTTCCTGGCGAAATCTGTGCCATCGGGCATAATCAAACGTGGTGGTTCTGTCTGGTCTGTCTATGTAAGTCGGGTTCTTCTCTGTCTCGCGCCTTTTCTCGTACTGTCGGTCTGTCGTTCTTGTCGACCCTTTGCCTTTACTCACGCTCAGTAGAGTCGGGCATTGGGCTTTCCAGTGTCCGACATACCTACAAAAAGCGCATTGGTCTGACCCTAAGTCTGGTCGTCCTTTGCATAGTGTCGGGGGATAAGTTGTGGGTAGCGGTGTCCTGGGGTTGTCCTGTCGGTATATTTCCCTACTTGGTTTATCCTCGTCTTTTCTCTGTCGTTTCGTAGCCTCTCTGCGCCACATACCGAGACTGTCGAGCATAATTGGCGTCGTCTTATTATTTCGAAGGGCTATTTCTAACGTTTCTATTTTATCAAGGTCAAAGGATCCTGCCAGTGGCCACTGTTTGTCTTGGCTATCTTCGGTATACCTGTGCCATAATTTATTATAAGCTATGGTGACTAACCCATAGTTTATGAACATGTCCTTATTAGGGGTGCCTTCTAGTGGAGCTATATGGTCCACCTCTAACACCCGGTCCGGGCCAAACAGGCTATTTATCAGTGGGGAGAAGACAGACATGACGGCTCGTAACGAGGGACTAAGAAGTCAGCACTGCCTATCTTATCACTAGGTGCAAAGACTAGACAGAATATTTCTATTCTACGTTGTTTGCAGGTAGTGAATACCTCATGGATCAAAAAAAATATATAAAACCAAACGACCAATAAATAACAATGGGGAGAATGAGTAGGACCGCAAAGATCTGCGTTACCTACCCTTTTCACTATCTGCAAAAAGGGTGGTCTCTTCCCTGCTTGCAGACAGGGAATCTCCAGGAAACAATAGTTTGTGAACAACAGTTCAGTTTCAAGCAATTATTGAGTGGGGGAGAAAAAGAACAAGCACGGCTGCTACCCTACCTATCCTCCACTGCTTGCAAAGGGAGAGGGAGCCTGTTGTTTCTCCGTTTGCAGACAGTGAATCTCTAAATAAAAAAAACAGAGCAATACTAGTATTTTGAACAATCAAGCAATCAAAACAAATTTCGCAACTTGTCGTGGCAACACGACCTTACCCGGACCATGTGGACAGTTTCTTGTCTTCCGAATCCAGCGCCCGATCGTCCTCTTTTTCTCGTATTTCTCACGGCACTCCTGATGGTTCCCAGTCAGGACCGTAGATCACTCGAGAGAGGTCTGTTCGGAACTAGTGAAGTTCGGATGATCGGCTGCCAGACGAGGGTCTATTGGGCAAGAGCTCTCCCGATCGTTGCAGTCGTTCACTCTGTCGTCGGGACCTCTCCCACCGGATCCACGAGTCGCTGATGGGCCCCACGTTGGGCGCCAATTGTAAAAAGTTCAATCGGGTCGGGGACAATCGATATTTGCCCGGCGGTATTGCCTCTGTGACCCTCTAGTTATTTAAATCAATGAAGAGGCAGGCGCTGGAGACTGGAAAGCAGGAAACAAGGTTTTTTTTATTCTCTCCGGAGGAGAACACAACGAAACGGACAGAAGGTATCGTTCCGAGGTGCTCTAACTGTATTTCTGAGGCCTGGCCTCTTATACCCACATTTATGACTTTATTGCAGATTACACATACATGTTTAAAGCTTTGATGTATGGAAAAGACATTCTCGGAACTCCCCTTTGGGCCCGTTCCCACACACATTTACAGTTGAAGTCCCCACCCTAGTCACAACAGGTGATGAGCATCGCGCAGCTGGATAATCCGCCGATTCACGGAATGTGGGGAGTTTGATCGGATCTCATGGGGTGGGGGCTTTGATCAACCCGGGGATTCTTTGATGGGGGAAGCTTTCTATTGTACGGGGAGGGGCAAGGATGGTATCGGCAGAGCTGGGTGTCGGCTTGGGAACGGGGAGGACAAAACGGGCACACGGGGAAAAAGGGGTTTGCATCTAAGGGCCGGAGATCATGAAAGGAAAGCAGGGAGGCGTCGCGCTGGGAACAGGATGAGGGCCTGGGGCAGAGCAGCGCCGAAGAGGGGTTTATGACTCAAGGCAGGTGCAAGCAGGGGGTGGTCAGCGTGCGGGCTTAGCGAAGGCAAAGGGCTATGTCAGGGGCCAGCGGCATGCAAAAGGGTTTGTTCTGATCGGGGCATCTTAAAATGGCGGGCGCGCACGACAAAAGTGTGGCATCAGGGAAGAGGCAAGATGGCGCAGATAATGTTCACTAAAACGCACTAATTTTCCACATGACTCGCTGAGGAGTTGCAGCTTCGACAAAGGCCTGTGAAAGGCACATGAATCATCTCCCTGCTTGCCATCCGGGCCCCCGGCCGGCCTCTGACAGCCTATTTTTCATCTCAAGTCAGGCTGGGAGAGGAAGGGGTCTGCTCTGACAGGGGATGAGGGCGAGGTATGCCCCTTGGAAGTTATCTGCAGCTCAGATCATGGCGGTGTGGAGGAGACGAGGGGGCGATGCCTTGGCTACAGACAGGGACTGTTCGCCCCAGGAATCTGTTTCTTCTACACAGGGGTCAGTGTTACTATAAAATATTAGAAGACCTGCAACATAACATTATGTGTATTTGTAAAGTGCACGTTCAGAAGAGTATCTTGGCGCTGAATAACAGATGTTTATTGTTACCCAACTCAATTGTATTTCTTTTATCGACCTCAGAAGGATGAAAGTCTGAGTGGACCCGCCGGGATTTGAACCTGTGACCACGAGGTTGAACACAGGCCCTACAGTGGACATATTAGTCCACAAAGTGCACCTATCTCCTTATGACTCGAGCTCCACAATTATCACCACTGTAGGACCTTTGTATCCAGACTGCTTCCATGCATCCTATCCCTTGGGGGTACGTCCTTCGCTCTGTAGCAGGCCGAGCTCTGGTACAAACTCCCAGTAGAAATAGGGGTTCTTCACAGTCACCTGGGGGCTGAAGGACCCCCCGGCACATTGTTCTGGTGTGCGCCGCATTGCATCGCTAACTAGGTGAGCCAGGTGCAGATACAGACAATGGACCCGAACTCAGGAAAAACTGTGCTGTCCCCAGAGCCGCCACAAACTCTGACACTCAGGGCCGGCCCTAAATTCGATTGACCTAGACAGCAACCTGGGCAGAAAGAAAAGTTGGGGGCATATTAATAAGGACAGTATTGCAGCTTTAGCCGCACTTTTTGCCGCTAAAGCGGTGATATTTTTATCGCCCTATTTACACCGTGGTGCTAACATGCATTAGCGCATGTTAGCACCCGTTTTCCCGACGCCTCGCTTTGCATCTCTAATAAGATTGACACTGCTAGAATAATTACTTGTTTTTTTTAATGGACTGTAAATATTATAATGTCTTTTAATAGATTTTAACTTTTGAACTTGCAATGACTTATTTCTAGCAATGGTTTTAAGTAACTGTTAAATAAAATAAACTTGAAACTTTAAGATGCAAAGTGGGCGTCACAGGGCAGTACTCCTTGTAAATTATCGCTGATGTGCACACCGTGATATTTACAAGGAGGCCCACGAATTTTTGAGGACGTTAGTTTTTGGTGAAAACCGCGGTTTTCGCCAAAAACTAACATCTGCAAAAATGTTGACTTATACTTACCATTGGGTGTGGGTTATGCTGATACGACCACAGGTTCGTATCAGCAAGGTTATTGCCATTTTCCATGAAACATCGCTGGAGAACCAGTAATGTTCCATGGAAAACACCGCTATCGCTAGAATAATTATCGCCAGGCTAGGCGTTGTTAATACAGCGCTAGCATGGCGATAATTACCAGCGATAACATTTTTCTCGCTAAAAGCGCCCAGCGATAATTATCGCTGCTGCTTGATAATATGCCCCTTGGTGTTTGTTTTGGGGTGGGCGAGGGACGCTGTTGTTGCGGTGTGATTGCAGGAGGTGTGAGAAACATAGAAGTACAGGGAGTTACGCTGAGGTAAATTAATAACCCAATTGAGACCCTGTGAAAGGACCCTGTGGTTCTGAGGTGGATATTATCTGCTAGGGGGCTATTTCCTTCTCCCAGACGATGATTTATGAAAACAGATCTTTATTCATTACATAGGCGAAACCGATGCATTACCAATGCTTGTTTTTACTTCTCAGTACCATGTGTTCTTTTTTTCCATCCTACCTCCTCCACTCTCTTTATCTGCTCTGTCTTGAAATGTTCCAGCCTTCACTTCTCGCTTTACCTTGTCCTCTTTCGCTCCTACACACTCTGCATCCTCTTACCTGCTCCCTCCATCTAACCACCATCCTTTCTCTGGACAGCTCAGTGAATTAAGGAGGATGTAAGAGATGCTGTGTAAACCTGTGGGCCAGTGGATCTTAACCTGAGGGCCAGAGACCCCTGGGGGACCCCAGAGCCTACTCAGGGGGGTCTGAGTCTGCTTTGAACATTGAATAATATTAACGGATTAATAGTCTATACAAAAATAAAGAAGCAAAATATAAAGTTGAAAATATTACAAAGTTATGTAAATGAAAAAGAATTTGAAATTAGTGGCTAAAACTTGTTAGTATCCTCAGACTGATTTGTGGTAGCACTGCAAGTACATCAAACAGAATATAGAAAAACTCCAAGCTTCCAATTCAAATAACAAAGTAGGTTTATTTTATATGTTTTTCTGAATTAAATAAAATATTTCATAATTTGTGTATTTATTTGATAAATTATTGTTTCTTTATTTTTGTGTATTATTTTGTGGTTCAGATCATCAGAAATGCTTAGGCCAGGGTCCCCGGCTTCCAGTAATGACTCAGTGGGGTGCCCGGATTCCAATAATGATTCAGTGGGGGCCCTTGGGTTCCAATAATGATTAAGCAGGGGTCCACAGAAGTCATTAGGTTACGAACCACTGCTGCAGGCCAGAGGTTTAACTGATTATTATGGGGCTGTCACTCATCAACAGAATATAAGCCAGCCTCCCTGTAAGGGACTGAGGATCTGAAGTTGTGTCAGATCAGACTGAGAAGCTTGTCTGTATTTCTCTGTGCATTCTGGGAAATGCAGTCTTGCCCCATGAGGACTGGTCCTTTTACTTCTATCTTTACACAATATGTCTTATGTAGTCTGTAGTGTAAGCACTATTTTCTTTGATGAGGTTCACCTACTGCAGGCACGACATGATTTCCTGCAACATTCAGCGCGCCATGCGAGCTTTCTCTTTCCAAGCACCCCAGGAAAATAGCGGCCGCTTATTTGCAATATAATCGGTCTCGCATTTGCGGGAGTTTAAGCTATTGGCATTGTAAATGAAAATGCCTTTTATTTATCTGTTTTGCTAATTAACACATAAATAAAAGGCAATGTCATTTACAAAGCCAATAGCTCACACTCTTGTAAATTCGTGACCTATTGTATTGCAAATAAGCGGCCGCCATTGTCCCGGGATATTAATGGAAAAACATTTAAATCAAGGTGAGTTGGAAACGTGCTTTGTTTACATTTAAAACACAGGTTTCTCCATTTTTAAATCCATACAAACACAACTTAAGTTATACACATGTGCACTGTACAGTAAGAAATGCACAAATATCAGCACACATACACACACACTCACACAGACACACACACGCAAGCTGTAAATGAAACTTACCCTGAAGCTGAGATCCTAAGGGCTGTAAACTCCCAGGTTCCCCATCCTCAGCTCTGCAAACAGCACATCACAAGCTACACACGGAAGCCGTCATGATGGACGTCTATCGCTTGCCTCGGACAGATCCACCAGCTTTTGGTGCATCAGCGGCCAGGATAGGGCCGTAGGTAGGCCTTCACCCTCTACTTTAACCTATCCACCACTCAAATTACTTTCATATTTCACTATACTAATTCAACACTAATCCTTTATGAGCGTACTACTCGCCGAAAAAGCGCGTTGACGCCTCGTCAGGGGTAGTAAGCGCTATATAAATGCAATTACAGTACAATAAAATACAATACATGGGCTTCTAAAAGGCTGTAAGGGCTGATGATTGACAAGTCCCGCCTAGGCTTCATTAGCTGATATACTGTGGGGAAGATTTATGTTAACTGGCGCATCCCCAGGGATGCGCCAGTTAATGTGCGCCACAGTGCGCCACAGCTCCGCCACCCATGGTGCGCTGCATTTACAATGCGGCGCACCATGGGGCAAAAACGGCACAGATGCGTGACGCATCTGTGCCGTTAAGGTGACGCATTGCTGGAGTTGCGTCGCAAGCGCGACGCAGCTCCAGCAAGGCTGGGGGGTGCCCCATCTTAACAATGCTGCGTCAAGACCTACGCCTGCTTCAAGCAGGCGCAGGCTTTTGACGCAGCATTGGCCAGAAAGTGACTGAGTGAAATCTTATAGATTTCACTCAGCCAGTTTTAGGAGGCGTTCCTGCGCAGGAACGCCCCCCCTGCGCAGGAACGCCTCCTGATGGCGCAGGGCTTTACAACGTGACGCATCTCCTAGATGCGTCACGTTGTAAATAGGGCGCATTGTTTGCGCTGCCGTTGAGTCAAATAAAGTGACGCAATTGCGGCGCAAAGAGGCGCAAGGGCCTCATAAATCTGCCCCTTTATACTCAGAGGCTAGGAGAAAGTGTCAGGTAATGCGTTGTGAGTGTGAGAGGTGGAACTGTACAACCATCGCCCTCCCACATGCATAATACAGCTCGCGATGGTGGCTACCTCTTCTGCTGCCCACGTCACATTACAGCTATGAACAAACGATTGTGAGATTGTTTACTTGTAGTAGCTGGGATGTCCAGCAGGGGGTGGAGCAGGAGGCGGGTTTTATGTTGAAAGGGCAGAGTCCAGGCGCCCCCAAGTATGAGCCACCACTGCTGATTGAATTTATTAAAATGTGCCCCCTTTGGCACATAATCGCAGCAGCTTCCATCATGGACAACACCTAAATGAACCAAATTTTTTCTGGGTAAAACTAAACTAAAAGATTCTAGGGTCAGATAGCAGACAGAAGTACAAGAAAGACCTCACAAAAGGAGGCGTAGAGAAAGGTCAGAAATAGTAGATGAATACTAAAGGTGTTTTTTACACTCAATAGTTGTGTCCTTTGTGAACTTTACCAGTTAACTTTCTCCTTGACAAAGCTTTCACTTTCATTGTATGAAAACATCATTAATCGAACCCAGTTAGGATGGAAAATCAATGGAGATTTGTTTTTTCTACTAGTTTACTTACTGCAGACTTTTTTTCTACAAAGAATAGCATGGCACAGAAGAAGGACAATACATGCTTTTTGTGAGGTATAGAGAACCCTTTTTATCACACTTAAATACGTGTTTGTTTACTATGAACTGCTTCAAATCTCATGATTTTCACACAAAAGTTCTACAACAACAAGAGAAACCTTAATGTCCATGTGAACATGGGTATCAAGTAAACCTTGGAACAATTTTTGACATTAAACTCATTTAAAGAAGAAATAGTAGTGACACAGTTGTTTTCCGTGCGGACTTAATCTATACATTTAAATTAAACTTTTTATGACAGAAATTTTCTTGTATTGGTTATTTCATCCAAAAGACAACCAATTATATTCAATACAATGAGAGACACAGAGGGATTTCTCAATGTGCCATCTATACAAAAGTACAGTCTGTCTTTTTTGTGTGTCGGCGGTGTTGCAACCCTATATCCAATACTAGGGTCTCATCAGGAATGTAGTAACCTGGGGAGGCTGATTATTTAGAAGGTTCTATCCAAGGCCGGACTGGGAACCAACACAGACCCTGGCAAAGTGCTCTGCCAGCCACGGGGGGTTCGGGATGCGGCCGAGCTGTTTGCCAGGGCCTGTATCGGCCGATTTCGTTACAGCGGTCGATATTGCAGCTACGCTGCAAAAACAGCCCTGTAACAAAATCGGTCTTCAAGGGGCCCAAAACTGGCCCCCAACCCTGGCGGCCCAACGGGGAAATGCTCGGTGCCCACTACGGCCAGTCCGGCCCTGATTCTCTCCACTCTTTTAAGGACCACTGTCGGTAAGGTCACCAGGTATAATCGCAAGCCCAGAGTATGATGTTCACTGGTGGGCTCTGGGGAGTCGGGTTGATGGCAGTTAGGGCCAAATTACGAAGGCCTGCTGTCCCTTGTAACTTCTGTAAAAGGTTTGAGGAATTCACAGGTTTCTTTTAAGGCAAGGATAGGCTCGAATTATTGTAGCCCGTAATAGGGACAGAGATTAATCCCCAAATGGCAGAGTGTACCTCCCTCCCGATCGGAGATGCGGATCGCAGATAACAGATATTATCTGCGGACTGCATCGCCGATCGGCAGGGCCGGACTGGCCATAGCGGGTATCAGGCGTTTCCCCGGTAGGCCGCTAGAGTGGGGTTGTTTTGGGCCCCTGGGGGCCGTTTTTGTTAACGAGGGTCGGCAATATCGCCCCCTCGTAACAAAATCGGCCGAAACCTGCCCTCGCAAACTGCTCAGCTGCACTCCCCCTCATCCCAGAGGGGGGCAGGGGGGTAGGATGGCTGAGCAGTTTGCAAGGGCCTGTTTCTGTTCCTAGTCTGACCCTGCCGATCGGGAGGGCGCTGCAATTTGCCAGTATAGATGGCACATTGAGAAATCCCTCTGTGTCTTTCATTGCATTAAATATAATTAGATGTCCTTTAGATGAAAAAAACAATATACCTTATGTGTTCACACAATTTACCACCATGTTTTCCTTCTTGTTTGGTTTAGGTTTCTCTCACCGGGGCTTGCTTTTCTTTTTCAAAAAAACTTCTATCACTCACATCATTATAAATGTTAAAGCTGCATAATTGTCTTTTTCCCCCCAAAAAAATAATTGATTTAGCTGAATCAAATTATACCACAAGATACTGGCTGTTCTCTTTGAATCAACGTTTACATTGATTTAGTCTATACAAGAACATTTCTGTAATAATTTTTTTTTTAATTTAAATGTTGGTAGAGATTAAGTCCACACAGAAAACTCTGTGTCACTACATTTTTTTCCTGTAAATGAGTTTCACACAAAAGTGTCTACGCAAAATACTTTGCAGCCTTTGAAAAAAGTGAAAAGATTAACAAAAGCCTTAAGAAAGGCTGCAGCAAAGCTTGCAAAGATGTACAAGCTCACACTCTTCTTCTGACACCATCTGCTGGAAAGAGTAGCATCGTTTCAAAGGGTAAGAACTCACAAGAACTGGGAGGCTTCAGGCTCTCACAAAGAGGGCATAAGCTCCATTGCAGGCCCTGGTCTTGGGCACAAGCAGCAAAAAGAAGGTGTGTCAGGACATGCAGGAAGACTTTGACAACAGTGTGGGTCACACAAGGATCACAGCTAGTAAAGATTTCAGTAGGGATGCAATATCATGGTTGCTACTGGTACCAATGGAAGCTGCTGATACCAGAAGATGATGGACTGAGGCTCCTTATCCATATTGGGTGTCAGAGGAAATATTGTTCATATATTGTCACATTATCTGATATATCTGATGAACGGGCACGGTTCGTGTCAGGGACAGAGTTTCACTTAAGAGTTATGTGTAGGATCACAGTTTGGAATAGAAAAATAGCAAAATTTGTATTAGGGTTTATTTTAGGATTAATGCTTGTGTTTAGTTTATGGTTAGGTCCAATGTAGGGTTCGGGTTAGCTTTAGGTAAGTTTACTGCTGGAATTTGGGTTAGGGACGGTGTTAGCGTTGGGGTTCAGTTAAGATTTAGGTTTGACTTCAGAGTGAGTTATAGATGGGTTAGAGACATCTGTAAGGGTTATTCTAAGGTGATTACAGTTATGATTAGATTTAGGCACAGGGTAAGTCTCCGAGCAGGAATAGGGTAGGTTATGTTGATGCTTAGATCCTTAACTAGTGGTATTATAGGTGCCACTGTAGGGGTATTATTAGGAATAAGATTAGGGTTCTAGATAGGCTTTAGTTAGGGTATTGCTTATGGGTAGAGTTAGAGTTAGGTTGGACTTTAGGTATCAGTCTGAAGCTCCCTCTTCTCCAGAGAACTCTTGGACTCCTCTGAATTGAATAAAGTGGAGCTCACCAGAGCTGCAGTAAAAGTCACTTAAACCACTAAACGAATCTGAGCAACATGCTTCAGAGGACAAGGAAAGAAGCAGCCCTAATGTATCTGAAACAACGATTGCGCAACAGCGGACAACCACCCATGAAAACTCTCCATGGACTCCCAGTAGGTGCAAGAATTCCGTTCAAAGCGCTATGCACCAAGCACTAGAGTAACTGTGGGCCGAAGCACAGGACGCGCGTGGAGACTGGCAACCAACTATGTGGCCAACAGATGTCTCATCTCTCAGCGAGGCTTCTGATTGGATAAACATAGAGACACCACACTGGGGGCCTGATTCTCAGAACTAACTTAAGACAACAGCCTAAACTTACTACCATTTTGGTATTCACAGAAGGCACTTACTCATTTTGGTATTCACAGAAGGCACTTACTCATTTCGGTATTCACAGAAGTTAGGAGTCCTAACTTTAGGACTCTTAAATGCCTTCTGTGAATACCGAAAGTCTTAAAGTTAGGATTTTCTCAGTTTAGGATTAGTAAAGTTAGGACTCCTAACTTTACAAATGTCACTGTGACCCTCACCTCACCGTTTGGACCCTGACTCCCAATGTATGCATCACACATAGAGCTCTGAAGTAACCTCAAGGATACACAGAACATTCTACAAAAACTATAACTCATTAAATAAAGAGACAATACTATTTATGTTATTGGGTATTGAATTCAGGCGTCGAGATTGTTTCTAAGTCTTTTCCCTCATATCAGAAAAGACACAGGCACATCCCTTAATTATTCCAGGATCACACAATTAAGATTAAGAGTGGAAGCCAGGATTAAACCAGGGTTAAGCTCCAAGTCCACACGCACACCACACCTCGTCCCTAGGGAGGCCTGAGCTCATTAACTTTAAGTGTCCCCTGGTGATTTCAGGCCTCTCAGTCCAGCCCACAGCACTTCATGTTTCCACACAGTGCAGGCCTCCCCCTCAGCTTGCAGCTGAAGCATGTTTTCTTTACAGAAGGGCTCAAGATGTATGAAGGGCATGGAGATTAGAGAGCACCATTAGTGGACTCCGACATAAATTATCCTTTTATTAAGCAGACTAAATGCCAACTTTGATAAAAGGCAGTGGAGAGGGAGTGTAGGAGGGCCCCTCTGCCTCCCATCAAATATTTGACATTTCTTCTATCTTGGCTTGTACACTCTACTTCGGAAATGCTCGTGTATCAGGACACATATCCACCCCCACCACACCAGCCACTCACAGATTGTCTTTAAGGAGTGTTGTATCTCACTTTCACATTCAATTAGTATATCTAATGCAGTTTTTTTCTTATACCACGTGTACAACGGAGCTCTGACTGTTTTCAAGAGCTCTCCAATTTCACCAATCAGAAAATTGAATAATTATTTTGAAGTATCATTGAACATAAATGCATCCTAAAAAAAAAATATATATATATATATATATATATATATATATATATATATATATATATATATCTATACACACACACACACACATGTATATGTATATGTGTAGCAGTTATAGTTGGGATCGTGTTTCCATAGGAAATGCATTTTTTGTGTTGCTAATAACTCTGGCGCCGTTTGACAAAACTTTCCAAAATGGTGCTACTTTTTGACAAGTTTGCGCATGGAAAGTGTCTGAGTGACCTGTCAAGCGAGGGCCAAGAACAAAAGGGCGGTCCCAAATGCGTTTTCCCCATTAATTTTCCCATAGGAACTTTAAACACAGCTACAGCCTAAAAAGCTGAATGGATTTACACAAGATTTGGGAAAAAGTAGATTTAGGTCCAGGAAAAGTTCTTTTTGTGCTTTGGTGTAAATCTGTTCAGTAGTTTTTAAGCGATTGATGCTGAAAAACGTTGTATATCTAGGGATGTGGAGCCTCCCAGGAACCCAACAGATCTCAAGCTAACTTCTGATTGGCTGCCACCACTTCAACCAGGAATGGTGGCAGCCATCTTAGGAGTCTGGACTCAGAGCTGAGTTGTAAAAAAAATGAAAACATAGACACGTCGGGGCATGGTAGGAATACCCTGACCTTTCACACCTGGTGGTGGGGCCAGAGGGCCTCCTAGGGCCTCAAATGTTTATATTTTTTAAATGTTGCTTTTAATTTACACCGCAAATCTGTGCATCATTAAAAAACAAGTCTCCCGCACTTGTTTTTACACCCCCCCCCCGGGTGAAAAGGAGGAGGGGAGTGCATGTGGCCCTCCCTCCCAAGGCAGACTGTGGCCCTGGAGACCTCATACCCCAAGGCTTGACATCTTATTTAGGAAGAGGGGGACATGGCCCCACTCCCTGGGTCGATTTTGTGCAGGTCATCCCCGGGGGCTCTGGATTTTTTTTGGGGTGTATGCGGCCCCCTCCCTGGGCCACTTTTGATCCATAGACCCCATCCCCAGTGCCTGGTGTATTTTGTAAGGGGAGGAGGGCAAGCGGCCCCCTCCCTGGCCACTTTTGTCCCCGGGGACCTCTGCACCCAGGGCCTAGTGTATATTTTAAGGAGAGGGCATGCAATCCCCCTCCCTGTGCTGTTTTTGGCCCCAGGGTCCCCATTTCTCAGGCCCAGCTTAGTTTTGAGGGGGGCCATGAAGCCCTCCTCCTTGAGCCTTTAAAGGTCCAGAGGACCCTATCCACCGGGGCCCTAAATTAAGTGAACACAAAGTCTGCTCGCAGCCGGCTGGAACTTTGAAATTGCTGCCGCCGGATGGGAGCAGGTTTTTGATTTGTTTCCCTGCCCACACTGATGCAGGCAGGGAAACAGATCAAAATATTGCGCCCGACCGGAGGGAACAGCATTAGTAGCAGCTCCCTCTGAGTGGGAGAAACTCCAGCTGCTTGCAGGGAGCCAACTGGGGCTGCTGGGGCTTAAGGGCTCCCCTAGAAGCCCCCAGCAGGTATATGGTAGGCGCCTTTGGTAGGCACCAGGGCATCCACCTTTAAGAAGTGCGGGCCTTAGGGATGGGGTCCCTGGGGCCAATATTGGTTGGGGAGGAGAGCCCCTAGGCCCCCTCCCCATAATTTTTAGTAACTGCCCCTGGGGCATTGGGCCCCAAACCCTAATAAGGCTTTGGGAGGGGACCACATGGCCCTCTCCCCTTTAATTAAAAATACAGCTCTGGAGGATGGGTTCCCCCTAGCCTAATAAGACCGGGAGGGTATGTGGCCCCCTTCCCCTTATAATACATTAGGCCCATGGGGATGGGGTCACCAGGACCTAATGAGCATAATAGGTTTGGAAAGGGCTGGCCATGTGGTTCCCCTACACATGAAAAAAAAGTTCCTGGTCGGATGGAGCCCCCAGGCAAAACTCTGTGGCCAACCCCTGGCGCGACTTAAGGCTATGTCTAGTGTTGCGTTGGCTGCCTCTGGGGAGGTTGGCCACAGGGCCTGGCCACAGTGCAGTTGATGGTGATTGGTCTATATAATGTTGCGGTTTAACTGTGCTAACAATTCTTTCACTCACTGTGTTGGGTCTGAACCGTGACTCTGGCTTACAGTACCTGAAATCTCTCCATGTTTGCAGAAATGTGTTCTGCTTTTTTTCCAACACTTTGCTGATTGATTGAAGGTTACAGAACACTCTGTGACTGTTGTTAGAAAACTCCTTTCGATTGGTGCTGAAGCAGTGGGTTCACAATGGCCATGTCTAAGTGCCTTGGCGGGATCCTTGTTTTGTGGATGGGTGGATGATGCCTGCCGTGTCCAGTAACAAGGCACAAGATGCTGGGCATAAATGTACTAGGAGGTTGGTGGCTGGTACTTTCTCCTGTCAGGTACTGCCTGATGTGTCACTGGATGTCCTCTGGGCCGGTGTACCGAAGCAGGGAGTACTGCCTGTTGGGTCACTGGATGTGCTGCAGGCTGGTGTAACAATGCAGGGAGAAATTCTGCTGCTTCGCCTTGTTGCAGATGTATTTTTGGCATGGCTGCACTAGGAGGTTGGTAGCTGGTACTTTGCCCTGTGAGGTACTGTCTGTTGATCACTGGCTGGACATTGTGTACCAATGCAGGGAGTGTTTCTGGTGCTTCTCCTCGCTGAAGCTATATTTCACATGGTACTGTCTGTTGGATCACTGGATGTCCTCCCGGCTGGTGTACCAATGCATGTGTGTTCCTGGCGCTTCACCATGTAGCAGCTGTGTTTGGTGCATGGATGACCCAGGAGATCGCTAGCTGGTTCCTTGTCGTGTCTGGGGCTGCCTGTTGTGTCACTGGGTGCACATGGTGTACCAATGTAGGGAGTATTTCTGCTGCCTCACCTTGTTGCAGCTGTATTTTCACTCAGATGACCCATTAGGTCGGTAGCTGGTACTTTGCCCTATTTGATACTGTCTATTGGGTCACTGGATGTCCTGTAGGCTGGTGTACCAATGCAGGGAGTATTTGCATTGCTTCACCTTGTTGCAGCTGTATTTTCACTCAGATGACCCATTAGGTCGGTAGCTGGTACTTTGTCCTATTTGATACTGTCTATTGGGTCACTGGATGTCCTATAGGCTGGTGTACCAATGCAGGGATGAAGCTCAGCCGCCTGAAACTGAACTCAGACAAGACGGAAATCCTCATCCTGGGATCATCCCCCTCCGGCTGGGACGACTCCTGGTGGCCCCCTGCCCTGGGCACCGCCCCCAAGCCAACGGACCACGCACGGAACCTGGGTTTCATCCTGGACTCCTCCCTCACGATGACCAAACAAGTCAACGCCGTCTCGTCATCCTATTTCAACACCCTGCGCATGCTCCGGAAGATCTTCCATTGGATCCCCACCGAAACCAGGAAGACGGTCACCCAGGCACTCGTCACCAGCCGACTGGACTACGGGAACACCCTCTACGCGGGAACCACAGTCAAACTACAGAAAAGACTCCAGCGCATACAGAACGCCTCCGCACGACTCATCCTGGACATCCCCCGCCACAACCACATCTCCGCCCACTTGAGAGACCTGCACTGGCTCCCCATCAGCAAGAGGATCACGTTCAGGCTCCTCACCCACGCACACAAGGCTCTCCCCGACTTGGGCCCCAAGTACCTCAACAACCGCCTCACTTTCTACACGCCCACCCGCCAGCTCTGCTCGACCAGCCTCGCCCTCGCCACCGTCCCACGCATTCGCAGAGACACCGCCGGAGGAAGATCCTTCTCCTACCTGGCGGCCAAGACATGGAACTCTCTCCCCATCCACCTACGGCTGACCCAGGACCATCTCTACTTCAGGAAACAACTCAAGACCTGGCTTTTCGAGCAGTAACGGACCCCTCCCCTACCAACGCCCTAGCGGGTGAGTGGCACGCTATATAAATTTGCCTGATTGATTGATGGTTTTGCTTCACCTTGCTGCAACTGTATTTTCGCATGACTGACCCATTAGGTCGGTAGCTGGTAATTTGCCCTTTCTGGTACTCTCTGCAGGGTCACTGCGTGTACATGGTCTACCAATGCAGGGAGTATCTTTGTTGCTTCACTGTTCTGCAGCTGTATTTTCGACCTTCCCCGGTCGCCAGTCATTAACTTCCAAGGTAACTCTGCTGTATATGAATTGTGGGATATTTGGCATGCACGAGGCACGTGCTCTGCCCACCTCTCTGGGCAGAGAGAGCGCCTCTGGGAGTGCCAGGTGGCAGCATTGGCGCCATGACAGCTGAAAGCGTATCCGTTTAATCTCGAGAGCGGGGCTTCCTGCCTCGCCAAGCTTCAGCAGGTAGAGCCGGACCCGGGGAGGGGAACAAGAGCAGCTCTCAGGGCCCTGGCAGCCGGCCCTGACCCCCGCCATGGAATTCCAAAGCCTGATAATGATCCAAACAGTGGCTGCCTTGGGTTACAGGTCCAAAATGGAGGGCAGAGAAAGCGTCCATTTTGTGTGGGGGGATAATCTACAGACTTGGCCCCTTTCCATTTGAGCATAGTTTGAGGTCCAGGAGAGACTGATTGCCCACACCTGCACCGAGAGGCTGGCTTTGAAGTGATGCCTTTAGTGCTTGCAAAGGATGAAAGAATGCATGCCTGTTACAGAAACTAAAACCAGCCATCTGTGCAAACAATTTACACAACACATGCTGGCAGCTCAAAATGTTTGTTGGTGCCTGAGTCGGTGTCTATGCATGTGTGTGTGTGTGCGTGGGTGTGCGTGCGTGCGTGTGTGCATGCATGTTTTCTCTTCTGTATCTGTGTGTGCATGCATGTTTTATCTTCTCTATTGGTGTGTGCATGCATGTATTATCTTCTTTATAAGTGTGTGCATGCATGTTTTCTCTTCTGTATATGTGTGTGTGCATGCATTTTTTTCTCTTCTGTATATATATGTGCATGCATGTTTTCTCTTCTGTATCTGTGTGTGCATGCATGTTTTATCTTCTCTATTGGTGTGTGCATGCATGTTTTATCTTCTTTATATGTGTGTGTATGCATGTTTTATCTTCTTTATATGTGTGTGCATGCATGTTTTCTCTTCTGTATATGTGTGTGCATGCATGTTTTATCTTCTGTATATGTGTGTGCATGCATGTTTTATCTTCTCTATTGGTGTGTGCATGCATGTTTTATCTTCTTTATATGTGTGTGCATGCATGTTTTATCTTCTTTATATGTGTGTGCATGCATGTTTTCTCTTCTGTATATGTGTGTGCATGCATGTTTTATCTTCTGTATGTGTGTGTGCATGCATGTTTTCTCTTCTGTATCTGTGTGTGCATGCATGTTTTATCTTCTCTTTTGGTGTGTGCATGCATGTTTTATCTTCTTTATATGTGTGTGCATGCATGTTTTCTCTTCTGTATATGTGTGTGCATGCATGTTTTATCTTCTGCATGTGTGTGTGCATGCATGTTTTCTCTTCTGTATCTGTGTGTGCATGCATGTTTTATCTTCTCTATTGGTGTGTGCATGCATGTTTTATATTCTCTATTGGTCTGTGCATGCATGTTTTATCTTCTTTATATGTGTGTGCATGCATGTTTTCTCTTCTGTATATGTGTGTGCATGCATGTTTTCTCTTCTGTATCTGTGTGTGCATGCATGTTTTATCTTCTCTATTGGTGTGTGCATGCATGTTTTATCTTCTTTATATGTGTGTGCATGCATGTTTTATCTTCTTTATATGTGTGTGCATGCATGTTTTCTCTTCTGTATATGTCTGTGCATGCATGTTTTATCGTCTGTATGTGTGTGTGCATGCATGTTTTATCTTCTTTATATGTGTGTGCATGCATGTTTTCTCTTCTGTATATGTGTGTGCATGCATGTTTTATATTCTCTATTGGTGTGTGCATGCATGTTTTATCTTCTTTATATGTGTGTGCATGCATGTTTTATCTTCTGTATGTGTGTGTGCATGCATGTTTTATCATCTGTATGTGTGTGTGCATGCATGTTTTATCTTCTTTATATGTGTGTGCATGCATGTTTTCTCTTCTGTATATGTGTGTGCATGCATGTTGTATCTTCTGTATGTGTGTGTGCATGCATGTTTTCTCTTCTGTATCTGTGTGTGCATGCATGTTTTATCTTCTCTATTGGTGTGTGCATGCATGTTTTATCTTCTTTATATGTGTGTGCATGCATGTTTTATCTTCTTTATATGTGTGTGCATGCATGTTTTCTCTTCTGTATATGTGTATTCATGCATGTTTTATCTTCTGTATGTGTGTGTGCATGCATGTTTTATCTTCTGTATGTGTGTGTGCATGCATGTTTTATCTTCTGTATGTGTGTGTGTGCATGCATGTTTTATCTTCTTTATATGTGTGTGCATGCATGTTTTCTCTTCTGTATATGTGTGTGCATGCATGTTTTATCTTCTGTATGTGTGTGTGCAGGCATGTTTTATCTTCTGTATATGTGTGTGCATGCATGTTTTATCTTCTGTATATGTGTGTGCATGCATGTTTTATCTTCTGTATGTGTGTGTGCATGCATGTTTTATCTTCTCTATATGTGTGTACATGCATGTGTTATCTTCAGTATATGTGTGTGCATGCATGTTTTATCTTCTGTATGTGTGTGTGCATGCATGTTTTATCTTCTCTATATGTGTGTGCATGCATCTTTTATCTTCAGTATATGTGTGTGTGCATGCATGTTTTTCTCTTCTGTATATGTATGTGCATGCATGTTTTCTTTTCGGTATATGTGTGTGCTTCTGTGTTCTTGCATGCGGTGGTTTGAGTGTGTGCAAATGTAAAGGGTGTTCAGTTGGAAAAGAAAATAGTCATCATCAGCAACAAACCTTTATTCGGATAAAAAACAGATAAAATAAACAAATATCTTAATAAAACATTAACATTTAAAAATAGATTACTAAAATTGATACAGAATGGTTTCAGGACACACACAGATTAAACACACAAAGCAAAGGACACTAGACACCGAGCTAGGAGTCAACTCAATGACCAACGAGTGAGAAAACGTTATCCGAAATATCCGATGGGATATAAAATAATTGACATGTGTCATCACTGTCAAGGGTGAAATATCACTGGCTACTCGTCTTCATATCTTAAAAGATCCAGGTGTAGGAGATATTTTCTTCTTTGGATGGCAGAAGAAACGTAAACAGAAACTGTGCAGCATAAGTTCACATTATCAAGAAAGTAGTCAAGAGCTCTGTTGGTGGCCGGATTGGGGTCGGAGATTGCCGCGGCCGCGCCGGGCTGCAAAGATGGCGGCCCACACCCTGCATCTACGCCCATTTGGGGACGGCGGCATTGGCTCGCCGCACGGCACGTTTGCTGAATACCGTAAAGGTGATCCTACAGTTGGCGACGTTTTAGCCGCCTTGTGTTCCTGGCGTGCTTCCATGACTGTGCCGGTCGATGGGTTGGATGGTAGCCCTTGTTCCCGGCTCGTTGGGCCGTCCCCTGCGTGTATGGCTTCGCCGCTTCAGGGTGCTGCGGTGCCTTTCCTGGCAATTGAAAATACTAAGGCCACCGCTTGTTTGGACGTTCGGATGCCTGCTGCCTGGTATTGTCAAGAGTTCTTCCCTGTGGTGGATGCATTGGAGAGCCTCCAGCCGAGATCCGTCCGGATCGGTCTCGCCGGGTCCCCCGGTGATTTTTTGCCTCGGCCTGCCGAGCGGAGATCCTGTAACTGTTTCACCGGGGCAATTTTTTCCCCTTGGTCTGCGGAGCTGCGCTTGAGTTGCCTGCTGCTGTTGCTGTCCCTTTTTGCTCATCCGGTCCGAAGCTGTTATAACTTGTGTAGTAGCTCGACGTTTGGAATCCCTGTTTTTCACCTCTGCCCCCTCATGTTCTGGTTCTTTGTGCACTCTGTGCCTCTGGCACTGGACAGACGAGGACAGGGTTGAGATAACCTTGCACCGCCGGACTATTACTTTGTGGCGTGACCGGATGACCGCCTTGCGGCTCTACGTGTATGATTGCTTCCTCTTCATATTCCTGGTACCTGTTTATTGTTTTGCAATGACTTTATCTTCTCGTGGGCTTTGAATGTGCTCGGACGGGGGAGTTGGGGGCTGATAGTTCTGATTATGTGTCTCCTCTCCCGATAGTTTTTCCTTCCTTTCCCCTTCCTCTCTTTTTGCCTATATGGTTTCTTCCTTACTTTTTGACTCTTCTATATTTCGGGTTTCCGGTTAGGGCGACAGGCACGCTGCTGGGGGGGTAGGCCGTAGCCTTCCGCAGGGGTGCAGGGTGGGGCGGGTGGGGGGGGTCTGTCTTTTTGTTTTTCTTTTGTTCTTGGTTCTATGGCTCTTGTGTATTCTTTTTCTGGGTGCTGCGTCTACATGTTGGCCTCCTGGGGTGTTTTTGCCTAGCGTGGGCACACGACCTCTCTACTACCGATGTTTATTGCGCATCCATTATTCCTGTTTTCTTTGGCTCCGTGGGCTGCCCCTTTTTTTGTGTGCTTTATTCGCCATGGGGCATATACTGTGGGGCCGCATCCTCTTTTCCCTGTTTTTTCACCCCTTTTTTCTGATGTTCCTTTCCCCCTTTTCCCCTTCCTTCTCTCTTTCCCTGGGTCGATGTAGCGGATGGCTTCGTATTGCAATCCTGACTTCCTTTCTATGTATTGATGCGTATTCTTGTGGTAACGGGTGGGCGTTGGGCAGTGGATGGTATTGTTTGCTGATGTGGGACTCATGTTTTGCCCTTGCTATGATGTAACCGTTCCTTTTTTTTGAAACTCGCTGTGTCTTGCTCCACTGCCTGTTGACGACCCGCCACGGACTTTTGGACTTTAATAACTGCAATGTTCCTGCTCCTCACCCTATTATATTGTAAAATTAACCTTCACTTTTCCTTCTCACCGTGGTTTCCTTGTGGCTATTTGCTTTGCTCTGTTGCATTTGTTATATCGGAGACCTGCTGGAGTTTCTTTCCTGGCCTATGTGCTAATACAGTGTGGTGGCCGGCCCGATGGGTTGTAGGCCCGTATTTGTCAGCTATATCTGCACAATAAAGGTTTTCAAAAAAAAAAAAGAAAAAAAGAAAGTAGTCAAGGGATCGTGCATTAAACTTTTGAAGCGAATTTGCAGTAGCATTGTTGAATTTCTATCAACTTAATAAGAGACTTGAACCTTGAAGTGTGAAAATGAGACCAAGATGCTGACTAGGGCATGAGCGTAACATAATCAATCAATCAATCAGTCATTTGTAAAGCTCACTACATACCCGTGAGGGTCTCAGGGCGCTGGGGGGCGCTACTGATCAAACAGCCAGGTCTTGAGCATCCTCCTGAAGGTCAGCAGGTCTTGGGTCTGTCGTAGGCTCAGTGGGAGGGTGTTCCATGTCTTGGCAGCGAGGTGGGAGAAGGATCTCCCGCCGGTGGTTGTTCTTCGGATGCGCGGGACGCTGGCTAGTGAGAGGTCGGCGGAGCTTAGCTGGCGGTTGTGGATGTAGAAGGAGAGCCGTCTGTTGAGGTAGGCTGGGCCGGTCTTGTGGAGTGCCTTGTGTGCGTGGATGAGGAGCTTGAAGGATATCCCCTTGCTGATGGGGAGCCAGTGCAGGTCCCTCAAGTGAGGGGTGATGTGGCCATGGCGTGGTACGTCGAGGATCAGTTGTGAAGAGGTGTTTTGGATGCGTTGTGGTCGTTTGATGAGCTTGGTCGGGGCTCCTATGTAGAGAGCGTTTCCATAGTCGAGTCTGCTGCTGACGAGGGCCTGGGTGACTGTCTTTCTTGTGTCTGTCGGGATCCATCTGTAGATCTTGCAGAGCATGCGGAGGGTGTTGAAGCAGGAGGAGGAGACGGCGTTGACCTGCTTGGTCATTGAGAGCATTGAGTCGAGGATGATTCCCAGGTTGCGCGTGTGGTCGGTGGGTGTGGGGGCTGCTCTCAATGCCGTCGGCCACCAGGAGTCGTCCCAGGCTGAAGGGTTGGTGCCGAGGATGAGGACCTCCTTCTTGTCCGAGTTCAGTTTCAGACGGCTGGTCTTCATCCAGTCTGCGACGGCCTTCATTCCTTCTTGGAGGTTGGCTTTGGCGGTGATGGGGTCCTTGGTGAGGGTGAGGATCAGTTGAGTATCGTCGGCGTTGGAGATTATGTTGAGGTTGTGTTGTCGGGCGATGTGTGCGATCAGAGCCATGTAAATGTTGAACAGTGTCGGGCTGAAGGAGGATCCATGGGGTACGCCGCAGATGATCTTGGAGGCTTTGGACAGGAATGGGGGGAGGCGGACGCTCTGGGTTCTGCCGGAGAGGAGAGAGGTGGTCCATTCCAGAGCCTTGTCTTGGATCCCTGTGGCGTGGAGGCGTGCGCGTAGTGTGCAGTGACAGATGGTGTCGAAGGCGGCAGAGAGATCTAGGAGGGTGAGTGATGCGGTCTCGCCATTATCAAGCAGGGTCCTGATGTCGTCGGTGGCGGCGATGAGGGCAGTCTCGGTGCTGTGGTTGCTGTGGAACCCTGACTGGGAAGGGTCCAGGATTCTGTTTTCTTCGAGGTATCGGGTTAGCTGTCTGTTGACGATTTTCTCAATGACCTTGGCCGGGAAGTGGAGCAGAGAGATGGGCCAGAAGTTATTGAGGTCTCTTGGGTCTGCCTTGGGTTTTTTCAATAGGGAGTTGATCTCAGCGTGTTTCCAGCTCTCTCGGAGGTTGCGGTCTCGAGTGAGAGATTGATGACGTTGCGCAGGTGGGATGCGATAGAGCTGCTTGCTTTGTTGAAGACGTGGTGCGGGAAGGGATCTGACGGGGAGCCGGAGTGGATTATGCTCATAGTCTTGATGGTGTCATCAATGCTCACGCTGGCCCAGGCTAGCAGGGGGTCGTGGTCGATGGTGTGCGGAAGGTCTGTTGTGTTGCTGTCTGTTGGAGCTGTCTGGGTGTTGAGACTGTTGTGGATGTCTGCTATCTTGTGGTGGAAGAAAGGGGCGAGGGAGTCGCACAGGGCTTGCGACGGCGGGATGTTGTTGGTGTTGGAGAGGTGGTTGGAGAGTTCCTTCACGATGTTGAACAGCTCCTTGCTATTGTGTGCGTTGTTGTCGAGGCGGTCTTTGAACGAGGTTCTCTTGGCAGCCCTGATGAGGTGGTGGTGGTTGCGGATGGCGTCCTTGTGTGCTGCGCGGTTGTCCGGAGTTTGTTCGCTGTGCCATTTCTTCTTTAGTTTCCGGCAGGTTTGCTTGGATGCTAGGAGTTCTGGGGTGAACCAGCTGGGCCTTTTGCTGGTGTCTCTGTGGGGGGGTTTCTTCAGCGGGGCGAGGGTGTTGGCGCAGTCCTCGATCCAGCGTTTGAGACTGTGAGCAGCGTCTTCAGTGTGGGAGGGTTCGGTGGGTGGGCTGAGAGCGAGGTTTGCATGTAGTTGGTCTTCGGTTATTTTACTCCAGCAGCGGGGTGGGATCTGTTGGGTGCGGTGGTGGGTTTCTGGAAGGTGAAATGGATGCAGCTGTGGTCGGTCCAGAGGAGTTCGGTGGTGTGGCTGACAGAGACATACAGGCTTGAGGAGAAGACGGGGTCGAGCGTGTGGCCGGCGGAGTGGGTAGGTGATGTGACGAGTTGCTTCAGTCCGAGGTTGGAGAGGTTATCGATTAGGGTTGTGGAGTTGTTGTCGTTGTTGTTCTCAAGGTGGAAGTTCAGTTCTCCAAGGAGGATGTAGTCGATGAAGGTCAGGGCGTGCGTGTTGATGAAGATAAGTATTTGTAAAGCGCACGTTCACCCAACGGTATGTGGCGCTGAATAGCAGATGTTTGTTGTTACCCAATTCAATGATATTCATTTTATCGACCTCAGAGCAATGAAAGGTTGAGTAGACCCACTGGGATTTGAATCTGTGACCATGAAGTCAAACACAGGTCCTTTCTGTGGACGCATTAGTCAACTAAGCCACAAGACCGTGCTCACAGGGCAGATTGTGATGGTTGCTGGAGCAGTAGGGGTACTACATGCTGAAAGTAGAGAATGGTGGTCCAGAGGTAGATTTGAAAATTGAAGTTACAATGTCAGCGTATTCTAGAGTGCACTTCAGCAAAGAAGGTTTGATTTGTCTTCTCTGAGACTCTGGATTGGCCTGGCCTAGGAGACATGAAGGCATGTAACCATGGAAAGTGGAATAATGACACATGTTGGTATCAGTCATGAAGGGTCTGGGTGAAGTGGTGGAATGTGGATATATGTGTGAATCAGCATATGAGGGTGGCATTTTGTTTTTGGTAACAACTGACCTACACAAACTTGCAAGACCCCACTCATGCACCAGGGAACATTCTCATGGAAGGTGGACTTTGAGGTCAGTCTGGAATTCCAGTTACCAAACAGCCAACAATCATTGACCTAATCAAATGGTGTGTGGGTTTCTATAGGCTCTGTGTCCCAGCCGCAGTTGTTTCAGTGAGATGCCTTATTTTTGTGGTTCCTCCCTTCATGATACAGTAATGCAGGGGCGCATGGTGGACACTTTCATTGGGGTCTGACACCCAGGTGTTGGATAAGAAGTGCGATAGAACTTGGTTGTGCAGGCTATGGGAGACACAGACCCATCTGTTAAACTCACACTTTGCAATACACTGTACTATGCATAGTAGAGATGTAGGGATTGTGGTGGTACGATTAATTAGACTCCAAACCGCAGCATAGAGACAATGTGTTTACTTAGTCTGAGCCCACACTCCAGGCACCCTTTTGAAGATCATCGTCCAGGGAGATGGTGTGAGTGGTTGCCACTATACCTTTGTTTTGCTTCTGTTAAGCATAAGGGTGAGTTTCATGCCATACTAGGAGACTGAGCAACTCTACGGAGGGAGTGAAAAGAGGTGATCAAAGTCTAAATACTTGTAGCCGGGAGATGGATACTGATGGAAGGAAGACTGCACTTCTTCAGGACTTAAGAGACTCCCTTACAGACACTTAACTGAAGATGGCCTGAAAAATGATGAGTGTGAAAGTGAATATGACTATACCCCGAGGGTTTGTGTGGGGCATTGTGACTGTAATAATAATTCTGTGCTCAAGAACTGGGGTGGCAGAGTGGGCTAAAGAATGGTGATGGATTAAACCCAGATCTGTTGACTGGGTGTGAGTGTTTGATTGGTTCAGATGCTCCGTCCATCACCACCCCCTTTTGTACCGCTTTGCTCGCCATAAGTTGGCAGGGTATGCTCAGACGTGAGTCCCTTGCTCACTTTGCCACTAGATTCAAGCAAGCCGGGCTGAAGACGGCTGAAATGCTAGAAACCGGTCCTAGGAAGCTTGTTTCTGGTCCAGGGAAGGCATGGCTTGGCAGTTCGGGCTGGACTGTTCCCATGAGGCACAGGGTCAGACTGATTTGCATATGGCCATGTCTGAACTGGGGTGGCAGAGTGGGCTAAAGAACGGTGATAGATTAAACCCAGATCTGTTGACTGGGTGTGAGTGTTTGATTGGTTCAGATGCTCCGTCCATCACCACCCCCTTTTGTACCGCTCATTGAACATTCGGTCATCATTTATATGCATATGTATCTATAAATTATTGTCACTTTGCCAAATTTTTTTTTATTCTGTCATTCTCATTCGTCCTCTCTGACTCATCCAAAGCCATACTGAGTTCTATGAACTCCCAAACATCCTTTGCAAACTTTCACTACTCCTTTTTAGGTCTCGGCTAGAAGCTCGACAACGAGTGGAGACAAGAGCTGGCCACGTGCACCATTGAGAAGCATGGCAGAGTCGGATTCCGACGCGCGCTTTGGGATTGGGTCGCGCGCGTCGGAATCCGACTCTGCCATGCGCCGTAGGTTTCAGTTTTGTTAGTTTCGTTTTGAAGGCCGGTGGCAGCGGCGAACAACCTTTACAACGCATCTTTTACGACAAAGTACCATCACAACGCAACTTTTACCCCGCAGGTGCCATTACAACGCATGGCATTACAACGTAGGTGCGATTACAACGCATGCCATTACAACGTAAGTATAGGTAAGGTAAGTATTTAATTTTAGTATGTTTTTTTTTAGTTTTATAAATTAATTTATTTAAAATAATTATAACATTTTAAATACATGTAATTTTTTTTTAATTATTATTTAAATATTAAAATTAATTTTTCATTGCTTCATTACATTTATTTTAGAATATTAATTTTTACCCCTACACTATCCAGCAATTACCCGACTATTACACCCCCCTGGAGTTAAAATAGTAATTTTTACCCCTACACTCTCCAACACATACCCTACTATTACACCCCCCTGGAGTTAGAATAGTAATTTTTACCCCTACACTATCCAACACTTATCCTACTATTACACCCCCCTGGAGTTAGAATAGTATTTTTTACCCCTACACTATCCAGCACTTACCCTACTATTACACCCCCCTGGAGTTAGAATAGTAATTTGTACCCCTACACTATCCAACACTTACCCTACTATTACACCCCCTGGAGTTAGAATAGTAATTTTTACCCCTACACTATCCAGCACTTACCCTACTAATACACCCCCCCGGAGTTAGAATAGTAATTTTTACCCCTACACTATCCACAAATTACACTACTATTACACACCCAAGGAGTTAAAAATATTAATTTAAATTTATTTGAAAAAATGTAATATTAATTACAATTATTAATTAAATAATTTTTATAATTTAATTAAAATTAAATTAATAATAAAAAAATTAATACTTATCTATACTTACGTTGTAATGGCATGCGTTGTAATAGCACCTACGTTGTAATGCCATGCATTGTAATGGAATGCTCTGTAATTAAGCATGGGCAGATTTTGCGGATTCGCAATCCGCGAATTTGCGGATTTGCGTATTTGCGGATTGCGAAAATCCGCGAATTCTCGCGGATTTGCGTATTTTTTTTTGGGGTGTGTGTTCGCACGGCTTTCTGCAAGTTCGCGAGGGTTTTGTACAATTTCGCAAATTGCGAACTTACTTGTCGAGTCGCCAGTTTTGCGAACTTGTTGTTTCTACGTGCCCAGCCTGTTTGCAAGGCTTTCTTCATCACTGCCACCCTCTGTCACCACTGGCACTCTCTTTGGTCACCCATGCCACCCTCTGGCTCACCCATGTCACCCTCTGTGTCATCACAGCACCCTCTGGTTCACCAGTGTACATTATTGGGGCAAAGCAAAGCACTGCCATCCTCTGTCAACACTGGCACTCTGGTTCACCCATGCCACCCTCTGGCTGGCACACCCATGCCACCCTCGGTGTCATCACAGCACCCTCTGATTGACTAGTGAGTGTACATTATTGTGGCAAAGCCAAGCACACCTGCACTAAGTTTTGCAAACAACAACACCTGCCCTGCCCCAACTGACATTAATGAAGGCTGGCACCTGCTTGTCTGCTCCCTTTCCTTTTTGTTGCAATAACAGGATGCAATGGCATACTTGTAACTATTCTGTGACTGTCAGAGCAGGGTCACACAATAGTTGCAAGTAGGCAACCGGATTCTGGAGGGCCCCTTCAGGAAGTACTACAGGTAAATGGTTACAAATGATGAGCTCGAACTTTTGCACCTGCTCGTTGGTTTTGCTTTTGCAAAACTCGTTTTTCGGTAATTTCGCCCTATTCGCGAGGCGCGGCGTCGTGCGAACTCGACCGTGGAAGACGCGAACTCGTGCGAGTTACCCCAAGGTTGAGTATGGGCGCCGCCATTTTGTTTGCGTGACGTATTTCCGTTTCCGCCCGCTATGTGTAATCTCGCGCAATGAGCGCCTTGCGAATGCAAGTTCGCACGAGTTCGCGAGAGAAATCGCGTGCGAACTTACTTACACGCACGTGTTCGGGCCGCCATCTTGTTTTTCATTCATTCCTATGTGTCTGGGCATGGTGTTTCTATCCTCTGTATATCTCTGCCATCCTTTGCTTGTTTTAATATTTTTTTGATCTATTTAACTTTTTTTCTATCCCTCTATTTTTCTAGGTCTATATTTTTGTGTTTTAGGCTACTTTTGTTTACTTTTCAACTACTTTTTTAAACTTTTATTTCCTTCTTCTCTACTCTTATTCTTTTTCATTTTGTCTCCTTACTGCTAACACCTGCCCAGAACATGGTGAAGACAGCTGTCAAGCTGCCCCAGACGGGCACCGCAGCCCGTGCCCGGCTCCCGTGTGGCCGCTTGAGGGCGGAAATGGTGGTGCCCCGGGAGATCTTCAGCCGTGAGGAGGTGGGCGCACTCGTTTTTTATGTGCAGCGCCGTCTCCCCAGGACCATCGCGGCAGGCGGCAGGATCGCTGCTGGTTATACCAACAGCCAGGAGCGACGGAAGCGGTGGGGGCAGGTGTGTCGGGCCCTTTTTAAGATCACGGGGGTCCAGCGCACCTACAATCAAGTGACCCACCACTGGACCGATATCCTGGACCGAGAGCGCGACCTGCTAGACGTGCTGGGAGTGGAGGTCCCCGGGCTTGGTGAGTAGTAGTAGCAATTTTTTCATCACTCACTACTCTGTTTTTTCTCCTGCTCTGTGTGTTATATTGCAAATGTTTGTTTTAACTTTTTTACAAAGAGCAATAATGCTGCTGATTACATTGATAAGAGAGGTAAATTAATATTTCAAAATCTTCTGTGCATTTCAGGTGCACTGTTCTCCTTCTCTGTGGCGGTGCCACTGCTTATTTGTTTTCTATTTTGTGTTCATTTAATTGGGCTGAGTAATGTATGAGTGTATTTTACAGAACTGCGTAATGCTAGACACAAAGGGGCAGATTTACAAGCCCCTTGTGCCACGTTTACGCTGCCTTACCTGACGCACAGCGACGTAAACGTGGCGCATCCCTGCGAGTCATGTACAACGTGATGCATCTAAGGAGATGCGCCACGTTAAGGCCTGGGCCTGCGCCACAATGGGTGCGTTCCCACGCAGGAGGGTGGTGGGTGGGGGGTGGCGGTCAGGCAGCTGTGCGCCTCGCAAAAGTGCCTGCGTGAAATCTACAAGATTTAACGCAGGCACTTCCGCGACGCTGCTACGTCAATTCTTTATGCCTGCTTGCTTGAAGCAGGCGTAAGGACTGATGCGGTATGTTGAGTATTGGGCAGCCCTGAGCATTGCTATAGTTGCATCGCGCCTGCGACGCGACTCTAGAGATGCGCCTCTCTTTCGTCACAAGATGCGTCACGCATCTGCCTACCCTTGCGCCAGGGTTTGCCGCATTGTAATTGCGGCGCATCTGCCGTGACGCAAGGTTAGTTTTGCGTTACGCATTTGTTCTGGTGCACATCTGGAGGTGTCCAGCTCAGAACTCGTAAGTATGCCCCTAAGTGTCAGATTAGCAATTACCTGCGCATCCCTGCAAAGTGTGCGGCACGCCAGCACCACCCATGGTGCGCCGTATTTGCACACCATGGTCCCAAAACATCACCGAAGCGTTACGCATCGGTGCCGTAAAGGCGGCTCATTGATGGAGTTGCGTTGCAACGATGGCACAGCTCCAGCAATGCTGCGTCAAGCCGTAAGTCTGCTTCATGCAGGCGCAGGGTTTCAGTGACGCATCATTGTCCTAAATGACTGATTGAAATTTTATATATTCCCATAGCCACTTTTAGCATGCGTTCCTGCGCAGGAACGCCCTCCCTTGCGCTGGAACGCTCCCTTATGGCGCAGGGCTTTAGAATGGGATGCATCTCCCATATGCGTCACGTTGTTAATATACGCCACACCATGGCGCCTCTCTTGTTTTGGCGCTGCGTCACAAAAGTGACGCAAGAACGGAGCAAAAGAGCTGCAAGGGGCTTGTAAATCTGCCCCTAGAGTAGAGGCTCAGGTGCAGTCCTTCCTTTGTAGCCCTCATTTTGGCTGAAATAGTTGGTTCTTGTTCTTTCTAAATGTTTGATTTGGTTGACAAGGACATCGGCAAGCAGCAATCATCAATGTTTTCTGTTCATTCTTTCATGTTGTACGTCAGGTCCGCCCAGGGGCAAGCGGACAGAAAAAGCGGATGCAGTGGCTCCAAAGGAGGAGGATGCAGGCCAGGGCGGCGAGTGCTCCTTTGCTGGCCCCAGTAAGTTTTCATTTAAATATAGAGGACCTATTGTTGTCCAAGCGTTCCTAATTTAATTTTTTCGAAATAGTGTTTAGATAGGAGCAAAATCAATAATACTACTGTTGCAGGGACAATTCTCCACAAACCGAACTATGGACACCAAAGACCAGAGTAATAATATTTCAGAGTGGCGTGTTTGGCACACTGTATAAACCTGGTAGTGTCAGCGGCACGGACTCCTCCTTGCAAAAATTGCAAAACCTTTCGCTCAGTCACTCTAGTCTGGAGGACCAAAAACCACAGAGTCTATTCAAGTTTAAAAGCTTTATTAAAAGTTTAAGTAAACACATATATTAAAATAAAGTTAGTTGGAAATGGAAAAGTGCTTGGTGCTGAGTTGATGAGTAATGGAACACATTTCTTGTGGTCGAGCCGAGCTTTCACCTGGTTTGAAGTTGATGTTGCTCTTGTCCTTAGAAGTCCAGTTTCTGTCTGTTCAGAGAAAAATGATGTGTGTTAAAATTAATCACGCATTCATCAATTATGACAAAAAAATGCAGCAAGACAACAGCCTTCCCTGGAAGGAGGGACATTTTTACTTTAGACTAGAGTAGACAGTCAATTAATTTTTCTGTGTTCACATTTCTTCATTCATAGACCAAATACTAGTGAGTGGTGTAATCTAACATTCTTAAATCTACTTTGTAGGTGGAACATCTGGTGGCGGGGCCAGCTCGGATGTGGTGGTGATCATTGACTCTGAGTCCGAGGATCACTCTGGGGAGGAGGCGGCGCAAGAGGAGTCGGACCAAGAAGTACAGACTGTGAGGAAGGAGACAGTGGCGGTGGCGAGTACAGGTAAGCTGGATCATGGTACTATCTGACTCTTAGATAGGATATGATGTGTATCCAGTGGTGGCCCAGTGACAAATAACAATATGGTAATTACAGCAGGCTGGGACCGACAGACAGATAGAGGCAGAGACAGAGAGCGAGGAAGACAGAAGGAGAGAGAGAGAGGGAGGGAGCCAGAGGGAGGGTGAGGGAGGGAGACAGAGAGAGAGAGACAGCGAGGTAGAGGGAGACAAAGGGAGACATAAAGAGGGAGACAGAGAGAGAGAGAGAGAGGGAAACAGACATATCGCCTGGGCTTCTGCCAGATCTCTTTCATATGAAAGAGCATCAAACCAAGGATACAAGTGAGTTGTGGGAAGGGAAATGGTGATTCAAGCACCCCCCCTTGCCCCTCCCTGCGGACGCCCATGATACTGGCCTGAATAGTTTTGTACTGCGCTGGCTAGTTGCTAGTTGTACTGTGACACAACTTCCTGCTGAATTATTTTGTGTTAATCATATTCTTAATGAGCATTGGTTACATATTATGTCTTTCTTTCTTCATATAGTTGGTAATACTAAAACCTCAAAACCGACGAGGAGTATGCTGGCTGTACTGGCCCGGCAACGGAGGCTGGAAGCAACTGTTGCCCAATATCGGCGGCTAGTGGAATTGGAGGGGGACGACACGCAGTCCAGTGCATCAACATCTGCATCCTCCTCCGTGACCCCACGTTCTGCCGGTAAGCGCAGTGCTCCAGCCAAATGGAGCAGTGCTGGCAGACGCCACCGCCAAGCAGCAAAGGCTGCACCTCACAGCAGTGTAAAGGCTCGCTTGCGCCGAGCACTCCGCAGAGTGTCCGACCTAGAGGCGGAGGTCCAGAAATGGAAAGACTATCAGAATGTGGTGGAGGGCCTCCGCTTAGATCACGCCACCCTCCAGGAGAAGTACGATGCCCTGGCCCAAAGGCATGATGCCCTGGAGGCCAAACTCAACACTGTGCATCCCTAGAGTGTCCCTTGCCCCTTTTTTAGAGACTTTTGGGGGGTGGGAATTGGGAGTTGGGTTTTTTGGGGACTTTTGAATGACTATTTATTTGTTGGGGTTAAGGAGGGTCTTGCGGGAGATTATTTTGTTAGGGATATAAAAATATACTTTTTCAAACTTTATCTGAGCATATCTGTTTTTTTACTACTTTTGAGCTTGGTGGGTGGTGGTTTTGCAGTAAGTTCATTTAACTGAACACTGTCATCGTGTTGGTTGACGTGTAATAGGCCAAATGTTTTCTAAAGTAAATGCCTGTCACAGAGTTTGTTAATTCAAGAGCCCTAGGACTTTACTACTAGTACCACTGTCACTCTCTCGCCTCTCCGAATACTCCATTATACTACCTCCCATCCAAACGCTTATCTTACCTGTAATTTGTGTTTGAGGGCTGGCTCCACCTGGAATTCACAGTGTCCTAAGGCGTTCTGCAGCAGGGCCCCAACTGGAGTTTCCCGGCGTGGATTTTCTGCAAAACAAAAGCAATCAACATTAGAAATATGGCAGCGGTGCTCACAGACCCCAAAATCCTAGAAGCCCCACAGACAGCACCCCTAAGACAGGCAAGCGAGCAATAATAACGCCTAAACGTTCACGTGTAATAGGCCAAATGTTTTCCAAAGTAAATGCCTAACCAATTTCATCCCTTAATAGACCTTGCCAGCAATGGCCCAGCCAAGACCCGTAAACCCAAACGCAAAAAAGTCACACTTAGCAAAATGTATTTAAATGAGGACTCACTACTTCCAGACAGTCCCTCTTTAGGGGACTCGTCAACGTCAGTTTCTTCATTGTGCAGATTCCAGGCATCAGCATTAAGGGAAATGGATAGGGTGAGTCTGGAGGAGGAGGATAGACGACCAGGACTGAGTTCTTGTCAACTAACTGTTGTGAACCTGAGGAATGCTGCGGCATCAAAATCAAGACAGTTCTGCTGATGGGCTTGTTGTTGCTTGTGATGGGGTGATTACAGTTTTGTTGTGAATGTGATCAAGCACTTGCTAAAAAAAGAAAGACAGACACACAGGAATAAAAGTGAATAAGGACTAATGTTAAAGTTAATTAATTATTGACTCATTTTCAGAACTCGCTGTCAGGGAAGCAGAGCTCGTCCTCAAACTCTGCAAATTGAGTCGGTAGTACTTCTGGTAACTGAGGAGAACTTTCCTCAGGTAGGTCGGTGTCCTCATCTTCTTCCTGCGTGCATTCTCGTACTTTGTAATCTGGTGGTATGAAGTGCTGGTTCATCTTTATCATGGTGAGCCGCTCCACATTTGCGGGCAAGAGGCGGGACCTTTTGCAAGTCACAATGCCACCAGCAGAACTAAAAACACGTTCTGAAGACACGCTTGCGAGTGGGCAAGACAAGTAATTGATAGCCAGGTTGGTGAGCTCTCGCCATATCTTTCTCTTCCCATGCCAATACGCCAATGGGTCCTCAGTAATATTGACCGCTGTTGAGTCATCCAGATAGGCCTGCGCCATTGAAACAATGTTCTCCCGGATTCCTGTACTTTGCACTTCTGTGTCCTTTCTGGGACAAGGAAACCCTAGCTCACTTAGCCAATCCGCTTCAGACATATCGCCTGTGACTGGTGCAGATGATACGGTTGCTGGTGTGGTTAACGGCTCAGAGGAAAAGTCACTCACTTCTGTCACAGGCACAGATGCAGAAGTTTTTTTTTGGGACGCCTGATGGCCTGCTGATTCACTAGTAGTACTGTCTTCAAGTTCTCCTACAGTTTCCTTCCGCTCTCTTTCAAAACGAATGGCTGACTGAGCTAGCCAACCTTTGTACTCTGTAACATTTGATGTTTCAAAAGGAATTATTACTTTGCCAAACAATGGCTTTTTGTAACGTGGATCCAGAATAGTAGCACAAATGTAGTGCTGTTGTTTCTTGATATTTACAAGCCGTTTATTGCTAACTAGGCGATGTAATAATCTCTGCGCCAACTCATATGCTTCATTCTTTCCAGCATCTTTTAATTCTGAAGACACCACCTTGACTTGGTGCTCGAGCTTCAGCAACAATGGGATAGCTTTGCTCAAAGAACAGTCCTCCCTGCTGACGTCACGCGTGAAGACCTCAAAAGGACGAAGCATGTCTGTCAGGCTTTTAACTAGCTGCCATTGCTCCACCGCTAGCATCATTTCTGTCGTATCACCACCCAGGTTGTAGAAATACTCATTGACTACTGGAAACAGCTCATGCAGACGCTCAAGCATGTAGAAGGTTGAGTTCCAACGTGTTGCCACCTCCTGGATAAGTGCTTTCACTGGCATTCTACGTACATTTTGCTGGCGCCTCAGCTCCTTCCGGGCCTTAAAAGAATGGTTGAAGTGTGTGCATATTCTTCTGCAGATGGTCAGTATTTGGTCGACTGCAAGTTCTTTTTTCAAGAACTTTTGCACGACAAGGTTCATACAGTGCGCCAAACACGGCACTCTGAAATAGTAACCGTTCTCCATGGCCTTAACTACATTGCTGCCATTATCAGTAGAAACATAACCAACCTTGCAATTTCTTGGGGGCAGCCATTGTGAGACCTTTTTTGTTAAAGTCATCCAAAATGTTGACTGCAGTATGACTTTTCTCCATGCCAAACATGGCTAATGTTGCATGTTTACGAGCACCCTTAAAAATCTCGACCAAGTCACCACCTGCATTTATCTGTTGTGCAACCCCAGAAAAGGAGACCCAGTGTGCAGTGATGCACATGTAATCAAGGGCTTGGCAACTGGTCCATATGTCTGTTGTCAGGTGTATAGTGTGAACTGCACTCTTCTGCAAAGCTGCCCCAACCAACTCAAGCACCTCTTTATGTAGTGCTGGAACAGCAACCCTGGCAAAATAGAACCGGCTAGGAACCTTCCATTTAGGGGCCAGTGTTGCCACGAGTTCAAGAAAACCCACATTTTCGACAAACGAAAAAGGGAGAAGGTCCACCGCTAGCATTTTAGCCAGCTTAGTGTTATACAGGCGTACAGTTGGGTGGTTGCGTTGAAATTGCGCATCTGAGGAGAACATGGCTGAAATGGTGCGCTGGACAAATTTACTGGATGATGCTGATGCCTTCTTCGACCCACTTCTGCTCAGTGTTGACATTTTCCGCATTGGTGTGTCTCCCAGACTCTCAGTGTGCCTCCTATGTGTTCCGGAGGGTGTGGTGCTGCCAGGGGTACTGGGTGCAACCAGACAAATGTATGACGCTTGTTCTACCTCCCCGTCATCTTCAGATGAAACACCTAGTATGGGTATATTTTGGCCACTTGCCCTTTGGGATTGCTTTCCCTTGATGTTTGCTAGGTGCGCAAACCATTCGATAGCGTGCTTTCTTTGAAGATGACCTATCTGGCCTCCGGTTCCATAGTTGGTACCAGTCTTACCACGGCTAACTCTAGTCTTACAAATGCAACAAACGGCTATGTTATCATACTTTGCATGGACACTAAAAAAGTTCCAAACTGGGGACTGGAAACTTCTGGTTTTGCCGCACGAGATGATACCGCCAATGCCAGATGAAGCAGTGGTGGATGAGCCTTGCAGACATCTACTGGGTTGTGCAATTATTGCAGCAACCCTACTTGAGGGAGTCGAGCTGGATGGAGTCCCCCTCTGGGGAGAAAATATGGGAGCTGTAGGTTTTGTTGAACTTGTTGTACTACTTGACTGCGTTGGTGGTGCTACCAGTGCCACGTCGCCAGGGTCACGCTCAGCATGACGTCGGGATAGGGTATAAATGTCTGTCTGCTGCATGGCCGGTGTGGCTGGAATGACGTGTGTGATGACTAGGTCATTGCTGTCATCCTGTTCAACAACATCAGAATGCACCACTTCATCAAGTCCGACGTTCGGATCCATAAGTATGAGCTTTCCGGGGCCCTTCCTTTTAACATTTGATACCTTTCGCAGCTCATGGTGTGCCTCCCTCTCAGACGTCGGAGATGGTTGCCAATCTAGATCCAGATCATCATCTGATGGAGCGGGGCTTGAAGAGGAACTTCTACACACACTCCTTGATCTTTTCCTTGGTGGGGAGCTGGGAGAAAATGAATCATCAGGAGGAATGCCTTCGTCTTCCTGACATGATACCCCGGCTCCAAAGTCAATTTCCTCCTGTGCCCCTACTTCTGGAAGAACAACCATTGTGGGCACTTGCACCGCTCCATGCGCCGCTACATGGGCCTCTTCACTGACCTCTACTTGCAACTCTCCATGGACCTCTCCTTCTCGGCCTTCTCCTTCTCGGCCTTCTCCTTCTCGGCCTTCTCCTTCTAGGCTTTCTCCTTCTCGGACTTCTCCTTCTCGGCCTTCTCCTTCTCGGCCTTCTCCTTCTCGGCCTTCTCCTTCTCGGCCAGCTCCTTCTCAGACAGCTCCTTCTCGGACAGCTCCTTCTCGGACAGCTCCTTGCGCATGTACTTGTGCTTGTACTAGTAGCCCATGCAGTTGTTGTTGCGGCTTTGGTTGTTGAATAGTACTTGTGAGATGAGTTACAACCTGTGTTGATGGTGTGCTGCTACTTTCTTGCGATGAGCCAACATCACTGGTCGTTGGTGATTGAACTACTAAACAGGCTACCTGTGCAGCACTCATGGTGGGCCTTTGCTTTTTCCCCCAAAATGTAGTGGTCGAGCCACCAGTCTCCTTGGTAAGTGGTGCCACTTGCTTCTTCTTCTCCTTAGTAGAGACATTTTTCTTGCAAGAGGAGCTACGGGCACCTCTTTTTGGAGCCATCTTCTTCAGATGTCAGAACAACAGGCCGCAGCAGGACTTCTTCCTGGCACTGATGCTCAACGATGATGCAAAGTTATTGACTTTGTGCACCTAAAAGCAAACGAAGACAGAGGAACATCAGTAAATATATGTTGCATATGTAGCGCTTCAATAAATAGTTTGCAAGTAGGCATTTATGAATACACACATGCACACCACACAATATGGAAATTTCAAAATTAGGATTTGCTAAATTTTTGGGAAACAGGAATTTAACATTGATCCAAGAGAGCACACACAGAGAGGGGTATAGTTTCATGTACCACTGACTCCCCCTGGGCTAAATGGGTGAAAGCAAGGCAAAATGGGTGCAGGCCTATGGCACAAAGCTCACTGCCTGCCTTCAAAATGGCCACTTGACCCCCATCCACATGGCCAGGACCATGCCTCAAAATGGCCCCCACCAACATAGCCAGCCCCCAACCCCTACTCCAAAAAATCAAAAAACACAACACCAATCAAATCACCACAATCCAATGCCATCCATCAAGTTTCAGAAGGTTTAGGCTGCCTGATGGTGGTTTTCTGGTGCAGAATTGCAATGTTTGCAATTTCGCGAGTGCGAGATTGTTGCTTCACGACGCGAACGTGGCGAAAAACCAGCAAAATCCGCGAACAGACGTATTCTGGCCTGGGCCCCCTGGGCATGATAAAATCACAGCACACTGGGTGCAGGCCTATGGCACAAAGCACCCAAACTGGCTTAAAAATGGCCGCCAGACCCCCACCCACACGGGACCAGGCAATAAAATGGCCCCCACCCACATAGCAAGCCCCCAACACCACCCCAAAAAGTCGTAAAACACACAAAAATCACAACAATCCAATGCCATCCATGCCCTGGCCAGAATAATGTTAAAATTAAAAAAAACAGTTGTATCATGCATGCACCCATAACTAAGCCTGGTAGTTTTCAATTCATGTGCAGAATTGTAATTTTTTTACAATTTCGCGAGTGCGAGATTGTTGCTGCGCGGGACGCGAGCAGTGCGAACACAGGCAATTTTTTTTTTTTTAAATCCGATTTTCGGGTAATCCGCGGGAGTTCGAGGCCCCCTGGGCATAATGAAAGCAATCAGAGCAGACTGGGTGGGCATAGGGCACAAAGTACACTGCCTGACTTCAAAATGGCCGCTTGACCCCATCCACATGGCCAGGACCTGCAGGACCATGCCTCAAAATGGCCTCCCACACATAGCCAGCCCCCAAACCCACCCCAAAAAGTCGAAAAACACACACAAAAATCACCACAAACAAACAACATCAACTTATCAACTTACTTGTAAATCAAATTTCTAATCAAAAAGTAATCCAAAAGGCCTCAAAGCCAAATCTCCAGCAGCATCCACAAAAAGTAATCCTTCCCAGTCAAGATCGAATTCAAAGTGGCCAGGAAATGGACTAAGCAATGGGAGGAGCTTGCTGGACAGGAAGAGGAAGTTGGAGACTGGGTCACTTCCTTCACCCCTCCCCAATTGTATTTTTTGTAATTTCGCGAGTGCGAGATTGTTGCTGCCCGCGCCGCGGCCCGCGAGCAGTGCGAACACAAGCAAAAAATCTGCCGCACGCGGATTTGCGTATTTTCGCCACATCCGCGAGAGTTCGCGGATTGCGGATTTACCGAAAATCCGAAAAATCCGCGAGCGGAACGGATTTTGCGCCCATGCTTAGTTGTAATGGCACCTGCGGGGTAAAGGTTGCGTTGTGATGGCATGCGTTGTGAATGCATGCGTTGTAACGTCATACATCCGTCTCAGGAGAGAACAAGCATTTACAATGCAACGGTTTCGCCTTTGTAAAAGTTCGAGCTATTGGCATTGTAAATGACAAATTTTGTATTGTGTCTAAAATACGAATGTGTCCTTGTGTAACGTAACTGGGGCTCATGTAAAGCGCTCAGATACCTTCGCGTCAAGTTCTCGCTATATAAAACAGCAACAAAATCTGAGAGAACAGTGAGCGCTGCGGTCTGTACTAAAGAGCTTGCTAGGTAGTTCATACAGTAGAGCAGTGAGTTGAACATGAGCATACCGTCTGCACAAGCACCCTGCCCTTGAAAGTAGTGCTCGCTGTCTGTACAGCCGTACGTGGCTGCAGCACGTCATCGGTGACAATTTCTGCCAGCCCCGGACTATTTACCGAAAGGTGCACGGGTGACCTATGACCACTGTAATGATAACTATTGTATATAGCACTTGATGCTGCCCTTCTAATTTTTATATGCGCTTTTAAACAACAGGTGTTAGTAGTAGTTAATTTAATGTTATTAATGTTATTCAGTGTACCGATTGGTAACTCTCGACTTTATGTCGCTGCCTTACTTCGCTTATGGAGTTAGTGCACCAAGGTGTCCTGGCAGCAAAGAGGGTTGCAGGAGAGGCCATGCATGAAAGGTCACTGCACCGGAGGAGCGCCGTGGGGGCAGGTTAGGGGAGGATCACAGGGCGAACAGGTCACATACCAACCACTTCTGTGTCCACGCTGACCCAGCCCAGTCACACTTTTCAAGCTACTTCCTCGACCACTTAGAGTGAGCTAACTAAGCGTGCGTGCGGACACAGCAGTGGGAGCGGAACCAAAACTACAACTCCTAGAGTGCCTCACTGATGAAATAAAACCCATTGCTAGAAGCTTAGACGCAACTAGTCGCCATATAGATGACCCGAGGGAAGTGTGCATGTGAGGGTGTCGCACACAGTAGAGATCACTTCTACGAAAGGCACAAAGGGGAAGTTATCTACGAATCGCCAAACTTCAAGTACGGAGAAACTTCGCCGGGAGAACTGTGAGCAGAGAGAAACGAAATACTGTCCAGAAGATGCGTGCTCTCACTGGATAACAGGGAGACGACATGAGACATGCAAAGGAAAACGAAAATCCATGCACCAAAAAAACAGAGACTACACACTCAGAAGACGGAAAACAAACGGAACAAGCACTCACCTGGGGAACAACGGAGGCCCAGCATGGAGCGGGCATTTCGGCAACCCCGCCCACGGTAATGTGCGCTCTGAAAAACATGAAGCACACGGACAGGGGGGGGGGCGGGAATGGACAGCGGGAGGGGGGTCGGGAAGGCTTCCTCCGTTGATAATGTGCGCTCTGAAAAACATGAAGCACACGGACGGGGGGGCGGGAACGGACAGCGGGAGGGGGGTCGGGAAGGCTTCCTCCGTTGGCCGCGGAATGAGAACACAAACATGGACGCACCAGAAAAATAAACCCCGCCCACCGCCGCACTGACGTGTACAAAGGGGCAGGATGAGTAAAAATGGCCGGAACGCCCCCGAATCTGCTCCGCAATTGACGGACAGATCTCTGTTCCAATGGCTAGCCTCCATTTATGGAGCTAGCCAATGGAACAGAGGGCGGATCCCCAAGCCACATACTCTAAACAAAAGATTTCGCCATGTGCGGGGCACTGCGTGCCTTCGCCAGGTCGAAACCTAAAAAGGACGCCATTCAGTGCGTGGCAGGCAGGGACACGAGCGAACAGCGAGGGAGGAGACCCGAGGGAGGAGCGTCGCAGGAGCTGAGCCGAGGGAGGGAGCGCAGCCACAGAGCAGCCATACCTTGTCATGGGGTTCTAGCTGTGGGAATATGTGCTGGTGGTCTTCTGCACGACGGCACTTCAGTGTGGCATCCAGACTATATAATAGGAGAACTAGAGTGCAGTATAGGGGAACCTCCCCATCAACAACACGTCCGACATCCCCCTCATCGCCATATACCTTGTCATGGTCCTACCTGTGACATTATGGGCTGGTGGTCTTCCGCGCAACTGCATGTCTAGATCACAGGCAGGCTGGTTTACAGGGGGCGGGGGCATCAAGATGGTGTTATTGGGGAACTGGAGAGCACTATAAAGAGACTTCCCATCAAAAACCCGGCCGACATCTCATTCAGATACTTGATGTGGGCCTGGCTATAGGAACATGGGTGAGTGGTCTTCCAAGTGACTTCACGTTGAGACCGCAGACAGACTGATCGATCTACCAGGGGCTCAAGAGTATATTACAGGGGAACTATAGGTCTACAAGCGGATCCCTATTTCCAACCTGTTTGGATTGCATTTCATTTTGAAAGGTTTTATTTCCTGCAGCTTACAAAAGACTTTCCCCAAATCCATCAACTGGGGATGTTTGCACTATATTGACAAAACTGAAACCCATTCAATCCCGGCCCGCATACAACAATCAGTAGCAGAAAGCTGCCCTGTTATCCTGTAAAGTGGCAGACATTATTGCCTCATATGTGCAGCATTTTATAATACCTTTTGTAAACTGTTTGATCTAGAAACAGTTATAAGTTTTGAGAGAGCGCAAACTGATATAAATATATGAGTACATCACACTTACCTATAGAGAGCATAATTCATGAAGAGAAATGCCATGAGTGCTAATAGTATCTGAAATTATATTCTAAATGTATAGCTAATATAGAGATTTAAGTAGAAGTGGAATTAATACAGAAATGTGTGACATTATATGATTTTATTAGACGTGATTATTTTGAATCTATGTCGTGTAGCTGTTAACATATAAGATGGTCTGTGGTAAAACGCAGAACGTGGTAGGCCTCAGGGCCAGAGCTGGAGCTAAAAGGGAAGGTGTTTCTTTTCACGACACAGATTGTTTAACGTTTTTGGTCATTGCATTAATGGGCCATGATTTAGAGTAATGTTTTCTAAATAATAGAATAAGAGTTTTAACATACTTTAATTAAATGAAGAAATTGAATGCTATAATCATAATGTGAAATATTGTAGGCCTGAAATGTTTTAGCATTGATTTACACGTACATGTCTGGGCTGAGAAATGTTGCAAGCCTTTTTAGAAGTCTATGAGAGTTGGGTTCTTGGCGGCAGATATCTGTCTGCAACAGGAAAGGGGGGATCCAATTATAAGTGAATGAATAGAGTCCTGTTCAGTAGACGGCCCAGACATGGAGGAGGGTTCTGGAATGTTTAAGGGGTATCAGCGGGCCGGAGAAGAGACTGAGAAGCAAGGTCAACTCTAACGTCTGAGGCCCAATACAAAGCATCATGGAAAAAGCCTGAAGTTGCACCACGTGAGAGGCGTTTCGCAAGGGGCGTCTCAAATGTTGTTGACTGTTTTGTATTAGGGACAGCACCCCTGGGTGGAGTTAGAGCAGAGACCTGAGGACCCTTTAGAGAGCGGATGGGTAGGCAGTGAGGGGTCATGACTGGAAAACTTTAGGTTTTCACCAAGAGACTTAGAGTGGGTGACTTCCCTTGGGGGTCATTCATTGCTGACACCTTTGTTAGGTTGGGATTTGGTTAAGTAGGGATACCATCTAGAACAGGGTAGGGACGCCTAACCTGTGTTTGTTTTCCTCCAACCTAAATGAAGGAGAGATATGCGTCTATGCTGATAGCTTTGCTATTTTTAGAACTTGTGTTAGTGATTTCTGTTGCTCGTCTGAGGGCTTTTCGAGAGCACATGTATGTAATTGGACCTGTGTATCTCGTGAATCTCATTCTGAGATGCTTGTATTTGCAGCTCATTATATCTTTACAATAAACTTTTGAAACCTAGAAGTTGTCCGTGATCTTTGAGAGTAGAGTCCTTTCTTGGGTGAACTAATTTGCAGATAGGTGTACTGTTTCCTTCCAAGACAGGCAATAAAGGTTCAGTCGACCAGATCGAGGTTTGGATCAATAGATATAAGGTATCGATCAAAATCTCGCCCTTTCAGTTGGTAGCTATAGAGGATGGTTGCCTTCTTGAGGACGGTGACCTAGGCCAGGTTAGCTTACCCCAAGGCCCCTAGAAATCGATGATCGGAAGAACAGCCCGCAGATGAAGATCCGGATGACGTGAGACAGAGAAAGCAGCAGTATCGGTCGAGAGTGAGTATAAAGGGTTATGCGTGTTAGATTGCGGTGTTTTTGTATTGTATCTATGTTGTAATGTCTGGCGGAGTTGAATGTCTGTAGAGTGACTGTGGAACAGGTTGTGAGCGCGCGCAACCGGTGGAAATCTTAAGTTCAAGGAGAGCTTAAGTGGTTCGGGTGTATCGGACACCCAGAGTAATTGTCAACTAGTGTGAAGGGGGTCATGAGGTACCATTGTTCACCCGAGAGACCGAGATAGGGGGAACGTAAGAGTGAGTGCGTGAGTAACGGACGCTGGTCGGAAGTTACTGTGTGTGTAAGTAACCTATCAGAGAGACGATAGACATCTCGTCAGTTGGTTGACAATTACAGATAGACTGTGGACGTACAGTCGAGAGAAGTGACCGCTTGGTCGGAAGTAGTCATTTTTCAGTGTATGAATGGGACGCATGCATAACCGGGAGACGAGTTGAGAAAGGAGGGGTGCTGCTGCGAAGCGGAGAAAAGAGACGTCAGGTGGTGTCGCGACGTGATTGGCCAACAGGAGAAAGACCGCGCTGTGATAGGCCAAGCTAGCAAAGCCGCGACAGGATTGGTGGATTGTCATCAGGAAGTAAACAGAGTAGCGAGGCTGAATTTTGTGCGCATAATTATGAAGTGTTTTAAATGGTTGAAAGCGCTGTTTAAGAAAGAGAGGCGAGGAGCGTATGAAGGGGAAGAAGCCCCGCCGGAGGGTACGCCAGCTCGTTATATGGCAGTAAATGTTGGGTTGCATACGATCCTTTGGATATCAGAGTGGAGTAAGATTACTGAAGGAAACGAGGAACTGACGTTCCCGAAGTACGGGACGTTCAGATTAGAGGTGTTACATCGATTGAAATCAGTCATGACCTCAAAGAGACCCTTGCCTAGACCAACCCAGTTTGAAGCCCTTGATGCATGGCTTAGGGCAGCGCATGAAAGGAATATGAACAGACGACAAGAAAGGGTGAAACGCTCGGTAAGGGCAGTACAGGATGCCAGGTGGGATGCGGATGCTAAAAGATGGAGAGTACATAATTTGGAAATAAATAAACTGTACCCAGTGTTAGAGGCGCCAGTAAATAAAAGCCCCCTAGAAGAAGATGATGAGAGCGAAACAGAGGACAGCCTGATAAACAGATTACTGACAGACAGGCCACCCCCGTATAATAGAGCAGGGGGAGAGGTCGAGAATACTGAAGGAGAAAAGGGGGGCAATGCAGGAGAGCATAGACCGCTTCCCAGTTCAGAGTGGGATCCTGAGCCAAAGAAAGAGTTGCTCCAGCCTAGTCAGGTGCAACAGGTAGTCGGTAGGTTTGTGGTACAAAGAGCGCCGGAAACGGAAAGCGCCACATCCTACCCATTACCAGATGCACTACAGGTACCTGTTACCATAGGTCCTATAATATCGATATATGACCAAGAGAGAGCAAAAGGGGAAGAACGGAAAAGGAAAGACAGAGAAAGAGCAGAGCAGGCAAGGAGGAACGATACCACTAATTCACCAAGTCAGATGCCGATACCCAGAGAGTGGAGCACCCCGATGCACACAGCAGGGGACCCAGGGGGAGATCCTGGGGGCCCCAGATGGCCAATGGATCTGAGGGGATCTGGACGAAAATCCTTTCAAGAGCTAAATGAGTACATGAAGCAGTGGGATGAGGCAGTGAAGGCTCAAAAGTGCATCAATGCTGCAGAAGCAGAAAGAGAAAGTCAGGACAGCAGAGCACGAACTCACTGCGGGGCTGGGGAGAGTAGCCCGGAGTGGGACTGTAGAGGGAGTAGGGGAGTCACCCATTGGGCCCGGAATGGAGGTAGAACAGACCTGGAAAACGGGGGCCCCGGGAGTGGAGGGGTGGCGTGCCCAATACTCAGTGAAGGGGAGAGGAGAGCGCAAGAGTACAGGAACAGCTTTAAGTGTCCACACTGTGTGCCTGCCACCAGAGAACAGAATGGGAGTTGTGAGAGGTCGCACCATAGTCCCTGTGATGACAGAAATGAGCGCAGCCCAGGGAATATGGGGAACCAGGAAGGATCGTATCGGATACTGAGCGATACGAGGCAAAGGGAGGGTAGCGACCAGAGGGAAAATAACAGAGAGGTGTGCAGTGAGAGGAGAGAAGAAGAAGAGAGTGGGCAGAGCAAGAGTAGGGGTAACAGGCCCGTGTTCCATCACCTTCCAAGATCGGATGGCCGAGCATGGGACCTGGAGAGATGGGAGCAAGGGAGGCCACCCATTAATTCTCCTGAGCCCAAACGCAGAGCTCGAAGTTGGGATGGTAGGGAGACCAGTGAGCCCCCTTCAAAAGACATATTGCGAGCTGAGATAAAAGCCAAGAGACTTGATGTCTCCAGCTTAAGGTCAGATCTGGATGACATGGTAGATGGTACCCTGCCTTTAGAAAGAATGGAAATGTATGAACAGGATGAAATACTGTATATGGCAAAGGACATCACACGAAAGGCGAGAGCAGTCCATGAGAAGTTAGTCGAACTAGCAGGCAAATATATGGTGGATCTGTCAAGAACCAAGGCATTACAGGGTAACCACAGGCTACATTACTCAGATCGAGACCTAGATGAGAGGAGAACGATTGGGCTGAAAACACACATAAGGGAACTGATTACTGGAATAAGGACATGGAGAGCACTAGATAAATGGGAAGAGAGGTGGTCCAAGAAAGGGACCGGCAGGAGAAGCATGATTGGTATGACACCAGGACAGCAGGGGATAGAAGCTTACCCTTTGCGTGAAGTTGCCAATGGGAGCTATGTACATGTCCCTTGGAGTAGGGGAGATTTAGCTGCTTTTACCACATCTTTCCCCAAGTTACGAGAGAGCCCCGTGGAGTGGTACAAGCAAGTCGAGAGGTTTGTAAAGATCTCAAAAGTCCTATGGATAGATCTGAACACGCTGTTTGACATTGTAGTACCAGGAGATCTGTGGACAGCATGCAAGGTTAGCGCTGAGTGGCCCACAATGGAGCCAGAGAGAGATGCTAGGACTAATGGGCCGTCCGAGATCGTGATGGCAAAATTCGAGAGAGTGATGACTTGGCTGAAAGAAAAGGTGCCAATGCAAGACATAGATTGGGTCAGAATAGACAGAACGAGACAGGAACCCAAAGAGACAGTTCACGAATATTACGAGAGATTGCTGAAAGCGTTTAAACAGTATAGCGGCTTGGATGTAATGGATCCAAAGGACATAGGGCAATTCGTGTCCAAGTTCGTCCTGGGACTGAGACCGGATATTAGTTTAATGATTCAGCAACACTCGATTTGTTGGCAAAGTAGACCCCTAGATGAAATACTGAGATATGCCAGGTACTGCTGTGATGAGGTAGACTCCAAGGCTAAGAAACTAAAAGAGAAGCTGATGGTGGTACAATTGCAGACAGCAGGAAAGGGGGGACCGCAACAACAGCAGCAAGGGACAGGTACAGGAGGTAAGAAGCAGTACAGTCAGAACAAGGGTAATGAGGAGAGTACTACCTTTAGACCCAGAGTAGACATAGCTACCTTGAAGAAAACGACTAGGTGCCACCAGTGCAACGAGCTGGGGCATTGGAAACGCGAGTGCCCTTACAATGTAGAGATAGGAGAGCAAGAGATAGAGGAGGAAGAGGTCCAGAGCGCACCTATGAGAGGGGCGACGCCATACCAAGGAAAGGTGCTCAAAGGGGGGGGGGCTCCTCCCCGAGCCCAGTTCCCGCAACCTCCTCGAGTAGGGAGTATGGGTAAGACCTATAGACAAATGCCCCTGTTTGTGGAAGGTGAAGAATGCTATTATGTGGACCCATTAACCGGACAGAGAGTGGAAAGAGAAGACTGCACCCTCGGGGCAGCCTTAGAGGTAGATCAGAGGGGACCCTATGTGGAAGCAGAAGTAGCAGGGTGCCCTACGACATTTCTGGTGGACACAGGAGCCACTAGATCCACGATCAGATCAGCTGCAGTTCCAGACCTGCCCATGTCTGGAGAGACCATACAGGTGGTAGGGGTCGCAAACAGGAGAATAACCAGCCAATTGACAGAACCGGTACAGGTGAAAATAGGGAAGTACAGCGATGAGCACCAATTTGTGGTTTGCGATTCAAGCCCTGTGTGTCTGCTAGGAAGAGACCTGTTGTGCAAATTGAATTGTACTATATATTGTACACCCCAGGGAGTGGAGGTATTGACTAATGATGATGATGCAGATTTCAAAGTTGCAAACTCAAGAATATGTGTGGAGCTGTACCCTACTTTGACAGTAGACGAGCTTCCCTGGGATTTGAGAGAGACAGTGGCATCAGAGGTATGGGATTTCACTGGGGAAGAGATTGGATTGGTCAAAGGGGTGGACCCAGTGAAAATTGTAGTGAAACCGCATGCTGAGTTCCCAAGAACACCCCAGTATAAATTGACTCCAGAAACGATTGCAGGCATAAAACCCGTGATCGAGTCCATGATTAAACAGGGAATACTGAAAGAAATCGTGGGTAGTCCATGCAACTCCCCGATTATGGGTCTGCAGAAACCCAATGGGAAATTTCGGATAGTACAGGACCTGCGAAAGATTAATAACATAGTCGTTTCATGTTGTCCAGTGGTGCCGAATCCATCAGTGATACTGTTTCAGATTCCATTCCAAGCTGAGTGGTTCACTGTGATAGATCTTTGTCAGGCTTTCTTTTCGATCCCTTTGGACGAAGATAGCCATTTTCTTTTCGCATTTAAGCTGGAAAATCGCGTCCTAACATGGTGTCGTATCCCTCAGGGGTATACAGAGAGTCCATCGATCTTTAACCAGCTTCTGAAGAAAAATCTTGAAAGTCTAGTGCTGCCCCAGAAGTCAGTTCTGGTCCAGTACATAGACGACCTCCTTGTGGCGTCAGACACAGAAGAAGCTTGCAGGGAAGACTCCATTGCTTTGTTAAATCACCTAGCTGCCAATGGGCATAAGGTATCCCCGGGAAAATTGCAGTACTGCCTGACAGAAGTGCAGTACTTGGGACACAGAATTGAGAAAGGCAAACGAAAAGTGTCACCAGATAGGATAGAGGCGATCATGAAAATGAATGCGCCTCAGACCCAGAGAGAGGTCAGGATGTTCCTAGGGATGGTGGGTTATTGCCGACAGTGGATCGTGAACTTTTCACTGAAAGCAAAACCTTTGCAAAAACTGACGCACAAGGAGGTGAGTGATCCGGTACCATGGGACAAAGACTGTTTGATGGCATTCTTACAGCTGAGAGAGGACCTGTGTCGTGCTCCGGCATTGGGAATGCCTGATTACAATAAACAATTCTTTCTTTACTGTTGTGAGAGAGAAGGTTGTGCGCTGTCTGTGTTGGTCCAAATCCATGGGAATGCCCGTAGACCAGTTGCTTATTTCTCAGCTACTTTAGACCCAGTAGCCGCAGCGTTGCCCGGATGTCTCAAATCCGTTGCTGCAACGGGTGTCAGCATTGAGAGATGTGAAAATATCGTCATGGGGCACCCGTTAGAGGTGTGCGTGCCACATTCTGTTGAACTGTTGATGACCAGGACCAAAACACAGCATCTGACCAATAGCAGGCTCACGCGCTATGAGCAAGTTATTCTTGCTGCAGAGAACGTGACCCTCAAGAGATGCTCTGTTTTGAACCCTGCTACCTTAATGCCACTTCCAAATGATATTGATGATGATGATGAATATACAGACCATGACTGTCTCGATGTGACTGAACTATGCACCAAACCCAGACCCGACATCGTAGATGAGCCACTGACCGACCCAGACGAAGTTTTCTTTGTCGATGGCTCATGTGTAAGAGACGAAGTTGGGCAGTTGAGAGCAGCTTACGCTGTTTGTACAATTGAAGGAGTTGTGGAAGCAGGGTGCCTGGAAGGAGTAAACTCCGCTCAGGTAGCCGAGATTATTGCCCTAACACGTGCTTGCTTAGCAGGCAATCAAATTCGAGTCACCATCTACACCGACAGCCAATACGGGTTTGGGGTAGTTCATGATTACGGGCAGTTATGGTCTCAAAGAGGGTTCATGACTTCTTCAGGCTCTCCCATTCGCAATGGAGAGTTTGTGCGCTTGTTGTTAGAAGCATTGCAATGTCCAGCAAGTATCGCAGTTGTAAAGTGCATCGCACATACCAAAAATGAGGACTTTGTTTCGAAAGGCAATAGATATGCTGATGAAGTTGCGCGGTATTGCGCAGAACAAGGTTACTCTTTCACAGAGGTGGATGTGGGTGGAATAAATGTAAGAACTGAATTAGCCATGATACTGGAAACTGTTGATACTTGGGATGAATTGTCAACCATGCAAGAAAATGCTCCTGATTCAGAAAAGGAAACATGGGAAAAGGCAGGATGTGTAATGGGTGAGACTCATTTTTGGGTCTCAGCAGACGGCAGAGCAGTGTTGCCCAATGAGATGGTGAGTCCAATGGCTAGACTCATACATGGTCCCGTACACTTAGGGAGAGATGCTATGCTGAGAGTGTTTAGACAGACTTGGTACAATCCTAAGTTTAGAATAGCAGCAGAAGCAGTGTGCCAGCGTTGTGTGACCTGCCAGCAGCTGAATGTAGGGAAAAGAACACCAGTTGCACTAAGTCACATAGGAAGGTCTGGAGGTCCATTCAACAGAATGCAGATAGATTTCATTGAAATGCCAAGATGCAACCGCCTCCGCTATGTCCTGGTGGTTGTTTGTGTGTTCTCCAGATGGGTTGAGGCATACCCTACACGTAGGTGCGACACCCTCACAGTGGCTAAGTTACTGCTTAGAGAACTTATCCCTCGTTTCGGGGTGCCGGCCTTTTTGGAATCAGATAGGGGAACACATTTTAACAGCGAGCTTGTGAAGATGATTTGTGTTGCACTGAATATAGACCAAAAGCTCCATTGCAGTTACCGACCAGAAGCCTCAGGAATTGTGGAACAAATTAATGGCACGATCAAGTCCAGAATAGCGAAAGTTTGCTCCTCAACGACCCTGAGTTGGCCTGATGCCCTGCCATTGGTACTCATGAGCCTTCGTAGTACCCCAGACAGAAGAACAGGGTTGTCACCACATGAGGTGTTAATGGGGAGAGCAATGAGACTGCCATCTATTCCAGCTACTGCACTGTTAAATATCACAGATGATATGATCCTGGACTATTGTAAGGGGCTGTCTGACGCCATGCGTTCTGTGTCCCTTCAGGTGCAGGCTGCAGAGGTTCCAGCGTGCCAGGGCCCTTGCCATGACCTGTATCCTGGGGACTGGGTCCTGGTGAAGAAACATGTGAGAAGAAGCTGCTTGGATATTCGTTGGCGTGGGCCCTACCAGGTCATCCTGATCACAAGTACAGCTGTAAAGGTGGGAGGCCTGCCCAACTGGATACACGCGTCGCATACGAAAAGGGTTCCAGCACCTCTGGAAACAGCTCCTCTCTCGGATGGACGTCCAGCTGAGGACCAAGAAGCCATAGAGGGGGCTAGCCAAGCTGTAGAGGTGCCAGTGGAAGCAGGGAACGAGTCTGACCAAGCTGAGGACGGTCAGTACAACAGCGAAACAGAAGACGCTACAGAAGGAGAAGACAGCTGGGAGTACGAGTCTGACCCTGACAGGTCTGAAAGAGAGCGAGAACAGACCAGAAGGAGAAGGAGTAGAAGGGCACGTGGAGAAGCAAATTGGCCGCAAAGAAGGAGCTCTAGCCTGAGGTCAACTCCAGAGTTAACCCTTCCTCCGATATCAGAAGACTCAGACCCAGAAGAAGGTGCTCAGGGCGCTGAAGCACCGGACCGAAGAAGGTCAAGAAGAGTGCGTGTGCCTAACAGAAGATACTCCACACCTGAGTGGACATATCTGGCGACAAATGTCTGTGAAACCGGAGACAGGGAGGATCCGAGCGGTGGTGGTGTCCAGTTCTGAGCCCATTATCACCGTGGAAATACAACTGTTGGTACCCGGTGTCGAACAAGAAGGGTCACTAACATTCGTGCTCCCCAGACCTCCCCGCCTCAGCAAGTTAAAACACATGTTTCTTACAGAATTGAAATTCCCCGACTTTGGTACCACGATAACAGCACATGAAGAGCATACTCTTCGCATGGAAATATTGAACTATGCTATTGAAGCTGCAACCACAAATCTAATAGTCGATTGTTAAAGGACTTTGTAAATAAAGCAAGCAGAAGAAAAGAAGATTACCTAGCGCCCAGGAAGCAGAGAATTTTAGGGAACCCCTTGAGTGGATGGAGAAGGGCTAGGGTTGTCTTTTTGAACTGTGAAAGGACTTTTTGCGAAAAAGGCTGTCAGCCTCCAGCTGTGTGGATTCTAAAGACAAAAAAGGATTGAAAGAGACTGTAAAGGAACGAGAGGAAAAGAACTTTTTTTGCAAAGAAAAAGGGAAAAGCTAGATTGTCTGACGAAATGGAGGCCGGCACCCCGAACCGCAGAGCTAAATGTATAATAGGTACACTAATAGTAGGAGTGATAATATTAATAGCTTTAGTGGTAACAATTTCTTATGTAAAGGGACATGAGGAAGAGGTAAAGGTAACTGATGCGAATTCTGTAGTAACACTTACACCCACTGTTGCAGGTGAGAAAAGGGAAAACACTCAAGAGAAAGCGTTATTGGCTGCAGAAGCCCGCAGGTTACATGTAGACGAGTCCCAAGGAGACTTTAGGTCAAATGCTTATGCTAAACTTTTGTATGAATACGTGGATGCCATGGAGGTTAAGGATTGCTACGTCTGCATGCAGTTGCCTGCGTCTGTAGATGAAGGAATTCGATATCATCACCTCCCTCTGACATATGGCATTACATGTAGCTTATTGCTTAGTATATTTTATGAGAGAGATAGTTTTGAATACTATTTCTCCAATTATGATTCTGTGTTGCCAGAAGTCCCGAATTATAAGCAGATGAATAAATGGGATTACTGGAAGAGTGAAGACAGATTGGCCAAGTTCTTCATTCCTTGGATTACCTTAGATACTTCACATGCCCGTAGAAATAATCTGACATGCAAGGTGTCAGAAGTCGAGAAAAAGTTCATAGGGCAGGTGGATGATCGTTACAGGAGACAAAAGATTTTGAAAAAATCAGGACAAGGGAAATTAGATTGGACCGAGGAAGAGAAGTCACACAAGAGAAAGGGTAGTAGTGGTCCAATAGCTTTAGATAAAGCGCAGAAAGGAAAGTTATGTCTTCACCGAGCCAAAACGTATTATGAAAATGTATACGTGGGTGAAGTAGACTGTGAACATGCTTTTAATTTAGAGTACTACACTAAGGATTTCCTGAAGGGAATGCAAGTGATTCCAAATGTGTATTTTGTATGTGGAAGAAATGCTTACGTGAGACTACCTGACAACTGGTATGGATCATGTTACTTGGCAATTGTCTTCCCCAAAATATATCATGCACAAGACTTATTGATCATTGAGGGCCAGACATCATCGAGGGGAAGGAGAGAGTTAGGCGATGCAGAAATGGTTGGAGATGTCTTTGGAGCTATGTTCCCTCTTTTGGGAATAATCCTTAATGATGTTAAAATTAGACGACTGGCAACAGTTGTCGACAGGTTGTCTGCCAGCACTGCTCAGTCCTTAATGCTGGTAGAAGGAGAGATGCAATCGATAAGGGCTATGGTTCTTCAAAATCGGCTTGCATTAGATGTCTTATTAGCAAAAGAGGGCGGAGTCTGTAAGGCTTTGAAGGTTCAGGAATGTTGCACTTACATTCCAGACCTTTCAAAACCCCTTGAGAAAGTTATTAAGAACATAACTAATATACACAAAGAGATCGAAGACTTGAGTAGAGAAAATGTCTGGGAAAAGGTGGGCCACGGAATGAGTACAGTTGGAGGGTGGTTTTCCACCTTAGGCAAAAGCTTTATTTGGTATATCCTAAAGCCTATCATCATAATATTGATCGGTGGGATAATATTGTGGGGATTGGTGAGGGTATTCAAATGGTACAGAGCAAGAAGGTCAGAAAGGGCCCAAAGAGAACAGTTGCAGAGATTGGCTGCCATACAAGATAATCAGTACAGGAGCCTGAGAGCTCTGGAAGCGCAGAGAATGCCAGCAATAACTGCAGTTTAAATGTTAGTGATGACCCCGAGAGGTCATCAAAGGGGGGAACTGAGAGAGCGCAAACTGATATAAATATATGAGTACATCACACTTACCTATAGAGAGCATAATTCATGAAGAGAAATGCCATGAGTGCTAATAGTATCTGAAATTATATTCTAAATGTATAGCTAATATAGAGATTTAAGTAGAAGTGGAATTAATACAGAAATGTGTGACATTATATGATTTTATTAGACGTGATTATTTTGAATCTATGTCGTGTAGCTGTTAACATATAAGATGGTCTGTGGTAAAACGCAGAACGTGGTAGGCCTCAGGGCCAGAGCTGGAGCTAAAAGGGAAGGTGTTTCTTTTCACGACACAGATTGTTTAACGTTTTTGGTCATTGCATTAATGGGCCATGATTTAGAGTAATGTTTTCTAAATAATAGAATAAGAGTTTTAACATACTTTAATTAAATGAAGAAATTGAATGCTATAATCATAATGTGAAATATTGTAGGCCTGAAATGTTTTAGCATTGATTTACACGTACATGTCTGGGCTGAGAAATGTTGCAAGCCTTTTTAGAAGTCTATGAGAGTTGGGTTCTTGGCGGCAGATATCTGTCTGCAACAGGAAAGGGGGGATCCAATTATAAGTGAATGAATAGAGTCCTGTTCAGTAGACGGCCCAGACATGGAGGAGGGTTCTGGAATGTTTAAGGGGTATCAGCGGGCCGGAGAAGAGACTGAGAAGCAAGGTCAACTCTAACGTCTGAGGCCCAATACAAAGCATCATGGAAAAAGCCTGAAGTTGCACCACGTGAGAGGCGTTTCGCAAGGGGCGTCTCAAATGTTGTTGACTGTTTTGTATTAGGGACAGCACCCCTGGGTGGAGTTAGAGCAGAGACCTGAGGACCCTTTAGAGAGCGGATGGGTAGGCAGTGAGGGGTCATGACTGGAAAACTTTAGGTTTTCACCAAGAGACTTAGAGTGGGTGACTTCCCTTGGGGGTCATTCATTGCTGACACCTTTGTTAGGTTGGGATTTGGTTAAGTAGGGATACCATCTAGAACAGGGTAGGGACGCCTAACCTGTGTTTGTTTTCCTCCAACCTAAATGAAGGAGAGATATGCGTCTATGCTGATAGCTTTGCTATTTTTAGAACTTGTGTTAGTGATTTCTGTTGCTCGTCTGAGGGCTTTTCGAGAGCACATGTATGTAATTGGACCTGTGTATCTCGTGAATCTCATTCTGAGATGCTTGTATTTGCAGCTCATTATATCTTTACAATAAACTTTTGAAACCTAGAAGTTGTCCGTGATCTTTGAGAGTAGAGTCCTTTCTTGGGTGAACTAATTTGCAGATAGGTGTACTGTTTCCTTCCAAGACAGGCAATAAAGGTTCAGTCGACCAGATCGAGGTTTGGATCAATAGATATAAGGTATCGATCAAAATCTCGCCCTTTCAGTTTGGTGAAATCTGCCTGCCAGGTGGCAGATCTTGTGTATTGTTGGTATAGCGCAGATGCTGCTCTTGGACGGCTTTGAAGCGCTAAAGGTGAGCAGGAGGGAATAAGAGCCGGGGGGGAGGGGCGTGAGAGGGGGGGGGGGGAATCGGGAACATCAGATAGAGTAAACGTGGTGGTGATTGCCTGCATATCATTTAGGTCACCCAACGGCAGCTTCAGAGCGCTGTCTGGAAAGGGGAGAGGGGATGGACACGGGGAATTGTGGTGCACGAGGAAGAAGGAGGAAGGGAACTTGAGACGATGAAGGGGTGAAGGCAGGATGGAAGCAGCAAGGATCGGATGGAAATGGAGCAAGCCGCAGCGGATGACAAGAGACCTCGGAAAGAGTTAATGGATGAATGAATTGTACAGATACGTCACTGGCTGATTGCCTAAACCTGTGTCTGAATTAATTCGAAATGAATGAACGGGGCATTGATTGCAAGAGATAATACATGGATTAGTATATCTTTGACTGTGTGTCCATCCACGTTTCTTTCTCTTAGTACAGATCGTACGTCAGCACACTCTGCCAGTCCACGTTTGACAGGCTGTCTATCTCTCTCTCTGTACATGTCTCTTTACATTTCTCAGTCAGTGGGATTCTCAGTACACGTGGCATGTCTAAAACAGCCTGCCCAGCCTCCTGTGACATAACCTGCTCGCCACTTCCCTAACCACCGTTTGTGCCTTGTGGCGATCCGGGAATAGATACGTGTACTCCCAACCCCTGCGTCCCCCTTACCCCCCAGCTCCCCCACCATACACACACACCCTGCACCCGCCAACAGAGCTCCCGAACTGTCCTGTCTGGGGGAGCCACCCTCCTGCATTACTGAGGCATTCGGGAAAAGCACAACTACAGGTACCACAATGCAAAGCAAACAAGCATTTGCAATGCAATAGGTCTCGCAGTTATGCGAGTTTGAGCTATTGACTAACCCTGGGCGTAGTGGGCGTAGTGGGGCTTCGCGGAGCTACGTGAAGTGGGCGAGAAACTACGCCCACCTCCGCACTCCGCGTAGCCCCACTACGCACCGCAGGCCTCCCTCCCGCCCTCCCTAAATACTTTAAATTAATAGTGTAAAAGAATTAAAAGGCACTTACCTTGCCCGCCGCTGCCTGCCGCGTCCCCGGGGCTCGCTATCTTCATGGCTGCCGTCTTGTGTACTAATGCGCATGCGCGGGCGACCGCGCATGCGCATTTCTCGTGAGAAATGCGCATGCGCGGCCGCTCGCGCATGCGCATTAGATACACAAGACGGAAGCAATGAAGATAGCGAGCCCCGGGGACGCGGCAGGCAGCGGCGGGCAAGGTAAGTGCCTTTTAATTCTTTTACACTATTAATTTAAAGTATTTAGGGAGGGCGGGAGGGAGGCGGGTGGCGGCCAGCTACGCTCCGTCTGCGGAGCGTGCGTAGTGCCGGATTCTACGCCTGCTACGCAAAATGCGTAGAAGCCGGCACTACGCACACTCCGTGCACGGAGCGTAGCCGCCCGCCCAGGGTTACTATTGACATTGCAAATAACAGTGCCTTTTATTTTTGCTTTCATTTAAAAAACATAATTAAAACACATTGTCTTTTACAATGCCAATAGCTTAAACTTGTTTTTTTGGTTGCTACTTCGTTATGGCTGTGGGCTTAGCTGGTCGTGTGCTAAGGACTCGTGTTTTCTACTTCAGCTGCTTTCTCATTGAGATCGTTTTGGGTTGATTATGGCTTAAATCACAGTTGTGTCACTAGTGATAGCCGAGTATCTGTTGGATAACGTTTATCATAAATATACGGTGGGCTTCTTGCCTTACATGTATCCAGGTATTCCAGTTTATGCTGGCATATATATATATTTTTTGTTTTAAGGACTGTGAATTGTTAGATCTGTTTCTTCTCGGTGCATGTATGACGACTACAGTGCTAGTAAAATGTTTGCGTTGAACACAATCTGAAGTGCGATTTGGTTTACATTACATTGAAACTGATGATTCCGTGAAAGGTGGGGTTGAAACATTTCTTTGAAAGCTTGTATTCGGTCATACCCACGAAAATACTTCAGTTTTATCAATCAACATTGTTTCTTAGAAATAACGTGAAAAACCAAACCCTCCTCTTAACCCCACGCTTTGAGCATGGCCCTAATATTTAATCTTGCATAATTGCAAATTAAAAAAAATAATAATAATGCAAAGCATTGTCATTTAAAATGCCAGTAAATCAAACTTTAATGCTTCGAGACCTATTGCATTGTAAATGCTTGTTAGAACTTGCCTAGACAGATTAAGCACTGTCTCTACAAAATGTTTTGTTCTCTAACTGTGAGCCTGGAGCCCTCCCATTGCTAACCATTGGTTTGATTCATTCGCAGTCTGATTTCTTTTCTATACATTGTTCAGATCCATCAGGCTTCCCTCCTCTTCGATGTGTTTGTCGCTTGCTTGGAGCATGGACACATTTCTTATGTCCCTCCACTGCTTTTTCTTTTAGGCGCTACTTTTTTTCTTTATGATGAGCACTCTATCAGAGTCTATCTTGTACAGCTGCAGCTGCCATGTTGTGTACTTCTCCTCCTCAGTTCCCTTCCTTCCTCTTGCCTCCCTTTTCAGGGTTGCTTACCCCCACCGATACTCCATCTGTTATGAACCCCAATGTACAACACTGTAGGCCTTGGTAGTTACACAACCTTTTACCTACATCTGACTTACATTGTTCTACATAATGGGTTTGGCGCTGACCTTTTACCTAGTTAGGTGCTACATGAAGGTTGTGCGTTTTTTTATGAAAACTAGCCTCATATATTTAGCCTGAGGATTCACTGTAGGATTACCATCTTCTGCATAATAACTCTGTATAAGGGTCACCTCTATCGTCACAACTGTAGTTTCTCTATTCTATTCAGGTCTATTCTGTTCTATACTATGAAGCACTTATAGAGCGAGTAGCTACCCTTAGGCATCCCAGTTTCTCTGGCATTAAAACCTTTGGTCTGCACTACTCGCATCCCCTAGCAGTGAGTACTTCCTCTCTGGGAGGTCTCTGCGCTTTTTAAGTCTGGCAGGCTAGCTTCCACCCCTCTTCCCCTCACCTTCAAGAAACTATTAGCAGTAGAGGTGCCTTCGATGTCCAGAAGTAAAACAGAGTTCCCCGCAGGCAATTGCACTGGATGGAGCGCCGTGTTCCGGCAGACCGAGCGGAGGCCATGTACCAGTCAAAACACTGCTATCAGTGGCAGGGCTCTGCTTCCACTCCCACCTGAGGCCACCATTGCAAAAGAACTCTAAGCACCTTCCTGTGTTGCCAGATTAGTGCATTTCAGGCAAACATTTTAGTCACCATACGTGAATAACACTTCTAAAGTGATTAGTTGATTTAAATAAATAAAAACTCACCTAGCTTGCATTCATATTTCTTTCTGAATTGTATGCCTAACTTTATGTAGAACATATCGATATTGAGCAGGAATATTCAATTCAATGTCCAACAATGAACTTTCCAGAGATCTTGATTGCTGCACAAACGGATGCCATTATAACGCAAAACTAGTCCAAGATGGCGGCTGCATTGTCTGCTGTCAAGCTATGCCCCATGCGCGTGAATCATCAGTCATTAACACAAAGGCAGGGAAGGTGCTTAATGCATGCGTCCTCCTGTTCCTCACCTCCACCCGCTCTCCCATTTTCCAATTACACAAGCCCTCCCGTTCTCCACCCCTTCCCGATCGCGATAGCCAATCAATAGCATGCCCTTAGGCAACACCTATTGGTTTTTCCAATGTTCGTTTGCCTCGCCACCCATCTAACAAGCACACACCCCCCACTACTTACAAAAACAATCTTATAACTTTCTCTTTTCAAATCCACTTTTACTATCTCTATTCTAAATTCTACTGAGCCCACAAGTAATCAAGGGCACAAACATAACACAGCTAAAGCACAAGAAAGAAAGAAAACAAAAGGTTAAAACCTACTAACTACTATTCATGGGTTCTGGAGTAGGGTACTACTGGCCAAAAAGCACTTCAATGCCTCGTCAGTGGTTGTGAGTGCTATATAAATACATTTACAATTGCAATTTGGTAGTGTTCTGATTTTGTGTTTTTGTTGGAAGCAGTAGTGGCATTGTGCCATTCAAGCTGAGAAGGCAATCACAGACTAGCTGATGATGTCATCTAGTCTTGTAAACAGGAAGGGGTCATGGTTTGCAGAGGATCCAAGTTTACAGGAACCAGTATCCTTACTGAGAAGCACACATCTGACCTCAGAAAGCTTGTGCACGCGCCAGTGCCAAGAAGAGTGATGCTGGAGAGGAACGGAGATAGATGGGGTTTACAGATGAATATGTTGGGCTCCGTAAATGGTCACATGCTAGAGATGCATACAATGAGGTAGGGGAACCAAGTGAATGATTGTTCTGGGAACACGGAGCATTAGAAGCGTTAAAAGAAATATGAGTGCAAACAATGTGAACAAACAATCATGTGCTTGGGTGTGTAGAGTGCCAGGAAGAGTAATAAATCAGAAGTGTTGAAAATACAAGTCTTAGACTCTTGAAAATCTTGATTTAGGTACAAACTCATGATTACGCCCAAATCGAGTGGTTAGTCATGCGGCCATGGCGCTATATGCTGAGGTTTGTCAGCACAACAGTTCAATCTCCTCGATATGCGAGCCTAGAATTGAGGGGAAATATGTGGTTTTGCATTCTGAGACCTAAAATGCTAGAATATACTTTACACCTGCAAATAGCAACAGTCGTGGTGTAGACGTTGCACACTCACTAAATGACACGCTCGACAGTTCTGGTACTTACCTGCTCCGCATTTACCACCTTGAATGGCATGACTCAACAGAGGAGGCCCTTAGCATTGCCACCTTGCATGGCACGGCTCAATGGAGGAGGCCCTTAGCATTGCCACCTTGCATGGCACAACTCAATGGAGATGGCACTTATCATTGCCACCCTGGATGGCACGACTCAATGTAGGAGGCCCTTAGCATTGCCACCTTGGATGGCATGACTCAATGGAGGGGACCCTTAGCATTGCCATCCTGGATGGCATTATTCAACTGAGAAGGCTCTTAGAACAGCTACCTTGGATGGCACAACTTAATGGAGGAGGACCTTATCATTGCAACCTTGGATGGCATGATTCAACAGAGGAAGCCATTACCATGGTCACCTTGAATGGCATGACTCAATGAGGAGAGCCTTCGAATCGCCACGTTGGTTGGCATGAGTCAATGAGGATGGCCCTTGTTGATACCACCTTGGACGGCATGATTCAATGGAGGAGGCCCTTGGTTATACCACCTTGGACGGCATGACTCAATGGAGGAGGCCCTTGGTGATACCACTATGGATGGCAATATTCAACAGAGGAAGCCATTACCATGGCCACATTGGATGGCATGACTCAATGAGGAGGTCTTAGCATTGGCACTCTGAGAATGTTCTTGTCAGCACTGAATTGTGGGTAAGAAGTGGCATCCTTCTGTGGATTTAGAGTTTCTGGTTCCACTGGCACTTTGCAAGGTATTTGACCAGGCGGTGCTTGGCATATATTTCACTGGTGTCTTATTGAGGCTACAGATAACCAAGATAACAGTCTAGTGAAGGTGAGATCCAAGAATGAAGATTGTGAGCAAAGATCCTGTTTTGAAGAGGTGTATGTAGATTCAGGATAGGAACTCTGTGGTGCTCTGAAAATGGCGACCACACTAGTGGGATACGCAGACAGAAAGATCCGTTTGTCAAGTAGCTGCAGGATTATACTCTCAGCAGAATTGGGTGGTAAAAGGTGAACTGAGAAAACAGAGAGACAGACCTGTGTCTAAAATGGGAAGAGATGGAGTTATTGAGAATACTGAGGTCCTTGCATGGTGGCAGCCATTGCAAACACTAATAAATGTAATAATGAGATTCACAGAGATGTCTGATTAAAAAAATGCATTATAACTGACACCCTTTCCTGAAAAAAGGATGCATATAGGATTTATGCTGATGAACCATAAGGAAGTTCTTCGGGCTCACTGCATTAGACTTTTCTGTTGAATATCATCTGGTTGATCTCCACTCAGTCATTCACTATGGAGGTGGTAAAATGCAAGGACCTCAGTATTCTCAATAACTCCATCTCTTCCCATTTTAGACACAGGTCTGTCTCCCTTTTTCTCAGTTCACCTTTTACCACCCAATTCTGCTGTGAAAGTATAGCCCTGAAGCTGGTGGGTTTTAAGATGGAGGTTTGGGTGTGCATTGACCATGCCAGCTTTCGCAATGGAAGATCCTTATACAGGATTCATTTTAAGTCCTCCTCATGGAAGGACTGCCACAGTAACACTCAGTACCAGGTTGTGGTAGCAAACCCAATGCACAAGGGGCAGATGTAATGCTTGTAACTCCTTGTAGTGTAATCACGTGGAATTAGCTAAAACTTCCAAGAGATTACACTAAATTATGCAAGAACAGTAATTCTGTATTTCGCACTATTTCTTAGCAGGACACAGAGATGTGTTTTGCAGTAAGAAATAGTGTTAAATGCAACAGAGCATGAAGCCACCTGCGCTCACTAAATGTGCTCTTGCAGTAGAACTTTTTCCCCCAAAATACTCTTAATTATGTGAGCAGGAGCAATTGTGCTATTATCACTAACTGTGCATCAAAGAGTAACGCAGAATTACCAAAATTACTTTGAATACTACAGCATAATTGAAATTCCGGTCAAAATGGGACCACTGGCACACGGTCACATCTCAAGAGATGAACACCATCTTTGGGACAGCCATACATGCCTAAACCTTCACACACAACAAGCCCTGTCCCTACCCTGTGGGGTGCTGTGTGCACCAGGACTCCTAAATATACGTGAATGAATCCAGGGGCGAGTGGAGTTTCCCGGGCATGGACATCTTGCACACAAATCCTGTTGTAGGGCTTTCACACAGCACACCAATGTTTTATGTGACAATGGGGTGTCCATAGCACCTTGACCAGTTGAAACACTGAGCGAGTGTGGGCCTCGCAAACTAGTGCAAAAGAAATTACAACACAGAACAGCTGCTATATGTATGACTAGCAAGAGTACCTACTGGGCTTTGGTTCTTATAGGGAGAAGCAAATTCAATTTACTGCACCCCTTTTGCAGCAAGTAAAAATATAATTCTGAGCTTGGAGTGATAGATACATGCTGGAGAGTAGCAGATTCTGAAACAAATTGAGTCAGTGGGTAAATGTTTCACTTTGACTGGTAAGTGTATTTGCATAAACGGGTTTTCTGTCAGGACCTGGTAGTTGATACTGGCTGCATGATTATGTTTCGACATTTTGGACTTTCCTGACTTTGGATTTTTACCAGCTGGATCAGGGAGGCTTAAACAACTTGATCTTTTCCAAGTTGCCATATCCTCGAACAGACATAGTTCAAAACAAAGTGCCACACAGCTCTTTAACTTCCTTAAATGAACTTTTGTATAGTTTCTTAAAATAGAGAACGTCAGTTTAACAAATTACTTCGCAGAGCAGCTTAGCAGATAAGGGCAGAGGTGAGTTAAACCCTGAGGTCAGGCTGGCTTTAGATGCCATGATATGGTCATTCCAGAGGGCTTAAGGGGAGATGAAACAGCCTCTAACTCTCTCGGGGGAATTGACCGAGTGGAGTGGTATTGGTAGGCAACATTTGCTAAATGTGTTCAGACCGACGCTAAGAGATTGAGGGGTGATGTGAAAACACTCAGGGGGTTGATAAGAGTGGAGAAAAATTAACTACGACTAGAAGACTGGCGCTAAAGCAGAGAGTTGTTGGGGTAATGTAGGGGCATATTATCAAGAAACAGCATTAAAATGATCGCCGCTTTAGCGTCAGGAAACTGCCGCTGAAGCGGCGATAATGGGCTCGATAATATGCCCTTGTGAATTCCCATAGAAGCCCATGTTCTGTTGAAAACCTGGGCTTCTATTGGAATTTTATAACGCATAGTAGCAAGCCCATTATCGCCGCTTTAGCGGCAGTTTTCTGCCGCTAAAGCAGCGATAATTTTAACGCCGTTCTTGATAATATGCCCCGTAGTTTGAAAAAAGCAAAGAAATTGTGGTTTACTCTACACATGGCAAGCATTTGCAAGGCTGTTTCCGAGAACTCTGCCCCACTACAAAAAGTTAGGTCAATGTTGGTGGAAGATCAGGATCGAATCAATGGTACTCAATTGTGGTGTTTCTAGAAGAGTGTTTTCCCCCCGCTGGAGCTCTGTCCTAGAAGGAGGGGGGAGATTCCGGGGTGATTAGAAAAAGGAAAGGCCTCTTGGAATAGATTTTACTCCAACTTTGTTAAAATTATTTAAGATTAATACAAATGCTGAGGTCTAGTAGCAGTGGATTCCAGAGGTGGTGCTCAACAACACCTTGATCGTCGTCTCTCTCTGCTTCGCATTGCTAATGCTGATTTTTGCAATCAGGAGTCTTTGCTTAATCTCAGGGGTCTGTTTGCCTTATAATGTGATATGAAGTCATTAGCCAGCAAGTCCAAGCCTCTCCAAGGCTTTGAAGACTGTACAAATAATTTTGGATTTAACTCTCTGTCCCATATGGAGATATCAGCAAGGACACTACTTCGATGTATCCCCACCTTAACGCAACAAATGTGGATATAGATTTAACACCCCATTCACAAGCTAGTGCAAACTGCAGACATAGCCTGTATTACCGCGATAACTGCCCCAAAATGTATCTCCACGGAGGACACCAACTAACCCTAATGAGATGCAGAGTAGGTGTTCCAGTGCAAAAACACACGAAAAAACCACAACACCACATTCACAACGAACTGCCAGATCTGCAATGCAAAACAAAAACAGGAGATAAGCCGCGGTAGCACCAGGAATTTAACACCTGCCTTCTGCTAGTGCTAAGCAGGACGACTACCCACAGCACGAAAGGGAGCCCAGCCAAGAGCCACACCTGAAGACCCACAGATGTCATGGAGACAATGATCATGCAGCTCCGACACCCAAGAGGGCCATAACATCCCCCGCTATCCCCCCACCGGACATACACATACCGTGCACGACACAAGAGCCACAACAGCACATGAGGATGCACAGTGCCAAAATAAAAACACACATGTGTGGATAGAAGAACACGAAACAGTCACACAACACTGATATAACAACAAAAACGTTACTGGAACACAAGACAGAACGGCAATGCGGAAGACTCGACGTCACAGCCTAGAAAAGAAAGCACAAAATCAGGTCGTGTGTCATGCTCACATCAAAGGAGCGAGACACAGAGAAACAGAGCAGGAAAGTGAGCCAGAGAGAGAAACAGAGCAGGAAAGTGAGCCAGAGAGAGAAAGAGGGGGAAGGAAAGGAAGGGAGAGAGAGGGACGGGAAGGGAGAGAGAGTGAGAGAGAAGGAAAGGGAGGGAGAGAGAGAGAGAGGGAAGGGAGAGAGAGTGAGAGAGAAGGAAAGGGAGGCAGAGAGGGAAGGGACAGAGAGTGAGAGAAAGAGAGAGAGGGAAGGACGAGAGAGAGAGACACCACCGCCCCTGCGCACAGAGGCCCCACTGTTCACCTGCTGCCACTGGTGTGTCCATAGTAGGCACACCATGTGCTAGTGCGAGCTCTAGGCTCCAGTCACGCCGCCAAGGCATGGTCCACATCATGTGGGCCCGCCCCACGGACCAACAAGTCCCACACATGACGCTGAGTCCTGAGTCATCAATGGCGGAGACCACATCAGTGCACAGGTCATCATCGCAGGCTGCACACCTGCTCAGCAATTATGGCTGCCACTAACCCTGTGCAACGCCAGTCAGTGCCACATGGTGGTAGGCCCATGTCGGCCGCAAGGCCTCGGGTACCACTAACCCTGTGCAACGCATGTCAGTGTCACGTGGTAGTAGGCCTGTGTTGGATGCAAGGCCTCGGGTGCCACCAACCTTGTGTGCAGCAACTCATGGGCCCTTTATGATTGAGCACCGTGGAGCGTCCGTCATCCAGTCACCACCGGCAGAGGGGAATGTGAAGTTGTCGGGCCCTTATATTTTGGGGGGGCACATGGCCTGTGACGCCTGTGCCGGATGGGTGTGTGTTGTGCAGACCTGCCCTCATGGAGTGGCCGTGACATGCTGACAACTAGACCAGTGACCTACACACCACCAGCGAGTACGCCTGTGACAGCTAGCTATGTGGGTCCCCCTTCAAAGCGTAAGTGGAGTGGTCTGGCCTGGTGTATGCCGGAACAGCGCATAGCTTGCAACAATGACTCGAGGGCTCTGGGGGTTGTTCAGCCCTTGTCCGGACAAGGAAGTGACTAATGCGTGTTACCCTGTGGTAGTGTCCACGGCACCTGGAACACAATAGGCAAAGTAGCACACTGTGGCAGGCATCCCACTAGATGAGCATCATTGACGTTAGGGGAATCACTGTCCCTACTTCCATCCACACATTCATACATGAATGATGAAAGACATGACACAGCAGTGCCTTACTGGATGTTTATTGCACACCCAGTGGATTCTTGCAGCTGGAGCAGTACAGGGCCATGCCAAGCACACCACACAAAATGGGCCCATGGAGGACCAGCCAGGGTCCATCCGGGGATGACAGGTACTGCGGAAGAGGAAGGGTACAGTCCGCAGTCTGGTCGCGGTGTCATTGGTCATCAAACAGAATATGGCAGTCCATGGCGTTGTCCAAGGTGAGTGCTGCGGAGTGTATCGGGGCTCATTGGGAGGTAATGAGGCCATGTGCAGCACCAAGCAGAAACAGGCCAGGTAACGGAAATTAATGCTAGTGCCTCCTGATAACAATCCCATCCACGTCCTCGTATGTGTGATCTGCCCGACCTGTGGGTGTTGCAGTACCAGCTGCGGCACTGTGTGCCACTGACATATCAGGGGCCGGAGGTGGATTGTCATCCGCACTGTGTGGCAGTGACACATCAGTTGATGGAGTGGATACGCCGGCCGCACTGTGAGACACTGACACACCAGGGGGCGGAGAAGTGGACAGTGTGGGGGCAGCAGCTTTCATCAGCGCCACGCCTTGTGGCAGCAATGCCATGATGAGGATCTGCAGGGCATGGTAGATCCCAGCTACATTTTGCTGATGTGAAGTGGTGGCTGCCATCCTTCACGCCTCCATCAGCACTATGTCCTCCATGAGCCTCTGCATGTGTGCCAGCTCACGGCTGGAATTGGTGGAGCCAGACTGAGCAGACAGGTGTTCTTCTCTCCGCTTCATGACTCCAGCAATGTCCGTCAGGGCTCGTTGGAGACCATTGAGCGGGCCATGGGTGTCCGTTAGGGACTGGAGCTGGTCCCTGATAGGACCTAGACACCCATGGATGGCGTCTAGTTTGGTAGCCATGAAGCCGAACCCCACCCGTACCTGCTCAGCCGTCTCCCTCTGGCCCTCCAGCACACGGCATTGGAAGGTCATGGTTTGTTCCTGGGGATCTTGGGAGACTGCCGGGGCTGTGGGTGCCTCCTGCTGGGTGCTTTGGGTAGTGGGTTTGGTCTCCTTGATGTAGCTGGGCTGCCCTGATCCTGGAGGTGAGTTGCGGATGATGTCCATGATGTGTTGGCGGGCTTGGGTGTTGATGCTGGCGGTGTCCTCCTTGTCATCAGTAAAGAGTGGTTGGGACTGCTGTGCAGGAGGTGTTGACGGTGCCCCTGCAATGTGAAGGGAAGATAGTGTTTTACGATGTGTCCACATGTATATAGCCGCATGGTACATGTTGACATACAGACAGCATGGCATTGTACATTGTGACAGTACATGGATCAGGGCCATAACCCAGAGTAATTGTGGGTGTGCGCGGTGCTCTGCTTGATTGTGCATGTGCGCAATTGTGACCCTCTCCACGCGTCCCCCCAATACCTGGTGGTCACTCACCCTGTTGCGGATGTGTTGTGTTCTGTCGAGCAGTGTCCGCTCTTCCAAATCTGGCCAGTCTCCACACTAATGACTGTCGACACCAGCTCCTCCATGTCATCCAACACGAGCTGTGGTGCTGGGCTCCCACCTCCAGTCTGCTTTGCTGCCTTCTGGTTGACTGCGAGTTTCTCCTTGGTCTTTCGCTTGATGTCAATCCATCGCCTCTTTGCATCGTCCATTGACCTCTCGTGCTCTCCGACAGCATTCACCTTGTTCACGACGTTCTGCCATATCCCATTTTTGGTTCCCAATGACACGTTGGAGGTGACGAACAGTTGTTGATGGTGTTCCATCACCTCCGTATTCAGGATCCTGTTTTCCTGCGGACTAAACTTCATCTTCCTCTTCTTCTTGTCCTTGCCCTTTCCTGTCCCTGAGGTCCCAGGCTCATTGGCCGGGGTGCTTGTTGGGTTGCGCTCATCCTCTGCGCCTGCTCTGGCTGCCTCCATGGTGCTTGGGTGTTGGTCAGTTTGTTTTTGAGTGTTTTTTCTACTTTTATAATGATTTTTCCCACCTGCCATGTGTGTATTGCAGGCCTGGCGCTGATTTCCTCATCGCGCTTTAGCCCATCGCATTTTTTTTGCGTTGGGGTTTGTGTTTTTAGCTCCGTCGAGGTGGTTGTACCATGGACATTGGCCGTGGTTTCGGCAGACTATCGCATGCTACCGCCTTGTGAATTTCACAATAACACAGGGTTATTATCCTGCAATCGGCTGTGATGTGTAAAGGTGCGTAAGCATTTTTGGTGAAGTTTAGCACAGGTTCTTGTGAATATACCCATAGATCTTTAATGGCTAGAGAAATATGCTTTGGTTTCGATAAACTAAGGCAAACTTCGGCTGCTTGAAACTAAGGCAAACATTTACTGCTTGAAACTGAGGCAGACTTCAACTGCTTGAAACTAAGGCAAACTTCGGCTGCTTGAAACTAAGGCAGACCTTGGCTCCTTCAAACTGAGGCAGACTTTGGCTGCTTGAAACTGAGGCAGACTTCCGCTGCTTGAAGCTGAGGCAAACTTCGGTTGCTTGAAACTAAGGCGGACTTCGGAATCCTTGAAATTAAGGCAGACTTCGGCTCCTTCAAACTGTGGCAGACTTCTGTAGCTTGAAACTGAGACAGACTTCAGCTGCTGGAAACTGAGGCAGACTTTGGCTGCTTGAAACTGAGATAGACTTTGGCTGCTTGAAACTAAGGCATTCTTCGGTTGCTTGAAACTGAGGCAGACTTTGGCTGCATGAAACTGAGGCAGACTTTGGCTGCTTGACACTGCGGCAGACTATGGCTGCTTAAAATTGAGGTAGACTTCGGCTGCTTGAAACTGAGGCAGACTTCGGCTGCTTGAAACTATGGCAGACTTTGGATGCTTGAAACTAAAGCAAACCTTGGCTTCTTGAAAGTAAGGCAGACTGTGGTTGCTTGAAACAGAGGCAGACTTCAGCTGCTTAAAACTGAGGCAAACTTTGGCTGCTTGAAACTGAGGCATTCTTCGGCTGCTTGTAACTGAGGCAGACTTCGGCTGCATGAAACTGAGGCAGACCTCGGCTGCTTGAAACTGAGGTAGATTTTGGCTGCTTGAAACTGAGGCAAACCTCGGCAGCTTGAAACTGAGGTAGACTTTGTCTGCTTGGGACTGAGGCAGACTTCGGCAACTTGAAACTAAGGCAGACTTCAGCGGCTTGAAACGAAGGCAGACTTCAGCTCCTTGAAACAAAGGCAGACTTCAGCTGCTTGAAACTGAGGCAGACTTCGGCTCCTTGAATCTGAGGCACACTTCGGCTGCGTGCAACTAAGCCAGACTTTGGCTGCATGAAACCGAGGCAGACTTCATCAGCTTGAAACTGAGGCAGACTTCAGCTGCGTGCAACTAAGCCAGACTTCGGCTGCTTGAAACTGAGGCAGACTTCGGTTGCTTGAAACTGAGGCATACTTCGGAATCTTTGAAACTAAGGCAGACTTTGGTTCCTTCACACTGAGGCAGACTTTGCTGCATGAAACTGAGGCAGACTTTGGCAGCTTGAAACTGAGGCAGACTTCAGCTGCTTGCAACTTAGGCAGACTTTGGCTGCTTGAAACTGAGGCAGACTTCGGTTGCTTGAAACTGAGGCAGACTTTGGCTGCTTGAAACTGAGTCAGACTTCAGCTCCTTGCAACTAAGGCAGACTTCGGCTGCTTGAAAGTGAGGCAGACTTTGGCTTCTTGAAACTGAGGCAGACTTCAGAATCTTTGAAAGTGAGGCAGACTTTGGCTGCTTGAAACTGAGGCAGACTTTGGCTGCTTGAAACTGAGGCAGACTTCAGCTCCTTGCAACTAAGGCATACTTCGGCTGCTTGAAAGTGAGGCAGACTTTGGCTTCTTGAAACTGAGGCAGACTTCAGAATCTTTGAAAGTGAGGCAGACTTTTGCTTCTTGAAACTGAGGCAGACTTCAGAATCTTTGAAAGTGAGGCAGACTTTGGCTGCTTGAAACTGAGGCAGACTTTGGCTGCTTGAAACTGAGGCAGACTTCAGCTCCTTGCAACTAAGGCAGACTTCGGCTGCTTGAAAGTGAGGCAGACTTTGGCTTCTTGAAACTGAGGCAGACTTCAGAATCTTTTAAAGTGAGGCAGACTTTGGCTTCTTGAAACTGAGGCAGACTTCAGAATCTTTGAAAGTGAGGCATACTTTGGCTTCTTGAAACTGAGGCAGACTTCAGAATCTTTGAAAGTGAGGCAGACTTTGGCTTCTTGAAACTGAGGCAGACTTCAGAATCTTTGAAAGTGAGGCAGACTTTGGCTGCTTGAAACTGAGGCAGACTTTGGCTGCTTTGCTTGAAACTGAGGCAGACTTCAGCTCCTTGCAACTAAGGCAGACTTCGGCTGCTTGAAAGTGAGGCAGACTTTGGCTTCTTGAAACTGAGGCAGACTTCAGCATCCTTGAAAGTGAGGCAGGCTTTGGCTGATTGAAACTGAGGCAGACTTCACCTGCTTGATGTGGCTCAACATCAATACATGTTGCAGTAGTCACTCTTGTACAAACCATGATGAACCACCTCTGTCATTTATGATCCCTGTGCAAGAAACAATTACAAGTGATGTGATCTTTATTGCCCCTGGTAATTACAGAGTATGATAAAGACCTCACATTCAGATAGTTTCCCTGATACATTTTGGCAGGTCAAACTGAATGAGGGAAAAGACTCAGGAAGCACTAAAATCAGCATGCTCTGAGACACCTTTCTATGTTTAAGTTGTAATAGATAATGTTTATCACTCCCATCAATCTCCAATCCCCAGGTTATCTGTTTTTATTGGGTGCAATGCATGTCAAATACCTCTCTGGAACCCTTGTAATCCTGACCTCAGAGTGCTTTAGTCAAAGGCACCGGTACAATTTATGTACCTCTCGGAGAGCAAGGCACACTTTGAGAGAATTTTGATTTGACGATCAATAGGTTACTGTGCTTGCTTGTTTTCACACTCTATGAAATAGAAGAGGCATGTAGCTTCTGTTAGTGTAACAAGCTGTTATGACATAAAATGTTTGCTATTGCATCATTTTCATTTTCTAGAATTGTACAATTGTAACACGTAATATCGAGCATAACAATGGTGTTGTGTCAGAATATTGTATGATAATATACCGAAAGACAAGTGCATGTGGAGGAAGCATAAATTTACTGGGCCTCATTTATGAAAAGTGACGCATCGCTGCGTGAAAACAGCGATGCGTCACTTTTCACTGCGCCCTCCTTGGGATTCCAATGATGCGTCATATTTACAGTATGACGCATCATGGCGCACAGAGTTACAGATACGTCAGTATTTCTGACGTATCTGTATGGCGCAAAAGTGACGCATTGCTGGATTGTGTCACAAAAGTGACGCTACTCCAGCAATGTGTCCTTTCACATGAGGCAAGCCCCATGTGAAAGGGCCTGCGTCAGTCTTACGCCTGCTGTGAGGCAGGCGTAAGAAATTGACGCATTTGTGTCCTAGAAGTGGCGCAGTGAAAACTTATAGATTTCACTACATCACGTCTATGACCCTTTCTTGCGTCAGAACACCCCCCCTGCATACATTATACCTGGCGTAGTAAAATAATGTAGCGCAGGGGTTTAATAAGTGACACATCTACCTAGATGCGTCACTTTGTAAATATGGTGCAACAAGGCACATTTTTTACGCTGCTGGTGCGTCACAAAAAGTGACTCACCGGCGGCGTAAAAGTGACGCAGGGCCTCATAAATGAGGCCCACTATTCTTAGGTATAGAAATATTCACTTACTTACTGCTCAATATTTCCACCTCAATATCCTGGGCACAATATTTTGTGCCATCAAGATTCCCATCTTGATATCCCAGGGCCACACTGTTGTGCCCATCCAATGGTGCTATTGGGCATCTCAATGGACATTTAAAGTGATGCCACCTTTATAAAACTAAGTGTCTGCCATTTCCATGCCTCTTGGTGCTGGGGGTTGTCTTGGTTAATTAAGTATCACCTGCTAGTTGTGGTTTTCCGTAGAGAGGGGACCTACGTAAAGCATGCTGGTCTTACATCCTTCTTCGTCATAGGTGTATGCATGGAATGGGCCATTGCTCCCTAATAGTTCTTTGTGTTTTATATGGTGGTGCCTGCAGTGGTTGGGTTTTGTGAGCTGGAAGCATCTATATATGGATAGTTGGACTTCTGCTCTGTTGTTGTGTGCTTCACTGGGATAGTGTCAATAATTAATTGACTGTTGTGACCATCATGAATAGGTTTGAGCGAGTAGATGGCGTTTCATGTTTGTACTGTGCATCATCAACTCTGTGATCATTTGTTTTCTTAAGGTACTGTTGTTAGTTGGAGTTTGGGGGGGTCCAGGAATAATATTTTTGCAGCATCAGGTGGACTACGGCTGATTGAGGGATGGATGACTGCAGTGGTTAATTTGTAAATAAATAAATGCCAGGCTCTCGTCAGGAGGCAGCATGCACCAACCCATTATTCCTATTAGCGCCGCCTGAAACATATCCAACTACTAACCATGAAAGTGGGGAAAGGATGTGGCATAATGGTCAAAGTTGCTGACTTCTGAGCTGGGGAAAAAGGTTCGAGTCTCAGCGTCAGCTCAACATCCTGTGATTCTGGGCAAATCACTTAATCTCCCTTTGCCTACCATATATTAATGTGTCCTTAACTGGTGTTCACGAAAAAGCACTGTTGTTGATGATTAAGTTCAGGTGCTGAGCACCGGAAACCACTGGCTCAAATTAAGCTCTAGATGACTAAAAGCAAATGTCACGTGGGTCCAAGACCGAGATGTTGTCGCTAGTCGTTCCCCACCTCCTACAGTCTGTTCAGCAACTCCTCTCCACCCTGCCAATGTTTTGTTGGCATGCCACATTTGAAACAAGTCTACAATAGTTGCTTCCTTTGACACAGTGATCTAGGCATGGATGCCCAACTTGATGAAGCAGAGAAGAGCATATTTTAATGTATTTTTATAGAGTACTAAATGCCACAAGTGATCTCAAAGTGCTTCTACAAAATTCATTAGCATCTTCCCTGTATTTTGAATGGCTTCTGATTAGCCCAGGACTGGATTAGCCAAACATGCTTTATTTGCTTTGTGTTGGTATCCCTTTCTTTCTAGATCAATTTGCAGAAGGTCCAAAGTGCAACCGTCCCTTTTTTTATAGGTTTTGGGGGTTCCAGACATAATCTTGCATTGTTCCCTTGTGTTTGTATCTGAACCTTCCAATGTCTAGCTCATTTTGCTAGTTCTAATGCTTTGATGCTAGACAAGGTTGTCCCGCTTTAGTTTTGAACCCACTTGAGTTATCCGGTCTTCCTGTTTTCGGGTTGGGTTTCCCAATAATCATCGGACTGAGACTGCCCTCATCTCAGTCTGTGATGACCTGCATCATAGTATAGATATTACCTGCAGCATAGTATACATTTCTGTTGAAGTTCTTGTCAGAGTTTGTTGCCATCACAAAGACTCAAGACCTGGCTCTTCAATGGGTACACAGCGCCCAGATACCCCTAGGGGTGATAGAGTCGCACTTTACAAATGCGGATTGATTGACTCTCCTTGCTGCCTGCCCCACTACATGTTTGATGAGGTTCTGTAGCAATTTGGTTACTTTCTTTAGGAAAGACATAACATTGATTGTTTCTTTATCTCCATTATCCTCTGTATTTGTCCCTTGATTCTGGTGTCCCCCAGGCATTTTCAATGTATACGCCGCGCCTTTGGGTGCCTTGATCCTATGTATACCCACATTACGTGCGCGCCGAAGACAACCGAATGCAGGAAATGTTGCTAATATTTTCACCAGTATACAAGAGAAGACAGAGGCTACATGAACAATCAGTGGCTCAAGTTGCATTCTTACAAGTCAGGAAAAGTTCCTGTACCATTGCTAGATTTGAACTTCTGGCCAAATGACATGGAACTGTCTTCTACTCACAACTCTGAAGTTGGGTATTTGTGTCTCAAGTATGATTGCAATTTTTTGCCCGAATCTTCAATCAGGTCAGTCACTTTCAATTGTTTTTTTCTACCTTCTAGTTTTTTTTAAGTTATTTAAAAGTTTAAAAGTTGACAGAGTCCAACAGAATGGCCAAATACATTTTAAAGTGAGATGAGGTGTTCCTGTAGATGCCTTCTCTTCGCTTTTCTAACCTTATTGGTTTCCAATCGCAAAGCATGTCTTTTTTCAAGCCGTTATGCTGTTGGCCATGTTCCTTAAAGTTAACCATTGGGTCCTTCTCCATCGCTCAGTTCATTCTGCTTTGATATAAATACTTTTGATCTCACGTCTTAGGATGTAATAAAGAGAGAGAGTAGAGAGAGAGTTTGTTCTCAGCTGTTGACCGATACACTTGAAATCAACTCCTACTGGAAAAGAGCCTTTAGATAGACCTGTATCTTCTTTCTAAACACAGCAGTGATATTGATGACCTTCAAGAGAGTCGCACCGCAATAGATGTGTATTAAGGTTTCATCAAGCTGGTCTCCAGAACTTTAACATTGTTCCATTACCTTTTGGGTACCATAGAGCTAGGCACATTGTGTTTAGATCCAACCATCCCTGTGACTTATAATCCAACAAGAAAAGTATAATTTGTTGGGGATCGGGGTGGGGGGGGGCAAAGGTTTCTGGCGTGTTAGAAGAAGAACATGTCAAGATATTGAGGGAAATGCGGGCATTGCCGAATATGCCTCTTTATCCCGCAGTCTTTTTCCCCGCAGGGAATTACAACGCGGTTGTTACGACTGTGTTGTATTTCCGCATACCATTACCCTGCAAGTAGGAACAACGACTTGCGGAGGGTGGGCGCTGGATGTTGGAATAGTCTAATTTACTATTCCAACTCCAGTCTGTGCGGACACTAGGGAAGGTGTTGGATTTTAAATCCAACACCTTCTCCCCCTCCGCAAGTTGTTGTTCAACTTGCGGAGTAATAGTATGTGGAATTATAACGCGGTCGTTGTAACGACGCCGTCATAAATCCCTGCGGGGAAAAAGTTTCATGGTAAACGTTATATTTACTGGCACAGCCTAGTGCTAGGAGTGTGATGATGAAGAAGGACAGAGGCCAACTCAAGTTGAGAGGCTTGTTCTATATTCTTGGTCGACTCCGTCATTGCGCTTTGCACCTCGCTTTCCTGATCGAGATAAAAGACTGTCCCATTCTATGTGGCGTCGATCAAAAATGCTGTCCTGCACTTGGTACTTTATGTTGTACTGTCTTTCTTCACAATGGTCATAATTGATTTCTTTTTGTGCTGTATATAGATCTGTCTGTCCTTATATTAGGATGTTTCAATTTTTGTATGATGAATATTTTTAAGTATCACACCTGTTTGTTAAGGTTTTAATTAGCCATACTATAAATTGACGTTGAGGCGTTTGACCTTTGTGAATCATAGAGTAAACCAGGACACAGTGAAATCCAAAGAGAGTTGGTTGGATAAGACCAAATGCATCTACTCCAGATTATCCAGATCAGGAGAATGCGTTTAGATGATTATTAATTAAGGCCAAGAATTATCCTATTTCTAAACAACATTTACTAGACTATAACACAGAGAGTCTGTTTGTTGGTACAAGTTGTGTGTGGGACAATTTTTGGGAATAACAATGGCAAATAATTTTAAGTGACAAATCTGAACAAGTTGAAACTGAAATGTTAAACTTTTGTTATGGTTGAGACCACTGTTCATGGATCTGGGGCGGTTTTAAGATACCTGATGGAGTGGTTTTATATATACTGTTGACTATTCTACCTTGGGGGGTTAAAATGGCTAGGATAGGATAGGATGAGGATTTATTAAGGGCACTAAAACCCGAAGGTGCTACGGCACTGAATGGTATTTTTTATTGGAACGTAAGACACACGTATTTGTTGGGTGTCAAGTATAGAGGTGTGGGCGTGGACGTGAGCTCGTCCTATAAAATGCAGACAGACCACCAACCCAATATGTGCTCCTTTAAAACCATTGATATGAGTTTGGCAATACCCTCCAAATTCTGCTGCATTCAATATTGCCATAAGTTGGCAGGGTATGCTCAGACGTGAGTCCCTTGCTCACTTTGCCACTGGATTCAAGCAAGCCCGGCTGAAGATGGCTGAAATGCAAGAAACCGGTCCTAAGAAGCTTGTTTCCGATCCAGGGAAGGCATGGCTTGGCAGTTCGGGCTGGACTGTTCCCATATGGCACAGGGTCAGACTGATTTGCATATGGCCATGTCTGAACTGGGGTGGCAGAGTGGGCTAAAGAACGGTGATGGATTAAACCCAGATCTGTTGACTGGGTGTGAGTGTTTGATTGGTTCAGATGCTCCGTCCATCACTACCATCTTATGTACCGCATTCATTTCTATGGCACTGCACTTTGAGCTAGAATATGCTGATGGGTTACAAATAAAATGGTGGTTTACTTACCCAGAATGCCTTTAAAGAGAGCTGAGAAATCACAAAGCATGGCGTGTCAGCAGCCGGATTACTCAAAACTCGCAGCCTGAAGCGGGGAGAGAGATACGCTTGAAATGCAAAAAGTACAGTCCAATCAGTGGTAAGCATTGCATGTTGGCTCGCGGCGCAGGTATATATTCAAATGTGGAAGTCACCTCATCCCCATGGGGGCTGATAGGTATTTTCATGGTTGGTTGTGGCCTAAATTGATAGCCCTGCAAATATATATGTTAATCCTCGTCTGACATTTGAGCGAACCATTTTCAACCACATACGTAGCATGAAATCAAAATATAGTGAACATTTCCTTGAGCTTCATGTAAAATCAGTCGGAACATAATAAACAATGCAATATATAAATAAATACATTTAAAAATACCTGGGGCAACAACAGACTACAAAATCTATGGAGGGTGAATGGACCCGGCCAGCAGGGCATTCTTCATGTGCAATAAGATTCTTTGTGCATACATATAACTTTACATTTGTCTGTCCTTATAGACTTTTATCATTCCCCGGTCAACATAGTGTAATAATACTGTCCAGGAATCAGTCTTGTGAAATTATGATATGATTTCCACTGTGAACTTGGTGAAGTTTACAAATCGTAAAAATCCCCCTGCTTTTTTCAGCAAACTACTGGGGAAAAAAATCAATATTAGTTTGCATTTTCGTGTTGTTGCTTTACTTGGCTTTCTTTGCACAAATGTTTCGGGTGCAGTTATAATTTTGCAAATCCCTATAGTAAATCTTCCTTCAGCTGGTTTTTGATATGTAATGTTTTTGACATGTAAAATTGGAATGCACTGGTCTAACACCAGAGCTGCCTCAAATATATATAAGTATACCCTAAAATGATACAATATTCTGGGCTTCTGTACCTCATCTGTGGAGCAAACAGAACATTGTGAAAACATCCAGCCAATCATGTGTCAGACAGTTGTTTATTGCTATGATCACAGCATATTTAAAAAAATAAACAGCAAAGCAATATATTTTTGAATTAAAACGCACATAGGAAGACTCAGTGTCAATAATTGATTGGGTAACAGACACCCCTTGTACCTCATACTGATAAAGACATACCTAACTCAAATGAAACTTAGATGAATGAAAGATTGAGAGAATAAAGTAGGTGAGTCAAGGGCAACAGATGCTAAACAGCAGTCTTCACAGGGTCAACATGACACATTAAAATAAGCAAACTGAGATAGAGCTAGGCATAAAACTAAAACAAAATACTCAAAATATCATAACGCATCTAATAGGCAGCTTTTAGCACATATAATGTCCCAGCAAATAGGGATTGGCATAATTAACTTGCTGGCATAAGAGAGTTTGAAAACTATCTCAAAGCAGAAAGGGCTGTCTTAAGTGAGGAATACCTGTCTTAAAACTGTCTTAAAAATGTCCTAAGCTTGATCAAAATTATTGGAAATTCAGGTTCATCTTTCCTGGCTTTAGAAAGTTTTTTAAGTCTGCATTTGTGCCTTAACGTTGTTTTACAAAAGTTTTAAACCAGGAGAATCACTGGAAATTCCTTTTTGCACCATAACAGGTAAGGGGATTGTTGAGCTCTGAGGCAAGGCTGACTGTAGATGCCAGGATATGGGCCTTCCACACAGATTAAGGTGAGATACAACAGCCTTCAACACTCCCGGGGGAATTGACCAAGTGGAAATCAACTTTGCTAAAGGAGACTGACGCCAAGAGATTAAGGGAGATGTGATAACGCTGTTAGTACACTCAGGGGGATTGATAAGCATGGAGAAAAAAATCATAGGACTAGAAGGCTGGCGCTAAAGCAAGGGCCTGTTGGGGTGTTTTTTTTTAAAGAAAGTGAATCAACCGTAGTGTGATGCATACTCTGAACAGGCGTATGGTAAATGCTGAAAAAACATTTACAAGTTGATATCTTAGAAAGGGAAAATATATGAGAGACTGATGGTGAAAACTGGGGGGCATATTACCAACGATTAGCGATATTTATCGCTAACTAGGCTTAGCAACAAATTTTTTATCGCTAAGCATCGCCGGAAATTATCGCTGAGATAACGTACTATTAGCAACGTTTATCTCCAAAGCGATACATTTTCCAGCGATAGCATGAATATCTCTGAGAATACAGCGATATTCACGCATTAGCGACAAAATGCTCTTAGCCATGTTATCCACCTCCCATTGGATAGCGTGGCTAAGAACTGGTCTGAGCAGGCGTTAGTTTTTGACAATAGTGGGAATATTTACATCGCTACGCCTGCCTTGCTAATAGACGATAGCGACGTTAGCGACTGCTTTCAGTCGCTAACAGGTTGGGTACGCCCACTTTGCATGTCATTAGCAATAAATATCGCTGACATGCAAAGCGGGACCCAAACCGCTCGCTATCGCCTAAAGCTGTCGCTAACTGCTGTTAGCGACAGCTTGCTAATAGAGCGATAGAATTATCGCCGCTGGCCGCTAAAGCGGCGATAATTGCCTATCGCCCTGCTTGGTAATATGCCCCTGGGAGTGTTGTCCCAGGAGGGCTGAATCTTTGCTATATTTTCAGAATATCCTTGTGAAATAAATGAATGTACAGTTTATCTAAATAGAACTCATTTACATAGACATTGCTTTTGCTGAAAATGTGTATCGGTCTGGTCGCTGTTCACCTATTTTATGTACCCCCCAGGGTACAAAATAGGCAAAATTAGCAGTGGATGTAACTTGACTAATTAATTGTAGCGTAATTATGCAGAATTACCTATGAATTCTGCAGGATTACCGTTGAATTATGCAAGAAGAAAATGGATGCCAGGATGCATTTTTTGCCAAGAAATGGTGCTAAAAGCAACAGACCACGAATAGCAAGTGATTGCAACCTTTCGTGCTCAGTAAATGTGTTCTTTGGTAAATTTTCCCCGACTTACTACTGGCATTTAGCTCTATTGACTTAGGCAAAATGGACAGTTGATTTGGGGAGGAGAAGCAACTGGCAAGAGAGGAGGCTGGTGGTGGGTGGTAGGAAAAGAGAGGGGAGTAGTGGGGGAGGTAGAAGCAATGGTGAGGCAAATTTAGGGTAGGAGAATAGCATGAGGGAGAGAGATGGAAAGTACATGCACTCTCACGGAGTGCTTACACAAAAAGAAAAAAGTCGTTCCCTGAAAACAAGCACGAGAAGCATGCAATCAAACACATTATAAAGAGGCAATGCTCCATGGGAAGGACAAACACATGATACAAAAATCTATGAAATAAGAAACAGGAAAATAAAAGTGACAGTTAAGTCAACCAATTGTAAGCAATGGGCGGGCTCCAAACCCCTTATGGACTTGGTAAGGCTAGAATAAGCCTAGCAATAGAAAGCGTAATAACTAGCTAGCAGGCACCACTGAAAAGGGACACGATCGCTCATCAACAGACTCCACAGGTGGTATGGTATAGTAGCCCACGTGCCCCACATTGCTGCCGACCTCAACACTCACCAAAGTACTTTGCACGCTGTCACAGCGATGAAGCTAAGGATCACACAATGTGGTGAAACGGTAAAGCCAGGATTGAAAGTTTGGTCTCCTGGAACACAGTGGGTCAGATGTTGCTTGGATATGACTTTTCCTATTAGAATGTGTACTTCCTCTCTCAGTTATATGTCTGTGGTGGATTGTGCTTACTCTCCCTCTCCATTAGCTGTCTGTGTTGTCTTGCCTCACCCTCAATAGCCCTCCCTCCTTCTGTTGTCTGTGCTGCCTTGATCCTCCCCTCCATTGTCCATGGTGCCCCCTCCCGCCCACCATGACAAAAAAGAGGCACTAGAATGTGGCCACAGCTAAGCACTGTTAGACCTTGGGGTAGTTTTACCCCTAACTTTTTGCCTTCAACACTCCTGTTTTGTTGACTTTTTTCTGGATTTCTGACTCAGTGCACTTTACTACTGCTAACCAGTTCTAAGGTGTTTGTGCTGTCTCCTTAAACCATGGTAGAATTGGCTTAGTCCAATTCGCATAATGAATATACTTGTATGCTCCTAGTACAGTTGCACTACCTGTGCCCAGGCCTGTAAACTAAATGCTACTAGTATTTGTATTTGTATTTGTATTTGTATTTTCAACTTGTAGAGCGCCTTATCACCCCGGGGTCTCAAAGCGCTTAACTAGTAGTTATATCCATATGACAAACCATTTCAACAAAACATTACAGGTGTATTTACGTAAGTAAATAGAAAGAGTCAATTTCCACTTGGATAAACTTTATTGAAAAACAAAGGGACATTTGTATTTGCCAAACGATTTATTATAGACAATTGATGTTTGTTGCTTGTTTTTTGTACAGTATTTTTGTCACAGATGTAAAGCAAAATTTTGTGATGTCTTGTGTAGAGTCTAATTAAGTTTGTTTATGCACACTTGTAATGTTTTGTTGAAATGGTTTGTCAAATGGATATAATCCTTTTGGGCCTGACTCCCCTTCTTTTGAACTAGTAGTTCTGCAGCACTGACTGTGCCACCCACTTAAGTATCCCTTTAAACGTTTCAGGCCTGCCATTGCAGCCTGTGTGTGCAGTTTTAAAACTGCCAGATGGCCCTGCCAAAATAAACCTTTTGCCAGGCCCAAACATTCCTTTTTAACCCCCTGGCCGCGGCCGGAATTCCGCGCCTGTGCAGCACATTCCGATCGCGGGCGTGGTCATGACGGCTCACGGCCGTCATCAGCACACACCCACCATAACACCGAAGGGGTTAATACATATATGTTACGCCTAGGGTTGGCCATGGACAGCCCAGAGGGCAGAATGCAGTGTATTTAAAACTTGTCCTAGTATTCAAAAACTCTTGAATTAATTTTTTACTGCTGCACGACCTACCTCTCTCATAGGATAACATAGCAGTCACATTTCCAACTGGGAGCAGGTACCCACTTCATGCTTGGTGTCTTTGGAATTGAAAGGAAAAATCCTCTCTGAAGTCGGAATTAGATTACAATTTTGAAAATTTCACTTTTAGAAAGTTGCCATTTTCCTGGCTGTCTTAGGCGTTTAGTGCCTGCAGTCTGTCACTGGGTCACATGATTGGGTGTAGTTGACAGTTGACTTTATGTATTCTCCCAGACAGCCACACACAATAGTGCTGTGCCTGGATGGGCCATCACTGGCAGGATGGGAGGGTGGAGCAGGGCCCAGCCTACTTGCATTTCAATAGGCTGTGTCCAGCCTCCACACAAAGGGCTGCGTACCCCCTGTAGTGCCAGGAATGGTAGGCAAGATGATTGGGGACTTCCAAGAGAAACCTCTAAAAGCTTCTCCCACTTCAAAGGAAGACCAGAGTATAAAAATTGGACCCCAAACACCAACTCCTCAGTACACTTCTGGACATGTGGATAGGAAGAGGAACACCTGTGCTACTGAAATGACTGCCACTCTACTGGACTGCTGCTCTGAAGGACTATTGCCCTGTTGTGCTGACCTGTTGCTTGCTGCCCTGATGCCTGGGTGAGAAAGACTGCACCTGCATCTCTTGAACCCAGGACCCCAGAGTGACTCCAAGAGCAAGTTGGCAGACCTCCAGGATAGAACCTCAGGGACAGAAGGCTCCAACAACCTTGAACTCAGCACCTGGAATCTGCCATGTGTGATACCTATCCTGCCAAGTTGTGCCACCCCAGTCCTGTACCCTTGGAAATAGGCCTGAATGTGCTCTGTTTGCCCATCTGTGGATCCAGTCGGACTGATGCATCTCCTCTGCTGTGCAGCTCAACCCCAGGCAGAATTGACGCATCGTCTCTGCTGTCAGGGTTCTCCCAGAACAAGGACTCTGCATCAACCACACAGCCCGCATCCGAACTGCTGCTGTGCGTACCTTCACCAATGTAGGTCCTCGCATTGCACCTCTATGGTCGACGGCAATCACGTCGATGACGATGCAGATTCTGAAATTGTAGCCTCGAAGCGTCTCAGAAACCAATGCATCTCTTTGACTGTGTGACGCATCCTCGATGCAGGACTTCGCATTGGAAGCCCTTGTTGACCTCGACGATGATGCAGGACCTTGAATGGAAGCTTTGCAGCACTTTAGAACTGATGGATTGCCTCGGCTGCACGACGCATCCTCTGCAAGATACCTTACAACGCTCCACAACCAGGATTTAAGGTACTCCTGTTCAGCAGGCCTAATTGGGTCCTCGTAGCCAGCCCATGCTCCATCGTGGTCGGCCAGAACTTTTGGCTTTGTCCAGGTCCGGTGTGACCAGATAGTCGGCACTTTTTGCTTTTTAGTGCTATTTTCACTGAAGTCTTTAAATTTGCATATCTCTGGTTCTACTGTTTGGATTTTTGTCATTTTGGTCTTGTTTTATTTATTAAAATGTACTCTGTTTGTATAGATTGTGTGAGATTTGGCTTGTGTTCTGTTGTCACTTTATTACTGTTTAAAGTGCTGCATAAACACTTTTCACATTTCCACTAAGTTAAGCCTCACTGTTCTGTGCCAAGCTACCAGAAGGTTGAGCACAGGTTAATTTGCAGTTTGCTTGTACCTCACTCTAACAAGGATTGTGGTTGCTAATTGAGTAGGTTTCCATCACCCTCAACCAGTAACCCAATTTCTCACAGCCACATTATAGCGTTTTTTCCCCACAGCCACCTTGTTCCCAATCTCCTCCCTCCTTGTTGCCTAGTCCTCTAACAGTTAAAAACTGCTGCTGTACAACGTGGCTATAAAACATTGACAAAGCCAATACCTCACGCAGGCGAGGCCTATTGGCTTTGCCAATGCTTGTTGTAAATTGATACTTTAATGCACCCTTTCAATTAGCTGTTTCCAGACAGATGCCAGAGTGCGAATAAGATGCTATTAATAACTCACGGAGCATGAACTCATCTGCATTACAGTGAGTGCAGGCAGCCCCAGGCCTCCTCACTGGCACAGGAGGGAGAAGCGAGTGTACACGGCTCGGCAGGGGGAGGAAGGGACAACTCAGAAATGTTGAAGAAAAGAATGATATTGTAGAGAAGAGGTAGGCAGAAAGGAGAGGGTTGGAAAAAAAACATGAAATGAGAGGGAACGCCATGGGGATAAGGAGACGAGAAGAAAGAAAATAGAAGCATTGATAAAGTGTCTTGCTAAGAGAAAGACAAAACAAATAGTCCATGGGTGAATGAAAGAGGAACAAGACAAGAAGAAGCAAAAAAAGGTGAGAAATTGCAGAGAACGAGGGGGGAACTCGAGGGCAAGAGTTAAGGAAAGCGGAAGAAAGGAATGAAGGAGAAGGAAAGGAGAAACAAAGAATGAGTGGAGAGGAGGGGGGAGACAGATGCTAGGAAATGGAAGGGGAAGTGACATGGGAGTAAAGAAGGGCGGAAAGAAGCAGGGAGTGAGTTGAGGGGAGTTTGCGTCTTCAGTGCCGAGCGGGCGGGGAGGTGCTCGCCCGGTGGAACCAAAGCACTCAGCGGCAATTTGTCGAGGAATTCCGCGGCCGCGCTCCGGTTACGGCGTCTTGTGGTTTTTCTTTTTTAATTGCGATCCACTTTCAGTGCAGATGTCTGATTGGGATCAGGCCCGGGCTCGCGCGCGGGAGCATTGCTTGAACAGACGGGTATCGTCTGTCTCCCCGGAGGCGGAGGGCCCGTTGCCAGGGCCGGCACTGCTGCTCGAAGCGGGGCGGGAGCAGGCGAGGCGCTGTCTACCTGCCACGCACCCTAACAAACCAAGGAGGGGAGACCCCATAACCCCACATTCATGGAGGGGCATGGCCAGCCCTGAGAGGAGCCGACCCAGGGGTGTTGCGTGGCTCAATGAGCCACAGCGCGAGCCGAGCCAGCCAAAGATGTAAATCAGACGAACAATAGCAAGAACAAAATAGATTTAAAAATGAAACTTCATATATTTTTAAACATTTCTCAGTGTCTCAATTAAGTGCATACTATTATATAACTGAGTTAAGCAGCATTTATTGAAAGTATTTCTTTTTTACTTGAAACATTCAAGGATTCCCCCATGCCCTGGTGACATTGTCGCATGTTACTCAAAATGTGTCAGTTTCCCATGTTCTCTGTTTATGTAGCCTGTATTATTCTTATTATACATGAATCAAGATTAGTTTATTTATGAAAACCTTCTATAACTGAGGTTTTTGTGAAGCACAGATCCAGTATTGAATGAATTCAATGTGCGCTCAAACGGGATGGTTAAGGAAAAGTGAAGTGAAGCGATGGGCCGTGGATCACACAGTTTTCTCGAGTGGGGACGCCGGGATTTGAATTCGGGATTGCACAGTGTCCAGTCCAGAGACTGTAGAGTTGCATCCTTCCCTCTTCTCTTGAGCACAGAGGATCCCAGCTTTGTACAAAGTTATTGAATTAGGGTTAGTAAATGAAGCTCGATATATACAGTGATTACTCTTTAAAGCAGTGACATTACATCCACATATACATATCAGACATACATACATGTGCAGTTATAAGATTTAAATGTGTCCTTTCAGCTGTGAATATTTCTACAGACACTGACGATGAAACAGCGACAGGACAGGCCTGTCCGCAAGGATGCTCCACTTTGGTCGCCTTGAAGACCTGTGCCCCAAAGAGCAGGCTCCGTGGGGTTCTGAGACCTCTTTGCTTTTGCTGATTATTGCATTACAGTCATTGGAGGTTCGGCCTCCCCTAAAATCCTCGGGCATAATAACAAGGAACAGGGAAAATTAGCGCTAAGTGAGCTTAGCAATAATTTTTTTAACGCCCGCTATCGCTGGATAATATCGCCTGGTTATCGTGTTATTAACAACGCTAACCGCCTAGGCGATAAAAAATCCAGCGATAGCGGCATTTTGGGAGGTTATCGCTGGTAATGCAGCGATAAAACTTCAAGGATACGGATATCCTTGTTGATAGCCATGGTGGATTTAGCCATGTAATCCACCTCCCATTGGATTACGTGGCTAAATCTGAAAATTAGCAGACGTAAAAAAGCAGCGTTAACCGTGGTTAGTGCTGTTTTTTTTGTCTCTAACAGGGTTAGCGTGAAGCTTGATAATAGGAGAAATGACGCTTAGCGACATTTCTCCTATTATTTTGCTCTGGAACGCCTACTTTGCATCTCATTAGAGATGCAAAGGGAAGCGTAGTGAAAAAGGGTGCTAACATGCGATTTTGCATGTTAGCACCCTGTTGTTGATAGGGCGATATTTTTATCTCCGCTTCTTTTTAATGCCAAAAAAGCGGAGATAAAGCCCTTGTTAATATGACCCCTCCTTTTTCTCAAGTCAGTGGAATCAGCAGTAATAGTAACACAGAAGAGTATCTCCTGACTTCTGTTATTCTGTTGGCTGCCTGTCTTCCCAACCCCAAGGATTTTAGGAAAGCTCAATATTTCAATTACACCAATGAAATAATTAACAACTTTAAGAGGTTTTACAGCGCCCTGAGTTTGCAAGTCAGATTACAGCCTTCACAGAGAGGAGCTGTGTACTGCCTGCTCAGGCACCCTGACACGTCCGCGGTGTGGACAAACCTGTGAGCAGGAGGTATGTCAGAGCATGGAAAATTGCTGTATGCAAAGCTGTCAATAGAGCTCAGTGGGTTGATCAACTCTGACAGAAAATCTGTGCATAGCTTACTGACCACCAGGGTGCTATTCATCCTTCTTATGAGGTCAAATCCAGGTACCATGCTGCTGACTATTAATAACACCAGCTACACACCAGGGGATGGGTGACGTAAACAGATGTATGTCCACAATATTTACATTTCTTTGCATTGAAGTCCGGTGTGTGAGGTTTGTGCTGGCTGTGTTTGCAATCTGCGGCTGGACAAGCTTTGTAGGCCCTGAGTTTGTTAGTGGTAAAGGCGCAGTGCTTGACACAAGCCCTATGTTGCATCATTTAATGCATTTTCAATGTTTGCTACTGTTGGTGGCTTTTCAATAGAATAAATAGCATTCAACGCGACACATTCAAACAGAGCCTGCGGTTTATAATGCAGAATCAGTCAAATTCCAGGGACGCCGACCTGTTTCTGTGTTCTTGCCCCACGTGACACTGCAGCAGAGGAGGGTGTGTGACATATAAATGGACAGTTTTCTGTTTCATAGTGAAGGGGGCAGTGGAGCAGAGAGGCTAAGGTTGGATCTTGGCTGGTCTAGGCGCTGTGACGTCACACCCCAATGTCCCTCTTACTCTTTTTCTCTCCTTTAGTTAAAAGATTTTTCCCTCAATGGGTGGGATGTTTGAACAGCATCACAGAATTCAGACGTGGCTCTAATGATTGTGAAAAGCCCTCCCTCTTGTGATAGGCGCTTCCCTGTAGCTCAGTCTATAACTCAGAGAGAGGGCTATAAATATGCTATAGATTAATTATTTGATCTGAAGGTGGTTAATAATATTAAGAGAACTAATAGCAAAGCCTCCTCTAAATCCCAAGTCCAAAAGTTTCTCTGTTTTCCAAACCAGAATAACACCTTTTCAGTGTGCGTTCCCACGGTCTGCAGCCACAGAAAGGGAGGGCAGTGCATGGCTCAGCTGAACTCTGCTCTTTCTGGCTAGAGTTGAATAAGATCTCTCGCACCCTGAGATAGTTCCAAGGCCTTTACTCTCCATCGTTTCTTTCAAGTACGATCTTATGGTGAGAATAGGGGACTGCCACCACTCACACACTAATAACTGCAGTGCACGTGGCCAGTCTTGGGCAGACATGCACCCGGCAGCGCAGCAGGATTTCTGACAGCTCTGATAATGCTGTGGGGTATTTAGACAGAATACCGGAAACAGAAACATCGCGGGCCAAAATATTGTGTCAAAAATATTGAGGACAAGAATCTTGTGAAAATAAGTTACTGTCAGTGAGTCACATTTTACTATATATAACTCCACATATATATACCATGACAATATATAGATATCTGCACAAGCTGGCTCTTGGACATGCAAACCTCTGTGCAGCTCCATTCCCCGATCACCTGGTCCCAATAGTGCTAGGGCCGCACTTACTTTTAACTCGACTCATTTGGGGAATGTTGCACTTTACGCAGAAGGGATGATTCTCTCAGGATTGATCAATGCTGTGAAGTTAAAATCCATCCAACCTCTGCAGCTTGATGTCCATCCATCATGGATGAGAGCTCACGCTGCAGGGATAGGTTGTGCCATGCAGAGCACCTTCCACATCTTCCCCATCCCAGGTAAATTCCAAAGTCTCTCCATCCCTGAACCCTGCAGTCCCCTGTGGACGCCTGTCCCTGTGGGAATTTCTGACATGAGGGGTGCGGAGAAGCCAAAATAGGCAGGTGTCTTCTCTGCTCTCTGGCTGCCAGTAGGAACGTTCCTGCAGCTGCACAAAGAACTCCAAACTTTTAATGAATCTTCAAGAACCAGTTAGCCAATAGGGTAGCAGCTTACCACAGACCTAAATATTGCCCTTTGAGTTTGGCACTTTGGGAATGTGGTTCTTTCGGTATATTTCCATGAACATCCTCCATAGAAAGAAGTCAATTCCTTGGTTATGAGCCAGGCTGACAAAAGCAGGGGATCAAATTGTATTTAGGATTTATTTTCGGAGACTTTTTATAAAAACGACTAGAGCCAGAACCAGTAGGAAAACTGCTCTACAATAAGGTGGCAAATATTACAGTAAGGTAGAGATTGTTACAGAGATGACAGGAAAAGATAACAATAAAATAAGATTACAGCAAGGGCGATGCATTAACTAAGATAGCTTTGAGTAGCATCACAGTAAACAACAGGCCAGTGAATGTGGAAATAGGAAAAAAAAAGCAGTGTTGCATAAATTATGCAAAAGGTCGTTGGTTCTCAGGGCTATGATATACTCAATCTGTGAGGGTCATATTTGTGAATAATGTATTATGAGGCATTTCTTGAAGATGTGAAAGGGAGGTTGCCTTTGATCTGGGTGTGGAGTGCATTCCCAAATATGATGTTCTTTTTCAGAGAAGGCTTGTCTCAGAGTATAGTTTTTCTTGAAAGTTAGTTCTTAGAGATTCAGTGGGATTTTACTTCTGAGATCTTTAGTGCCACCAAAGATGGATGTTTGTGCACAGTCCCTTGGGGCAGCGAGGTGTAGCGCTTCTTAAGTGACACGTGATGTCTTGTAGATACTGTCAAAGTCCAGGGTGAACTAATACAGAGAGCTCAAACCAGGGGCTGATGTAAAAAAAATATAAAGGTTTTTATACCAGGTGTGAAGTGGGCTGCCAAGTCGAAAGTTTCTTTGATGGGTAAATCCAGCATGATTGATTAATTGATTGACGGGTACTCGTCAAGCTTTTAGACGTCCCATGGTCAAGATTAGAGATGACCGATACATGTATTTTCTCCCAAAACTGTGACATCCTTCCCCAGTTAGAAGATGAAGGATCAATTTGACAAATTCTGTTTTATGAGTAAAGCAAATGCCTTAAAAACCGTAACCTGCTCCAGTCAGCCTTAGCCAACTTCTCAATAACGTAGAGAAGGAAATATATAGCAAAGTTTCTTAAATTCTTCACCACGAGTGAATCACTTTAATGCACTTTTTGTCCTGTTCTTTTGCTCGAAGCAAAATTATTTTTATTTTTTATTTTATGGTGGTGCAAAACTTTATGTAATTGGGGCTAAAAAGCTCTAGCTTGCCGGCCCCCACCCTTGCGGCGCACCGGGGGATTGCCCGGTGCCCGCAATGGCCAGTCCGGGCCTGACTCAGAACAGCTTCTCTTGTCACTGTAGGCTCTGCGATACTGATTGGTCGGTGGGGACGTCTAGCCACAAGAGACCCCCCTCTAAAAATAGGCTCCCCTGCCCTTCTCGTCCCAGGGCCGTTATCACTCAGATATGATTGCTTCACGGCTCTTGACACGGCAGGCCTAAGTACTGATATGATGGATGCTGCGGCCCCAGGGGCCGGCCCCACTCCAGCCCGCGTCACATGGGAGGCCGCATAATGGGTCTGGCTGGGGGCAGGAATGCGGGGCTGTGAAGGCCAAGTGCCTGGGAGCACTAAGGCAGCCAGGTTTCCAGGCTGGGGCAGGCAGTGACCTGCATTCCACCCAAAGAACCGGAAGCGGAGGTGACCTTGGACAAGGGGCGGGCACTTCTGTACAGTAGAAAGGGAGCCCGTGAGACCTCTGGCCTCAGATGCAATGTTTCCTGAAGCCTTGTGACTGCATCTTGAAGGGGTTGACACCCGGGTACTGGAGATAGACCCTTCCCAGAGTGGAACCTCCTCTTCCTGTGTCGTCATCCATCAGTCACTCAGAAAGTGAACCCGTTGTTGCTATTGTGTGAATTGTCTAGCTCTTGGCATCTTACACGTGACAGATGTATGTTTTGGGCCTATGCTGTAATGCCACGCTAACGATCCGAGATACCCTCTCTGGAGCCCATAAATGTATTATGTATGATAAAAAACAGGCGATAGCCCCTACTAGAAAATATGGGTGTGAAACTACAGGGGCTTCTTTGTGCTACCCATACATAGAGTGTTTAGTAGGCCTGAGAGTAATTCTAATTACACAGGAGTAATTGGAGACATTTCAGTCATTCTGTATTGTTCTTTGATGCAGAATTACCAATTATAATGCTATTACTGCAGCTCGCGTAATTAAGAGTCATTTGGGGAAAAATCCTACTGAGAAAGAGAGAGATAAAGGACGTTTATTGGGAATCTTGTCCATAAAACAATTATAGTACAGTATAAACTTAAAAAGCCAAAACGCCCACCCCGAGCAGCACAATTTATTCTAACCCATCATTAAAGTTCAGCTTAACAGTAGAATAAATCATGCAATTCCTACTGCAACTTCAAGGTAACGCATTTTGGATAGAAGCCCCATTGCCTCCAACCTTGATAGTATTTGATACTTTAAAAACAGAGGTCTTAAAACTTGATACGGGCGGGGATATAAAAAACACAGTCCATAAGTACATGAGACAAGGAGCATTTATCATTCAGGGAGCAAATACAAAACCCATTACTAATCTGGACTGGATTATCCCATTTAGGGATCGAAAAGACTGGGTTGCACCCACCTCTCGCTTTTAAAATGTCATTCCGTAGCCTGGGGTCTGGTATCTGGGCCAAAGAGGGAAATATTGTGTGTTGAACAAGAGGATTTAATGTGAGGATGATAGAGGATTTCTCCCTCAGATAAGCCAGGTCCCTAAGAACTGCCAAACTTTCCCAAAAATTCTCTCAGAGCTTCTTTACAGGGTAAAGGGGACCAAGTTTCAATTGTACCCCAAAGAGTATTCATTATTTTTTAAATCTCTTAACCTGTCCCTTGCTCCCCTTGCCCACCTCCCTTCGCTACCAAGCATTTCTTCCCAGCATAATCGAGATACGTACCTTTAGAGCATCGCTATCATCTGATAGCTTATTAAGAAATCTTAGAACGCAGGAGTTCGCCAGCAAATTCCGGGAAACCAGATTCATTTCCCTCCCTATGCCCTGAAGCATGGTACAAATGTCGCTATCAACAATAGCCTCCTGAAGACAGCCCCCTCCAGCAGATCCCAATTGCAGTAAGGGCCAGGAGCAAGTACCTCCATCCATATACCCCGGGAGGGGGGATTTTCCCTTCCTAAGCCTTCATTAGCGGTGTAAGGGCCAAGCCCCCTTATATCTAGAAAAATTTGACCAAACAACCAGATTGGAGCATGGACCTCTGTCTGACATTCCCCATATGGATATGCCATTGTAAGTTCCTAGTGAAGGACAGCCCTAAATATTTATAGAAGTGCACCACTTCCACCTCGTGAGTATGCAAGCACCATTTGAAGTTGTTGACTTTTTTCCCAAACACCGCTGCCTTTGTTTTATCCTGGCTTATTTTCAGCAAAGGTTGCTTGCTATAAGCCTCAAGGGAGTTTAATTTTCTGATAGGCTTGTAATCCAGCAAAACTAACTCATCCGCATAAAGCGGACAAGAGAGAGGCTGTTTCCCAACCTTGGGGAAAAATGAATTCAATAGACTTATGGCTGCTTGAAGGTCTGCCAAGAATCAGCCGAAAAGCAAAGGAGCTAAGACACACCCCTGCCGTGGGCCACTCTGAATTGGGATCTTTGGCAATAGTCGATCAAATGTATCAAGCGTGACCTACTGTGACAGTACATTAAGAGAGCATGACTGGTTGCTCATGCTGCTGTTCGTATTCTCTTGTATTTAGCGGGAGACAACCATTACAACACGGTCTTTACACCGCTATACATTTACAACGTGGTCATTACAACGCAAGTTGTTACAACGACTTGCGCTGGATGGTGTTCTACACTAAGGAATAGTATGATTTACTATTCCAACACCTTCCCTACTGTTGCACACCCCAGAGTTGGAATAGTAAATCATACTATTCCTAAGTCCAGCGCCTCTAGAACAAGTCGTTATAATGACTTGTGTTGTAAACGTATCACGGTCTAAAGACCGTGGCGTAACATCATACATTCTGTTTAGCACTATTTTCTTACTGCACAATGCATCTTACTTCCATTTTGGATGCAAGGGTGCATTTGGCACTAAGGAACTAATGCTAAGTGCCAGGAGTACACGGAGGGAAACCTTAAGATCATTTAGCAAGCGTTTATGGCTGCCTGAACTCCATTCCTGCTCTGCTGCATTTAACTCTTGGATCATACGAGAATGGGGCTGCAAAAGGTGCTGACGGCACTTGCCGCATATAATGACAAAAATAGGCTTGTAGCTAATCAATCTAAATCAAAGGTAATTATATTTGGGCACTATCCAAGGAAAAAATCTTTGAAATGGAGGCTAGGCAACCTTTTGCTGGAAAGTACACAGCGTTACATCTATTTGGGCATTTGTTTTCAGGAATCAGGGCTCTCAAGCGCCCAACTCAAGTCAATCCAGGCCAAAGGTAAATCCATCACCTATGCCATTTGTAAGCTGCAAGCCTCCTTATATAGCCCGTCTACTACGGCCATCAACAGAGTACTTAAAGCTAAGCTTATGCCGGCACTTAACTATGTCCTCCAGGCATTCCCGGGCAAATTGAGCAATGAATTAGAAAAAAATCATTGCAAGGCATACAAGAGACTTTACCACCTCCCAAGCTGCACCAGAAACACTCTTGTCCGCCTGGAGTTCTCACTCAACCAGCAAAACCTGGAAGAGCTGGCCGCCTTAAGTAATATTATTTTTTAACAACAGCGGCTCAAGAGAACACACTGAAAGCAGCCTTGAAATGTATCTTCAGAGAGCCAGGGAACCCCTGGTCGTCCACTCTCGAAGCAGCTAAGGTTCATCTCAACCTCGCCACGGACTCCTGGAACCCAGAATATGTTACATACTCTGCCATCAAAAACGTGATTAAAAAACAAGTGCGTGTTCGATCACGGGAACTGGATTTGGAGTCCCTCAGGAGAAGAAAAGACTTGCATGATACCCTGCGTTTCCCGCACACCCAGCACACTCCCAAACAGCATCTCACGCAGGCAGTGGGCAGTGGAGCCCTTCATAAGATCTTGGCTTACAGATGACATCCGTTGCCCCTCAAAGACCTATACCAGTGCGGCAAGGAAAGCCCAGGAGCACAGGAATGCAGGCTGTGCAGTTATAAACGGGAGTCATTGGCCCATCTCTTCTGTTGCTCGGCCCTGCGTTGGCCCCGCAGTCTTTACCTTAGGCCATTATTAAGACATTCAGGGTTACGCTCTGTAAAGGATGGGATCTTTCATCTCTATACCCTGTGCACGGTAAAGCACATGGCCGCCTTTGGGAAGTTTATCTTTCAGGCACGGACAATGCTGAAGGCTTCCACCGGTCGGATCATAGAGCCCTTTGCCGGCCCATGAACCTTTTTCTTGGCTTCTCAGTACTCTCGGGGCAATTAGATAACTTGATCTGTTTGAAACTCTCTTGTTTTTAAATTTTATAATGTTGTGACTTTTGTATCTTTGGTTTTATGTAATGGTTTTTAGTAACCAACAATAAAAATTCATTCATTCATTCATTCATTCATTCATTCATACTGCATTTAACACTATTTCTTAATGCAAAATGAATCCTTGCACCCATTTTGAGTAGAAAGAGGGATTTTTGCTCTAAGGAAAAAGTGCTAAATGCAAAATAAATATTCTTCGATAATTCATCATAATCTTACTACAGGTTGAGTAATTCTGCATTGTAACACTACATGGAATTACGTGAGCTATGCCCACCCCAGTTTTTAGGGGCCCATTTTTACACTTTTGAATCCTGGGCTTTGGTGATCTTTCTCGAGAAAATGTTGACCTCTTTACTCTTTCAGAGACTAAAATGGATGTAGTAATAACAGACAAAAGGGCAGGTAGTAACAGATGCTTCACTGAAGTGTTTGGTGACATTTACAATACAAAAAATAAAGTGATGTTGCCTTGTGCTCTGTACGGCTGTTGTAAGAGTCTTCAGGGCATACTTACCATGAATTGACACAACAAAGCAAGGCAAGGCAAGAACTTACTGCGCTGCATGAGGACTTGGGAGAGACATGAAAAAAGACACCTACTTAGACATGGCGCTCGCAGCTCGCTCCCTGTGCGGACACACTTGTGGCTTTCTAGCACCAACAAAGGCCCCTTTCCTTTAACCCCTTGGGCGCGGCCGCGATTCTGCGCCTGTGCGGCAGAATCGCGAGTGGGCGGGTTTAAGACGGCCCCCAGCCGTCATCAGCACACGAGCCCCGTGATGCATGACGGCCGGGGGCCGTCATCAGCATGGAAGGGTTTAAAGGCAGGATACACAAAGAGGAAGCAATGAGACAAATAAACTCATTTCTCCTCTTTGCACCTCACTGGGACATGCGTAGCATTTTGACACATTCCCACGTTTACTAGCTTTAGTAAATATGACAATGCACCAGAATCTATAGGTGGGTGCATGAGAACGTCCACGCTCCACCAATGAAATGCCTTCATAAGTAACACATGGCAGTGCTATGCGATGCCTTGCATTACTTTCTATTTACTAAACCACGCAAAGCCCTGCAAAGTAGCTTTGCATGGCTCAGTAAACGCCAAAAAGGATTTTGCGTCAGGGCTGCACCATAAAAGTGATGCAACCACGGTGCAAAACCTTAATAAATCTGCCCTTTAACCTAAAAGTAGGTCAGGTGGAGTGTTCTGTACTTTTTGAAGTCTATATAGATTGTATTCTAAGAGGGCGATTTACAGGTAACTTTGGTAGTTTACTGTATGGTTTGTATAGCGCCATATACCATTAGTACGGCACCATAGCTCTTTCTATGTCTGGGCGCCGCTTTAAAGTGTGGGAACTTGTCAGTCAGGGCTATGAACGGAAAACTGTAGCTCCCTAAATTGTAGGAAAGCCCACTCAGGAAGGAGAGTAGCTCCCCTGAGCATGCTTCACATGACTACCTAATTGAACCCATAGATGTGTCCTGACAAGAAGGTCATTCGTGATACACCGAGGTGCATTCCTGTTTTATCTTCTTTTTCTGCTGAAGCATTCCTGTTTTATGATCTTCTTTCACTGTTAGACGTGTGTCTCTCTCTCTCTCCCCTTCAAGCCTGGATTTCTCCCTCGGTCACCCTTCGATTTCACTTCCAACTCACAGGGCCCTCCCAGAGGAATTCAGTCAACAAAACAGAACAGGGCCGTGGCAGGTAACAAAATCTAAAGAATGTATTTCGGAATCTGAACATATGTGCAATATGTCACAGAACAGCAAAACAAGTACTTCACAGTTTTTCTTAATAAATCATTTTCATAAAGTTTAAATTGTTTATTCATGCATTTTTTATAAGTAACATAAAAATGTGTAATCATCAATTCATTTTATGCAATTTGTACACAAAAAGACACACCATGAGTAAAACATGAGTCTGCAAACAGTTCTCAAAGAACCCCTGAACTACTAAAACCTCTAAATCAACTCACTCTATCTACCATTCACTCAGTTCATACAAACCTGACCAACCTCACATATCAATCGTTCTAACATATCACACATCAGTAAAAAACAACCACAACTATTTTCCCATGGAGCAGAAAGGAATCAATTAGGTGATAACAAGTTATCCTAAGTAGTCCAGAATTGTCACACAATGCTTGTCCAGATGTTCCTCCATCCAATGGTACTCAAATAAGACAAATGTCCTGCTCCAAATTGTTGTAGGGACAGTGCCGATGCGCATTTCTGTAAAGACCCCTCTGCGAGGTCAACCTTCTTCAGGGCGCAAAAAGAACTCGATGGAACTACACCCCACAGTGGGTAAAAACTTTTTTCAGGGGTTAGCCAGGGGGATCAGCGATAAATAGCACTGAATAGTCCAGTTCTAATCCACAGAGAGTTACAGACAAGGGCAGACCAAACCTATTTTAGAATCATAAACAGAGGAAAAACACTCCTATTGCCAATGAATTCAAAGAGAACGGGTCAGTGAATCATCTATGCATCATCTCCCAATCAGGCTGGATTACCATGAAAAAGGGGATGTCTTGGTATGAATCTTGATGAAAGGAGACACACTTCTCTAGGCGCGCTCTCCAGTGCACGCAGACACTGTTGTCCTAATTGTTCTGCACAATGGCCTCCCCAGAGGAATGCCCTGCCAAGAGCCAGACCAGTCATGAAGACATTGTGACATTCCCAGGTGGGTGTAAGTTGAGGAGCTACTGGCGGTCCGCATGGGCTGCCATGCCCATGCTTTAAAAGCACATAGTCATAAACATGAATAATTATTCTGTGAGTTGTACTACTTGGGTCCAATATTTCTAAAATTGTCTTTGGGAGAAGAGCATCTTCCCAACCCGCTGGAGCAGGGCGGGCTTATTCGCTAGGCTCACTGCGGGGAACATCACATACAACGCAACTTTTACCACGCAGTGCCTTTACAATGCAACTTTTACAACGCAAACCATTACAACGCATTGCGCTGGGGGGCACTCTAGGATAGGGAATAGATTTAATTTACTATCCAACACCTTCCCTACTATCCACGGGGACTGGAGTTGGAATAGTAAATTAAACTATTCTCTATCCAGCGCCCCAAAGCACTATGCGTTGTAAAGGTATTCGTTGTGAAGGTATTCGTTGTAAATACAGCGTTGTAAAGGCATGCATGGTAAAAGTATGCGTTGTAACGTCGTACATCCCTCACTGCACACTGCAGTATGGGGCAATACCATACTGGAGTGTATTATATCTATTGATTTTGCAACCTTACTGTTTATACCCTCGCAAAACTGTCTTGGGTCCAGTTTCTGTAACCTTTAGCTCAACCCTAAGTAGCTGTTGCTCTGAACAGCAAGGCTTAAACAAAAGAACTAGTGGAAAGCATTTAGATGCACCAAACAACAAAATAAGACAGTCACGCCACCAACACAAAATAGATCCAATGTAAAGTTCTAAAAATATATTATATTTTTATGAATTGTAGACACCAAGATGAGTAAAATCCACCGAAGGGTTCTGGAGATTTAGATTTTTAAGTACAATGTAGATCTTAGCTTTTTAGTCTAAAGTGCAAACAAACACTGGTAACCGTAAAGTTTAGAAACTTTTGAAAAGTTGGAAAGAGTTGTGTTCAGCTACACTGGCAAAGTGGAGTAACCAATTCTGACACCCTGTGTGGCTTCCTCCAAGGAGGCCGTAACACCTCCTTCTGTAGCAGCCTACTTTTGTTCTTGTGCTTTGCAGTTGTTCACACTACTCCCCAGGCCAGGAGAAGGCTGTCTAGTGCCCACCTACTGAGCGAAGCCCCTGGAGAAACGTGCCAACAGATGGGCAACATTCTAAAAGTTGCCTTTCCTTGAAAGTGACATTAAATTCATCTTAGGCATCAAGATGGGTTTAATGCCTTAATTAATTTGATACCTTGAAGTACTCATTTTACTTGTTCCATTCAGAAGTTAGCTCGAATGAGAGATCCGCCGGTAACTCTTTGGTAGTCAATGGGGATCCTCATTTTTGAACACCAGAAATGACGATTTGGAATTTTTGCTGTTAGGGCATATTATAAGTGGTTTTCCTACTTAATAAAATACAGCTCCCTGCCTTAGGGCTCCATGGGTCTTCCCTAGGAGAGACTTACATATATATTGTTGAGGGAAGCAAGGGCTTTGCCATTGATTTCAATGGCAAAGTCAAACTAGCTGTTTTATAAATGTTCTTCCTGGCTGCAGGGCAGACAAGGGGGCCATTTTGCACTTTGTCACACTCAGGGTGGCACAATCAGTGCTGCAGCCTTGGGTAGTCTTTACAAATTACATGCCCTGGGCACCATGTACTAGGGACTTATAAGTATGTCAGCTGATGCCAATTGAAGGTAGCTTTTCAACATAGACTTTGTAATGGGCTAGAACACTGGCATCGAGGTCTGGTGAGCGGGTCTCAGTGCTCTCTCAGGGTTGAAAAACCAGCAGCATCAGTTCAAAACTTTGGGGATGAGCATGCGAAAAGAGGTATTTTCTTACACACACAAAAACAGGATGTTGCATTATTAAAAGAGGGAAGTTGAAAGAGCCTGTCTTTAACCCGTTTACCACGGCGGCAATTTGGCCACAGTGCGGACGTTCGATTGCGCGGGCGGGGCATGCGCAGCACTACCGAGGTAGTGCTTGCGGAGCCGTTGGCCGACGAACGCACGCAAGGGGTTAACTAAGATTCCTGCGTTTACCTTTGCCTAGTCTGTGGTTGCGTTGTGGAGACTGTTGAATTTACATCTAGGGCACACACCTGTAACATAAAACATTGTGTGTCTGTAGGTGGTGCCGAATATACTCCCGCCCACTGGGAGGCGTGCTGAACAATGTGAAATAAAAGGGAGTTGGAGGCTATCTGAGCCAACAGAGCACCTTGAATGACAAGAGTTGCAACAACCTTGACCTTGACTCAAGCAGGTGAAAAGATACACTAGAGAATATATGCATTCAGAACCGCCAAACTTCTGCCATTGGTGGGAACCATTGGCATGAGCGTTCCCTAGGGTTAGAGATCAGTAAATATGAAATCTATGACTGAGACCAGCAATGACATGCTGGCATGCAGAAGCACTGTGAAGACCCTCCTTATAATACAATGTTCACTCAGTGTGCACTCCTGGGAGCTGGAGGACATATTCAATGCTCAACCCCTTAAAAGCTAGATATGGGAGTCAATGAGCACCCCCTTTCCATGCCACCTTGATCTGATGTGGGACCAGCGGCGCTGAAGTGCCAAAGCATTCTTTTTCAATTCATGCCAGAAGTCGAAGATGGACTACAAACGCTGGAAGAAGTTGAAGTATACTCGGAAAAGTAGAAGGACCAATCCACTGAGTATCGCCAATGGTCGTCATCCTCTAATACAAATAAACTGAAGACAAGATTTACTGGACCTTAACTGCAGCCATCAGTTGAAGTTGAAGTAAGAGCTGGAAGTCCAATAAAATCTAAGTATGCCTAGAACAGCTGGTGGTACATGTAAGGGAGGGACAGAATTCTGCATGTCAATCAAGTGTCAACCATGGATGGTGGTCAATGCGAAGGGTACTCTACACGCTGCTGCAAGTGGACACGAGTGAGTCACAGAAATGTGCCCCTGTGCAAGAGTTATGAAGACATCCCACTCGTCGCGAAGGAGAATGCACGGTAACAAATTGAGGGGAATGTTGTGCTCAGGGGTGACCCATCAAAGGGCACGAAGCTGTCTGAAGATCATTCAGAAGCAGATATTCCAGGATGGAGAAAGTTCATGATCAGTGCAGAGTGGTCAAGTCTGGTACAATCTCCGCCAACACCCTTGAACCTTGCAGAGGGCATAAACTGCACAGAGCTAGGGTTCACCATTCGCGCTCGGTCACACATGTTTGAAGGTTTCTTTCTGGTGTTATGGAGGGATGTTGGGCCTCATTTATGAGGCCGTGCGTCATTTTTACGCCGCCGTTGCGTCACTTTTTGTGATGCACCAGTGGCGTAAAAAATGTGCCTTGTTGCACCATATTTACAAAGTGACGCATCTAGGTAGATGCGTCACTTTGTAAACCCCTGCACCACATTATACCTATGCCAGGTATAATGTATGCAGGGGGGGGCGTTCTGACGCAAGAAAGGGTCATAGAAGTGACGCAGTGAAATCTATATGATTTCACTGCACCACTTCTAGGACACAAATGCATCAATTTCTTACGCCTGCCTCACAGCAGGCGTAAGAAGACTGACGCAGGCCTTTTCACATGGGGCTTGCCCCATGTCAAAGGACACATTGCTGGAGTTGTGTTGAAAGTTAGGCTGAAACCGTCAACATTATCGGCGCCCTCTTGCTCTCCTTAACCTTTTTTGCGCGTAAAACAGCCGCCATTTTGGGCACCATGGCTTCCCTGCTCTCGCTGAGAGCCAGCGCGCCTCTCTCTCCCTCCTAGCTTCGCTGGCAACCCCCCTGCTTGCACCTGCCTTGAGTCATAAACCCCTCTTCGGCGCTGCTCTGTCCCAGGCCCTCATCCTGTTCCCAACGCGACACCTCCCTGCCTCCCTTTCATGATCTCCGGCCCTTTTGATGCAAACCCCTTTTCCCCGTGTGCCCGTTTGTCTTCCCCGTTCCCAGGCCGACACCTAGCTCTGCCGATACCAATCCCTTGCCCCTCCCCATACAATAGAAAGCTTCCCTCCTCAAAGGACCCCCGAGATGATCAAAGCCCCCACCCCACGAGATCCGATCGAAACCCACACACTCCGTGAATCGACGGAATATCCAGCTGCGCGATGATCATCACCTGTTGTGAACGGGGCGGGGACTTCCACTGTAACCTTGCGTGGGAACGGGCTGGGAAAGGGGGGATTCTGAAGATGTCTTTCCGTACTTCAAAGTATCAACGAGAATGTGTTACATGCAATAAACAGATAAACGTGTGTATAAGAGGCCAGGCCTCAGGGATGCAGTTAGAGCACCTCAGAACGATACCTTCTGTCCGTTTTCGTTGTGTTCTCCTCCGGAGCGAATAAAAACCTTGTTTCCTGCCTTCCAGTCTCCAGCGCCTGCCTCTTCAATAGTTTAACTTCTTTGTGGGTTCAAGAGGCGACACCGCCGGGCAATAATTAAGGATCTTATATTCTGGTTGGTAGTGCCCCCCAGTTAGTTTCCACAATTGGCGTCCCAAGCGTGGGGCCCATCAGCGACCCATGGATCCAGTGGGAGAGGTCCTGACGACAAAGTGAACGACTGCAACGATCGGGAACGCGTCTGTCCGATAGACCCTCGTCTGACAGCCGATCATCCGAACTTCACTGGGTCCGAACAGACCTCTCTCGAGTGATCTACGGTCCTGACTGGGAACCATCAGGAGTGCCGCGAGGATAACGGAGAAGAGAGGACGATCGGGCGCTGGATTCGGAAGACAGGAAACTGTCCATGCGGTCCGGGTAAGGTCGTGTAACCACGACAAGTCGCGAAATTTGTTTGATTGCCTGTTTGTTAAAAAATACTAGTATTGCTCTTTTTTTGTTTATTTGGAGATTCACTGTCTGCAAACGGAGAAGCAACGGTCTCTCTCTTTGCAAGCAGTGGAGGATAGGTAGGCCAGCAGCCGTGCTTATTTTCTCCCCCACTCAATAATCACCTGAAACTGAACTGTTGTTCACAAACTATTGTTTCCTGGAGATTCCCTGTCTGCAAACAGGGAAGAGACCACCCTTTTTGCAGATAGTGAAAAAGGTAGGTAACGCAAATCTTTGCGGACCTACTCATTCTCCCCATTGTTATTTATCGGTCTTTTGTTATCTTGATCTATGAGGGATTCACTGTCTGCAAACGGAGAAACAACGGGCTCTCTCTTTGCAAACAGTGGAGGATAGGTAGGGCAGCAGCCGTGCTTATTTTTTCCCTCCCACTCAATAATCTCTTGAAATTGAACTGTTGTTCGCAAACTATTGTTTCCTGGAGATTCCCTGTCTGCAAACAGGGAAGAGACCACCCTTTTTGCAGATAGTGAAAAGGGTAGGTAACGCAAATCTTTGCGGACCTGCTCATTCTCCCCATTGTTATTTATTGGTCTTTGGTTTTTTGATCCATGAGGTATTCACTGCCTGCAAACAACGTAGAATAGAAATATTCTGTCCAGTCTTTGCACCTAGTGATAAGATAGGCAGTGCTGACTTTTTAGTCCCTCGTTACGAGCCGTCATGTCTGTCTTCTCCCCACTGATTAGTAGCCTGTTTAGCCCGGACCGCTTATTAGAGATGGACCATCCAGCCCCACTGGAAGGCACCCCTAATAAGGACATGTTCATGAAGCATGGATTGACCGCTATTGCCTATAGTAAACTATGGCATAAATATACAAAACAGGGTCAAGAAAGTCAATGGCCCCTGATAGGATCCTTCGATGATGATAAAATAAAAACGCTAGAAACTGCCCTGGGTAAAAACAAGACAACACCTACTATGCTTGATAGCTTCGGCATGTGGCGAAAAGAAACTGAACAGCGTAAAAAGAAAACTGAGAGTAGGTTGGAAAAAGAGCTGCAAAAAGCAGCCCACCTAGCTGCTCAGAAACTAAAAAAGGAGATAGAGGAAAGAGAGAAAGCTAAACAGAAACTAGAAAGGGAAACGCCAAGCCAGTGTCCGGTTAGAACCCCCTCCATGCTCTACCCTGATTTACCCTCGAAACGACAAGCCAATGAGGACCTGCTGTTAGGTCCTCCTATCATCTACATGCCCCCTCCATATGCCCCTTCTCAACCCTTGGCGCAGCACGCGCCACCCCCAGGTACAAACAAAGGTACCGCCACAGCGTCGGCCCCAATGGCCTCTGTGCCGGCCGAACCCCTTGTATTAAAACCCGCATCAACAACGACGTTAGACGACCATGAGACTCGAGGGGCTGGCCCTGCAAGAACAAACAGGCTAGACAAAGATGAGCGAGCGGGGATCGACAAAATAGCAAGGACACTGGTAGAAAGGAAGGATGATGAAGAGTACATCACAGATATGTTCAGCTCGTATACGGGGAGTCACAGACGACATTTTACCGTACGACTGTGTTATCATGTCTTGAATGCATACGAGGACCGATATCGAGACAAAGGTCCCGAGAGCCTAAGGACCCTGTACCGGAAGGTCGATATCGGGGATGAGGGCGAGTGCGATGTGTCGGACCTCCTTACGCGTACGCTTGAGGTTTTCCGCCACCTCACTGAACGAAAACCGGGAGCTAAATCCACAGCCCCCGTAGTGACCGAACCACCAATCGAGCAATCTAACACCATGATGCCGATACGTGAGGCTGCCCCTTACTGGGTTCCTCCTCGAGGTACAGGGACTCACGATGATGCAAACAACCAAGATGCGAAGGGAAGGGTAGTGTACAACTGGGTCTACCAGCCATGGGACCGGCAAGAGATACTGACATTCCGGAAATCTCTACCCGATCTACGTAAAAACCCCACTGCCTTCTATACTGAACTGGGTACAGCCCTGGGTTCAACGATCATGACCCTGGCTGACATCGACTTGTTCTTCGGGTTATGTCTACCAGCTGATGTGTGGAAGCAAATCCGGAAAGTTGACCACCTTGAGCTATTCGGACATACCTGGTCACAACTCGATGAACTGGACAAACAACGGGGACCCGGACAAAAGCTGTTGAAATCCATTCTAGACCTCCCAGATAAAATCGTAGAGAAATTAAAAACCCAAATCCCAGAAAAGAAAGTGGACTGGTCGATAGTAACGGCCTGTCGCCAAAAACCCCAGGAGGACGTATCGGAGTACTTCTCCCGGTTTGAAACGGTGTTCTCCGATTACAGCGGCCAGGACATGACCACTGCAACCGGACACCATCTGTTTGTCCAGAATTATGTTAAGGGCCTATCATTGGAAATCTCCCAGAAACTGCAGGCCAGCGAGAGTAGTTGGGCAGCCTCCAAACCTACAGCGATTCTCCAAATGGCCCAATATTATGAGCATCAGAAAAATGAAAACGATAGGGCGACAGAGAAAAAGAAGAAAGACTTAAAAGAGAGGGTGATGATTGCCAAACTGCAAGGGGTGACTATAGGACGAGACCAATACCGAGGAAACTACCAGACGAACGTCCCTAAGACTGCATTTCCCCAGGACCGCACTCTGACTCCCTACAGTGGACGCACAGACCTTAGAGAAGACCAGTGCGCTTTCTGCAAAGGGACTGGCCATTGGAAATCCCAGTGCCCAGTTCTTCTGGAAATGATCAGAAACAGAGACCCCAGGGATGTAGCAAACGGACCGAGACCTAAGGGACCACCACGAGGGCCCCCAAATGACGCAACGAACGACAGATCAAGCAGACCAAATACGTTCGATCGACCCAGACAGAACCAATATCAACAATCTGACTATGACGACACTCACACCTTTGCATAGGACAGCCAAGGGCGAGGGAGGGATCCAGTCGAGCTCTATGTTGACCAGCAGGGCCCTTATGTCACTGCTAAGGTCCTGGGTACCAAGTCTCCATTTCTGGTAGACACTGGCGCAACACGTAGTGCGTTATCTAAACGACTGATTCCAAGGGCACCCTTGTCTGGCTCACTCATAACATCGACAGGTTTCGATGGAACGCCCTCCACCAACCCTTTGTCTGCCCCGATTCTCTTTGACGTAGAAAACAACACCACCGACACCACGTTCTTGCTTTCCTCCAATAGCCCTGACGCCATTATGGGACTTGACTTACTGAAACACTTCCGAGCGACGATTAGGTGTTCTCAAGATGGAGTACGAGTGTTTCTTTACGACAACCCCGTTCTGCTTAGACATTGCCCCCCCGACACATGTTTTCCATCACCGACGTTGACGCGTCCCTGCTTGACACTCTACCTCCGTATCTGTGGGCAAAAGCGGATTCGGACGTAGGGCGTATGTTAATTGACCCAGTGCACATTACTGTCCGACCAGACGCAACACTCCCAAAACTCCCACAATATCGGATATCGCCAGAGGGCGAGAAGGCATTGGTAATGATTATCCAGTCACTGATAGACGCAGGAGTGGTAGAGGAAGTGGTTAGCAACGTTTGCAACAGCCCTATCTTGCCCATTATCAAGAAGCAGGGAGAGGGAGATGAGAAAGCATACCGTTTCATCATCGACCTCCGAGAGATCAACAAAGTGGTGGTACCCCAGTACCCTGTGGTCTCAGACATCACCACCATCCTGACCTTGATTCCATCCACTGCCACCACCTTTTCCGTCATCGACCTCAAGAACGCATTCTTCTCCATCCCCATCCACCCAGACAGCCGATATCTCTTCGGCTTTACCCTAAAATCCCGCTCATATAGGTTTTGCCGAGCCCCTCAAGGCTACACGGAGAGCCCTAGCATCTACAGCCAGGCCCTCAAAAGGCAACTAGACCAAGTCCGGTTACCCGACGGGGTGGTGTTGGTACAATATGTCGATGACATCCTTTTGGCAGCCGACACCACCCCTCTAGCGGTTACCGCCACCATTCAACTCTTGCACTTCCTGGCGGAAAATGGCCACAAGGTCTCCAAGAAGAAGTTGCAATTCTGCCTACCCCAGGTCACTTACCTGGGCCACCTTCTGTCCAAAGATGGAAGGAAACTCACCCCTGATCGAATCCAAACCATTCTAGATACCCCTGTCCCTAAAACCCAGAAGCAGGTTCGCTCCCTATTAGGCCTCACCTCCTTCTGCCGACAATGGTTGCCAAACTTCAGCCTCGTTGTAAAACCACTGCTTTCTCTGCTAAACAAAGACGTCCCTTTCCCACTCCCTTGGACTCCTGAGTGTCAAACTTCCTTCACGGAACTACGAGATGCCCTTTGCTCAGCCCCTGTCCTGGGTACCCCTGATTACAGAAAGCCCTTCTCCCTTTACACACACGAAAGGGAGGGGTGCGCTTTATCTGTCCTGACCCAGGCCATCGGCCCTAAGCAACGACCGTGCGCTTACTTCTCTGCCACTCTTGACCCTGTCGCCAGAGCCTTGCCTGCCTGCCTTCGAGCTGTAGCTGCTGCTGCAGTCTCTATCCGACAGAGTGAGGGGATTGTACTCTCGAATTCCCTCACGGTACTGGTACCCCATGCAGTCGACACCCTCCTGAACCAAACCAAGACGCAACATCTGACGTGTGCACGACTGACTGGATACGAACTAACCTTGCTTGCCCCCCATATCACCCTGAAAAGATGCACCACACTGAACCCAGCAACTCTGTTACCCTTGCCAGAGAACGATCCCAATGTGCGCCCCGTACATGACTGCGTGACTCTTACGGACGAACAGACCAGGAGTAGGGTCGATCTCAGAGACACAGCTTTCCCTGACCCCGACGGGGAGTTGTGGGTGGACGGTTCTTGCATCAAACTCTCCGATGGTACCACTTCCGCTGCCTATGCAGTCACCACGGCTCGAACTGTAGTAGAAACAGCCCGCATCACCCAGCGATCTGCCCAGGCAGCGGAACTGATTGCTTTGACACGAGCCTGCATCCTGGCAACAGGAACCACAGCGAACATTTACACTGACAGCCAGTATGCCTTCGGGGTGGTTCACCATTTTGGGCTCCTCTGGAGGGAGAGAGGATACTTGACCTCACACGGCACACCCATTTTGCACGGGGATTTAGTCTCCGCCTTAATCGAAGCTGTCCTCCTCCCCAACAGACTTGCCGTTATCAAATGCCAGGCACACAAGAAAGTGACAGACATTATTGGACAGGGAAATGCACTAGCCGACATTACCGCCCGAACGACAGCTGAAAATAGAACGACAACACATATGTACGTGACCAGGTCACAAGCAGAAAACTGGACTGACGCCAAGGACACAATTAGAGACATACAAACGACTAGCACACAACACGAATTGACTGAATGGACACGGGTGGGATTGAAAGACGATGAAGGCTGCTGGCGGACAAAAGACACGAACAAATGGCTACTACCTGATTCGTACTTGATTCCCATATTAACCATGGCACACTCCCCTGCCCACATAGGATCAGCCCCCATGATCGAACTTGTCTCCAGGGTTTGGCACAATGACAAGATCCCAGATTCCGCCAAACGCCTGGTTCAACAATGTTTAATATGCCTGCAACACAACCCCGGGAAAGGAACTGTAGTACCCCGGGGGGGATTTGGGGTCCCAAACCACCCATTTGAAGTCCTGCAGATGGACTACATCCAGCTAGACAGATGCCAAGGCCTGAAATATGTACTTGTCGTGGTGTGCGCATTTAGCAAATGGGTGGAAGCATATCCAACCCGTGACAACACCGCTATGGCCACTGCAAAGGTCCTGTTAAAGGAGTTTTTCCCCCGTTATGGCCTCTGTCGTGTTTTGTGGAGTGATAATGGCCCCCACTTTGTAGCCAACGTTATCCAGCTCATCCTAAATGGGCTGGGTATTAAACAGAAATTCCACGCAGTCTTCCACCCTCAATCTGCTGGGCTTGTCGAATGACACAATGCCACACTCAAGCTTAAACTGGCCAAAATAGTGGCTACGACGGGCCTGAAATGGCCAGACGCCCTCCCACTGGCATTGCTATCGATGCGCTCCACCCCCACCCGACATCACTTAACCCCTTATGAAGTTGTCTTCGGTCGACCCATGAGCGTCTGGTCTGCCCCGAAACCAACTTCCATTCATGACGTTCCGGATGTCCTAATGTCTGATTATCTGTACAAATTGACTGAAACTTTGTCTGTCCTTCATCAGCAGGTGCAGCAGGCCATCCCCGATGCTTCCAGGGGTCCGGGCCACGCCATCCAGCCGGGGGACTTCGTGCTGATCCGAAATTTTCAGCGATCAAAGAGTTTGGAACCCCGGTGGACGGGCCCCTGGCAAGTGCTGATCACCACTCGGACCGCACTTCGAGTGGAGGGGAAGAAACATTGGCTGCACGCCCATCACTGCAAAAAGGTCTCTCCAACCCTGGCCACGACAGACACCGTCAACACCCAAGAAGAGCTCCTGAACCAGGACCGACCATCGTTGAACTGCTATCCTGACACAGAGACACTTGAACTTTCAAAACATCCTGACCCCACTGTGCCATCTCGAGAAGGGTACTTCCTGCGTCGAAAGGAGGGAGCTTCGGCTAAGTAGGCCACGGACTAGGTTAAAGGATCTCAGAACGGTGACCCAAACTACCAAGGGTTACCTGGAGAGAAACTAAACTAAGTCTGTGGTCCTGCCCACTACCGAGCACCTTGAAGACGAAGATGATGGAAGCGCCAGATAAGAAGATGATGGAAGCGCCAAATAAGAAGCCGACGGAGACAGCAGGAAATACCCACTACAGAAATCCGAGAACAGACAGACTCCATAGCTCAAAGACAATTGCACTCTTCATCGTAATCCTCCTCTGTTTTCTCCTCATGACTACGCTCTGGATTATGGAAGAACACGCACCTGCTCACGAAACATTCCTAACCACTGCTCAGCCTACCACCATGAAGGAACATTATCTAATTTCGCTCTCTCCTCAACTAAGAGAGAGGCGAAAGGAGTTTTGGAACAACTCTTTCGTGCAGCTACTTCACCAGCACAATCTTGCCACCAACGCCACCAACTGCTGGATCTGTGGGTTGCTACCCCATGCCACTGGACATTCAATACCATTCATCCCTTCACCCTTCTCCGTCCACGGCTCCTGCCTTGCCTGGCTGATCCTCCTGCAAGAGAGCTATACGGGAAATGCCACCTCCAGCAGAACTGCAGCACATTCTTCTCATGGGGCCGGGCGAAACAAGACAAAGACACACTTCTGCCCGCTGACCCCCAGCGACTCGATCCAAATGGACATCCCGGCCAAAGAACGAATCGAAATGCAGGTGTTCAACAATCCAACCAGACCCACCTTCTCCTATCTGCGGAAACGAACGGCTGCCACTCTGACTGTGGCCCTGACGGTCATCAACGTCACAGGCCACATGTGTGTAGAAGGACTTGGGACACAGCTGGTGGGTCGCAGCGCTTGTCGTTTTACCAGCACTCTAGATTCCACGGATCCACCTTCCTTTGTGTCATCTCCAAACATGTATTTCATCTGCGGCACGAAGGCCTACACCTGGCTCCCCAAAGGCTGGGGGGGCACTTGCTACATCTCCTTCGTCCTTCCTCCAACTTATGTGGCCCCAGCGAATCACCACAGACAAAAACGAGCCAAAGACGTTGAGCAAGCCGACTCAACAGGGGCACAGTTCCTCGATGCTATGAAAGGACTCGTCCCTCTCTGGGGCCCGATGGCAAACAGCCGTGCCATCCGACATTTGACTCAGGCAGTCGAGACAACCATGAACATCACAGCGGGCATCTTTGCCAACAACACTGCCGAGCTCCAAGCGGTCCGTTTGGTGGCTCTTCAGAACCGCCTCGTTCTAGATGTGGTTCTGGCGGACCGTGGAGGAGCATGCCGCATTATTGGGGCCAGCTGTTGTACATACATACCGGACAACTCACCCTCAGTGTACAAAGCCATCGAACATCTTCACAGACTCTCTTCGGAAGTTCACCAAGAGCAAGAAGAATGGTCGCTTGGTGGTTGGTTCTGGGACACCGTCAAAAGCTGGGGCTGGAGACTGCTCACCATTATCCTGATTCCCGTAGTTGTAATATGTGGCCTATGCTTAGGAATTCAATGTTTGCCACCTATGTGTTCTTTATGTGCGAGTTGCATTTTTCCCAAAACTGTGGACATTGGAAGCGAACATATGAGAGCATTGTATGATACCGAAGTTAGGAATTTGATGAAAATTGACATTGAGTAAGCAAGTTGGCTAGATATGTTGAAAAGGGAGGACTGTTGAAAGTTAGGCTGAAACCGTCAACATTATCGGCGCCCTCTTGCTCTCCTTAACCTTTTTTGCGCGTAAAACAGCCGCCATTTTGGGCACCATGGCTTCCCTGCTCTCGCTGAGAGCCAGCGCGCCTCTCTCTCCCTCCTAGCTTCGCTGGCAACCCCCCTGCTTGCACCTGCCTTGAGTCATAAACCCCTCTTCGGCGCTGCTCTGTCCCAGGCCCTCATCCTGTTCCCAACGCGACACCTCCCTGCCTCCCTTTCATGATCTCCGGCCCTTTTGATGCAAACCCCTTTTCCCCGTGTGCCCGTTTGTCTTCCCCGTTCCCAGGCCGACACCTAGCTCTGCCGATACCAATCCCTTGCCCCTCCCCATACAATAGAAAGCTTCCCTCCTCAAAGGACCCCCGAGATGATCAAAGCCCCCACCCCACGAGATCCGATCGAAACCCACACACTCCGTGAATCGACGGAATATCCAGCTGCGCGATGATCATCACCTGTTGTGAACGGGGCGGGGACTTCCACTGTAACCTTGCGTGGGAACGGGCTGGGAAAGGGGGGATTCTGAAGATGTCTTTCCGTACTTCAAAGTATCAACGAGAATGTGTTACATGCAATAAACAGATAAACGTGTGTATAAGAGGCCAGGCCTCAGGGATGCAGTTAGAGCACCTCAGAACGATACCTTCTGTCCGTTTTCGTTGTGTTCTCCTCCGGAGCGAATAAAAACCTTGTTTCCTGCCTTCCAGTCTCCAGCGCCTGCCTCTTCAATAGTTTAACTTCTTTGTGGGTTCAAGAGGCGACACCGCCGGGCAATAATTAAGGATCTTATATTCTGGTTGGTAGTGCCCCCCAGTTAGTTTCCACAGTTGCGTCACTTTTGTGACACACTCCAGCAATGCGTCACTTTTGCGCTTACAGATACGTCAGAAATACTGACGTATCTGTAACTCCTTGCGCCATGATACATCATACTGTAAATATGACGCGTCATTGGTGTCGCAAGGAGAGCGCAGTAAAAAGTGACGCATCGCTGTTTTCACGCAGCGATGCGTCACTTTTCATAAATGAGGCCCGTTATGTTTATATACATGGAGCCCTGCTCTGATGTGAGACACTGCGCATTGGCATTGATGTATGCATGCACGTAGGGTTAAAGAGCATTAACCGCGTGGAGGAATCAAGACACTGCATCAGGGGCCAGATGGACGGACAGACTGGTTGCAAAAAGTGATTGCAGACTGCACGCTGATGTTTTACAACCAGACTTCAATATTGCGATGTGACCTCTTTACTAATAGGTTGTGTCACAAAAACTCCAGTTAAAGCGCTGCATTGGCTTCCAATTGGCAAAAGGATCCTATTTAGGATCTTGCTGATCACATTTAGAGCCTTTCAACAGCAAGGGGCTAAATATCTGTGTAATCGTTTTAAACGGTACCACCCCACCCGTTGCCTGAGGTCTGCTAGTCAGAACATGCTAATAATTCTCAGATTCAGGCTGGCTACCAAAGGAGGAAAATCTCTCTTCGTCCTGGGTGCTAGGGCTTGGAACAAGCTTCCACCATACCTTAGGTCATTGACTCACGAAACTCAGTTTAGGAAAGCTCTAAAAACTTGGGTGTTTTCTCTTACTGATGTGGCCTGCAGAGCGTTAGTGTAAAGTGTAAAGCATTTTCCATCGAGTTGATCTCTTTCCCTCAATCTTGTCATCTGGTTGTTTGAGCGCCAAGATACTCCTTGGAGTGATAGGTGCGCTATAAAAGTGTCCTTTACATTACATTACAGTTGCCGGGGGCTGCAGAATGGTCCACAAAATGAAGTTCAAAATTTGTTTACCACTTTGATGGGCTAAAAACCGCAGAGATGGCGGCCTACAAGCAACAGCCGATCACCATCCCTGTGTTTGCATTGCCAAATGGTCCTGCGAGGCCGGCTGACCTGACTTCCAAAGGGGAAGCTTTCCAAGGGTCCTGCTTCTCGTGACCGCTTCACTTGAGGAGGTGGTGACATTTCAATGGTTTGCAAAATTGATACATCTCATTGCAAATTGGAAATAGGAGGGGACCCTCCTTTGACGCCCCTTCCGATTTGTGAGTTGAAATGAGTGATTAAACCATTTTGACATTCACAAAGGCTTTACTGTTTATTATATAGCAAAACCCAATTAGACGGTCTCAAACACTGATTTTACTACTCTCGGGGTCTACAACTGCAAAATCGTTTTGCGCCTCTGGGGCCTATGAGGCCTTGCGTCAGTTTTGCGCTTCCGATGCGTCACTTTTTGTGACGCATCGGCGGCGTAAAACATGCCTCCTGTTGCGAACTATTTACAAAGTGACGCATCTAGGCAGATGCGTCACTTTGTAAACCCCTGCGCTACATTATACCTGCGTCAGGTATAATGTATGCAGAGGGGGCATTCCCCCACAAAAAGCCTCGTAATATTGACGCAGTGATATCTATGAGATTTCACTGCGTCACTTTTAGGACGCTGTTGCGTCAAAATCTTGCGCCTCCCTCACAGCAGGCGTAAGACTGACGCATGCCCTTTCACATGGGGCTTTTCCCATGTGAAAAGACGCATTGCTGGAGTTGCGTCACTTTTGTGACACATTCCAGGAATGCGTCACTTTTGCGCTTACAGATACGTCAGTAATACTGACGTATCTGTAACTCCTTGCGCAATGATGCGTCATATTGTAAATATGACGCATCATTGGTATCGCAAGGAGGGTGCAATGAAAAGTGACGCATCGCTGTTTTCACGCAGCGATGCGTCACTTTTCATAAATGAGGCCCCTGGTCTGAGGCCTCCCCTACGTGCCCCAAGGTTGCAGGCAGGGCTCAAACGAGAGAAGAGGTTACCCACAGCACAGGGCTTGTATGCAGATACCCCTGATTCCAGGTTTGTCGAGGGAAAATTGGGAATTACGAGCCATATTATCAAGAACGGGCGATACATTATCGCCGCTTTTATCGGCAGGAAACTGCCTCTAAAGCGGCGATAATGGGCTTGATAATTGCCCTTGTGAATTCCCATATCAGCCCAGGTTAACACCAGAACCTGGGCTTCTATGGGAATTCACAAGGACATATTATCAAGCCCATTATCGCCGCTTTAGCGGCAGTTTCCTGCCTACAAAAGCGGCGATGATGTATCGCCCGTTCTTTATAATATGGCCCTACATGTGGAAAGACTTGCTTACCGCACCTATTTCCGTGTGTATGGGAGGTTTCCTGACATTTCATCCAAAGCTGATGAAATTTATCAGGCTAAACTTTCTGGGGTGTTGGCACCAATCATAATTCCAGCAATTAAGTGCCCACTGCAAAAGATGCGCGTCTTCATTCTTTTAACTCGCCATGTCATTGAAGTTGTAAATAACTCTACGATTTTAAAAGTTTGAATGATGTGTTTGACTTTAACAGTTTCTGCTTGCAGGAGAGCAGCTCGGGGAAAGAAAGAGGCGTCTTCCACATACCTCCACACTGTGCGTGCCCTGCCCTCCGGCCGAGGATTCTCGCGGGCATGCCCTGCTGACAGGTAGCATGAACCCCAAGAGTCCGGCCCACGTGCTCCCCTCCTGGAGAGGCCTGGCGTTCCTCTCCGGCTGACTCTGGCAGCAGAAGAGGCAGGGAAGCGCTGCAGGTCCTGGAATCCATTAAACGACGATTACTCATATATTTTCAGCCTCACAAGCTTTACCTTGCATCCTCTTTCAATCGCGCTGCTCAAGAACACACGGCGCATCAGCCACTGTCGAGCCCCAGCCGGGACCAGCTGCCAAGCAGGTGCGAGCCTGGCTCGTGCGCCCTGTCTGCGAGCTGCTACGCACACATGCAGGCAGTGAATCACTCGAGACAGACATTATTCATAGAAATGCCTTTTTAGGGAGTTTTCATATGCTGAAAACAATTATTTGAAACGGAGGCCTGGTGTGGTTGTCATCCAGTAACTCGTCTTAAATATCATTGAACTCTGATCAGAACCTGCAAAATAACGCCTCGCCCCACTTACCACTTAAAACAAGCATTTGCAATGCAATAGGTCTCGTATTTGCGAGAGTTTAAGCTATTGGCATTGTAAATGACAATAACTTTTATTTGTGTGTTTTGAAAACCAACACTTAAATACAAGGTATTATCATGTCTATTGGCAATAGATCAAATTATCGTGAATGGCCACTTTAATGGTGGCTGCAACCCTTTCTTTAGACGATGCTTACTGTAAGCTGAATACGACGAGCAGAGTCTAAAGAAAGGGGTGTGGCCACCATTAAAGTAAAAGCACGGTATAGGCTCCCTATGCACCTTGGGTGAATAATAAAGAGTTGTACAGCCAGACCCAGAGAGAGGGTCCCCTGTGATAGTACTCATTAGAACCATAGAGAGCTGTCAACCCTGACTCCTGAGTGAGGCCTTGCCGATGGTGGAGGGCCATTTTTTCTATTTCCAGGGTCCAGTGGCCTTCCAGAATGGTGCGAGTGAAAGCCATTCGCGAGTCGCAACAGCTGCGCATGGAAGATTTTGCAGGTGAGCGGAGGACTGGAACGGCGCACATGGATGCAAGGAGTGTGTCCTTCTCCTCTTGTGTGAAGCCTTCAAGTTTGCAAATCCAGGCAGCGATTGAGAGCAAAAATCAGTTCCTGGTGCACAAACTGGATGCAATCACCACTGAAGTAAATTTGTTGCATGCAGATCTCCGAGGTCTATCTGAGCACTACAAAGAGACACAAAGGAATGTACAGGTGTTTACACAGGAGGTGAAATATTTGAGAACACTTTGTGCATGCTTTCAGAACAGGCAACCCGCTTTGAAGTGCACCTGGAAGATGCAGAGGGGAGATCCAGGCACTGTAATTTGAGAATTGTGGGGATCTTGGAGCGGGTGGAAGGAGACACCACAGAACGTCCACCTCCTGGGCCCCCCAGAGGTCTGTTATTGCAAAAATTCTCAAATACAGTGACTGGGAGGCTATTATACACTGGGCAAGAAAGAACAGAGACCCCAGTTTGAAGGGAACATGATATGTATCTTCCCAGAATATACCCATGGGGTTCAAGCCCAAAGAAAAACTTTTTTGGCTATCAAACTGAAACTTCAGTCACTCATTATGCTCCTGTATAAGGTACTAGAGGGGCGCTCCTAATTCTTTGGCTTCCTAGAGAAGACCAGGGACTGGCTGGACAGAAGGGACTGCTCTGGCCTGACTGGGGTTTGGATGGTGGGCTACAGCAGGGTGAGGCCCAGGGACAGACCCAGTGGCTTAGCAGAATGATGGAGATGGGGAATGACCCACAACGGGGAGGCGCAGCGCATAGACATGCAGTTAGACAGTAACCTGGATGTGACCAGGGACTGTGCCAGAAGTGCCTTGGATGCAGCCACCTCGCAGTTATCTTGGCTAGACACAGACATATGATGATCCTGAGCCTATGTACCACCTGGGATGGAGAGAGGGGGATTTCTGCTGGACTGGAGGGTGGCTAAACCCCAACCCGAAGTGGACCCTGGCATGATGGTGGAGGTGAACTAACACAGACTTGGTAAGGTGTGCGGGGATGCCGGGATGTGCACTGTGACCCCTAACAGTCACTGACTCTCTTGTCAGAACATTCAGGGACTGCTGGGGGGACTGACCCATTACTGCCTAGGTGCGAACCCACTGGGAGGCTGGGGAGGGGGGATCATGTCTCTTCTGCTATTGTGCTTTTTATTTTTTCTTCTCTTTGAGTGAACTCTGTTGTTTTTGGAATGTGATGTTCCTGCTGAGGGGAGGTCTTTGACTACTATGGGAGTGGGGAAACATCGTGTTTTGTTGCATTTAGGTGTGTACTGTGTTTACCCAGGGGGAGAGAATTAGGTTTGGTTGAGATTGTGTTATTTTTCAATATGCAGTTTGACTGAGGTTTTGCAAATGCGTATTCAGTAAAGGAGGTATGCCTGGCGTCAAGGTGAGGGCGGGCCCTTGTGACTCCTGCCTCTGGTGGGAAGGGGCTGTGATGGCGGGGACATTCAAGAGTATGGCTGCGGGGTGAGGCTCATCTCCCAGAACACCAAGGGTCTACACGACTACACTAAACGATACAGAGTACATTCTTATCTAAGACAATACGGAGTGGGCATAGCAATGCTACAGGAGACACATCTAGTTGGGTGAGGAGGCTGCCAAACTTCAGGAAAAATGGTGGGCCAGCTATGCTTTTCTACCTACATGAGTTGACATACACCAGGGGTGTGTCTATGTGGATTGACTCAGGACTACCGTTTCAGCATAGGGAGACCCAGGCCCAAGTTTAGGGGCAGTATGTCCTGCTTTATGGGCTCTTATATGGACTTGATGTGTGCCTGCTAAATGTATATGCCCCTAACTATGATGATAAGGGTTATTTTTTGAATCTCTGAGACCTCTTGGCCCCATACATGAGTATCCCCATGATACAGCAGCCAAAATGGCACTTTCTCGAGAGTGAAGATCCTCTACCACTCTTGCACTGGCGGAATTACACTGGCTGCCCATACACCAGAGAATCCTTTTCAAATCCCTATGCACCGTCTTCAAGGCAGTGCATGGGATGGGTCCCTTACCACTACAAAACCAATTCAAGTGGTATGAACCCACTCGGACCCTTCGATCCTCTTCCACTCATCTCATCAGCATACCCAGGATTAGGAGAGCCACTTATGGTGGCAGAGCCTTCAGCATAGCGGCAGCCCGTCTGTGGAACAGATTGCCTATTGCCATCAGGAAAACAGAAGAACTGATGGCCTTCAGGAAAAAAGTAAAAACATGGCTTTTTCCTAAAATTTAACTGCCCAGAAATAAAGGACCACCATCTACTCAGGATGCACAGCGTTCCAACTATATTTCACGCAGCGCCAGGATGCCCGTAGGGTTGCAGAACGCTTTATAAATACTATAAATAAATAAATAAATAATATGGGCAGGTAATTTTAATTATATCTTGGATGGTCACCTTGACAGGAATCCCCTGTGAGGGTTGGCAAAGCCAGGCGTGGCAGGTACATTGACTGAAGTCATGGAGAGGGTGGACTGCATAGACAGCCGGAGAACTCTCTATCCTTTAAAGAGTGAGTTCACTTGTTATTCAGCGGTCCATCATATGTATAGTAGGCTGGGTAGGATACTGGTGTCCTGAGACCAGGGGGATCGAAAGCAACCAGTAGAGCCCCCGGACAGATTCTTATCAGATCATAAACTGGTGCTAAGTTCCTGTGCCTGAGCCTCTCCAGTCCAGCCATCATTACTTGATGCCTTTGACTGGAGACCTTGGGACACCCTTGAAGGAAGTGACTCGAATAGGGTCATCCGCATCACTCATGACCATCTCTCAGCCTTCCTCACAAATGAAGAGTCAGTCAGACAGTGGAGAATACAAACCAAAAATATTCATTGAAAGTACGCTCAAGTGGAGTCCGCTGTGACCAGCCTCCTTAGATTGCAGCAGAGGGACTGACTTCTACCAGCAGGACAACGTATAAAGTAAATTTTCAGGATCACTAAAGACACGCCGAGATTGGAAATTACCAGTAGGTAGCTAGTGAACAATGGAGATACAGAAGGATGAGTTGCAATCCCAGGAAGGGGTACATGTTATCTCAGAGCCAAGGTTACTCGGCCTGTACCTGCTGCTATAACGTTGGGAGCAGGCCTATCTAGCGAGAAAGGTATGCGATGACAAAACATTCTATTGATTAGCACAGCAAAGCTCAACCTTTGAATAATACAGAAAGAAAAAATATTGCAGCTGCTTTCTGTTGAGGCAGACAAAGTGAGACAGACATTAGTTTCGATCATTGCTCAAAATGGCGGCTCAACTTAAAATGGTGCCACAAATGCTAACTTTACACAGAGCAATGTACTAGCAGAATGAATGCATGACATTTACATTTCAACACCCTGCTTTCAGATCAGATATTGGCGATATGCTTACTGGTGACTTTGCTGACAACTGGGGATTGGCCTCCACGAGGGCACTGGAATTGGATGCATTCAAAGTGGTTCTGCGTCTGGAGTGCCCCGCGAAGGCATGCAGTGTTAAACGCCAACTGCAATGGAACAAGAGCAGAAATTAGCTCAATTACAAAGGACCAACTCTTGTAGCCCATCCTCTGAAGCGAAGGCACAGACAGTGCAGCGCTCTAAAGGAGAAATATGGGACATGCTTGACTCCAGATCATCATATGTAGTAAAAAAAAAAAGTCTAAAGTAAAAAAGGAAAACCGTTGTTTACATGCAAATTTGCCTCCTTAAAAAAAAAAAGACATACTTCTACGTTACAAATGCATTCATAATTCCCCAAGAAGAACTGTAACATTTTAATTACCCTATATCAGTCATTGAAGAAGCCTTATTCAGGGCTTTTCATGTATATATGTGTTCTTCAAAACAGAAAAGAAATCGAGCTCAGGGTACAGGGGAATAAAGACACATCTGATATACAAGTATAGAAAAGGAAACAAATGACTTTCTGGTTGAATGGTGCCAAGTAGTTAATTAACTGGGTCTTCTCAGCGCCCCTGACTGCACTGACTCGGAAATGGAACAAGTTAAATGTAAGTGTAAAGAGACAATGGATGGACATGCAGAGAAATATCTGGTGGATTTGGAAGAAGTTTTAGAGACAGAGCTGATAAATCCACATTAAGACATAATTTCCCAGTTAGTTTCTTGCACAGAAGGCGGCCATGTGCTCCCCCATTTTGAATCAGGTGGGCGGGCCCATGGACGTACCCCGATGGCCCTTACTCCGTTGGGACTTCCGGGGTTTATGTCGGCTGTGGGGAATGAGTAGTCTTCACTGTCGACATAATGAAAGTCCTTCGTATCGAAATGAGGCGGGCAGACCTTCAGTTTGGTGGAGGGGTACTCCGTCGCTGTTGCAATGTTGAACCCCTAACCCCAAACTCCAAATTAGTTGGCCTGCAACCTTGCAATTACACTTCGATTCTTTTGAAAAGCGCACCCGCTTTCATGAAAACTGCATTAACCAGGATGCTCTTGGGGTATACACGCTGGAATGGTGGAGTAGCGTGCGACCTACGGACCCCTTACCAAACTCCAAATTAGTCCATAAGTCACTAACAAGGTTAATATTTCAGCCAAACATGCTCTCATCTATTTTTGTACAACGCTCTGCTATTTCCAACAATGCCATCCCACCTAATTAATCAAGTGTCTTAGTAGACTGTGCCGTTGTTACTTGTAATTTGTAAGGCATGTCCTGTCCATGAGGTTAATTTGAGTTTTGCTGTAACTTGGCTGGGTTTTCTTAAGTACTCTGTTATGTGTCTTCTCTAGTATTGGGTCTGCTCCAGTGATGGGTGGGTTGAACCTGGGGGTCATTCGCTTGCATCTACAGAGGGGATTCCCTTACAGGCCGGGTCTGCTCCAGTGATGGGTGGGTTGAACTTGAGGTCATTGGGTGCATCTACAGCAGGGAATCCCTTACAGGCCGGGTCTGCTCCAGTGATGGGTAGGTTGAACTTGAGGTCATTGGCGTGCATCTACAGCAGGGAATCCCTTACAGGCCGGGTCTGCTCCAGCGATGGGTGGGTTGGACCTGAGGTCATTGGGTGCATCCACAGCAGGGTATCCCTTACAGGCCGGGTCTGCTCCAGTGATGGGTGGGTTAACTTGAGGTCATTGGCGTGCATCCAAAGCAGGGAATCCCTTACAGGCCGGGTCTGCTCCAATGATGGGTGGGTTGAACTTGAGGTCATTGGGTGCATCCACAACAGGGAATCCCTTACAAGCCGGGTCTGCTCCAGTGATGGGTGGGTTGAACTTGAGGTCATTGGCGTGCATCCACAGCAGGGAATCCCTTACAGGCCGGGTCTGCTCCAGTGATGGGTGGGTTGAACCTGGGGGTCATTCACTTGCATCTACAGCGGGGAATCCCTTACAGGCCGGGTCTGCTCCAGTGATGGGTAGGTTGAACTTGAGGTCATTGGCGTGCATCCACAGCAGGGAATCCCTTACAGGCCGGGTCTGCTCCAGTGATGGGTAGGTTGAACCTGAGGTCATTGGGTGCATCCACAGCAGGGAATCCCTTACAGGCCGGGTCTGCTCCAGTGATGGGTAGGTTCGACCTGAGGTCATTGGCGTGCATCCACAGCAGGGAATCCCTTACAGGCCGGGTCTGCTCCAGTGATGGGTGGGTTGAACTTGAGGTCATTGGGTGCATCCACAGCAGGGAATCCCTTACAGGCCGGGTCTGCTCCAATGATGGGTGGGTTGAACTTGAGGTCATTGGCGTGCATCCACAGCGGGGAATCCCTTACAGGCCGGGTCTGCTCCTGTGATGGGTAGGTTGAACTTGAGGTCATTGGGTGCATCCACCGCAGGGAATCCCTTACAGGCCGGGTCTGCTCCAATGATGGGTGGGTTGAACCTGGGGGTCATTCGCTTGCATCTACAGCAGGGAATCCCTTACAGGCCGGGTCTGCTCCAGTGATGGGTAAGTTGAACTTGAGGTCATTGGCGTGCATCCACAGCAGGGAATCCCTTACAGGCCGGGTCTGCTCCAGTGATGGGTGGGTTGGACCTGAGGTCATTGGGTGCATCCACAGCAGGGAATCCCTTACAGGCCGGGTCTGCTCCAGTGATGGGTGGGTTGAACTTGAGGTCATTGGCGTGCATCCACAGCAGGGAATCCCTTACAGGCCGGGTCTGCTCCAGTGATGGGTGGGTTGAACTTGAGGTCATTGGCGTGCATCCACAGCAGGGAATCCCTTACAGGCCGGGTCTGCTCCAGTGATGGGTGGGTTGAACCTGGGGGGTCATTCGCTTGCATCTACAGCAGGGAATCCCTTACAGGCCGGGTCTGCTCCAATGATGGGTAGGTTGAACTTGAGGTCATTGGCGTGCATCCACAGCAGGGAATCCCTTACAGGCCGGGTCTGCTCCAGTGATGGGTGGGTTGAACTTGAGGTCATTGGCGTGCATCCACTGCAGGGAATCCCTTACAGGCCGGGTCTGCTCCAATGATGGGTGGGTTGAACTTGAGGTCATTGGGTGCATCTACAGCGGGGAATCCCTTACAGGCCGGGTCTGCTCCAGTGATGGGTGGGTTGAACTTGAGGTCATTGGCGTGCATCCACAGCAGGGAATCCCTTACAGGCCGGGTCTGCTCCAGTGATGGGTGGGTTGAACCTGGGGGTCATTCACTTGCATCTACAGCGGGGAATCCCTTACAGGCCGGGTCTGCTCCAGTGATGGGTAGGTTGAACTTGAGGTCATTGGCGTGCATCCACAGCAGGGAATCCCTTACAGGCCGGGTCTGCTCCAGTGATGGGTAGGTTGAACCTGAGGTCATTGGGTGCATCCACAGCAGGGAATCCCTTACAGGCCGGGTCTGCTCCAGTGATGGGTAGGTTGGACCTGAGGTCATTGGCATGCATCCACAGCAGGGAATCCCTTACAGGCCGGGTCTGCTCCAGTGATGGGTGGGTTGAACTTGAGGTCATTGGGTGCATCCACAGCAGGGAATCCCTTACAGGCCGGGTCTGCTCCAATGATGGGTGCGTTGAACTTGAGGTCATTGGCGTGCATCCACAGCGGGGAATCCCTTACAGGCCGGGTCTGCTCCTGTGATGGGTAGGTTGAACTTGAGGTCATTGGGTGCATCCACCGCAGGGAATCCCTTACAGGCCGGGTCTGCTCCAATGATGGGTGGGTTGAACCTGGGGGTCATTCGCTTGCATCTACAGCAGGGAATCCCTTACAGGCCGGGTCTGCTCCAGTGATGGGTAGGTTGAACTTGAGGTCATTGGCGTGCATCCACAGCAGGGAATCCCTTACAGGCCGGGTCTGCTCCAGTGATGGGTAGGTTGGACCTGAGGTCATTGGGTGCATCCACAGCAGGGAATCCCTTACAGGCCTGGTCTGCTCCAGTGATGGGTGGGTTGAACTTGAGGTCATTGGCGTGCACCCACAGCAGGGAATCCCTTACAGGCCGGGTCTGCTCCAGTGATGGGTGGGTTGAACCTGGGGGTCATTCGCTTGCATCTACAGCAGAGAATCCCTTACAGGCCGGGTCTGCTCCAATGATGGGTAGGTTGAACTTGAGGTCATTGGCGTGCATCCACAGCAGGGAATCCCTTACAGGCCGGGTCTGCTCCAGTGATGGGTGGGTTGAACTTGAGGTCATTGGCGTGCATCCACTGCAGGGAATCCCTTACAGGCCGGGTCTGCTCCAATGATGGGTGGGTTGAACTTGAGGTCATTGGGTGCATCTACAGCGGGGAATCCCTTACAGGCCGGGTCTGCTCCAGTGATGGGTGGGTTGAACTTGAGGTCATTGGCGTGCATCCACAGCAGGGAATCCCTTACAGGCCGGGTCTGCTCCAGTGATGGGTGGGTTGAACCTGGGGGTCATTCACTTGCATCTACAGCGGGGAATCCCTTACAGGCCGGGTCTGCTCCAGTGATGGGTAGGTTGAACTTGAGGTCATTGGCGTGCATCCACAGCAGGGAATCCCTTACAGGCCGGGTCTGCTCCAGTGATGGGTGGGTTGGACCTGAGGTCATTGGGTGCATCCACTGCAGGGAATCCCTTACAGGCCGGGTCTGCTCCAGTGATGGGTAGGTTGAACTTGAGGTCATTGGGTGCATCCACAGCAGGGAATCCCTTACAGGCCGGGTCTGCTCCAGTGATGGGTGGGTTGAACCTGGGGGTCATTCGCTTGCATCTACAGCAGGGAATCCCTTACAGGCCGGGTCTGCTCCAATGATGGGTAGGTTGAACTTGAGGTCATTGGCGTGCATCCACAGCAGGGAATCCTTTACAGGCCGGGTCTGCTCCAATGATGGGTAGGTTGAACTTGAGGTCATTGGCGTGCATCCACAGCAGGGAATCCCTTACAGGCCGGGTCTGCTCCAGTGATGGGTGGGTTGAACTTGAGGTCATTGGTTGCATCCACAGCAGGGAATCCCTTACAGGCCGGGTCTACTCCAGTTATGGGTGGGTTGAACCTGGGGGTCATTCTCTTGCATCTACAGCGGGGAATCCCTTACAGGCCGGGTCTGCTCCAGTGATGGGTAGGTTGAACTTGAGGTCATTGGGTGCATCCACAACAGGGAATCCCTTACAAGCCGGGTCTGCTCCAGTGATGGGTGGGTTAACTTGAGGTCATTGGCGTGCATCCACAGCAGGGAATCCCTTACAGGCCGGGTCTGCTCCAGTAATGGGTAGGTTGATCTTGAGGTCATTGGGTGCATCCACAACAGGGAATCCCTTACAAGCCGGGTCTGCTCCAGTGATGGGTGGGTTAACTTGAGGTCATTGGCGTGCATCCACAGCAGGGAATCCCTTACAGGCCGGGTCTGCTCCAGTAATGGGTAGGTTGATCTTGAGGTCATTGGCGTGCATCCACAGCGGGGAATCCCTTACAGGCCGGGTCTGCTCCAGTGATGGGTAGGTTGAACTTGAGGTCATTGGGTGCATCCACAGCAGGGAATCCCTTACAGGCCGGGTCTGCTCCAGTGATGGGTAGGTTGAACCTGAGGTCATTGGGTGCATCCACAGCAGGGAATCCCTTACAGGCCGGGTCTGCTCCAGTGATGGGTAGGTTGGACCTGAGGTCATTGGCGTGCATCCACAGCAGGGAATCCCTTACAGGCCGGGTCTGCTCCAGTGATGGGTGGGTTGAACTTGAGGTCATTGGGTGCATCCACAGCAGGGAATCCCTTACAGGCCGGGTCTGCTCCAATGATGGGTGGGTTGAACTTGAGGTCATTGGCGTGCATCCACAGCGGGGAATCCCTTACCGGCCGGGTCTGCTCCTGTGATGGGTAGGTTGAACTTGAGGTCATTGGGTGCATCCACCGCAGGGAATCCCTTACAGGCCGGGTCTGCTCCAATGATGGGTGGGTTGAACCTGGGGGTCATTCGCTTGCATCTACAGCAGGGAATCCCTTACAGGCCGGGTCTGCTCCAGTGATGGGTAGGTTGAACTTGAGGTCATTGGCGTGCATCCACAGCAGGGAATCCCTTACAGACCGGGTCTGCTCCAATGATGGGTGGGTTGGACCTGAGGTCATTGGGTGCATCCACAGCAGGGAATCCCTTACAGGCCGGTTCTGCTCCAGTGATGGGTGGGTTGAACTTGAGGTCATTGGCGTGCATCCACAGCAGGGAATCCCTTACAGGCCGGGTCTGCTCCAGTGATGGGTGGGTTGAACCTGGGGGTCATTCGCTTGCATCTACAGCAGGGAATCCCTTACAGGCCGGGTCTGCTCCAATGATGGGTAGGTTGGACCTGAGGTCATTGGGTGCATCCACAGCAGGGAATCCCTTACTGGCCGGGTCTGCTCCAGTGATGGGTAGGTTGGACCTGAGGTCATTGGGTGCATCCACAGCAGGGAATCCCTTACAGGCCGGGTCTGCTCCAGTGATGGGTGGGTTGAACTTGAGGTCATTGGCGTGCATCCACAGCAGGGAATCCCTTACAGTCCGGGTCTGCTCCAGTGATGGGTGGGTTGAACCTGGGGGTCATTCGCTTGCATCTACAGCAGGGAATCCCTTACAGGCCGGGTCTGCTCCAATGATGGGTAGGTTGAACTTGAGGTCATTGGCGTGCATCCACAGCAGGGAATCCCTTACAGGCCGGGTCTGCTCCAGTGATGGGTGGGTTGAACTTGAGGTCATTGGCGTGCATCCACTGCAGGGAATCCCTTACAGGCCGGGTCTGCTCCAATGATGGGTGGGTTGAACTTGAGGTCATTGGGTGCATCTACAGCGGGGAATCCCTTACAGGCCGGGTCTGCTCCAGTGATGGGTGGGTTGAACTTGAGGTCATTGGCGTGCATCCACAGCAGGGAATCCCTTACAGGCCGGGTCTGCTCCAGTGATGGGTGGGTTGAACCTGGGGGTCATTCACTTGCATCTACAGCGGGGAATCCCTTACAGGCCGGGTCTGCTCCAGTGATGGGTAGGTTGAACTTGAGGTCATTGGCGTGCATCCACAGCAGGGAATCCCTTACAGGCCGGGTCTGCTCCAGTGATGGGTGGGTTGGACCTGAGGTCATTGGGTGCATCCACTGCAGGGAATCCCTTACAGGCCGGGTCTGCTCCAGTGATGGGTAGGTTGAACTTGAGGTCATTGGGTGCATCCACAGCAGGGAATCCCTTACAGGCCGGGTCTGCTCCAGTGATGGGTGGGTTGAACCTGGGGGTCATTCGCTTGCATCTACAGCAGGGAATACCTTACAGGCCGGGTCTGCTCCAATTATGGGTAGGTTGAACTTTAGGTCATTGGCGTGCATCCACAGCAGGGAATCCCTTACAGGCCGGGTCTGCTCCAATGATGGGTAGGTTGAACTTGAGGTCATTGGCGTGCATCCACAGCAGGGAATCCCTTACAGGCCGGGTCTGCTCCAGTGATGGGTGGGTTGAACTTGAGGTCATTGGTTGCATCCACAGCAGGGAATCCCTTACAGGCCGGGTCTACTCCAGTGATGGGTGGGTTGAACCTGGGGGTCATTCTCTTGCATCTACAGCGGGGAATCCCTTACAGGCCGGGTCTGCTCCAGTGATGGGTAGGTTGAACTTGAGGTCATTGGCGTGCATCCACAGCAGGGAATCCCTTACAGGCCGGGTCTGCTCCAGTGATGGGTGGGTTGAACCTGGGGGTCATTCTCTTGCATCTACAGCGGGGAATCCCTTACAGGCCGGGTCTGCTCCAGTGATGGGTAGGTTGAACTTGAGGTCATTGGCGTGCATCCACAGCAGGGAATCCCTTACTGGCCGGGTCTGCTCCAGTGATGGGTGGGTTGAACTTGAGGTCATTGGCGTGCATCCACTGCAGGGAATCCCTTACAGGCCGGGTCTGCTCCAATGATGGGTGGGTTGAACTTGAGGTCATTGGGTGCATCTAAAGCGGGGAATCCCTTACAGGCCGGGTCTGCTCCAGTGATGGGTGGGTTGAACTTGAGGTAATTGGCGTGCATCCACAGCAGGGAATCCCTTACAGGCCGGGTCTGCTCCAGTGATGGGTAGGTTGAACTTGAGGTCATTGGCGTGCATCCACAGCAGGGAATGGCTTACAGGCCAGGTCTGCTCCAGTGATGGGTAGGTTGAACTTGAGGTTATTGGCGTGCATCCACTGCAGGGAATCCCTTACAGGCCGGGTCTGCTCCAGTGATGGGTAGGTTGAACTTGAGGTCATTGGCTGCATCTACAGCGGGGAATCCCTTACAGGCCGGGTCTGCTCCAATGATGGGTGGGTTGAACTTGAGGTCATTGGGTGCATCTACAGCGGGGAATCCCTTACAGGCCGGGTCTGCTCCAATGATGGGTGGGTTGAACTTGAGGTCATTGGCTGCATCTACAGCAGGGAATCCCTTACCGGCCGGGTCTGCTCCAGTGATGGGTGGGTTGAACTTGAGGTTTTTGGCGTGCATCCACTGCGGGGAATCCCTTACAGGCCGGGTCTGCTCCAGTGATGGGTGGGTTGAACTTGAGGTCATTGGCGTGCATCCACAGCAGGGAATCCCTTACAGGCCGGGTCTGCTCCAGTGATGGGTGGGTTGAACCTGGGGGTCATTCACTTGCATCTACAGCGGGGAATCCCTTACAGGCCGGGTCTGCTCCAGTGATGGGTAGGTTGAACTTGAGGTCATTGGCGTGCATCCACAACAGGGAATCCCTTACAGGCCGGGTCTGCTCCAGTGATGGGTGGGTTGGACCTGAGGTCATTGGGTGCATCCACTGCAGGGAATCCCTTACAGGTCGGGTCTGCTCCAGTGATGGGTAGGTTGAACCTGAGGTCATTGGGTGCATCCACAGCAGGGAATCCCTTACAGGCCGGGTCTGCTCCAGTGATGGGTGGGTTGAACCTGGGGGTCATTCGCTTGCACCTACAGCAGGGAATCCCTTACAGGCCGGGTCTGCTCCAATGATGGGTAGGTTGAACTTGAGGTCATTGGCGTGCATCCACAGCAGGGAATCCCTTACAGGCCGGGTCTGCTCCAATGATTGGTAGGTTGAACTTGAGGTCATTGGCGTGCATCCACAGCAGGGAATCCCTTACAGGCCGGGTCTGCTCCAGTGATGGGTGGGTTGAACTTGAGGTCATTGGTTGCATCCACAGCAGGGAATCCCTTACAGGCCGGGTCTACTCCAGTGATGGGTGGGTTGAACTTGAGGTCATTGGGTGCATCCACAACAGGGAATCCCTTACAAGCCGGGTCTGCTCCAGTGATGGGTGGGTTAACTTGAGGTCATTGGCGTGCATCCACAGCAGGGAATCCCTTACAGGCCGGGTCTGCTCCAGTAATGGGTAGGTTGATCTTGAGGTCATTGGGTGCATCCACAACAGGGAATCCCTTACAAGCCGGGTCTGCTCCAGTGATGGGTGGGTTAACTTGAGGTCATTGGCGTGCATCCACAGCAGGGAATCCCTTACAGGCCGGGTCTGCTCCAGTAATGGGTAGGTTGATCTTGAGGTCATTGGCGTGCATCCACAGCGGGGAATCCCTTACAGGCCGGGTCTGCTCCAGTGATGGGTAGGTTGAACTTGAGGTCATTGGGTGCATCCACAGCAGGGAATCCCTTACAGGCCGGGTCTGCTCCAGTGATGGGTAGGTTGAACCTGAGGTCATTGGGTGCATCCACAGCAGGGAATCCCTTACAGGCCGGGTCTGCTCCAGTGATGGGTAGGTTGGACCTGAGGTCATTGGCGTGCATCCACAACAGGGAATCCCTTACAGGCCGGGTCTGCTCCAGTGATGGGTAGGTTGAACTTGAGGTCATTGGGTGCATCCACAACAGGGAATCCCTTACAAGCCGGGTCTGCTCCAGTGATGGGTGGGTTAACTTGAGGTCATTGGCGTGCATCCACAGCAGGGAATCCCTTACAGGCCGGGTCTGCTCCAGTAATGGGTAGGTTGATCTTGAGGTCATTGGGTGCATCCACAACAGGGAATCCCTTACAAGCCGGGTCTGCTCCAGTGATGGGTGGGTTAACTTGAGGTCATTGGCGTGCATCCACAGCAGGGAATCCCTTACAGGCCGGGTCTGCTCCAGTAATGGGTAGGTTGATCTTGAGGTCATTGGCGTGCATCCACAGCGGGGAATCCCTTACAGGCCGGGTCTGCTCCAGTGATGGGTAGGTTGAACTTGAGGTCATTGGGTGCATCCACAGCAGGGAATCCCTTACAGGCCGGGTCTGCTCCAGTGATGGGTAGGTTGAACATGAGGTCATTGGGTGCATCCACAGCAGGGAATCCCTTACAGGCCGGGTCTGCTCCAGTGATGGGTAGGTTGGACCTGAGGTCATTGGCGTGCATCCACAGCAGGGAATCCCTTACAGGCCGGGTCTGCTCCAGTGATGGGTGGGTTGAACTTGAGGTCATTGGGTGCATCCACAGCAGGGAATCCCTTACAGGCCGGGTCTGCTCCAATGATGGGTGGGTTGAACTTGAGGTCATTGGCGTGCATCCACAGCGGGGAATCCCTTACAGGCCGGGTCTGCTCCTGTGATGGGTAGGTTGAACTTGAGGTCATTGGGTGCATCCACCGCAGGGAATCCCTTACAGGCCGGGTCTGCTCCAATGATGGGTGGGTTGAACCTGGGGGTCATTCGCTTGCATCTACAGCAGGGAATCCCTTACAGGCCGGGTCTGCTCCAGTGATGGGTAGGTTGAACTTGAGGTCATTGGCGTGCACCCACAGCAGGGAATCCCTTACAGACCGGGTCTGCTCCAGTGATGGGTGGGTTGGACCTGAGGTCATTGGGTGCATCCACAGCAGGGAATCCCTTACAGGCCGGGTCTGCTCCAGTGATGGGTGGGTTGAACTTGAGGTCATTGGCGTGCATCCACAGCAGGGAATCCCTTACAGGCCGGGTCTGCTCCAGTGATGGGTGGGTTGAACCTGGGGGTCATTCGCTTGCATCTACAGCAGGGAATCCCTTACAGGCCGGGTCTGCTCCAATGATGGGTAGGTTGGACCTGAGGTCATTGGGTGCATCCACAGCAGGGAATCCCTTACTGGCCGGGTCTGCTCCAGTGATGGGTAGGTTGGACCTGAGGTCATTGGGTGCATCCACAGCAGGGAATCCCTTACAGGCCGGGTCTGCTCCAGTGATGGGTGGGTTGAACTTGAGGTCATTGGCGTGCATCCACAGCAGGGAATCCCTTACAGGCCGGGTCTGCTCCAGTGATGGGTGGGTTGAACCTGGGGGTCATTCGCTTGCATCTACAGCAGGGAATCCCTTACAGGCCGGGTCTGCTCCAATGATGGGTAGGTTGAACTTGAGGTCATTGGCGTGCATCCACAGCAGGGAATCCCTTACAGGCCGGGTCTGCTCCAGTGATGGGTGGGTTGAACTTGAGGTCATTGGCGTGCATCCACTGCAGGGAATCCCTTACAGGCCGGGTCTGCTACAATGATGGGTGGGTTGAACTTGAGGTCATTGGGTGCATCTACAGCGGGGAATCCCTTACAGGCCGGGTCTGCTCCAGTGATGGGTGGGTTGAACTTGAGGTCATTGGCGTGCATCCACAGCAGGGAATCCCTTACAGGCCGGGTCTGCTCCAGTGATGGGTGGGTTGAACCTGGGGGTCATTCACTTGCATCTACAGCGGGGAATCCCTTACAGGCCGGGTCTGCTCCAGTGATGGGTAGGTTGAACTTGAGGTCATTGGCGTGCATCCACAGCAGGGAATCCCTTACAGGCCGGGTCTGCTCCAGTGATGGGTGGGTTGGACCTGAGGTCATTGGGTGCATCCACTGCAGGGAATCCCTTACAGGCCGGGTCTGCTCCAGTGATGGGTAGGTTGAACTTGAGGTCATTGGGTGCATCCACAGCAGGGAATCCCTTACAGGCCGGGTCTGCTCCAGTGATGGGTGGGTTGAACCTGGGGGTCATTCGCTTGCATCTACAGCAGGGAATACCTTACAGGCCGGGTCTGCTCCAATGATGGGTAGGTTGAACTTGAGGTCATTGGCGTGCATCCACAGCAGGGAATCCCTTACAGGCCGGGTCTGCTCCAATGATGGGTAGGTTGAACTTGAGGTCATTGGCGTGCATCCACAGCAGGGAATCCCTTACAGGCCGGGTCTGCTCCAGTGATGGGTGGGTTGAACTTGAGGTCATTGGTTGCATCCACAGCAGGGAATCCCTTACAGGCCGGGTCTACTCCAGTGATGGGTGGGTTGAACCTGGGGGTCATTCTCTTGCATCTACAGCGGGGAATCCCTTACAGGCCGGGTCTGCTCCAGTGATGGGTAGGTTGAACTTGAGGTCATTGGCGTGCATCCACAGCAGGGACTCCCTTACAGGCCGGGTCTGCTCCAATGATGGGAGGGTTGAACCTGGGGGTCATTCTCTTGCATCTACAGCGGGGAATCCCTTACAGGCCGGGTCTGCTCCAGTGATGGTTAGGTTGAACTTGAGGTCATTGGCGTGCATCCACAGCAGGGAATCCCTTACTGGCCGGGTCTGCTCCAGTGATGGGTGGGTTGAACTTGAGGTCATTGGCGTGCATCCACTGCAGGGAATCCCTTACAGGCCGGGTCTGCTCCAATGATGGGTGGGTTGAACTTGAGGTCATTGGGTGCATCTACAGCGGGGAATCCCTTACAGGCCGGGTCTGCTCCAGTGATGGGTGGGTTGAACTTGAGGTCATTGGCGTGCATCCACAGCAGGGAATCCCTTACAGGCCGGGTCTGCTCCAGTGATGGGTAGGTTGAACTTGAGGTCATTGGCGTGCATCCACAGCAGGGAATGGCTTACAGGCCAGGTCTGCTCCAGTGATGGGTAGGTTGAACTTGAGGTTATTGGCGTGCATCCACTGCAGGGAATCCCTTACAGGCCGGGTCTGCTCCAGTTATGGGTAGGTTGAACTTGAGGTCATTGGCTGCATCTACAGCGGGGAATCCCCTACAGGCCGGGTCTGCTCCAATGATGGGTGGGTTGAACTTGAGGTCATTGGGTGCATCTACAGCGGGGAATCCCTTACAGGCCGGGTCTGCTCCAATGATGGGTGGGTTGAACTTGAGGTCATTGGCTGCATCTACAGCAGAGAATCCCTTACCGGCCGGGTCTGCTCCAGTGATGGGTGGGTTGAACTTGAGGTTATTGGCGTGCATCCACTGCAGGGAATCCCTTACAGGCCGGGTCTGCTCCAGTGATGGGTAGGTTGAACTTGAGGTCATTGGCTGCATCTACAGCGGGGAATCCCTTACAGGCCGGGTCAGCTCCAATGATGGGTGGGTTGAACTTGAGGTCATTGGGTGCATCTACAGCGGGGAATCCCTTACAGGCCGGGTCTGCTCCAATGATGGGTGGGTTGAACTTGAGGTCATTGGCTGCATCTACAGCGGGGAATCCCTTACAGGCCGGGTCAGCTCCAGTGATGGGTGGGTTGAACTTGAGGTCATTGGGTGCATCCACAGCAGGGAATCCCTTACAGGCCGGGTCTGCTCCAGTGATGGGTAGGTTGGACCTGAGGTCATTGGCGTGCATCCACAGCAGGGAATCCCTTACAGGCCGGGTCTGCTCCAGTGATGGGTGGGTTGAACTTGAGGTCATTGGGTGCATCCACAGCAGGGAATCCCTTACAGGCCGGGTCTGCTCCAATGATGGGTGGGTTGAACTTGAGGTCATTGGCGTGCATCCACAGCGGGGAATCCCTTACAGGCCGGGTCTGCTCCTGTGATGGGTAGGTTGAACTTGAGGTCATTGGGTGCATCCACCGCAGGGAATCCCTTACAGGCCGGGTCTGCTCCAATGATGGGTGGGTTGAACCTGGGGGTCACTCGCTTGCATCTACAGCAGGGAATCCCTTACAGGCCGGGTCTGCTCCAGTGATGGGTAGGTTGAACTTGAGGTCATTGGCGTGCATCCACAGCAGGGAATCCCTTACAGGCCGGGTCTGCTCCAGTGATGGGTGGGTTGAACCTGGGGGTCATTCACTTGCATCTACAGCGGGGAATCCCTTACAGGCCGGGTCTGCTCCAGTGATGGGTAGGTTGAACTTGAGGTCATTGGCGTGCATCCACAGCAGGGAATCCCTTACAGGCCGGGTCTGCTCCAGTGATGGGTGGGTTGGACCTGAGGTCATTGGGTGCATCCACTGCAGGGAATCCCTTACAGGTCGGGTCTGCTCCAGTGATGGGTAGGTTGAACTTGAGGTCATTGGGTGCATCCACAGCAGGGAATCCCTTACAGGCCGGGTCTGCTCCAGTGATGGGTGGGTTGAACCTGGGGGTCATTCGCTTGCATCTACAGCAGGGAATCCCTTACAGGCCGGGTCTGCTCCAATGATGGGTAGGTTGAACTTGAGGTCATTGGCGTGCATCCACAGCAGGGAATCCCTTACAGGCCGGGTCTGCTCCAATGATGGGTAGGTTGAACTTGAGGTCATTGGCGTGCATCCACAGCAGGGAATCCCTTACAGGCCGGGTCTGCTCCAGTGATGGGTGGGTTGAACTTGAGGTCATTGGTTGCATCCACAGCAGGGAATCCCTTACAGGCCGGGTCTACTCCAGTGATGGGTGGGTTGAACCTGGGGGTCATTCTCTTGCATCTACAGCGGGGAATCCCTTACAGGCCGGGTCTGCTCCAGTGATGGGTAGGTTGAACTTGAGGTCATTGGGTGCATCCACAACAGGGAATCCCTTACAAGCCGGGTCTGCTCCAGTGATGGGTGGGTTAACTTGAGGTCATTGGCGTGCATCCACAGCAGGGAATCCCTTACAGGCCGGGTCTGCTCCAGTAATGGGTAGGTTGATCTTGAGGTCATTGGGTGCATCCACAACAGGGAATCCCTTACAAGCCGGGTCTGCTCCAGTGATGGGTGGGTTAACTTGAGGTCCTTGGCGTGCATCCACAGCAGGGAATCCCTTACAGGCCGGGTCTGCTCCAGTAATGGGTAGGTTGATCTTGAGGTCATTGGCGTGCATCCACAGCGGGGAATCCCTTACAGGCCGGGTCTGCTCCAGTGATGGGTAGGTTGAACTTGAGGTCATTGGGTGCATCCACAGCAGGGAATCCCTTACAGGCCGGGTCTGCTCCAGTGATGGGTAGGTTGAACCTGAGGTCATTGGGTGCATCCACAGCAGGGAATCCCTTACAGGCCGGGTCTGCTCCAGTGATGGGTAGGTTGGACCTGAGGTCATTGGCGTGCATCCACAGCAGGGAATCCCTTACAGGCCGGGTCTGCTCCAGTGATGGGTGGGTTGAACTTGAGGTCATTGGGTGCATCCACAGCAGGGAATCCCTTACAGGCCGGGTCTGCTCCAATGATGGGTGGGTTGAACTTGAGGTCATTGGCGTGCATCCACAGCGGGGAATCCCTTACAGGCCGGGTCTGCTCCTGTGATGGGTAGGTTGAACTTGAGGTCATTGGGTGCATCCACCGCAGGGAATCCCTTACAGGCCGGGTCTGCTCCAATGATGGGTGGGTTGAACCTGGGGGTCATTCGCTTGCATCTACAGCAGGGAATCCCTTACAGGCCGGGTCTGCTCCAGTGATGGGTAGGTTGAACTTGAGGTCATTGGCGTGCATCCACAGCAGGGAATCCCTTACAGACCGGGTCTGCTCCAGTGATGGGTGGGTTGGACCTGAGGTCATTGGGTGCATCCACAGCAGGGAATCCCTTACAGGCCGGGTCTGCTCCAGTGATGGGTGGGTTGAACTTGAGGTCATTGGCGTGCATCCACAGCAGGGAATCCCTTACAGGCCGGGTCTGCTCCAGTGATGGGTGGGTTGAACCTGGGGGTCATTCGCTTGCATCTACAGCAGGGAATCCCTTACAGGCCGGGTCTGCTCCAATGATGGGTAGGTTGGACCTGAGGTCATTGGGTGCATCCACAGCAGGGAATCCCTTACTGGCCGGGTCTGCTCCAGTGATGGGTAGGTTGGACCTGAGGTCATTGGGTGCATCCACAGCAGGGAATCCCTTACAGGCCGGGTCTGCTCCAGTGATGGGTGGGTTGAACCTGGGGGTCATTCGCTTGCATCTACAGCAGGGAATCCCTTACAGGCCGGGTCTGCTCCAATGATGGGTAGGTTGAACTTGAGGTCATTGGCGTGCATCCACAGCAGGGAATCCCTTACAGGCCGGGTCTGCTCCAGTGATGGGTGGGTTGAACTTGAGGTCATTGGCGTGCATCCACTGCAGGGAATCCCTTACAGGCCGGGTCTGCTACAATGATGGGTGGGTTGAACTTGAGGTCATTGGGTGCATCTACAGCGGGGAATCCCTTACAGGCCGGGTCTGCTCCAGTGATGGGTGGGTTGAACTTGAGGTCATTGGCGTGCATCCACAGCAGGGAATCCCTTACAGGCCGGGTCTGCTCCAGTGATGGGTGGGTTGAACCTGGGGGTCATTCACTTGCATCTACAGCGGGGAATCCCTTACAGGCCGGGTCTGCTCCAGTGATGGGTAGGTTGAACTTGAGGTCATTGGCGTGCATCCACAGCAGGGAATCCCTTACAGGCCGGGTCTGCTCCAGTGATGGGTGGGTTGGACCTGAGGTCATTGGGTGCATCCACTGCAGGGAATCCCTTACAGGCCGGGTCTGCTCCAGTGATGGGTAGGTTGAACTTGAGGTCATTGGGTGCATCCACAGCAGGGAATCCCTTACAGGCCGGGTCTGCTCCAGTGATGGGTGGGTTGAACCTGGGGGTCATTCCCTTGCATCTACAGCAGGGAATACCTTACAGGCCGGGTCTGCTCCAATAATGGGTAGGTTGAACTTGAGGTCATTGGCGTGCATCCACAGCAGGGAATCCCTTACAGGCCGGGTCTGCTCCAATGATGGGTAGGTTGAACTTGAGGTCATTGGCGTGCATCCACAGCAGGGAATCCCTTACGGGCCGGGTCTGCTCCAGTGATGGGTGGGTTGAACTTGAGGTCATTGGTTGCATCCACAGCAGGGAATCCCTTACAGGCCGGGTCTACTCCAGTGATGGGTGGGTTGAACCTGGGGGTCATTCTCTTGCATCTACAGCGGGGAATCCCTTACAGGCCGGGTCTGCTCCAGTGATGGGTAGGTTGAACTTGAGGTCATTGGCGTGCATCCACAGCAGGGAATCCCTTACAGGCCGGGTCTGCTCCAGTGATGGGAGGGTTGAACCTGGGGGTCATTCTCTTGCATCTACAGCGGGGAATCCCTTACAGGCCGGGTCTGCTCCAGTGATGGGTAGGTTGAACTTGAGGTCATTGGCGTGCATCCACAGCAGGGAATCCCTTACTGGCCGGGTCTGCTCCAGTGATGGGTGGGTTGAACTTGAGGTCATTGGCGTGCATCCACTGCAGGGAATCCCTTACAGGCCGGGTCTGCTCCAATGATGGGTGGGTTGAACTTGAGGTCATTGGGTGCATCTACAGCGGGGAATCCCTTACAGGCCGGGTCTGCTCCAGTGATGGGTGGGTTGAACTTGAGGTCATTGGCGTGCATCCACAGCAGGGAATCCCTTACAGGCCGGGTCTGCTCCAGTGATGGGTAGGTTGAACTTGAGGTCATTGGCGTGCATCCACAGCAGGGAATGGCTTACAGGCCAGGTCTGCTCCAGTGATGGGTAGGTTGAACTTGAGGTTATTGGCGTGCATCACTGCAGGGAATCCCTTACAGGTCGGGTCTGCTCCAGTGATGGGTAGGTTGAACTTGAGGTCATTGGCTGCATCTACAGCGGGGAATCCCTTACAGGCCGGGTCTGCTCCAATGATGGGTGGGTTGAACTTGAGGTCATTGGGTGCATCTACAGCGGGGAATCCCTTACAGGCCGGGTCTGCTCCAATGATGGGTGGGTTGAACTTGAGGTCATTGGCTGCATCTACAGCAGAGAATCCCTTACCGGCCGGGTCTGCTCCAGTGATGGGTGGGTTGAACTTGAGGTTATTGGCGTGCATCCACTGCAGGGAATCCCTTACAGGCCGGGTCTGCTCCAGTGATGGGTAGGTTGAACTTGAGGTCATTGGCTGCATCTACAGCGGGGAATCCCTTACAGGCCGGGTCAGCTCCAATGATGGGTGGGTTGAACTTGAGGTCATTGGGTGCATCTACAGCGGGGAATCCCTTACAGGCCGGGTCTGCTCCAATGATGGGTAGGTTGAACTTGAGGTCATTGGCTGCATCTACAGCGGGGAATCCCTTACAGGCCGGGTCAGCTCCAGTGATGGGTGGGTTGAACTTGAGGTCATTGGCTGCATCTACAGCGGGGAATCCCTTACAGGCCGGGTCTGCTCCAGTGATGGGTGGGTTGAACTTGAGGTCATTGGCGTGCATCCACAGCAGGGAATCCCTTACAGGCCGGGTCTGCTCCAGTGATGGGTGGGTTGAACCTGGGGGTCATTCGCTTGCATCTACAGCGGGGAATCCCTTACAGGCCGGGTCTGCTCCTGTGATGGGTGGGTTGAACCTGGGGGTCATTCGCTTGCATCTACAGCGGGGAATCCCTTACAGGCCGGGTCTGCTCCAGTGATGGGTAGGTTGAACTTGAGGTCATTGGCGTGCATCTACAGCAGGGAATCCCTTACAGGCCGGGTCTGCTCCAATGATGGGTAGGTTGAACTTGAGGTCATTGGGTGCATCCACAGCAGGGAATCCCTTACAGGCCGGGTCTGCTCCAATGATGGGTGGGTTGAACCTGGGGGTCATTCGCTTGCATCTACAGCGGGGAATCCCTTACAGGCCGGGTCTGCTCCAATGATGGGTGGGTTGAACCTGGGGGTCATTCTCTTGCATCTACAGCGGGGAATCCCTTACAGGCCCGGTCTGCTCCAGTGATGGGTAGGTTGAACCTGGGGTCATTCGCTTGCATCTACAGCGGGGAATCCCTTACAGGCCGGGTCTGCTCCAGTGATGGGTAGGTTGAACCTGAGGTCATTGGCGTGCATCCACTGCAGGGAATCCCTTACAGGCCGGGTCTGCTCCAATGATGGGTGGGTTGAACTTGAGGTCATTGGGTGCATCCACAGCAGGGAATCCCTTACAGGCCGGGTCTGCTCCAGTGATGGGTGGGTTGAACTTGAGGTCATTGGCGTGCATCCACAGCAGGGAATCCCTTACAGGCCGGGTCTGCTCTAGTGATGGGTGGGTTGAACCGGGGGGTCATTCGCTTGCATATACAGCGGGGAATCCCTTACAGGCCGGGTCTGCTCCAGTGATGGGTAGGTTGAACTTGAGGTCATTGGCGTGCATCCACAGCAGGGAATGGCTTACAGGCCGGGTCTGCTCCAGTGATGGGTAGGTTGAACTTGAGGTCATTGGCGTGCATCCACTGCAGGGAATCCCTTACAGGCCGGGTCTGCTCCAATGATGGGTGGGTTGAACTTGAGGTCATTGGGTGCATCCACAGCAGGGAATCCCTTACAGGCCGGGTCTGCTCCAGTGATGGGTGGGTTGAACTTGAGGTCATTGGCGTGCATCCACAGCAGGGAATCCCTTACAGGCCGGGTCTGCTCTAGTGATGGGTGGGTTGAACCGGGGGGTCATTCGCTTGCATATACAGCGGGGAATCCCTGACAGGCCGGGTCTGCTCCAGTGATGGGTAGGTTGAACTTGAGGTCATTGGCGTGCATCCACAGCAGGGAATGGCTTACAGGCCGGGTCTGCTCCAGTGATGGGTAGGTTGAACTTGAGGTCATTGGCGTGCATCCACTGCAGGGAATCCCTTACAGGCCGGGTCTGCTCCAGTGATGGGTAGGTTGAACTTGAGGTCATTGGCTGCATCTACAGCGGGGAATCCCTTACAGGCCGGGTCTGCTCCTGTGATGGGTAGGTTGAACTTGAGGTCATTGGCTGCATCTACAGCGGGGAATCCCTTACAGGCCGGGTCTGCTCCAGTGATGGGTGGGTTGAACTTGAGGTCATTGGCGTGCATCTACAGCAGGGAATCCCTTACAGGCCGGGTCTGCTCCAGTGATGGGTGGGTTGAACCTGGGGGTCATTCGCTTGCATCTACAGCGGGGAATCCCTTACAGGCCGGGTCTGCTCCTGTGATGGGTAGGTTGAACTTGAGGTCATTGGCTGCATCTACAGCGGGGAATCCCTTACAGGCCGGGTCTGCTCCAGTGATGGGTGGGTTGAACTTGAGGTCATTGGCGTGCATCCACTGCAGGGAATCCCTTACAGGCCGGGTCTGCTCCAGTGATGGGTAGGTTGAACTTGAGGTCATTGGGTGCATCCACAGCAGGGAATCCCTTACAGGCCGAGTCTGCTCCAGTGATGGGTAGGTTGGACCTGAGGTCATTGGCGTGCATCCACAGCAGGGAATCCCTTACAGGCCGGGTCTGCTCCAGTGATGGGTAGGTTGAACCTGAGGTCATTGGGTGCATCCACAGCAGGGAATCCCTTACAGGCCGGGTCTGCTCCAATGATGGGTAGGTTGAACCTGGGGGTCATTCGCTTGCATCTACAGCGGGGAATCCCTTACAGGTCGGGTCTGCTCCAGTGATGGGTGGGTTGAACCTGGGGGTCATTCGCTTGCATCTACAGCAGGGAATCCCTTACAGGCCGGGTCTGCTCCAATGATGGGTGGGTTGAACTTGAGGTCATTGGCTGCATCCACAGCAGGGAATCCCTTACAGGCCGGGTCTGCTCCAGTGATGGGTAGGTTGAACCTGAGGTCATTGGCGTGCATCCACAGCAGGGAATCCCTTACAGGCCGGGTCTGCTCCAGTGATGGGTAGGTTGAACTTGAGGTCATTGGGTGCATCCACAGCAGGGAATCCCTTACAGGCCCGGTCTGCTCCAGTGATGGGTGGGTTGAACTTGAGGTCATTGGCATGCATCCACAGCAGGGAATCCCTTACAGGCCCGGTCTGCTCCAATGATGGGTAGGTTGAACTTGAGGTCATTGGGTGCATCCACAGCAGGGAATCCCTTACAGGCCGGGTCTGCTCCAGTGATGGGTAGGTGGAACTTGAGGTCATTGGGTGCATCCACAGCAGGGAATCCCTTACAGGCCGGGTCTGCTCCAGTGATGGGTAGGTGGAACTTGAGGTCATTGGGTGCATCCACAGCAGGGAATCCCTTACAGGCCGGGTCTGCTCCAGTGATGGGTAGGTGGAACTTGAGGTCATTGGGTGCATCCACAGCAGGGAATCCCTTACAGGCCATCTGCAGAAGCTGCATATTGTGCTGCAGAGGAACTTGCTGCTGCCCCTTCCCCAAAACAGGGGCTGAGTTTCAAGCATATGTGACTGTCCTACATAAGAGTCACTGACTGAATTCACCCAGGCAAACACATGAAGGAGCCGCCCAAGAAGACAGGAGGGGATGAATTTTTCCCACTCTGGTATTCACTTCACTCCTCCCTACCAAGCTTTTATCCTTCAGATATCTGAGGGTCAATTCTGGTGATTGGCCGTGCCCACACCTTTGGAGGGGGCACAGGGCATACAGGGGCTACTGGACCTCAGCAGTGGTGGCTGAGGTTATGTAGGACTGGTGTACAGGAGTCCATCCTACTATAACTAGACCACATACACTCCTTTCTGGGCACGACACTCGGTAGTGAGGGCGAGCGATCACAGGTTTCTCGATGACATAGCGCCCGATTCACAGAACTAACTTAAGAGAAAATCCTAAACTTACTACCATTTTGGTATTCACATAAGGCACTTCCTCATTTCGGTATTCACAGAAGTTAGGAATCCTAACTTTAGGACTCCTAAATGCCTTCTGTGAATACCGAAAGTCTTAAAGTTAGGATTTTTCCCAGTTTAGGAGCAGTAAAGTTAGGACTCCTAACTTTAGGACTCCTAAATGCCTTCTGTGAATACCGAAAGTCTTAAAGTTAGGATTTTTCTCAGTTTAGGAGTAGTAAAGTTAGGAGTCCTAACTTCTGTGAATACCGAAATGAGTTAATGCCTTCTGTGAATACCAAAATGGTAGTAAGTTTAGGATTTTGTCTTAAGTTAGTTCTGTGAATCGGGCTCATAGTGTGGGGCAAGTACTCAGAACTCAACAGTGAATCAACCTACACAATAACATAATACTCAGCCCAGTGCTTATAATTTATGTAAAAAGAAAGTAATTTAATTGGACAGCAGAACTAAGTACTACACACTTTTATGGAAATGATATACAAAGTTGCAAACTAAGCTGCATTAAACGGTAAGGTGCTACACCCCATCTTCCTGGTATTGTCCCAATATTCCCCTTCCGATTTTTAGGTTGAGCCTGAGCCAGCGCGCAAGCAATGCTCTGGCGATCTGCTGTAGGTAGAGTACGGAGGAAAACCCCGCCCATATTTTTCATTGGCTTGTTATGGTTGTGATCAGTATCTACAGTGATCAACAGACTACAGGTTTAGGTAAGAAAGGGCACAGGGGCAGATGCCTCGTGTACTTTCAAAGTAAAAAATGCAATTTATTTTAATGTCCTTTTACCCCACCGCAAAAATACATAGTATACAGAGTAGACTCGTCTGCATGTGTCCAGCCTCTTGACCACAGTGGTGCAGGCGAAGCCCTGCATTTTTCCTCTTGGTTCTTGCAGCAGTTTCAGATGTTCAGCAGTTGTGATCTGAGCTCCCTTCTTCACACCAGTGGCTCCTCTCCCGTGGGGGCTGTGCTGACAGCCTAGCTCATGACATAGTTCATCAGGGTGATTTGTTTTTATTTATTTTATTTATTTAATGCGATTTTAATAGCGCAAACATTACCCGAAGGTGTCAGAGTGCTTTACATAAGAACCAGTTGCGATACATAAGGACTTGGGATTGCATGAGTTACATAAAAGATACAAACAGAAAAAATTGCAAATGTACAAGTTGTAAAGTCACTGAAGGAAGAGATACAAACGGAAAAATTGCAAATGTATAAGTTGTAAAGTCACTCAAGGAAGAGATACAAATGGATAAACTCTAAGAATCACATAGGAATGGTAGTGAGTACAAGGCTCTACTACATATACTAGTGGTTAGAGTTATCTCTATATACACATAGATACAAATAGATTTGCTCAGGATTACATTTTACCAGCGATTAGGCTTGGACAAGTATATATCACATATTTACAGAGTGAAACGAGAAATAATAAGAAAAAAAGAAGAAGGGGTAGAGAGCGTTAGGTGGGGGAGAAGAGTTGGAGGCTGAGATTGGTGAGAGGAGAGAGGGGGGACCTGAGGGGGAGAAAGAGATAAGGCCGTCCAGCAAAAGAGAAATGACTGAAGGTCGGCAGGATGGAATCCAAGGGACCAAAAGAAAGGACAAGAATCCACAAAATGGCAGACACGGGTCGTGGGCAGCTTTTTATTTTTTTTTATTTAATGCGATTTTCTATAGCACGCATCTTCTTCTTCTTCTGCAGATAGGTAAACAGCAGCCCTTGTTGCACAGCAGCTCTTCAAGTCCTCTGCAGAACACTCCCTTCCATGGTCAAGACGAACCTGGAAACAAGTGGGGCAGTTTTGATCTCACATTTTCCAGACAGAGAATGTGAATCCACTGTTTGCGTTTACTGAGTTGGTTTGGTGTGATTCTCTTTTAAATGTTATTCTTAGATTGCTCTCCAGACACAGCCTGTGTGCAAAATGACAACTCCCACAGCAGGTAGGAATGGGGCTGCCTCCAAGTAGGAATATGAAAGCAAGGCACACTGAAGTGTGAGATCCCAACCCCTGACTGACATCAGACTTCCAGAAGTAGTTACAGATTACTCATATTTATGAGAACAGATGTAATTGGGTACATTTTGGGTAATTTGCATCAACAGAGTAAACTAAAATTACCGAAATGTCTCTGATTACTCTGGGGTAAACATAATGCTGCCCGGCCTAGTCTTGGCTTCACCGTACGCCTCTTCCTTCCACATTACTACATGCGCACCTGCAGGCTCTTTTTCAATAGCTGCTTTTTCAGCTTGTCACTATTTTCAATATTTATCTTCCTCCTTTTTCCCTTTTGTGTTTTGCTTTCTCTTGAACAGAGTCAGAGTCTGATAGTAAAAAAGAAGTCCCAGTCCCCAGTGTCAGTGCACGGCACCGTCAGCCACCAGCACAAATCAAGCACTGGCCCTCACTCAGGCTTTTCACATTGTAACCTGACTTTGCCTTCCCCATTTGTTTCTCGTTTGTTACTTTGGACAAACATAATTCAATGAATTAACTCAACCCAATGTTTCTGAACTGATTGGTATTTTAAAAATTGGATGAAACCCACTGTTTAGCTCGCCGCATATGCATGTTTTTTTTCACAGTGGGATTCATTTTTCCTTTCTTAATTATCTGTGGCATTGCTGCATGTAAGGAGTGTGCACTTGTGGAACTACAGAAGTTCACGGATTCAAAAAAGAAGCACAGTGGAAGGAAGGCGTCTAGGAGCTGAGGACAGTGGCAAGCACAGGGGAGAGGTGATCAGGGGTGTTAGAAACAGAGGTCTCTAGTTGGCAGTGGTTTGCACACTGTCAGTAAGGATCCTTCCTTCTAGTCAGAATAAGGTGATTACACAACTAAGATAACCCATGCTCACCCCCTCGAAACTTGGCATGAGCATTCAGGCCTATCTCTGAGGTTGTACATAACACACCCAGTAACACAGTGAAAACACTACAAATGGATACCACAACAGTTTAGAAAAATAAAGTATCTTTATCTAAACTAAACAAGACCTAAACAACAAAAATCCAACATACACAACTCAAAATATGACTATTAACAGTAAGTGCTGGAAAACACAGTGATGTGTCAGTTCCTAAGTCAAAGGGAGGCAATGCATCAGTTCTGCTGCACGCAGGAGAAGTGTTGCATCAAATCCAGACTGTAGGAAAAAGCGAGGCATTGATTCCAAGACGGTTCTGGTCTGTGGGTTCTGCGCCAGGAAAACATACTGCATGCGATGCATGGAAATTCAGACATGCTGGAGATCGATGAGGCAGCCGCAAACAGGTGCTGCATCAATTTCTTCAGCCGTGGTCCCATGATGCTTTGATTCTTTCAACCGCACATCAGGGCCTGCGTCGGAGTCAGTGTGGGGGTCTCGGACACAATGCGCCGAACTCAGGTTGCAGCAGTTTCTTCGGCCGCTGACAGGCATTGCATCAATTTCTTTGGTCGCACGGCGGCGGTGCATAGAAATTTTGTCCGCACGGTGGTGCTGAGTCAGAAATACAGGTGCTGGAAGGACGTTGCATCGATTTCGATGGTTTCAGGCAGGACCAACCTCCAAGGGCCCAGAACTGGATTTCACATGACAAGGCAGGTCAGATCTTCCAGCAGTGGAATTCCAGGATGCTGCAGGTAAAGTCTTTGTGTGCCTGAAACTTCTTAAAAGGAGGCAAGCTCTAATTCAAGCCCTTGGGGAAACTTCTCAAGCAGGATACAGCAAAGTAAATGCCCAATCCTTTCCACTGCCCACAGACCGAAGCAGCAACTGCAGGCCAGCCCAGCAAAGCAACTCACAGAAAAGGGGCAGTACTCCTCCTGACAGCTCTTCATCTCTTCTGCTTGGCAGGGTCCTCTCGATCAAGAAGTGTTCTAAAAGTCTGGGGTTTTAGATCCACTACTTATACCCCTTCTGGCCTTTGACGTTGGTAAACTTCAAACGAAAGTCTTTGTTGTTTACAAGTTCTTGTCTTGCCCAGTATTGGCTTCAGTACTCTCCAGGAGACCAGAGACAGCATTGTGAGGGGACAGGCACAGCCCTATTCAGGTGTCAGTGACAACTCCTCTCACCACTCAAGACTAGGAAGACCCATCTGCCTGGTGATGGCTCATCAGGGTATGCAGGACACACCTTAGCTCCCTTTGTGTGACTGTCTAGAGCAGAGGTCTTCAAACTTTTTGATGCCGAGACCCCCTTGTAAAACCTTTTTAGGCTTAAGGACCCCCTTCCAACAAACGTTTCTAGAAACTGGTACTCCTCATCATCAACAACTATCAACAACCATAAATGCGCCTGTTAGACCTCATCACATCCATCCGTCCATCATTCATTCACCCACACTTTCACACATCCATCCATCCTTCATCCATCCACCCTTTCGTCCTCGCATCCATACATCCACCCTTTCATCCTTGCATCCACACATTCATTCTTTACCCATCCACCCTTCCACCCTTTCATCCATCCATCCATCCATCATTCATCCACCCACCTTTTCACACATCCATCCATCCATCATTCATCCATGCAACCTTTTATGCATCCATACATCCATCCACCCTTTCATTCTTCCATCCATACCTCCATCCTTCATCCATCCACCCTTTCATCCATACATCCATCCTTCATCCATCCACCCTTTCATCCATACATCCATCCATACATCCATCCTTCATCCATCCATCCACCCTTTCATCCTTCCATCCATACATCCATCCTTCATCCAGCCACCCTCTCGTCCATACATCCATCCTTCATCCACCCACCCTTTCATGCATCCATCCACCCATCATTCATCCACCCACCTTTTCACACATCCATCCATCCATCATGATCCATGCAACCTTTTATCCATCCATACATCCATCCTTCATCCATCTACCATTTCATCCTTCCTTCCATCCATACATACATCCTTCATCTATCCACCCTTTCATCCATCCATTCACCCATCATTCATCCACCCACTTTTTCCAAACATCCATCCATCATTCATCTATGCAACCTTTTATCCATCCATACAGCCATCCTTCATCCATCCTTCATCCATCTACCGTTTCATCCTTCCTTCCTTCCATCCATACATACATCCTTCATCCATCCACCCTTTCATCCATCCATCCATCCTCCTTCATACATCCACCCTTTCATCCATCCATCCATCCAATCACTCATCATTCATCCACCCACATATCCATCCATCCATCCTTCATCCATCCACCCTTTCATCCTTACATCCATACATCCATCCTTCATCCATTCACCCTTTCATCCATCCATTCACCCATCATTCACCCACCCACCTTTTCACACATCCATCCATCATGTTCCATGCAACCTTTTATCCATCCATACATCTATCCTTCATCCAGCCACCCTTTCATCCATTCATCCACCCACCTTTTCTGTGCCTCTCTCATAGGGGGAGCGGGGGGGGGGGGTCAGTATCTCTCTGCGTCTTCTTCCTTCTTCCTCTCTCATGGGATGACATCTTTGTTCCTCCTTGCTGGGGGCGGGGACGGACAGGCTGTAACAGCTTCTCACCTGAAGATCGAACGCCCACTTTTTGCTTTAAAAAAAAGCAAGAATTTGAAAGACCATTTGGTGAGGGCAGCCCTCCCCGGCCCAGCACAACTCTCTACTCTTGAATCTATATGGGGACTGTCCCCCATTGTTGGACATGTAAAATGTGGGGGATGCGTTGTGTGTAATCTAACCATTGAAGGCAAGACATTAGAGTTTAACAACATTAAGTTTCAATGCAATACTCTAACCAACTGTAATACGAGTAATGTTGTGTATCTCATTCAATGTCCATGCCAAAAAGTATATGTGGGCCAAACGTCACAAAAAGTCAAGACCCGCATCTGCCAGCACAGAAGTCGCATTAGATGCAAAACACCGAATGCACCGCTGGTAGAGCACTTCACTGAGGCCAACCATGATGAGAATGACATCCGCTGGACAATTTTAAAGGCACTAAAGCTACCCCCAAGAGGTGGGAGCATGACAAGCATCCTCAATAAAGAAGAATTGAAGTGCATAATACTCTTGGACTCTATTAACAGCGGCCTAAACCGGATGGAGGACTGGACCTCCCTTCTTTGATTTGATCATGGCTCTAGCCCTGCAAAACATAAACTCTGGTTTACTGACATTGAAAATTGGTTGAACTCTCTGAGACCCTATAACCAAGCGATATTCCAGATCTCATTCTATTGCATGTGTTTAATTGTCATGTAACTGCAGCATGTATATGAAATTCCTGTGGCTCCGCCACTAATATGCATTAGATGCTATTTTGCTAATGATGAATATATTGCAATTGTAAATAAGCACCGACATTGAGCAAATCTAATCGTTATGTACTAAGTGGGCTAGTTAAGATGGCCTGAGGTCACTCGAGGAGTACGTCGCACAATTCACGAGGCATGCTTCCTCAAATGCACTCCTAATTGTACCACAGCGGTAGCCTTTGCAATATGGCCGCTTCACATTCACCACTACGAAGGTTCCAACACCCTCACCATCCTTCGCGCACTATAGTCCCTCCACTATGTTTAGATCCATGCCCAATCCAAATTGGCGAGCACTGAGGAATCAAACACTCAGTCCGTCCTCTGGTTTCCAATCCGCCATGTCATTATGGTGTGATCCATGCCCATTCTAATATGGCGACCACAGAGGAAACGAACAACCAGTCCGTCCTTTGTTTCCCAAACCCGCCACTCGCCTTAAGCCCCTGTGGAGCAGCAACACTTGGACAGCGTATTGATGCTGCCAAGACACGGAGAGAGACCACCGAGTCTCGCCGTCATCCCGACCCATTCCACGAGGCACCAACAGGTAAGTGCATGCCCTAGGGCTCCCCTGGAAACCCCATTTGAGGTTTTCTTTCGCCCAATTTCTAAACCTCTTTTTTCCTTCCAGCCCACCGGTTGTTGCAAAACACTCGCCCTAATTAGGACGCAAGGTACCGCCTCGGTTTTTATCTAAAAGGCTCGCTCTACTTTGAGGCTTATTTCCCAGCCTCCTAACCAGGTAAACTGCCATTTCATCACCCACGTGGTTTAGCTGCACAATAGGCACCTTCCGTAATACAATGGTTTATTTATTTTCCCCAATCCAGGAACCGACAAATCTTCGGTATTCTGACCATTCTAGTGCCTGACAAGGACATTACTAATTGCCCGGCAGGTCAGTACTGGCTATAATAGTAATACGTGAACACGGAGGTTTTCCTTCTCAGACCTGACACCCCGCCTGTGCATGGTATATATTCACTGGCCATTTCGGCTTCACTTATAGGTCATGGCCCCACACGCTCACTGCGCGCTCGTGATATGTTCTAGTCACCGGAGGCACTTCTCGCTATGACAAATACCCCACGTGCATGATAGGCACCCAGCCACGAGGAACTCCGACAATAGCAGGAGTTTTTCTCCCATGAATTCACAATTGTTCACGCTCACCACTGAATCCGGTTCTCCAATCACCAGACGGCTCCACCACCATGAGTACTCCTCAGGTCAACTGCACAAATTTGCATAGTGTAAGTAGTCCTCGGCACGCAAACTGTCTGTAATTGTTTTGTATATATCTTTTTTAGGCGGATGCCTTATGTTTTCTATTCTTTTTCTCCTCTTTCATTTTCCACAGGCATTCCTAGAAACAGGCAAATGTTTTAACAGTCCTGATGATGATCCCGGTTCATTAGGAGCCAGGGGATCGAAACGTTGACGGTTTAAACAGTATTACAGGAAATTCAGTTGTATGCAATTCTGTAAATACTGCATGTCGAAACTTGCTTCTGCATTGTACATTGATTTACAAGCGACATTTTTGGCTCCAAACCTATTGCCTGTAAACCCTTTCTTTTACCTTTGTAGCACCTCTGCTACATTCTTTTCTTTGATGGATAGGTACAGGACTGTGCTCCATCTGAACTGTTCATAACTGACCATCTTCAGGTCAACCACACTTCCGATTTATCTTCAAATTAAACAATTCCTCACCCGGCTGGGTCTGGAAATTTGATTATAGTACCGATTGTGGTCTGTAAAATTATTTTCTCTGTTTATTATTATTCCCTGAGGACCCTTGTTGTCTTTGCAAAATTGATTACCCCTGGTCCAAAGGTACTTATTGGGTTCCCTTGTTAAATAAAAATGACCTGAGCGCAAACGCTGGTTTGCAAGGGTTACATTCCGTCCAAACAAGTTCGTTTTGGGCTTCCTAGTACTCAATTCCCTATTTCTTCTACCCAAACCTTATCCACACGGAGAAATCCAAAACTTTCCCTTTTCACACTGAGGCAACTATGTCACTCTTAGCTCCTTTATACACTGACGATTATATCAAACATATATGCTCTGGCCCTTCCCTACTTTCAGATAACTCTGACATTCCCAACCAGACAGATAGCTCAATACCTGAACAACTAGAAAAATTAAGGAAAAAGCAAGTCCGCTTACAACTCATGGTATTGATGTTGACGGACTACCTTAAGGCAAATGTGATTCCATTAGGCCTACAGATTAGGAATATACCAGGTATTTTTACTGACAATCCTAAATACATATCAAATTTCAGCTATATAGGAACTACCTGTTCCCGGCACTGGCTTGTTTTAGGTATTGATATAGCTACCGAAACCTTAAAGACTCTAGAGACAGAAATTGCAGATATCCTCAAACAAATAGAGGACTCTAATGATATAACTGAGAGCAAAAAACTCATAGAACAGGTTGACAAGACGGTGGCAGAATTTTATAGAATTGAACAGAATAAAAAATCGAATAAAGTCAAAAAGGACATAAAATCTTATAATCCTGAAGTAACTTATCCTTATCTACAAAAAGATTTTTATACTAACAGATCTTATACCAATCCCCAGCACAATAGACCGTGGGGCAGATTCAACAGGCGACAAAACCTGGTTGGCTTCTCGGATACCTCCGCCGAATCATCTGACACCTCAGACGCAGGCGAAGGCTCCAGCACTTCTAGACGTGGTGGAGGAGCACAACAGAGTTCCACTCCTTTTTTACAAAGGGGCCAACAAGAACCGCCACAACGAGGGCGAGTCAAGAAACCACAACGGTGGTTCAATCCCCCGGGCGAGCGGAGAACCAGGAACAATTATTACCAATGGTAACACAGGGCCCCCAGAGATCAGAGATGATTCCTATCTTCAACCTCGCCAATTACTCGCTAGATGAGGATGAACTTTCTATCCTTAAAAAGGGCTTATCTTTTGTTCCAACCATAGCGCCTAACTTTATGGAGGTACAGACTGAACTCTTACGCTTCTTCAGACGCATTAGATTGAAGGCGTTCTTTCAGATTCACCCCTCTTCTGAAAGCAAAGCATTTACTCCTTTCCGACCACCTTCGACCTTTCTACCATCTGCAGGTATGCTACCATCAGAGGTAATAACTTTTGAGAAATTGGTTCTTAAAGACCTCTCAAACTTACAGCAACAAAGAAGGTTCATACCATATAATATCACACTCAAGGAGAAACAAGCCATTAGTTCCCTTAAAACTAATACCTCTATTATAATTAAAAGTGCTGACAAAGGTGGTGGGATTGTTATACAAGACCAAGACACTTACGCAGCGGAAATCCAGAGACAGCTGGACAATAAAGATCACTATCTTAGACTAGCGTCTAATCCCACGAAAGAAATTCAGGAACTAATACGAAAGGTCACGTTGGATGCAGTGGAGGAAGGTTTTTTGACCAAAAAGGAATCTAACTACTTAAATGTAAAAAACCCCAGGACCCCTGTTATTTACACGTTACCCAAAGTCCACAAGAATATCACATCACCACCAGGACGTCCCATTGTGTCTGCTTGCGGGTCAATTTTGGAACCGTTAGGAGCCTTTGTTGACCACTTCATTAAAGTCTTTGTCCCTTCTACACCTTGCTATGTACGTGACTCCATGGCCATGATTAATTTGATTGAACATCAGTCTTTCAATCCAGTTACTGACACTTTGTGTACCATGGACGTGGAGGCTCTTTATACCAATATACCACAGGTTGCCGCACTCCAGGTCATACAAAGAATCTTGGACACACGCCAACGTCCACATGCCATACCCACAATATTCATCTGTCAACTTCTAAAAATCTGTCTTACCAGAAATTTCTTTTCATTTAAGGGTGACTTCTACCAGCAAATCAAGGGGACCGCCATGGGCGCAATTTTTGCTCCGAATCTGGCCATATTATTCATGGACGAATTAGAGAGACAGGTTATACTTGCACCATCCAACCCATTCTTCGCCGGTATCATCATGTGGCGTAGATACATTGATGACATTTTCATGTTATGGAAATTTGACGTCAATGTTCTACGCCACTTCATGCACTGGCTGAACAATAACTGTCTGGGCCTGAGCTTCACATCCTCATCTGATAAGTCTTCCATTGATTTTTTAGACTTAACTATTTTCCATCATGAGGGAGAACTGCTCACTCGCTTGTTCAGGAAACCTACTGAGAGAAACACATTGTTGGAATATACCAGTAACCATCCGAGGGCCCTAAGAGACTCGCTGCCTTTCTCTCAGTTCCTTCGAATTAGGAGAAACTGCTCAAACAGGGGGGACTACTTCAGAGAGAGTACCATTCTGGCTAACAAACTGAGAGACAGAGGCTACCCCAAAAAAACTGTAAAGACTGCCTTGAAACGAGCTTGGTATCGTCCCCGGGAAACTTTACTTGTCCCCAACCCCAAGAAAGATCATGAGAGGATAGCATGTGTGACAACCTTCTCTCCGTTATCCAACAAACTAAGAAAGTTGATCTTACAACATTGGCCTGTCATCAATGCAGGCATCCTGAAGATCGAACACCCACTTTTTGCTTTAAAAAAAAGCAAGAATTTGAAAGACCATTTGGTGAGGGCAGCCCTCCCCGGCCCAGCACAACTCTCTACTCTTGAATCTATATGGGGACTGTCCCCCATTGTTGGACATGTAAAATGTGGGGGATGCGTTGTGTGTAATCTAACCATTGAAGGCAAGACATTAGAGTTTAACAACATTAAGTTTCAATGCAATACTCTAACCAACTGTAATACGAGTAATGTTGTATATCTCATTCAATGTCCATGCCAAAAAGTATATGTGGGCCAAACGTCACAAAAAGTCAAGACCCGCATCTGCCAGCACAGAAGTCGCATTAGATGCAAAACACCGAATGCACCACTGGTAGAGCACTTCACTGAGGCCAACCATGATGAGAATGACATCCGCTGGACAATTTTAAAGGCACTAAAGCTACCCCCAAGAGGTGGGAGCATGACAAGCATCCTCAATAAAGAAGAATTGAAGTGCATAATACTCTTGGACTCTATTAACAGCGGCCTAAACCGGATGGAGGACTGGACCTCCCTTCTTTGATTTGATCATGGCTCTAGCCCTGCAAAACATAAACTCTGGTTTACTGACTTTGAAAATTGGTTGAACTCTCTGAGACCCTATAACCAAGCGATATTCCAGATCTCATTCTATTGCATGTGTTTAATTGTCATGTAACTGCAGCATGTATATGAAATTCCTGTGGCTCCGCCACTAATATGCATTAGATGCTATTTTGCTAATGATGAATATATTGCAATTGTAAATAAGCACCGACATTGAGCAAATCTAATCGTTATGTACTAAGTTGGCTAGTTAAGATGGCCTGGGGTCACTCGAGGAGTACGTCGCACAATTCACGAGGCATGCTTCCTCAAATGCACTCCTAATTGTACCACAGCGGTAGCCTTTGCAATATGGCCGCTTCACATTCACCACTACGAAGGTTCCAACACCCTCACCATCCTTCGCGCACTATAGTCCCTCCACTATGTTTAGATCCATGCCCAATCCAAATTGGCGAGCACTGAGGAATCAAACACTCAGTCCGTCCTCTGGTTTCCAATCCGCCATGTCATTATGGTGTGATCCATGCCCATTCTAATATGGCGACCACAGAGGAAACGAACAACCAGTCCGTCCTTTGTTTCCCAAACCCACCACTCGCCTTAAGCCCCTGTGGAGCAGCAACACTTGGACAGCGTATTGATGCTGCCAAGACACGGAGAGAGACCACCGAGTCTCGCCGTCATCCCGACCCATTCCACGAGGCACCAACAGGTAAGCGCATGCCCTATGGCTCCCCTGGAAACCCCATTTGAGGTTTTCTTTCGCCCAATTTCTAAACCTCTTTTTTCCTTCCAGCCCACCGGTTGTTGCAAAACACTCGCCCTAATTAGGACGCAAGGTACCGCCTCGGTTTTTATCTAAAAGGCTCGCTCTACTTTGAGGCTTATTTCCCAGCCTCCTAACCAGGTAAACTGCCATTTCATCACCCACGTGGTTTAGCTGCACAATAGGCACCTTCCGTAATACAATGGTTTATTTATTTTCCCCAATCCAGGAACCGACAAATCTTCGGTATTCTGACCTTTCTAGTGCCTGACAAGGACATTACTAATTGCCCGGCAGGTCAGTACTGGCTATAATAGTAATACGTGAACACGGAGGTTTTCCTTCTCAGACCTGACACCCCGCCTGTGCATGGTATATATTCACTGGCCATTTCGGCTTCACTTATAGGTCATGGCCCCACACGCTCACTGCGCGCTTGTGATATGTTCTAGTCACCGGAGGCACTTCTCGCTATGACAAATACCCCACGTGCATGATAGGCACCCAGCCACGAGGAACTCCGACAATAGCAGGAGTTTTTCTCCCATGAATTCACAATTGTTCACGCTCACCACTGAATCCGGTTCTCCAATCACCAGACGGCTCCACCACCATGAGTACTCCTCAGGTCAACTGCACAAATTTGCATAGTGTAAGTAGTCCTCGGCACGCAAACTGTCTGTAATTGTTTTGTATATATCTTTTTTAGGCGGATGCCTTATGTTTTCTATTCTTTTTCTCCTCTTTCATTTTCCACAGGCATTCCTAGAAACAGGCAAATGTTTTAACAGTCCTGATGATGATCCCGGTTCATTAGGAGCCAGGGGATCGAAACGTTGACGGTTTAAACAGTATTACAGGAAATTCAGTTGTATGCAATTCTGTAAATACTGCATGTCGAAACTTGCTTCTGCATTGTACATTGATTTACAAGCGACATTTTTGGCTCCAAACCTATTGCCTGTAAACCCTTTCTTTTACCTTTGTAGCACCTCTGCTACATTCTTTTCTTTGATGGATAGGTACAGGACTGTGCCCCATCTGAACTGTTCATAACTGACCATCTTCAGGTCAACCACACTTCCGATTTATCTTCAAATTAAACAATTCCTCACCCGGCTGGGTCTGGAAATTTGATTATAGTACCGATTGTGGTCTGTAAAATTATTTTCTCTGTTTATTATTATTCCCTGAGGACCCTTGTTGTCTTTGCAAAATTGATTACCCATGGTCCAAAGGTACTTATTGGGTTCCCTTGTTAAATAAAAATGACCTGAGCGCAAACGCTGGTTTGCAAGGGTTACATTCCGTCCAAACAAGTTCGTTTTGGGCTTCCTAGTACTCAATTCCCTATTTCTTCTACCCAAACCTTATCCACACGGAGAAATCCAAAACTTTCCCTTTTCACACTGAGGCAACTATGTCACTCTTAGCTCCTTTATACACTGACGATTATATCAAACATATATGCTCTGGCCCTTCCCTACTTTCAGATAACTCTGACATTCCCAACCAGACAGATAGCTCAATACCTGAACAACTAGAAAAATTAAGGAAAAAGCAAGTCCGCTTACAACTCATGGTATTGATGTTGACGGACTACCTTAAGGCAAATGTGATTCCATTAGGCCTACAGATTAGGAATATACCAGGTATTTTTACTGACAATCCTAAATACATATCAAATTTCAGCTATATAGGAACTACCTGTTCCCGGCACTGGCTTGTTTTAGGTATTGATATAGCTACCGAAACCTTAAAGACTCTAGAGACAGAAATTGCAGATATCCTCAAACAAATAGAGGACTCTAATGATATAACTGAGAGCAAAAAACTCATAGAACAGGTTGACAAGACGGTGGCAGAATTTTATAGAATTGAACAGAATAAAAAATCGAATAAAGTCAAAAAGGACATAAAATCTTATAATCCTGAAGTAACTTATCCTTATCTACAAAAAGATTTTTATACTAACAGATCTTATACCAATCCCCAGCACAATAGACCGTGGGGCAGATTCAACAGGCGACAAAACCTGGTTGGCTTCTCGGATACCTCCGCCGAATCATCTGACACCTCAGACGCAGGCGAAGGCTCCAGCACTTCTAGACGTGGTGGAGGAGCACAACAGAGTTCCACTCCTTTTTTACAAAGGGGCCAACAAGAACCGCCACAACGAGGGCGAGTCAAGAAACCACAACGGTGGTTCAATCCCCCGGGCGAGCGGAGAACCAGGAACAATTATTACCAATGGTAACACAGGGCCCCCAGAGATCAGAGATGATTCCTATCTTCAACCTCGCCAATTACTCGCTAGATGAGGATGAACTTTCTATCCTTAAAAAGGGCTTATCTTTTGTTCCAACCATAGCGCCTAACTTTATGGAGGTACAGACTGAACTCTTACGCTTCTTCAGACGCATTAGATTGAAGGCGTTCTTTCAGATTCACCCCTCTTCTGAAAGCAAAGCATTTACTCCTTTCCGACCACCTTCGACCTTTCTACCATCTGCAGGTATGCTACCATCAGAGGTAATAACTTTTGAGAAATTGGTTCTTAAAGACCTCTCAAACTTACAGCAACAAAGAAGGTTCATACCATATAATATCACACTCAAGGAGAAACAAGCCATTAGTTCCCTTAAAACTAATACCTCTATTATAATTAAAAGTGCTGACAAAGGTGGTGGGATTGTTATACAAGACCAAGACACTTACGCAGCGGAAATCCAGAGACAGCTGGACAATAAAGATCACTATCTTAGACTAGGGTCTAATCCCACGAAAGAAATTCAGGAACTAATACGAAAGGTCACGTTGGATGCAGTGGAGGAAGGTTTTTTGACCAAAAAGGAATCTAACTACTTAAATGTAAAAAACCCCAGGACCCCTGTTATTTACACGTTACCCAAAGTCCACAAGAATATCACATCACCACCAGGACGTCCCATTGTGTCTGCTTGCGGGTCAATTTTGGAACCGTTAGGAGCCTTTGTTGACCACTTCATTAAAGTCTTTGTCCCTTCTACACCTTGCTATGTACGAGACTCCATGGCCATGATTAATTTGATTGAACATCAGTCTTTCAATCCAGTTACTGACACTTTGTGTACCATGGACGTGGAGGCTCTTTATACCAATATACCACAGGTTGCCGCACTCCAGGTCATACAAAGAATCTTGGACACACGCCAACGTCCACATGCCATACCCACAATATTCATCTGTCAACTTCTAGAAATCTGTCTTACCAGAAATTTCTTTTCATTTAAGGGTGACTTCTACCAGCAAATCAAGGGGACCGCCATGGGCGCAATTTTTGCTCCGAATCTGGCCATATTATTCATGGACGAATTAGAGAGACAGGTTATACTTGCACCATCCAACCCATTCTTCGCCGGTATCATCATGTGGCGTAGATACATTGATGACATTTTCATGTTATGCAAATTTGACGTCAATGTTCTACGCCACTTCATGCACTGGCTGAACAATAACTGTCTGGGCCTGAGCTTCACATCCTCATCTGATAAGTCTTCCATTGATTTTTTAGACGTAACTATTTTCCATCATGAGGGAGAACTGCTCACTCGCTTGTTCAGGAAACCTACTGAGAGAAACACATTGTTGGAATATACCAGTAACCATCCGAGGGCCCTAAGAGACTCGCTGCCTTTCTCTCAGTTCCTTCGAATTAGGAGAAACTGCTCAAACAGGGGGGACTACTTCAGAGAGAGTACCATTCTGGCTAACAAACTGAGAGACAGAGGCTACCCCAAAAAAACTGTAAAGACTGCCTTTAAACGAGCTTGGTATCGTCCCCGGGAAACTTTACTTGTCCCCAACCCCAAGAAAGATCATGAGAGGATAGCATGTGTGACAACCTTCTCTCCGTTATCCAACAAACTAAGAAAGTTGATCTTACAACATTGGCCTGTCATCAATGCAGGCATCCTGAAGATCGAACACCCACTTTTTGCTTTAAAAAAAAGCAAGAATTTGAAAGACCATTTGGTGAGGGCAGCCCTCCCCGGCCCAGCACAACTCTCTACTCTTGAATCTATATGGGGACTGTCCCCCATTGTTGGACATGTAAAATGTGGGGGATGCGTTGTGTGTAATCTAACCATTGAAGGCAAGACATTAGAGTTTAACAACATTAAGTTTCAATGCAATACTCTAACCAACTGTAATACGAGTAATGTTGTGTATCTCATTCAATGTCCATGCCAAAAAGTATATGTGGGCCAAACGTCACAAAAAGTCAAGACCCGCATCTGCCAGCACAGAAGTCGCATTAGATGCAAAACACCGAATGCACCGCTGGTAGAGCACTTCACTGAGGCCAACCATGATGAGAATGACATCCGCTGGACAATTTTAAAGGCACTAAAGCTACCCCCAAGAGGTGGGAGCATGACAAGCATCCTCAATAAAGAAGAATTGAAGTGCATAATACTCTTGGACTCTATTAACAGCGGCCTAAACCGGATGGAGGACTGGACCTCCCTTCTTTGATTTGATCATGGCTCTAGCCCTGCAAAACATAAACTCTGGTTTACTGACATTGAAAATTGGTTGAACTCTCTGAGACCCTATAACCAAGCGATATTCCAGATCTCATTCTATTGCATGTGTTTAATTGTCATGTAACTGCAGCATGTATATGAAATTCCTGTGGCTCCGCCACTAATATGCATTAGATGCTATTTTGCTAATGATGAATATATTGCAATTGTAAATAAGCACCGACATTGAGCAAATCTAATCGTTATGTACTAAGTGGGCTAGTTAAGATGGCCTGGGGTCACTCGAGCAGTACGTCGCACAATTCACGAGGCATGATTCCTCAAATGCACTCCTAATTGTACCACAGCGGTAGCCTTTGCAATATGGCCGCTTCACATTCACCACTACGAAGGTTCTTCACCCTCACCATCCTTCGCGCACTATAGTCCCTCCACTATGTTTAGATCCATGCCCAATCCAAATTGGCGAGCACTGAGGAATCAAACACTCAGTCCGTCCTCTGGTTTCCAATCCGCCATGTCATTATGGTGTGATCCATGCCCATTCTAATATGGCGACCACAGAGGAAACGAACAACCAGTCCGTCCTTTGTTTCCCAAACCCGCCACTCGCCTTAAGCCCCTGTGGAGCAGCAACACTTGGACAGCGTATTGATGCTGCCAAGACACGGAGAGAGACCACCGAGTCTCGCCGTCATCCCGACCCATTCCACGAGGCACCAACAGGTAAGCGCATGCCCTAGGGCTCCCCTGGAAACCCCATTTGAGGTTTTCTTTCGCCCAAATTCTAAACCTCTTTTTTCCTTCCAGACCACCGGTTGTTGCAAAACACTCGCCCTAATTAGGACGCAAGGTACCGCCTCGGTTTTTATCTAAAAGGCTCGCTCTACTTTGAGGCTTATTTCCCAGCCTCCTAACCAGGTAAACTGCCATTTCATCACCCACGTGGTTTAGCTGCACAATAGGCACCTTCCGTAATACAATGGTTTATTTATTTTCCCCAATCCAGGAACCGACAAATCTTCGGTATTCTGACCATTCTAGTGCCTGACAAGGACATTACTAATTGCCCGGCAGGTCAGTACTGGCTATAATAGTAATACGTGAACACGGAGGTTTTCCTTCTCAGACCTGACACCCCGCCTGTGCATGGTATATATTCACTGGCCATTTCGGCTTCACTTATAGGTCATGGCCCCACACGCTCACTGCGCGCTCGTGATATGTTCTAGTCACCGGAGGCACTTCTCGCTATGACAAATACCCCACGTGCATGATAGGCACCCAGCCACGAGGAACTCCGACAATAGCAGGAGTTTTTCTCCCATGAATTCACAATTGTTCACGCTCACCACTGAATCCGGTTCTCCAATCACCAGACGGCTCCACCACCATGAGTACTCCTCAGGTCAACTGCACAAATTTGCATAGTGTAAGTAGTCCTCGGCACGCAAACTGTCTGTAATTGTTTTGTATATATCTTTTTTAGGCGGATGCCTTATGTTTTCTATTCTTTTTCTCCTCTTTCATTTTCCACAGGCATTCCTAGAAACAGGCAAATGTTTCAACAGTCCTGATGATGATCCCGGTTCATTAGGAGCCAGGGGATCGAAACGTTGACGGTTTAAACAGTATTACAGGAAATTCAGTTGTATGCAATTCTGTAAATACTGCATGTCGAAACTTGCTTCTGCATTGTACATTGATTTACAAGCAACATTTTTGGCTCCAAACCTATTGCCTGTAAACCCTTTCTTTTACCTTTGTAGCACCTCTGCTACATTCTTTTCTTTGATGGATAGGTACAGGACTGTGCCCCATCTGAACTGTTCATAACTGACCATCTTCAGGTCAACCACACTTCCGATTTATCTTCAAATTAAACAATTCCTCACCCGGCTGGGTCTGGAAATTTGATTATAGTACCGATTGTGGTCTGTAAAATTATTTTCTCTGTTTATTATTATTCCCTGAGGACCCTTGTTGTCTTTGCAGAACAGATTCTCGGGCACATTTCTCCCGCACAGGCGCCAGGTATGCGGGTTCGTGCTTTGTGCTTTACAGGCGGGACCCACAGCTCCAGGCATGCAACGTCCATTGAACTCAAAGGGCAACAGCCTCCTCCCCCAGCCGCCCTCCCCTGCCCCCATCCCTTCCCCCCCTCGTGTATGTGAGCCGGGCTGAAACACCTTCAGGGACACACACAAAGCCGCACCCGAGTACTTCACAGGTCTTTAAAAGACCTTTTACTTGTAAACGAGGCTTTGTTGTTTTTCACCCCTTGGTGTGAATTAGGCCTCCGCCGTGAGCACCCTCAATCAGCCCGATGCCACTAAGGCAAACTGACAATCTGCGACCCCCTTCCCAGGACCCCACAACCCCCCTGGGGGTCGTGCCCCACAGATTGAAGACCCCTGGTCTAGAGTGAATGAACAAACAAGACCCTGTCAGTCTAAACCAGACATTGATTTCACAGGAAGGCACAGGATGGTTAAACAAGGAAATGGCTTTCTAAAAGTGGCATTTTCAAACACATAATTTAAAAAACAACTTCACTAAAAGTTGTATTTTTTAATTCTGAGCTCAGGGAGCCAAACTCCAAATCTCCATCTCTTCCCAATTGAAAGTTGCACTTGTAAAACGTTACAAGGCAGCTCCAAAGATATCCTATCGGAGAGACAGTTCTTGCCATAGTGAAAAACTAAATTGGCAGTATTTCACAATCTGGACATGTAAAACACACCAGCACATGTCCTACCTTTCACATACACTGCACCCTGCCCATGGGGGTACCTTGGGCCTACTTTAGGGGTTGCCTTATATCTCAAAAAAGGGAAGGTTGACGCCTGGCAAGTGGATGCACTTACCAGTCGACGTGGCAGTTTAGTAAAACTGCCATTACAGACTCTGCAGTGGCGGGCCTTAGACAAGTTGACAGGGCTACTCATGTGAGTGGCACCATCAGTGCTGCAGGCCCACTAGTAACATTTGATTTACAGTCCCTGGGCACATATAGTGCACTTTACTAGGGACTTATGTGTAAATCAAATATGGCAATCATGGATAACCAATCAGAAATCAGAATTTACACAGGGAGCGTATGCACTTCAGCATTGATCAGCAGTATACATAAACCAGCAAAAACGATGTCCAGCAAACAGTCTATAATACAGGAGGGAGAGGCAGAAACAAATGGTAGTTATTACCGTAATAACTACCATTTGTTTCTGCCTTCTTACACGCCGAGAAAGCAGAAGTTCCTGGTTGGGGGTGGGCGGTCCTGCTCGAGGGCAGGGGGTAGTGGCTTGCCCACTGTTGTTCATGTTGACTGTTTGGGCAACCTGAGGCCGCCCAGGCAATCAGTGTGAACGGCGGTGGGCAAGCCATTCCCCCCTGCCCTCAAGCAAGACCGCCCACTCTCCCTGTTCTCTGTGTGTGCTGCAGCATACAGGGAGGATGACCCGGGTGGGGCAGCGACCTCACCAATCACAACACTGCCATTGCAGAGTTGTGATTGGTGGAGGGGAGTGAGGCTGCCTTCATGGTGACGGGCGCTGCAGCCGGGAATTCAGCGCGGGACGGCAGGAGTCTGGGGAGTTGGCGGAGAGCGGGACAGTAGGTTTTGCTTTTGTTTTGTTTTGTTTTTTACTTCTGTGCTGATTTGGGATTGATGAGCGTTTTGGTCTCAGCATTTTTTATCCCACTTGCTAATCTGGCGATGCCATTGAGTGTCATTCCCAAGTGTACATTTCGGATTTGTGATGAACGAGAATATTTTCGGCTGCATTGCTCTGTGCCATTGGTGACTTTGGGAAAGAATATATTGTATTGATTTAATTTTGTTTGCCAGGGAATGGGAACTTTCTCTTTTCCTACTTGTGTTGCTCCTGTCTGATTTTGAGTCGTGTGCGTTGCTATTTTGGCCATGTTGACTATGTTTGAGAGCGGACTGTCAGCTCTTTGGAGGGATGTGCTTGCGATGTTGACGGTGTCCCTGGCGGTGGATGTGAGGAGCAGCCTTCGGTTCACTGGGGTGTGTGCGATAGGAGACGCATTGTGCCTAGTTTCTGCGGGGCTTCGACTTGTGGTGCCCTTTGTTGGGTTTGTGTGGATGCTCATGGAGGCATGCTGGTGGGTGCTGAAGCAAGGCTCAGCTTGGGGACACTACAGCAGCGTGACAACTTGGGAGCTGTTGAGTGTGATTCAAATGTCGGGATTGTGCGGGAGGCTCCGGCCACCATTTTGGGAGAGGCTCATGGGATGCTTTTGCGCCTCACTAGTTTCGGGTTCCACCAGCCGCCACTGTGCAGTAGTTTCTCGAGTACAGTTGAATTTACTTATGAAAAGGGACATTAAATTGAGGAGAGTAAAAGACCCCATTGTTTTGTCATCTATACACAAGTTAATACTTTCACTACCTGGGCAAAGATGCATTCTCATTGGTACCAGTTTACCACCCAAAAACAGTAATAAGCAACGGAAAGGGGACCAGTCAACCTTTGCAAAGGGCCTTCCTCTGCCCAGAAACTCATGCTTCCACTTTTTCAGCAACTTTTGATCCTTTTGGTATAGGAAGTTATTTCATTTGTTAAAATCTACAGTTAATGCAGCAGGTGATGGATTATGTAACAAATGCAACAAGTCTATAATTTGACAAAAAACGTGGACACCAAAATCGCACAATTCAAGTGGCCCTGATTATAGATCAGAGTTCGAATTGATTGATCTTGCTGGAAGATGCTTTACCTTTTTACGAATGGATGACGTTACAACACATGCTTTTACCACGCATGCCGTTACAACGCAGTTATTACGAGGCATACCATTACAACGCATAGCGCTTTGGGGTGCTGGATAGTGAATAGTTTAATTTAATATTCCAACTCCAGTCCCCGTGGACACTAGGGAAGGTGTTGGATAGTAAATTAAATCTATTCCCTATCCTAGAGCGCCCCCCAGCGCAATGCGTTGTAATGGTTTGCGTTGTAATGGTTGCGTCGTAATGGTAGTGCGTTGTAAAAGTTTCGTTGTAAAGGCTGTTCACCCCTTTTTACACATCAGAACCTCTGCTTTTTTTGTCTTGTTCACATTTTGAATCCCAAAAAACAGAATGAGTTCCAGAAACAATATTCTTCATTTTACATCCCCAGCTGAAGCAGTGGTGCGAGCTGTCTGAAGGGAAGGCAGGACCCGGGCAATCTGTCTCCGTTCACACCGGCGAAGGCGCTCCTAATTACCGCGGCTTCTTGGCCGCCACATCTGGGGCGAAAACGCGATCAAGATGTTTGCAAGCCCGGAAATTTAAGTGGATAAAAAATGAGAAAATTCCGTGCGGCTGGGCTGCCAGGCTGCTGCGGTTCATGCTACCACCTGTTTCTCGGCCCTCTCCTGCTGGAATGAACACGGGCCAGTCCTTTCAGAAGCACCGACCGCGCCTCGTGGCGCCATTCTAGGCGCTAAACCAGTCGCCATGTTGTGCACGGTAGAATGCCGCGGGAACACGGATAAGGATTGGACAGGATGGTGCTGATGTCAGCGTTCCTGGTTCCCAAAGGACATTCACTGGCTGATCACTCTGTCAATCAACCCCAAGGGCGTGTTCGTGCCCCCATTGGCTTTACATAGCACCAGCAGCTGGCAGGCAGGTGTTACTGATTGGAAAACTAAATGGAACAGGCCCCTGGCCCCCCTATCAGACAAACCTTGCAGTGTTACACTCAGCACTGGATGAAGAGTAATGGGGGAGTCTGTGCTGAGAAGGCGGTGCAGACAGCGGAGGACAGGGGATGCTCTAACATTTCACTCACTTGCTCTAAATGGAGTGCAGTTTTTTTTCCAAGTTGAATGCTTGGGCAGGTGGCACACTAGGTTGCAGAGTGGTGGGCTGGGTGAGAGAGAGGGACAGCAGGTGGGCTAGAGAAAAAAGAATGAAATTAAATGAAATGTTGCTTCGTATATTGGCGCGTGAGTATAGAGTGTGTGTGTGCGTATGGAGGAACAGCCATTACCACGCAACTTTTACTACGCGTTGTTATGTTATGTTATGTTAAAAAGTTTTATACCGCGCTCGGTCACCATACGGTTTCATGGCGCTCATAACAGATGCGGGGGGGCAGAGGCGTGTGTTACTCAAAGGCAGACTGGAAAAGATAAGTTTTTAACATCTTGCGAAAACAAACGTAGGTAGGGCAATGTCGAAGAGCGGACGGGAAGGAATTCCAGGTCTCAGGGGCAAGAAAGGAAAAACAGGAGCCGCCATGTTTTTTCCGTTTAATTTTAGGGATAACTAGCAGATTGTGGCCGGAAGAACGGAGGTCTCTGGGGGGAACATAGCGTTTCAGTTTAGACAAAATAAAGATAGGGGCAAGATCAGACAGGGCTTTAAAGATCGTACAGCCCAGTTTAAAAGTACAACGCTTAGCCACTGGGAGCCAATGAAGGCTCCGCAGTAGCGGTGAGACGTGCTGGTGTTTAGGTTGATGGTAAACCAGGCGTGCTGCCTGATTTTGCACGAGTTGCAACCTGTGAAGGAGGTATGCAGAAATGCCGGCATACAGAGTGTTCGCGTAGTCAATTCTCGACGTGACCAGGGCCATTATGACAAGGATCAGTGCGTCTCTGGTAAGAAATCTACAGATTTTACGTATCCTGCGTAGATGGAAAAAGCAGGATGACGTAACCGCACTGATCTGGGGCCCCATGGATAAGTCACTAGAGATGACTACGCCAAGACTCTTCACAGAGTTGACAGGGCGGGGAGGGAGCCCTAGTGAGGGAGGCCAAAAGCTGTCATTCCATGGATTGGCTATTCCACCCACCAGAACAAGCTCAGTCTTGGTAGGATTCAATTTAAGTTGGCTGTGGTACATCCATTCCGAGATCTTAAGCATGGTGGACTGAAAAATGGTGCGGGAGGAAAGGGAGGTGTCAATGGGAAAAATTAGTTGCAAGTCATCCACATAATTGAAGATAGTAGCGGCGGATTTACGAAGGGAAACGATCAGGGGTTGCATGTATAAATTAAATAATAAAGGGGATAAAGCGGAGCCCTGAGGGACACCGCAGGACAAGGGAGAGTAGGAAGCAGAGAAAGTAGACAGGTGCACTGCCTGGAAGCAACTGTCCAAAAAGGACCTGACCCACTCGAGAGCCATGCCCTGGATACCGGCGTTCCTGACAAGGTCGATCAATATTGCATGATCGACCGTGTCAAAAGCCGCCGACAGGTCAAGCAAGACAAGGGCTTGGGAGATGTTATTATCGGCACCCTTTCTAAGGGTGTCCATAACAGCCACGATGACCGACTCGGTGGAATGGAGAGGGCGGAATCCGGCTTGCTGGGCCTCCAAGAAAGACGAAGTCTCAATGAAAGCACTCAGGCAGCGGGTGACATAGGTCTCCAAAATTTTCCCCAAATAGGGGAGAAGGGAGATGGGCCTATAATTGCTCAAGACCGTAGGGTCGGCATTGGTCTTTTTTAGGATCGGTGTCACCACTGCCTGTTTGAAGGAATCCGGAACCACCCCTGTTGCCAATGAGTTGTTGAGTAGGGCCAGGGGAGGGTCGGGGCAGGCCAAAAAGATTTCCCTAAGGACCTGGGGAGGGCAGCAATCAATAGGGGAACCAGAGCTCACTTTATGCAAAAGTGAACAGAACTCCGAAAGGGAGATCGGGGGAAAGACATCCAAGCAGCAAGGATTTCTGGGAGGTAAGGAAGGGGGATGGGGGGATGAGGGCAAAGGAATGTTATTCTTAATAGTGATAATTTTGTCCGTAAAAAAAACATTAAGTGAATCACACAAGAATTGTGAGGGTTGGGGTTGAGGGGTAACTCGGTCTGGTAAAGAGAGCTCATTCACAATGGAAAAAATATCCTTTGCCTTAGAGGCGGACTCCATGATTTTTTGGGAGAAATAGATAGTTTTGGCCGATAGGATAGATTTTTTATAGGCTCTCAGACGGTCCACGAAATCAATTTTCAGCTGGTGGTCATAATTGCGCCTCCAACGGCGCTCCGCCTGGCGTAAGGCCAATTTATCTGCCTTTAGTTGGTCCGTAAACCATCGCTGGGCGTCCTGAGGGTGCCTAGTTTTTATGTTTTTCAGAGGGGCGACAGTATTACAAGCAGATGATAGCCATTGTTCAACGCATGCGATGTTACAACGCGTAGTAAAAGCTATGCATACCATTACATCGCATGCGCTTTTACAACGCATGCGATGTAATGGCTATCCACGTTGTTGTGAGGAAACTGAGGCTGTTTTGTCACTTTTTTATTTTTCACATTAAACCAGACCTAAAGATCCCCATCTTCTCCAGCTGGAGTCAATAATTAACTTTAAGGAGTGACATATTTCACACTGGATAAATCAATTCTAGTAAATTTCAAAGGTTTATGTCCTTCTCTGTACCTGCCAGGAATCTCCACATGACCCCTGCTGACAGTGAACCTACACATTCCTACAGCATGGCAGACTCTCCCTGGCATTCCAGGGTCCCAAACTTTGGAGAGTCTTCAGTTGTGTTATGTTAGCGTTATTTGTAGAGCACACGTATACCAGGCGGTTTCAAGGTGCTGACATGGGGGCCGATTCACAGAACTAACTTAAGACAAAATCCTAAACTTACTACTTTTGGTATTCACAGAAGTTAGGATTTTGTCTTAAGTTTGTCTTAAGACAGTCTTAAGACAGACTTAAGACAGACTTAAGTTAGGATTTTGTCTTAAGTCTGTCTTAAGACAAACTTAAGACAAAATCCTAACTTCTGTGAATACCAAAAGTAGTAAGTTTAGGATTTTGTCTTAAGTTAGTTCTGTGAATCGGGCCCATGGGGTCAGCATGGTAGGAATGATGGGCCCGATTCACAGAACTAACTTAAGACAAAATCCTAAACTTACTATTTTTGGTATTCACAGAAGTTAGGATTTTGTCTTAAGTTTGACTTAAGACAAACTTAAGACAGACTTAAGACAGACTTAAGACAAAATCCTAACTTAAGTCTGTCTTAAATCCGTTTTAAGACAAAATCCTAACTTCTGTGAATACCAAAAATAGTAAGTTTAGGATTTTGTCTTAAGTTAGCTCTGTGAATTGGGCCCGATGTAGTCAAAGGTTTAGTCATATGTTTGCATGAATACCCAGGTTTTCAGCACTTTCCTCACTCAGGACAGAAAATAACTCTGGGCCCGATTCACAGAACTAACTTAAGACAAAATCCTAAACTTACTACCATTTTGGTATTCACAGAAGGCACGTACTCATTTTGGTATTCACAGAAGGCACTTACTCATTTCGGTAATCACAGAAGGTAAGACTCCTAACTTTAGGACTCCTAAACTGAGAAACATCCTAACTTTAAGACTTTCGGTATTCACAGAAGGCATTTAGGAGTCCTAAAGTTAGGACTCCTAACTTCTGTGAATACCGAAATGAGTAAGTGCCTTCTGTGAATACCAAAATGGTAGTCATTTTAGGATTTTGTCTTAAGTTAGTTCTGTGAATCAGGCCCTAAATATATGTGGTTCAGCCATTTCTTGAATTAGATCTAATCAAAAGCTCTTTCCACTACAGGTCTGAGGCAGGCAGTCTATGAAGATTGTGGGATAAACGGATCCCCTCGCAGCCAACTGGACCACAGCTGTCTGTACTCAATATTAGCTACCTTCATGTATAAACCACAAGCAGACATCACGCACAGCACAAAACACCGAAATAAAGAAGTGAACACAGGAGTTCCCTCTAGAAGTGGAAGTTGCAGGGGGTATTCTACTTGGAGATGTGTGATACTACTGTGCAAATTTTCCCTTTGTGGTATACATTTCTAAAAGAGTCACTATTAGATTTCCTCTGTGAAGATGTTGATGCTGTGCTGCTGCTGTTGTTGAGTTCTCTTGGAAGTATGCACCACTGCTGCTTGCAGAGTACCAATATCCATACTGAGATATTCATTTCTTCAAATATTTAAAATTGATTTGGGAAGTATTTCACATGTGAATGTTGATTTCTGTAACCCTTCACATTGGGGACGTTAGTTTCCGGTAGCATTTCACACAGAGACATGAGTTTCCTGAAGCAGGTCACATGCTGGCCAACTTTGAATCTTGTCTTTAACATGTGCATGTACTCCTATTTAATACAGAATTACCCATTACATACATAACCCTGAAGGTATCAATTATTTTAGTCAGATATGGATGTTGTTTTAAAATAGTTTGAAGCTTTCTGTGGCATTGAGTATGCGTGCAAATGTTCATGGTTTTTGTTGGCCGGAAGCCATAAGGCGCAGGGTTGCAGCTGTGCACATTTCCAAGTAGCACAACTTTATTTTCAACTCTCTCAAGTGGAAGTTTGGGAGAATAATGACATCCTTATTGTATGTTTATGTGATATCTTCTCCTTAACTACTTGGATGCTGAGCTTGTGCATGGACATTCAATGTAATTTCCATTGAAATGAATGGGCACTCCATGACGAGCTGAGCTCGTCATGAGCGTCCAAGTTAAGGATGTCCAGCACTTCCTCATTTTCTTCTTTCTCTTCCCTTCCCTAGTCCTCTTTCCCCAGCCCTTCCATTGCCCCTTCTCTTCCTCCTTCCGTTTCTCCTTCTCACTTAGCCCTCATCTTCACCCAGCTCACACCCCCTCCTCTGTACCACCCCCACATCCCGTAACCCCAGGGACTTTGAGGAAGCAGGACCCTGCCAGAGCCACACTGGTGAGATGATGGATTGAGCCAAGGGGCGGCAATGGAGATGTGGGCCACTAATGTGCATTATACAGGGCTTCATTTGTAAAAAACTAAGTGTCAGGGCCCTCGTCAGGAGGCCGCTGCGGTTTGCAGCAGACATTGCCCCTGTCATGCTGCTAATGACAGTAACAACACACTTACTAACCATCACACTCCTACAGGTGTGACAATTCAGTATATTTCAGGCCCCCAAAGCTATAAGAATGGCTTGGGCAGTATGTATTAGTTGTTTTTAATGTCTCTTGAATTAATAAATAAAACAGCTGTTGTTCTGCTCATCTCTAAATCGGGAAACATCCTTTACCACGCAACTTTTACCACGCAGTGCTTTTACAACGCAGGTTTTACAACGAAAACCATTACAACGCATTGCACTGGGGGGCGCTCTAGGATAGGGAATAGTTTTAATTTACTATCCAACACCTTCCCTATTATCCTTTGTAACAGCATGCATGGTAAAAGCATGGTAAAAGCATACGTTGTAACAACGTACATCCCTCTAAATCACACAAACACCGCCACCATGTGGCAGCCTGTCATAAGTGCCAGTGTTGGCAATTAAGTGCCAGTGCCAAGCACCAGAAACCACTGTCTCAAATTAAGCACTGTGCTATGTTCTCAGTGGCTCTGCACCTCCGCCACCGCGTGTTCAATCAATTTATACAAATAAATAATAGGACTAAGACAGCATTACAAACTTGTAATAGCATGGCCTCAAAAAAGGAAGGAACTTAGGATAGGTGGGCAGCATGTCTCCTTTTGGAGAATCGTTGTTTATTTCCTTTAAAATGTGTATTTCAATTTGACTCTGACACACAGGGAAGAGGAACATTAGAAAGAGTCAAAGAAGAGCAGCTGAAAAATGGACGATGAATGGTACGTCAGGTTACAGCGCTTTACTGCCTTTTGCATGGCTTTTCAGCACTGACAGTGTTTGTGGACGGCAGTGTTTGTGGATTATGATCTTGCTTCACAGACTGGAGCCTGATTCTTGTTGTTTGAGCTGGATCATCATGGAGGGGTTAGCATGCTACATTTGTGTATATATTACTAATGTGGGTGCATGCTATCTGAGAGGACTTATATTTGCATTACACAGTATTATTGTATGTGCATAAGGTAATTGAGGGTGTGGTGCTTTTTTCTGGGTCGACATTATCCCTAAGCGTGGTGTGTAAGGTGTCTGATGGTTTAGTGTGTTCTATATTATTGTGAAATCATGTAATCTCATTTTCTGGGGCACCTGCCAGGCAGGAGTGCCAAGCCCCCTGCTCATCAGAAGTGAAGCCGCTTTGCAGCTCCTCGTCTCTGGTATCGGTGAACTTCCAGAGAGACTTCTAGTTGCCAGGTTGGTAGTTTGATGAACCCATAGAACAGGTCTAAAAAATGCGATATGTTTGGGAAGGACTTTGCAAGAAGTAGAGTGAAGAGGAGTGGGAGGTAGAGTAGGAGGAGCAGTGCTTAATTTGAGCCGGTGGCTTCCGGTGCTCAGCACTGGCACTTAATTGTCAGCATTGGCTCTAGTGACTGTCCACCACATGGTGGCGCTGTCTTTATAAGTTTGAGAGGCGCACAAGTGCGTTTAATAAATCAAAATACATAAGAATAGTCCAATTTGCATCACTTGCATTTGTGTCATGGTTAGTCGTTGTGTTGGTACTGTCATGGGCATTATACAGCAGACCACCCCTCCCCCTGCGCATTGAGACCCTTACGGATGAGTAGTCGTGCTCTACAAAACCCTGATTGATTGATTGATTGATTGATTGATTGATAGCAGCACTGGCAGGGGCAGTGGGTGGACAGGCTGCCGTGGTCTCCGGAGAAGGGCCCTGGAGCTTACTGTTTTTACAAATTAAGCACAGAGGAGCAGGGAAAGGAAAAGAGAGAGGAGTGGGAGGAAGGGAGCTGGGATGAAGGCCCCGGGTGCAAGAGACATCATGCCCCAAAGACAGGCCCCTGTTACCAGAGTGCATCCAGCTGGGTGAAGAAAATTGTGTAATAAGAAATGTTTAACCACAACATCATGTGTAAGAATAACAGATAAGCCGGAAGGTCCATGTATCCATATATTCCTATGGCTAAAATGCATTGGTCAACCAAACTGTTTACTTCTGAAGGAACTGTTTCAAAGACACAAATGCAGACTTTTAATCACTTTGCAAGAGAGCCCTGGAGATGTGGTGTATATGATACCCCCTTAAGATCCAGCTGTGATGTTTGTTTCCGTGGTCAGCGTCCTCATAGTCCACCTCCAGGCGTTTCCAACAGTCTGTGAAAGTCATTTACTGTTTTGGTTCATGGAAATGATGTATCTGATATTTTGGATTCAAAGTTGCTGCATGTTAGCACACAGCCATGGATATTTCCTACTCAATTCAACAAGAGTGAAATAACACCTTACTGTGGTTTAAAAAGTCACGTCACTTCACTTCCATGTGTACTAAACAGGTTTGCATTTACACAAGTCAACTCAAAGTGAGTTTTCAGAACTTTTTTATTTATCTTATTGAATTTGTTTCACTGCCTAACCCCCCGCCCCCCGTCACTAACTCTCCCAAAGGCTTCATCAAGCAACACAGTTCCAGTAGTCGTAAGACTTCAAGCTACTTACATCTCATAGAGGAGAAACTAACTTCTTGTTTTGTTATACTATGCTATGTTATTGCAAGATATGTTATACTGATTAACCCCAGGTGGGGAACTCCCCACCGCCAGCGGAGTTTACGGAGTTTTGCCTACTCCGCCCTCCGTTGAGAACACGGAGTTCAGGCAAAACTCCGACTCCGTGGAGGAGCAGAGTTAGCCGGCCCCTCAATCCTCCCTAATTTAATTATTTTTTAAAAAGGCACTTACCAGCAGTGAACATCCTCGTCCTCGCCGTCCTTATCCACGGAAACCCCTATGTTGTGTGTCTAGCACACCCGCATGTGCGTGTGCAAGTTGTACTACACAGGGGTTTCCGTAGACGAGGACGGCGAGAATGCGGAGGAGAGACAGACCATGGCGGGGAGGAGGCAGAACGGAGACGCCTCAGCAGGTAAGTGCCTTTTTAAATTTTATAATTAAATTAGAGAGGGTGCAGGGGAGCGGAGCGGAGTTCCACAGAGTTGTTTTACAACTCCGTGGAACTCCGCGTAGGTGCACTACCCCAGCTCCGCCCGGGCCTATATATTACAGTTATGCACAGAGTGTTGCTTTGCTGTTACAGTGAACTTGTAGTATCGCCCTTACACCCACTTTTTGAGGGTTTCATCACAGGCCAGAACCTGATTTATGATTGTTTGAGTTTTTTAATCACTAGCATGGATGCAGTTAATAGGCTGGTTTCATGTTTTGCTAGTTATATTTGTCTTTTTGTGGTTAGTGATTGATGTGTCTATCTGGGGGTATTTACTAAGTAAGTACTTGGCATCTGAGAGGATTGTTATATTTACTGTCTGGCTCAAAGTTAGTTTCTGCTGTTGAGAGTATTTTTATAGGGGTGCTCCCTCTCCCTTTAAATCAGACTGATGGTGCGGTTTTGAGGGGATGTTTTGTATTCTATTTGTTGTCATGCAGTCTGTTAGAACTGGTCCTTTTTTGCAAGGTTACCCCCAGCTGTTTGCCTTCTGTTGCAGAATCCGTTTTTTATCAGCTTTTAGAACTCTGTGCACTTTTCCCCCGCCGACCAGTGCTAAAGTGCGTGTGCTCTCTGCCTAACACATGGTAAAATTGGCCTATAAATGATTTGTAAATTTTATTGACTTATGAGTCCCTAATAAATGGTACTACATGTACCCTGGGTCTGTTAATTAAATGCTAATGGGAGTAGCAGCATTTCATATGCCACCCACTAATGTAAACCCTGTAAAACATGTCTCAGGCCTGCCACTGCAGCCTGTCTGTGCCATTTTAAAACTGCCATGTCGATTTGGAAAAATAAACCTTTTGCCAGGCCTAAACCTACCCTTTTAATACTTATAAGTCACCTCTAATGCAGGCCCTCAAGGCTCGTAGGGCAGGGTGCACTGTATTTAAAAAGTAGGACATGTGCACCTAAGTTTTACGTGTCCTGGTAGTGAAAAACTCCTCAAGTCGTTTTTCACTATTGTAAAGCCTATCCCTCCTATTGAGTGACACTCAGTTACCCTATTATATATATATATATCACTATCTAGGCCACCCTCACAGAATGCAGGTGCAATATAAACAGCAGCACAGCTTCCCCAGAAGTAAAGTCAAAAACAATTTGTGGCTTCAAACCTCCCTCACAAAACATGTGTGTACTATGGGCAGCAAAGAAGGTGTAGGGCTGCCAAGTTGCCAACAGGCACCAGTGCTTTATTTGTGCTGGAGGTTTCCGGTACTCAAAACCGGCCCTTAATTGTCAGCACCGGCTCTAGTGACAGTCCCCCACATGGAGGCGCTGTCTTTTAAATTTAGAGATGAGCATAACAACCATGTTTATTAGGTCAACATACATTGAAAATGATTAATACCAGCCTCTCGTGCATTATTATAGCTTTGCGTTGCCTGAAATAGTCTGAATTTCACACTTGTAGGAGTGAGATGGTTAGGTGTTATGTTGGTACTGTCATTGGCAGTGCTGACAGGGTATGGGTGGTGCAGGCAGCAGTGGCCTTCCTGACACAAATTAAGCACAGACAGGCATCATGCAATATGTCACACTGTCAAGCAGCCCTTGCTTTTTTATCGAACAGTAGTTTGCATGTTGTGATTCTTACGTTTATGCCCATTAGGATTAAACCATAACTGCACTTCTCAAACTTTAAGCGATGTTGGTTAAACAGTCGGGACAGGCTGATGGTTTCCGCCCAGGGTGAATCTGAGAGGAGTGTCTTTGGTAGGGGGGAAGCAGTTACTCCCAGTTCCGCCAAGCCCACCAACCCACCCTGGTACAGGATGCTGTGTCGGGGTCAAGCTGGGAAGCAGTGTTGGAACAATAGCCCCTACAGCCAGGGCTTTAGGTGAGATGAAAAAAATGGGGGTCTCTAAGCGGGGCGTGGCCAATGTAATTAAGGTCGTGGCTTAAAAACACTGAAGCTAAAAATGTGTGCTTAGCATAGTGTGCCGCCCGACTTGCATTTTGCTGTTTGTCATTGCATCCAGATATATGATACAACAAGTAACATCATACCTACAACAAGTCAGGACTATTGGCTTTGTCAATGAGTGTTAGTTGCATGAGATAAATAAGCAGCAACTGTGACTTGTATATAATATTGAAAAATCTTCCACTTAAAGCCCTGTTGACATCACGACGATGTTGCTGCTCATGAGGTTCAAAAAGAGAAGGAAAATCAAGAGAGAAAATGACTCTCTTTAAAGGATTTCTCTTCCCCTACAAGGCTCACCTGGCATGACGCCATGCCGTAACTTCTCCACTAGTGAGAAGTGAGCAGTGTGAGCAGCGCACATCGATGTGCCTGCTGTCATTGAAAAAACAGGCCGCCTGTGCCAGGGCACAAAACAGAGTCCGAAAGAGACCCGTTTCGAGGCCCCCTTAAAAAAACTGCCAGTACTCTGTACTGGTGAGACCCAACCCACTTAAAGCCCTGCCTGTGCCCCAAGGAGTGGCTAAGAGCTCTTGACTGGGTCAACGTTCGTTACCCCACAGCTGGAGGTACAGCCGGAAGGAGAGAACAAGGAGGAAGTTACTGGGATCGAGCACAGTTTTGAAGGGCGCAAAGGACTGGATTAGGAGTAACAGGGAAGAGAACAGTGGAAAACAAGGAGAACCGTTTAGGGTTTGGGCGGGTTCGTGCATAGCTTGAGCAGAAGGAAGTGGAATGGTGTTTGTTTGCGCTCAGCTTGCATCAGAATAAAAGCGGCTTTAGGACAACAACAAAAGAAGCCTGGGATTATCTCCTCTCACTATGTCTGACATATCCCAGGCATGCATCTTTATATGTGAGAAATGAATTAGCCTATCATGGCACAGGCACTATATGACTTGCAGCCAGGTGATGACGTTTTTAATTCAGTCACTCGGAGCAGCAGCTCTGTGACCTTTATCCCATGCTCTTCCCAGTGAACTGCAGGACCCAGGTCGTGCATTATGACCTTATTAGGTCGAGGACCATAGGCTGCGCTTGCGCAGTTCGGTCCAAAGATTTAATGTTTTTTAGTTAGGGGGCTTGAACCCGCCCTTCTTCTCCATTGGCTGGCCTCGTAAATGCTGGCCAGCCATTGGAGGAGAGGGTGTCACTCCGTTTAAGCCCCGTCTTTTTCGGATTGGGGGGCGTGTTTTTTCATTTCTTTCTCGCTGTGACGTCATCATGAAAAAACATGCCCCCCCAGTCTGAAAAGGACGGGGCTCTTTCACAATCCCTCCCCTGGTGTCCTCCTCCTGCCCCGTCTCTTCCCACCTCTTATCTTTACCTCTGGTGCCTCTCCCTTCCTTCCTCCCGCCCCCTCCCCTCATCGGAGCCTGCCGCAGTCCGGGATCTCCGGCAATGATTGAGTCAATAATTGTTTCTTTTAGACAGAAGAGTATTTAATAGGCATGTTTAAAATATTTAATTTTTATTTTTGTTAAAGAGTGGCTTATTGTGGGTGAGCACTGTTATCCAAAGCCAATCCACAGATGCTCTTCCCACTCTTTAAAAGGTGCTACCTGCTCAGGATAGAAAAGCCTGAGCCCCAGTTGCATCGCTCGAGTGCGCAGTTCACCTCAGTTCCCACAGAAACCTAGAGCTTCTCTGCTTGTGCCACATCAAAGTCGTCTATGTATCCCCTTTCAAACTGGAGTTTGCACTAGTATTGTTTTACTTTCGCATCCTTTGCTCTGTCAGTTCCGATGTACTCTGATAAAGGTTTGCAGACTGGCTTGGCAGACCCTGATCGGTGCCTCGTGGGCGCTTCGTAGACCCGGGCATGGCGCTGTGCTCAACTACTGCAGAACGCGGGTTGGGAGACGCTCTGTCCCAACGACCGAGGGTAGGTGCACATGCGCAGTGTAAGCACTCGCGAGCACGCTCTGCCGCCGTCTATGCTCCTCGCTGCCCCGGGGCCCGGTCAACCATGGCGGATAGCGCCAGCGAGAGCGACTTAGACGGTGCGGGCTCCACCGCCATGCAGAGCTCATCCTCCTCCTCCTCTAGCAAGTCCGGCATCGTCATCTCGCCCTTCCGCCTGGAGGAGCTCAGCAATCGGCTGGCGTCTCTGCAGCAGGAGAACAAGGTCCTCAAGATCGAGCTAGAAACCTACAAGCTCAAGTGCAAAGCCCTGCAGGAAGAGAACCGCAACCTGCGCAAGGCCAGCGTCACCATCGTGAGTACTGGGGGCCAGGGAGCGCGGGGTTGGCATCACCGTTACGAGTCAGTGCTTGCAGGGGCGGTGTGTGCTTGTGTCTTCCCTCTTGGTGTCTCTGGTACTTCAGTGGGTTGGTCAGCTCTATGTCTTGTATCTCGTACGCTGCTGTCTTTGCCTCAATGTCTCTGTGGCTTGGACCCCTCCTGAGTCTCCCCCGGTCATGGTGTCTGTCTGTGTGTGCTCGTCTCGTACCTCTCAGTTTACTTGATGTTCTCTCATTGCTTGTGTCTTTTCTGCTTCTTTCTCTGTGTTTTGAGCCACTCACTGTGTCTCTCTCTCTCTCCTGGAGCCTTTATGTGGTTTGGTCTTGTGCATGTCTCTCCCTGTCCCATAGTCTCTCACTGTGCCTTGGGTCTCTTTTGCTTCTCTCTTCCTCAGAATCTCTCTGTGGTTTGGACCGTTTGTATGTTTCTTTGCGTCTTGGAGTGTCCATGGTTTAGACCGCTTATGTCCTTTAACTGCTCTTTGCTGTCCCTCACACCTACCCATTGCTATCCTGAGAAGCGTTTTTCTGACAAACACCTTATTCCTCATCAAATATTAACCTTTCCTCCAGAATTTCAGATTGTACTTTCGAATGTGTGCTTTTGTTTTCTTCTGCCTCGACATGGATAGATCCTGCCTGCCAGTGTGCATGCTCCTGCTGTGACACCACTGTTCCACTCAGATACTACTGTTATGAGCCCATACTTTGCCTCGTCATCCCAGGTTTTAATCCAAGTCTTACTCCCTCCACAAATCTCTCTGGTCTGCACCTTACTCCTGGTGTGCCCACTGCCTTTGTCTTACTCCTGTTCCCTGCTTGTCATCCCGGTTTTTCTCTGCCTCTGTTTCCCTGGGTTTTCTGTGCCTCTGTTCCCCCGGTTTTTCTGTGCCTCTGTTCCCTGCTTGTCATCCCGGTTTTTCTGTGCCTCTGTGTGCGTGGCTCTGTCTGTGTGTGTGTGGCTCTGTCTGTGTGTGCGTGGCTCTCTCTGTGTGTGTGCGTGGCTCTGTCTGTGTGTGTGTGCGTGGCTCTGTCTGTGTGTGTGTGCGTGGCTCTGTCTGTGTGTGTGTGCGTGGCTCTGTCTGTGTGTGTGTGTGCGTGGCTCTGTCTGTGTGTGTGTGCGCGGCTCTGTCTGTGTGTGCGTGGCTCTGTCTGTGTGTGCGTGCGTGGCTCTGTCTGTGTGTGTGTGTGGCTCTGTGTCCGCGAATACTCTCTACTACTATCTAATGCTCACCTATTGCCATTGTAAATGACAATACCATTTATTTATGTTTAAAAAAAAATGAAAAAAAATGTCATGAGCAATGCCAATAGCTCTACCTTTAATAATGCCGAGACCATTGCATTGTAAATGCTTGTTTTTAAATATCCTGTGTTATCCTAATGCCGCCCCCTCAACCCCTTCGATCCGACAGGCCCAGTGTCTCAAGTTCAGAAGGTAACTTCAAGTGAGTAAAATCAAAACCGTACAGTTTGCAGAGGATTGCAGGGAAAAGGCAGATCTCTGGCACCCCATGCCAGGTGAGTCCTGATCTCAGTTAGGCAGTCCACGGGCACACAGAGAGGCCTTCAGTGGGCTCTAGAACTGCTTGTTGTTCTTTAGACCTGGGGTCTGAGCCCTCCCAGGCATTGGCAAAACTCAGCAGAGAGAGTGAAATTATTCTGCTACCAGCACACACCTCTGTGTGCTCAGGTGGGTGTTGTGCACACCCCTGCCTCTGAAAGGTCACAGACAGGATGAAAGGGTGCACAGCCCAAGACCCCCCTTCCTCAGCAGGCTCGCCTGCTCTGTTTTAAAGGGTGTTTGCAGGATGGAAGGAAGCAATGTCCTTTCCTTCAAAGTTACAGAAAGTGAAAAGGACTTGCCTGGTGTTATTTGTTTACCTTTTTTCCTGGCTGTGCTTTTGCAGTCTTAGAGGCCAGGGGTCACAGGAGCAGTACCAGGGGTAGCAAGGAGCAGGATAGGGGTAGCAGCTGCTATCCCTGACGACCTCTAAATGATGTCCATGCTCTCAACCTGAAAGGATTGAGGGCCTTATTTATGAGCCCTTGCGTCACTTTTGCGGCGCCGGTGCGTCACTTTTTGTGACGCACCAGTGGTGTAAAAAATGTGCCTTGTTGCACAATATTTACAAAGTGAGGCAGATCACTTTGTAAACCCCTGCCCCACATTATACCTGCGCCAGGTATAATGTATGCAGGGAGGGGTGGTCCCATGCAAGTAAGCCTCATAGAAGTGAAGCAGTGAAATCTATAAGATTTCACTGCACCACTTCTAGGACGCAAATGCATCAATAAGACTGATGCAGGCACATTTCACATGGGACTTGCCCATGTGTAACGACAGATTGCTGGAGTTGTGTCACTTTTGTGACACACTCCATCAATGTATCATTTTTGCGCCTACAGATACGTCAGAAATACTGACGTATCTAGTCTCTCCTTTACTTTTTTAGGGTGGCCTCCTCGTTGTGTTCTAAGGTAGTTTTCAAGTCTCTGCTGAAGAGGATGCCTAGGTATTTAAGGGGTTTAGTTTGCCAGGCTACGCCGGAGGATCCCAGTACTGCTTTTGTTGTGTGGACATTCATGGGTTTGCACTCGGATTTATCTCTATTTAGTTTGTAGCCTGAGGCGTGGGCGTACTTTTCTATTGTTTCCATTAGTGCAGCTATTGAAGTTGTCGGTTCTTTAGTAGTTATCAGCACATCATCTGCGTACGCCGCTAGCTTCACTGTCTTATCATTGATTCTGACTCCCTTTATTGCTGGATTGTTCCTTATCATTGTCAGCAGTGGTTCCAGCGCTAGCAGGAAGAGAGCTGGAGATAGCGGGCAGCCCTGCCTTGTTCCCCTTCCTAGTGTTAATGTCTCCGATGATCCGCCGTTCACAACGATCTTCGCTGTGGGTCGGTTATATAGAGCCATTACCATATCCTTGTATTTATTGCCTAGGCCAAATTTCTCTAAGCACTTGTCTAAGGTGGGGGAGAATAGAAACCATCAAAATGATGATAACACCAGTAATCAACTACACCCTAAGCATGCTCCCACTAACATCCACAGAGGAATTTCACAAAAAACTTGACAAATTGATAAACAAGTTCCTGTGGAAAGGAAAGAGACCCAGGATCAGCCTATGTAAACTGAGACTGAACAAGTACCTGGGCGGACTAAACATCATGGATTTCAAAACATTCCAAACTGCATGCCTAGCAAAGCAAGGAATCTTCTGGGTCACTAAGACACAAGAATACGAGCCAGTATGGCTAGAGCTAGAAAGGGAAATCCTAGAAGGGATGAACCCTATAGCCATGCTCACGGCGAACAGACACCCTGCAGGGAGCAACCCCATCATAGAACACACCAAACAAGAACTACTGAGAGTAGACAGGCAGATGGGACAGAGCAGCAAAGGCACCAAGTGAGAATCAATTTGGTTCAACACAAGGGTACGATATAGAGGTAGAACGCTGAGCGAATCGCTCTGGAGCAAGAAAGGAATTACTCACCCCGCACAACTGGAAAAGAACGCAACTCCACTTACATTCCTTACCCTCAAACAAACACACGACATCCCAGACATAGAACTGTACAGGTTTCTCAAAATCAAAGCAGCCATAACGAAAGCAAACCTAGCACATGCAACACCCACCATCATACAATACATGAGCAACCTCAATAGGGTTGGTCACCAGACAGCGCACTTATACAGGCTGCTCCGCCCTAAAACGTCTAACCTAAACACCAAGGCAATGGGATTCTGGGAAACACTGTGCAACAGACGACTCAGTGAGGGCGAAAAGAAGACATTGTGGGGGTCAGCCACGAAAAACAAGATAATGCCGCAGCTAGCACAGACCAAATTCTGGCTCCTGCACAGAGCATTTTGGACCCCAGCCAGACTAGCAGAAATGGGCATTAGGGAGGATGACACATGTTGGAACTGCCATAAAACAAAAGGAGACCTACAACACCTCATCTTCGACTGCCCCAAAATTAAGACTTTCTGGAAAAGAGTAAGGGACTTTATAAGTACAGTGGTAGGCAAGGACATACAGCCAGGGCTTATCGGAGTCGTAACAGCCTTCATGGCACAGATATACACAGCAGGGAAGATAGAGACCTAGTAGACCTCCTACTCACAGCTGCAGTTAAAACCATTCTAGCAAATTGGAAGAACACAGCCAAAGCCACATTCAGGAGCTGGATTAACTGGGTCAGCTTCCTTAGAGGAGCCGATAACATCACAGCAAAGCTTTCACCAAGCCACACAGCTAAGATGGAGATGTGGGCAGCATTAGACAGACACTTAGATTCACATAAACCCCCATAGGCACGCAACCACAACAAGAAGAACATGAAACAAGTTGGGCTAAAGGGGGTCAACCAGATGCCCCCCCCACCTCCTCTTTTTCTTTTCGCTCTCTTTCTTACCTGTCTCTTTGCCTCCTTACTACAAGGAGGAGCACAAACGTAATTCTCAACAAAGCCTCTCTAAAGTAAGCCGAATGTAACCACGAAGGCACCAATCACAACGTCAGTACCCTTGCAATACTTTATTTTTGTACTGTATAAAAAAATTTCTTAATCAAATCTTTAAAATAATAAGAAATACTGACGTATCTGTAACTCCTTGCGACATGATGGGTCATACCGTAAAAATGACGCATCCAGCATATCGCAAAGAGAGCGCAATGAAAAGCGATGCATCGCTGTTTTCTCTCAGCGATGCATCACTTTTCATTAATGAGGCCCTGGGTTTGCAAACTCCAGACCTGAAAAATCCAGGCTCGGAGACACTTGGCCTGTCCCGCCGCTCCCACCTGCCCCCCCTCTGAGACTTTCTGCCTTCTCGGCGCTAGAGAAAAATATCAGTGCTTTTCCTCAAGAATTGGGTGAAACTGCCAAGAAAATGAGTTGGTATTAATGGATCAGAGGAGAACTTCCCCATTCTGGGAAAATCCTTGTAATCTTCAGAATATGGTGTGGGCATGCCAGCTGGAATCATAGATTCCGGCACCTTGATAGTACTGCACCAAATTCTGTAATACTTGTAATGAAGGCCTCACAGTGCTTAATTTGAGCCGGTGTTTTCCAGTGCTCAGCACGGGCACGTAACTGTCAACACCGGGGCTTGTGACAGTCTGTCACAAGGTGGCGCTGTCTGCCTAACTTAGAAATGACCACAGCAACAGTTAATTATTAATTCAATATACATTAAAAATACCTATTACCTGCCGCCCAAGCCATGCTTGTAGCTTTGGGGCCTGGAATAGGCTGAATTGCCACACTTGTAGGAGTGTGATGGTCAGTAGCTGTGATGGTACTGGCCTTGGCAGCGCTGGGATGTGCAGTGTGTGGTGCCAGCTGCAGTAGCCTCCTGACGACACCTGTGGCACTTTTGTTTTTACAAATTAAGCAGTGACTGGCCTCAGTGTTATAATTGTCCATTTTAATAGCACTAATGTTACATGCCACAGAAGGATGAATGTCTAAATCAGCCCAGCAGTGATTCAAGCCTCTGACCTGCAGGGTACAGAACGGTTTCTCTAGCATGAAGCTGCCCTCAAGCTACTTACAGAACACACCATGGCATCATACACCCCCAGCTCTGCCACCGGGCACACAAGGCTGCTGATGTGAGCAGAGCTGGGAGCCAGCCCCGACTTTGTGCTGCCCTCCGCCTCCTCTGTACCCACAGACCCATGTCTGAGAACACTTTCTCCTCCTACTATCTGTAGGCAATTAGCTAACAGGAGCTTGGTAAATATTTCATAATTTACTGCAGCTGGCCTGAATTTTTCATGATTTTAAACGTGCTCATAAATGTTTGACGAAGATGGTATCTCTCCTTGTAGTTGGATTGGAAATGTCTGGCGGTGACTGTGCCACCAAGGGCATTTGATGCAAGTGAAGGCTTCCCTGTGAGGTGACAAAAAAAGGAAAACCTTGACACAATCAATATGTCTGGTGTTGCTAAATTCCAGCCAGGATTTAAAAAAATATATATTTTGTTAAGCATAAGCCACAAAATAAAAAGACAAAGAAGATGAAAAATACTGCCACCAAACCGTTACACCCATATGCTTGCAATAAAAACTTAAATAAAGAATGAATACTTGCATATATTCTTAATAGAACAATATAGGTGCTTCCTAGCAGGTGGTGTACTAAGAACAGATATAGACACCCTCTTTAATTTTAATGCACATCAGAGGAAGATATGACTCTTGTTGGAACAAAGAAAAGATATTGCATCCTTAAGAAATGGTTTGAACATGTAGGGAAGATTGAAAAAAAAACGCATGAACAATAGAAAAAAGGATTGGCACAGTAAAACATTGGCTCACCTTGTTTAGCAGCGAAGTGCACTTAAGCAGATGTGCAAATGACAGCAGGCAAAATGCCATCCATAACATTGCAAGATTGCTAATGGCTGAAGTGGGCTCACCCACAGTCCCATGGTGCATGCTGGGGTGTGCGGAATAAACAAGTGATTGACACTTGAACAGACCAGTGGATTACCAGGGCTGACCTAAAGCCTGTGTGGTTTTTTAGGGCTCGCCTGCTGATGCGCTTCAGCGCATAGCTGGCGAAGCTCTATAGGGGCTTATCCAGTGTTTATCCACTGGCGATTCCACTGGCGATTCCTTCAAGTGCATGTGCTTTTTAGGTCATTGCGCTTGCGCAAGCCCTAAAAAGCGCGTGCACAATGCCACCAGCCGCCTGCCTGCCTGCCTCGCATTACCACATCAAAGGCAGCCCTCCGAGCGCATTTCTCACCCCCTAATTATTCACGGCCGGCCGGCAGGCACATCAAAGGCTGCTGCTGCCGTGACTCGCATTTCTCCTCCCTCCTCCCCTATCACTGCCCAGGCCGGCCGTACTTTCTCTTTACAAGGGCGCCCATTCCTGAATCACTTGAAATCTCTCCACATTATTTGCATTTTGTTAATTAAAAAAATTAACTTCAACACAGCGTTGCACATTTTTCTCGACTTCGGAAGGATGAGTCCCAATCTCATTTGTACAAAGTGTTGTAATGGGATTATTGGAGAGTTAGAGAAACGTGCTCACAAGTTACATTTTTATGCAAATCATCTGAGTAAATAAACAATAGCATGGTGCCGTTTGCGTCCTTGACTTGATCTGGTTTTTATTTTTATTTTGCTATTATTCTCACAAAGGCTAAGAAGGTCTGCCTACTTTAGTATTAAGTGCTATACGTCGCATAAGCAACAGCTAACCATTCACTCACCCACGCAACGCCACTCACCCATGCAACGCCACTCACCCACGCAACGCCACTCACCCACGCAACGCCACTCACCCACGCAACGCCACTCACCCACGCAACACCACTCACACACGCAACGCCACTCACACACGCAACGCCACTCACACACGCAACGCCACTCACACACGCAACGCCACACACGCAACGCCACACACACACGCAACGCCACACACACATGCAACGCCACACACACATGCAACGCCACTCACACATGCAACGCCACTCACACATGCAACGCCACTCACACATGCAACGCCACTCAACCACGCAACGCCACTCACACATGCAACGCCACTCAACCACGCAACGCCACTCACCCACGCAACGCCACTCAGCCACGCAACGCCACTCAGCCACACAACGCCACTCAGCCACGCAACGCCACTCACACACGCAACGCCACTCACACACGCAACGCCACTCACACACGCAACGCCACTCACACACGCAACGCCACACACACACGCAACGCCACACACACACGCAACGCCACACACACACGCAACGCCACACACACATGCAACGCCACTCACACATGCAACGCCACTCACACATGCAACGCCACTCACACATGCAACGCCACTCACACATGCAACGCCACTCACACATGCAACGCCACTCACACACGCAACGCCACTCAACCACGCAACGCCACTCACCCACGCAACGCCACTCACCCACGCAACGCCACTCACCCACGCAACGCCACTCACCCACGCAACGCCACTCACCCACGCAACGCCACTCACCCACGCAACGCCACTCACCCACGCAACGCCACTCACCCACGCAACGCCACACACACACGCAACGCCACACACACACGCAACGCCACACACACACGCAACGCCACACACACATGCAACGCCACTCACACATGCAACGCCACTCACACATGCAACGCCACTCACACACGCAACGCCACTCACACACGCAACGCCACTCACACACGCAACGCCACTCACACACGCAACGCCACTCACCCACGCAACGCCACTCACCCACGCAACGCCACTCACCCACGCAACGCCACTCACCCACGCAACGCCACTCACCCACGCAACGCCACTCACCCACGCAACGCCACACACACACGCAACGCCACACACACACGCAACGCCACACACACACGCAACGCCACACACACACGCAACGCCACACACACACGCAACGCCACACACACACGCAACGCCACTCACCCACGCAACGCCACTCACCCACGCAACGCCACTCACCCACGCAACGCCACTCACCCACGCAACGCCACTCACCCACGCAACGCCACTCACCCACGCAACGCCGCTCAGCCACGCAACGCCGCTCAGCCACGCAACGCCGCTCAGCCACGCAACGCCGCTCATCCACGCAACGCCGCTCACCCACGCAACGCCGCTCACCCACGCAACGCCGCTCACCCACGCAACGCCACTCACCCACGCAACGCCACTCACCCACGCAACGCCACTCATCCACGCAACGCCACTCATCCACGCAACGCCACTCATCTATATGCAAAACGAAAAATGTCAAACTCTTCTATTGCGAGACCTATTGCATTTTCAATGCTTGTTTCTTTACCAGTTTGTATTTTTATTTATACTTTTTGTAATACACGAGGCTATGAAGACAGCGAATGCTGTCTAGTCTAGGCCACACCTAAATTTGATATTTGATATTTGATATTTATTGATTTGTATAGCGCTGAATCACCCATGAGGGTATCTCGGCGCTGGGGACGGAGGAACATCAGAACAGGAGGGAAGAAATTTAGAAGAGGTGGGTTTTTAACATCTTTGTAAATTGAATCAGATTGTGTCCTGAGCGTAACTGAGGAGGCAGGCTATTCCAGAATCGGGGGGGGGGGGGGTGGGAAGATAAGAAAATGCCTTGCCACCACTGCAAGCCTTTTTGATTCTGGAAATGGTGAGCAAATGTTCGGTGCTAGACCTGAGAGTTTGTGACGGGATATAGGAGGAGAGCTTGTTGGTGAGAAACATGGGGCCCTTACCATTACCTAACAAGCATTTACAATGCAATGGTTTCGCCTTTGGAAAAGTTAGAGCTATTGGCATTGTAAATGACAAAATTTGTATTTATGTGTTGGTTTTGAAAACAGATAAATAAATGGCATTGTCATTTACATTGCCATTAGCTTAATCTCTAGCACCCGCTTTGCTTGCGCGCACTCTCTCCACTCTGCACTCTCTCCACTCTGCACTCTCTCCACTCTGCACTCTCTCCACTCTGCACTCTCTCCACTCTGCACTCTCTCCACTCTGCACTCTCTCCACTCTGCACACTCTCCACTCTCTCCACTCTGCACTCTCTCCACTCTGCACTCTCTCCACTCTGCACTCTCTCCACTCTGCACTCTCTCCACTCTGCACTCTCTCCACTCTGCACTCTCTCCACTCTCTCCACTCTCTCCACAATGCACTCTCTCCACTCTGCACACTCTGCACTCTCTCCACTCTGCACTCTCTCCACTCTGCACATTGAGTTACCGTAGTGTTACGCTCATCTCAGGTTTGATTCAGATGCATGCTGCCATCAAGTCAAAGTAAAAAATGACGAGCAACAACTTTCCAACAAAAACCTAAACTGTTCAGAATACGAAAACCTAAATATGCTAGATTAGAACCTTGTCTACTAAATGCGCCGCAAAGTACGCTTTGCCGTACACAAATATTGAAAGTGGAACAACTAAATACAAGAGGGGCGTTCACCTGGTACCTCTTGAAATCACTGCAGGTCTTACAATACAAAGGCTCACTTTACATCGCAACCTTGAATGAATAGCGCTCTTGCATGTATTTGTTTGACAGCCGGTTTAGTTAAACTACTTTTTGTAGTGCACTGGACGTCAAAAATGACATGTAGCCAGTAAGTGTGCTCTGTGAAATAGTTTGGATGCATATGACGGATGGGAAGAAAGCAACTAAACAGCGAGTACTGTACGTGGTGATGAAACCGGGCAATGGTTGGGAGGATCAAATAGCGGTAACATATGTAGCCTGGGGGCTGGAGGGTCAGTTCTTTTAGTGTCGCCCGTACGAGCGGCACTGGGAGAACGTCCGCTCAAACCTCACTGACCGCGCAGTCTGCTGCCATTAAGTTGCCACACGCGGGTGAGTATTGCTGTACCCTCCGTAGCAATCCCCCCGACATTACTGAGTCTGAAAAAACAATTGGATGTTGTTTGCACCAAAGAAAGCCCGTAGTTCCAACCACCCACTACCGACTAACCAAGATCGGGAACCCTGTCCGAACTTCCTCGGGTGACTCCAGTAAAGCTGCTGGTGACCCATCTTGTTCTTTCACAGATCGCGAAAAGGAAGAGGCGGAGTCAAGCGTCACATTATCAACCCCTTTGCGTCAGTCCCATTGGACAGCGCGAGTAGTAACTTCCTGTAGTTTCAAACAACATTCCATTCAATGTATTAGGCTGAGTTTTGAGCACAGATCTTAACCTCAAAAATGCGTGTCAGCTTTCCTTTCATTTTTGCAAATAACCGCCATATTATGATGTTGATCGACGTTAAATTACTTTAAATATAACACAAAATAGACACTCTCGCTTCAAAATCCACTGATATGTACAAACCGCGTTCATTTAGTCTTTGGTATGTAACCGTTGCTTGTGCCAAAAAACACATTAAGAACAGATTGGTCGCTGTATGACAAGCTACACTCTTCCTTGGTCTCTGTTGTACCGAACCTTACAGACTCAGCTTCCTCCGGAAATGCCGCCCCGCGCTGCACGCGGGGACTGGAGAGCGACCTTCCGATTGGCTCGCCTCTTTCTTGAGTGTTGTGGAGTTGAGTGAACGGCGGTATTAGGATGATAGTGCCGCTGTTTGTCTGGAGGCATCATGAAGCCGCAGTGTGAGGTGGAGGTCGTTAACCGTATGCTGCCCACCTTCGGTATGAGGAACCGAGGCAAAGGGACCCGTGCCGTGCTGTCCATCGGCAGACAGCATCTCCAGAGCACGTCCGGGGGCAGGAGTGCTGCTGTCTACTTGATGATCTGCATACTTAAAAATAAGCACCTACGAGGACACAGGGGGCGGGAGAGGACACGGACGGCGGGAGGGGGGCGGGAGAGGACACGGACGACGGGAGGGGGGCGGGAGAGGACACGGACGGCGGGAGGGGGGCGGGAGAGGACGCGGGAGGGGGGCGGGAGAGGACACGGACAGCGGGAGGGGTGCGGGAGAGGACACGGACGGCGGGAAAGGGGAGGGAACGGGAAAAAACGTAACTCCGCCCTGGGAAAAAATCTCGGGAACGCCCCCGAATCTGGTCCGGCCTTGACGGACAGATCCGGCACCCAATGGCTAGCCTCCATTTCTGGAGCTAGCCAATGAGAGCCGGGGGACGTTCCTGAAGTGCTTATTGTCAACATAGGATTTCACCTGCGCTGAAAAGCTGCGCAGAGCGCAGCCTTCGGCAGGCGAAACCCAAATATGAGTTTATTACCAAAACACAAAAAGTATAAACGAGTCAGGTGCCCCTGGAATACTTGATATCTCTCTCATCTTACACCCCACCAACCCTTCAACAATTTTTTTAATTTTAGGCATTTGAGAAGAGTGCTTCACAGAAGACATATGTACAGCAGGAAAATACACTGCAGGAAGAGGTGTGGCGCAGCGGGCAGGGCAGCTGACTTCAGAGCCCAGTGTTCATGGATCGATACCCGGCTCCGGGGGCAGCTCAGCTCAGCACCATGTGACTCTGGGCAATAGCTCACTTTCCAACAGGGCCCCCAGCGCCTTGAGGACCCGTAAGGGTGCGTAGTTCGCGCTTTACAAATATGGATTTACATTTTAATACGGGGGCATGGCCAAGACGACGTCGAGAAACGCCGTGCCGTGCTGTTCAATTTATTTAAATATCTCCAGGGACGCTGACCCATTAAATAAATATTGGGCTTGCATAGTCCTATTCGAAGCTGGCGTTTTTGCCCCCCAGGAAGCTCTTTAGTCATTGTAAATTTGTCACTTATGTTTATATTTTTGCTTATACATCCTGTGCTTGCTGTGTTTGAAATTGTGTTCCTTTTGCCTGCGTTGTTTTGATTCTATGGCCTGCTATTGTTCGCCAGGAAGTTCTTTAGTCATTGTAAAATTTGTCATATTTATTCTTAGTTTTGCTTATACAGTCTGTTCTTGCTATTTTTGTTTGTTCTATTCCTGCAACAGTTCTCTCATATAACGTAATTTGTTCCAATTTACAGCGCTCTGACACCTTCGGGTAAAGTTCGCGCTTTATAAAAATGCATTAAATAAATAAATAAAAAGTCACTGCTTGAAAGTGGTCTGTTGCTAGGACCAAGGACGCTGGCCAGCACCCACAATGGCTGTGGGCTGCAGTAATGGTGGAACTGGGAGTAATGGTGGAACTGGGTGGCCTCGGCCGTGGAAGGGGCGGCGCCCTCCTGGGAAAGATTTTAGGCCCTTGTATTTATTTTTTACACATTGAACACTTCCCTAGCTAATGAATGCCTCAGTCCATCCTGCAGCACAGATACTGGCTACATTATTTCTGATAAGGCGCTCGTGGTACTGCAGCTGAGCGCTTTATTTTGGAAAGTCGGTTCAATGGACTGAAAAATGGGCACTTTCTCTCGAGGTTGAACATGAGTTCTGTCCTGCAGTCCTCGAGACTTCATTTTACTTGCAGAGAAGACTGGGCCTTTGAACTTTGAAGCTTGCATATTTATTGAATCATGGTAATATATGGAAATTATATCAAAGTCAATTGTGAATTTTCTGACTTTGAAATTTCAACAGAGAAATGCTCTCAAATGTAAAATTCCTTCTTGGGCTGAGGTTACACCACTATGCACGATCTGGGGTCCTATTAAGTGCGGCAACTCAGTGGATTTACAGACCGGTTGTCGAGATGTGTGGGAGTTTGCCCTCACACCCTGAAGGCTTATGGGGCCTCATTTATGAGGCTGTGCGTCACTTTTACGCCGCCGGTGCGTCACTTTTTGTGACGCACCAGTGGTGTAAAAAATGTGCCCTGTTGCGCCATATTTACAAAGTGACGCATCTAGGTAGATGCGTCACTGTGTAAACCCCTGCGCCACATTATACCTGCGCCAGGTATAATGTATGCAAGGGGGGCGTATTGACGCAAGTAAGGGTCGCAGAAGTGACGCAGTGAAATGTATGAGATTTCATTGCGTCACTTCTAGGACGCAAATCAATATATTACGCCTGCCTCACAGCAGGCGTAAGACTGACGCAGGCCCTTTCACATGGGGCTTGCCCCATGTGAAAGGACACATTGCTGGAGTTACGTCACTTTTGTGATACACTCCAGCAATGCGTCACTTTTGCGCCTACAGATACGTCAGAAATACTGACGTATCTGTAACTCTTTGCGACATGATGCATCATTTGGTAAATATGACGCATCAATCATGTCGCTAGGAGGGCGCAGTGAAAAGTGACGCATCGTGTTTTCACGCAGCGATGCGTCACTTCTCATAAATGAGAACCTTGGTCCGTTCCCCAAGTTCTATTTTTTCCTTCATTCTCTTGGGGCTTATTTATAGGATTTTGGCGTAGGGCAGCGCAGCATTGCACCTTGCTTAAGCCAAAGTGAAAGGGCAGGAATGCACCATATTTAAGTAATATAGTGCATTTCCGTCCTTTCTTCCTGCGCCGACACCTTTTTCAACACCCTAGAGCCAATGTAGGCACCCGTGCACCATGGTGCAAGGCTGTCACCATTGCATGAACATTATAGGTGGTGAGATGCACACCATTGTACTCCTTGTTTCTTTTGCTTGTCTGCTTCAGACATATACAGGCGTGCAAGCTAGATTCGCACTCCGCCCAATTGCGCTAGCAATACAAACCATCTAATAAATCAAATTTCTGTATAAATAATCTTTAGTTTATCCACTTCGTTTACTCCATTGCGTCTTATACTTTTTACCACTTTGCATCGATTTTTTCTACTCATTCCCACACGCTTCAAAAATATTCATGAAAACACAGGAAGAAGAGATGTTTCCACATGTCACAACTTTATTTAAAATTCACCCAATGCATTTCGGGATATTCCCTTCGACAGGGCTATCTATAAAAAATCCATAAACACGACCATCAGCATGATTATTACGTCCCTGATTAAAATAAACAAACTTAGTGCCTCTATTTTACTTTAAAATAATTATTCTTTCTGAAACGGTGCTTGTTCAACAACATAATTCTTGTCTCAACTACAATTATATTCCACCAGTTGTTTGTTGATTCATGCACTGAATCCTGTCGAACACCCCAATTGTTTAGAATTCATCACATATCTTTAAATAAGGCACTAAGGGCCCGATGTAGGACACCAAATACCGGTCGGTAACGGCCGATTTCGTCCGTTACCGACCGGTATTTTGTTTTTGACATGTAGGGGGCCTAAAATGTACCGATTCGGTAAATTTACTGATTCTGTAAAATACCGAATCGGTAAATTTACCGAATCGGTAAATCTAGATGTAGGTGGCACTGAAAACAGTGCCGCAGGCCCTTAAGAATTCGTTATTTACTATGAAATACTATTTCATGGTAAATAACGAATTCCTATATACATGCACATCTATGCATGTACACCTGTGCCATGTGGCACACATACATGCCCTAAGGGCATGTATGTGTGTCACATGGCACACAAGCCAGAATCAGGGGTGCAACAGGGTGTCAAAGTGACACCCTGTCCCCCTTGACAATTCGGTAATTTTACCGAATCGGTATTTACCGATTCGGTAATTGACATTGATTCCTATGGGCCTCAAGGCCTCAAGGCCCATAGGAATCAATGGCAATTACCGAATGGGTAAATACCAATTCGGTAATTACCGAATCATGCAGATTCGGTAATAATTACCGAATTTTTTCCTACATCTCATTTACCGAATCTAGAATACCGAGTCGGTAAAATTCGGTATTCTAGAGTCGGTAAATGAGATTTACCTACATCGGGCCCTACATCTATTTATTTTAATCAGGGACGTAATTATCACGCTGATGGTCGTGTTTATGGATTTTTTATAGATCATGCATGTACCACTTTACATGGTACAAAAGTGATGCAGGGCTCTCATAAATAAACCCAGCAGTTTTAATCCTATGACTAGTTGTGCCAGATACCAAGACTGGTAGCCTTAAACACACCTCATTAACCCACTACAGGCACTCCTCGTCCCTTTAGCACATTCATGCAGGTTCCTGTCTTCTCAGTTTGTGATGGTTTTGCGTTTATCTCTTCTTTCTTCTTTCTTATCCTGCTGCACCTCAAAAATAAGTGCTGGAGGCCTCAACCGCCAGCCACCGGCTCAAATTAAGCTCTGCAGATCCCACGCATGGAGGGTGGTGAGAGTGGCATATGTGCAGGCGCGTAGCTAGAGCTTATGGCGCCCGGGGCTACCCCTCAGATTGCCAACCCTTGGGGGGGGGGGTGTTGGGGAAAAAGGACGGTGAGCACTTGAAAGATGTCCGAGTCTCCGAGGAGCGACACATAGTATTGCTGCTAACAGTTACCTCGATCATGAAAGTTACATTTATTTATTTATAAAGTTTTATATAGCGCGAACTTGATACCGAAGGATATCAGTGCGCTTTACAATTGGAGGCAAAGATAACAAATCAGAACATTAGTCGAACATGGGGAATCTAATGGGCATTGAGATGTTTACTCCTCTCAAAATCGGAATGGTTGTTTGTTAGAAATGGGGGTCTCTAGTTCGCAATGGCTGTCCACTGTCCAAGTGGGGACCCTTCTTCCTAAGTCAGAGTAAGGGGGCTACACCCTTTGATAACCCCTGCTCAACCCTGTGGTAACGTAGCATGATCAGCTAGGCTTATCTCAGAGGCAGTGTGTAAAGCATTTATGATCATACACAGTAACACAGTGAAGAACACTACAAAGGGACAAGTTGACATGTTACTGCTGAATTCCCAATTTCCCCTTGGACAACCTGCAACTGCCAAAAACAGTCCACGCCTAATTATATCATCCCCTGCATAACATGCCAGCTCAGTCGAGGAATAACTCTGTCTTAGCCCACCCACCCAGAATAGTACTTGCTCCTGACAATGCTAATTTTACCTCTCACATAAAATAGCTGAGGGCATCCTCTTCCACGCAGGAGTACCACACGGAATTTGTACAGTGTTTTTGTTTTTAGGTTTCTATTTAATTTCCACCACTACACAAAAGACTGCACCCTTGGCATTTACACATCACAGGTAACCTCTCAACTTTGATACATCTCAACATCGTTTTGTAATTGTTTTGATCCAACAACAAGATTGATGCCCAACAAGACTGATGCTGCCCTTGAAATTACCAGGAGCCACCAACCAACCCTTACTACTCAAATGTAGATTAATGTTTGGTTGCCCACTGCCCACTGCCTTATCACGACACCACACTAGATTCGGCCCTACTCACAGCCATGCGCTGTTCCCAGTACTCACCGCCATGCCCTCTTCCCAGTACTCACAGCCATGCCCAGTGCTCCTTCAATAGATTCACAGATTAAACTGAGCAAACAAAAGGGCAGTGGTTGTGTCTTATTGTTGCTGGGCACATCCACTGCGGTTATTTATTCCTCGTGACTGCAGAACCCGCAGGACTTGCCCTCCAGCCATTCTCTGCGCGTGCAGAAGAGAGACTGCGCCTTTCACCGTACCCTACAGCCAGTACAATTGCCTCCTGTGCAATCGGATTACAGTGCTATAAACTCTCTTTAGTAATGTTGTTTCACTTATTTTCTTAAATTGTTTAATTGTGTCCTGCAGGCAAGTCCGCAGGGTGCATGTTACATCTGAGAGCAGCTCAATGGTCATTAGGAGCAGTGTTTAATTACACATTAAAGGCCACGAACCTATAAAAATGTGTACGAGACGACGGCTATGTCCTATGCTACGTACCTATAAGTCGTGGCTTGAGCAAGTCTATAATAAGGAAATGAAGTAGTCATACTTTTTTTTATATAGCGCGAACTCGACCCGAGAACCAGTTACATTTCACATTCATTTTTAGGCAAGGGTTGATTAAGTGATTTGTCCAGAATCGCAAGAGACTGTGCTGACTCAGAGACTCGAACCGGGTACTCCTTAGTTTCACAGGGTGAAGCTTTGGCAGTTATACTACATCATCTACCGAGGTAGAGCACTCTGATTGAATCTTATACTAACTTATATTTTAAAATGCGCAAAAATTCCCTCGAAAGTACAATTTGGAAGAACAATATGTTTGCAATGCAAAAGCTAAAAATTCACGGAAATCCAACATTCATTGGTAGGTTGGCAGACACAGTGCTCACGCATAAAGATGGAGTGCTCGCTCTTAACTCACATCTCTTATCTCTAATTGAGCAAACTTTTACTCATGCAGAATGGGTTTTAGAATTCAATGAAGTGGGGGCGTGGCTTAGGTGCCGCGCAAGATGGACGGCTAGGCGCCGAGCTCCTCCGTACCGCAGCACCTCCCTGTCATTTTCCGATGGTGAGAACGACCGTCTTTGATGACAATCAGCGGATTCTGGATGTATGACGTTATAACGCATACTTTTACTCCGCAGACCATTACAACGCGACTTTTACTCCGCATACCGTTACAACGCATAGCGCCTTGGGGCGCTGGATAGTGGTAAGTATAATTTACTATTCTAACTCCAGTCCCCGTGGACCCTAGGGAAGGTGTTGGATAGTAAATTATACTTATTCCCTATCCTAGAGCGCCCCCCAGCGCAATGCGTTGTAATGGTATGCGGAGTAATGGTCGCGTTGTAATGGTAGTGCGGAGTAAAAGATCCGTTGTAACGGGTGTATACCGCGGATTCTAGTACCGGAGCATGCCGTGAACAGCCGGAGCCCTCCTGCAGCCTTTCCCGACATGTTCTGACGCTTCTTCGTCGGATTGAAGTTCTGAGGCGCACGGACCCGCCATTTTGTGTGCTGCCTCGGTTCTGGCGGCTCCTCTGACGAACTTTGCCTCTCTCCATTCCTGTCACAGCGCTCCCAGCGCCGACGATATCTTCTGTCACTACATCATGCAGGTGAGCCTTTGAGGCCGTTTTTGAAGATTATTGGTGCCTCGCAGCCTCTTGTTGAAGCGCTCACGCGTTGTCTATTTGGAAGTATGCAGCCGCCATTTTAGACTTCAAAAGCCTGCTATAGAGATCACGACTTTTTGCTTTTCGCAATTTACAAGTCTCCCCTGCTTTCTTTGAGACTTTCAATGCCTTCTGCCTCAATGTTTTTCGGAGCGGGGTTGTTGCAACGTGCTGTATTATCCCTGGCTTCATACTACGGTGTATACCCCTGAGGCGTTTATGCTGGCAGAATTAAGTTGTGGTATCCATTTGCCAGAATTGCATAATCGTCTGGCTGGTCTAATCCAATATACGCAGATGATGTTTATTTCTTCTCCTCTCTCCTCCAAACTGAATGCAGTCCAATGCTGGTCATGAAGCCTTCCAGGACAACTCGTCAGTGCACCATTTTATAGCTTCTACCGGCTAAATGACTTATTAGCAGGAGCTACAGTTCCTTTCAAAATACCCCTGGGTGATTTTCTTCTTTGACGTTACTTACAGTCATTCCCATGCCTCCTTCACCGCAGGAGTTTCTTCTATAACACACTGTTGAATGGCCGGTGTTTGTTGTGGCGAAGCTGGTATCAATCGTCCCGCATTTCGAACTTTTCTTGTCTGGTAGTGTTTCCCTACCGGTCTTGTGCAGAATATTCTAGAGGGAGTGTTTCAACGTACTACAGGTGGCCTGTTGCTCTTTTGCCTTCGGTGGACTATATCTTTTACATTTACACTCTGGTCATTTATATCTCTCTGACCTGGTCTCTTTTATGGTGAACCTACGCAAACCCAAGTTTGTGTTTCGTCCTTCTGCATCTTCTTCTGTGAACTCTTCTCACTTGGGTTCCCCACCACAATCCTCCAAGATGGCGACCTCCTCCTCTCAACGCTCTTCGTCGAGCCACTTGCCATTACATAAATCTCCACCATCAACTAAATCATCTCCTGCTGCAGCGTTAACTAACAAGAGGCCAAAGCACGATCTTCTTTCATCGGACTCACCTCCTCCATCGCCTTCTATGGACTTAATTTTAGAGGAAATCCGCGCTTTGCGCCCGTTCATTGAGGAAACAAGTAGGGATATGCAACTTTTGAAAGACAAGTGGGAGATCATGGACACTCGTATTTCTTCTATAGAGCAGCAGATTCCGGAGGTCCATTCCAACGCAAAACGCATTGAAGCTTTAGAAGCGTCTGTCCTATCTTTACAACGTCACACGGAGGATTTGGAAAATCGAAACAGAAGAAACAACCTTCGTATTTATGGTTTGGCCGAAACCATTGAGGGTGATGACCCAGTTACCTTCTTCACCTCCTTCTTGCCGAACTCTTGGATATGCCATCATCTACATCTATCAGCATTCAGAGAGCACATAGACTGGGGTCACGTTCAACCACCTCTACGAAACCTAGAGGTGTCATCATCCTTTTCTTGAAATTTACTGACTTACTATCCATTCTATCTGCAGCTAGATCCAAGCGACAACTGTCTTGGCAAGGCCAACGGATTTATTTATCTCAAGATGTTTCCAATGCCACAGCTTCAAGACGTAAAGAATTTCTAGCTCTTCGACCATCTCTCCGTTCGCTGGGAGCTCGCTATGGTCTATTCCACCCCTGCACCTTCAGAGTTACGTACCAAAACAAATCCTGGTCCTTTCAAGATCCTAGCGAACTTCGTAATTTCCTTCTTCTGCACAACAACGATGGAATGGAATCCTCCCCTTCTAACAGTGGCTAACCAATGTTGCGTTATTCATGCATATGTTCTCTAGATGTCTCTTTCTTGTTTGGTTGTACTGATGTTCTTGTGCCTTTTATTGTTTTGTACTGTTTTTCTCCATTTCTCTCCTTTATCTTCTTTCCCTTTCATGTTTCTTCTCTTACTTCAGGCTCCCCGTTGCAATCTTTTCTCCTCTTCCTTTATTCTTCTCTCGAAACATGCTCTCCTTGGCTTTTTAACTTCTCCCTCCCTCTGCTTTAATTGTTTACTATTGTTATGATTCTTATTTGAAGTGTTGACATGTACATTATCGTATCTTTAATCGCAATGTCTTAATTGTCATTTTTCTCCCTTATGCAGCTTTATTTTTCATCGTCTCCCTCATCATCCTGTTTCACCCTCTATACCTTTGTGAGGTCTCGGTACGGTTGTTCCTCTGGTCCTGGTCTACCCGTCTTGTTGCGCATCACCACCTCCCCACCTCCCTTTGTGTATCCCCCTTCCAGGTATGTTTTTTACAGTCATCCTTCTGGATTTGTACTGTCTTCTGTACTTTCTTACTTTTCTTTCATTTCATCCCTTTGCTATACTTCTTCTCTCTACCTTCTTCTATCCCCCTCCCTTCTTCCTTTCTCTCATGCTCCCACCTATTTTTCATTCTACTCCTCTAATGGTTGTGATGGTTCTCACATTCTCTAATTTACCTTATTACATGTACAGTATATTTTTGCATCTGTTGTTTTTGAACAGTTTTATGCGTTTTCATCTTTAAAGTTATTTCATGGAATGTGAAAGGATTTAATCATCCTATTAAGCGGCAGAGAGTACTTTCCCACCTCTCCTCTTACAATCCTGATATTGTCCTCATTCAAGTAACCCATCGTTCTGATGCTGAATCTTTGAAACTAAAAAGACTTTGGGTGGGCAATGTTTTCTTTTCACCTGCCTCTCATAAAAAGAATGGTGTTGCTATCCTAGTTCACAAATGTCTCAAATGTCAAGTACTCCTTGAGGAGCGTGATGAAGAGGGTCGTTGGATTTTGGTTAAATTACTTATCAATGCTATTCCGATTACTTTATTGAATGTTTATGGCCCTACATGCTTTGACCCCTCCTTTTGGCCCTCGATCACAGCTAAATGTATCCAATACAAAGATGATTCCTTTTTACTAGGCGGAGACTGTAACCAGATTGTTGACCCCTTTTTAGACCGTAAATCTTCTGTTCGTTTCACCCCTCACAAGCCCCACAAGCAGTTCCTTGATACTATCTCTCAAGTCCATCTTGTTGATTCATGGAGGATCACACACCCAGAAACCTTAGATTTCTCTTTTTTCTCTCCCCCACACGCTTCCTTTTCTCGCTTGGATTACATCTTCCTCTCTTCCTCCTTATCTCAAAACCTTCTCTCCTCTTCCATTAAACCTATTGTCATTTCTGATCATGCTCCTATTATCACTATCTTTGATCTTCTTCCTCCTGCTCCTAAATCCTCTCGTTGGCGTTTTAACTCCTATCTTCTTACTGATCCTCTTTTCTCTTCCTCCTTTCGCTCTTTCACTTCAGAATTTTTCCAAATCAACTCTACCCCTGACACCCCTCTGCATATCCTTTGGGATTCTTTTAAAGCCACGGCCCGCGGCTTCATTATAGACTTTGTTTCCAAAAAAAAGAAAGCGTTCCTTCAAAAATGCAAGGTCGCCCTAACACATATTAAGTCGCTCGAACATCAATTTTATACCTCCTCTCCTAATCAGATGTCTCCGGAACTTCTTCGATCTAAAATCGCCTTTAACAAACTCACTACAGATTCAGCTTCTTCCTATCTTCTCCGAAGTAGTGCTCGTTACTATGGTGGTCGTAACAAATCAGGTAAACTGCTTGCTAACTATCTAAAATCACGAAAAGAACGAACTATTATTGATTCTATTTATTCCCCTTCCAACACTCTTCTACACACAGACAAAGACATCTTGGAACAATTTCAATCTTTCTATGAATCTTTATACTCACCTGAAAATCCCCCTACTCCAGAGCTTCTTCAATCATACTTTGATCGTTTACCTACGCCTGATACCTCCCAGCTCAATTTTTCTGCTTTAGACTCTGACCTTAGCCTCTCTGAATTGTCCACTGTGCTGACGTCTCTTACTAAAGGCAAGACCCCTGGCCCGATGGCTTCCCGGTTGAATTTTATCTGCATTTTTCCGACATTCTTTTACCTCATCTTCTCCTCCTCTTTCAGTCCTTTTGTTCCGATGGCCTAGCTCAAGGCTCCTTCCAAGACGCTACTATATGCCTCATCCCTAAAGAAGGTCGGGATCCTAAATTTTGTAAAAATTATCGACCAATATCTTTAGTCAACGTAGATTATAAGCTGTTTGCTAAACTTTTAGCCCTTCGCCTTGATCCCCTTTTGCCACACCTCATAGGGAAAGAGCAATGTGGCTTTGTTAAAGGTCGCCTCACTTCGGACAACTCCAGATTACTCCTCAATGTCCTTAGCAAAGCCCCCTCCCTATCTATTCCTCTTGCGGCCATCTCAGTTGATACTGAAAAGGCTTTTGACCGGGTTGATTGGTCCTTTTTGAAAGCTTCACTGAAGTGGCACGGTTTTGGCCCGAAATTCATTTCCTATATTCCCTAATATATTCTATGCCCAAAGCATCTGTTCTAGTTAATGGTAAACTTACTTCACCCTTTACACTTAAACGCGGTGTCCGTCAAGGTTGTCCTCTATCCCCTCTTTTGTTTATCCTAGCTCTTGAACCCTTCTTGACCTCCATTCGCACTAATCCTTCCATCTCTGGCTTTCCATACGGACCCCACCAACTTAAATTATCTGCATATGCTGATGACATCCTTCTATTTATTTCTGACCCTACTATCTCGGTCCCTTCCTTATTAGCTGAATTTGAGAGCTTTTCTTTGGTCTCTGGTTATAAAATAAACTCGGACAAGACGGAGATTCTTCCCTTAACTAAATTCTGCCTTCCACACTTCTTTTCTTCCACTGGTTTTGCTTGGAATAGTAAGAAAATAAAATATCTGGGTGTCCTTTTTTCCAACTCTATTTCATCTTTTGTTCAGCTTAACATGAACGCAGTCATCTCTAGGATAGACGCCCTGCTTTCCTCCTGGAATCCCCTTTTCCTCTCTTGGTGGGGTCGTCTTGACTCCATCAAAATGATGATTGCCCCAAACTTAATTTATTTATTTTCCATGCTCCCTATCCATATCCCGGCTCTTTACTTTCGTCGTATTGACTCTGTCTTGTCCAAGTTCCTCTGGAAACACAAAAAAGCACGATTATCACTCTCATTTCTTCGCAAACCCAAACTTAATGGTGGAACTAATTTCCCGGATTTCCGTCTGTACCACAAATCTTTTTCCCTCCGTCAAGCATCTCGTTGGTTGTCACAAGACGTTTCCCCTTTTTCACCTCTTTGGCCTTCCGTTGAACGTGATCTGTTACTCCCTTATTCATTTCAAGAAGTTCTCCATTTTACCGCTAAGGCTCCATGTCTTATTCCCTCCCTATTTAGACACACTTCCTCTCTTTTACGACCCTTGGTATCAACTGCTCCTATTTCTCGTGAATCCTTTCTGTTATTACCCATCTGGTATAATTCACTCATTCTTATACGAAACAGACCCATTGCCTGGCCTACCTGGAGGTCGAGAGGTATTATCTGGGTCCACCATCTTTTTGATGGTTTATCTCCTCGTTCCTTTCCTCAATTTCAGTCTCTCTTCCACTGCCCTTCCTCCTTTGCAAAGAAATACTTCATTCTTATGGAGACTGTTCTTGACCGGTACTACTCTCTTGAATCGGACATCTCACTATCATCATCCTCTCCTCTACTTACACTTCTATCCAATGTTCCTAAGGCCTCTCTTATCTACAGATTTTTCTCTGCTCCTAACCCCGATCGCCCCAAATCAAAACTGGAACTCTCTTGGGAAAAAGATCTTGATTCCACATGGCCGATTTGTCTTTGGGATAAAGTCTGGGCTAAATCTCTGAAGACCTCCCGTAATGCCTCTCTTACTCAATCCCTCTTTTTCTTCTATCATAGACTCTACCTTTCTCCCCTCTCCCTGTCTCGCTTTCTCTCCTCTTCTACTGCTAATTGCTGGACCTGCAATGCTCCCAATGCAGATTCCTTTAATCTTTTCTTTCTCTGCCCTTCAGTTCGTCTTTTCTGGACACAGGTGTGGACTCGTATTTCTAATATCTTTCACCTCTCTATCCCTTTCTCAGCCTCTTTGGTATTTCTAGGGAGTCTTTCAGAATCTCTTGACCTCCCTCCGCACTCACGGGGTCTTCTAGACCTCATGCTTGCCCTTACATTCCAACACATTTCTTCTAATTGGAAGTCTCTGAACAAACTTTCCATAATATGTTGGTGGAACTTACTTTGTCACTCCCATAGACTAGACGTTGCTTTTGCAGCCTCTTGCAAACCCTCTCGTAATGTTGATTTGTACTGGTTACCCCTGACTCTCCATTTGGATCATTCCGCCAAACAGAAACCCTCTACGTTCTCCTCTGCCAATTTTAAACCCCCTTGAATATTTGTACTCCTGCTTATAAATGCATTCCTTAATCTTTCACTTATGATGTTTTATTAGCTTCATACATATTTTTTCGATTGCCTTTTAGGCCATGTATTTGCCGTTCTTGGTGCTTTTACTGTACTTTATTGTGATTACTGTTTATGATTATTGTAATTTTCCATTTATGACTTATTAATAGGTTCCTTTTCTCCTCTCCCCCCTCTCCCCTTCCCCCCCTTCCCCCCTCTCTTAAAAACTTAAAATGCTTTGTTCCTCATTTGTGACATCGGCTTCATTATGATTATCTCCTCATATTTCCTATTCCTCATTTATTTATGCTGATGTCACCTTGTTGTACTGCTTATTTACTTTAATAAAGCTTTCAAACATAAAAAAAAAAAAGAATTCAATGAAGTGCATACAGGGCCATAGATCCTAACTAACGGCAGAGTGCAAAACGAGTCTGGGCACTTAAAGAGTGTGGAAGTAGTGTAACACTTGTTGGTGCGTGACGGTTGTACAATGATTGCAGGTGTAATTGGAGGAACGGTTGGTTATCTTTATTCTTTCCTTTCCTCACCTGAAGTATTTTATAGTTGCGCTGCCACTGGCCCTGGCCCGGCCGTATTATGCAGGGGGCTGCAGGCAAGATGAAAGAAGAAGAGAATGGTAGTGACGCACTCCTCCAACTCCAGGCTCGACACGACGACGAGGGGTGAGCGTAGGGGGCGCGGGGCGGGCGGTGAGCACGTGACGCGTCACACTGCTTGCTGGGCGCGGCGAGGGTTGGCCAAAGTCCTTACTGGGCCGTCATTGGTTGCGCTAGCGCGCGCCGCGCACGCTACCACTGGATTGACGGCCCTGGAGGACTACTAGCGTGACTGAGCGAGGCTGGGAGGAGGAGGGGCAGACCAACAACGGTCATCACATGATGAATATTGAATTTTTATTTAATTTCGAACCCGGGCCGACCGTGACAGCAACTAAGTCTGTTTACACCTACAGTCAGTATTATGCCCATAAAAACTCTGTGCAGTCAGTGCTTAGTGCTAACTTTACATATTGCCATATGTAAAACTAAAGAGCGCCGCCGGTGTGTGTCACAGGGGACGCCGCGGCCACAACGGGCCTCGGCCTATGACAGTCAGTGCCGGCCCGTGCGGCCGCGGCCGCCGCAGAAAAGGTGGCACCCCACACCCCTAGCTACGCGGCTCCATATGTGGCATTCTCAGGCTCCGTGTGCCACCGTGCCTCTACTCACATTAGGCAGGAAGTGTGACAGCTTGAGTTATTTAACATGGCAACCACAGAATCCATGAGAGAGTCACAGAAAAGATGCAATGATGGAGGGCTAGATTTCAAGGGGCTGTGGCAGGGCATGGGCATGGATCACTTTGCTGTAGAATATTTTCCTGTATATGTTCAAACAATTACATTGATGCATCAGCAGTTATGAGAACATGGCAAAGGAGTCCACCTCCATACAAGGCACAACTCCCTGTGCCACAGATATATGTATATTATTGTAATTGTATTTATATTGCACTGACAAGGCACGTGTGGAGGTTTGGACTCATGAGACGGTGAGGCTGGTGACACTGCATCACCGGCGTGAACTTAGATCATGGGAGCATTGTCCTTGCTGCTCTCAGGAGCTCTGCGCCATCCCCAGGTCTAACCAACTCGTGCTGAAACAGTGACTACTCTTATTGGTGACACTGGGTATCAAAGAGCCAATGGCTGAGGCAAAAATAGAAGCAACCACCACAAGTATTGGACAAGGGGAGGATGTCCGGTGGACCGAAGGGGAAGCACCAGGTCGTGGTGCGAGGCATTGCACATAGATGCATAGTGCTCAGAAATGTGGCTCATGGTAGTATTATCCCTGTGCCTTCAGCACCATTCTTTAATTCGAATTCTTGCCCGGACACTCCTTTTCAATCCAAGGTAGTCGCGTAGTGTAGACAAAATTGGAATTTTATTTCTTTTAAAACCAAGTGCTTCACAGCCGACGCGCATTTCGCCCTTTGCGGGCTTCCTGAAGGCAGGTTTCCAATATGCTCAGCACTGTGTAATTCTCAACGCTTGTCACACTAAATCACTCTTAAGGTGAGCTTCACTCAATCGTGTGTTCCAATTTATCCAAACACCAGTAATAGTAGCAGTAGTCCTCATATATTATCTCTCAGGAGCCATGATAAGTTCCATCATAAACGCCGTGAGCTCCACCGACACAAATTTCAGCAACAGAGGCTGTAGGGCTTGTTCTCTGTGCACTAAACTACTCCATCCCCCTCGCTCCCCTCCATTGTCCATTGGTATTGAAATCTATGACAGAAAAGAAATGGTGGAAGAAGATGTTTAGTTTGAGAACAAATAGTTTCACACTCACTGTGCTTCTATTGTCCGCTCCCGCTTGGCAATGTTTGAGCCATGGACAGTTATCATCAAACTAGCAAAGCAGCTAGCAACTCCAGCGCCTTAAGACCCTCGCAGGTGATTTGCCGCCCTTAATAAATCCTGATTGATTGACACACAGAGATGGGTCAACTAATGATGTTAGGAGCTGGCTTGGGGGTGGGGGTTACATGTTCCCTCCAGCCTAAACATAGTCTGCAAAATGATGAGATGTACTGTAAGAGATTCTGGCTCGAGGACAACCTGGACTAGAAAGTGGACCACCCAAAGGATGAGTTAAATCCTGGCCCGGGGACAACCTGGACTAGAAAGTGGACCACCCAAAGGATGAGTTAAATCCTGGCCCGGGGACAACTTGGACTGGAAAGTGGACCACCTAAAGGATGAGTTAAAACCTGGCTTGGGGACAACGTGGACTAGAAAGTGGACCACCCAAAGGATGAGTTATATTCTGGCCCGGGGACAACCTGGACTAGAAAGTGGACCACCCAAAGGATCAGTAAGATCCTGGCCCAGGGACAACCTGGACTAGATAGTGGACCACCCAAAGGATGAGTAAGATTCTGGCGCGGGGGCAACCTGGACTAGAAAGTGGACCACCCAAAGGATGAGTAAGATTCTGGCCCGGGGACAACCTGGACTAGAAAGTGGACCACCCAAAGGATGAGTAAGATTCTGGCCCGGGGACAACCTGGACTAGAAAGTGGACCACCCAAAGGATGAGTAAGATTCTGGCCCGGGGACAACCTGGATTAGAAAGTGGACCACCCAAAGGAGGAGAAAGATTCTGTCCCAGGGACAACCTGGACTAGAAAGTGGACCACCCTAGGGATGAGTAATATTCTGGCCCAGGGACAACCTGGACTAGGGAGTGGACCACCCAAAGGATGAGTAAGATTCTGGCCCGGGGACAACCTGGATTAGAAAGTGGACCACCCAAAGGATGAGTAAGATTCTGGCCCAGGGACAACCTGGACTAGGGAGTGGACCACCCAAAGGATGAGTAAGATTCTGGCGCGGGGGCAACCTGGACTAGAAAGTGGACCACCCAAAGGATGAGTAAGATTCTGGCCCGGGGACAACCTGGACTAGAAAGTGGCCCACCCAAAGGATGAGTAAGATTCTGGCCCGGGGACAACCTGGATAGAAAGTGGACCACCCAAAGGAGGAGTAAGATTCTGTCCCAGGGACAACCTGGACTAGAAAGTGGACCACCCTAAGGATGAGTAAGATTCTGGCCCAGGGACAACCTGGACTAGGGAGTGGACCACCCAAAGGATGAGTAAGATTCTGGCCCGGGGACCACCTGAATTAGAAAGGGGACCACCCAAAGGATGAGTAAGATTCTGGCCCAGGGACAACCTGGACTAGGGAGTGGACCACCCAAAGGATGAGTAAGATTCTGGCATGGGGGCAACCTGGACTAGAAAGTGGACCACCCAGAGGATGAGTTAAATCCTGGCCCGGGGACAACCTGGACTAGAAAGTGGACCACCCAAAGGATGAGTTAAATCCTGGCCCGGGGACAACCTGGACTAGAAAGTGGACCAGCCAAAGGATGAGTTAAATCCTGGCCCAGGGACAACCTGGACTAGAAAGTGGACCACCTAAAGGATGAGTTAAAACCTGGCTCGGGGACAACGTGGACTAGAAAGTGGACCACCCAAAGGATGAGTTATATTCTGGCCCGGGGACAACCTGGAATAGAAAGTGGACCACCCAAAGGATCAGTAAGATCCTGGCCCAGGGACAACCTGGACTAGATAGTGGACCACCCAAAGGATGAGTAAGATTCTGGCGCGGGGGCAACCTGGACTAGAAAGTGGAGCACCCAAAGGATGAGTAAGATTCTGGCCCGGGGACAACCTGGACTAGAAAGTGGACCACCCAAAGAATGAGTAGGATTCTGGCCCGGGGACAACCTGGACTAGAAAGTGGACCACCCAAAGGATGAGTAAGATTCTGGCCCGGGGACAACCTGGATTAGAAAGTGGACCACCCAAAGGAGGAGTAAGATTCTGTCCCAGGGACAACCTGGACTAGAAAGTGGACCACCCTAAGGATGAGTAATATTCTGGCCCAGGGACAACCTGGACTAGGGAGTGGACCACCCAAAGGATGAGTAAGATTCTGGCCCGGGGACAACCTGGACTAGAAAGTGGACCACCCAAAGGATGAGTAAGATTCTGGCCCGGGGACAACCTGGACTAGAAAGTGGACCACCCAAAGGATGAGTTAGATTCTGGCCCGGGGACAACCTGAATTAGAAAGTGGATCACCCAAAGGATGAGTAAGAGTCTGGCCCAGGGACAACCTGGACTAGGGAGTGGACCACCCAAAGGATGAGTAAGATTCTGGCCCGGGTACAACCTGGACTAGGAAGTAAACCATCTGTAGGATGAGTTGTGGTCCTTCCGGTCAACGAAAATATTTGTAGGTGGCAACATCCGAGCTGCTCATCAGTTGTATCACATCGTGCAACCTTCTTGGAGGAGATACTGCTGGATCGACACCATGGAGTGTACTATCTGACAGGACACTCTTGATTGCTGGAGCGTTTGCCATTTGAGTTTGGGATCTGCAATGTCTTCCTCATTAGACTCTGGTATTATCCTCCTGCATTGGAGGCATTTTCAACTGGGCCTTCATTGTTGAGGCAAAAGCAGGCACACCACATGTACGAGTGTGGTTTCTTGGTGAGTCTACAAACATTTTGAAGTATTTATTTGCTGGGTGTTTCCTAGGTAGAGTCTAGAGATAACTTACTCTAAGAAAACTACCATGTTGTTTTGTGTGCCATGCCATAAGGCCTGCAATAGGTTTCTGTGGGACTGAGACTTATTTTCATTGTCAGACATTGAGTCGGAACAAGAAAGCTAAAGGCATGTTGTGGAGGAATAACTAGGAAGAAAGTATATAAAGACAATGCCAAAGGTAGAAAGCAGAGATGAAAAGAACCCACAAGAATGAGGCAAAAAGACAGGAAATGCAGAGGGTGGAAGAAAGGATGCTTAAGGTGGACCCAAGACTTGGCAGTCTTGGTGTGTGGCAACACTTGCCCTCAGAAGCACCTGCAGGGGACACCTGATAAAAAATGATTCTGTTTCTGTACCCCATGAGCAGAGACACTGGAATGATGTGATTGTGTGGCTGCAGCGATTATTGCATAATTATAGATGTGTTACATTTGCCACTTAATCCGTCATCTCTTGCATAATCTGCAGACTTTAACCCCCCAAAAATGTATTTAGACCAAATGGTTCAAATGTTACTAAAAACGTAGCGAAATGCATTGTCATGCAGTGGAAAGCCCTTTGCAAATGTTGACTGGTAACCTTTCTGTGGCTTATTGCTGTATGTGGGTATCAAACTGCTGCTAGTGAGTTGTAGCCATTCCCAGACAGAGTTAACAAATTTACAAATGACAATATAATGATGTATTACTATCCCCAAATTTGCCTTTTCTTGCCGCATAATTTACCTATCCCAGCCGCATATTTTGGACAGATGTCAAGAGTGTTTGTAAACACGACCGCACTGCGCGTCCGCTCCAGAATACAACTCAGACTCATGAGAGGCTCCTTGCCAGGACAGCTCACTTCTTCACTGCCACACACTCATCTGGAAAAAAAAACACGCAATGGCAATGGGTCTCGCCTATGCAAGATCTATTGGCTTTGTCAATGGTTTTTAGACATGTTGCAGAGCCGCGCAAGTTGCTGTGCAACACACAGTGGTGGCTTCTCTATATGGGTGAAGGGGCGTTGAACTGCTACCTGCGAGCCATTCCATTCCTCAAATACCGCACCTATCTTCTGGCAGGGGAAGTGATCTGTCCCCTACTGGGCGTGGTTTATTGCTGCCACCAGCTGGGGCTTGGTATCTAAACTGCGCATGTCAGGTTGGCCGGTATGTTGCTGGCTGTCAGCCTGACATGTGTAGTTCAGGCTTCCCCAGTCATCGCTAAAGGGGGGGCTATTAAGCAGAGACAGCTCCACACGTCTCCGTAGGAGCGCCGTGTTCACCTGCCCCAGCCAATGTTCACACTGCTCTTTTGCTGTTTACTGTTATAAGCAGCATGAGAGCAGGGATTTCATTGGCCGAGATGGGTGACTGTATGCCTGGCATGCTCTGGGCTTCAGGGTGCGCGGTGCAGGTAGAATGGGAGGCTCACTATGACCTCCACAAACCGAACGATGCTCCACCAGCCATGCCTAAACGCCCGGAGGGACCGTGTAGCCACCCAATGCCTGGCAGAGCCCTTAGAGTGAGAGGCGCTCTCAACCCATAGACCCTCAGGAAGCCGCCCGGAGGGGCAGAGACTCTTGTCGCCTTCTATGGAGACCCCGGGTCCAGCAGTAGGGTTGCCTCCACATAGTCACTGCCTGGGCACCTCCCTCCTTGGGGGAGCCCCTCCAGAGCCCAGGCGGAGTTAGCGGACATCGCCATTGGTGGGGGGTCTCCTGTTCTACCAAAGCATTCTGAGAGCCCAGCTTTGAGCATGCCAGCTTCAGATAAGTTTTTTTTGGTATTATTAACCTACCCCCGGCTCCCCCTCCCGCGCTTCTCTGCCCCCAACCCCGCATTTCCACCAGCTCACCACCACTTTTTGTTTGTGTTAGCCGCCACTGGCAACATGGCTTGAAGTTTAGGGGGAAAAAGTGCTGTGAAGCGGCCAGCATGTACAAATCTGTGCAATGATTTGTGTAGTTAAAGCAGTATTATCACTATCAAGGATGAATGTCTGAGGTGGCGCTTCTGAGAAATAGAACTCTGACCTGCAGATTATGAACGCTGTCTTTCACAGGTGCACAGCCCACTGAGCTGTGTTACTCATGTACTGTGAGTGAAGACCAATCTGTAGCCAAGGTGAAGGCAAACACAAAAGCGATAAAGGCTAGCACAAAAAAACAACACATTCTGCAAAGAAAACAAAAACATGCTTGCATGCATTAAGATAAGTGTTGGGCATTGACAAATTACGTGCTTTTACATTTTGGGTTCTTTCCAAAAAAGAGCGCAGCCTGGTTTTCCATTTGAAAGAGAAGCATTTCCAATGTGAACACTGGTGCGGGTTACAAAGCAGCCTTTATTACACAGATGTTGGTGCCAATGTAACCGCTGAAAGGGACCGCATTCAAAGAGACAGCCTAAATGTGTGCCATGTTTGTCTGATAGCACATATTCAGATGAACACAAACTTTTTTTCTACAAATAACAACGTTCTCACTGGGGTGAGAAAAAGATAATAAAGCAAAGAGCAGTTTCCATTTGGGCTTTTCAAAACTTTCTTCAAAATTCTTTCTCAATTTTCCTTTTGCTAGCAGGTTATCATGGCCATAAAAGTAATAAATGTCATGAGAGCTTTTCATGGGCGCTTCCTCTTTTACCCTCAAGCCCCCTACACCTCGTATGCTTCATTCTGCCTATGTTTTATGCCTTTTTATGTAATCACAAAGGTTTCCTTTGGACAGTACTATGCAACCTGCAATGTGTGTAACCTGACAGGAAATGTCAACTTCATCACTCAAACACAATCATTCCACTCAGATTGGGAAAATATATCTGTACACCCAAGGCTACTGCTATGGACAAAACTAATTACAAAAGGTTAAACTTATTTTATTCGTAGTAGGACACATAATCAAAAAGACAAATATACACAATAGAAGAAAAGTACAAATTTCATTAATTCCTTCAGAAAACACAATAAAAAATCTCGAGCGACAAACGTTTAAAAATACAAGAGAGTGCAAATAATAGACCAAAAGCTTAGTCTTAAACTGCATTTTTAGCCATCGGGGTGCTTTTATATTTGTATATTTATTATAATTTTTGATGCATGTTTTTATTTTGCGGGGTGCGTCCTCCATGAATTGTTAGCAACACTGGAATTTCAACGTTTAAAATGAAGACTCGCCTGTGTCTGAGGAGGTAAAGTTGAGCAGTGATCCAAGAACGGGAAGGGAGAACAGCAGTGTAAACATCCCTCCCAGTCGGCCCACCTGCAGAAGGCCCATTAGAAGTACATGAGCCGAAACAGGAATCTCCCCGCAGCGCCGAACAGATTTATGAGTTGATGACTGTTACAGTTCGTACTCACTTCTCTGGACTCTGAATATCCACAAATTACAGTTATTCTCTTCATGTCTTTCAAGGAGGCCCTCAAATCCTCAGAGGAAACATAGCAGCAAGAAGGTGATGGGCAGGAGGTGTGCAGGTGGTGTGGGCTGAAGGCTGTACAGGTATCAGCACTTTACTGACTGAAATACCCATCCTAATGTGCTGTGGTGATGACATGACTGCTCAGCAAGTGCCCCAGATGTTTTAAATGATGTTAGTGGTAATAGGGATCGTGCAGCACAGATACCATCGAGAGCACCCACCTGCGGCTAGGCTGAAGAAAGTACAGTTTGGTTGCAGACAGTGTCTGCTGGTCCATATATTCTGTGGTCCTTGAAACTCTGCCTAACCTGCAGCTGCACTGTTGTTTGTTCACTGCAATTTCTATGTCATTTCTCTATCACTCTGTCAAATTGCCAGGGAAGTCCCTACCCTTTTATTAAGTCAAACAAATCTATATCTGACTCAGTAGTTTCCCCAGCTCCTACTCAGAGGCCTCTCCCCAGGAATGCACCATTGCCTGAGAAATGAAACAAGTTTATTGGTGAAATGCGTATATACGACCACTACATCACCTCTGTTAGGATGCATGACGTTTCAACGCATGCTTTTACAATGCATACCATTACGACGCAGGTTTTACAACGCAAGTCGTTACAACGACTTGCGTTGGGGGCGCTGGATAGTGAGTAGTTTAATTTACTATTCCAACTCCAGTCCCCGTAGATAGTAGGGAAGGTGTTGGATAGTAATTAAACTATTCCCTATCCTAGAGCGCCCCCCAGCGCAATGCGTTGTAATAACTTGCGTTGTAAAAGTTGCGTCGTAATGGTAGTGTGTTGTAAAAGTTGCGTTGTAAATGATGTTCCCCCCTCTGTTACATCATCCTACAAATAAATCACTTATTAAATCGCCTGACCACGACATCCACTGACCAGTGTGGAGAAAATATGGTATTGTGGGTTCTGGGTTATTTACAACAATTATGTTAATTTAAATTTGATTAAACATGTATTGTAGGTTCTGGATTCTGAATTACATCTGAAATATATATATCGTTAAATGTAATACACATACATAAGACTGAAAAATGGGTTTAATTGATTCCTCACTTGATATCATGACAATAAATATATAAATTAAAATATTATGCTAACACCTTATTGAAAAGTTAAGTACGACAATCAGACAGTCGCGGCCGGTGCAGGAAAGCACGGTGAGACGGGGCAGGGGGGAAGTCGACAGACAATGGAATAGGATTTATTGAATGTATGACGTTACTACGCCATCCATTACCCCACAGTAGGTTAAAACGCGGACGTTACATCGTCCGCGTTGTTACCACGCATGGCTTTACATCGCAATTAGTTTCTACGACTTGCGGTAGATGGCGCACGGACTAAGGAATAGTATAAATTACTATTCCTACTCCAGTTAGCGCAACAGCAGGGAATCTGTTGGATTTAAAATCCAACACATTCTTTGGTGTTGCGCGACATCTAGCGCAAGTCGTAGAAACCACTTGCGATGTAATGCCATGCGTGGTAACAAGGCGGACGTTGTAACGTCCGTGTTGTAACCTACCCGTGTGGTATTACCAGTGTTGTAAACACAGTTTCCCGGATTGATTACATTTTTCCTGTTCCATCATCTGTCGACGTTAGGCCCCACATCCCCAGCCTCACCACTGCACCGCCCTTACCTGCGCCGGCCACAGCTGCAATCAGATTTAACCCAATTTCATACTCAATCAGAGAGCCCTGCTGGGTGCTGTGATGGTGCAGCAAGGAGAAGAAAGCAGGCATGGCCTTTGGGAGCCTCTGCTCACATGCTCAGGTTGACAAGTGTCTAGCATCCAGCGCCTGGATCATAGATGAATATGAACAATCTCCAGTCACACCTGGATATTGTCACAAAACTAAAACTGTGGATGTGCGACAGATTCACCGAAGGTCAAAGAGCAACAGGCAGAAGACAGCAGAAGAGGACTTTGAGAAGAACAATCCTCATCCACTGGGGGATTTATCTCATCTCCTCCATTGGCTAACCCACTCATTCATCCCCTTTACACGCCTCAAGGCGGTCTGAAGAAGTGATAGTGACCGTTTCCAAAAAACATTTAAGGCCTCATTTTTAAAGTTTTGCCGTAGGGCAGTGCCGCAGGCCTTCCTGCATCGGCTGCCCTACAGCAAAAGGAAAGGGCAGGAATGTGCAGTATCTATCACTTACAGCGCATTACTGACTTTTCCCCCTGTGCAGCACACAATAGGCTGCATGCGCCAACGCAGGCACCTTTGCACCATGGTGCAAGGGTGCCTGCATTGTCGGAATTATTGTTTTTGTGCAGGAACGGAAACCTTCCTGCACAAAAACAACCACAAAAGGCTTTTTCATCTTTGTATGTGTGCTGCAGAATGTCGCCCCGTGACAAATGAATGTAGGAGCGGGGGAGAGGGATGCTGGCGATAACTGTGTTTGCCGCCAATGTACATGTAGGAGCAGGGGAAGGCTCCCAACCCCAAAACCCTCTTGCTACACCACTGCTTACGGCTGCTTCAGATTTACAATTTCTCGTAAATCTAGGGCAGTGTCAAAAAGCCATGGATGTTGCTAGGAGCCCCAAGCAACACCCATTGCACACCTCTTTAATGCAGAAAACTGTGTTAAAGGGAATGACATTTATGAGGCAACATTACGCCAAAAAAAGTGGCTTAGTGCTGCCTCCTAAATATGGAGCAGCCTTCGGCACCACAAAAGGTGACATTCTGGCGGTGCAAGGGGCCTCATAAATGAGGCCATTACTCTATAAGTGGGGCAGTATGTCTGCGGGTCCGTCCCCTTGAGTTTAACAAGCAAAGTTTGACAATGCCACGGTGCTGGTGCTCAATGAGTTAACAGAGTGATGCTTCACCAACTTCACCACATTAGCACTTGGTCCTCAGTCTAGAGAGGACGATCAGTCGAAGGTTTCCTCAGGGAGGCGATGTGAGGTTAGAACATCAGAATTCAGTCTTTGTCCACCCTTTGCTCTTACTTGACAAAGAAAAAGTACTTTAATCACCCAGTTAAATGCTTCACAGGGAGTTGTAGTGATCAAGTACACTGGGCACAATTCAGAAGGAAAGACGGAGGAGACTAGTCATTTGTAATTTGAAACTGTTCCATGGACCTTGCCAGTGCTTATTTTGTAAAAAAATCATGAGTGCCAAGACACTCGTCAGGGGGTCACTGCAGCTTGCACCACAACATTCTCCTGCTATGCTGTCCATGACAGTAACCAAAAGACACACAAATGATGGACGGGATGCAGAACTAATCAAAACATTCACCCCCAGTCAAGAGATCTGGGTTAAATCCATCCATTGTTCCTGTCATGAGAGACCTAAAACTAAGGCAGAAAAGATGGAGAACCTTCCTCACACAGCTACCTCTCAACATGCATGGAAATAACCAGGGAAGAATGGAGCAGGAAGGGGTCAAGAACTGCCCATACTCTTCTCTTGTGCCCTCTGTCTACTAACCTACAGACAAGTCCAGCGTAAATGTCTTCAGGGAGAAGCGAAGGAACTGGTTGCAAGGGGAAGGCAGACACTTTTAAAAAGAAGAGGTTAGTAGGCCACTGTGCCCATGCAGGCAATAGGTAAACAGTGCTGCGGGTACTATAGTTACAGACATCATGGTCAATACTCTCACAACCCGGTGAGTTGATGGTAGTTGTGCTCAGTAATGATGGGGTTGGACATGGGTCACCCTACAGCAGTGCGTAATTTGAGCTGGGGCTAATCACCGGCACTTAATTGGTTTCCAGTGCTAGGCACTGGCACCTAATTGTCAAAACCATAATTAACACAGTCCACCACATGGGGCGCAGCTCATTTATTTTAGAGATAAGCAGAACAACGGTAGTTTAGGAATACAATATACATTAAAATTGCTAATATCTGCCTCCCCAGCCATTTCTTTAGCTTTGGGGACCCGGAATAATCTGAACTGTCGCATTTACATGCGAGAGAGATGGTTAGTAGTTGTTTTGACAGCGATGAAAAGAGCGATGGATGGTGCAAGCTGCAGTAGCCTCCTAGTCGGAGCCCTGGCACTTAATATTTTATAAATTAAGCACTGCCCTACAGACTGTAGAGCCCTTCTCGGTTGCATTCCGTTTCACACACAAGAGCAACTGGGACGAAATAGAAAAAGATAAGATATGGACCTAGTCCAAATGGGATGCCGCTTCTTAGGACCGCCTGGGTATCAAAAGATATTGGAGTAGGTGCCTTACTCACTTTATCGTGACATATCATCATCGGCACATATCCACACCCTGGTAGGGTGTACCACCAGGGCAGACTCAAACAAAAGAATGGGATTTCATAGATAGAATCTGGCTAGGTAAGCAGGGATCCAGAAAGAGAGTAGAAAGTAACAAATACCTACAGGTATACCCTAAGGGTTCCTCTATTTGTAGGGTACCTGAGGTATAAATACAATGTTTTTTAGGGTTTATGTTAAATCTAATTGTTCAATTAAACCATTCCGTGTGTCACAGTGGGCCCTCAGCCTAGATTCATGATTGTCGTGTGTGCCGAGGCCAAAAAAAAACCCAAATAATTAAACTCTATCTATGGGGTACTCAGGACAGGAATACATGGTCTGCCCAGCCATGAAGAGACCTTCTCCGTCTCATTAATGGGTACCGTGCATTAGTAGTATCGCGTCTCTGCTGGCAAGCGCTGGCGCCACTCATTACATCCATGACGTGCCCTGCTCTTGTGTACAGTGCTCAGGTGCATCACAACAAGTTTATCACTCTCAGAACTCATATACATCTATATCTACTTCCCGTTGAGAGTCCAGCGGCTCTGCTGAGAAGTGTTGTTACTGCTCATTACTAGTACAGCAAGCTGCTGGAAAATGGTGGTCTGGCCCCACTACTAGAGCAGGAGCTCTATATAGAAATGCCAGTGAGGTCCATTTTGTGTAGCAGTAGTAGCGTAGGGGCATATCATCAATGGCCAGCGATAATTATCGCTGGCCGTGCTTAGCGATAATTTTATTATCGCAGGCTATCTCTGGAATTTATCGCCCTGGTAGCGCGTTATCAACAACACGTTTGTCCAGGGCGATAAAAATTCCCGAGATAGCGAGGTTATCGCCATTTTGCTGGGAACATCGCTGGTTTTCCAGCGATGTTTCCTGCAAAACGGCTATAACCTTGCTGATACGACCCACATGGTCGTATCAGCATAATCCACCCTAATGTTAGGGATAGGTAAGTCTGCATTTTAGCAGACATTAGTTTTTGGAGAAAACAGCAGTTTTCTCCAAAAACTAACGTGTGCTGAAAATGCTGGGGCAGCCTTGTAAATATTGCAACGTGAACATTAGCGATATTTGCAAGGTTGTCCATCCGGGGTACGCCCAGTGGAGCCCACTTTGCATCTCATTAGAGATGTAAAGGGAGGCGTTGGTAAAAAGGGTGCTAACATGCGATTATACATGTTAACACCCTTTTGTAAATAGGGTGATAGTGATAGAGATAAAGCCCTTGTAAATATGCCCCGTAATATTAAAGCATCCACCCGAATGGGTCTTGTGTAAGCACATTCCATTTAGAGGGCCTTGTAAGTGCCTGCAACAATAACAGGTTACCCCATCCCTCGTGTGTCCTCACCCCAACCCTCAGGAGGAGTTCTCAGGGTTTCCATCCACAGCACTCTTATTACAGTAAAAACTAGGAGGTGCATGTACTGTCCAGGGACTTGCCCCTTGGAAATGGGTGACTTCCTTTTGCCCCTATGGAAGTTTATAAACACAGGCGTTCACAGGAGCACCCCCTACACTGATTGTTTGATGCTATTTGGCTTGCAAGCGTGTAGCATGCTGCTGGCGGGAGCTGTGGCATGTCGCTTTAGCAACCACTTCTGGGGATGGACAGACCACACGGACTGGCTTTGGGGCCGATTCACAGAACTTAAGACAAAATCCTAAACTTACTACTTTTGGTATTCACAGAAGGCATTTAGTAGTAGTAAAGTTAGGATTTTGTCTTAAGTTTGACTTAAGACAAACTTAAGACAAACTTAAGAGAGACTTAAGACAGACTTAAGACAAACGTAAGACAGATTTAAGACAAACTTAAGTTAGGATTTTGTCGTAAGTCTGTCTTACACCCCCACCAATCCATCACGGATGTCACAAGTGTCCTGGCCCCGCTAATAAAAGGGCCCGGGTGCATGTGCTCGTGGCCAGTTACTGTACTACATCACCTGGTGTCTGTGTCCTTTATTTGCAACATGTGGGCCTGAGGCCCGACACCACAGTCTGAACACAACGATAGCAATGGAAATGTGTGCAAGCTACATTGCTTGTGCCAAACCACACTGTGCACTGTCTCTGACCTCTTCCTGTGACGTCAATGCAACCCGTGACCATCACATGAAGGCATCATGACTTCGGATCAAGAGAGGGCCACCAAGTGAAAGCATGTGCCAGTCTAAAAATATACACAAACACACTGTGAGACGTGACCCTTTGTTTTGAATGCACAAGTATGTATTTTCAATGTAGCAATTTACTAACACTTGCTTTTCTAGCCACTAAGCTCACTGTTTGATGAGATATTCGTTTTACCAGATCCATTCGCCGCTGTAAAGTCTTTTCGTAAAATGTACAGTTTGCTTCTAAGACCAGCCCGTTTTTGCGCTATCTGGGAGTTGTTGCGTTATCCCGGGAATTTTGCTTTGTAGCATTTATATATCATGAAAGAATAAACATAAGAAGCACTAGCAAAGCCAATAGGTCTTGCCTTTGGGAGCTATTCACTTTGTCATTGCTTTTGGCAAAAAGATGGTGGGTGGGTGGCAACAAAGAAACAGGTGGTGGGGGAGGGGAGTCAAAGGGGGAGGAAATAAGCAGCACATGAGAGACAGCAGGACGGTGGTGTGGAGGGAGAACTACACAAGTGAGACAGATAGAGAGTTGGTGGTGGGCCACACGAGAGAGAGCTTGGAACATGAGGGAGACAGGTACGGGGAGCACAGGTTTGAAGAGAGTTTGGCAGGGGGAGAAGCAAACGAAAGAGAGCTTGCAAGACAAGGGAGAAAGCAGCATGGAGCGCGGGAAGGGGGGTATTTGCAGAGGGAAGAAGTACATGGAATGCTTAAGCAAAAAGAAAAAAGTAGTTTCATAAAAGTAAGCAGTGGAAGCCTCCAAGAAGAGAGGTGATAAGGAGATGGCAAGGAGGCAATGCTCCGGGAAGGACATACACAAGATGGACAAGCAGGGACAAGGAAAGTCGTCGAATAAGAAGCAAACAAATGCGAGTGACATTAAAGTCAACCACTCAAATCAAATCAAATCAGGAATATTTATTTAGCACACATATCACCCGGAAGTCTCATGGCGCTTGCGGAATACTCAGGAGTTGGTTTTGGACGAGGAGAGTAAATTAATTGTCAAACAGCCATGTTTTTAGCTCCCTGCAAAAGCAATTGTGGTCAGAGATAATATGTAAGTGTAGAGGCAGTTTATTCCAAAGAATGGGAGCGAGAAAGGAAAAAGATCTTCCTCCCTTTTTTATGGCACGAATTTTGACGGGTGTTAGAAGAGATTTGTTGCTGGATCTCAGAGCCTTGCAAGGCCGGTACCAACTGAGCTTCTTTTTCCAGTAATTAGGACCACTGCCGTACATGTTCCTATGCGTTCGGCAGAGAATCTTGAAACGAGTCCGCTTCCTAACAGGAAGCCAGTGAAGAATTCTCAAGTTGGGTGCCGAAGGGGATCCCGACGGGAGATTCAGCACTAGCCTGGCACCAGTATTCTGCAGAACCTGGAGCCTAGTGAGAAGATCTTCATTTATTGAAGAAAACAAAGCGTTTCCATAGTCCATGCGGTTGATAATCAGTCCCTGGACTAATGGCTTCCTGGCATCCATCAGGAGCCATTTAAAAACTTGGCGCAAGTTTTGCATGATGACAAAACAGGAGCCAATTAGGTGGTTGACCTGGTCTTTTATTGACAATTGGTTGTCCATTTGAATACCTAAGTTCCGAACTGACTGTCTTGGCACTGGGCAAGGGCCGAGGGTTTAAGGCCACCAGTCGCTGGACCAGTGTTCATGTGCCTTGGCAAAGAGAACTATTTCAGTTTTTCCTCTGTTTAGTTGTAAGTGATTTGAGTTCATCCACCTATCGATATGGATCATGCAGTCTTTAAAACGTGATTTTGTGTCTATTGAATCTGGACCAAGGGTGATCAGAACCTGAGTATCATCGGCATATGACACTACATCGAAGCCATAGGATCTGATCACCTTGACCAGTGGGGTCACGTATAGATTAAAGAGCGTCGGGCTCAAAATGGAGCCCTGCGGCACTCCCATCCTGACTGGCCTATTGCAGGAAACAATGTCACCAATCTGAACAGCGGTGACTCGATCCGTTAGGTAGCTCCCTCAGACACCAATCTCCCACTGCATTAGTTCTAAAATGCTGTGTGAGATGGTGTCGAAAGCAGCAGATAGATCTAGCAGGATGAGAATAGATGATTGTTCTCTGTCCAATGCTAGCCTGATGTTATCTGTGACCTCTACCAATGCTGTTTCGGTGCTATCGGCGGCCCTGAAACCAGACTGTGTTGGGTCCAGTAAGCCATGGTTTTCCAGATGAGTGATGAGCTGTCGGATGACCAATGTTTCAAGCATCATCCCAAAGTAGGGGAGTAGCGAGATTGGGCAATAGTTAGTTAGAAGTTTAGGGTCTGCGGTCGATTTTTTTAGGATGGGCCTGACTCTAGCGGCCTTCCATATAACCACTGGTAATGAATAGATGGGCTGTAATCCCCTGTAAGATCTTGGTAACCTCACAACAGAGCTCTGCAACCAAACAGTTTGTGCTATCGGGGAGGCTAGACCAAAAAAGGGACAGTAGTCTGGGAGGGGACATATGAACCCTTAAAATGTTCCCTCACTTAGCAGAAAAAAAGCCATTTTATTTTATTGCATGGCTTCATCAACAAAGTGTTATTTTATCGCTTATATAGAGCATTGGCTTATTGACTATGCTAAAGTCAATGGTTTTAGTACCTTAAGACTCCAATATTTGCCTGGAATCAGCACTCAGTGGTGTTAGAAATGGTTTGTTGAAACTTTGATGACCCTCCCAAAATTAAAACTAGCAGACAGTGGGCCACATGTTTGGGATTGTAGTCTAATTATTGTTTCCCCGGATACTCTCATGTCAGTCACATAGTAAGATCACGCTGGGACTCCTTATGAGGTATAGGGCCTGATGTATGACCGTTTATTGCGCTCGCAGAGGGGTTTCAAACCCCTTTGTGACCGCAAAAAAACGAGTTGGCCATGTGCTATTCCTATTTTGCGAGTTGCTAATTATTTGCAACTCGCAAAATAGGAATAGTGAGTCGTTATTAGGAAGGGGCGTTCCGAGGGCGTCCCTTCCTAATAGCGATCCCTCCAGGCATGTATGACTCTTTTGCGACTGCAATTGTGGTCGCAAAACAGTCGCAGTTTACCACCCTTATCAGAAGGGTGGTAAAGCACTCGCAAACTGGAAAGGGTCCCCCTTCCTCTCTGTGAATGCGGGGTAAATATTTTTTAAGGCCAGACTGTGGTCCCAGGGACTACTACTTGCCCTTAAAAAATGAAACGGAAATGTTTCATTTTTTCTTTTTTAAATGCAGCCCGTTTTCCTTTAAGTAAACGGGCTGCATTTAAAATAAAAAAAAACTGCTTTATTGAAAAGCAGTCACAGACATGGTGGTCTGCTGACCCCAGCAGGCCACCATCCCTGGGAGGATGGCCATTCCCAATGGGGTTGCAAATTGCGAGTGGCTCATTAATATTGATGAGCCTAGCATTTTGCGACCCCATTGGGAATCGCTAACAGTGTCTCTGACACTGTTGTACATTGGATTTAGCGCCTCGCAATTTGCGACTTGCAATTTGTGGTAAATTGCAAATTGCTAAATCTAATGGTCGTACATCTGGCCCATAGTCTTATAAGGTTGCCCCAAAACAATCTGGAAAATATTCATTATTTGATGTGAAGTAGAAGGACCTGGAGGCATATTATCAAGGGATTTATCTCCGCTTTTTTGGCGTTAAAAGCCAAGAAAGCAGAGATAGAATTATCTCCCTATCAGCAACAGGGTGCTAACACGCAAATACGCATGTTAGCACCCTTTTTCTCTACGCTCCCCCTTGCATCTCTAATGAGATGCAAAGGGGGCGTTCCAGAGAAAAATAATAGGAGAAATGTTGTTAAGCGGCATTTCTCCTATTATCAAGGATTTCGCTAACCCTGTTAGTGCTAAAAAAAGCAGCGCTAACCGTGGTTAGCGCTGTTTTATTTACACCTGGTATTTTCCTGACTTAGCCATGATATCCTATGTAAGGTGGATATCATGGCTAAGTTTGTGAGCCGCTATCTTCAAGCTAACGCCAAACTTCGAGAGATTATTGTTGGTTTTCCAGCGATAATCTCTCATTTGGCAGTTAGCGCGAGGATTTTTATCACTTCTGAGATAAACCTTGCTAATAGCAAGTTATCTCTGCGATAATTTCCGGCGATGCTTAGCGTTAAAAAATTTGTTGCTAAACCTCGTTAGTGATAAATATCGCTAATCGTTGGTAATATGCCCCCTGGACTTTGTTACCTGTCTCTGTAACCCCTGTGAGAAATAACAAATGCCCTTCTGAGCTGTGGTGATGGTAAAATAGGCCAAGGAACCAACCTCCCGATGCCAACATTCTGAAAGTTTTTTATATTTATTTTTCTTTTTATAAATTATGCACTAGTGCATGAGTTCCTGGCACAGTGGGCTGCTGCTACTGTGGTGGGCACTGAATAGCAGAATTGCCGTAAACATTTCCAAATTTCTCTTCAGTAGATGTCTCGTACACTGGCAGATGTGGCAGCTTAAAGCTTTCAAACAAGTACACAGAGAGTCCAGCTTCTAGGAAGAACCGGTGCCACATTAAGGTCACTTTAAGCAGCCCCATTACGGTGCCACCGAAGGAACAGCTTTGCAAAGACCCTTTTATCTAGGGGTTGGGGGAATGTATGATTGGCAAACTATCATCATAGGTCTGGCCTGTCACCAGCCTCATGTTTTCACAAAAAGGTTACAATACACACATACATATTCACAGAGGTGCTCACAATAGCCCGTTTACATCAATTGGTTTGTTCAAATGTCATTCACATTTTGCTTCCGCCCACCATATCCTACAGCAAGGGGCAGTGGTCAGCCCGCTCCAGCCAATGACCTTCTCCACTGTGAGTGATGTCATTTTACTTTTGCACATCAACACATCTGCCTAAAAAGTAGTGCCCCTCTGTGCCAGAGCTGGTAGACCAATCTCTGCTCTCATTTCATGTTCCTTTTATTTATTTTTGTGACAGATCATGTTTTACTTTTTTTTAACAAACAACATGGATACCACCTTTATTTAGATGGTGACACTTTTTCTTTTTGTACATTTACACTGTTAATGTCTATTTCATATGTTTGCAAAATAATGGAAAACAATCTCGGATTGCAAGGACAGGCCTAGTAGCTTTACCAGTGCTTGTTTTTGTTTTCTTTGGGCTCTGTATCATTGCAGTATTGCTGCTAATAGACACATTTGTTTTCATCAGTAATTCTTGGGCCAGTCTATTTGACAAGTTAAGGGTTCCAAGGAGCTTCAAGGTGAGCAGAACATGTGGAGTTGTTTCCATCCCTGAAACTTTAGGAAGTTATGAAGTGATCAGAACATGGCCAGCCCCATTTTCTTCCAAGGTAAGGCTCGTATTTTAAGTGTTGAACACGGTATACAGCCTTTACAACAAAACTTTTACAACGAACTACCATTACAACGCAACTTTTACAACGCAAACCATTACAACACATATCGCTGGTGGGCGCTCTAGGATAGGGAATAGGTTTAATGTACTATCCAACACCTTCCCTACTATCCACGGGGACTGGAGTTGGAATAGTAAATTAAACTATTCACTATCCAGCGCCCAAAAGCATTATGCGTTGTAATGGTATGCGTTGTAAAACTTGCGATGTAAAGGTAGGCGTTGTAATGCGTTGTAACGTCATACATCCGTTGAACACGAGCATTTATTCATCTCCCTGAGCCCGTTGATGTGTCTGCCATGTGACATCACTCACGTGACAGGATGTTACTGACACCAGGTCTGAAGATTGGTGGAGCTAATCCCAGTACATGCCTCTAGTTCTTTCCTGAAGGTTGCAGGTCAGGATGTATGACATACATATGTCAGACAACATTCACTCCTGTCAGCATTCTAAAATGGGGTGAGGTGGGAGTTCATTGTGGTGGGCTGGACACCTTATTTTTCAGCTCAGTATTTCACACCCGTTCGATGTTTGTCTGCCAAACGTTCCATGTGGTGGGTGTTTTTGGCACTAAACTGCGCCTGCTGGGGCATAGTTGAGGAAGACATCAATGTCCTATGCCCACGGGGGGAGGCTCTTTCGAGGCCTTACCTGTCATTTCCTGGAAGGAGACTCAGTGACATTTGGTTTGGACCATCGCCATTTTACACGCCACCCGCGTGTACAGGAATACAGATTTTTTTGTTTCAGCACAAACTTTATTGCATCTTTGAATCGACCCCTAATAAAGTGGAGCCAAAAATACAACCAAAGACATAACTAACCTACCAAGCCCCCGCCCACCCACCCCTGAACTAGACTTCGTCACAGAAAAACAGTAAATGTGTCAATGTGTGTAGCCTTAACATGGTTGCGGTGTGGGACTATAACCAGAATGTGAGGTGCCGGTTGCTGTTGTCATGTCAGGTGGGGAGCCCAGCTCGGCGCTAGTGGCATGATGCCTGTGTATGCTCTCAAGGTGGGACAGTGGCCCTAGTGCGATGCAGATTATAGCACATATCTGCTGTGGTGTGCAAGCAGTGCAGACTAAGGGGCAGATTTACAAGCCCCTTGTGACACTTTTGGGCCACTGTTGCGTCACTTTTTTGATGCAGTGGCGTCGTAAACAAAGCGCCACATTGCAACACATTTACAATGTGACGCATCTATGGAGATGCGTTGCGTTGTAAAGCCCTGCGTCATGTTATACCTGCGTCAGGTATAATGTAAGCAGGGTGGGCATTCAGACGCAAGAAAGTGGTGTAAAAGTGACGCTGTGAAATCTACAAGATATCACTGCGTCACTGGTACGACGCCACTGTGTCAAAACATTATGCCTGCTTGAAGCAGGCGTAAGGAGTGATGTAGCACAATAGGAATAGGCATTCCTGAGCATTACTGGAGTTGTGTCACGCTTGCGACACGACTCCAACAATGCGTTACCCTTACGCCAACAGACATGTGATGCATCTGTCAATCCTTACTCCACGGTGCGCTGCATTGTAAATGCCAAGCATCCATGGTGATGCAAGGGGTATTTTGTGTAACGCAATTGACTTGACGCATCGCTGCTAAAATGCAGAGATGCGTCAGTTTCTTGTAAATCTGCACCTAAGTATCTACAGGTTCCACGGCTTTGAAGGATTCTAATAGTGCATCCCATTCCAGTGCTGCAGGCTTTTTCCTTAGACCCCAGTACTCTTCTCGGTGCAGTGCACCACTCTCCACTAGGCCCCACTTCTCTACCGCCTCGCGTACAGGAATGCAGATAGTGCTGTCGAGAAGGTGAGAACTGGGGTCTTTCCAACTTGAACAAGAGCTTCTGTTACAGCCCTCCCCCTTTCACACACACCTTAATGAGTGTAAAGCATCACTCTAAGATGGGCCTCTGTGCAAGAAACCCAAGATTTATCCGCGGCCTTCAAGAAGATAAGCTGCAGCGCACTGTTGGTCAACAGAACCAAAAAATTGGCAGCGATCAGAGCTGGCTCAGAATGTATAAATTCCTCACCCAGAATACTCAGTCAAGAGCTTCTCTGTTAGTGCAGAATTAGTTTACATTAACCAAAAAAACTCTCCACACTCCTTGCCCCCCTATTACACAAACTCTAGTATATAGATTCTGGCCTGTGGGTGGGAGTGGGTTGGTGGACTGCAGTGATGGTTTTCATATTTTCTCTCTGCTGCTCCGTCCTTCCAGGCAGGTGGTTTATCTCATGGGCGGTCCTAAGATGGACTATTTATCTGGGGCCTGTCACCCTGCCATATGGCTGAGATGATTCCCAAATGCTGTATTTATATGGACAAACTTCTGCTTGTATAAACAGACAGAATTATCTATTCTTGCCTGATGGAGGAACACACTCGTCGTTTGGTTGTTGATGAATCGTAGCTGTCAAGGTGGCCATGTTCGCAAAGAGCAGAAGTGACTAAGGTGAGGGATAGGACGCGTAAGGAGTGAGAAAGGGTCAGGGATTATGAGGCGTAAGGAGCGAGAAAGGGTCCAAGATGCTGAGGCGCAAGGAGTGAGAAAGGGTCCAGGATGCTGAGGTGCAAGGAGTAAGAAAGAGTCCACGATGCTGAGGCTCAAGGAGTGAGAAAGGGTCCAGGATGCTGAGGCGCAAGGAGCAAGAAAGGGTCCAGAATGCTGAGGCGCAAGGAGTGAGAAAGGGTTCAAGATGCAGAGGCGCAAGGAGTGAGAAAGGGTCCAGGATGCTGAGGTGCAAGGAGTGAGAAAGAGTCCAGGATGCTGCGGCTCAAGGAGTGAGAAAGGGTCCAGGATGCTGAGGCATAAGGAGTGAGAAAGGGTCCAAGATGCTGAGGCACAAGGAGTGAGAAAGGGTCCAGGATGCTGAGGTGCAAGGAGTTGAAGAACCGGAATAACCCACTTACTGGGTCTTGGCAGCGGGGGAACCGCCCAAGCCTTCCATACCCTTCATACGTAGTAAAAGGAAACACAGGAGCCTTCGTCTGCAGGAGGCACCCAGATTTATTCAAATAGCCCGGGCTATGGAACAGAGTCCCAAGCTCGTCAAAAACAAGACAGAGGAGGCTGCTGATTTACTCCGCAGCTTACAAGCCTTTTATACTTTTCCATTCCAGTCTTTTGGCTGTTAGTTCATTGTTCAATCAGGGCAGTGTTTGCAGTTGATAAACAGATCCAGACGACGTTTGTAGATGGTGACCTGGTCAAGGCTTGGTACACAAATCATTGTTCACTTGGCTTGATCAAGGCTCAGTCTTTCAAATCATTGTTTAATCACCTTGATCAAAGCCCGGTCTTTCAAGTCATTGTTTAATCACCCTGATCAAGGCCCAGCAGTCAGACCATAGTCCAGATAACCTGATCACGGTGTCAAGGATGTTTACCAGGCTGGGAGCTGGAAAAGGAAAACAAATCATTTACTCAGGGTGTGAGTGTCTTGTGGCTTTCAGTTGAACTGCAAAGAACAGGGGGGGTTGGGTGTATGACAGTTCCTGGGCAAAAATGCAGGCTGCAAGATAGCTATTGTCGTGTTAGTTAGATTTTCCTCAGGCATCAGCAGAAACGACCAGGTGGGTCGTGTGGAAATGTTTGACATGAGATGTCAATGAAAAAACAATAGAGTCCCGGTACAAATGATGCCAATCAGAAGAACACTTTTCCTCAGCCCCTCCTTTTGCCATTGAGTGGCAAATACTTTAAGAAATGTCAATGTTCATAAGGCCATCTGTTTCTTGTTGAAGCATCATCATCATATTGGTGTTGTGAATGTTAGAGGGTGGAGGTTTGATGGTCTGGACACACATTGTACAGAGCACTGGCAGACACTGAAAGCACAAACAGCAGGAGACCAGGACAGTTACTCCCAAGGCAGGGAAGATGAGGATCTTCCACCCCCACTGGGAAAGGAGGCCCCAGATCCAGCCTGTAGGGACCAGTTGCCTTCATCCAGATGAATTTCGGAAGAAAGGTGATGCAGATGTTGGATGGCATCGTACACTGTAGGTGCGTTGTCTGGGATGTACACGCAGCAGCTGGAGCCAATCAATTTACACACACCACCACGATCAGCAAGGATGACATCTAGGACCATTCTGTTCTGGAGCGTTATGAAGCGGTCGCCTGCAGCTCTGCAGTGATGTTGGAGAGGGCACCAGCTGTTACTGTGATGGTGGCTTCAAGGACCCTGGTCAGTCCTGTTACAGCCCGACTGTTGGCCATGGGGTCCCAGAAAGGAAGGAAACCTTTAAAAAAGTCCCCGGTTTCCTGGCCTGCTGTTTCCTCGGCTGATATGACGCCTCTATGTGAGCGGCGCAGAGCGCCCTTCATCGACAGGTGGTAACCTCAATGGGTGGAATACGTTGGTGGAAGGAGGAAGGCCGGATAGAAGGTACCAGACCAGTTACGGGGGAGCCAAGTGTAGGCGGCAGTGCCACAGATGAAATAGGTGTTGGGGGATGCCACCAGCTTCAGAGGAGATGTAGAGTTTAAAGCTTTTGTGATATCACACGTACTGGTACCAACTTTCTTAGTCCCTAGGCCATGAATGCAGACACGGCCTTGCACATTTATGACATTCACAGTGTCTCGTTCATCAGGCAGTGTCCTTCTTGTGCGGAATCTGGAAAATGTTTGTCGATTAGTTGAGTTGAATACTACTATCTCACCAAGTTCATCTGGTGGTAGTAGCAATGTGGAAGAGCTGGTCGGGCAAAAAGGAGCACTGGTGTTGCCAGATCTGTTCCGCCAGAAGTCATCACGGAATGTTCCAAGGACAGGATGGGCAGTGCCATTGATAGTGAAGGCCTCCTGCATCAACATCCACCATGGAAGACAAGACCCGGGGATGGAAAAGGGGTAGGGAAAGAATGGAACAGGGTGTATCATGGAATACGGCATCAGTCCACACACCCAGCAGTTGGAAGTTTTCATGATCATCTGGTGATGATGCAACATTTGGATGAAGGTGTTGTTGAAGAATTCTGCACAGTGGGGTAATTCGTGGGCTGGTAATGTGTAATACTGGTGTTCTGCAGGAGTCGGGGTAGGAGTTGGTGAGGTAACTGAATGGTAGATTAGTAACAGCCAACCAAGGATAGACTGGATGAGGGAGACAAACAGCATCACCACGGTGACCATGAAGCATTTACTATGTCGGAGGCTGACATCTTGTTTCTGGATTCAGGTGTTTTGGACGGCGGCCATTGTCCTAAGCCAGGGACCTCTAGTGGCTGTTTGTGATTGGTGGTTGCTTCACTGGGCGCAGGTGCCAAGGGCCCTTATGGCTTAACTTAGTCTGACACACCAGCACTACTCTCAGCCGGGGAAGATCACAGCCCTACAGCCTGTAGGTACTTGGCGAAGTCAAGGGCAAGCCTTCCTCCGGGGACGCAAGTTGAATCGGTCGGAAGTAGGGACAGTATGGTCGGGAAACAATTGTTCTTGGTGTTGAGCAGAGTTAAGGGAGGGTTGCACCCTTCCTTTCAGTATGCTGTCACTTTCTGCTTCCGTAGATGTAAAATGAAGTCTGGCATCGCTGAATGGGACAAACTTTGGGACTGTTTCTGAGTCTCCTAGTCCTTCCCTCACCCACTGATCATAGGGGAGGGGCAGAGGCACACGCATGCAGTACGATGAATGCACCCAATTCTTCCGACCTTCTACTTTCATGGCGGTGCAAGTGGCTAGTAACACCTGAGGGGGTTGTGTCCAGCGGGGCTCGAGGCTCCTAGACCCAATGCTGTACAGACATATTCCATAATTTGGGCTGTAAAGTGTGTCCCATTGTCACTTCAGACCAAGCGGGCCAACCCTAATCGTGGAAGGTACTCTTTTAATAGTACTTTGGCAGTAGGGATAGCGGTGCAGTCTTTGACGGGGTAGGTCTCCACCCATTGGCTGAATGTACAGACCACCACTAGGACATATTTCAAATTGTTACATCGGTCCATCTGGATGTAATCCATTTGGAGTTCTTCAAAAGGGAAGGTAGGAGGAGAGAAACTTCCCTTAGGAGTAACTGTGCCCTTTCCTGGGTTATACATTAGGCAAATCATGCATGTTTTAACCAGTTTGTCAGCATATGCTGGTATCTTAGAGTTGGCCCATGTAGGTTCCAACAGTTTACATATCCCTTTTGCACTGATGTGAGCAGGACCATGGGCCATCGTAACTACTGGTAGCACGTGATTGTCAGGTAACATCCATTGTCTTTCCATAGTCGTACGGACCCAACAACCATCAATTTCCTCCTTTGCTAATAGCTCCTTCCACACCCTTAGTTCCTTAGGAGTAGTATGGGACTAAATATCAATCACACTCTGTACTGTGTTTTCAACCATGCCCTCGTCTGCCACCCACCTAGCGGGACCTCCTACGTACATTCCTTCCCTTTTTCTAAGAGCTGTTTGTCTGGCCGTCGGGTCAGCCAGGGCATTGCCTTTCCCAACATCATCTGTCACTTTCTTATGGGCCTTACATTTTATAATGGCCACCTTTCTGGGAAGTGTCAGGGAGTCTAACAGTCAGTGTATTAGGGGGCCATGTTGAATTTTGGTCCCATGGGAAGTAAGGAAATTCCTTTCTTTCCATAACCTCCCGAAGTTGTGGGCCACTCCGAAGGAATATTGGCTGTCAGTATAAAAACTTACCGTCATTCCTTTGCTTAACTCACAAGCTCTAGTTAGGGCCACTAATTCTGCTGCTTGAGCAGAGCACTGCTGAATCTGAGCTGTTTCTACTACTTGCCCTAATGTCCTGAGGGCGTAGGCGGCTGAGGTGTTACCATCTGACCCTCTGAGACATGATCCGTCCACATACAGTGTACCTTCTGGTTCTGCTATCGGGGTGTCCTGTAAGTCAACCCATCTCCTCCTCTGTCCTTAATATGCAGACATGTGGGTCTAAGCGTGCATCCTGAGGATCCAGTGGGAGTAATGTGGCGGGGTTTAGTACAGTGCATCTTTTGATGTTAATGTGGCAGCCAAAGAGTGTCAGTTCATAGCCTGTGAGTCGTGCGCTAGTGAGGTACTGTGTCTTGGTGTTATTAAGGAGGGTATCGATTTTGGAAAAGGGGGGTGGTGATGGACAGAGTTTCTGAATGATGCAGAATACTCTTACCAAGTCAATAGATCATGGTTTTAATCCATCACCGTTTTTTAGCTCACTGCACCATCCCAGCTCAGAACCTGGCTATATGCAAATTAGTCTGTTCCTGTCCCAGTGCATGATGGGAACAGGGCAAACCAAATTACCAAGCCAATTCTTATACTGGGAAGGAAACAAGCTTCCGGGGACCGGTTTCTGGCATCACAGCCTTCTTCGGCCCGGCTTGCTTGAATCCTGATGGTGCAATGAGCAAGGGACTCACGTCTGAGTATACCCTCCCACACATAGTGTGGATAAAACCGATTTTGGGAAAGGGGGGTGGTGATGGACAGAGTTTCTGAATGATGCAGAATACTCTTACCAAGTCAATAGATCATGGTTTTAATCCATCACCGTTTTTTAGCTCACTGCACCATCCCAGCTCAGAACCTGGCTATATGCAAATTAGTCTGTTCCTGTCCCAGTGCATGATGGGAACCGGGCAAACCAAACTACCAAGCCAATTCTTATACTGGGAAGGAAACAAGCTTCCGGGGACCGGTTTCTGGCATCACCGCCTTCTTCGGCCCGGCTTGCTTGAATCCTGATGGTGCAATGAGCAAGGGACTCACATCTGAGTATACCCTCCCACACATAGTGTGGATAAAACCGATTTTGGAAAAGGGGGGTGGTGATGGACAGAGTTTCTGAATGATGCAGAATACTCTTACCAAGTCAATAGATCATGGTTTTAATCCATCACCGTTTTTTAGCTCACTGCACCATCCCAGCTCAGAATCTGGCTATATGCAAATTAGTCTGTTCCTGTCCCAGTGCATGATGGGAACATGGCAAACCAAACTACCAAGCCAATTCTTATACTGGGAAGGAAACAAGCTTCCGGGGACCGGTTTCTGGCATCACAGCCTTCTTCGGCCCAGCTTGCTTGAATCCTGATGGTGCAATGAGCAAGGGACTCACGTCTGAGTATACCCTCCCACACATAGTGTGGATAAAACCGATTTTGGAAAAGGGGGGTGGTGATGTACAGAGTTTCTGAATGATGCAGAATACTCTTACCAAGCCAATAGATCATGGTTTTAATCCATCACCGTTTTTTAGCTCACTGCACCATCCCAGCTCAGAACCTGGCTATATGCAAATTAGTCTGTTCCTGTCCCAGTGCATGATGGGAACAGGGCAAACCAAACTACCAAGCCAATTCTTATACTGGGAAGGAAACAAGCTTCCGGGGACCGGTTTCTGGCATCACAGCCTTCTTCGGCCCGGCTTGCTTGAATCCTGATGGTGCAATGAGCAAGGGACTCACGTCTGAGTATACCCTCCCACACATAGTGTGGATAAAACCGATTTTGGAAAAGGGGGGTGGTGATGGACAGAGTTTCTGAATGATGCAGAATACTCTTACCAAGTCAATAGATCATGGTTTTAATCCATCACCGTTTTTTAGCTCACTGCACCATCCCAGCTCAGAACCTGGCTAAATGCAAATTAGTCTGTTCCTGTCCCAGTGCATGATGGGAACAGGGCAAACCAAACTACCAAGCCAATTCTTATACTGGGAAGGAAACAAGCTTCCGGGGACCGGTTTCTGGCATCACATCCTTCTTCGGCCCGGCTTGCTTGAATCCTGATGGTGCAACGAGCAAGGGACTCACGTCTGAGTATACCCTCCCACACATAGTGTGGATAAAACCGATTTTGGAAAAGGGGGGTGGTGATGGACAGAGTTTCTGAATGATGCAGAATACTCTTAACAAGTCAATAGATCATGGTTTTAATCCATCACCATTTTTTAGCTCACTGCACCATCCCAGCTCAGTACCTGGCTATATGCAAATTAGTCAGTTCCTGTCCCAGTGCATGATGGGAACAGGGCAAACCAAACTACCAAGCCAATTATTCTACTGGGAAGGAAACAAGCTTCCGGGGACCGGTTTCTGGCATCACAGCCTTCTTCGGCCCGGCTTGCTTGAATCCTGATGGTGCAATGAGCAAGGGACTCACGTCTGAGTATACCCTCCCACACATAGTGTGGATAAAATCGATTTTATCCACACTATGTGTGGGAGGGTATACTCAGACGTGAGTCCCTTGCTCATTGCACCATCAGGATTCAAGCATACCGGGCCGACGAAGGCTGTGATGCCAGAAACCGGTCCCCGGGAGCTTGTTTCCTTCCCAGTATAAGAATTGGCTTGGTAGTTTGGTTTGCCCTGTTCCCATCATGCACTGGGACAGGAACAGACTAATTTGCATATAGCCAGGTTCTGAGCTGGGATGGTGCAGTGAGCTAAAAAACGGTGATGGATTAAAACCATGATCTATTGACTTGGTAAGAGTATTCTGCATCATTCAGAAACTCTGTCCATCACCACCCCTTTTTTCCAAAATCAATTTTATCCACACTATGTGTGGGAGGGTATACTCAGACGTGAGTCCCTTGCTCATTGCACCATCAGGATTCAAGCAAACCGGGCCGACGAAGGCTGTGATGCCAGAAACCGGTCCCCGGGAGCTTGTTTCCTTCCCAGTATAAGAATTGGCTTGGTAGTTTGGTTTGCTCTGTTCCCATCATGCACTGGGACAGGAACAGACTAATTTGCATATAGCCAGGTTCTGAGCTGGGATGGTGCAATGAGCTAAAAAACAGGTGATGGATTAAAACCATGATCTCTTGACTTGGTAAGAGTATTCTGCATCATTCAGAAACTCTGTCCATCACCACCCCTTTTTTCCAAAATCGATTAAGGAGGGTATCTACAGAATGGGGGACCATCAGAGTCAGGGGGGAGTTCATGATGATCCCCGCACTCTGACAGACCATGAGGGCGGCCGCAGCGGTCGCCCGTAGGCATCCTGGGAGAGCCGTTGCAACAGGATCTAAGGTGGCTGAAAAATAGGCTCATGGCCGATGGTGACCTCCGAACATCTGGGTCAAGACAGTTCATGGACAGCCGTCTGTCTCATGTACAAAAAGAAAAAATGGTTTGTTATAATCAGGAGTGCCGAGGACTGGGGCAGTACACAGAGCCCTCTGTAAATCTTGGAAGGCCTGCGCATGCTCTCTAGTCCAAGGAAAGGAACTGCCTGACATGTCTTTAGTGGTGAGGGCAAGAAGAGGTTTGACCATGGCCGAAAAATTGGAAATCCCCTGTCTACAGTATGAGGTTAGGCCTATGAAGGCTCGCACCTGCTTTTGTGTTCGTGGGGCTGTCATAGCATTGATAATGACTACACGATCAGCGGTGAGCTGCCTTCCCTCCTTCGAGAGGAGATGACCTAAATAGGTCACCTTCTCTTGACAAAACTGAAGCTTTTTCAAAGAGACTTTGTGATTATGGAGGACAAGGTGGCGTAACAAACAGAGAGTAGCTTCTTTACATGCTGGGGCAGAATTTGCAGCAATGAGGAGGTCATCTACATGCGAATAGAGTAGCGGCAACTGCCCATCACAAATTAAGACTGATCAGGAAAATCATCCCATTCTTGCCAGAGGTAGCTGCTAAAACATTGGTCAGCTCTTTAGTGTTATCATCTCTGGACTATTGTAATGGCCGATTTTTAAATGCCCAGGTTAGGGTAACCAATAAGCTTCAGACAATCCAGAACGCAGCAGCACGCCTGCTTTCTGGAACACCCAAGTTTTCGCCCATATCAGATACCATCAAGACGTATCACTGGCTGGCGATCCGTAATCGGATCAAATTTGAATCCCTTTGCATAGTATACAAGACACTTCATGACCAAGGACCACATTATTTTAAGGACCAGCTGATACCCTACAGACCTGCCAGACAGCTTTGATCTGCCACTCTCAATCAACTTGTGGGTCCACGGTCAAAAACAGTTTCATGGAGTGATCGCCGCTTTTTAGTCGCGGCACCCAAATTATGGAACACCCTGCCGCAGCATATCAGGACAAGCCCCTCACTTCCCCAGTTTCGCAAAAAACTGAAGACCTGGCTTTTTAATCAGTAATATTGACAACTTACCTCTGGATCCGTCTTTTCATCTGGAGAAAATTAGGTGAACTGTCTAGCGCCGAGACGCCTACGGGTATTCGTTCGCGCTTAATAAGTCACAAAAATAAATAAATAAATAAATAAATATTGTAATAGTGTGGAATTATCACGGAGTTCCAAGGAATCTAGTTTACTTTTTAGGGCTTGACTATAGATACTGGGGCTCTCGGTAAAACCTTGAGGGGCGCGGGAGAATCTAACGCTCCGCCCACCAAGGGAGAAACCAAAGAAATGTCTGCTGTCAGGATGTATAGGAATGCTGAAAAAAGCATTCTTCAGGTCTATGACAGAGAAGTGCGTTGCATCAGAAGGGACCATCGTTAAGAGGGCTGTAATGTCGGGGACAACAGGATATTGAGATATTGTTATTTTGTTAAGGGCTCTAAGGTCAATCACAAATCTGTATATTTTAGGGGAGAGAGCATTCAGCGCCGAGACACCCTAGGGTATTTGTTGCGCTATAAAAATTTCGAAAATAAATACATTTCGAAAATTGGTCTTTTTAAGAACGGGAATAATGGGACTAATGGGACTGTTACAGATATTGCCACGTGTCTCCTCCACTACGCCCTTGTCCATTAATTCAGATATTATTGTTAAAAGGGCCATTTCGCCTTCCGCGGGCAGTCGATACTGCCGGAGGCGGGGGAGAAGTGCACCTGGCTGGATGCGTACCACATGAGGGGATATGTTGAGACACCCTACATCAGTGTCTGATGATGCCCAGAGGGAGGAAGGTAAAGACTGCAATTCTGGTGGGAGGGGACCAGACAGATACATATAGGAAGCTGCGGTGGGAGAAATTGTTAGGGATACACCTTGGTGACTACATGATATGGTCGCATACAGAGCTTTCAGTAAATCCATGCCTAACAAGTTTTCACTGCAACCTGTAGTAAGGACCAAGGGAGCGTCAACATGTGCAGGGCCAATATCGAGAGGAAGGGGTTCAGAGACAGGGCTCGTCACAGGTGTTCCTGCAAAACGCACGGAGACATTCATATTGCCAGAAAGGGGTGCCTCCGGGACTGACAGACGTGCAGTAGAAGACCTGGTGGCCCCAGTATCCAAAAGAAAATTCTGATCGTTCCCCACAGCTGACATTTGAACATACGGGCCCCTTTGTTCCACTCGAATTTGCATTCTGATAATACCCCTTTCCTGGCTGTCCTATGCTTGGTAAGACCCTGTCTCATCAACTTCATCATAATCATCATTGTAATAAGTGCGTGTTGCATCAAACCTAATGGCCGGGCACTGCCAGATGGGAGTGTCATCCCTGGGCCTACGTTCTTTATCCTGTGGATGGGGTGGGCCATGGTCCCTAGTCTGCCTCCCCTCCCTGGGAGCACGAGGCCGAGTCTTCCCTGTTTAGATGTTTTCAGCTAACACAGGACACTCATGTATCCAATGGCCGTACCCCTTACAATAAGCACACTGATCTGTTTGGAGGGCTCCCGTATGTTGAGGGCTAGAGGGGGTAGACTGGCGAGCCCTCGGAGGAGGTCAGGGTTGAGGTCTGAATTTTCCGCGGACATCGGGACCTCGGGGAGGGTAAGCCTGCTACAGAGTGCCTTAGTCTGAAGATCCCTAACCTTCTTACTCTCCTTGTCTCTATCTTCATTGTCCCTATTTTCGGGTTATTGTGCCATAGCCAAGATACCAGTCACAGTTTGGGCAGACCATGTACTTTCAACTTTCTTAAGCCTGGCGGAGATCTCAGGAAGCAAGTTGCTGACAAACTTATCGACAAACACTGGGCCAGAACCTGAGGTCCGGGGATCCAAACCACTATGTCCCTTGTATTCTGTCTCAAAACGGATAAAGAAATCAGCCACATTCTCATCTTTTCGCTGCCTACAGGCGTTTATTTTATCCCAGTTAATGACAGTTTCCGGCAAAAGTGTTTTCATAACCATCATTATTTTACCAGGCAAAGTCAGGATGGCAGCTTCTGGTTTAGTCCCTCCTACCCTTGCTTCTTCCATAGCCTCTAGGTCAGCCCATTTACCTCCCAACGCCGCTTCATGGTCAGTATGTCGAATTTTGTCCCAAATTTCAGTGGGTACAACTGTACCAAAAAGTAAATCTATATCCTCAAGAACAAGAGTACCTGCAGATATAATCTGACCTAATTCTCTGTAAAAGGCAGCCGGATTCTTCAGAGGATCCAGTAATTGTCCTTTTCACTGCATTACTTCTGACCTTTTCCAAGGAACATGAACCCAAAGCCTGCGCCAGTGTGCCTCAACAGCCCCTCGGCCATTATTTTGGGCATAGGTAAGTGCGTTAACAAAGACAGGGGCTGCCTCTCTCATTGGCATAGCTGTTTCTAGAGGAGTGTTGGGAAAAGCGGTCATATCACGGTAAGCCATTAAAGCAGACATAGCGCCAAACATCCCCTCTCCCTGAACATCGCCTCTTTTGATTTGCGACCTAAGGTCTTTTAATCCGGTGGGTATCTGCATAAACGCATTCTCGAATCTTTGCATGACCAGGGTACACATGTATTCAGCCCAGGTGGTCTGTTTCATAATCGTCCACTGGGAGAAGGGGTACCATATTTCTTTAAAGGCATAAATATTCCCGTTATTTATCCAACATTCACACTGTTGCCTCTGTAGGTCATTTTCTCGAAGGGACGAAAAGCTGACTGCAGAGCGCAAGGAGGCCAGTCGGGGGGAATTCAACAATTTATATAAATCCTGCTTAACTGTAGACCACAGGGAAGTAGGAAAAAGGCGTGTAGGGGTAAAGCCGCAGGGGTTGGGCGGATGTAGACTTGTTGTCATTCCCGCAGCAAGGACAGGGTTAGCGGGCGTGGTCGGTGTCATAGGAAAAATCGGGAGGGATGGTGTGATAGGGAGAACAGTAAGAGGGGCAGTGGGGGCAGGAGTGGGCTGTTGCAGCAGGATATGCGGGGTGTGAGGCGTCAGGGCAGGGTACATTGGGGCATATGCAGGAGGGCTTTCTAGCATGGTATCAAGCAAGGAATCACCTTCTTCTCCCCCTTCCATATGGCCCTTTCCTTTCTTCTCACGAGCTGGATAACATTTTCGTGCCCTTGCCGCATGCTCCCTATCGGCTATTTCTACTGACTTTGTCATTTGATTTTGTAAATTTTCTCTGGCGTGGTCGGCCATTGACATACGTTCCTGTTTTCTTTCTAGAGCCTTCTGATTTCTAGCTCTCTGCTCTATCTCTGTCCTCCAAAATCAGGCAGATTCAAACATAGACGGGCGCATTTTTCTTTTCATTAATTGTTCCCCTAAACTGGTGAGAAGTTGGAAATTAAAGGAGCCATAAAGTGGCCACTGTAATTCCGCATTACTTTGTTTTGTATATTTTACCCAGAATGAGGAAAACATTATTGCAGAAGGGCCATGTTTAACATATATCGTATGGCCAGGGGTCCCTTCTGGAGGAAGTGGACAAGCTGCCTCCAGCTGGGAGTCCTGTGTACACATACAACAACATAATTTCTTGAACTTACTACTGACTGGCATGCTTAAAAAAACGGGTAACAGACACCAGCGGGTTTTTAAAAAAATCACCTAGCTTGCTTGGCTTTTGCAAAAGTCAATAACAGCAGAATCATACAGAAGAGACACCAGCGGGTTTTTAAAAACTCACCTCGCTTGCTTCGCTTTGGCAAAAGTCAATAGCAGCTTGGCTTCTGCGAAAGTCAATAACAGAATCATACAGACTTGGTGGGTGATCAGTCCACCCTTACCTTACAGGGGTAGTTCACTTCTACAGATGTAGGGCTGTGTCTTGCTCCAGAAATTATTTGCTAGGAGACTCCAGCGAGAACGCGGTCATGTGGCCCAGACCGGGTCCGGAGGAACAGCGGGCGAGTCGTTCGGCTTACTGGATTACAAGAATCCCTCGGGTAGGGTACGTCCGTCGGAGTCTCGCCGTGCACCTCCTCACATCCACCGGGCCTGACCTTCGTGCTTGTGGAGTCCCTATTCAGGCGCCATTTGAAGAACCGGAATAACCCACTTACTGGGTCTCGGCGGCGGGGGAACCGCCCAAGCCTTCCATACCCTTCATACGTAGTAAAAGGAGACACAGGAGCTTTCGTCTGCAGGAGGAACCCAGATTTATACAAATAGCCCGGGCTATGAAACAGAGTCCCAAGCTCCTCAGAAACAAGACAGAGGAGGCTTCTGCTTTACTCCGTAGCTTACAAGCCTTTTATACTTTTTCATTCCAGTCTTTTGGCTGTTAGTTCATTGTTCAATCAGGGCAGTGTTTGCAGTTGATAACCAGATCCAAACGACATTTGTAGATGGTGACCTGGTCAAGGCTTGGTACACAAATCATTGTTCACTTGGCTTGATCAAGGCTCAGTCTTTCAAATCATTGTTTAATCACCTTGATCAAAGCTTGGTCTTTCAAGTCATTGTTTAATCACCCTGATCAAAGCCCAGCAGTCAGACCATTGTCCAGATAACCTAATCACGGTGTCAAGGATGTTTACCAGGCTGGCAGCAGGAGATGGAAAACAAATCATTTACTCAGGGTGTGAGTGTCTCGTGGCTTTCAATTGAACTGCAAAGAACAGAGGGGGTTGGGTGTGCGACAGTTCCTGGGCAGAAATGCAGGCTGCAAGATGGCTGTTGTCGTGTTAATTAGATTTTCCTCAGGCATCAGCAGAAACGACCAGGTGGGTCGTGTGGAAGTGTTTGACACCAGATGGCAATGAAAAAGCAATTGAGTCCCGGTACAAATGATGCCGATCAGAAGAACACTTTTCCTCAGAGTGAGAAATAGTCGAGGATGCTGAGGCTCAAGTAGTGAGAAAGGGTCCAGGATGCTGAGGTGCAAGGAGCAAGAAAGGGTCCAGGATGCTGAGGTGCAAGGAGTGAGAAAGGGTCCAGGATGCTGAGGCACAAGGAGCAAGAAAGGGTCCAGGATGCTGATGCGCAAGGAGCAAGAAAGGGTCCAGGATGCTGAGGCGCAAGGAGTGAAAAAGGGTCCAGGATGCTGAGGCGCAAGGAGTGAGAAGGGTCCAGGATGCTGAGGCGCAAGGAGTGAGACGGGGTCAAGGATGCTGAGGCGCAAGGAGTGAGAAGGGTCCAGGATGCAGAGGCGCAAGGAGTGAGACGGGGTCCAGGATGCTGAGGCGCAAGGAGTGAGAAAGGGTCCAGGATGCTGAGGTGCAAGGTCTGAGAAAGGGTCCAGGATGCTGAGGCACAAGGGGGGAGAAAGGGTCCAGGATGCTGAGGCGCAAGGAGCAAGGAGCAAGAACGGGTCCAGGACGCTGAGGGGCAAGGAGTGAGAAAGGGTCCAGGATGCTGAGGTGCAAGGAGTGAGAAAGGGTCTAGGAGGCTGAGGTGCAAGGAGCGAGAAAGGGACCAGGATGCTGAGGCGCAAGGCCTGAGAAGGGTACATGATGCTGAGGCGCAAGGAGTGAGAAAGGGTCCAGGATGCTGAGGTGCAAGGAGTGAGAAAGGGTCCAGGATGCTGAGGCACAAGGAGTGAGAAGGTTTCCAGGATGCTGAGGTGCAAGGAGTGAGAATGGGTCCAGGATGCTGAGGCGCAAGGAGTGAGAAAGGGTCCATGATGCTGAGGTGCAAGGAGTGAGAAAGGGTCCAGGATGCTGAGGCGCAAGGAGTGAGAAGGGGTCCAGGATGCTGAGGTGCAAGGAGTGAGAAAGGGTCCAGGATGCTGAGGCGCAAGGAGTGAGAAGGGGTCCAGGATGCTGAGGTGCAAGGAGTGAGAATGGGTCCAGGATGCTGAGGCGCAAGGAGTGAGAAAGGGTCCATGATGCTGAGGTGCAAGGAGTGAGAAAGGGTCCAGGATGCTGAGGCGCAAGGAGTGAGAAAGGGTCCATGATGCTGAGGTGCAAGGAGTGAGAAAGGGTCCAGGATGCTGAGGCGCAAGGAGTGAGAAGGGGTCCAGGATGCTGAGGTGCAAGGAGTGAGAAAGGGTTCAGGATGCTGAGGCCCAAGGAGTGAGAAAGGGTCCAGGATGCTGAGGTGCAAGGAGTGAGAAAGGGTCCAGGATGCTGAGGTGCAAGGAGTGAGAAGGGGTCAAGGATGCTGAGGCGCAAGGAGTGAGAGGGGGTCCAGTATGCTGAGGGGCAAGGAGGGAGATAGGGTCCAGGATGCTGAGGTGCAAGGAGTGAGAAGGGGTCAAGGATGCTGAGGTGCAAGGAGTGAGAAGGGGTCCAGGATGCTGAGGCGCAAGGAGTGAGAAGGGGTCCAGGATGCTGAGGTGCAAGGAGTGAGAAGGGGTCCAGGATGTTGAGGCGCAAGGAGTGAGAAAGGGTCAAGGATGCTGAGGTGCAAGGACTGAGAAAGGGTCCAGGATGCTGAGGTGCGAGGACTGAGAAAGGGTCCAGGATGCTGAGGTGCGAGGAGTGAGAAAGGGTCCAGGATGCTGAGGTGCAAGGAGTGAGAAGGGGTCCAGGATGCAGAGGGACAAGGAGTGAGAAAGAGTCCAGGATGCTGAGGTGCAAGAAGGGAGAAAGGGTCCAGGATGCAGAGGCACAAGGAGTGAGAAAGAGTCCAGGATGCTGAGGTGCAAGGTGCGAGATAGGGTCCAGGATGCTGAGGCGCAAGAAGGGAGAAAGGGTCTAGGATGCTCGGTGCAAGGTGCAAGATAGGGTCCAGGTTGCTGAGGTGCAAAGAGCGAGAAAGGGTCCAGGATACTGAGGCGCAAGGAGGGAAAAAGAGTCCAGGATGCTGAGGTGCAAGAAGGGAGAAAGGGTCCAGGATGCTGAGGTTCAAGGTGCGCAATAGGGACCAGGATGCTGAGGCGCAAGGAATGAGAAAGGGTCTAGGATGCTCGGTGCAAGGTGCGAGAAAGGGTCCAGGATGCTGAGGTGCAAAGAGCGAGAAAGGGTCGAGGATACTGAAGCGCAAGGAGGGAGAATAAGGAAAGCGTGGAACCTGAAGAATATGTGTAGGTTCTATGGATGTGGACATAGCATTATACTGCACGCTTCATGCAGAATGTGTGACATTTTTCACCAGAGAAAAAAATGACCCTCAGGAAACATATCAATTGCTGCTCTAATAATGCAAAAAGGGCAGCAGAGTTGCTCCATTGCAGGAGTACCGAAGACAACAAACTTGGAATAGGCATTCCCTATGCTAACATCTAAAATCGAGACATGCACAAGCTTGACCTGTAAGATTCTGGGCTTCACCAGCCCAAAATGCAAACCAGACACACCTGGAAGATGATCCTGCACAATGAAGCGACCTCCACGCAACTAGCAGGGAGTGAGGGTACCAAGGGAGAGTGGGACTAGGCGCTTTAGGACTAGCCTCAGTAGCCAACAGGCCGAAACAGCGACTAAAGATGACATCGTGCAATATGGTGGGACCTGGATGCAAAAATAATGACCCCGGGCATTTCTTAGAGGTATCAGAATATAAGAAACAGGGGCTTCCACCCTGTGCGTAATCAGATGTTATCAATTATGGATTAAACTTCCATCAATAACAAGAGACACGCACAGAAGAAACACTTCAAATAAGTTGTGTGGTGAAATAATGCAGGACCATCTTCTTGTTCAAACAGAATCTGCATGTTTATCTTTAATCTGCTCTTGGTATGCCCTATGTCCATGGGGAAAATGTTTTCCCTGCAGAGAAAAAATGCCTATGCAAGGTGTTTCCATCTTCCTTACGCATAGTTTAGTTGTTTTCTAGAGAGAGAGAGACAAGCAAGGGAAAGGAAGCCTTGAGAAGAGGTTTCATGACGTTATCCTCTACACTCGTGCTGAAGAAATCCACAGTAAGGAATGACTGCGTCCTAAACCTGCATGTATACAATTATATAGCGGGTATATAGTGTGACCAGAGTGCCACATGTGCACACACTGGAAGCACACACCAGAAGAATGACCGGGTCCTAAACCTACATGTAGGCAGTAGCAGCTGGCGCTAGGGCAGGGGTTGGGGTGGGGGGATGACGACGACAAATATATATATATATGGAAAAAAAAGAGCTTACCCGCCACCCGCCGCATTGCCGCTCTTCTGCTCCTGACTGCATCACAGGCTCCTGGAATCCCCAACGCCCAATCCTGATGCTGTTCTCATGCTGCTGGTAGCATGAGAGCAGCATCAGAATTGGCCGAAGCGTCCTGGATGTACGCTCCCAGAGAGACTGGGAGCCTCTGCCTTCTGTCTCCCGGCAACGCAGCTTGGGTTGGAGAAAGCTCAGTGGGTATGTTGGTTTGAATGTTCTAAGACGCCCGGGCAAACCGACATGCGCACTGACAACAGTGCCCACCACTGCGTGACTGCCCCAGCGATGGCGGCGCCCCAAAGACTCACCCCAGAGAGAAAAATAAAACGATAATAAACCTGTTTTATTATTCAGCTTTGAGGCTGCCGGCGGGGGGCGATGCTCCTTTGCCATAGTAGGGGAGCCGCAAATGGAAGAACATACAGAAGAGATATAGTGAGCCCTGAGCACCACATTTGCACATACTGGAAACACAGACCAGCAGCATTACTGGGTTCTAAACCTACATGTAGATAATCATACAACAGAGATACAGTGTGACCAGAGCACCACATGTGCACATACCAGGAGACCAGACCAGCAGCATTACTTAGTACTAAAGCTGCATGTACATCAGTGTACAACAGAGATATATAGGGCCACCAGTGCGCCAAATAAGGTGGAGAGGTGTGGTGCAGTCGCCAGGGCAGCTGATTTCGGAGTACAGGGGTTCGATCCCCGGCTCTGACAGCAACTCTGCTCAGCACCATGTGACTCTGGGAAGTAGCTCACTTAATTTCCATGATGACCCCCAGCGCCTTGAGACCCATAAGGGTGAGTAGTTCACACTTTACAAATACGGAATTTCATTTTTTTTAACATGTGCACAGACAGGTAGCATTACCGGGTTGTGAACCTACACATAGATCATTATACAACAGAGATACAGTGTGACTAGAGTGCAACATGTGTACATATTGGAAGCACAGAACGGCAGCATTACTGGGTTCTAAGCCTTTACGTAGATGATCATATAACAGAAATATAGTGTGACCAGAGGGTCACATGTGCACATACTGGAAACAGAGACCAGCAGCATACTGGGTTCTAAACCTATATTTATATAAACATACAAAAGAGAGATATATTGTGACCAGAGCACCACATGTGCACACACTGAAGTGTAGGCGGTTGGGCCGTTCCAGCACATCCTGGAAGCGCAGACCCTACAGCCAGAGCTGCCGACTTTGGAGCTGGTAAATCAAGGTTCGAGCCTCAACATCTCCTCAACATCGTGTGATACTGGGCAAATCACTTAATCAATCAATCAATCAATCACAGAATTTGTAGAGCGCACTGCTTACCCGCGAGGGTCTCAAGGCGCTGGGGAGGAAATTGGGAAGAGAAGAGGGGGGTTGCCGCTACTGCTCGAACAGCCAGGTCTTGAGTAGCCTCCTGAAGGTCAGCAGGTCTTGGGTCTGTCGTAGGCTCAGTGGGAGGGTGTTCTAGGTCTTGGCGGCGAGGTGGGAGAAGTATCTGCCACCTGCAGTGCTTCTTCAGATGCAGGGGACGGTGGTGAAGGAGAGGTCGGCGGAGCGGAGCTGGTGGTTGGGGACGTAGAAAAAGAGCCGTCTGTTTAGGTAGGCTGGGCCGGTCTTGTGAAGTGCCTTGTGTGCGTGGATTAGGAGTTTAAAGGATATCCTCTTGTAGACGGGGAGCCAGTGCAGGTTTCTCAGGTGGGGGGGATGTAGCTGTGGCGTGGTACCTCAAGGATCAGGCGTGCAGAGGCGTTTTGAATGCGTTGCAGTCGTTTGATGAGCCTGGCCGGGGCTCCCGCGTAGAGGGCGTTTCCATAGTCGTGTCTGCTACTGACGAGGGCCTGGGTGACTGTTCTCCTTGTATCTGTAGGGATCCACCTGTAGATCTTGCGGAGCATGCGGAGGGTGTTGAAGCAGGAGAAGGAGACTGCGTTGACTTGCTTGGCAATGGAGAGCGTTGAGTCGAGGATGACTCCCAGGTTTCTTGCGTGGTCGGTGGGTGTCGGGGCTGCCCCCAGTGTCGTAGGCCACCAGGAGTCATCCCAGGCTGAAGGGTTGGAGCCGAGGATGAGGACCTCCGTCTTAATCTCCCCAGGGCCTACCAAAAAAATGAATGTGTCCCTGTGTAAAGTATCTGGTGCTCATGTAAAGCGCTCCAATACCTTTGGGTCAAGTTTGTGCTATATAAAACTGCAAAAAACAATTACTGAGTTCTAAATCCACACACAGATGATCGTACAGCACAGCTATACCGTGATCAGATGGCCACATGTGCACATACGGGAAAAGCAGACCAGCGTCATCACCGGGCTGCGTAAATCCGGTGGAACATCCTGTGTTAAAAGCCTAAAGTCCAGTGGCATGTGCAATAACAAAGATCTTAGATCTGCTACAGAGATCTGAGGCCCAGCCCCCAGGGCCCGAGAAAGAAACAATAACGTGTCTAATCAGATAATCCTCAAACGTGTGAAATGTACACAGTCTCAAATTTTATCTGTGGAAATTCAAAAGAAAATCGGAGTAATACTTAAGGGGTCTTTAGTTACAATATTATGTGCCTAGAATTAAAGTGCAGCGACGTTTGCTTTTTAAAGACCACTCCATCAGCTCCTTTTAGGCATCACTCCATCAGCATATTTTATGTATGGAAGTGAGAATGTCTGCACTTCCAGGCAACATATGTGAAAGATTCAGCTGCAACATTAATCAAGTTAATACAGCTCCAACTCCTTGTCAAATAAAATGTAGCTTCAGCCAGACTGTTGGTGAGTTTGGGTGAGTTTATTCCACTCAAATACTTATGCAAATTAAAACAACACAAGTGCCACTGCCCAGGGCAAAGACTGGGCTTTAAAACTCAAAAATACAGAAACAACTGCTTTGGCCAAAAGCCTGAGAGAGGATGTGGCGCCACTTCCAAAGCTGCCGAATTTGGAACTGGGTGACCAGATTCGAGTCTCGGCGCCGGCTCAACATCCTGTGATTCTGGGCAAATCACTTAATCTCCCCCTGCCTAAAAAAAGGAAAAACAATGTGACCTTGTGTCAGGGCCGGCTTTTACCATGGATGAGCTGGGACCAGCGCCAGGACGCCAGTCTTCTAAGGGGCGCACTTGTGTGTATTAGGGTTATGCCAACAGCAGCACCCCTGTCCTCCTGTGTGTAGCATCCAGCTACAAGAACTACAGACACGTGGGGTTAACTTAACTGGAGCTTTATTACACACGTCTTGCTCCTACCCTGTCCCTACTCTAACCGCCCTCATCCTGTACTGACCCCTCCTCTTCCCCTCAGCCCACCTAGCTCCGCCCACCCCAGCTACTAGACTGTCAACTATATTACATCTCCCCCTTTCTTAACAAAATGAGCTTAATGTCTTCAGTGTTCGCAATTTTTCAATCCACCACGCTGGTCGGCGGACAGTCTGTTCTTCAAACCTCAGTAGTGTCGAATCAGTGGTGGGCTTGGCTTCGGTCAGTCTTTCTGTTGTCTGGATCAGGGTATTCCTGACCACGTTGCGTTTGACCTGTTTACTCTCACACTCCGCAGTCATCATGTTTCCTTCCTGCGGTGTAACGGTTGGTTCAGATGCTCGATCCCTTTCATGAGTGGATAATGTTTGGGTCCTCTTCTGAGTACCAGCATCTACTTTTACTTCCTTTCGTCTTGTCCAGTCGAGGGCAACACTGCTCTCCAATTCAGGGTCATGCATACCAGACAGTACGGTGTGGCTTGATAACTCGTTCACGGTCTCGGGTTGTCTGGCGAGCTCGTGGGCTATCTGTGCATAGGCAGGTGTCTCTCTCATCTGATGATCTCTCTCTGCTGACATGTCCGGGTTTCCTTGCGGAGTGGATGGCTGGTCCCTTCCCATCTGGTGATTAAGGTCCAGTGTCTCTGTTTTCTTTTTGTAGGTCCTTTGGGTCAACCTCGCGGACCCCTTCAGGGGTGACGGTGTCTGATCTATGTCCAGATATGCTTGTGGCTGACCTGACAGGTTGTCTTGTGACATGACTGGATATTCAGAGTCCTTAGTGTGTGGCGTGTTGCTCTTGACGTGAAGGATGTCCTTTAGTTCCATGGTGCGTTTGGGTGGTTGACGCCATGACTGTTGTCGGGACCATGACTCGGTCAACTCACGGGATTGAACAGACGAGCCCTCTGGGTCAGAGAAGTCTTTGGTCGACTTCCAGGATCGGACAGACGTGCTCTCTGAATCAGAGGAGCTCCTGGCCATAAACGTGCCTTCTAGGTCAGAGAAGTCTTTTGTCGACTTCCAGGATCGAACGGACGCGCTCTCTGAATCAGAGGAGTTTCTGGCCATGCTCCTTTTGAAACGTTCCTTTGATGGTGTATCAGGTACTGGATGTCTGACATAAGTGGGCCGTGACACGTTGTTCGTTGACTCAGGGTTGTCTTTAAAACGATTCTCCGGGCGCCTTCGTCGACTTGTCTTTGGCATTGTTTCATCTGAGAAGTTGCTCAACAACCACGTGCTTGTTCTTTGTGTTTGCTCTTGAGATTTCCCATCTTTGCCTTTCTCACATGTCAACGATGTCTTCTCAGTTTCTTCGTTGTCCCTGGTGTCATTGATGCATTGGTCTTTTCCTGTTCGTTGTTGGGGAGGGTCAGTTCGTCTTATGCGGTCTATTTCTTCTTCCCACTTGTTTGGTGCTCGGATACCCATGATGTGGGTGTGATGTGTTCTTCTGCTGGATGATGTTCCTTCAGACTCATCTTCACAACTTGACGAAGAGTGTTCTTGCGCCGACTTCCAGTTGTGACCATTTTGAGCTCTCCTTCTATAGTTTGTCTTTCTTACTCTCTTGTTGTGTAAGTTGCCATCTTGTCCAGGGGTGCGACCTGTCCCACTTGACGCTCCCTCCTTGTCAGACTTTGAATGACATCTTGAGGGTGACGAACTCCTTGAGGTTGTCCTTTGACTGATTGACTCGGAGTATTCCTTGTCACTATGTCTCTCCCGTTGGTCAGACTTTGGATGACATCTTGAAGGTGAAGAACTCCTTGAAGTTGTCCTTTGACTGATTGACTCAGAGTACTCCTTGTCACTGTGTCTCTCCCGTTGTCTTTTCATTGGTCTGCCTTCCCTCTCTCTCTTTTTTGTTTTGTCTGTTTTCCGAGTGTCATCTGTCCAGGTAGCTTGATAATTTGCCTTCAGATTCGGGTCCTTTGATCTGTCTCTTGCCTTGACGTGCATTCCAATTTCAGCCTTCCTGATGATTTCTTCTAGCGACCACTTTCCTTGCAAGATCTGGAGCTTTGTGTCGGGGTTTGCGCAGCCTTCAATTATCCGGAGTCGAACTGCGTCCTCGTTCGTAAAGGTGTTGAAGTGGCAGCCTTGCACCAGGTTTTGCAATCGAGAGATGAAGGTTGGCAATGGTTCACTTGGTTCCTGCCGAGCTGTGTTGAAAGCGATGCGCTCTTGATCCACTTCCGCTTGTGCGGAGAGACGGGAACATAGCTTTTCTTGGAGTCTTTTATAGATTTCTGTGTCCTCTTTGGAAAATGTTTCGATTGGGCATCGGCCCTCTGGACCCACCAAATGGAGGAGCAATATTAGACATTTCCTCTCTCTTTGTTCACCATTGGCATCCAGGAAGTCACCCAATGTCGCCAGCCATCGGTTCTGTTCAAGACACAGACTCCAGGTATCATACTGCATTCCTGGGGGTGGTGCTCTGAAGCAAGGGTTGCGTCGGTGTGCTACATCTTCCTTCGCCATGAGAAGAGGGTTCTGATTGGTTGTATTCAGGCGGGTTGCTCACTCGGCTTCTCGTGGTTGTTTTTGAGTTAATCCTCTTTGGTCAAGGCCTCGGGTCTGGTCATCTGCTGGGGCGTTACTAATCCTTGCAACCACCACCGTATGCGCCAGTGACTAGAACTTGGATTTCCTGCATTCCGAGATGTCCACTACCCAGCCGCGCTGTGCTGGTCGCAGGGCTCCTTCTCCGCGGTGAGGCTAGTGCAAGTCCTTTGGTCACCTCCGTGTATGCTGTGCTTGTTTCCGGGACCTTCCTTCGCAGTCTTGCCTTCCTCTGAACCTCGTGCGGTTCTGTCCAGCAGCTCCTCCCCTTTATGCTCTTCGGTATGTGTGCACCATCACCTTTGGAGGTGCTCGTGCCGGTTCGCTGTTTCTCGCTAATGTGTGTTTATTCGCTTCTCCAGTGCTTGTTGGTTTCTACTCGCCACTGCTTGTTTGTTGGTTCTTATCAAGGCTTGCTTGTTCTTCGCCAATGCTCGTTTGGTCTTCCGGTGTCAATGCTTGTTTGTTTGCCAGTGCTTGTTTTATTTCTATCGCCAATGCTTGTTTGTTACCAATGCTTGTTTCCTTCTGCTGCACTTCTATCGCCAATGCTTGTTTTATTTCTATCGCCAATGCTTGTTTTATTTCTATCGCCAATGCTTGTTTTATTTCTATCGCCAATGCTTGTTTGTTACCAATGCTTGTTTCCTTCTGCTGCCAGTGCTGGTTCACTTTGCTTAATGCCTGACTTCAAAATGGCCGCCTATAGTTTGCACAGGGAGGATGTCCCAGAAGTCGCCTGACCCAAAGATGGCCGCCGTGGATGTCTACAGGCACTACTTTCTCTCTCAGCATTCAGCTCCTTTCTTCACTCGGGACTCACCGGCCATCGTCTCTAGGAGCAGTATCTTCCTAATTCGGCTCCCCCAGGTCGCCACTGCAGTCAGGTGAGGTTGGGGTGGGCTCCCGCCGTCCCTTGCAGAGTCCTCGGCGGCGACAGGCCAATGCTCACGCATCCAGCGTGAGATTCTCCGACACCGGAGTCCAGGCTCCAATTATTGCGCGCTCAGCAGCGCGCGACAGCAGGCCTTCGTGGGGCGATCTACCCCAGGGTTTACTCGTCTCTTGGCCACCACAGTCACCAGATCGGGTTGGGGTGAGCTCCCGACTCGATTCCTGAATTCCCGCTCTCTTATTCCGACAGCATGCCAAACCTCACGCATCGGGCGTGAGGTTTTCCGACGTCCGGGGCTCCGTTTTCAGCGCCTTCAGCTGCGCTCGTTACTGGGCTCTCGGGGACGGCGTCCACGACGTCGGGGGGTCCTGGGCTCACTCCGAGGTGCCAGACAGGGTCGGAGTGGGCTCCCGACTCCTGTATGTCTGGGGCTCTAAGTTGCACGCATCCAGCGTGACGCGCGTTTCCAGCGCGAAACAGTTCTCACTTCCCGAGCGTTTCAGCGCTCGATCGACTGGTTCCCTCTGGGCTTCCACAAACGCTGGGGGAAAACAGGGTCACCTGCTGCTGACCTTTTCTTCCGGCAGCAGCACCACCAGGCAGCAGATTCTTTGCTCAATGCTGCAGGGGACAGGGCACTCCGAGTGGGTTCTGCAGGCTCTGATTATGCCGATCCCACCCTCGTCGCCAGCTGTAGCATCCAGCTACAAGAACTACAGACACGTGGGGTTAACTTAACTGGAGCTTTATTACACACGTCTTGCTCCTACCCTGTCCCTACTCTAACCGCCCTCATCCTGTACTGACCCCTCCTCTTCCCCTCAGCCCACCTAGCTCCGCCCACCCCAGCTACTAGACTGTCAACTATATTACACTGTGCCAGCCCTCTCATTGTCCCTGTCAGCTCCTTTCTATCTGATTCGTTAATTTAAAGTGGTTTAATCCTTCATTATCATTTTGTGGGTGATGTTTTTAGCATCCCATTAGCCCGTTCTCTCCGCTCCCTTCACCCTCTCACTCCGGTTGACACACACACTAACAAAGCCATCATCAGCCTGAGGCAGCTAAGCCATGGGGGAGGACTGGAGGTGTTTGTGTTCAGGGGCCAGTCATTGCTCAGACACGTGCTGACTAACCCTTGGCCACGAACTCCACTCCGCTGGCGGAGTTTGCGTATTTTTGCAAACTCCGCGTTCCACGTAAAACGCAAAGTTTCTACAAAACTTCCGACTCCGCAGCGGAGCTGAGTTCAAACCTGGACCCTCCTCCCGCCTCCCACCTCCACGCAATACATATTTTTCAAATACAATTAAAATTTAAATAAATAAAAGCACACTTACCTTTATCGCGGCGTCTCCAGGCTGCCCTCCTCCTCACCGTAATCCCCTCCGTCAGACGTACCTCATGGTAGGACTAGGGGATTCTGCCGGTGAGGAGGAGGAGGGTAGCCCGGGAGCCGCAATAAAGGTAAGTGCACTTTTATTTATTTTACTTTAATTGCAATAGTATTTAAAAAATATCCATTGCGGGGGACGGGAGGCGCGGAGCGGAGTTTTTGCACAGTGTCTGTTTGCTAAAGACATTTGGAGACATTCTGAAAGCTGTCCTAAGAATGCAGTCCGTCTATTGCTTATCATTGGCTTTGTGGTCTTTAACTCACATTTGCTTGCTTTCAATTTGGTGACTTTATTTGTTTTAGGCCGTCCTGCATGTCTTTGCCCTTCCTGTGAAGCATAGTCTGTTTACTGTATTCTTCTACGAGTGCTCGCTTTCTATAAACAGACCTTTAAATTTTGTTTTTATCATCTCACATTTGCAATGCATTCAAAGACAGAAATCAAATGTCTGTCATGGCAGTGCAGTAGCATAACACACACACTCCACTCTACACCACTCCACTCATTGGCACTCTACTCCACCTTATGCCATTCTACGCCACACAGCTCCACTCAACACTGCGCCACTCCACGCCTCTCTACTCTATGCCTCCCTAACCCACTCTACACCACTCTACCCCATTCTGCAACACTTCATTCTACTCCACTTTACGCCACTCTACTACACTCTACGCCATTCCACTCTATGACAGTCAACACCACTTCACTCTACAACACTTTACTCCACTCTATGGCACTCCACTCTATGCCACTCTATGCTACTCCACTCTATGGCACTCTACTCTATTCCACTCAATGCTACCCCACTCTACGCCACTCTGCAACACCCTACTCCACTTCACTCTAGGCCACTGTAGTCCTCCATACGCCGTGCTACTCTACATCACTCCTCTGTATACCACTCGGTGCCACTCCACGCTACTCTACACCACTCTATATATCTGTAATTAGACATGTGTATGAAATCTAAAGAGATTTGCATCAACACACAGCTTATGCAAAAGACATGAAAGCAAGTTTTCATTATCTGTACACAACTTTAATTAGTAATTAATAATTTCAGGTTACTGTTAGGTCTGGTTTGCATGACAATTGACGGTTTACCACCATTTTTTTACTACGCGGTACCTTTACCACGCGGCCGTTACAACGCAAGTCGTTACCACGACTTGCGCTGGAGGGCGCTGTGGGATAAGGAATTTTATAAATTTATATTCCAACACCTTCCCTAGTATCCACGGGGACTGGTGTTGGAATATAAAATTATAAAAATCCTAAATCCGCGCCCTCCAACGCAAGTCGTGGTAACGACTTGCGTTGTAGCGGCCGCGTGGTAAAGTTATGCGTTGTTACAACCTGCGTTGTAACAACGTACATCCCAATTGAACGGGGGGGGGAGTTCACACTGAGCTTAGAATAAGGATCACTGATTTATTAGTGTCACATCCTGAAGACTTTATCCTGCAGGGTGCCACAGAATTGTGACACACCTTTGCCTCTGTTCGTTTTGTGTGCTTGAGAGTTTTGTGTTAGTGCAAAACTCACTTAAAGAAGTGGATGCAAAACAGTTGGACCGACACCCTTTTTTGCAAAAAGTGTGTAGGCATCAGCAGCAACCAGTTGGATGAAGTCTGCACCCAAATAACTACTCAGTGATAATTAGTAGTCAATTGCACCCTAGAATCCCAGGTGATAGCCCTGTTTAATTACTGAATGTTGTTAGTGTCTCTTCTTATATTTTCATCTACAGCAGCTATATTAATGCACTGCTGACAGCATTAAAATAGCTTTTTTTTATCAACACCTGTAGTAATGGCCGCCGTTTTGTCTCAGCATGTGATAAAATGTCAAAATAGGTGAAAAGAAATGCTGCAGGATATGGAGCATATTTTTTCAATCGCTTGTTGTTCCAGATATATGTTTTTTTAAATTAGTAAATCACATGAATACCGAAAACGGCGTCCTGGCGCTAAAGAGATAGAACCAATACCAGTCAGAAGTGGTGGCGATTTAGAGAAAGAATTATGGGGCATATCATCAAGAAACAGCGTTAAAATTATCGCCGCTTTAGCGGCAGAAAGCTGCCGCTAAAGTGGTGATAATGGGCTTGATAATATGCCCTTGAGAATTCCCATAGAAGCCCATGTTCTGGTGTCAACATGGGCTTCTATGGGAATCCTCAAGGGCATATTATCAATCCCATTATCGCCGCTTAAGCGGCAGTTTCCTGCCACTAAAGCGGTGATAATTTTTACGCCGTGCTTGATAATATGCCCCTACGTTTTAAGATGTTTCCTGAATACTGCAAGATCACGGATGGAGAAGGCCATGTCACCCTTCCTTTCTTTCTAGCAAGCTGGAACCTCAATCAAAAAAAAAGAAGTAGATAATCTCGGAGGTCAAACAGGAGACTAGCGTGAGAATTTAGAGCCAGATTTATCAAGGTTTTGCGTCGTCCTTGCGCCTTGTGCAACACTTATTCATATCGTCGACGTTTCGACCCTTACAACAACGTGTGTTGACGCAAAACATCACAGTGGGTAAGGGTCGAAACGTCGATGATATGAATAGGTGTTTCGTACCAATGTCTGACATATCCACCGCCAAGAATTAAGGATATCTGGTCGAGCAGTCTAAAGAGTTGTAAACGGACGCCATGTTGAGTTATTTTGTGTTTTGTGTTTAATGTTAAGTGTCTTGTAGATTGGATTTTGTCCCATGTGATGCACGTTTTGTATGGCACTCATTTATGTTATTATTTGTGCTACATAACAGTGCTGTTTTTTTATTATACGACTTTTGTGTTTCTCCACAATATATGAATATTAATATACCGTGTAAATTACGTTTTTTGTGTTAGTTGTGTTTAATTATTTTATCTCTTTGTAAAAATATGTGTCACATTATTTATTGCCATTTCCTAGTCAATCAGGATATAAATATTGCAACTTGAAAGAAATTCCGCATTTCCCTGCCCGTCCAATGAATGACAGGGCCCAAGCAGTCGCACAACTTCATCTGGGTTATGTTAGGAGGGTTGTATGACGTTACAACGCATACTTTTACAACGCACACCTTTACAACGCATTTTTTACAATGCAACATCCATTACAACGCATTCCATTACAACGCATGCCATTACAACAATTTTTTAAAAACTACCTTTACAACGCAGTCCATTACAACGCATACTACCTTTACAATGCATACAATTACAACGCATAACATTACATTGCATGTATGGTAAGTATTGGATAGTGTAGGGGTAAAAATTACTATTCTAACTCCAGGGGGTGCAACAGTAGGGTAAGTGTTAAATAGTGTAGGGGTAACAATTACTATTCTAACTCCAGGGGGTGCAACAGTAGGGTAAGTGTTGGATGGTAATGGTATACGTTGTAATGGTATGCGTTGTAATGACTGCGTTGTAATGTCATGCGTTGTAATGGTTGCGTTGTAATGACATGCTTTGTAATGGGTGTTGCATTGTAAAAGTTTTGTTGTAATGGTAGTGCGTTGTAAAAGTTGCGTTGTAAAGGTTGTTTCCCATTAGGAGTATAAGTGATGGACAAGATAATCTGCGTGCCATCAGCATAAGATATTAGTTCAGAGTGAAAGGATCAGACCAGAGAAGCAAGAATAGTGATGTAAATGTTGAAGAGTGCGGAGCTGAGTGCCATTACCCGTCCCCCGATTCCGCCTTTTTATACACGCTCTCAGCCCTGATGAGTCACAGTTTGCCACCCTCTCCGTGACGAAACATGTGTCGGCTGTGTTCATGTTCTCTGGATCTCCCCTGCAAGGAGAACCACTTTTCACCTATAAAGCAGAAGAAAAACAAACTCTTGTGAACGATCTAATTTCTTGTGGCATTTATGATTACCCTTAAAGAACTTCTTGCGTGTGCTCTAGTCCTTGTGTTTATAAATAAGTTGTGGGTGGGGTTCTCTCACCTCTCCTATACAAGGGTTTGTTGGTTTTCCCTTGCTCTAGCAGCACCGCTCCTAATTATCTATTTTCTCTCCACACCTAACCGCTATACCTGACGAGCGCCATGGTCTTCTGAATACTCCAAAAACCTCTCGCAGAACTTGCACCTCAGATGATCCCCACTGTCACTAGGCGCTAGGTTTTTAATCACGCAGACCTCGTGGTCATCAATCTGTTTACAGTAGCCCCATTCCTTGCAGGCCTGTCCCCATACTCCTCCCTGGTGTCTCTATTCCACTCATCTGTGGTACCACTGACTCCAACATGGCGCCACTAGCTCCACCCCCTCATCTTCATTCCATTCCCTCCCCCCCCACGGAGGTTCTTAACCCCACCTGTTGCCTCTGCCTCTGCACTCACACTCAGGAGCACTTTGCTCGGTTGAGCATCAGGAGGAGGACGCAAGGGCTGAGAGGTGCAGATTACTAAATGCCAAGGAGGAGTAATTAGTATATGAGATGCTGAGAGGGAGGAAGAAGGGCCTCGTTAGCTGAGGGCCTGAAGAGGACAGGCTCTGTGGTGAGTGCAACACGCATGAGGCTCACAGAGGACAGGCTCTGTGGTGAGTGTAGCACGCGTGAGGATGACAGAGGACATGCTCTGTGGTGAGTGCAACACGCATGAGGCTCACAGAGGACAGGCTCCGTGGTGAGTGCAACACGCATGAGGCTCACAGAGGGCAGGCTCTGTGGTGAGTGCAACACGCATGAGGCTCACAGAGGACAGGCTCCGTGGTGAGTGCAACACGCATGAGGCTCACAGAGGACAGGCTCCGTGGTGAGTGCAACACGCGAGAGGCTCACAGAGGACAGGCTCCGTGGTGAGTGCAACACGCGAGAGGCTCACAGAGGACAGGCTCTGTGGTGAGTGCAACACGCGCGAGGCTCACAGAGGACAGGCTCTGTGGTGAGTGCAACACGCATGAGGCTCACAGAGGACAGGCTCTGTGGTGAGTGCAACACGCATGAGGCTCACAGAGGGCAGGCTCTGTGGTGAGTGCAGCACGCATGAGTCTCACAGAGGACAGGCTCCGTGGTGAGTGCAACACGCATGAGGCTCACAGAGGACAGGCTCCGTGGTGAGTGCAACACGCGAGAGGCTCACAGAGGACAGGCTCTGTGGTGAGTGCAACACGCGCGAGGCTCACAGAGGACAGGCTCTGTGGTGAGTGCAACACGCATGAGGCTCACAGAGGACAGGCTCTGTGGTGAGTGCAACATGCGTGAGGCTCACAGAGGACAGGCTCTGTGGTGAGTGCAACACGCGCGAGGCTCACAGAGGACAGGCTCTGTGGTGAGTGCAACACGCGCGAGGCTCACAGAGGACAGGCTCTGTGGTGAGTGCAACACGCATGAGTCTCACAGAGGACAGGCTCTGTGGTGAGTGCAACACGCATGAGGCTCACAGAGGACAGGTTCTGTGGTGAGTGCAACAAGCGCATGGCTCACAGAGAACAGGCTCTGTGGTGAGTGCAGCACGTGCGAGGCTCACAGAGAGCAGGCTCTGTGGTGAGGGCAACACGCGTGAGGCTCACAGAGGGCAGGCTCTGTGGTGAGTGCAGCACGCGCGAGGCTCACAGAGGGCAGGCTCTGTGGTGAGTGCAGCACGCGCGAGGCTCACAGAGGGCAGGCTCTGTGGTGAGTGCAACACGCGCGAGGCTCACAGAGGACAGGCTCTGTGGTGGGTGCAACACCCACGAGGGTCACAGAGGGCAGGCTCTGTGGTGAGAGCAACACGCGCGAGGCTCACAGAGGATAGGCTCTGTGGTGAGTGCAGCACGCATGAGTCTCACAGAGGACAGGCTCTGTGGTGAGTGCAACACGCGCGAGGCTCACAGAGGACAGGCTCCGTGGTGAGTGCAACACACATGAGGCTCACAGAGGGCAGGTTCTGTGGTGAGTGCAACACGCGCGAGGCTCACAGAGGACAGGCTCTGTGGTGAGTGCAACACATGTGAGGCTCACAGAGGACAGGCTCTGTTGTGAGTGCAACATGCGCATGGCTCACAGAGGGCAGGCTCTGTGGTGAGTGCAACACGCATGAGGCTCACAGAGGGCAGGCTCTGTGGTGAGTGCAGCACGCGCGAGGCTCACAGAGGACAGGCTCTGTGGTGAGTGCAACACGCATGAGGCTCACAGAGGACAGGCTCCGTGGTGAGTGCAACACGCGAGAGGCTCACAGAGGACAGGCTCTGTGGTGAGTGTAGCATGCGTGAGGATGACAGAGGACATGCTCTGTGGTGAGTGCAACACGCGTGAGGCTCACAGAGGACAGGCTCCGTGGTGAGTGCAACACGCATGAGGCTCACAGAGGACAGGCTCTGTGGTGAGTGCAACATGCATGAGGCTCACAGAGGACAGGCTCCGTGGTGAGTGCAACACGCATGAGGCTCACAGAGGACAGGCTCCGTGGTGAGTGCAACACGCGAGAGGCTCACAGAGGACAGGCTCCGTGGTGAGTGCAACACGCGAGAGGCTCACAGAGGACAGGCTCTGTGGTGAGTGCAACACGCGCGAGGCTCACAGAGGACAGGCTCTGTGGTGAGTGCAACACGCATGAGGCTCACAGAGGGCAGGCTCTGTGGTGAGTGCAGCACGCATGAGTCTCACAGAGGACAGGCTCCGTGGTGAGTGCAACACGCATGAGGCTCACAGAGGACAGGCTCCGTGGTGAGTGCAACACGCGAGAGGCTCACAGAGGACAGGCTCTGTGGTGAGTGCAACACGCGCGAGGCTCACAGAGGACAGGCTCTGTGGTGAGTGCAACACGCATGAGGCTCACAGAGGACAGGCTCTGTGGTGAGTGCAACATGCGTGAGGCTCACAGAGGACAGGCTCTGTGGTGAGTGCAACACGCGCGAGGCTCACAGAGGACAGGCTCTGTGGTGAGTGCAACACGCGCGAGGCTCACAGAGGACAGGCTCTGTGGTGAGTGCAACACGCATGAGTCTCACAGAGGACAGGCTCTGTGGTGAGTGCAACACGCATGAGGCTCACAGAGGACAGGTTCTGTGGTGAGTGCAACAAGCGCATGGCTCACAGAGAACAGGCTCTGTGGTGAGTGCAGCACGTGCGAGGCTCACAGAGAGCAGGCTCTGTGGTGAGGGCAACACGCGTGAGGCTCACAGAGGGCAGGCTCTGTGGTGAGTGCAGCACGCGCGAGGCTCACAGAGGGCAGGCTCTGTGGTGAGTGCAGCACGCGCGAGGCTCACAGAGGACAGGCTCTGTGGTGAGTGCAGCACGCATGAGTCTCACAGAGGACAGGCTCTGTGGTGAGTGCAACACGCGCGAGGCTCACAGAGGACAGGCTCCGTGGTGAGTGCAACACACATGAGGCTCACAGAGGGCAGGTTCTGTGGTGAGTGCAACACGCGCGAGGCTCACAGAGGACAGGCTCTGTGGTGAGTGCAACACATGTGAGGCTCACAGAGGACAGGCTCTGTTGTGAGTGCAACATGCGCATGGCTCACAGAGGGCAGGCTCTGTGGTGAGTGCAACACGCATGAGGCTCACAGAGGGCAGGCTCTGTGGTGAGTGCAGCACGCGCGAGGCTCACAGAGGACAGGCTCTGTGGTGAGTGCAACACGCGTGAGGCTCACAGAGGACAGACTCTGTGGTGAGTGCAACACGCATGAGGCTCACAGAGGACATGCTCTGTGGTGAGTGCAGCACGCATGAGTCTCACAGAGGACAGACTCTGTGGTGAGTGCAACACGCATGAGGCTCACAGAGAACAGGCTCTGTGGTGAGTGCAGCACGTGCGAGGCTCACAGAGAGCAGGCTCTGTGGTGAGGGCAACACGCGTGAGGCTCACAGAGGGCAGGCTCTGTGGTGAGTGCAGCACGCGCGAGGCTCACAGAGGGCAGGCTCTGTGGTGAGTGCAGCACGCGCGAGGCTCACAGAGGACAGGCTCTGTGGTGAGTGCAGCACGCATGAGTCTCACAGAGGACAGGCTCTGTGGTGAGTGCAACACGCGCGAGGCTCACAGAGGACAGGCTCCGTGGTGAGTGCAACACACATGAGGCTCACAGAGGGCAGGTTCTGTGGTGAGTGCAACACGCGCGAGGCTCACAGAGGACAGGCTCTGTGGTGAGTGCAACACATGTGAGGCTCACAGAGGACAGGCTCTGTTGTGAGTGCAACATGCGCATGGCTCACAGAGGGCAGGCTCTGTGGTGAGTGCAACACGCATGAGGCTCACAGAGGGCAGGCTCTGTGGTGAGTGCAGCACGCGCGAGGCTCACAGAGGACAGGCTCTGTGGTGAGTGCAACACGCGTGAGGCTCACAGAGGACAGACTCTGTGGTGAGTGCAACACGCATGAGGCTCACAGAGGGCAGGTTCTGTGGTGAGTGCAGCACGCGCGAGGCTCACAGAGGACAGGCTCTGTGGTGAGTGCAACACGCGTGAGGCTCACAGAGGACAGACTCTGTGGTGAGTGCAACACGCATGAGGCTCACAGAGGATAGGCTCTGTGATGAGTGCAACACACGTGAGGCTCACAGAGGACAGGCTCTGTGGTGAGTGTAGCATGTGTGAGGCTCACAGAGGACAGGCTCCGTCGGGAGTGCAGCACGCGTGAGGCTCACAGAGGATAGGCTCTGTGGTGAGTGTAGCATGCGTGAGGCTCACAGAGGACAGGCTCTGTGGTGAGTGCAGCACGCATGAGGCTCACAGAGGATAGGCTCTGTGATGAGTGCAACACACGTGAGGCTCACAGAGGACAGGCTCTGTGGTGAGTGTAGCATGCGTGAGGCTCACAGAGGACAGGCTCCGTCGGGAGTGCAGCACGCGTGAGGCTCACAGAGGACAGGCTCTGTGGTGAGTGCAACACGTGTGAGTCTCACAGAGGATAGGCTCTGTGGTGAGTGCAACACACATGAGGCTAACAGAGGGCAGGCTCTGTGGTGAGTGCAACACGCATGAGGCTCACAGAGGACAGGCTCTGTGGTGAGTGCAACACGCATGAGGCTAACAGAGGATAGGCTCTGTGGTGAGTGCAACACGCGTGAGGCTCACAGAGGGCAGGCTCTGTGGTGAGTGCAACACGCATGAGGCTAACAGAGGATAGGCTCTGTGGTGAGTGCAACACGTGTGAGTCTCACAGAGGACAGGCTCTGTGGTGAGTACAACACGCGAGAGGCTCACAGAGGACAGGCTCTGTGGTGAGTGCAACACGCGAGAGGCTCACAGAGGACAGGCTCTGTGGTGAGTACAACACGCGAGAGGCTCACAGAGGACAGGCTCTGTGGTGAGTGTAGCATGCGTGAGGATGACAGAGGACATGCTCTGTGGTGAGTGCAACACGCGTGAGGGTCACAGAGGACAGGCTCTGTGGTGAGTGTAGCATGCGTGAGGCTCACAGAGGACAGGGTCCGTCGGGAGTGCAGCACGCGTGAGGCTCACAGAGGACAGGCTCTGTGGTGAGTGCAACACGCACGAGGCCAACAGAGGACAGGCTCTGTGGTGAGTGCAACACGCGCGAGGCTCACAGAGGACAGGCTCTGTGGTGAGTGTAGCATGCGTGAGGCTCACAGAGGACAGGGTCCGTTGGGAGTGCAGCACGCGTGAGGCTCACAGAGGACAGGCTCTGTGGTGAGTGCAACACGCACGAGGCCAACAGAGGACAGGCTCTGTGGTGAGTGCAACACGCGCGAGGCTCACAGAGGACAGGCTCTGTGATGAGTACAACACACGAGAGGCTCACAGAGGACAGGCTCTGTGATGAGTACAACACACGTGAGGCTCACAGAGGACAGGCTCTGTGGTGAGTGCAACACGCGTGAGGCTCACAGAGGACAGGCTCTGTGGTGAGTGCAGCACGCATGAGTCTCACAGAGGACAGGCTCCGTGGTGAGTGCAACACGCGTGAGGCTCACAGAGGACAGGCTCTGTGGTGAGTACAGCGTAATATAAAGTGTTCCTTTGGTCTTCTATTGTTATGCTCTATTTTTTTAACTTACACAATATTTTCATCCTAGTGTAACTGTCCACTAGATTTTATCAATCAAACACAATCTACTTATTCTCCTCACATCAAAAAATAGAGCATAACAATATATGACCAAAGGAACACTTTATATTACGCTGTTTGCTACCCAGTTCCTTTTGGTACAAGGGTGTCTCTCGTTTATTCTGACTTCTGTGGTGAGTACAACACACACGAGGCTCATAGAGGACAGGCTCTGTGGTGAGTGCAACACGCATGAGGCTCACAGAGGACAGGCTCTGTGGTGAGTGCAACACGCATGAGGCTCACAGAGGACAGGCTCTGTGGTGAGTGCAACACGCGCGAGGCTCACAGAGGACAGGCTCTGTGGTGAGTGCAACATGCGTGAGGCTCACAGAGGACAGGCTCTGTGGTGAGTGCAACACGCATGAGGCTCACAGAGGACAGGCTCTGTGGTGAGTGCAACATGCGTGAGGCTCACAGAGGACAGGCTCTGTGGTGAGTGCAACACGCATGAGGCTCACAGAGGACAGGCTCTGTGGTGAGTGCAACACGCATGAGGCTCACAGAGGACAGGCTCTGTGGTGAGTGCAACATGCGTGAGGCTCACAGAGGACAGGCTCTGTGGTGAGTGCAACACGCGCGAGGTTTACAGAGGACAGGCTCTGTGGTGAGTGCAACATGCGTGAGGCTCACAGAGGACAGGTAAGTACTTACATGAGAGCCAGATACAGATCAGGCTCTGAGGTGGGTGCAACACATGTGAGTTTCACAGAGGACAGGCTCCGTGGTCAGTGCAGCATGTGTGAGGCTCTCAGAGGACAGGCTCTGTGGTGAGTGCAACACGCGTGAGGGTTACAGAGGACAGGCTCTGTGGTGAGTGCAACACGCACGAGGGTCACAGAGGGCAGGCTCTGTGGTGAGAGCAACACGCGTGAGGCTCACAGAGGACAGGCTCTGTGGTGAGTGCAACACGTGCGAGGCTCACAGAGGACAGGCTCTGTGGTGAGTGCAACACGCGTGAGGCTCACAGAGGACAGGCTCTGTGTTGAATGCAACACGTGCAAGTCCCACATAGGGCAGGCTGTGAGTGCAGCATGCATGAGGCTCACAGAGGGCAGGCTCTATGGTGCGTGAAACATGTGTGAGGCTAAAGAGGCAGGCTGTGTGGTGAGTGCAACACACATGAGGCTCACAGAAGAGAGGTCTGAACTCGGTGCATGACATGTGTTCCTCAGAGGACAGGTATGTTCTTACATGAGAGGCAGATACAGAGCAGGCTCTAGGGTGGATGCAACACATGTGAGGCTCACAGAGGACAGGCTATATGGTGAGTTAAACATGTGTGAGGCTCACAAAGACAGGTATGTTCTTACATGAGAAGCAGATACAGAGCAGGCTCTGGGGTGGGTGCAACATACGTGAGGCTCACAGAGGGCATGGTCTGCACTCAGTGTAACATGTGCGAGGGCCATAGAAGGCAGGTCTGCACTCGGTGCAACACATGTGACTCACAGAGGACAGGTATGAAGTTACATGAGAGGCAGCTAGAGAGCAGACTCTGAGGTGGCTGCAACACGAGTGAGGCACATCGAGGGCTGCGCGCTGTATTGCACTCATTTATGAACCTTTTCTTTGTTTATCTTACTGGCTTTGTCCTGGCACCTCTGATGACATTAAAGCAATTGGGATTTATAATTAATTATGTTAGGGGACAGTGCTAGAATGGTGGTACTACATGACGTTTTTCATTGCTGAACTGTGATTGGTCAAATGTAGCTACTCTAGTTCGCGCCATGCTACCTCTCCAGTTCCAAATAGATTTCTATGGTGAAATTGGCCATATATACCTCTAGATTCGAGGATGAGCCAGATGTTTTTGGGTCTCTATTAGGGATGCTGCCCGATTCTCTATCGATTTGCTGCACACTTCTCGACTTAGTGCCAGATTTAGACGTCGGCGGAGGTAATTTCCCGCCACAAATATGACGGATATCCCGTCTGCTGTATTACGATCCGCATAGAATAGAATATGATCGTAATATGGTGGACGGGACACCATTCACCTTTGTGATGGAGTGTTCCCCTCTGCTGACTTCTAAACCAGGCCCTTGGTCTGTGTTGTAGATTTTGTGTAAAGCTGCATTTGTTTAAGTCTGAAAGCCTTCAGGGCTAATTGGTTTATATATCCTTTAACTGATTTATTAAGAATGCTATATTTTTTCTTTCTGTATTTGACTTTAATGTTTTAATAAATCTTCATGGTTTTTTTGATTTAGAGATCTCAAACTCATTTAATGGGTCCATCCTTATTGATTGTATTTGAAATGCTGTTTTGAATCTTGTCTTTAGGGACACCGGCTCCTCTATTCTTGAGGACAACACTGTCCCGACCCTGCATGCTGGGCGCTAAGACAGCCATGACTGTCATGCAGATTGTCTAAGAGATGGTGCCCAGAAAGGAGAGGGACTAGAGGCCAGGATCCCTTGTTAGCGAAACACAGGATCAACAAATAGAGGCCAGGTTCTGTAGTGAGTATAATACAGGAGAGGTGAGTAGAGGCAAGATGCTGTCAAGAATGTAATACAGTGCAAACAATGGCAAGGCCAGTAGGTCTCAGGCACCTGGTGAGGTGCAAATCACAGAATGAAAGGTTGTGGGAAGCTAAGGGGGAGCAGTACACAGTGTATATAGCAAGAACATGCACACACTTATAGGGAGAGCAGAAAGTAAAAGAAACAATAATTCACTAAATGCAAGCAACTTCTAAGGTGGGATGATAAAAGCCAACCAATCAAAGAACAGCAAGACCAAATATTCCTGGGTAACACAAACACTAGTATAGCGAGGAAAGCCATTGAATGAAGAGGAGACAATTGAGATAGAAAACAGATCCATCCAATCGTTAGCAGGGGACTGACTCAAAGCCCACTCTGTGTATATGGTATATACTGGAAACAATAGATCTGCTTATAGACAATTAAGGTTGTGAGTAGCCGATAACTAATAAAACATGAGACAGACTGTGAGGATAGTCTGTACAGTGAGTGCAAAACAGGGGCAGCAAATAGATGCAAACATCTGTAGTGAGTGCAACACAGCAGAGGTACACAAGGACCAGTCATTGCAGTAACAGAATCACAACAGCAACACAAAGAGGCCAGTAATGACATGAGTGTAACGCAGAAAAAGTATTGAGGGTCAGGCACTGGACTCAGGGCAACACAGAAGGAGCACACTATAGGTAGGCCTTGCATCTAGAACAACAGAAGAGAAGCAGACCGCAGGTAGGTCTTGCACCTAGAACAACACCTGTGGTGCACAGATTTCAATCTTCCTACTGCAGCAGGGAGGAGCAAGTCACTGTAGACAGTGCAACACAATACAGGCATGCAGAGGTTAGTCACTGTAGTGAGTGCAATACAGTAGAGCAAACGCAAAGATCAATCACTGTAGTGAGTGCATTACAGCAGGGTTGGGCAGTAAACTCCACCCCTCTGGTGGTGCTCGCAGAGTTTTTTTCACTCTGCACTCCTCTTGGAGCACGGAGCTTGGCAAAAACTCTGCCTACTGTCGCGAGACAACGTGTTTCTCGCGCGCAGCTCGCTAGCATTAAACAAGCGCTAGACCGCCTCCCTTTGAGTTCTTGCAATGCGGGTGGTCGCAGTAGGTCGCTATCGCTATTGGTGAGAAAGTTGTTGCTTGCACTGTAAAAGTTGCTGCTTGAGTAGAAAATCTCCTCGAGCGGCAGAAAGAAGCAGCACCATCTGGCATGCCGCATGCTGCCATTATCTTAGAGCATGCGGAATCTCATGAAGTTTTTAGGTTACTCCGCGGAATTCTGCCCACCCCGGCAACACAGTAGAGATAACGCAGAGGCCAGGCTCTGCAGCTGGTCTAACGTAGAGGCTTATATCGAGCAATCAGTTTCATGCAGGAAAGTCTGAAGCACATAGAGGCTGGACACCAGCGCCAGTATAGCTCTGGAGAAGAACACCCTGTTGTATCTCCCCAGCATACCTTGCCTCTCCTACTTCTGTGGGGGCTTGGTGGGTGAGACTATCAGTTAGACTCCTATTGATTTAATCAAGGAAGTCCACACTTCACCTCTCTGCCATTGAGTTGAATCAGTGGGTTTACAGCCCATGGATGAACAGTCATTGTTTTGCATGCCATGTTTAACAAATGAGGTGAAGCTTCCTGCCTTCAGGACAGTGCTGGTCAGCAGGTCAGGAGTTCCAATCCTGACAAAACACACTCAGACTTCAATGAATCTGAAGGTAAGCAAACTGAGTCCCATAAATTGGTCAGCAAACTGAGTCCCATAAATTGGTCAGAAAACTGAGTCCCATAAATTGGTCAGCAAACGGAGTCCCATAAATTGGTCAGCAAACGGAGCCCCATAAATTGGTCAGCAAACGGAGTCCCATAGATTGGTCAGCAAACGGCATCCCATAAATTGGTCAGCAAACGGCATCCCATAAATTGGTCAGCAAACGGAGTCCCATAAATTGGTCAGCAAACTGAGCCCCATAAATTGGTCAGCAAACTGAGCCCCATAAATTGGTCAGCAAACGGAGCCCCATAAATTGGTCAGCAAACTGAGCCCCATAAATTGGTCAGCAAACTGAGCCCCATAAATTGGTCAGCAAACGGAGCCCCATAAATTGGTCAGCAAACTGAGCCCCATAAATTGGTCAGCAAACGGAGTCCCATAGATTGGTCAGCAAACGGCATCCCATAAATTGGTCAGCAAACGGCATCCCATAAATTGGTCAGCAAACTGAGCCCCATAAATTGGTCAGCAAACTGAGCCCCATAAATTGGTCAGCAAACTGAGCCCCATAAATTGGTCAGCAAACGGAGTCCCATAAATTGGTCAGCAAACGGAGCCCCATAAATTGGTCAGCAAACGGAGTCCCATAGATTGGTCAGCAAACGGCATCCCATAAATTGGTCAGCAAACGGCATCCCATAAATTGGTCAGCAAACTGAGCCCCATAAATTGGTCAGCAAACTGAGCCCCATAAATTGGTCAGCAAACGGAGCCCCATAAATTGGTCAGCAAACTGAGCCCCATAAATTGGTCAGCAAACGGAGTCCCATAAATTGGTCAGCAAACGCAGTCCCATAAATTGGTCAGCAAACTGAGCCCCATAAGTTGGTCAGCAAACGGAGTCCCATAAATTGGTCAGCAAACGGAGCCCCATAAATTGGTCAGCAAACGGAGTCCCATAGATTGGTCAGCAAACGGCATCCCATAAATTGGTCAGCAAACGGCATCCCATAAATTGGTCAGCAAACTGAGCCCCATAAATTGGTCAGCAAACTGAGCCCCATAAATTGGTCAGCAAACGGAGCCCCATAAATTGGTCAGCAAACTGAGCCCCATAAATTGGTCAGCAAACGGAGTCCCATAAATTGGTCAGCAAACGCAGTCCCATAAATTGGTCAGCAAACTGAGCCCCATAAGTTGGTCAGCAAACGGAGCCCCATAAATTGGTCAGCAAACTGAGTCCCATAAATTGGTCAACAAACTGAGTCCCATAAATTGGTCAGCAAACTGAGTCCCATGAATTGGTCAGCAAACTGAGTCCCATGAATTGGTCAGCAAACTGAGTCCCATAAATTGGTCAGAGTAGCAGCTGTTCTTGACAGCGCGTTAGGCGTTGTATAAAGTACCAGGTAAACTTACAAGCAGACTGTTCAGAGCGGCTGCTGTTCGTCCGGAGCATGTTGCAGCAAACACCAGGACAGGTGCAGAAAGTAGACTGCCACAAGCCACCTGCCAGAAGTGGGTCTACAATCCATGTGACATGGGCCAGAGGTACAGAGGAGTGATTCTGCAGTCAGTATGACACAAAACAAGTCAGACACAAGCCTTGCACCTTTCACAGACTTCTGATGGTCACAGGCCTCACCCTTATTCTTGGTCTCGCGGTCTCAGGACTCTCCATTGCTCCCCCCTTCTGTCACAGGCCTCTCACTGCTGCAGGTGCTCTCTCGCGGTCAGGGCCATCTCGCCTACAATTGGCACTTGTGTTACTCTTAATACTTACAACCTGTCCTCTGGGATTCTCCCATTCCAATTGCAGTCTCTTTCCGTGTTCCTGGTCTCTCTCTCTCTCTTTCTGTTGCCCTGGAACAGTCACAGAGTTCTTCGCTGCCCAGGGCCCCTCACAGACTCACTTCTTTCCTTGGCCTCTCACTGCAAAATACCTCCCTCCTGCTCAGGGTCAGTATGAGTCACAGGCCCCTCTCCTGTGCTTGGTCTTTCAATGTCGCAGACCTCTTTCCTGCTCCTCACCTCTCAGGGTCACTGGACCCCCTTCCTGCTTATGGCCCCTAAGGGTCACAGGACCCCCTTCCTGCTCCTGACCTCTCAGGGTCACAGGACCCCCTTCCTGCTCCTGACCTCTCAGGGTCACAGGATCCCCTTCCTGCTCCTGACCTCTCAGGGTCACTGGACCCCCTTCCTGCTTATGGCCTCTAAGGGTCACAGGACCCCCTTCCTGCTCCTGACCTCTCAGGGTCACAGGACCCCCTTCCTGCTCCTGACCTCTCAGGGTCACAGGATCCCCTTCCTGCTCCTGACCTCTCAGGGTCACAGGACCCCCTTCCTGCTCCTGACCTCTCAGGGTCACAGGACCCCCTTACTGCTCCTGACCTCTCAGGGTCACAGGATCCCCTTCCTGCTCCTGACCTCTCAGGGTCACTGGACCCCCTTCCTGCTTATGGCCTCTAAGGGTCACAGGACCCCCTTCCTGCTCCTGACCTCTCAGGGTCACAGGACCCCCTTCCTGCTCCTGACCTCTCAGGGTCACAGGATCCCCTTCCTGCTCCTGACCTCTCAGGGTCACTAGACCCCCTTCCTGCTTATGGCCTCTAAGGGTCACAGGACCCCCTTCCGGCTCCTGGCCTCTAAGGGTCAGAGGACCCCCTTTCTGCTCCTGACTTTTCAGTGTCACAGGGCCCCCTTCCTGCCCCTGACCTCGCAGGATCAAAGGACCCCCTTCCTGCTCCTGACCTCTCTGGGTCACAGGACCCCCTTTCTGCTCTTGACCCCTCGAGGACACGGACCCCCTTCCTGCTTATGGCCTCTAAGGGTCACAGGACCCCCTTCCGGCTCCTGGCCTCTAAGGGTCAGAGGACCCCCTTTCTGCTCCTGACTTTTCAGTGTCACAGGACCCCCTTCCTGCCCCTGACCTCGCAGGATCAAAGGACCCCCTTCCTGCTCCTGACCTCTCTGGGTCACAGGACCCCCTTTCTGCTCTTGACCCCTCGAGGACACGGACCCCCTTCCTGCTCTTGACCTCTCAGGGTCACAGGACCCCTTTCCTGCTCTTGACCTCTCAGGGTCACAGGACACGCTACCCGCTCCGTACATCTCAGGGCCACAGGACCCCCTTCCTGCTCTTGACCTCTCAGGGTCACAGGACCCCTTTCCTGCTCTTGACCTCTCAGGGTCATAGGACACGCTCCCCGCTCCGTACATCTCAGGGCCACAGGACCCCCTTCCGGCTCCTGGCCTTTAAGGGTCAGAGGAGCCCCTTTCTGCTCCTGACTTTTCAGGGTCACAGGGCCCCCTTCATGCTCTTGACCTCTCAGGGTCACAGGACCCCCTTCCTGATCTTGACCTCTCAGGGTCACAGGACCCCCTTCCTGCTCCTGACCTCTCAGGGTCACAGGATCCCCTTCCTGCTCCTGACCTCTCAGGGTCACAGGACCCCCTTCCTGCTCCTGACCTCTCAGGGTCACTAGACCCCCTTCCTGCTTATGGCCTCTAAGGGTCACAGGACCCCCTTCCGGCTCCTGGCCTCTAAGGGTCAGAGGACCCCCTTCCTGCTCCTGACTTTTCAGTGTCACAGGACCCCCTTCATGCCCCTGACCTCGCAGGATCAAAGGACCCCCTTCCTGCTCCTGACCTCTCTGGGTCACAGGACCCCCTTTCTGCTCTTGACCCCTCGAGGACACGGACCCCCTTCCTGCTTATGGCCTCTAAGGGTCACAGGACCCCCTTCCGGCTCCTGGCCTCTAAGGGTCAGAGGAGCCCCTTTCTGCTCCTGACTTTTTAGTGTCACAGGACCCCCTTCCTGCCCCTGACCTCGCAGGATCAAAGGACCCCCTTCCTGCTCCTGACCACTCTGGGTCACAGGACCCCCTTTCTGCTCTTGACCCCTCGAGGACACGGACCCCCTTCCTGCTCTTGACCTCTCAGGGTCACAGGACCCCTTTCCTGCTCTTGACCTCTCAGGGTCACAGGACACGCTACCCGCTCCGTACATCTCAGGGCCACAGGACCCCCTTCCTGCTCTTGACCTCTCAGGGTCACAGGACCCCTTTCCTGCTCTTGACCTCTCAGGGTCATAGGACACGCTCCCCGCTCCGTACATCTCAGGGCCACAGGACCCCCTTCCGGCTCCTGGCCTTTAAGGGTCAGAGTAGCCCCTTTCTGCTCCTGACTTTTCAGGGTCACAGGGCCCCCTTCATGCTCTTGACCTCTCAGGGTCACAGGACCCCCTTCCTGATCTTGACCTCTCAGGGTCACATGACCCCCTTCCTGCTCCTGACCTCTCAGGGTCACAGGACCCCCTTCCTGCTCCTGACCTCTCAGGGTCACAGGACCCCCTTCCTGCTCCTGACCTCTCAGGATCACAGGACTCCTTTCTGCTCTTGACCTCTCAGGGTCACAGGCCCCCCTTCATGCTCTTGACCTATCAGGGTCACAGGACCCCCTTCCTGCTCCTGACCCCTCAGGGTCACAGGACCCCCTTCCTGCTCCTGACCTCTCAGGATCACAGGACTCCTTTCTGCTCTTGACCTCTCAGGGTCACAGGCCCCCCTTCCTGCTCCTGACCTCTCAGGGTCACAGGACCCCCTTCCTGCTCCTGACCCCTCAGGGTCACAGGACCCCCTTCCTTCTCCTGACCTCTCAGGATCACAGGACTCCTTTCTGCTCTTGACCTCTCAGGGTCACAGGACCCCCTTCCTGCCCCTGACCTCTCGGGGTCACAGGACCCCCTTCCTGCTCCTGACCTCTCTGGCTCACAAGACCCCCTTCCTACCCCTGACCTCTCAGGACCCCCTTCCTGCTCCTGACCTCTCAGTATCACAGGACCCCCTTCCTGCTTCTGACCTCTCAGGATCACAGGACCCCCATCCTGCCCCTGACCTCTCAGGGCCACAGGACCCCCTTCCTGCTCCTGACCTCTCAGTATCACAGGACCCCCTTCCTGCCCCTGACATCTTAGTATCACAGGACCCCCTTCCTGCTTCTGACCTCTCAGGGTCACAGGACCCCCATCCTGCTCTTGACCTCTCAGGGTCACAGGACCCCCTTCCTGCTCCTGACCTCTCAGGATCACAGGACCCCCTTCCTGCCCCTGACCTCTCAGGGTCACAGGACCCCCTTCCTGCTCCTGACCTCTCAGGGTCACAGGACACCCTTCCTGACCTCTCAGGATCACAGGACCCCCTTCCTGATCTTGACCTCTCAGGGTCACATGACCCCCTTCCTGCTCCTGACCTCTCAGGGTCACAGGACCCCCTTCCTGCTCCTGACCTCTCAGGGTCACAGGACCCCCTTCCTGCTCCTGACCTCTCAGGGTCACTGGACCCCCTTCCTGCTTATGGCCTCTAAGGGTCACAGGACCCCCTTCCTGCTCCTGACCTCTCAGGGTCACAGGACCCCCTTCCTGCTCCTGACCTCTCAGGGTCACTGGACCCCCTTCCTGCTTATGGCCCCTAAGGGTCACAGGACCCCCTTCCTGCTCCTGACCTCTCAGGGTCACAGGACCCCCTTCCTGCTCCTGACCTCTCAGGGTCACAGGATCCCCTTCCTGCTCCTGACCTCTCAGGGTCACTGGACCCCCTTCCTGCTTATGGCCTCTAAGGGTCACAGGACCCCCTTCCTGCTCCTGACCTCTCAGGGTCACAGGACCCCCTTCCTGCTCCTGACCTCTCAGGGTCACAGGATCCCCTTCCTGCTCCTGACCTTTCAGGGTCACAGGACCCCCTTCCTGCTCCTGACCTCTCAGGGTCACAGGACCCCCTTCCTGCTCCTGACCTCTCAGGGTCACAGGATCCCCTTCCTGCTCCTGACCTCTCAGGGTCACTGGACCCCCTTCCTGCTTATGGCCTCTAAGGGTCACAGGACCCCCTTCCTGCTCCTGACCTCTCAGGGTCACAGGACCCCCTTCCTGCTCCTGACCTCTCAGGGTCACAGGATCCCCTTCCTGCTCCTGACCTCTCAGGGTCACTAGACCCCCTTCCTGCTTATGGCCTCTAAGGGTCACAGGACCCCCTTCCGGCTCCTGGCCTCTAAGGGTCAGAGGACCCCCTTTCTGCTCCTGACTTTTCAGTGTCACAGGGCCCCCTTCCTGCCCCTGACCTCGCAGGATCAAAGGACCCCCTTCCTGCTCCTGACCTCTCTGGGTCACAGGACCCCCTTTCTGCTCTTGACCCCTCGAGGACACGGACCCCCTTCCTGCTTATGGCCTCTAAGGGTCACAGGACCCCCTTCCGGCTCCTGGCCTCTAAGGGTCAGAGGACCCCCTTTCTGCTCCTGACTTTTCAGTGTCACAGGACCCCCTTCCTGCCCCTGACCTCGCAGGATCAAAGGACCCCCTTCCTGCTCCTGACCTCTCTGGGTCACAGGACCCCCTTTCTGCTCTTGACCCCTCGAGGACACGGACCCCCTTCCTGCTTATGGCCTCTAAGGGTCACAGGACCCCCTTCCGGCTCCTGGCCTCTAAGGGTCAGAGGAGCCCCTTTCTGCTCCTGACTTTTCAGTGTCACAGGACCCCCTTCCTGCCCCTGACCTCGCAGGATCAAAGGACCCCCTTCCTGCTCCTGACCTCTCTGGGTCACAGGACCCCCTTTCTGCTCTTGACCCCTCGAGGACACGGACCCCCTTCCTGCTCTTGACCTCTCAGGGTCACAGGACCCCTTTCCTGCTCTTGACCTCTCAGGGTCACAGGACACGCTACCCGCTCCGTACATCTCAGGGCCACAGGACCCCCTTCCTGCTCTTGACCTCTCAGGGTCACAGGACCCCTTTCCTGCTCTTGACCTCTCAGGGTCATAGGACACGCTCCCCGCTCCGTACATCTCAGGGCCACAGGACCCCCTTCCGGCTCCTGGCCTTTAAGGGTCAGAGTAGCCCCTTTCTGCTCCTGACTTTTCAGGGTCACAGGGCCCCCTTCATGCTCTTGACCTCTCAGGGTCACAGGACCCCCTTCCTGATCTTGACCTCTCAGGGTCACAGGACCCCCTTCCTGCTCCTGACCTCTCAGGGTCACAGGATCCCCTTCCTGCTCCTGACCTCTCAGGGTCACAGGACCCCCTTCCTGCTCCTGACCTCTCAGGGTCACTAGACCCCCTTCCTGCTTATGGCCTCTAAGGGTCACAGGACCCCCTTCCGGCTCCTGGCCTCTAAGGGTCAGAGGACCCCCTTCCTGCTCCTGACTTTTCAGTGTCACAGGACCCCCTTCATGCCCCTGACCTCGCAGGATCAAAGGACCCCCTTCCTGCTCCTGACCTCTCTGGGTCACAGGACCCCCTTTCTGCTCTTGACCCCTCGAGGACACGGACCCCCTTCCTGCTTATGGCCTCTAAGGGTCACAGGACCCCCTTCCGGCTCCTGGCCTCTAAGGGTCAGAGGAGCCCCTTTCTGCTCCTGACTTTTTAGTGTCACAGGACCCCCTTCCTGCCCCTGACCTCGCAGGATCAAAGGACCCCCTTCCTGCTCCTGACCACTCTGGGTCACAGGACCCCCTTTCTGCTCTTGACCCCTCGAGGACACGGACCCCCTTCCTGCTCTTGACCTCTCAGGGTCACAGGACCCCTTTCCTGCTCTTGACCTCTCAGGGTCACAGGACACGCTACCCGCTCCGTACATCTCAGGGCCACAGGACCCCCTTCCTGCTCTTGACCTCTCAGGGTCACAGGACCCCTTTCCTGCTCTTGACCTCTCAGGGTCATAGGACACGCTCCCCGCTCCGTACATCTCAGGGCCACAGGACCCCCTTCCGGCTCCTGGCCTTTAAGGGTCAGAGTAGCCCCTTTCTGCTCCTGACTTTTCAGGGTCACAGGGCCCCCTTCATGCTCTTGACCTCTCAGGGTCACAGGACCCCCTTCCTGATCTTGACCTCTCAGGGTCACATGACCCCCTTCCTGCTCCTGACCTCTCAGGGTCACAGGACCCCCTTCCTGCTCCTGACCTCTCAGGGTCACAGGACCCCCTTCCTGCTCCTGACCTCTCAGGATCACAGGACTCCTTTCTGCTCTTGACCTCTCAGGGTCACAGGCCCCCCTTCATGCTCTTGACCTCTCAGGGTCACAGGACCCCCTTCCTGCTCCTGACCCCTCAGGGTCACAGGACCCCCTTCCTGCTCCTGACCTCTCAGGATCACAGGACTCCTTTCTGCTCTTGACCTCTCAGGGTCACAGGCCCCCCTTCCTGCTCCTGACCTCTCAGGGTCACAGGACCCCCTTCCTGCTCCTGACCCCTCAGGGTCACAGGACCCCCTTCCTTCTCCTGACCTCTCAGGATCACAGGACTCCTTTCTGCTCTTGACCTCTCAGGGTCACAGGACCCCCTTCCTGCCCCTGACCTCTCGGGGTCACAGGACCCCCTTCCTGCTCCTGACCTCTCTGGCTCACAAGACCCCCTTCCTACCCCAGACCTCTCAGGACCCCCTTCCTGCTCCTGACCTCTCAGTATCACAGGACCCCCTTCCTGCTTCTGACCTCTCAGGATCACAGGACCCCCATCCTGCCCCTGACCTCTCAGGGCCACAGGACCCCCTTCCTGCTCCTGACCTCTCAGTATCACAGGACCCCCTTCCTGCCCCTGACATCTTAGTATCACAGGACCCCCTTCCTGCTTCTGACCTCTCAGGGTCACAGGACCCCCATCCTGCTCTTGACCTCTCAGGGTCACAGGACCCCCTTCCTGCTCCTGACCTCTCAGGATCACAGGACCCCCTTCCTGCCCCTGACCTCTCAGGGTCACAGGACCCCCTTCCTGCTCCTGACCTCTCAGGGTCACAGGACACCCTTCCTGACCTCTCAGGATCACAGGACCCCCTTCATGCTCCTGACCTCCAAGGGTCACAGGACCCCCTTCCTGCTCCTGACCTCTCAGGGTCACAGGACCCCCTTCTTGCTCCCGACCTTCCAGGGTCACAGGACACCTTTCCGGACCTCTCAGGATCACATGACCCCCTTCATGCTCCTGACCTCTGAGGGTCACAGGACCCCCTTCCTGCTCCTGACCTCTCAGGGTCACAGGACCCCCTTCCTGCTCCTGACCTCTCAGGGTCACAGGACACCCTTCCGGACCTCTCAGGATCACAGGAACCCCTTCATGCTCCTGACCTCTGAGGGTCACAGGACCCCCTTCCTGCTCCTGACCTCAGAGGGTCACAGGACCCCCTTCCTGCTCCTGACCTCTCAGGGTCACAGGACCCCCTTCATGCTCCTGACCTCTGAGGTTCACAGGACCCCCTTCCTGCTCCTGATCTTTCAGGGTCATGGACCTCTCTCTTGTTCCTGACCTCTAAGGGTCATGGACCTCTCTCCTGCTCCTGACCTCTCTTCTCCTCCTGACCTCTCAGGGTCATGGTACAGAAAGGGAGTGGTCCCAGTGGAAACAAACTATGACATAAACATCAACATTACCTGTTAAATCAATTACAATGAATGTTTATTCACATTTGAACAAATTTAATCATGTTGAACATGCGTTTGCATGTTCAAAATACAGCACATTTGTCACTAGAAGTGTGCATTGATGCCCCAAAAGGGGGAGGGAAGGAGTAGTGCAGCAATGTCTAAAAGTGAGGGTAAGTGAGAGCGGGAGGGCAGTGACCAATATACATCCAAAACATATATGGCCTATCCAACCTTAACCAAGGCTAAACTACTTAAACAACCAAAATGTTAAGAAAGGCGCGGTGAATGTATCACTGTCGTCTACATTTGGTAAAAAAAGTAGAGCTGTCGACGTTTTGACCCAGGGGTAGTGTAGGAAAACAACTGTTGGGCAGTCATTGATCGGGCGTGATTTCAGCCTTGAGATACATGGAGCATCTTGATTCAATCATGCCCTTTTGGCAATACTAAATAAATGAACTAATCTGTTAACATTGTACAAGCATCCAAACCTCCCTGACCCTGGAGCCTGCGGGCCTCTCACTGTCAGTTTCTCCGCCGCTTGCCTTAGTGGACATAGGGTGCCCCCCACGGTCCCGATGAAGGCCCTACTGTAAGAACTATATTTTCCTATACTATCCCTGGGTCGAAACGTCGACAGCTCTACTTCTTTTACCAAATGTAGACAACAGTGATAGATTCACCGTGGTGTCCGACCACAGTCCTAACAGGCTCTGTTGGAGGTGGCGGTCTGTCCCCCAGACAGCTGCGGTCCGACCATCCACATCGTAATGCAGCAGTTGGACCGAAGGCCTGGATGTCGGCGTGACACCACAGGTGCCCTGTCAGTGGCAGTCCCACTGACATCATAATGAGGCCCTCAATGTTCAAATCCACATTTATATGTCACCAAAAGACCAGCTACTTCCATTAATGCACTGGGCTCCTTTTCTTGGGAAGATTTGATTTCAACTCTAAATCGGTGAATTGTATCTTGTTTCTACTGTTCAGAGTTTGGTTAGGAGATGGATTTCCATACTGCAAATATCAGATGTTAGAAAAAAATCTGTGCATTCATGTCTGATAATCAGATTTTAACTTCAGAGCGTGCTGGGCTAGATTTAGGATTGCTTCACTTGGAATATGTGTGAACTTATGCTCAAAATTGGTTTCATGTCATCAAACAAGAAATAGATGGTAAGAAACTATAAATCTACTGGTATAAGTGTGTTAATTTCATTAAAGTACCAAGAAATAATTTTGCTTTTAGAGTTTTTGAGTCTCTTCACGAAGTTCCGCGTAGCAGAAATCCGTGAACACCGCCCAGGCCTACCCACTGGTAACCTGGAAAGTAAGGCTGCATGGAACCAGCCAATCAAACAGGAGATGTTGCATGTTGTAAATCTCAAAAAGACATCTCAGACGAGATAGGGAAACTTACAGAACACAAGCCATGGCCAACCCAGAGGCTACAGGCTTCCCTCACTGCCATGCCAGAAATGTTGGAGACAACTGTTTTGGAGTACATCCTGGAGGCCTTTGAAGGACTCATACATATGTGGGTCTGACACTATCTCTGACTAAGGCCAATAGTCGGATGGCATAAATTCCACCTACCAAAGGGAAGGAGAGCCAGTAGATCCCAAGAAACAGCCCAGAGCTGAAAAGCCAGCCACCACCTCTGTCACAAAAACGACTGGGATGAACAAAGTTAATATGAGAGAGGCATGACCCTGGAGGTACAGCACACAGATACAAATATAGTTAGCAGTGGTAACCTCTTGAGCACTTTCAGCACTAATCCGGGAAGCGAATGTACACCAAATTCATCTGGAAAAAGTGGGGTCTGTAGAATGCACCAAGATGTGCAGTTTTGCATGATGTGTTCAGGAAAAGTGCCATTTATTTGAAAATATTGTTCTAGGAAACAAAACAGTGCTGTAAATATACATGAACAATTTTACAATCATCCTAACTATGTGTGCATTACGGACACAAGCACACAGAAAGGAAATTAAACTTCAGCCGCTATTATACATAAAAATCTAACATGTGCATGAGGCGTATGTTACATGTGCCCTTCGTGCACAGTGAAGAACGAATGTACACATATACCCAAAAACTCCTAAGCACAGGCTTACATTTTACTTACGCTTTGCACTGCTGTGCAGCATGACATAAGTCCGGGCGCATGCGTAATGTAGTAGAGATGTTCCTATAGGTTTATCTATATAGCTATGCACAGGATTACTAACTCTGCGCCGCGACTGCCTTGTTACACTGCTCAGCCATGTGCGGCTGCCATGTTACACTACTCAAAGAGAACAACTGATGGACAGAATGCAGAACAATGTCATACATTCACCCCAGTACAGAGATCTGGGCCTAAATCCATCGTTGTTTTGCTCACCATGCCATTCCAGTTTGAACTCAGCCATATGGAAATCAGTCTTGACCCTGCGCCCATTGGGAACAGTCCAGCCCAGAACTGCCAGGCCAGGTCCTCCCTGGACCGGAATCAAGCATCCTAGGACCGGTTTTGGGCTTTCACCCCTCTTCAGCCAGGATAGCTTGACTCCAGTGGCATGGAGAGCACGGGACCCACGTCTGAGCATACCCGTCCCACTAGGGGTGACAAATGCAAAAAGAACAACTGATGGACAGAATGCAGAACAATTTTTTTTTGGGTAAATATATTTTTATTGCAGGAAGTGAAATTAAGTACAACGTTGGCATCTGCATCGTTACGCAATCTAGTGTGGGTGGGAACCACATATCCTCTATACACGGCCATTCAGCCCACAACCCGGGGGTCGGGCGGCGTATGCCATTGTCTTGTAGCGTGTTCCTCCCCATGCACATAGTATATCACAGGCAATCGAGTAAGTCCCATCTGCTTTTATCCAAGTGCCTCAAACCTATCTTCCTCCCTCCCCCCTCTTACCCTACCCCCCAGAGGAAGATGGTGTTGTTCATCACTATTCATTGTCCCGGTGCTTCATAGGATCAAAATCACCCCACTTCCTCTATCCCCCACCCACCACCCCACTCGTCATCGGTAGATCAACTTGTGTATGTTCATCACATGATAAAGAGGCCGTGAGTCTGCCTTGGTGGCGTCGTGCTATGCTATTATGTCGCGTCAGTGGGATCCAGGCCGTCCCCCTCTGTGCTGTCTGTGTCAGTATGAATGTTATGGTCGCGCAGGGCCTGCACTATCATTTCCAAAGCCTGCGCCGTCTCTAGCGCCCGTACATCCTGTCTTCGCTTCGCCTGCTGGAATCTCAGCGTGCTTTCACTCCCCGCCCATTTAAGCAGTTCATTGCGCCATTTAGTGTCCGACGGACCAGCCCGCGCCTTCCAGTGTCTGGTAATTTCCCGTTTAGCTAACAGTAATCCCAAGTCGATGAATTTACTAGTAATTTTAGTTTTAGGGGTATGCGGAAACCAGTGTAGAATCCCCACAGCTGCGTCCATCTGTAACGATCTACCAGTCGCCGCGGTCAGCGTGTTTCCTACGATCGACCAATAGGAGGTCAGCACAGAGCAGGACCACAACATGTGTATAAGGTCCGCCCCGGGTGCCCTACATCTAGGACAGGCTGCCGTCTCCAGACCAAAGTACTGCTGCAGCTTCACCGGGGTCAGATAGGCTCTATGCAACACATAGAAGTGGACCAACTGGAATCATGCGTTCCTCGTCCCCTTCCAGGCCCTCTGCAGCAGCTGGGACCACGTGGTCTCTGGAATTTCCCTACCTATATCCGTCTCCCATCTGGTTTTGAGGACCGTCAAGGGGGTCAATATCCCCTCCACCATTCTGGAGTAGAGGCACGATACTGCCTTCACAGTCCCCGCAGACATCATGACATATTGGCATGCCGTTGACATCTGCGGCTCCTCGTGACCAGTCCTCCAGTGAGCCTGATTCGCTCTCGTGATTGCCGCGTGGATCAAAAAATCGCCTCTAGGGACGTCGTACCGGTCCAAAAGGGCCTGGAAGGGCAGCAGCCCCCCATCCTCGTAAAGGTCGCCTACCGTCTGTATGCCCATGTCTTCCCAAACACTGAGACGAGACCAGTCACCGCCGTGGGGCAATGCAGTGAGCATTCCCAGCGGGATCTCCGGGGCATAAGGTCGCGATCCGCCTAGTCCGCGATGTACACGGTTCCAGCAGGAACGTATGGTGCGGTCCTCTTGAGTGAGGTGTTTCAACTCTAGTGTCTGTTGCAGCGCAATGTACGATACAACATGTCTGGGTGTGCCACTGCCCCTCAGTTCCTCCGGGCCTCGGAACTCACGCGCGACTTCCTGGGTGTAAAACTGCAACTGGGCTGCTAAATAATATGTCTCAAAGTCCGGGGCCGCCCATCCTCCCTCCGCTCTAGGTCTCAGCAAGGTCCGGAGCGCCACCCTACGGCGGCCTGCGCCCCATAGGAATGACACTATCATGGAGTCAAGGTTCTTAAAAATAGACCTGGGGAGCCATATCGGGAGCGTTCAAAAGTAGTACAGCAATCGGGGTAGTGCCACCATCTTTAATAGTGCTACACGCCCCGCCACCGATAGGGGTAGGGTAGACCAAAAGGACATGCTACCCTTGAGTGCTCGAATGCCCCTGGAGATATTACCCTCTAGGATGTCAGCCGGGCGATGATAAACATGTAACCCCAGGTACTTAAAACAGGCCGGTTCCCATCTAATTTCTCTGTGCATATCCGGTTGGAGGCTATCGTGGCGTACCGGAAATAGGCAGGTCTTAGCCCAATTCACCCGAAGTCCCGATAACTCCCCAAAAGACGTGAGCACCGAATCCGCTCCCGTCAGGGCCGCATCAGCGTCCTCGAGGAAAAGCAACAGGTCATCAGCATATAGGGAAATGTATTGGGGGCCTAACGGAGACTGTAGTCCCCTATAGTGGGCACCTGTGCGGATTGAGATAGCCAGCGGTTCCACCGCTAGGGCAAATAACAATGGGGACAACAAGCAACCCTGCCTCGTGCCCCTTTCTCCTGGGTATTGCTGAGACACCAGCGGGCCCGATTTCACTCTGGCCACCGCCGAGGTGTACAGCACTCTGGTCCACTGTAGGTATCCCTCTCCCAGCCCAAATCTCTCAAGAACCCTGTGGAGGTAGACCCATTCCAGGCTGTCGAAGGCCTTTTCCAGGTCTATCGAGAGAATCATAGGGTCGGGAGCATCCTCGTGTCTCGCCTCCAGCAGTCTGAACAATTTTCGAATGTTCATTGTCGTGTTGCGTTTGGGGATGAAGCCCGCCTGGTCGGCGTGCACCAGGGAGCCCATATGTTCCAGTAACCGCTCAGCTAGTATGCTGCTCAAGATCTTGTAGTCGACCGTGAGCATTGAGAGTGGTCTATAAGAGGCCGGGTCCGTTCCCTCGCGACCCGGTTTAAGGAGAGGTATCACCAGTGCCTCCCGCATCGAGCCCGGTAATCGTCCCAAGGATTTCGCTTCCTTGTAAACCTGCAGGAGCCTGGGGGCCAAGATATCCGAGTATGCGGAATAAAATTCCACAGGCAGGCCGTCCAGGCCCGGCGTTTTGTTACGCGCCATTCTGTTGATCGCGCCTTTGATCTCACCTAGTTCCACATCGCGACCCAGGGCCTTCGCCTGTTCCGAATCTAGTGTGGGGATAGGCAGGTCCCTCAGGAAGGCATCCGTCGGGGAGGTGTTCGGCTGCAATCGACTACGATACAGCTGCTTGTAGTAACTCCAGAAGCAATGGAGGATTTCAGGCGGAGTATAAACCTCCTTGTTCCCGTCAGTCCTCATCGCCACGATGGGTGAGGAGCGTTTGGTAGGGTTAGCAAGCCAAGCTAACAACGCACTAGATTTGTCGCTTTCCGCCAGTGATCTAGATAGGTAAGTCTTATAGTCGTAGCTACCTAGCCGCTCAACCTCTACCGCCACCGCCTCCTTAGCCGCCAAGACCTGCTGTTGAAGCTCCGGGCGACCAGGGCGGGAGAGTTCCAAGTCGCGGAGGACCTGATCAGCTCTAGTCAGGTCATCCAGGAGTACGCGGCGCACTCCGACCTTTTGCGTTATACAATAGCCTCTCACCACTACCTTAAAGGCGTCCCACTCCGTGGCCCGCTCCGTCGTCGTGCCCTCGTTAACCGAAAAGTAACTTGTTATCCTATCCTCCAGGTCCCCGCGAAACACCTGATCCTCCAGCAGCTCCGGCCGCAGCTTCCAGGTAGGTACACAAGGGACCCCTTGGATCCATTTAAGGCCTAACAATAACGGATTGTGGTCAGAGATCGTTCTCGCTAAATATTCGGATCGCACCGCCCTAGTGGCCACCTCCACAGATCCCAGGAAGCTGTCCAACCTCACATGTAACTCGTGCATACCTGAAAAGTGTGAGTAATCCCGGGTGTGCGGGTTATGCGCTCGCCAGATATCCGTTAGACCCCACCTAGTCTGCCAAGTCAGTCTACCCCTCGCCATCCTATGCACCGGGGAGTCCGGGAGGGGAGGATGAGATCTATCCAAGTCAACGTCAAGCACCGAGTTAAAGTCCCCACCCAACAGGACGGGTCCCGACAAGTAACGAGCCAAAGAACCCGACAGTGTATTAAAAAAGGCGAGCTGGTCCGTGTTGGGCGCATAAATGCAGCAGATGCTCAAATCTCTGCCCCCAAGCTTCCCTGCTAACGCAACATATCTCCCTTCTGGGTCTATAGTGTGGCTATCCACCTGCAAGGGTACTCCCGCCTTTATCCAGATCAGCGTGCCTCTCGCATAAGCTGAGTATGTGGTGCAGTATACCTGTCCCCGACATCTACGCTGCAGCGCAAGTCCCTCGGTTTTATTGAGATGCGTTTCTTGTAGCAAAGCGATCTGCACCCCTCTACGCACCAAATAAGCATGGACCTTATGGCGTCTGGACATGGTGTGCAGGCCCCGCACATTCCAGGTGACGCATTTCAGATTCGAGAGGTCAGCCATTGTCCCATATCGCTTTCACCAGTCTCTCCGAGCACATCACAGCCATGAGTAATTGCCCAGCAACCTCCTCACCGATGACGAGTCCCCCCCTTACCAACTGTAACTCAACTTGTAAACATGAACCCCGTCCAACCCCCCCAGAACAGGTTCCAAATAGTACCATCTAGTCCCCATCCAAACTGTAGGTTCCAAAACCTCCCCTCCCACTATCCCACTGGTAGTCACCGTAGGCGTGCCTTAAGGGCAATGTGGGGGACCGAGCGTCGACGCGGGATCCCTCTGCAGGCCACAGCGTGGCCGAACTCAACAGTAATAGAATGTGTAGAAGGGAGTCCCTGCAACCCCCCCCGCAACCAGTGAATTTATCATTTACCCTCCTGTATCCCTCGACTCCCACTCAATCCCCTCTCCCCCCTGCAGTCCGTCAACCAGAACATCCCCACCCCATATCATCATTGTTCATCCAGCAGTCCTTCAGCTGTCTCGGGGGTAACCGCCGGAAGTCGCACGCTGTCCGTCTCGGAGCCCTCCGTGTCCAATTGACCACCACTCTCTCCCGGTTCTGAATGAGCTGCGCCATGTTCCATCGAAGGGCCAGATATGGTAAAAACCATCTCTAACGCTCTGCCGCAGTCTCCACCGTGGACGGTCTAGGAGTCCTGCCCCTTCGGTGTCTGAACCTCTTAGGCTTCCTCTGTGACGCATCCTCCAGCGTGGCTTGAGAGAAAGTTCCAAAGCCATCTTTGCCCGCTCTGTACAGTTCCAGCCAACCACATACCTCGTCTGGGGTGTCGAAGAACTTGGTGGAGCCATCCACGATGATACGAAGTCGCGCCGGAAACAGTAGGGAGTACTGGGTGCCTTCCGCTCGTAGTTCCCGCTTGATGGGCAGAAATGATGACCGACGTCTTTGCGTGTCATAGGTGTAGTCCGGAAAAATGTTCACTCGGCTGTTGTCCACCTGATAAGGACCTTTCTGTCTGGCAGCTTGGAGTATAAGGTCTCTGTCTCGGAAATGGAGCAGCCGCGCCACCACTGGGCGGGGAGGTCTGCCCTGAAGTGGGGGTCTGGCCGGGACTCTGTGCGCCCACTCCAATGTGTAGAAGGGGGACAGCCCCTCTGGCACCACCATTGTCCGCTGCCAATTTTCTAGGTACGCCACCATGTCCCCTCCTTCAATTTGTTCGGGAAGGCCAACTACGCGAATGTTATTTCTCCTGTTTCTCCCCTCCGCATCCTCCGCCCGCTTCTCCAGCGCTTCTATGCGGGTCAGGGCGTCCTTCAGCGTAGCGTCCAGGACTTTTTGCGCCGGTTCCAAGTGCCTCACCGATCCCTCAACTTCTTTCACTCGGTCAGAGAGCTTGCCATGATCTGCCCGTAGCAGACCCAATCCTGTCGCCACCTGCGCAATGTCCTCCTGTAGGGCTGATCTGGTCTCCGTGATTGCCAATAAGATTTTGTCTAGTTGTGCTTGAATATGGGGGCTCCCTGAAGTCTCTGCGTGTGATCGTTCCTCGTTGTCCGGCGGTTCTGCGTCCGACGCCGTCTGGGTGCCCCCCTTCGGGCCTCTCGGTTTCCCCATGGCGGGAGGCGCTTGTCGTTCAAGGATATCTTAAGCGGGGCCGATCAAGCCCGTGCTGGGATCGCTCTTCTCGTTGCTGCCTCCAGTGAACTCCCGCCAGGTCAGCAGGCCGGCAGACGGTGGTCAGGGCGGCCGCCCAACGTTGGGCCGGATCAGGCTCCTGGGATGCCGCTAGGGGCTTTGCACTGTCACCCTCTGTTGTGGAAGCGCGTGCCCACTGTCGCAGATGAGTCCGATGCGGGCAGCAGGAGTAGCGCGCCCCCGCAGCGCTCCGGGGTCGTTTCTCTGGACCTCAGCCTCTCCGGAGGTCCCCGCTGGTCCGCAGCATTCCAGTCCCCCTGCAGTGCTTGCGGAGGCCTCTCCTCTATGCTTGCAGAGGGTAGTGCCCGCTCTTCAGATTGCGTCCCCCGGCGCCTCTTTTGGGCCAGCAGGTCGCCACGGTTCCCCTCACGCTTCTCCCTGTTGCGGTGGGTGGGCTCACCAGAGGGTTCTCCGTTGTTACCGTTCTACCCCCGTCGGCCGCTCCTCAGTGCCCCATCATGGGGCTCGGTGCTGCAGAGTCACATTGATGGGGGGCCCAGGGGTGTCCCACAATGTCCCCCGCCGGTTCTCCAGCGCCACTCAGTAAGCCCCGAGTCAGGCGCCCCCGTCTCCGCCGCCGGCTCCCGCCTCAGCTCTCACCAGGCAGTGATCGGGTCGCGCCGCCCCTCCCCCGCGCCTCTGCCGTTCAGCCAGTCTCAGCCTCAGGACCTCGGCATGGGAGCATCCAGAAATCAGGCTCAGGTCGTCGTCCCAGCAGGGGGAAGAAACACTCGGTTCGGCAGGGCTGCCGCGTATGTCGGGGTCCCGGCCGTCCTCAGTGCGGCGTCGGCGCCATCTTGGGCTCCTCCTCGCTGCCTCCGTCCTTCGGCTTCTCCCTCAGCCCTGGGGTCTCCGCGGGCCACTGTGAGTATGAGAGGGCAAGCAGGTCCTCAGGAGTGTCCAGGAGGGGTAATGGAAACCCAGGGATCCCTTTGTTTCAGGATTAATAGGAGTTCGGCCGCGGAGCCGAGACGCTAGGCGACCTCCGCCATCGGCGTCCAAGCCACGCCCCGACAGAATGCAGAACAATGTCATACACTCACCCCAGTACAGAGATCACTGCTCAGCCATGTGCGGCCGCCATGTTACTCTGCTCAGCCATTTGTGGAGGCCATGTTACACCGCTCAGCCATGTGCGGCTGCCATGTTACACTTCTCAACCATGTGTGCCTGCCATGTTAAACTGCTCAGCCAGGTGCGCCTGCCATGTTACACTGCTTAGCCATGTGCAGCCGACATGTTACACTTCTCACCATGTGCGCCTGCCATGTTACACTGCTCAGCCGTGTGCGGCTGCCATGTTACACTGCTCAGCCATGTGCGGCCGCCATGTTACTCTGCTCAGCCATGTGTGGCCGTCATGTTACACCGCTCAGCCATGTGCGGCTGCCATGTTACACTTCTCAACCATGTGCGCCTGCCATGTTCAACTGCTCAGCCATGTGCGCCTGCCATGTTACACTGCTCAGCCATGTGCAGCCGCCATGTTACACTTCTCACCATGTGCGCCTGCCATGTCACACCGCTCAGCCATGTGCGCCTGTCATGTTACACTGCTCAGCCATGTGCAGCCGCCATGTTACACTTCTCACCATGTGCGCCTGTCATGTTACACTGCTGAGCCATGTGCAGCCGCCATGTTACACTGCTCAGCCATGCGCGGCTGCCATGTTACACTGCTCAGCTATGTGTGGCCCCCATTTTACACTGCTCAGCCATGTGGGGCCACCATGTTACACTGCTCAGCCATGTGCACCTGCCATGTTACACTTCTAGCCATGTGCGGCTGCCATGTTACAGTGTTCAGCCATGTGCGGCTGCCTTGTCACACTGCTCAGTCATGTGCGCCTGCCATGTTACACTTCTCAGCCATGTGCGGCCGCCATGTTACACTGCTTAGCCATGCAGGGGTTGCATGGTACACCGCTCAGCCATGTGTGGCCGCCATGTTCAACCGCTCAGCCATGTGCGGCCGCCATGTTCAACCGCTCAGCCATGCACGGGAGCCATGTTACACCGCTCAGCCATGCGCGGGTGCCATGTTACACTGCTCAGCCATGCGTGGGTGCCATGTTACACTGCTCAGTCATGTGCGGGTGCCATGTTACACTGCTCAGTCATGTGCGGGTGCCATGTTACACTGCTCAGCCATGCGTGGGTGCCATGTTACACTGCTCAGTCATGTGCGGCCGCCATGTTACACTGCTCAGTCATGTGCGGGTGCCATGTTACACTGCTCAGTCATGTGCGGGTGCCATGTTACACTGCTCAGTCATGTGCGGGTGCCATGTTACACTGCTCAGTCATGTGCGGGTGCCATGTTACACTGCTCAGCCATGCGTGGGTGCCATGTTACACTGCTCAGTCATGTGCGGCCGCCATGTTACACTGCTCAGTCATGTGCGGGTGCCATGTTACACTGCTCAGTCATGTGCGGGTGCCATGTTACACTGCTCAGTCATGTGCGGGTGCCATGTTACACTGCTCAGTCATGTGCGGTCGCCATGTTACACTGCTCAGCCATGTACTGCTGCCATGTTACACTGCTCAGTCATGTGCGGCCGCCATGTTACACTGCTCAGTCATGTGCGCCTGCATTGTTACACTGCTCAGCCATGTACTGCTGCCATGTTACACTGCTCAGTCATGTGCGGCCGCCATGTTACACTGCTCAGTCATGTGCGCCTGCATTGTTACACTGCTCAGCCATGCTCGGGTGCCATGTTACACTGCTCAGCCATGTGTCTACACAGGCACAGCTGAGCTAACACCGGCGTCTGGCCGGGCTTCAGTTGTTCCATGAACCCCCACTCACAGCCCTCCGAGGGTCCCCTCTGGAAGTCTCCGAGCCCAGAACGGCCCAGAGGCGGTTTCCTGTTTTTTCGGAGAGCTCTCCAAGGGACCATTGCCGGGTGTTTTATGGGCAGTGGTGATAACTTTATTAATGCGCGCGGCCAGAGCCCGCCGAGAGGTTCTTCCCGCCCACAGGTTTGAACGTTGCTGCGCCCCCCACCCCCGGCTCTTTTCTCTCACAAATGAACGGCGCGTCTTTCATTTCATCATGAACAGGACTGGCCTGGGGGGTGCTGGGGAGCAGTGTGGCACCAAAACTAATGAAACAGAGCCGCCTGGACTCTTTACCATGCAAAAGGGAATCCATCGACAGGGAAGGATTTCCAAGAAGCCCCTCTATGGGTGGAGCGCCTACAACCCTTGTCCACGTGCCTGGAGCAGAGCGAGGGCGCGATGACGTAGTACAATATTTGACTAAGCTTGGACCATGTGGAGCAGCCGCGCTGTCTTTAGGAAACGTGTGTTGCCACAGGCCACAGCTGGGAGCAGAGGTAGAGGGGCGGAAAGCGCACTCACATGAGGTTGGCCTATTTGGGTCTTGTCAGTAGGATGGAGCTAGAGTTTTGCGGCACAGTAAGCACGGGACCCAAATCTGGGCATACCTATCAATTCGATATCAACTGCAACAAACAACAAGGTGATTGGTGGAATGCTTACATTAATCTCAGCCACTGGTAATTACTTATGAGTAACTTGCTTTGCAACTATGAATTTACGATTTTTGGCTAAAAAATATGTACTTGGCCTGGCAGAAAAAGCTGTTAGTGCACCCTGCCCAAAGTAGGAGCACAAACGGCTGTGTTTATCAGGCAATGAATGCCAAAAAACATGCAGAGCTGTTAGCCAAATGTCTCGACAATGGATTTCTGGAAACACTGCATCAACACCGCGTTTGGATGGATTTTACTAAAGATATCTTTCGTGTGGATTTTACTAAGGCAAAGGATATCAATGTAAATGTGAGACAACTAAATTAATTAATGAAATTAACACAAAGAAAAATAGAGTAACTTCAATTAAGAGAATGTACTTCATTGATTCAACTCAAGAAATACATGAATAATAGAATCAATTACGTAGCATGATCAATATCCTATTCAGTTAAATCTATGTGCAACTCTTGTTCTTGTAAGTGGCCTGGCACCGGAGCCAGAGTTGGTATTTTCTTCCCACAGCTTCCTGGCGTCCTCAGGGTGGCCTGCAAGGGTTACGCTGTGATTCGCTTGCCGCGGCTGATTGACGCATCTGCACATCCAATCACTCTTACGCTGCTCTACCTGTTAAGGACTCACCCATTGGTGCATGGTGTGTGGACCCTGACCTTTCATTAGTATTGTTTCAAGCGCAGCCAAACTTGGCAATGTGTTCTACAGGCTTGCTCTGTTGCTAAGCGCTTGCACATCACCTTTACGGTCAGCAGCGGTTGCGCTGCACTCCTAACACCTCAGGAAAGAGTGACCGGCGGGCACTGACGTGTTCTGTACACCCTTTTAACATAACAGGTGTATTTGTAAAGCGCACGATTACCTGTAGGTGTCTTGGCGATGAATAACAGATGTTTATTGTTACCCAACTCAATGGTACTCATTTTATCGACATCAGATGGATGAAAGGCTGAGTAGACCCGCCGCGATTTGAACCTGTGACCATGAGGTCAAACACAGGCCCCTACAATGGGCGCATAAGTCCACTGAGCCACCAGACCCGGACTAATTTACACTCTAGAAGTCCTCTCATGAATTTCGTGGCCAGCACTGACACTAACCTGGTCAGCTCTGGACCCTGAAGGTGCAGATGAGGTACAGACAAGGTGCACAATGACTCCCTGGGAAGACAGCTCTGTCAGATACTGGCATCCAGAACAGGCATCAAATGGTCCAGTCTCTTGGCTGTGTCTGGCCCGGTTGGTACTTCCTCACTCTCAGGTCTCGCGGTCACTGAGAAGAGGTTCTCCCTAGTTTTGGTCCATGGGTCTGAGTGTGATGCAGTGTTATGTCTCCCAGGTGGGCACTCTACAATTTAGGTTCTGAGTCTTCCTATCAAAAACCTACATCCCAATCGCGGAATCTGATGTGATCAGTAGTGTGTGCTCAGCCAAGTGAAAGTGGGACTCCATCCTCCGCGCTGATCCAAGTGATCGAGCCAAACTTCCATAATATGGTATATTGACTTGGGTTATCTCGGGCAAGGTGGCTCCTGGCAGGCAGTACCTTACAGTTGTCATGCCTTGTTCATCTTCCCCCTGGACCACATTCTTGGGTTCCCTTCCCGTAGGGAAATCCACAGTCACAATTCCATCTTATGCCTCCAGTCTTGGGAGAAGGGACTGGCCAAGCTTCTGATAATGCAGCTTTTGGCATCTTCTTACCGTATCACAGAAGGTAGGAGAATGTTGGTTCATCTTCAGCGGTTTCAGCATCTTGTCTCCTCTCAGGCAAACCCGAGTCCTGTGGTACAATGTCTGCTGCTGGTCTGCACAGGGCGAGGTTATATGGCATCACCAGGCTGTGTCTTCACCAGGGATATCCCTTCTGGGATGCACCAGAAGTAGGAGACACTCTTGTCCTCTGAATCTTTCTTTGCAGCGCTCCCCTCCTCAAGAGGGCTTACAAAGTAGACTATTGTAGCCTGCCAGGTCCTGGTGCTCACTGCTGATATGCTTGCATGTGCTTCCCTGGTGCGGGAAAATACCCAGCAGGACATTCCAGGGCCGGTGTCTGCAAGCATACTTTCTCCACTGACTGCCTGGGTCAGGTAGTCTTTAGAGTGTCTGAATCACCCACGGTCTCCCCTCCCCTAAATTAGAAGAACAAAAGACAATCTTCCCCTCACAATTTATAATGAGGCTTAAATAGAGTCCTAGATTAGCACAAGGCAGGGATAAGCTCACTAAAACCAGAAGGAAAACAACTGATGTCAGGACAAAAAACTTACACGTAAATAGTCATATTTTATTGTCTTTTTTCCTTATAAATATGTATACATATTTTTTTATACAAACAGAGGGGCATATTACCAACCAATAGAGATCATTTTTGTCTCTAACTTGTTTAGAGACAAAAATTATCGCCGCACATCGGCGATTTTTACCGCAGATAAACCTTGCTATTAGCAAGGTTTATCGCAAATGCGATAAAAAACGGCCGCAATGCATGAATATCGCTGAAAAGTCAGCGATATTCATGCATTATCGAGCAAATGCTCTTAGCCATGTTATCCACCTCCCATTGGATAACATGGCTAAGAACTGCTCCTGGGCAAGTGTTAGCTTTTGGAGATATTCGCGCTTAGCGCGAATATCTCCAAAAGTTGGTAATAGGAGATAGCGATGTTAGCGACTGTTTTCAGTCGCTAACATCTTGGCACGCCCACTTTGCATGTCATTAGTGATAAATATCACTGACATGCAAAGCGGGGCCCAAGATGGTCACTATCTCCTATTAGCTGTCGCTAACTGGTGTTAGCGACAGCTTGGTAATAGGGAGATAATTTTATCTCCGCTTTCTTGGCTTTTAAAGCCAAAAAAGCGGAGATAAAGCCCCTTGATAATATGCCCCAGAGAGACCACATTAACACAACATGAATAATAATGATATGCAACGACATATTTCAAAAACATCCCACACACCCCTGGATACATTCAGTCAAACTACTCAACAAACACACACATTCTTTATACATACACCAACTCCATAAGTTCTCACATACACATCCATTCTTCAGTCATCCCATACACATTATACTTCAGTAGCCAGATGTTGCACATATGTAATGTCCTGAATAGTTTCCAAACACAGGATCGAAGACTAGATGACAAGATATCAGGACAAATTTAAAACGCCAACGCGCGTTTCGGTGCAAGGCCAGATCTAAGGCCACACCTTCATCAGGGCACACAGGTAGGGAGGGGGATGAAGAAACAGCATACAATTTGAAATGTTTCCCAAAGGAAGTTCAATAAGGATGTTCTCATGCACCTCAAGTATTTGCGAAGAAGTAGCAGTACCCTTTAAACCTTTCAAGGGTGGGTTTTTCGAGATAGTCAAATAGCCCGGCTCGAGGGAAATCTTTCCAGCAAGGAAACAAACTTGCTCGGTAGACGGAGGCAGTAACCATCAACTAAAGGTGGTAGAAAACTCAGGTCCGATGTGACAAAGTCTGGTGAAATACAGTGCGTAAACGCCCATTCAGAATGCACAAGACAGGCAGTGTTTCAGTCTTAAGATCAGCTCCTTAACGTCTTTGTAAAATCTCTGAAAAACGCCAATCCTTCCGTCGTGCGATAGTACGTAACTGCAAGAATCCCCTAGAGAATCCCCTTCCCTCCCTGTCACTCCCCTCCCCTGCCCACCCCTCACCCTTCCTCTCCCCCTCACCCTCCCCTTCCCCTCCCCTCTCTTCCCTTCCCTTCCCTTCTCACCCCTCCTCTTCCCTCTCCCTCCCCTTCCCTTCTCTCCTGTGATCCTCCTTCACACACTTTCGCGTAGAATCACAGTTACAATTATCACGCGTTCTACGGCTCTGTGTGCTGTACAGAGAGGCCAAGAATTGTCGAGCATGTGCTCTCATTACCCTTGTGGCCCGCTGCAAGCACTGTGAGAAACTGGCACTGCCTTCAGCATCAACTGAACTGCTCACAGACCCACACACCCACTCACAACCTTTCAAAAGCATGCATGGAGCCACTGAGGTCTTGCAACCAAGAGCGGTGTAAGGGATTACATGAAGTAATGTGCCATGTTGGCCTCCTTCTTCGATGAAAAAATAAAAAAAATACTCTCTTCCCTCCCACCTGCCAACCCCAACATCTCAGAAAGAGCCAAGGAGCAGGCGCCTCTCGTAGACAAAGCGCCTTCCGTAGACAAACCCTTTCTAGAGTCGCTTGGCCCAGTTTCAGAAGAGGAAGTAAGATTCACATTTACCTCAACCAAGAGCGGAGCCCCTAGCGACCCGGTCCCCATACGCTTCGCAAAAACCATCGTGCAGACCATAGTCCCTCAACTAACTGCCCTGATCAATAGCTCACTGGAACAAGGAGTGGTCCCTTCCACATGGAAGGAAGCCGTAGTCAAAGCGCTTCTCAAGAAACCGTCGCTTGACCCTACCGACCTCTCCAATTACAGACCCATTTCACTTCTCCCCTGGATAGGCAAAGTCGCCGAAAAATTAGTCAACAAAGAGTTGTCACAATACCTCGAGTCAAACCATCTCCTCAACGACTCGCAGACTGGCTTTAGACCTGGCCAAGGCACAGACACGGCACTCCTTGTGGCAGTGGAAAGAACCAGGGAAATTATCGACTCAGGAGGATCAGTGGCAGTGGTCCTCCTAGACCTGAGTGCGGCCTTTGATACGGTCAGCCACCAGGTTCTAATCCACCGCCTCGGGACTGTCGGGGTCAAGGGCAAAGCCCTGATGTGGCTCTCGTCCTTTCTCTCCCGACGCTCCTATCAGGTATGGGAAGGCGAAAGCCGTTCATCCTCCATCCCTCTCCAGTGCGGTGTGCCACAGGGCTCCTCTCTGAGCCCTACGTTATTTAACGTTTATATGGCCCCACTGGAGGAACTTGTCTCACCCTTCGGAGTCACTATCGTCAGCTACGCCGACGACACACAACTGGTGGTTACACTCTCCCACCCCAAACTCGAGCCCGCCAACCTCCACGACTGCCTCTCCAGCGTATACCAGTGGATGAGCGACTCCGCCTTGAAGCTTAATGGCTCCAAGACAGAGATCCTGGTCCTTGGACAAAAAACTGTCAACATCCCTTCCAACCTCTGGCCCGCCTGCATGGGCGCACCTCCTACTCCCAAAAAGGAGGTCAAGAGCCTCGGTGTGTGGCTGGAGACCGACCTTACCTTCCGGACCCAAGCCAGAAGGACTGCTGGAACCTGCTACGGGTTACTCAAATCTTGTAGGAAAGTAATCCCTCTCCTACCCCCCCAGTCGCGCCTTATGCTGATCCAGGGCTTAATCCTGTCCAGGCTGGATTATAGCAACGCCATCTACCTGGGCGCCCCGGAATCCACCTTCCAAATTCTGCAAAAGGCTCAAAACGCCGCCGCCAGACTCCTAACAAGCACCCCGGCCAGATCATCGGCCAAACCCGCTCTTAGGAAGCTACACTGGCTCCCGATCAAGGAGAGGGTCACGTTCAAGGCCCTCTGCCTGGCCCATAAGGCCCTCCATAACACCGGCCCCCCCATACTAAACAATTGGATCACCCCTTACAGACCCACGAGAGCGCTCCGCTCAGAGCACGGAAACCTTATCACGATCCCCAAGGTGAAAAAGGCCCGGATAGGCGGCCGTCGCTTCTCGGTAAACACCGGACTCAAGTGGAACGCACTCCCCCTGAACCTCAGAACAGAGCCTGATCTACTCCGGTTCAGAAAAACCCTCAAAACTCTCCTCTTCCCCTAAACCGGTCTCCTACCTTCCCGCTCCCTCCCCATGAGTTACAAGGTCCTAGCGCTGGGATACCCCCGTGGTGACTATGCGCTCTATAAATTTTTAAAATAAAAATAAAAATAAAATAAGTGTTGGCACCTGTTAAGCTCCATGCCACCCACTGAGTGCTTCTAAGTCAAAAAAATACCCAGCAGGACATTCCAGGGCCTGTGTCTGCAATAACCCTGGGCGAAGAACTACGCTCCGTTCGCGGAGCTTGCGGAGTTTCGGCAGCTCCGCGTTCCGCGGAGAACGCGTAGCTGTCGATAACTCCGCGATCCGGTGCGTAGCGTAGTTCTCGCGCGCTGAATAACATTATCGCGTGCGCGGCAATGGCTTACCTTCGTTCTGCGTTCGTTTTTTCCTGGTCGCTTGTGCCACCATGTTTGGAAACACTCTCGCACAGTCCCGTGCGACTGTGCGAACGCGATAACGTCATTTTGATGCGAGATAGCGTCATAAGGATGCGCAAGGATGCTTTTTGGTAAGATCGAGTTGCCGTACACGCAGAAACTGCATTCTTGCACAGAATAACTCGCGAGCATGTTAAAACCATAATAAATTACCATTTTGGTTAGGAAAAAAAAGCAAAAAACCTTAAAGTTGTACCTTTGGCTTTATTTTTAGGGGGGAAGGACCCCTCTTTTTGTTTCTACTCTTGTTTTGCAGAGTAAGGAGGAAGGGCTCTTGAGTTTACAACTTCCTGTTCCTGTCCACCAGGCTCCTCCCAGTGCTTTGTCCATGTGGTGCTCACTTTCCTTTGGATTTTGAGCTGGAAGGATCACTTTCTGTCTGTGTTGGCTGCATTACTGATTTACCTTGGATTTAATGAGGACTTTTTGAATTGGAATTCTCTTTTTCAAGTAAGTTTGTGTAATGTATGAGTGATGTAGACTTGTGCTTGTTTGATTTGATTTTTTTTTTAACAACAGTATTCAATCCTGGAATGAAATTATTGATGGAGGCCTGTACTTTCATGAGGTCCCAAATTGTAATTTTTTTCTAACATTGCATTTTGTGGAATTTAAAATGTTTCTAATTTTTAAGCCAATATCTGACCCTAGTACCCCATGTAGTTAGTGTGTAGGCATGCATGAGTTCATTGTATTAACTTTCTGTGGTTGGCCTGGCCATGTGTTGGCGGCCATTTAATGTTTCCAGCCACTTTGCTCTTGCCATAGGCCTCCAACCTTGTGGCCTACTCTGGCAGTAGGCCATAGGTACTACTCATAGGGTCATGAAAGTTAATCAACTGTTTTTGTGGTGTACCCTTAATGTGAAAATCATGGATGTCTTGGATTGATATAGAAAATCTTATTTTTATGTGTGGGGTATTTCTGGTTTTGGGTGTGTTTAAACTTTAAATACTCTGTCAATTTCTGCCATTAGGTAACCCTAGGAATACAGCTTGGGTAGTTTTGGTAACTTCGCACCATGTGAGCACGTGAACTTACATTTTTTGTCTTGTTCGCGCACTCAATGTACTTGCTCGGGAACGCGAACACGACTTTTTATTCCGTTCGCGCTGCCGAACATGCCGATTTAGCATTCTCGCGGACAATATGTCCCGAGTTGCATAAAAGTTTCTCAAAAATGTTGCAGGTCTTTCTTGTGCACCCAAAAAAACAGAATTTGTCATTTGGTTGTTGTTTTGGGAGCCTGGGCAGGGGTTTCTTTGTATGTGTTTTTGCGGTGTTATGTTTACAACCTCTGTCTTAGCCATGGGCTATTTATTCCTTGCACATTAACCTGTCATGTGCAGCAGGCATCCTCGTTTTTCTGTCCATATTGGTATCTATAGGCCTGCTTGACTTTATTGGTTCTTTCTGGACTTCATGTGGCCTTTGAGCTGTGGTGCTGCTGGACTGGTATTATTAGTCTTCTGTTTTGTCTTTTATACATTGACCTGTGTGTCTTTCAATTGTTCATGTTGCCTTACTGCTTGTTTGACTGATGTTGTTCTGCCTTCTTTACTTGTAGGTGCACAAAAAAGACTGAGGAGGTGCTGGTTGTTTTTTCATCCATCGCTCGTTCTACTGCCAGACGGACGTCCTTCAGTTGTACGCCACGTGTGGTGTGTGACTCATCTGACCAGACATCTCTGCAATTTGTGCTGCTGTGAGCTGACTGACATCAGAAGAAGATGGGCCCTAAGAAAGCTACCAGGTCCTCCACCACAAAGAAAGTTGCTGCGAAGCAGGAACAGCAGAAGGAAGTGTCACTTAAGTCTGGTATGGACCCCAAAACATTTTTTGGCACCCCAAAAGGTACGCCTGCAGCAGCGGGGTCTGGGGTGCAAGCTGGGACCAGCACATCTGCATTAGTGGGGGCAAGCCAGCATCCCAGGGCCAAGCACATGATGAGGGTCGAAGAGGTAGCCAGCCTTCTGCTTGCGAGCAGTGATACTGAGCCAGAACTAAACTTATCGCTGTCTCAAAGTAGTACACAATCCACGCAAGATGGAAGTGCTCAACAACCACCGCCAGCAGTAGATGTTCAACAACCACAACCACCGCCCGCAATAGGAGTTGTTCACCCACAACCACAACCACTTCCCGCAACGCTGGCAGCTGTGTTTTCCCCTTTACATGCTTTAACAACAACCCATGCATCCGACTGCTATCAGGCACTTGCATTACTGTAGTGGTAATGCTTAGCATGCTAATGACAAGTAAAGGTAACATCATATATTTTCCAGTAGAGTACAGTGAGAAAGTTTTCCCCTCCCACCAAGTAATGCAGATCACTATTGAATGTAACTTACCATCGCCCGCCGCTGTTGGCTCCCCCCCCACTGCTGCTGGTGTAGGTGCCTCTGTTCCTCCTGTCCCCGCCGGGATCGCTGAAGCTGCGCCGCTGTCCCCGTCGGCACTGGTCGATGGTAAGGGTTCTGCACCTATAAAAATAAGTACACCTTTTTAGATGGATGCACAGCCCCCTTTGTACTTGTTCACCAAGAATGGAGTTCTTCAAAACAGTTAAGTCCAACGTACGTAATCAGTATGAGTCCACATTGCATAGTACAGCAGAGTCACTACACATATTATTAGCATTCATTGTTATGGTATGGTACCCAAGCTCATCTCATCTGTCCTGCTACTCTAGTCCTTGGAAATTGGAAGTGAACTATGTAACCTTTGTACATCAATGTATCCAGTTTTGCGCATGTGTTAACTCGCAGCTTGTTGCGCAGTACGAGAAGACGCTCTGGGGCAACACATCATTGTTCAATGCATACACCTGAAGAGGTGGGAAAGTAAAAGGGCCCGTATTTAAGTTTTCTATGTGGATTGTGGAATAGAGTTTGCTTACAGGTTACAACTTCTTTTTAGCATGGCTGCATAAAACTGGCATAAATGTATTTAATACTGTCTAACGTGCACCACTTTTGTCATTATTTTTCGGCAGGTGAGAAGATTGCCTTCTACGAAGCGGACATTTCCATAGCTTACAAAAAAAGAGGAATATCTGACCAGTATACGTTGGTGAGAGGTCTCCGATAGTTGCCACATTTCCCTATTGTGCACTAGTAGCTGTACAAATGTTGATTACTTTATTATGCCTGTTTTAACTCTGGATTTTTTCTGGTGGGCCCTTCAACGTATTGGACGGAACAACTTAAAAACATTGATGTTACTTACTTACTTCTAACAAAATAAAGCTTTTGAATGACCACTTTGACTCTGAAGTTTATTTTCAGTGTCTGTTGTCTTAGAGACTCACACGAGTGAGTGAGCAAAAGGGGGTTTCTTAGGTAACGGTTTGTGTCCTAAAAGCATTCGGCATCTTGGTATTGGGGTTCAGGAGTGTGATTTGAACAATAGACCAATGACTCAGGCCATATAGGCTGACGTTCAGTGAATTGTGCGTTCCTCAGAGTTCTGTGACTGAGGTGTAAGTAAGGTCCAACCTGCCTATCAGTACCAACAACATCCAATTTTCGTGTGCATAGTTACATAGTTGTGTAATATGTATATAACTCCATAGGAGATAGAAGAATACCCACAAGACTAGTAGTGGTATACTAACGTTTACAAAAATACTAGACAAACATCATTCTGGATGCATACTTGGTTGCTGTCAATTGACAAAGCACTGCAGACACATTACAGAGGAAAAAACAAGCACTGTTGGACTTACTGGGGACAGCAGCAGGATCCTCAGTAGAGGAGCTCTGTGTAACTGGTGGTTCACCCGCCGACTCGGTCCCTGTATTCTGCTTGCCCCTGGGTTCTGTGGTTCATGTAAAAATTAAAATAATAAACAAAGATAAAAACATTGAGTGCTGTGAAACATAGACATCATTGCAAATCACACTGCTACAGTGGAACAGAGCCGGAGGCAACAAATCCATGCCAGGGGCCGCAACGCAAATATGTATCCATCCTTAGAGTATTATTAAATTAAGGATATCTATTGGTGCGGTGGCCCCTGAAGTTTGGTGCCCCTGTGCAGTTGCACAGCTTGCACATGCCCCCTAGAGCCGGCCCTGGCTGAGGTAAGAAGAACAAAGTAACGTTAGCATTCTTTGCAAGAAAAGGATTCCATTCATGCAGAAGAGAAGGCCGTGAAAAAAATGCTACAATATGCAAACAACGTACAATTATCCATCCACCGCTATTTCACTGACGGACAAAGGAAGGACAAGACTCTATTAATAGCATTAACTAACTTCAGTTCTCAACAATAAAGAAAATCTCACATCAATAAACAGCAACAGCTAGCGCCAAGTTGAAACAACACGCAAGAGCCAGTGAAGAAGAAGAACACTGTCATACAATGACAGTAGATATACCGGAATACATCGCAAATGTAACTAGGGGCAACAGTCATCGCGTTACTTATTCAGCCAATATTTACAAAGATACAATAACAATATTTATACAACTATATATATATATATATATATATATATATCTATATGTATATAAATATATATATATATATATATATATATATATATATATATATATATATATATATATATATACACACTTTATTTTTGGGGTAGCCACTCACCAAGACCCACAACCTCCACACCAAGCAGGTCCAACAGGTCCTGCTCCCGGTCCAAAATGTCGGCCCAGCGGTGGGACAGCTGATGGTGGGTACGCCGGATACCGGAGCAGCGGAAGACTGCACGGCGCACCTTCGCCCACCGCCGGAGACGCTCTTCAATGCGCTGGTATCCGGAGCCGGGCCTGCCGCCTGCTGCCAAAGTCAAGGGGAGGTGACGTTGGATAAAAAAGACCAGGGCGGCCACCTCCTCCTCCCCAAAAAGTTGGCGGGGCGTCACTCCTGCCGGGCGCATTCTGCCGCAAGGCAGCCGGGTTTTTTTAGGCACAGCCGCCTTGCCCTTTGAGCCGCCGATTCTGCTGGCACCCTTCACCATGGTTCTGGGTGGAGGGGAGAAGGAAAGTTGAAGACAAAAAGGTTAGGGGAAGAAAGAAGAAAGATAAAAGAAGGAAGTAATATAAAACAAGAGAAAAGTTGCAAAAAAAGTGGTAAAAGTAAAAATAAAATGAGAAATATAAACCTAGGCACAGACAGAAATAGGTAAGAAGTAAAGAAAGTTAGAAAAACTGAGGGAAAAGACCAGGATGGAAGAGATAGGAGTGAGATGCTGAAGTAGGCCCAAAACCATAGCCAGAGTGTGAAATCGAAGATGGCTCTGCCCGTCGCGACCGCCGCGGTAAGTTCGCGCGATATTTGACGCGATCACGCACTTTGGCAGTGCGAACGAGAAGATGAGTTCCCGAACATGTCTAACACAACGCGAACACGTTACTTGTGACCCGGAACCGGAAATAAGGGAACGCAAGCGGGCGGGACAAACCTCATTGAGTAACTTAGCGCGCTAGCTATTGCGAGCATGCAGGCAGCGCCCCGAACACGCGCACCGCGCTCCCGAAGACGAAAAACGGCGCGCGAACGGGTCTAGCAAGCTACTACGCATGTCCGCGGAGCTACGCGTAGCTCGCGGAGTGCAAGTGCGTCTTCGCGTAGCTTCGCGGAGTGCGGCTACGCGAACTACGCCCAGGGTTAGTCTGCAAGCACAGCTTCTCCACTGACTGCCTGGGTCACTTAGTCTTTGAAGCGTACAAATCACCCAGGGTTTCCCTTCACTTCCCTTTCCCCTTTCCCCTTTCCATTTTCCATTTTCCCTTTTCCCTTTCCCTTTCCCCTACCCCTTTCCCCTTCCCCTCCATCTCCCCTCCCCTCCACTCCCCTCTTCTTCCTTTCCCTTGCAATTCTTTTCTGCCATGGCTGTACACTTCCAGGCAGCTGCCTTGAGGAAACTGGAGCCCAGTTGATATCTACAGCTAGAGGTGGTGGGGACAGGGCCTCAGTTTAGAGTCTGCACCATGGGTAGAGCTCACGGAAACCAGTTCCCTGGCTGCACTGGCCACTGTGCCATCCTGGCATGTCACTGGAAGGCTGCAGCCGAGGGGGCTACTCTCAGCACAGGATGGGCTGCCATTACCCAACAATGCCCCCTTTGCCCTTTCTAGCTGCTGCCTCCTAATGGGGGGCTGGTTTGAACATTTTTTGCCAGGGCTGATGTTGGTTTCCATTTTGGCCCAGGCGGCACCTGTCAGAATCAGAGACATCCAACAGCAGTGAATGTTTGAATGAATTAATATAATTCTAAAGCGCTCAGCTACTGTGAGAGTGTCCTGGCGCGAAGGCCAGTTGCATGGCAGTACTTCCCCTTCTAGGGGTACATTGCACTGCCCATCTTTATTCTCTGCCCATCCAAACGTCTAGGCGCCATGTTTGTTGTGTCCAGTCATGGTAAAACCATGGTGCATCTCTAATACTCTCTGCCCCTGAAGTTCCCACAGCCCTGTCCCTGTCCTTGTTCCTCTCCTGCCACCCCTGACTGAGGTTCCTGTGCTGCAGGAGATGCCACCGCTGGCTCCACAGCGCTTGTGCACAGCACGCGCCTCTTCGTGGTGGTTTGAGGAGAGGGTCGTTGGACCCTGCTGCTTCACCTCAACAGAAACCAACATCCACATTTTGCTGCCACAGGCCCTTCACCTGTTTATCCACTTGTCTTTCACCCTTCAACTGCTAATAGGCTGAAAATGGACCTGTTCCATTGCAGAAAACTGGGGTTCATTCAAAAGCTCCAAGAAGTTGCAGCAATCATGGACCCTGGCTAACCCCACACACAAATTTCTTTTTGTGTAACTTTTTATTATTTGAAACACAGAAAAACAAAACATCTAACAAACAAGCAACGCAGTACAGTAATAATACAGTCATTAGGTCTGTGCTCAAGGAGGACGGGAGATACATGATAGCAGGAGAAAAAAGTCTCTGAATACATACGAGGGGAGGGACCGCTCAGCCCTCCACAGGGCTTGGTCGCCCCACTCACTGCTGCCGCTCCTGCCTGCCTTTGCCGCCTCCTGCCTGCAGATTCCTTCGCTCGCTGCCCGCTGCTCCTGGGAATTTCCCGCTGCTCCTGGGAATTTCCCGCTGCCCGCTGCTTCTTGGAATTTCCCGCCGCTGCCTCCCTGCGGCCCCGCCCCCCTGTGATTCCATTCGCCGTCCCGCTCCCGCCACCCAGCTGCTCCTCCCTCCCGGCTCCTTACTTAAGGGGACCACAGAGTGTGACCGCTCAGCCCTCCACAGGGCTTGGTCGCCCCACTCACTGCTGCCGCTCCTGCCTGCCTTTGCCGCCTCCTGCCTGCAGATTCCTTCGCTCGCTGCCCGCTGCTTCTGGGAATTTCCCGCTGCTCCTGGGAATTTCCCGCTGCCCGCTGCTTCTTGGAATTTCCCGCCGCTGCCTCCCTGCGGCCCCGCCCCCCTGTGATTCCATTCGCCGCCCCGCTCCCGCCACCCAGCTGCTCCTCCCTCCCGGCTTCTTACTTATGATGCCTCCAGAGCGACCGCGCAGCGGACGCGCGCAGCCGGAGCACCGACGGAGCGCCGAAGGTGCGCCAAAGGTAAGCCCGTCTGCGCCCGTCCGAGCCTGGACCGCGCCCAGCGCCGGGACCCCTGGCCCTCCCCGCAGAGGCAAGACGACCCGACTGACCTACGACGCCGCCACTCTCAACGCACTCAATGCCGGCCGGACCCACGCCTGCTGCCGAGCCACCCCGAGACTCACCCACGGACCCTTCACCTGCAAGTTCACCTGCCTCCGAACCTGCCCCGCACCCGCCAAGACAAACACCAGCAGCAACCACCTCAAGTGCATCCTGATCAACACCCGCTCCGTCCACAGACACGCCGTGGAACTCTGGAACCTCCTCGACGCTACATCACCGGACGTCGCCTTCCTCACAGAAACATGGATGAACGCCTCCTCTGCACCCGACATCGCCATCGCCATCCCGGACGGGTACAAGATCATCAGGAAGGACCGCATCAACCAGACCGGAGGTGGCATCGCCATCGTCCACAGGAACACCATCCGCATCACGACCGACGCCAACGACTCCTTCGCCGCAGCAGAACATCTCCACTTCCAGATTCACACCGACCCTAAGACGACCCTCAGAGGCACCCTCGTCTACAGACCCCCGGGACTACGCACACAATTCAGTGAAGACATCACAGACTTCATCAGCCCGCACGCCCTCCCCTCCACTGACTACATCCTCCTCGGGGACCTCAACTTCCACCTGGAGAACAACAAGGACCGCAACACCACCGCCCTGCTGGAAAACCTCGCCAACCTCGGACTCAAGCAACTGGTCAACACCCCCACCCACTACGCCGGCCACACGCTTGATCCCGTCTTCTATTCCAGCAAGTACATCACCTTCAGCCACGCCACCGGACTCCACTGGACCGACCACAGCTGCGTCCACTTCAGCTTCAAAAGATCCACGACCCACCACCACCCGCAACAGGTACCTCACAGGAATTGGAGCAAGATCACCGCAGACCAGCTCACCACCTCCCTCAGCCAGAGCCCACCCGCCAACACAACGGACCCCAACGAAGCAGCCCGCAACTTCACACAGTGGCTGACCGCCTGCGCTGACGACCTCGCGCCACTAAAGAACCCTCCCAGCAGACCCAGAAGCAAGAAGGCATCCTGGTTCACCGACGACCTCAAGGAATCCAAGAAGACCTGCCGCACCCTCGAGAAAGCCTGGCTCCTCGACCGGACCACCGACAACATGACCGCCCTCAAACACGCTACCCGCAAGCACCACCAGCTCATCCGCACCACCAAGAAGAAATCCCTGAAGGAACGACTGGACAACAACGCCCATGACAGAAAAGAGCTCTTCACTATCGTCAAGGAGTTCTCCAACCCCAGCACCGGCACCAACGACATCACTCCGTCACAAGACCTCTGCGACTCCCTCGCCTCGTTCTTCCACCGCAAGATCGCCGACATCCACAACAGCTTCGGCGCCCCACCCACGCACCCAACCGTCGAACCAACGCCCCCCACCGCCACCCTTCGCACCTGGACCACGGTGACCACCGAAGACACAGCCCGCACGATGAACACCATCCACTCCGGATCACCGACCGACCCCTGCCCACACCACGTCTTCAACAAGGCCGACTCCACCATCGCACCCCAACTCCGGAACATCATCAACGCCTCCTTCAACACCGCCACCTTCCGGGAGAGCTGGAAGCACGCCGAGATCAGCGCCCTCCTGAAGAAACCTACAGCGGACCCCACCGATCTCAAAAACTTCCGCCCCATCTCGCTCCTCCCTTTTCCTGCTAAAGTCATCGAGAAGATCGTCAACAGACAGCTGACCGCCTTCCTCGAGACGAACGGATCCCTCGACCCCTCGCAGTCCGGCTTCAGAGCCAACCACAGCACCGAGACCGCCCTCATCGCAGCCACCGACGACATCCGGACCCTGCTCGACAAGGGGGAAATAGTGGCCTTCATCCTCCTGGACCTCTCCGCTGCGTTCGACACGGTCTGCCACCGCACCCTAGTCCAGCGCCTCAGCAACATCGGTATCCAAGAGAAGGCACTGGAGTGGATCATCTCGTTCCTCGCCGGAAGAACACAAAGAGTCCGCCTCCCCCCGTTTCGCTCCGAGGCCAGCGAAGTCTTTTGCGCCGTCCCGCAAGGATCTTCACTCAGCCCCACCCTCTTCAACATCTACATGAAACCTCTCGCAGCCATCGCACGCCAGCACAACCTCAACATCATCTCTTATGCCGACGACACCCAGCTGATCCTCTCCCTCACCAGAGACCCCGACACCGCCAGAACCTGCCTACACGAAGGGATGAAAGACGTCGCCGAGTGGATGAAGGACAGCCGCCTGAAACTGAACTCGGACAAGACGGAAGTCCTCATCCTGGGATCTTCGCCCTCCGCCTGGGACGACTCCTGGTGGCCCCCAGCCCTGGGCACCGCACCCAAGCCAACCGACCACGCACGCAACCTGGGCTTCATCCTGGACCCCTCCCTCTCGATGACCAGACAAGTCAACGCCGTCTCCTCATCGTGCTTCAACACCCTGCGTATGCTTCGCAAGATCTTCCGCTGGATCCCGACCGAGACCAGGAAGACTGTCACCCAGGCACTCGTCACCAGCCGACTGGACTACGGAAACGCCCTCTACGCCGGAACCACAGCCAAGCTACAGAAATGACTCCAGCGCATCCAGAACGCCTCCGCCCGACTCATCCTGGATGTCCCCCGACGCAGCCACATCTCCAGCCACCTGAGGAACCTGCACTGGCTCCCCGTCGACAAGAGGATCACGTTCCGGCTCCTCACCCACGCACACAAGTCTCTCCACGACCTGGGCCCCAAGTACCTCAACGACCGCCTGACCTTCTACACGCCCACCCGCCAGGTACGGTCCACCAGCCTCGCCCTCGCAGCCGTACCACGCATCCGAAGAGCCACCGCCGGAGGAAGATCCTTCTCTTACCTGGCTACCAAGACTTGGAACTTCCTCCCCATCCACCTTCGGCTGACCCAGGACCATCTCGCCTTCAGGAAACAACTCAAGACCTGGCTGTTCGAGCAGTAGCATACCCCTCCCCCCAAGCGCCTTGAGACCCTCCCGGGTGAGTAGTGCGCTATACAAATGGCATGATTGATTGATTGATTGAGGGAGGCGGAGGCAGAATTGCATATAAACAGTACGATATACCACAGCCGGAAGGGATATAGGTCAGGGCGACGAGGAAGGACTCTAGATAGCCGTGGGTGGGGGTGTACAAATATCTCCACGGAATGAGTTCCACGGATTCCAAATCTTCCCCCATTTTTTGGGCCTGCCTCTAGCAATATACACTGTTTTCTCTCGAAACATGCACCAGTCCAGACTCTCTTTCCAAGCAGTCACTGTAGGCGGCCTTGGGGATCCCCACAACTGGGCAATATCTCTCTTTGCAACCATATTGGCCAAAGTCACCCACCGAAGTTGCGAAACATCATAGTCATTCGGACACCATACATTCAATAAACACTGTCGGGCTTCCGGCATCATAACAACACCCGTGACATCATCCATAATCTCATGTATACGTTTCCAGAATCGCACCACCTCAGGGCATTCCCATATGATGTGGAGATAGGTGCCAAGGAGACCACACCCACGCCGACACATACCATCCGTAGAGAAGCCCATATGAATTAGACGGGGACCAGTGACATAGATCCTGTGGAGGATCTTGAGTTGGACCAGACGGAGGCGGTCCGGATGTGGAAAAGTAAATTCTGCCATGTTCTGTGTCCCTACGCGTCCTCCATCATATGTTATGTGTGCATGATTAATATGCATATGTATTCCCCATGACCGACTAAAGACGCAATTACAGTTGTGTCCCTCTCTAGTATGCCTGTTTCCAGTTCTCGTGAACACTACGAATATCAGGCCTATGTAAAGCTACGTTGCCACGTTTCCCAGTGTGCACGTTATTTCATTGTAAAGTTCCCGTTTCTAGGCCTCAAAAGGGCCTGGACACCAGATTCAGCTTCTGTCTCCTGAGCCTCGCTGAGGAGCGATACAGCCCCCACCTGTATTCCTGACCCTTCACTTACTTCCTGCCTCACAGTGCCCGGTTCAGCCTGGCTCTGCCTCTGAGTCTGCCAAGAGTATGTTATGATTCTAGTTATCAGTCCAGCCCTCTTTCTCTGCATTCCTAAAGCTACTGAACCGCATCAATAGTTTCCGTCATTGACTAGTCTTTACGTCTCCATGTAAGAGAAATACTGTATTTATGGTCATTTAATATTCTCCATCACGCACTACATGTAGAATAATGCATGCTCCAGTCTTAGAGTCTGTTAGCCTTTACCCTGATAACTTTTGGATTCTATCAACATGTTCTCTAAACATCAGATACTAGATACTGTTTAGGTACATGTCGCCCTGACTCTCCAGACTTCAGTCTCTGCTCCTAGCACAGAGTTCGTAGCCCCCAGCTTCTCCTAGTAACACGTCATTGCCAGTTTGCGCGCACCATTAGGTTAGAGGTCCCGGCTCCTTAGGTAGCCCCCTCCATGTTTCCGCCCCATTTATGACATATTCTGTTACGTTTACATCACATGTCTATGTATACGCCTCTTGTTACACCTACTTTCACCCTTATCTTTCGCGACTGCTATTGACCACACCCACTGCTCCGCCTATCATATGTACTGTAATGCAACTGTTTTAGTATATATACTTGTGTATTGTTATTAAATGTTACGCCGATTCCGATCCTGCCCCCGGCAGCGCTGCCATCCTATTCCTGTGCAGGTTGTCCTGTTCCTGTCCTTTATGCTGTAATAAACCTGCAAACTCCTACTACCTCGAATCTTGACTCTTATTTATTGAGCTATCTGTTATTGCTATGCCTAGTCAAACCTAGATCCGGTATTATTTATTTATATACCACATAATGGCGCCCGAACAGGGACTTGCCCTTTCCCCACGCGCCGGTGAAGCCACGCGTGCCCCCTGATCCTCTGCAGCCGTGACGGAACCATACCGTGCACGTGCAGATATTTCTGCTTCAAGTATCCCTCAGGCCCACGGAGGAGACGGAGGTTGCGGTCCAGCATCCAGACGAGGCGGTGGAGGAACGCGGCGAGTCCCGACCAGAGCCCAAGCCGAGAGTCCAAGGTCCGAGGTATCCGGAGGCCCACCCGTAACAGAAGTCCGAAGTCCGTCCGTCCGGCGTCGAAGCAGTCCAGTCCAGTCCGAGGCCTTCCGTTCTTGCTGCCCGGTGAGTACCGTTGCTGGGGTAGTATCTAGACAGGGTCAATCTAATTGTCTCTGGTCCGTGGGGTTTGGTGGTACACATATCCCAAACAAAGTGTCCACTTCGGTGGATGCGGGTCCTGACGTGTCTCTTTATGAGACCGGTAAGTTTCGTACTATTTTAGCAGTACATCTAGTTCCTGTTCTAGTCAGTTTGGTTCTCGAGAAAATTCATGTATTCTGTTTTCCGTATTCCAGGTAGTATTCTGTTCGAACTGTTATTCTCAATGTCCTTCATGTATTTTAATGTCGTGGTATGAATGTGGAATAATTATCGTGTTTATTGTGTATTGTATTGTGTCTAAATTACAGTTCAGTCATGCCGTTATTTTCTAAATTACGTCAGCTAAAAACCAGAAAAGGTCTGCTAGAAGCAGCAGTTCCTGTCCCGCCTAGGGACAGTCCAGGTCATTTTATGTATCAGAAACATGGCATAAGCGCCATATTGTATCTAGATTTATGGGTAGAGTATACCAAGGAGTTGGAAGAAAAGTATAGATGGCCCGTATCAGGTACGTGGGATGCCGAGTGCATCATGAGAGTAGAAGAGGCGTTATGGAAAAAGAAGGCCAGACAGTCACAGAAAGACGCCATCGAGTTATGGCGCAAGGAATCTCATAAAAGAACCGAAAAAGAAATCAGAAAGTCTGAATTAAGTAGAGAATCCTTAGAGCGAGCCCAAGAAAAAGAATTAATCGAGATAGGTGAACGAGTTAAAACCGAACAATCGGACAGACAGAGGAACGCCCTCATTAAGGGTATGTATCCTCTTCTTGCCGAGGGCTTGCCAAAAGCGACCCCGGAGGCATCCAGTAATTTCCCGCCGCCATTAGTTCCGCTCAAGCTACGTCACAAACCGACCGCAGCTGATATTTTCATCTCGTCCTATTTGGACGACACAGTCCCGGAATATGCAAATCCCGCTCCGCCAGTCCCTGTAAATCAGGCACTTCCTGCTCCTCCAGACACCGGGGCACCCCTTGCAGTACCTGCTACGGTACCCCAGATCCAGCCTGCATTTCAATTTCCCACTCTGCCAGCACGAAGAGTATCAGTCGACGATTCCAGTTTAGGGGCCGCAGGAGGAGGTCCTCCTGGTACCCCGCCACCACACCAACGAAAAACGTTGGCCGAGTTACATGAATGTGCGTCACAGCGTACGCCCAAATATCAGTCCGCTGCAGATATCCGACGAGTCCTTACTGAATATCGCTATGATCCAGTCACAGGTGATGATAGTATGATCCTATATTCCATACGTGTAAGACGGGTGCTCGGGTTTTTAGACACCCTACCAGATATGAAAGGAGATCTAGACAGAATATATCGTTTCATCCGTACAGGGAATGATCCAGAAAGTATTAGCGAAGCCATGTCTCAAAGGAAAGTTGAGATCCAGCTCATGATATTAAAGTTTCTGATTAATTGTCTAATAAGAGAACAAGATTATCCGACCAAAGATCAAGCCGAAATGAGAACCCTGACAAGGTGGAGTGATAATATAGCCGACGGTAAGCACAGAACTATCGGTAGTATAGAGAGTATGTACAAGAAAATTCGTAAGGAAATAATAAGGTTACACGATCAACGTAAGGCAGCACAGGTAAGCGAGAAAGAAAATGACTCTACTGAAGAGGTAGAGGACGAGAATCCCGCCAGAATAGCGTATGTAGGAAAATCTAGATTTCCGGATCGTCATTCTCGCCTAGAACACAAGCCAGTTTTTCATTATCCAGCACTAGAACAAGGTTCTCTAGAACAAGTATTTCAAGCTACCGATCACATTCTGAAATCACGAATCGGTTATAGCGAGTTAAGTACTATGCATGAACAAGAACTAGTCCGATCAGCAGTCCGATGGATTACTGATTCTACCACTTATCCAGACGAAATAGTGGCACAAATGTTTCTGAAACTGCCCCCAGCCGAGCAACGACTGGTGGGTATGTATATGATCCAGCACCTCATTACTTTGTATGAGGGTCAACATTCTGATTCAGGTCCGTTACACGATGTCCTGAACGAGTTACTCCAGTATAAATGGAAAGGTTTAGGTACCGATTTAATTAGTGTCATTCTAGAACAGCGCCACAAATATAGAACGTTTTGGAACCCGCATTTTGTTCATGTCTCACCCCCAGAAAGTAAACCCTTTTACATAGACAGACAGAATCCGTTACGAGAAGTGCATCCAGTTAAGACAGAGGGTGGTGAAATGCAACGAGTGTTTGTTTACACCCCGATCACAAAGATGGAACTCTTAGAGATGAAAAAATTAATTCCCTGTCATGATAAAGATCCAGCAGGGTTCCACCGGGAATTAAAAGACATGCTCCGTATGGGAGAATACACGTATCCAGATATTATTAAAATGTTAAAAGTCTTGTTGCCCGCAGGGGTATATGAGAAACTCAAGGAAAAAGATTGGGAGGTGGGAGAGAAAAATATCGATTGGGCAGTTCTAGAAGCTGAAGACAAGGCACGAGTACCAGGTACCGGTCTTGGAGATAAATGTAAAGAATTACCAGAATTGTTAATACAAGTTTTGCCCAGATTATTAGCAACTAGAAAAGAAGACTGGGATGCAATCTCAGCCTGTAAACAGAAACAAGATGAAGATACTAGTGATTTTTACTCTAGATTTGAAAAATGTTTTACCATAAACAGTGGCCTCAAGACAAGCAGCGAGTCATACCCTCATCTTTTTGTTACTAAATTAGTCGAGAATTCAAGTCCACAAGTTAAGAACCGAGTTTTGAAAGTCGAAAGTACCTGGCAAGCTAGTACTCCGTCCCAGATGTTACAGATGCTCCAATACCACCAGAATAGAATCAGAGAAGAGCAAGAACACGAGAGAAAACGTATGAAGGACACGAAAATGAAAGTACTAGTTGCACAATCTGTTCCTCAAGACAGTCAGAAGAGGGGTCCGAATCAAGCCAGTCATCCTGCAGCTCCCGTTAAAGGAAACTGCAATTATTGTAAACAGCCAGGTCATTTTATAAACGAGTGTGCAGTTCTGAAACACAACATAGCTACCGGTAAGACTAAAGAAAGACCACGTCCGCCTAGACAAGAACAAGTTACACAGACTCCTCAGCCACAGAATGCACCACAGACAGTTACAGCACCGCAGCCTATTGCTGCAACACAGCATGTTACACAGCAGATGTACCAGTATGCACAGTCCGAGTATCAGCCATATTCATGAAACAGCCTAGAGAGGGAGGCAGGCTTGCCTCTCATCGAGATACCTGTAGATCAAGAGGGTCCCTATGTTCACAGTCAAGTACTAGGGAAAGACAGAAAGTTTCTGATTGATACAGGGGCAAGTAGGACCACCATCAGCCACGCCGAAGTTCCAGGGGCTCCACTCTCAGGCTCTAGAAATGTTTCCCTTGGATTTTCAGGAAAGCCTATTGTGAACGAGATATCACAGCCAGTTACCCTAGAAGTAGGTCCATTGTCCCGCACTACTGATCTATTACTTACGAAGTCATGTCCAGAGAATTTATTAGGCATTAAGACACTGAAAGAGTTAGGTGCAGTAATTTGCTGTTCCCCCGAGGGAATACGATTGTTCCTACGTGACTTCAAGGGTCACTATGTATTACGAGATTTTGATCTGAGATTGTCTAATGTTCCGCAGCATCTATGGGCGCAAGGCCCAACTGATGTTGGCTATATGCAAATCACACCCCATCGTGTGACTCTCAAGCCAGGTGTAGTGTTACCACGAATCAGACAGTACAGATTGCCACCTGAGGCTGTAGCAGCCTTATCCAAAATTATTGACGAGCTCATGGCTCAAGGAGTAATTGTAGAAACTGACTCCAACGTATGTAATTCTCCGATCATTCCTGTCATGAAACGTACTGATCCGAATGCACCTCCAGTATATCGATTAGTTATTGACCTTCGAGAACTCAATAAATGTATTATTCCCCAGTATCCAGTTGTCCCGGATATTTCTTCCCTATTGACAGCCATTGATTCCGAAGCTTCATTTTTTACAGTCATAGATCTCAAGAACGCGTTTTTCAGTGTCCCCATTCATCCAGACAGCCAGTTTCTTTTCGGATTTTGTTTAAATGGAAGGAGCTATATGTTCACACGCGCTCCTCAAGGTTTCACAGAGAGTCCTAGTATTTACAGTCAAGCACTCAAGAGACAACTAGACAACATTCACATGCCAACTGACACTGCCCTGCTCCAGTATGTCGATGATCTACTGATCACAGCCCGTTCTGAACGTGCTTGCGAGCGAGCATCACTCACAGTCTTGTATTTCCTAGCAGAGATGGGGCACAAGGTGTCCCCTTCGAAGCTTCAATTCTGTGTCCAGCAAGTGATCTATTTAGGCCACTTACTGTCCAAGAGGGGTAGGCAGTTGACACCAGATCGTATCCAGTTAATAGCGAGTCTTCCTCAGCCCAAGACCCAGAAGGAGGTACGTGCTTTTATCGGCCTTACTTCTTATTGCAGACAATGGATTCCTCAGTATGCATTTCTAGCTAAACCACTGATACAGTTAACGACCCAGGAGGCAGCCGTATCGACTGTCCTCCCTTGGACATCTGAACATACACTTAGTTTCAATGAGTTAAAGAAAGCTTTATGTCAAGCTCCAGTTCTAGCTACACCGAACTACAGTAAGTCTTTTACACTTTTCGTCACTGAACGTGAAGGTACAGCATTATCTGTTCTCACACAAGATCAAGCAGGACAATACAAGCCTTGTGCTTATTTTTCGAGCACATTAGATCCTGTAGCCCAGGCTCTGCCTGCGTGCCTCAAGTCAGTTGCAGCCACAGCACTAGCTATCAGACAAAGTGATTCCATAGTGTTAGGACACTCCCTGACAGTACAAGTTCCACACTCCGTGGAAGTTCTTTTAAACCGAACACAAACTCAGCACTTGACAATTGCACGTTTAACAGGTTATGAATTGACACTGTTCCAGCCACACATAGAGATCAGACGCTGCAACGTTCTAAATCCTGCTACACTGTTACCGTCAGTTACTTCAAATCCTGCCACACACGACTGTGTGGAAGTAGTTAACATTATGACAAAGCCAAGACAAGATCTGACAGATATTCCATTACCAGATCCCGACCTGACACTTTATGTGGATGGTTCATGCATGAGAACCAGTACAGGAGAACTAGTAGCCGCGTATGCAGTGACTACTGACACTGAAGTTATTGAAACACACCGTATTGACACCCTGTCTGCTCAAGCAGCAGAGCTAGTTGCTCTGACTCAAGCCTGCATACACGCCAAGCACCTGAAAGTTAATGTTTACACAGATTCACGTTACGCATTTGGAGTCGTACACGACTTCGGAGTGCTCTGGCAGGAGAGAGGTTTCATGACTTCTCATGGAACCAAGATTCAGCATGGTCTCCTTATTCAGGCTCTGTTAGATGCCATACACTTACCGACATCTATTGCTATCATGAAGTGCAAAGCACATACGAAAGTTACTGACACTATTTCCCAAGGTAATGATCTAGCAGATCGCACAGCCAAGCTTACAGCACAGACTCCAGACATTTCAGTTAAGCCAACACAGACACTTACTCCAGATCCGACTACCTGTATGACAGTTAAAGATCCTACTCAAGATGTCATAGATATACAGTTACATGCTACTCCCGATGAAATCAAGAAATGGTCCGAACAAGGAGGGGTCCAGACAGATCAGGGATGGGTAACGAAGGGTAGAGCCACATGGTTTCTCCCCGACTCTATGGTTCAAGTTATTATCAATACCGCACATAGTCCAGCACATTTAGGAGAAAAAGCTATGCTAGACAGTATCCAGAACATTTGGTTCAACAAGCATTTACGAGCTGCAGCCAAGCAGAAAGTCCGTACATGTATGATATGTTGCCAGTTTAATCCAGGTAAAAGTGTCCCGGTGGAACAAGGTGGATTCCAGCCTCCTGACCACCCCTTTGAAGTCCTCCAAATGGATTATATTCAGATGGAGCGATGTCGAGGTTTCAAGTATGTCCTTGTAGTTGTATGCGCTTTGTCCAGGTGGACAGAGGCATATCCAGTCCCTGATTACACAGCCACGACCACTGCCAAGCAGTTGGTTCGTGAGTTCTTCCCCCGTTATGGACTCCCTAGAGTCGTATATTCTGATAACGGCCAGCCATTCTCATCTGAGTTGATGAAACACGTTTCCTTGTTGTTAGGGTACCAGTGGAAGTTCCATTGTGTACGCCATCCTGAAGCAGCCGGTCTCGTAGAGAGACATAACCAGACTTTGAAAATTCGCATTGCAAAAGTATGTCAAGAGAAAGGTGTGGACTGGCTAGTAGCTCTGCCAGTTGCTTTATTTTACATGCGCATGGTCGCACATTCCAGATCAGGCCTGTCCCCGTACGAGGTCGTATTCGGCCGCCCCCCTAACATGTGGGGTACACCTAGACCCCGAAGTATTACCGATGTTTCAAGTAATATGCTGACAGATTACCTAGCTTCCTTGATGTCTGCCCTCAATTCTTGTCGTTCACAGGTTGCCGCCGCATTTCCAGACAATACCGAGGTGGCACCGCATGAAATCGTTCCTGGATCCATGGTCCTAGTGAGAAACTTTGATCGTTCAAGTCCGCTGGAGCCTCGCTGGAAGGAGCCCCGACAGGTCCTCCTGGCCACCCGTACAGCCGTGAAGTTGGAGGGAAGGAAAGGCTGGGTGCATCTATCGCATATCAAGAAATTTTATGGATTGAAACCAGTTTCAAAGAACATTTCCGAGGATTTAAAGGACTGCCAAAGTATTATTCTTAAGGACTGTCCCGCAAAAGACACTGTTACTGAACCCTCCCTGTTAGAGAAAACTCCGCAACAGGAGTATAAGCTCAAATTACGGTCTAGTAAAATAAGTCAGCCCGTTTGATTGTCTAAGTCCTCCCCTAGGTGAAACGGTTAGACCGGTTTCTGACATGTATAAAATAGACCCCTATAGTGAGAGAGTTAGTCAAAACTCAATCCGATGTATCGTTTTTCTAAGTTTCATATTGTTTCTCAGCATTATGATTTCTTGCACAAGTTATGCATTTTACTTGTATCTTCCAGTTCCTCATGTGAATAAGTCTTCTAATGTTACAGTAGAGCACACGTTTAGTGATCTGCCTCCTCATGAACTCTCTTATCGTCTCGCTATGCGTAATAATTCCTTTATCCGCATGTTACATTATTCACACCAGACCAGCAATGCCACTAATTGTTGGGTGTGTGGTCGACTCCCCCCTTTCCAGACACCGAAGGGAGTTCTGCCACTCTTTCCGTATCCCTTTTCACATAATGGTTCGTGTGGAGCATGGTCCACGTTAACGTCATCCTCAACAGATATGTCTTTCCTTAACAGTACATGTTTCCCAGACAAGCAAGGTCTTCCCCACAGAACAGGGTTAGATCTAGAGAATGAAGTTTACAACTTAGGTAATTATTCTTCGAATTTTATGGTCCTGAATGTTCAGTCTGATACTACTCCAGACTTACCTGCTATTTCCGTATTACCAGTCAAAGGTGAATTATGTGTCCGAAATTATGGTTCCATACATGTAGGACATAGTGATTGTACTACTATTGTCAAGTATAGTGACAGTAGGAAATCTATTTTCAAAGCCTCACGTCATTCTTATTTTGTTTGTGGTCAGACCGCATATGTTCGTCTGCCCCTCGATTGGGAGGGAACCTGTTACATTGCCTTCCTACTGCCACCTGTTTTCCTAGCCCCATCTGATTATCATAGAAACACACATCTAGTACACATTAGACATAGAAGGGAGATCGAGTCCCCGATTGTCGATTATACTGAAACTGCTCTAGAACAGTATACAGATTTCAATAGAGGTTTCTTCTTCTTTATAGGACCTATCCAGAATAGTAAGCTAATCCGTAGGTTAACAAGAACCCTTGAAGCAGTAGTGAATGAGACTGCCTCTGCCCTAGGTAACTTAACTGAAGAGCAATCTGCTATGAGATTTGTCGTGCTCCAGAATCGTCTCGTCCTTGACGTCATACTGGCCGATAGGGGCGGGGCATGTAGAGTCATCGGATCTAGTTGCTGCATTTTCATTCCTAATAACGCGCCGTCTGTTTATTCAGCTATAACCAGACTCCATAAAATTGCCCATCTGTTACACCAAGATCCAGGCACCTGGACATGGTCCGGTTGGTTCTGGAATATAATTTCCGCCTGGGGATGGAAAGTATTGTCCTTTCTAGGTATTGCAGTAGCGATCATATTCAGCTGCTGCCTCTGTATACAATGTGGCCCTGCGATTTGCGGCATTTGTGCTACCTCTTGTATTCCTAGTCCCAAGCCCCGTTCTAAATCCCGTTCCAAGAAAATTCGAGACGAGCAAATGATACTGTATGAAATGATAGATGGTATCATGAATATTGATGCTTCCTGATGGAAACGTAGTGACAAGGAGGGAATGTGGAAAAGTAAATTCTGCCATGTTCTGTGTCCCTACGCGTCCTCCATCATATGTTATGTGTGCATGATTAATATGCATATGTATTCCCCATGACCGACTAAAGACGCAATTACAGTTGTGTCCCTCTCTAGTATGCCTGTTTCCAGTTCTCGTGAACACTACGAATATCAGGCCTATGTAAAGCTACGTTGCCACGTTTCCCAGTGTGCACGTTATTTCATTGTAAAGTTCCCGTTTCTAGGCCTCAAAAGGGCCTGGACACCAGATTCAGCTTCTGTCTCCTGAGCCTCGCTGAGGAGCGATACAGCCCCCACCTGTATTCCTGACCCTTCACTTACTTCCTGCCTCACAGTGCCCGGTTCAGCCTGGCTCTGCCTCTGAGTCTGCCAAGAGTATGTTATGATTCTAGTTATCACTCCAGCCCTCTTTCTCTGCATTCCTAAAGCTACTGAACCGCATCAATAGTTTCCGTCATTGTCTAGTCTTTACGTCTCCATGTAAGAGAAATACTGTATTTATGGTCATTTAATATTCTCCATCACGCACTACATGTAGAATAATGCATGCTCCAGTCTTAGAGTCTGTTAGCCTTTACCCTGATAACTTTTGGATTCTATCAACATGTTCTCTAAACATCAGATACTAGATACTGTTTAGGTACATGTCGCCCTGACTCTCCAGACTTCAGTCTCTGCTCCTAGCACAGAGTTCGTAGCCCCCAGCTTCTCCTAGTAACACGTCATTGCCAGTTTGCGCGCACCATTAGGTTAGAGGTCCCGGCTCCTTAGGTAGCCCCCTCCATGTTTCCGCCCCATTTATGACATATTCTGTTACGTTTACATCACATGTCTATGTATACGCCTCTTGTTACACCTACTTTCACCCTTATCTTTCGCGACTGCTATTGACCACACCCACTGCTCCGCCTATCATATGTACTGTAATGCAACTGTTTTAGTATATATACTTGTGTATTGTTATTAAATGTTACGCCGATTCCGATCCTGCCCCCGGCAGCGCTGCCATCCTATTCCTGTGCAGGTTGTCCTGTTCCTGTCCTTTATGCTGTAATAAACCTGCAAACTCCTACTACCTCGAATCTTGACTCTTATTTATTGAGCTATCTGTTATTGCTATGCCTAGTCAAACCTAGATCCGGTATTATTTATTTATATACCACACGGAATCGCCACCTCCTTGGGAGAGGAGATCGCGGACTGACAATCCTCATCATCCAGTTCAATACCATCAGCAATCCAGGCATCACGGAGGCGATCAAGCAGACCCGATCGGTCATTAATCATTTTCTTATAGAACAGTGAGATAGTACTATCTGGCACATAACCATCTAGTACACGATCTTCGAGGGGGGAGGAATCCGAAACAGCACTACCCACTGGCAACAGAGAATTCAGAGCATGACGCACCTGGATGTAACGAAATCTTTCCCTGTCACTCAGCTTATACTCTATTTGCAGTTCAGGGAAGGCCTTAACCTTTCCTTTAACCCAGAGATCACGCACTTTACCAATACCGATCATGTCCCACTTATCAAATCCCTTCGTCCTCCATAGGCCACCCAACTTCGCAGAGGCATAGAGCGGTGTTGCACCCATTAATTTATCACTCCAGCCCATAGCCGCCGTTGCGCTATGCCATACCCGCACAGCTATAGCGGTAGGTCCCGTGAGTTGCGAACGGGAGGGTCTTGAGTAAAGTGCCCTATAATAATCCCCACCCGGGAGCAGCCACTTATCCATTTCAAATGCTGGATTCAACGCCGGGCCATACATCCCGTGGTTGATAGCAGCAAGGTGGGAAGCCCAGTAATACCTACGAATATCAGGGAGCGCTATACCGCCGTCATACCAGGGGAGTGTCAATTTCGGAAGAGCTATGCGTGAACGTCCGTCCCATATTAGTTGCCTCTGCAACGATTCTACTTCCCGGAAATATGTCGACAGGATAACATCAAAACTGTTCTGGAGGGCATATAGGAACCGAGGTAAGGACATCATCTTAAAAAGGGCGGCACGCCCTAGGGGAGACCACGGTAATTTACGCCAACGCGCTACATCGGAGCGTAACCGTTGTAGTGGGGGGAGCAAATTACGTTCGTAGCGAACCGCCGGGACCATGGAGATAAACACACCCAGGTACTTAAAGCCAGACTGCGACAACTGGATGGGACAGCCCCGTGGCAAACGAGGGACGTCACCCCTCAGTACATAAATGTAGGATTTCGACCAATTAATGATGAGGCCCGAGTTCTTCCCGAAGGAGGTAAGTACGTCAAACAACACATTGAGCGATTTTTGTGGAGAGGTAAGGTACAATAAAATATCATCCGCGTATAAGGAAATGCGGTCCTCAAATTCCGGCGTCCAGCGTATCCCCTTCATCGAGGGTTCCCACCGTAGCCAGGCGGCAAGACGTTCCAATGCCAAAGCAAAAAGGAGTGGGGACAACGGACAACCCTGTTGCGTGCCCCTACCGAGAGAAAAAGGCACAGAGACGGGACCATTAACCACCACCTGGGCTAACGGTGTTTCATACAGGAGTTTGACCCAACCGATAAAACCCGCGCCGAATCCAAACTTGGCGAGTACCGCCCAAAGATAAGACCACTCGATAGTATCAAAGGCCATCGTGGCGTCCAAGGATGCCAAGATGGCCGGTTCACGCAGCGTCGGGGCCCTCGCGAGAACACCATGCAGACGTCGCAGATTTAATGCCGTGTTACGGTGCGGGATAAAACCCGATTGATCCGGATGAATCAGGTATAACCGTAATCAGACGATTAGCAAGCAATTTGGCGAGGATTTTGGGTTCCGCATTTAAAAGCGAAATGGGTCTATAAGACGAGCAGCGATCTCGTGGTTTACCCTCCTTATGGATCACCACAATGGTCGCAAGACGCTGATCTCTGGGGAGGGAACCATTATCTCGCGCGGCCAGAAACATAGCACGTCGATTGGGGTGCCAAAGTATCAGGGCGTAACTTATACAGTTCCACAGGAAGGCCATTGGGACCCAGAGCCTTGCCGGAGCAAAGGGAGCGCAGCGCGAGAGCCACCTCATCCACCGAGGGCGTGGCATCCAAATAATCACGCTCCGATTCCAACAAACTGGGTAGCGCTATGTCCCGAAGCAACAAGTGCGAATATTCTTCAGGCCTGTCGGACCCTGAGGTGTAGACCTCTCGAAAATAATCAGCAAAGCATTCAACAATACCCACAGGATCAGTTACACCCACACCATCACATGTCACAACCACCGGAACCACTCGATTCGCTCTCTCTCTTCTGTCCAGCCAGGCAATCAATTTTCCTGTTTTATCACCCACATCATAGAGTCGTCCCTGCTGTTCCCTAGTCATCGTCTTTGCCGCATCAGTAACCAAAGTTTTATATTCTAATTGTTTAAGGTGGAGGACATGTAATGCTTCTCGAGACCCCCCCGCTCCAATGCAGTCACCAGGTCTGTGATTTCAGTTTCAAGCCGAACAATTGCCTCGTTCTTACGTTTCTTGGCACACCCCACCAAAGACAATGCCTGTCCCCTGATAACAGTCTTAAAAGCTTCCCACAACGAGACAGGTGAGGATACAGAACCAACATTTTCAGTAAAATACAGATCAAATGATTTAATCAATTCAGCGCGTGTCTTGGGGTTGAGGAGATACCACGGGTTAATCGGAGCCACCCTGCCCTCGGCCCCGATGCTAAGATTAAAATGAAACCAAACAGGGGAATGATCCGATATGCCCCGGGCCAGGTGTCTAATCTCTCCAATCGAGGGGGACAGTGCCGCCGGTATCAGGATATAATCTAATCTGGAAAGAATGCCATGAGCTCCTGAGTGAAAAGTAAACTGTGTTTGCTCTGGGTGCATTAGTCTCCAGCAGTCTATGAGACCCAATGTTTCCAGGAAGTCGCCCAACCAGGACTGTGCAACAGGAAGATCTCGGGGGGGATAGCGGTCTCTCCTGCCAGAAATGACGGAGTTAAAATCACCACCCAGTATCAAAACACCCTCAGGGAGACCCAGCACCATCCGCTCCAGGTCCGTGAAGGTCGTGGATTGCAAGCCCGGGGGGACATAAACTGACACCAACGAGATTGGCTTTCCCTCCCACCGCCCGACAAGTGCAACATATCGACCCCTGGCATCGAGGATCACATCATCAACTTCGAGGGGGAGGGAAACCCTAAGCAGAATACCCACTCCTCTAGAACTAGAGGTAAAACCAGAATGAGCAGCAAGACGATAACCCCTTCTATTAAGAGCGTGACAAGTGTTTCCTACCAATTGTGTCCCTTGTAACAGAACGACAGCAGGCGAAAGGCGCCGCAACAGCTGCATGACCACCCCTCTCTTTATACGATCACCCAACCCATTCACAATCCAGCATAATACCTTCAACCCTGTACCCCCCATCCAAGTCCAAAATGAACTCCCATCGCAAAACGAGCATCACACCAGTGTCAAAGATAATGAAAGTACCTTGCCTTGAAAAAGAAAAAACAAACAATCCCAGAACTCGTCCCCCCTCCTCCCGAGGTTCCCAGCACAACTCCCCCCCCACCCTGCACCCCTGCACCGACTCAAAAGCCACCCCAATTTGCAGTGTGTCTGTCGCCCTAACAATTACAAACATGAACTAATCTACACAAAGAAAACCCCAGAGGAGGAGAGGGTCCCGCCATCCCCGCTACCTCCGAAGATACAAACGGAATGATCAAAGAAAGTCAGTGAACTCCGGCTGATCATGCTGAGAATTGTTCCGGACACAGGCACCGTAATCATTCTTGGTCCATCAGTCCCCCTTCCGCACCACCAGCACGTTCCTGGCCAGCGCGGCGAGTCGGCAAAGTGTCCAACCAATCACTCACTTCTTCAGGCCTGACAAAGAAAAATGTTCGATTGTCATATTCAACACGCAGTCGGGCCGGGAATAACATAGCATATTTTAGTTCCATGTCTCTTAGTCGTCGTTTCACACCTTGAAATCCCATACGTTGTTTCTGGACAGATTGAGAAAAATCTGGATAAAAATTTACAGCGGCGTTCTTGAACTGCGTAGGGCCGCTTGTCCGTGCCACCTGCAAAATGGCGTCGTGATCTCTAAAGTTGAAGATCCGTGCAATAATCGGAAGGGGGGGGAAACCAGGCTTCGCCTGTTCCCCTGGCACTCAGTGCGCACATTCGATGGCAAAGAATTTGCTCAGGCCCTTTGGTGCCAGATGATTAAGAATGAGGTCCTCCACTCGAAGATCAGTGGCGAGTGGACTAGATTCTTCCGGGACCCCAATAATACGCACGTTATTGCGCCGTGCACGGCCTTCAAAATCCTCCAAGCGACAAGCAAAAAAGTCATTGGCAAATCAAAGATTGCGCACTTCTGTTTGCAAGTCGGACACGTCCGTGGTGAGGCTGGATGTCTTCAGGTCTAATGACTTCACTTTCTCATTCGTCTTGGCCAAGTCAGTGTGAATGAGGTTGACGTCGATAGCCACCGTGCCCAACTTCAACACCAAGGCGTCATACTGTTGGCTAATAGATGACTGAATGCCAGCATGGCGCCCATCACGTCTTGTAGTGTTAAGTCCGTCAACACAGCAGGATCGTCGACAACCTCCTCCCGGGTCTTAGGTGCGCTACCAGGGGATCCTTTAGAAAGTGTATAGCGATCCATGACGTTCGTCTGGGTAGAACCTCCACGGATGGTGGTCTTGACCTTCCGTTTCTCACCCTCAGGCTTGCCCGTCATGGCGAGTCGGGTGCCCCGAAGGGAGGCTTGGGATCTGGTCCAAATGTCTCCTTGAAATTCACACACGGGAACACAGGAGGCAAAGTTGAGCCAAGTGGAGACCACAGCCAAACAGTCGCCCGCTCAAAACTCAATGAGCTGGCATCGGGGCTCGTCCGATCAACGGACCACCGCATATATGAGGCAGTGAGCCGGAGAAACGAAACCGAAAGTGAAGTGAGGCTGTGGTCCGATCCCCGCAAGCCGGTGTTGTTAAATTACGACCCGGGCACTGCCACCACTCAAGGTCCAGGCTGCTCCATGGAGAAGGCCGCAAAGTTTAAGACGGCAAAGCTCGGGGACCCTGCGTCCGATTTCGACCCAAAAACCTGCTAGTACATCAGCCGGGTTGTGTCTTCAATGATCTTCCATCAAATCAGGATAATGTACAGGATAAATGCGGGAGGCAGCGAGGGTCCTCGGGAGCCCTGTGCTCACGCGGCCATCTCGGATGCGCGCGAAGCTCCTCCCCCCACACACACATTTTTAAACTGCTTATCAAATGTAAAAAATTTAAATGTGCAAAGTGCCCAATTTTAGCAAAAATATTATTTCAGGGTTCAAAACGGGGAAACACACCAAAGGTCATTGGAAGAATAGTTGCAAATAGTATAAAACAGTATAGACCACTGGCACTCCCTCTGGGCAGCAGTCCAACCCATCGCATTGCCGTCACGGTGCCACTCTAGACAGAGGCCTGCCTTATGCAAATCAGCCCTGACCCTGCATCTCATTGGAACAGTCCACGCTTAACTGTGAGGTAGGTCCCTTTAGGAGCCACCCAGGCTGATTTCAGTCATCTTATGTGTTATACCCTACGTAGCTGTTATTACATGTATTCCAGCCCTGCTGCTCCTAGCTGCTCAGCCAGAGTGTGAGATGGTCATGGAATATTGGTGTGGCTGTGGTGCGTGGAATGCCTGGGTGTCTGAGTGGATGAGTGTTGGCAGTTAGAGATGGGCTGAGCAGCAAGGCAGTCTGCTCCTGATGGGGCTGGTACCACACTAGGGCCTAGATGCAGGTATTAGCAAATTACCGAATGGTAAATACCGAATTTTACCGATTCGGTATTTACAATTCGGTAATTGCTATGTAGGTAAAAAATTCGGTAAAAATACCGAATCGGTAATATTCGGTAATTACCGATTCGGTAATTACCGAATCGGTATTTGCCATTGATTCCTATGGGCCTTGAAGCCCATAGGATTTAATAGCAAATACCGATTCGGTAATTACCGAATCGGTAAAATTACCGATTTTACAAGAGGGACAGCGTGTCACTTTGACACCCTGTTGCACCCCTGTTTCTGGCTTGTGTGCCATGTGGCACACAGACATGCCCTTAGGGCATGTCTGTGTGCCACATGGCACAGGTGTACATGCACAGATGTGCATGTACACTGGAATTCGTTATTTACCATGGAATAGTATTCCATGGTAAATAACGATTCGGTAAGGGCCTGTGGCACTGATTACAGTGCCACCTACATCTTGATTTACAGAATCGGTAAATTTACAGATTCGGTATTTTACTGATTCTGTAAATTTACCGAATCTGTAAATATACCGATTCTGTACATAAAATGCCCCCTACATGCCAAATCCCAAATACCGGTCGGTAACGGCTGAAATCGGCCTTTACCGACCAGTAATTGGCGACCTACATCTGGCCCTAGGCCGGCTGGAGTCAAGACTGATGTAACCTGAACTGGAGACTGAATAAAGAACACTTAAATATACATCCTGGCTCCTGGTGTCTACCTTCATAGGGCATAACATTATGCCTCATCAGTGGGGTGTATCTTGGGTCTGAGCACCGTTTAAAGATACACACTCACTACCAAGTATTCTCTCTCATACCAGACGCTTTTTGCTGCAATCCACTCCCAGTAGCTGTTGTCACAACTAATAAATAGATCTTTTCATCAGAGCCATGGAAACCCTCAGCTATTCCACGTCCAATGTGAACAATAGCATTCAAGATGGCACAGCCAGGAAAGCCTGCCTGCAGCATGATGCCTCCTAGGAAGGCCTCTTAGCACAATGCGGTATAATATGCCCTGGCACCGCCCATAGCACCCAGACACAGATGAAATTTAAAAGTGGGCGCATCACAGCCTGGAAGACAGTGCTGCTAGCTGGCAGGCATTAACTGCTGCCGTCCCTGTTGCACCAGTGGGCACCCTGCCCCCTTCCATTGGTAAGTGATGTCTGTTTGTGTCACCTCCCGTGTGGCAGTGCCCAGCATCCAGTCCGCTCACAAACAAAGGCAGAAATCTGCCTCCCTCACCCTGCCAGGAATAAACTGCACATCAAGCAGGCACCTGCAAAGCAGCCCCCTTTGAACGCGTCCTTTCTACTTCCCAGCCTCTCTTATGATAATTCTGGCTGTTTATTTGTGTCTGCTGTTGGCATATCAATATTTTCCCGTTCCACATCTCCACCTCTTAAATGCGGGTATCAAACATTGATGAGGACTTTTATTAACATTATTTTCCTTTTAAATTGTTTATCAATTTTTAATGATGATCTGGCTGAGTTGATTTCAATACTCGGATGCACACCCCTCCTCTCCCCCTCCGCGCTGAGCATTGCGTCAGAGCACAGAGTTAAGGACAAGGACATCAGTAGGAGGCAGTGGCAGCCTGTAAGATAGCTCAGCAGGTTAATGTGTCTGCTGTGGAAACCTAGGGCCAGATGTAGGTAAATCCATTTTACCGATTTTTAAATACCGAATTTTACCGATTTTTACAGAATCGGTATTTAAAAATCGGAAAATGATATGTAGGTAAAAAATCGGAAAAATATACCGAATCGGTAAAAATCGGTAACGGGTGATCTGTATTTACCAATCGGTATTACCGATCGGTATGTACCGATCGGCATTTACCGATCGGCATATCCAATGCATTCCTATGGGACTTTTGGCCCATAGGAATGCATTGGAAATACCGATCTGTAATACCGATCGGCAAATACCGATCGGTAATACCGATCGGTAATACCGATCGGTATTACAAACAAACGTGCAGCAAACAAAAGTGAAACTGAACACAACAGCCAATCAGGTGCAACCACCCTCCCCCTTCCTCCCAGGAAGTGCCTGCCCAGCCAGGTGCAACTCATTAGAAAGTTCTGGAGACAGGCAGAGCAGAGCACACAGAGAGAGGAGCAGGGGGAGAGTTGTTTGTGTTTAAAACCCAGGAATAATGTCAAGCAGCAGTGAGAGAAAGAGAAAAATTAAGTTCAGCAACACTGAGCTTGAACTCCTAGTTGAGGAGGTGGTCAAGGTGCACACCCAACTATTTGGGAAGCTCTCCCTCACCATGGCTGAGTCAGCTAAGCGAAAGCTGTGGCTGCACATAGTGGAAAGGGTAAATGCAGTGGGAGTCACCAGCAGGAGCATGGAGGATTTAAAGAAAAGATTCTATGACCTCAGGAGCCAAACCAAGAGGAAGCTTGCAGAGCTGCATAAACAGGCTGGTGTCACTGGAGGAGGCAGGAATCCTGCACCCCCCCTGACTGAGCTGGAGGAGTTGGTGGCGTCTACCATCGAGCCAGACAGTGTGGCGGGACTGGGAGCAGTGGACAGCTCAGCCCGAGCCAAATCAAAAGGTAAGATGCATGCGCAGCACAACACCCCATACCAAGCAGCATCCCTTAAACCTCTGAGCACAGGCCAAGCCCAGTCCAGTACTGCTAGCACTATACAGGAGCAATGCATAATGGGAAATGTAGTCTGCTAATATTAGACCATGTATAACTGAACAGACATCAGCAAGGCAGTGAAAGTATTGCAGAATCATGAAAGTTAAATGTGTAAAGATTTATTTATAGTCAGTGTGACACAGTAACAATCAATGTACATACGCTTATTTACACCTAGGGGCACCATCAGCCAAGCAAGGCACATCGACACCAGGGACTGCAGCAGCGAGGGAGGAGAGAGAGGAGGCAGGGCCAAGCCATGTGCAACCATCGCAAGATGAGGAGGACACAAGTGGCATTGCACAGGAGGAGGAGACAGGCCTCACCCCCGAGCTTCCACACTCCCCACACCTGTCACAATCACCTGCATTGGTATTCTCACCGGAGACTTCCCCAGTAATGCAACAGGCTGCACCTGCAACACCACCAGCCAGGAGGCGACTCGTGGCCACACTGCCCTTGATGGAGGCAGCATTAGATCAGGCTGAGCAAACTCCACCTATGCCTCATGCTGCACTGCAGGCAAACACTGATGAAGACACCATGCACAGACGTCGCCGCATGCACAGCACTGCAGGAGGCACTGGAGAAGGCACTGACTTCCGGGGGCTGGAGGGAAGCATGGTGCGCATCCAGCGCATGCAGGGCAGATCCATCCAGGCCTGCCACCGGCAATTCCGTGCTCTCAATCAAACTGTAGGAGAGATGGGGAAGGGCATTACTGATATAGCCAATTGCAGCAGGGACATGGTAAAATCAAATGACAACCTAGTTGCTGGTATTACGTCTGCTATCACGCAGCTGTGCGATAAGATGGACCACATCGAGAATACAAGGCGCAGGGACACCCGCGCTACCAACAGGGCGCTGAATCGCCTTGCCACTGCCACTGCACAGCTATGCAGGAGAGGAAACAATATGCAGGAAAGCCTAACACAAAATACGGCAGAGGTCACAAGGGGCATAGCCAAAATAACCAGTGCCCTAGAGGCAATGATGATCAGTAATGCTGCTCACAATCCTGCCCTGGATGTGGCTGAAGGAGAGGACAGTAGTAGCCGCAGCAGCTTGGGTAGTGCTGTGGTGCCTGCTCGTAGGGGCCGGAGGCGCACAGCTGAGCCTTCAAGCCTGGAGGAAGGCAGTGGGGATATTCCCAGTGTGTCTGGGAAGCGGCAGAGAAAGTGACTATCAAAGTTTGGGTGAAGTAACCCTGGACATGTTGTCCCCACCTTTGTACATGTTAATTTGTTGCACCTAAGTGCTGTAAGTTCGTGCCAAGAGATAAATACTTTACTTCCATTCACAACCTGTCTGTGTGTCATTACTTACTCAGAAATAGTTGGCTGTTATTTCCTCACGCCTGTATCTCCCATCACTTGGTGTTGTGACTCCAGCAGGTTGTATGTCAGGCACGGCATTGTCGTCGTCATGGTCCTCGTACTCCTCCAACTCCACCTCTGTACCCTTTTTGACAGCCAAGTTGTGCAACATGGCACAGGCAGCTATGATTTTGCAGCATGTTGTGGGGGTATACTGCCTTGCGCCTCCACTCTTGTGAAGGCATCTGAATCGGCTCTTCCAGATGCCAAATGTCCGTTCAACCACATTCCTTGTACTTTTATGTGCCCGGTTATACCTCCTTTGGCTGGGTGTGGAGGGGTTGAGGTAGGGAGTGAGAATAAAAGAACGTAGGGCATATGCACTGTCTCCTAAAAGGGAAATGGGAGTACATTACTCACATGTATACTTGTAAGTCTCACTGCAATATGTGTGAATGCTGTCGCAGACTCTGTCTTACCTAGGAGGTATCCTTCGCCAAATTCCCCTGCTGACAGCCGTTCATAGATGCCGCTGTTCTGAAATATATAGGAGTCATGTGTACTTCCTGGGAATTTAGCTACAAGGTCTGTGATGACGTACTTTGCATTGCAAATCACCTGGACGTTGATGGTGTGGCTTGACTTCCTATTGCGGTAAATGTATTCGGTGGCAGCAGGGGGACAAATGGGGATGTGTGTCCCATCAATGCATCCGATGATATGGGGAAATCTTGCCATCTGGTAAAAGTCTGATTTTGTTTGTACCAGTTCAGCATGGGTGGATGGAAATGAAATATAATGCTCCATCCTGTGCAACATGGCGTCAAGGAATCTGTGGAAAAACCTTGAGAGGCTGCTCTGGGTCACCCCTCCCGCCACAGCAACCACGCTCTGGTAGCTCCCTGACGCCAGCAGGTGGAGGCTGCACAGCACCTGCACATGTGCTGGTATTGCATGTGCCCTTGGGGTGGGGTGCTCCAACAGTGGTTTAAGGTCCCTGATGAGCTCCATGATGGTTACTGGAGCCAACCTGTACCTCTGTACTATCTCCTCCTCTGTCAGCATGAACAGGGTGACCCTCTGCCTGTAGACCTGCTCCTGTCTCAGCCATTCCCTCTCTCCTTCCTCCCGTAGACGTAGACGTCTTGCTATTACATAGAATGCCGCCATTGTGCAACCTGAATTGCATTTTGGGTCCTTTTTTATAGGCTGCACCTGGTTACCACCTGATTTGAATCCATGGTAAATTCCGACTCTCAAATACCGATTTTGAGGCAAAATCGGTATTTCTGGGCCTCCCTACATCTCGATTTTCAATTTTACCTACTTTAATTTACCGATCTGTAACATTTCCGATCGGTAACAATACCGATCTGTGACATTACCGATCGGTAACATTTCCGATCGGTAACTTTACCGATCTGTGACATTACCGATCGGTAACATTACCGATAGGTAACATTACCGATCGGTGACATTACCGATAGGTAACATTACCGATAGGTAACATTACCGATAGGTAACATTCAATTATCGGTATTTTACTGCTCGGTAATTATACCGATCGGTATAATTACCGAATCAGCCTATTTTTGGTCACCTACATATCGAACGCTCACTACCGATCGGAAACGGACGGAAATCGGTATTTTCGGCCGATTCCGATCGGTAATAGCCTACCTACATCTGGCCCTAAGTCCAGCAAACATGAGTGTCCAGTTCCGAACCCTTCTTAATTGGGGATTTGTCTGTTTCGTAGAGTGGCTACTTCTGGCAAATAAGAGAAATTAATAACAGAATAAAATGTCATTTGTTCCAAGATCACACTATGGGGCATATTTACTAGAACTGATGCATCGATTCGTCAGTTTTCTTGCACCTGCCGCAGATGCCCAAACGACGCAATGGATTTGCTGTTTTTACAATGCAGTATTCCGTGGCACAAGGATTCTGGTACATCTTTTGGCCCTAAAGTGACGCATTGCTAAAGTTGGTGGTAAGATTGATGCAACTCCAGCAACGCGTCAGAACACAGAGGTGAGTCCCAAGTTAAAAGTCCTGCAGCAATCCTTATGCCTGGTTTGAGAAGACGTAGGGATTTTGACGCCGCCAAGTCGTAGAGTGGCACCGTGAAAAGTTGTACATTTTATGCGTCAGTTTTACGAGGCTTTTAACGTGGGAACGCCAACTCTGCATACATTATACCTGGCACAGGTATAATTTGATGCAGGCCTCTACAAACGGATGCATTGAGCCTAATGCATCAGTTTGTAAATATGGAGCAGTGTGGAGCACTGATTGTGCCTCTGTTGTGTAAATAAAAATGGCGCTGAAGTAGCGCTAGCTCTTTATAGATATGCCCCTATTTGTCTTCTACCTTTGGGAGGCTGGTCTGCAGGAAATGTCTCTCCGAGGGACATTTCTGTTAAGCCGGTGTCCTGCTGGTATCTTTGGTGACTTTTTTTTTACAGCAGGTATGTCCTCATTTGAAACAAATCCTCTTTCTACATGTGCTGCAGAAAGCCGCACACCTAGAAAGAGAAAAAACGAGAAGAAATAAAGATATTTCTCCTCGTTACGCCTCACCTGGGTGGGCAAAAGATGTTGGTACATTCCCAGGTTTACAAGTCCTTGTAAATGGGGCAATGCGTCCAAAACGATGGGAGTTGCAAAGAAACACCCACCGCAACGCCCCAGGAACTCCTCCCTTGCATCAAGTAAGGCATTTAAGTGGTTTGCTCTGCTTTGCCTTATTCCTGATTTATGCAGCCACTCAAAGACACGCAAAGTGGCTTTGTGTGGCTTCATAAATCTGACTTAGAGGCTTGCGTCATGCATGTACCACTTTGTGTAGCGCAAACGTGACATAAGCTTCTTATAAATATGCCCCCATTGTTTATTGAGTGTTACGTGACGTGCGCCAAGGCTTTATTTGAGCCGTGGTTGGTGGTGGGGCTACGATATTCATTTTTGGGGACCAGCACTTATTTTCCCTCATCAGATATTTCCCGAGCACAGGAGGGGGAACCGCATAAATGGGAAAGGAAGAGCAAGCGAAAGAGGGAAAAGCCGTCACTAAGGGAGAAAGCAGGCCCCTGCAAGAGTGAGATAAAGGGCTGGAGAGCTTCTGGTAGCGGCTTAAGAGGCCTGGCATGGATTCAAGGCTCTCAGCATAGGTCTTCAGGTTGCTGAGGTCTAATAGAGCCAGCTACGGACTTCTAGGCACCGCTTTGGGCGCTCATGCTCATTATTTTTCACATTAAGCATTGGTCATGCCTAAGATTACCTCTGGCTGCGTGAAAAGCGTGGCTCAGTGGTTAGAGGCGGCAGACCCGGAAGCTTAGATCGGCCGTGGACCAGGGTTCGATTCCCCGCCTCGGCGGGTCTCGGGCTCAAAAATTCCACGGACTCGACAATTCTTGCTCCGGTGCCTACTCGAATCATGGGGTCACACTCTGCAACTCTGGGCAATAGCTTGCTTAATCTCCACTACGGCCCCTCGCGGCGGGATGCCTGGCTTTCACCTTGTGGACACCCTGCCAGGGTTTCTCACAGGGGAATACCAGGACGGGTTCCCTAAGCAAGCGCCAGGATGCCCTTTGGGTGACAGGTTTGCGCTATATAAGTACACCTACATTTACATTTACATTTACAATTGAGATTACATTCAGGTAAAAAGTCCACCGGCGAGCACAGGAAGAATGCAGAGGTACCAAACAAGGGAGACTACTTTTTAAGTCACAGAGATTTTGCACAGTTTTTTTAGTGTGAAATGCGTCCTTCTGGCACAAAATAGTACAAAATGCCAAAGCTGGCATTTTGAGTTACAGCGCTTAATTTTCTGTATTTTTTTGGCCACTTTGCGCAATTTACACTCAGGAAGTTCTGCATAATTCCGCCAGGACTAACAAATTTTCATGAATTTTCATGAGAAAAAAGTGTGACTTTGCCCACCTCTGGATACCACAATAGCCAAATACAAACATCAGTTGATGGAGACAGTCTTGGGGAAGAGGCTGCTGACCTTCTTTACAACCGTATGGCAAGCTCTTTTTGAAGTACTCTAAAATGGGTTTCTTAAGATGCTACCTGAACAGTGCAATTGTGCGTGTTCCGTCATTATGGTGAACTCAGTGTGATCAACTTGTGTCAGGGAGGAGGGTGAGAGAAGTGCATTGTTTCACCATGGATGCAGAACAAAGGTGCCCACGGCCAGACACAGGGGCTTATTTACGAGAGGCTTACGCCGTCGAAGTGTCACTGTTTTGGATGCTCCAGTGGTGTAAGACCCTCAATTATATCTGTGCTGTGGCACAAAGCCACTCTGCGTGTCTTTGCATGACCTCATCGATATGGAGTAAGACAAAGTAGCGCAAGTCACTGCCTTGCCTTACTGTGCATCAAGGAGGCATTCCATGGGCATTGCAGTGTGTTTCCCACGAAGCACCCATGGATTTTCACGGGTAAACATCCTTTACAACGCAACTGTTACAACGAAGTACCTTTACGACGCAACCATTACAAAGCAACTTTTACAACGACTTGCGCTGGGGGGCGCTCTAGGATAGGGAATAGTTTCCAACACCTTCCCTACTATCCACGGGGACTGGAGTTGGAATAGTAAATTAAACTATTCACTATCCAGCGCCCCCCAACGCAAGTCGTTGTAAAAGTTGCGTTGTAAAACTTGCGTCGTAAAGGCATGCGTTGTAATAGCATGCGTTGTAATGTCATACGTCCATTTTCACGCTGCCCCAGATTTACTCTATCATGTAAACCTGGCTCAGTGCCACAACAATCGTGCTTTACACAAGAGCCGTGAGCTGTGGACATGGAGGGTGCCTCACCCCATTCAACACAAGAACAGTAGAAGGGGCTCTGGCACTGAGAGCGGGGAAATGGATGACTGATTGAATGAATGCATGATTGTTAAATTGAGTGAGATAACAGTATAGGCACAGCCTTGAGATGGTAAAGGTGCAGGCTGTTCATGGTATACTTAGGAAGGCTGATGGAGGCTGTCCACTTGGTACAAGCCCTGGCTGCCTGGTTCTCCACCCGGCATTTCCTCGGTGGGCTGGAGCCATTGGCGGCCGGTTTTTAGGGCAGGGGATGCTGCAGGCACCTCTGCCACTTAAGCTTCCCCAGGTAATTACAGTAGGTAGGAGGGGGATGCAGAAGGGTTCAGGAGAGGGAGACAGAGATGAGAGAGCCAGGAGGAAGAGAGCAGGACTGCTTTGAATATTTTTGCGAGGGATGCTTTTGGATCTCGTTCGTCCCCGGCTGGCTCGCAGTGCTGGATCTTTCACCAGTATTTACAACTTCAGACCCTCGATCACTCCTGTCCATTCTATCACCACAAGTGTGTATGGCTGGAAGGTCCTGGACTGGTTTATACGTTTCCCCATTGTCTACTCCCCATGTGTCCTAATGAGCACTCCCAGGTCCCTCGCCGCCTCTGCCATCACTACGCAGTGGAATGATCCAAACGTCCATTCTTGCACCAACTTTATTCAATGTCTATAAAGAGCCTCATGAAGATTTGGTTGCATTGTCTATCCATCAGTATTCAGGAGACACCTGGATATATCTTACTGTGTCAGCCTAAGCGAATGCTGTATAATTACAGAACTTTTTGTCAACCACGGAAGCCTGGATGACTCAAGCTTGCCTAACATCTACTTCTGAGAAGACTGAGTGGCATATTTACAGGGGCACTGTGCTACTAGAACATCACTTTTTAGGACGCTCTGGTGACTCAATGCCTTGCTCCATATTTACAAAACGGCATTAAGCCACTTTGCATGGCATAATGCCCTTTGTAAATATCATACCCTTTCATGCAGGTATCTGTGTGAAAGGGGCGTTCAAAGATGTGTTGCTGTGGGCGTTCCAACACAACACCCATTGCTTTGTGACGCTGCTCCAGATTTACAAGGAGGTGTAAATCTGAGGCAGCATCACAACTAACACCACTGAATAGCAGGCATGAGATTGGCTCAACGAGGAGAAATACTTTTATTTCTCCTTGTTTTTGCTCTTTCTATGTGTGCTGCATGATGCAGGACACATAGAAGGATCAAAGCACCTTTAAAGATTGTTTATGTGCAGGATGGAGTCCCTTCCTGCACATAAATAATCATTCCTGCAAAGCAGACACTCTTGCATCATGGTGCTAGGGTTCCTGAATTGCAGAGAATCATCCCTGCAACGAATGCACCCTTGCACCGTGGCACAAGGGTGTCTGTGTTTGCACTAGGCAGCTTTTTTAGCAGCAGGGTAAGGGAAAGCACAGGGGTGCACCGTATTCTTGTATATACAGCACATTCCAGCATTTTTAAATGATGCGGCACAGCTAAATTGCTCCCAGCAAAGGGCTGCGCCATTTCTTTGTAAATATACCTATACATTTCTCCATCTTTTTGGAGTCAGGGTATAGTCCATCTTTATTCTTAGCTTTTGGTATTTAAATACCACTACCCCGTTACATGTTGACAGATACATTCTTGGAATCCATGCTGGATTACAATTTGCTAGGCTCATGTGTACTGACAAGACTGCCCACTTTTATGTCCATATTTACCAAAGCTTTGCATCGTTTTCCCACCATGCACTGGGGTGCAAAGCGATGCAACCTTTAAGATGTGATTTATCAAGCCAATCAAGGCCCCCTTGTGTGGCCCCGAGTGACTTGATGAACCCAGAGTAAAGCAACTCAATGTAAATCACTGAGTTGTGTTAATCTGCCCCAGGGAGGTGTTTCATGGATGGTGCATGGGTGTTCCCATTCAAAACCCATGGCTTTTGACTCATCCTAGATGTACCATAAGTGGTAGACCTAGGAATGCACCAAAGCTGCTATGCCTCCCCAGGTGAGGCATTACAAGGAGAAATATGTTTATTATTTCCCCTCATTTTTAGGTCTTGCCTAGGCAGGGCATGCGTTGTCTCTTTGAGACATACTGCTCCTACAAAATGGGCTTTAAGCACAGCCCATCTTTTCAATTGGCTCCTCTTACTGTCCTTTGTAAATGCTGGCTTTTGATTTGTAAATAGGCATAGTAGTCACTCATTTTGGACTTTTGTGTCCTCCCACGAGGACTGCCCCTGTTACATGTGCTCTTACTCTTCAGGTTATTTAGGATACTTTGAGAGCATTGTTTTTTTTGTTGGCCTGCTGTTTGTCCATCTTCAGTGTTTATTAATCTCCCTGTGCCGATCACCCTCCCACCCCCTCACCTATCCTGCAACACTGCTTTTTGTTTTTTGTGTTTTGCACCCGTCTTTTATATTTCAGCTTTGCCGCCACTTAATCGCACTCACCACCCCCTCACCCATCCTCAGCCCTCCCACAACACTGCTTTTAAAAAATATAATTTCTAGCAGTAATATATAGCGCAAACTTGACCCGAAGGTATCAGAGCACTTTATATGACCACCAGTTGAATTACAGTCGGACACATTCAATTTTCAGGCAGAGGAGAGTAAGTAATTTGTGCAGAATCACAGGATGCTTGAGCCAATGCCGAGACTCAAACCTGGTTTCCCAGCTTCAAAGTCAACCACTCTGGCCATTACACCACATCGGGCCACTGCTCCCTCCTCTCCCGTTCCTCCCTCTTTCCTCCTCCTCAGGTGGTCACTCCTTCTAGGCACGCCTAGCTCATGATTTCTCCCCTCTCAAGTCCCGCCCTGCTCTCCGGTTTCTCCTTCTTCCCTCCGCCGCAGGCCATCCCTCCTTCTAGCCCCTCCTCACTCAGTTTTTTTCCATTCCCTCAATCCTTCCCTCCTCTCCGGTTCTTCCCCTTTCCCTCCTTAGGTCTAGCCGATGCTCACGATGCTGAATGCCGCTCAGTCTGGTGCTGACTCCCAACCCCACTACATTGCTTCTGGTCCAAGAGTTCCTTCCTCCAGTGCCCCCGCAGTGCTGTCCTGGCAGGCCCCCTCCACCCTGCTCACACAGCTTAGAGCACAGCCTGCCCCTGTTTTTATAATTACCTGTAATGGCCTAATCACCTACCGATTCCCAAAGCTGGGATTGTATTATCCACAGTCACTGTGATAATGGTGCAAATACTCATTTGATGACTACATGTACCAGAGTGCACCGGGGACATGTTACTTCGAAAACCTGTGAGCGTAACTGGCCACTTCAAAGGGAGCTGGACTCAGCCTTAGGTCTGCCTTGTTAAAATGGTGATATTGTTAGGTGACTTCAAAATAAGTGCATTTTTATTCTTAAAGCCTCTGTCTATGAAAATCTGGACATTCAAAGTGCAGCCGCCGCAGGGTTTATGAAGTATTCATGCTGGTGATGCAGCGGAGAGTGCACAGGCAGCACTCGGCGGCCAGCGCTGACTTTACACAAAGAGCACCAGTAATGACTTGGCCCTGCAGTTAAGAGGCGAAATGGCACCGCCGTGGGTTGTTTGATCTCTGCCTCTACGATCAGCCTAGGTTTGCAATCGGGCTTCATGTAATTCCATTTAATTTTACTGCAAGCAAGCAGGCCCTGCCATACCAGTATTTTGTGTCAGGTAAGCTCGTATTTTTTATTTCCTCACTTGATCTGTTCTGCTTGCCAGGGAAGTGGAGCTGCTGCTTATCCGTGCTGTATCAGGCTCTTGTGTATTATGGAAGCTTGCACTTTTCTCTTCTGTCTGGACATGTTTTCTATAAGAGGCAGGGCTTTAAGTGGGAGGATAAAACTGGGGGTTCTCTCAAAGGGGTGTGGCCAATGTAATTAAGGGCGTGGCTCAAAACACAACCTAAATATCTGTGCTTAGCATAGTGTGCCGCCCGAGTTGTATTTTGCTGTTTCTGTCATTTCATCCGGATATATGATACAACAAATAACATTACACCTACGACAAGCCAGGACTATTGGCTTTGTCAATGGTTGTTAGTTGCCTGAGATAAATGAGCAGCAGCAATGGCTTGTTGTATATAATATTACAAAAGCTTCCACTTAAAGCCCTGGTGACACCAAAACAATGTTGCTGCTCCTGCGTTTCAAAAAGAGAAGGGAAATCCAGGACACCCCCACGCCCACGCTGCACGGCCCTCCAGCTGTAGGTGCAGATCTCCCCCAGCGCCACAGGTCCGTCCCTGACCTCAGGTGCCCCCTCGCTGCTGCTCGCTATTTTGCGCCCGTTTTTTTTCCCCCGCTTTTGCCCCTCTGTGCCCAGCTGTCATTGTTCTGTTTTCTACTGTGATTAATATTTAGTGCTTCTTTTTTGTAAATAGGATTTTGCGCCTTGTATTCTTTGACTGTTACCCTAGTGTGACCCCCCGCTTCCCGCCGCTGCTCCCTCGCGGCCCCAACCCTTTTCACCTCTGTCAACCCCATTGGCCCCCCTCTCCCGCCACACAGCTGCTCCTCCCTCCCACTTCGCCTTAAATGGAACCCGCGCGTACGTGCAGCGTTCACGCGCAGCGGGCGCGCCGATTGTGCGCCGAATGCGCGCCAAAGGCAAGCCCGTCTACACCCATCCGCGCCTGGACCGCACCCAGCGCCAGGACCCCTGGCCCCCGACGAAGCCAGACCTCACGACGGACCTACGTCACGGCCACCCTCAACGCACTCAACGCCGGCCGGAACCCCACCTGCTACCAAGCCACACCGAAACGCACCCACGGACCCTTCACCTGCCAAGCCTGCCAATTCACCTGCATCGCACCCGCCAAGCCAAGCCCCAGCATCAACCACCTCAAGTGCATCCTGCTCAACACCCGCTCCGTCCACAGGCACGCCGTCGAACTCTGGAACCTGCTCGACACAACAGCACCGGCCGTCGCCTTCCTTACAGAAACCTGGATGAACGCCTCCTCAGCGCCTGACATCGCCATAGCCATCCCGGACGGATACAAGATCACCTGTAAGGAGCGTGTAAACCAGACTGGAGGAGGCATCGCCATCGTACACAAGAACACCATCCACATCATGACCAACCCCGACGACACCTTCACCGCCGCCGAACAACTCCACTTCCAGATACACACCGATCCCAAGACCACCCTCAGAGGCACCCTCATCTACAGACCCCCGGGACCACGCACACAATTCAGCGAAGACATCGCAGACTTCATCAGCCCGCACGCCCTCCCCTCCGCTGACTACATCCTCCTAGGGGACCTCAACTTCCACCTGGAGAACAACAAGGACTGCAACACCACCACCCTGCTGGACAACCTCGCCAACCTCGGACTCAAGCAACTGTGAACACCCTCACCCACTTCGCCGGCCACACGCTTGACCCCATCTTCTCCTCCAGCAAGCACATCTCCTTCAGCCACTCCACCGGACTCCACTGGACTGACCACAGCTGCATCTACTTCAGCTTCAGAAGAACAACGACCCACCACCACCCACAACAGATTCCTCGCAGGAGCTGGAGCAAGATCACCACCGAGCAGCTCACCACCTCCCTCCGCCAGAACCCTCCCGCCAGCACAACGGACCCCAACGAAGCAGCCAGCAACCTCACACAGTGGCTCACCAACTGCGCAAATGACCTCGCACCACTGAAGAACCCTCCCAGCAGACCCGGCAGCAAGAAAGCCTCCTGGTTCACCGACGAACTCCAAGAAGAACTGCCGCACCCTCGAGAAAGCCTGCTGTCACCACCAGACAACAGACAACATGACTGCCCTCAAGCACGCCACCCGCAAACACCACCAGCTGATCCGCACCACCAAGAAGACAGCATTCACAGAACGACTAGACAACAACGCCCACAACAGCAAGGAACTCTTCAGCATCGTCAAAGAGCTCTCCAACCCCAGCGCCGGAAACAACGACATCACCCCCTCGCAAGACCTCTGCGACTCACTCGCCTCGTTCTTCCACCGCAAGATCGCCGATATACACAACAGCTTCGGCGCACCCACCACGCACCCAACCACTGAACCAACGCCCCCCACCACCACCCTCTGCGCCTGGACCCCGATCAGCACCAAAGACACCACCCGCACGATGAACACCATCCACTCCGGATCACCAACCGACCCCTGCCCCCACCACGTCTTCAACAAGGCCGACTCCATCATCGCACCCCAACTCCGGGACATCCTCAACTCCTCCTTCAACACCGCCACCTTCCCGGAGATCTGGAAGCACGCCGAGCTCAGTGCCCTCCTGAAGAAACCAACAGCAGACCCCACCGACCTCAAGAACTACCGCCCCATCTCGCTCCACCCTTTTCCTGCCAAAGTCATCGAGAAGACCGTCAACAGACAACTTGCAGCTTTCCTCGAGACGAACGGATCCCTCGACCCCTAGCAGTCCGGTTTCCGAGCCAACTACAGCACTGAGACCGCCCTCATCGCAGCCACTGACGACATCAGATCCCTGCTCGACAACGGGGAAACAGCGGCCCTCATCCTCCTGGACCTCTCTGCAGCGTTCGACACTGTCTGCCACCGCACCCTAGTGCAGCGCCTCAGCAACATCGGAGTCCAAGAGAAGACACTGGAGTGGATCATCTCGTTCCTCGCCGGAAGAACCCAGAGAGTCCGCCTCCCCCCGTTCAGATCCGAGGCCACCGAAGTCATCTGCGGCATACCACAAGGATCATCACTCAGCCCAACCCTCTTCAATGTCTACATGAACCCTCTCGCAGCCATCGCACGCAAACACAACCTCAACTTCATCTCCTACGCCGACGACACCCAGCTGATCCTCTCCTTCACCAATGACCCCGCCACCGCCAGAACCAGCCTGCATGAAGGGATGAAAGACGTCACCGAGTGGATGAAGAACAGCCGCCTGAAACTGAACTCAGACAAGACGGAAGTCCTCATCCTGGGATCATCGCCCTCCGCCTGGGACGACTCCTGATGGCCGCCTGCCCTGGGCAGTGCACCCAAACCAACGGACCACGCACGCAACCTGGGCGTCATCCTGGACTCCTCCCTCACGATGACCAAGCAAGTGAACGCAGTCTCATAGTCCTGCTTCAACACCCTGCACATGCTCCGAAAGATCTTCCGATGGATCCCCACCGAAACCAGGAAGACGGTCACCCAGGCTCTCGTCACCAGCCACCTGGACTATGGAAACACTCTCTACGCTGGAACCACAGCCAAACTCCAGAAAAGACTCCAGCGCATCCAGAACGCCTCAGCACGACTCATCCTGGACATCCCGCGCCGCAGCCACATCTCCGCCCACCTGAAAGACCTGCACTGGCTCCCCGTCAACAAGAGGATCACGTTCAGACTCCTCACCCACGCACACAAGGCTCTCCACGACTTGGGCCCAAAGTACCTCAACAGCCGCCTCACTTTCTACACACCCACCCGCCAGCTCCGATCCCCCAGCCTCGCCCTCGCCTCCGTCCCTAGAATTCGGAAATCCACCGTCGGAGGAAGATCCTTCTCCTACCTGGCAGCCAAGACATGGAACTCCCTCCCCACTCACCTACGGCTGACCCAGGATCACCTCTCCTTCAGGAAATTACTCAAGACCTGGCCGTTCGAGCAGTAGCGACCCCCCCACCCCCTCAGCGCCTTGAGACCCTTACGGGTGAGTAGCGCGCTATACAAATTTTTATGATTGATTGATTGATTGAAAGATAAAATTACTCTCATTAAAGTATTTCCTTCCCCTACAACGCTCCCCTGGCATGACGTCATGCCGTAACTTCTCCACTAGTGAGAAGTGAGCAGTGTGAGCAGCGCACATCGATGTGCCCGCTGTCACTGCAGCCTGGAACAAAACGGACCGCCTGTGCCAGGACACAAAACAGAGCCTGATAGGGACCCGTTTCGAGGCCCCCATTAAAAAAACTGCCGTGAGACCCGGCCCACTTAAAGCCCTGATAAGAGGGAAACTTAATCTGCGGCAGTTCGTGGTATATCTGGCAGTTATGTGCCAAGCCCGTCCTTCTTTCTGTGCACAATCCAATGCTGAAATGGCATCGCAACTGTTCAGATTCCGGTTCCGGCAGGAATGAATGGTCAGGAACTGGATTCTGGGCCACTCCTAGTAGCGTGGCCTGTCTGTGCCCAGGGACAGTGACAGAGCCTGACCTGGACAAAGCCTGCAGCTCTCTCCCACTCGTTGGGTGGACCACTGGCCATCAGCTGCCTGAAAGGGCCTGATGGGCAGCCACGGCCCGTGGAGGGAGTTCCGGTTGGGCAGAAAGGTGGGGCGGGGAGGGGCATTTTGTGATGGAGGGCGCGCTACGAAATTTGTTTTATTTATTAAATTGTTTACTTACCTCCAATTATCCATATTCCGGTTTTTAGCACCCCCAACCCTGCCCCTCCCCTGCCCCGCCTTTCTGCCCCACCAGAACTCCCTCCACGGTCCGCGGCTGCTGATGGTGCTCTTTTCCTCCTTCTCCACAGTGGCCGGCTTTAATGCTGAATATGATGCCGCCAGCTACGGATCCGCCAGATAGCCTGGTGAACCATGAACTAAGGCCAATTTACGAAGGGGCGAGTTAGTAAAATGTTGCTTCACTTAAGGTGGCAACATTTCTAGCACAGGCTCTGCATTCCACTGCATACATGTAGCTGGCTGAGCAATAATCCCTGTGTACATTGGAACTTCCATCACGATTTTCTATTTAGCTGCAGCAGGTGCTTTAACCTCCTGAAGTTTATATACAGGACACCTAGGGACGCAGCCATTTACATATGCACACTAAGAGACAGACACACATATATAGGTTCATGGTGGCTTTACCCACACCGATAAACATAGGCACACACAAACATACACCGAGGTATACAGACACAGGAGGATACAACACACAGCAAAACAGGCACATGGCTGCACGCACACACAAACAGATTAAACTCATAACAGACAAACTCACTTAAAGACAGACACCTACACACACACACATACACACCAACACATACAGATGCACACCAGCACAGGCAAACAACAATATACACACACAAACACTTAAATACAGAACCAGGAACACAATTGGACACCCACAAGTATACAAAGAGGTTACTGCTATACAAATATCACAGTACAATTGAACACACCCACACATAGACATCTACACGCTGATTCATACATAGAGCCCATGCACAGACTCATAAAGACACATACACTCCCACTTAAACACATGTACATTCTGGGTACTACTAAAATATATATTATGGAAGCACCATTTTATCTCAAATATTGTCGTGCATTTTGTATAAGTCTATATTATACAGTGTGTGATGAAATGTTAAATAATAACTTACATATTCACACAGGCTCTGACATCATAGCACTAAAAATACACTATTCTCAACTGCACCAACCAAGATTTTATTCTGTTTCCTAAAACAAACATGGATTCCTGAATCAGATTGCAGGAACCAGTGTGTAGTAATGGAATAGCTCTTCAATCCCTGACTGCACAGCATCCAGGGTAATATGCAGCATGGCTAAACACTTATAAGCAGGGTAATATATACTGCATGGGTAAACACTTATAAGTTCCCAAAAGCGAGACCTACAGCTAGATTCATCAAGCTCAATTGCGCTCGCAAAGGGCCAGATTCTGAGAATCTGGCCCTTTGCGAGTGCAATTTTTTGCATTTGGGATTCATCATCCCAAATGCAAAATTCGCTAATAAAGAATTCGCACATTTGCGAGGAATTGCATTTAAGAAATTTCTATTTGAGATTCCTTAAATGCAATTCATGAACCAATTTTACATTGCGAATTCGCAATTTTTGATCGCTATTTACCACGAAGTCTTACTTCGTGGTAAATAGCGAAAACATAGAAAAAAGCACTTTAGTGCATTTTTCTCAATTGCATGTTACACACACACATGTCCTTTGGACATGTGTGTGTGCAACGCCTGTGTAAATATGCATATCAGGGGTGCTACAGGGTGTTCTTTGGACACCCTGGCACCCTTGAAATCTCAATCTTATTTGCGATTAGCTAATTGCTAATCGCAAATAAGGAATGACTCCCCATGCATTCCTATGGGCCCATAGGAATGCATGGGGAGTCATTCCTTATTTGCGATTAGCAATTAGCTAATCGCAAACAAGGAATCAGTGGGAATCGCAATAAATATTGGGATTCCTACATAAATCCCGTTTTGCGAGTCTGTAATAGCGATTCCTTATGAATCGCTATTATAGACTCGCAAAAGGGGTCTTTCATGAATCTAGCTGCTATTGTTTATGTTAATGCTTGTTTCCTCTTTCTGTGTATACTGCATTCTGCAGCACACATAGAAAGAGAGAAATGCCTCAGGGGATTGTTTTTGTGCAGGAAGGATAAACCTTCATGCACAAAAAACAATCCTGCTTACAACGCAGGCACCATTGAACCATGGTGCAAGGGTGCCTGCGTTGGTGCTAGGCAGCACATTGTGTGCCAGCGCTAGGAAAAGGCACAAATGTGCCGTATTATATTAAATACAGCATATTCCTGCTCTCTCCCTGTAAAATCCGCTTTTTTAAAGCGCAAACTACTCACCCTTATGAGTCTCAAGGCGCTGGGGATCATTGTGGTAATTAAGTGAGCTATTGCCCAGAGTCACATGGTGCTGAGCTGAGCTGCCGCCAGAGCCGAGGATCGAACTTTGAGCCCTGTCCTCTGAAGTCATCTGCCCTGGCGGCTGCACCACACCTCTCCACCTGTCACTCAGTGCAGCGCAGCAAAGTGACTTGCTGCGCTGCGTGCTTCTTAATAAATATGCTCATATGCTAGCTTTCCTTACGACTGTGAAGTATTATCTGCCAGCACTGGTTTAGTTGGACAACCATCCAATCATTGCTGCCGTCTCATTTAGATGAGAATTACACTTTTGGCTTGCGCTGCCGCTGAGCTCTCCTTCCGCTTACAGCAGCCTTCTTACCAGAAGCAGGAAGTAAGACTATATTACACCCGCACTAAGATGGCTGCTCTTGCTCCCCATTGAGGCACACTTTCAGATGAAGCTTGCATGCCTTACTTTAAGGCTTACACTCTGGGGGGGGCGTGGCTTGCGCGCCGACAGGTGTGGACGGCTTCCCTGTGAGCTCCGCGTCGGACATTCTCTGCGAATGCCGTGAGAGCACCTATTCAACCTTCAGGGACGAGTGAGATATATCCAGTGATGGCAGAAAGCTCCGTGACCCTGATGCTGCCACCGGACTCGGCTTTAGTTGCTGGTTGAGCCCTATTTTAGAGCGGTAATTTTTTTTTTCTCTCCTCATCGCGACGCGAACGGCCGCCATTTTGGCCGCCGTGACCGCGTCGGTGATTCATTTGCCGCTCTGAGTACCAGGCAGCGTGTTTGGTAACTTCATTACCACACGCTCAGTTCATTCTACCCTAATGGAGCTTCTATGATGGTGTGCTGTCATTTTTATACATTTCCGCCGTTTTTTCATGCCTAATTCATGATGCTGTGACAGAGAGAAGTGCCGTCACCCTAAGCATGCTGACGTCGAACTGACTTTCTCTTTCTCATGTGCTATGTGTATTACAGGGAGCTATCAGCTACAGTATTGGCCCTACTTCTTCATTTTCTCGGATGCTGGCGCTGGAAATAACTTTTGTTGCTTGTGGAGTTGGTTATATTGAGCGCTAATTCTCTCCATTCATTGTATTGCGAGCGGCCGCCATTTTGTCCACCAAGCCCGCTGGCGCTATTTTCCTTCACCGCTCTGACTCCCATGTAGTGTGTTAGGTACATACCTTACCACACGTTTAATTTCCGCTATTATAGTGCGTCAGCATGCTGGAGTTCTACTATTTCTGCTGCCCTTCCCACAGCATTCATTTATGATTCGCTCTACTATGACAGGAAGAGTTGCCGCCATTTTGAGAATGCTGAATTTGGGTTCACTTTGACTCATATAACATAGCGTATTACCAATCTGTCCCCGTTGCATATGCCCTTCATGTGCTAACTATTATCAATGTTTTCTGTGAAGATGATTTTTCTGCCTTTCCAGCTCTAACGCATCATCTTGGTGTCGTATTTTTTTTTTTCTTCAAGTCAGCGACATCATCGCACGCTTCCTGAATTTTTTGACTTTTTGTGCTCATCTTATTGCGAGTGACTGATATTATTCCTCATTATTTCCTCCGGGTGAGTCTACTTCTTTACCTGTTGTTCCCTGCTCACATAAGTAACATGGCGAATGATTCCAAACTATCTCAAACTGGTACTAAACCTAAGCGTCTCAAGAATGATCCGCCCTCTCCTATTAACTCTTCATCAAATCCAGTTCTTGACTCCATACTTGAAGAGGTTCGAGGCCTCCAGCCGTTTATGGTTGCTACGAATGAGCGGCTCAAACAGATTGAAGATAGATGGGTCCTTATGGAGGGCAAAGTTTTGAATTTGGAGCAAAGGGTCAGTGACATTCAGGATGCCTCGAATAAAATCCCTCTTTTAGAAAAGGAAATCCACAAACTCAAATTACACACGGAGGATTTGGAAAATCGTAATCGCAGAAACAACCTACGCGTTTATGGCATTCCAGAAAATGTGGAAGGGTCTGATATGGTGTCTTTTTTACAAAAATTTCTACTGGAACTTTTGGACCTCCAACCTACGTCACACCCCCTTAACATTCAAAGGGCCCACCATCTTGGCCGTATTAACTCTAACTCTAGCAAACCTCGGGGTGTTATCATGCTCTTTCTAGAATTTACGGAGTTAATGACTGTTTTAAAAGCTGCCAGGATTAAACAACGTCTCCAATGGTCCGGTCATAACATCTTCATTTCGCAGGATCTCTCGTCTGCGACTAATGCCCGACGGAAAGAATTCCTGAATCTACGGCCTCTTATGCGACAACTCAACATTCAATATGGCATCCTTCATCCATGCTTTTGCAAGATCACCCACAATGGTCGCACCCGCTCCTTTGATGACCCACAACTACTTCACAACTATCTACAGAGTGTCTCTCCTTCATCGATGGACATTGTTGCCTAATCTTATTTACTGTTACTTCTTGTATTACTCTGTCATGTAACTTTACTCCGTCTCCTTATGGTTCTCCGCATTTCTCCTCTGCCTACATTTGATTCCTCTCTTTCTTCTTTTCTGTTTTTTCTCCTATTTTTTGCTCTTACATCTTTCTATATCTTCGTGTTCTTGTCTTTTATGTCCTTTTCTCGGTAGCTCGTAGGGATTTGTCCCCTGCCTGGTGTATCCTTGCCCCTGATGTTTATGTGGTTCGTTGTTCTACTGATCAGGCTTATTTGCCTTGATCTGTTTACTTTTTTCTTCCTTTTCTTTCTTCTCTCCTTTTTTTCTTATCTCCTGTCTTCTATGTCTGTCTTCTCTTTCTTTCCTCTCATTGGGTTTATCTTTCTTTTCTCCTTTGTTTTACATTCTTCTTTCCCTTTGCAATCTTTCTCAAGACTGTTCTCTCTCATGTTGTCTTCCATTATTTTTGTCTTATTTGTTTTCTACTTTTGTGTGCGTTGTGTAAGAAATATCTTTTTAAGTATTTTATGTTCTTGTTATGTCTTTTTCCGTAGTGCCCCGATTGCAGTGCGTTCTCTCCCCTTGTCATCCATCATCCCTTTCCGTCATGGTGTGTAATTTTGTCTCCTGGAATGTACGAGGTCTTGGTCACCCTGTCAAGCGTCAAAAGGTATTGTCACATTTATCCAAACTTGGTTCTCAAGTCGTTTTTCTTCAAGAAACGCATTGTTCTGATGTTGAATCACTCAAGTTAAAGAGACAATGGGTGGGTCAGGTTGTATTTTCTCCTGCTGTTCTTAAAAATGGAGGGGTTGCTATTTTGTTTCACAAAGGTTTGAATGCTCAAATTATCTCCTCTCAACATGATGACGAAGGACGTTGGGCAATGGCTAAGGTTCTTATCCATAATAAGACATTGGTTTTGTTAAATATTTATGGTCCAGTACGCCCTGACCCTAAGTTTTGGAACGCTATTAAAACCCTAATCTCCTACATTGATTGTCCTGATTTTATTGTTGCTGGTGATTTTAACCAATGGTTGGATCCCTTCCCTGATAGATAGTCCTCCAGTAAATTTCAACCTGACAAATCTCATAAGAGCTTCCAATCTGCCATTGCCTCATGTCCTTTACATGACTCATGGCAATTATGTAACCCTGATGTGTTGGAATATACCTTTTTTTCTAGTGTTCATCACACCCGTTCTAGGATTGATTACATTATGGTTAGTAAATCCTTACTCCCCTCCATTCAACATTCTACAATTGGTTCCATATTCATCTCTGATCATGCTCCTGTGTATACCTCCCTTGACCTTTCCCAGATTTCCCCTCAATTTAGCAGGTGGAAATTCAATACATTTCTTTTATCTGATTCTATTTTTTTGAAAGAAAGTACAGAATTTTTCACTGAATTCTTTACATTTAATAACCCTTCTGATACATCCATTCCAAATAATTGGGACGCTTTTAAGGCTGCTTTCCGTGCTTTCACCATATCCTATGTTGCTAAGAAAAAGAAACTTAACAGGCTTTGTTATACAGATCAACTTCGCAAAATTAAGACCCTAGAACATGTGTATTTCTCTTCTAAGTCCTCCACCTCCCTTAACGATTTAATTTTGGCCAAAACAGAACTTAATAAGATTATTACTAATGAGGCATGTAACACTCTTCTTAAAATCAAATCCAAATTCCATGGTGGCCAAAATAAGGCGGGAAAAATGTTGGCCAACTATTTGAAAATTAAGTCTGAACGTAAAAACGTAGGCCCAATTTTTAATGATTCTCTCAATAAGTTGGTATTCGCTGATGCAGATATCGCGGAGGTTTTCCATTCCTATTATCACTCCCTATACACTGATGACACCCTTCCCACTGACGACACTCTCTCATCCTTTTTTGAAGGTCTTCCATCCCCCCCTTCCCTACCGGATGATTTTGACCCTCCTGAAAGACTCAATTACACTATCAGAGGTGACTCGAGCCATTAATGCACTCAAACGCTCTAAGGCTCCTGGCCCGGACGGCCTACCTGTAGAATTTTACTCCATGTTCCATTCATTTTTTGCTCCTAAACTCCTTCAACTATTTCACTCATTTATTTCAGATGCAAAGGCTTCTGGATCCTTTTTGGACGCCTTCATTATCATAATACCCAAACCTGATAAAGATCATACCCAGTGTAAAAATTACCGCCCTATATCCCTAATTAATTACGTTTGCAACATTTTTGCTAAAATTCTTGCTTCACGCTTGGATTCCCTTATTCCCCGTTTAATTAATACGAACCAGGTGGGTTTTGTGAAGGGTAGACTTGCCGCGGATAATGCCCGTATGTTTTCCAATGTTATTACCCACAGCAAGCATCTTAAAGTTCCTTTAGCAGCACTTTCCCTAGATGCTGAAAAAGCTTTTGATCGTATTAACTGGCAGTTCTTATTTCGTACCCTACACTGGTTTGGTTTTGGTCCCTCCTTTATTCAATTGGTCAAACTCCTTTATTCATCTCCTCGTGCCAGTATTTTTGTTAACAACCAGTTTTCTAAGCCCTTCTCATTATCTAGAGGCACTCGTCAAGGTTGTCCCCTTTCCCCCCTTTTATTTATCCTTTGTCTCGAACCCTTTTTAGAAAGAATTCGCTCTAATCCCAACATCACTGGTTTTAAATTGCAGTCCACTGAAGTTAAATTGTCAGCTTATGCGGATGATGTGCTGGTGTACATGTCTAATCCTGAATCCTCCCTTCCACCTTTTTTGGATGAAGTCCAGTTGTATTCCTCTGTATCGGGATATAAGTTGAATTTGTTCAAAACGGAGGTCCTCCCACTCAATTCGCTCTGCTATCAATTCATGTTTTCTCATACTGATTTTGCTTGGTGCCCCTCCAAAATCAAGTACCTTGGTATTTGGTTCGCTCCCTCCCTGAGAGATACCCTTAAATTTACTTTTGGTTCTCTTATGCTGAAACTTCAATCCCTACTTCAACTTTGGTCCCCACTTTTTCTTTCATGGTGGGGTAGATTGGATACTATTAAAATGATGGTTGCCCCACATGTTTTATATGTCGTCTCTATGCTACCCTTCAAAATTCCCCTTTCCTATTTCTCCCGTATAAACACTATTTGTACTAAATTCTTATGGAATGACAAACATCCTCGAATAGCATTGAATAAGTTGATTCTCCCGAAATCTGAAGGGGGTGTTCGCTTTCCCAACTTTAAAACTTATCACTCCGCTTTTGTGATTAAGCAATCTTTTTCTTTGGCATATGACTTTGTTGACACTCCTACACCCTCTTGGGTTCTCCTTGAACGCCCTCTTCTCCAAGGTCTTTCCTTTCAACATATTGTTTTTATGTCAAATTGCTCTTTTATAACCAAATTTCCTGTTTTAAAATACTCCCAGACAGTGTTATATAATGTATTTTCCTCTCACCTTTCTCCTATACAATGTTTTTTATTGTCTGTTGTTTGGTATAACAAATTTTTACGGTATAAGGGCAAATCATTTTATTTTAAACATTGGAAAGAAAAGAATGTTTTATTTGTTTATCAATTCTTTGATAATACCTCTATTATTTCGTTTCAAGTATTGCAAAATTTGTATAACTTGCCTGCATCTTATGTTAATGAATATATCATTATTATGACTGCTCTTCAATCATACTTAACTTCCTTCTCTATGCCTGTTGTTTTACCCTCTCTTTCTCCTACCTCTCCACTCTATCCCTTATTTTCCACTCAAATACCCAAAGCTGCCCTCGTTTATACAATGTTAATGACCACTAGTACAGATCGCCCTTAAAAACCTGTTGAGATTGCATGGGAAACTGACCTTGATATTTCTCTTTCTGTTCCTTTGTGGGATCGTATATGGTCCAAATTGTTTAAAGTATCTCCTGCTGCTCGCATTACCCAATCTTTATATTTCATTTATCATAGAGTCCTTCTCACCCCTGTTAGTATTCATAAGTTTTCTCCAACATCTTCTTCCCTCTGTTGGTCATGTTCTAGAGAAACTGGATCCCTTAAGCACCTATTATATGACTGTCCCCCAGTTTTATCATTTTGGAAAGAAGTTTGGAAGTTATGCATGCGAATGTTTTCCTGCTCTATTCAGTTATCTTTACAGACTATTTTCTTGGGATCGTTGTCGTCTGATATTGATATTCTCTCTTCTTCTGCTAGATTATTAGACTTGTTCATTGCTCTTGCATTTAAAGTCATGTTATTATGTTGGAAAGGTAACTCAAAAATGTCGGTTCATACTTGGTAGAATTTTATTTGCGATGAACATAGGATTGCTGTCAACTCATCCTCTTCTGTTTCCCTTAAAATTAAATCTGATCTCCTTCGGCTCCCTTTTACCTCATATCTTTCTTCCAACTCTCCTTCTCCTTGAAGGACTTTCTAGCATTCCCACTTATTTCTTTATCTTCCCCTCTCTCTATTTTCCCTTTCCTTCTTTGACCTTTTCTTTCCTTTCTTTCTCTCTTCTCTTCTTCTTTTCTATTTTACGTCTCTCTCTTTCCTGTTCCATCTCTCTGCATCTCCTCTCCTCTGTATTTTTCCTTTTTATCAATGCATATGTATTGTAATTCTTTTTAATACTTTTCATTTTCCATTTGTTTCTGACATATGTAATGCCTTTATTCTAAAATGCTAATAAAAATTTCTTAAACACAAAAAAAGGCTTACACTCTGCAACACTCCCCTATCTTGACATCAGATTGTTAACCTTCAGGTGTCTTCCTAATACTGGCAGTCAATTCATTGCTTGTTTTAATGTCCCTGTTGTGTTGAGCCCCACAACTGGTATGTTTGCTGGTAGAATGTATGTGGGCCTAGAAATAAGGAAGACATCGCACAGGGGGGCTTTTGGCTATCAGGGATTACTATGTGACTGCTGGTCAGCCCCGCCCCCGGTTTATTTATCGGGATCCGTACGTCAATCGAGAAGTATCCACAACACGCACATACGTGCGTGCATTCACTTTAACCTCCATACCAACTTGGTTAGGTGGAACATTACATTCCTCCCAAACTTTAACAATATTTACAACACATTAAACTTACAATAAAACAGAAATTAATATGATACAGAACTTACCGGGACGCCGGTGTAGGCCCTTGGGAAGCATCCAGCTCACACCAGGAAGTTAGCCAAATGAGACAATGTCACTGGATTACCTCTCAGGCGGTACTTGGAGTAGTCACTACGACCGGAAATAATTGGGGAGCGGGCTCCATCTTCCCTGCCCGCCGGTAGGTGCTGCTGAGTTGGACTAGATGTCACCCACATCGCATCACTGTATTGGGAACAGTCCAGGGAGACGTCTTGTCGAGGTGATGAGGGAGGCTGTACGAGGTCGTCGCCACTCATGCCTGGATCAGAAAAAGGTTGACGGGACTATCTGACCTTACTCTGAACTTTCTTGAAAACAAAACATTTCTCCTGACTTCTTCATCCCCTTGACTGGCTTTGACCGTCATGCTTTTGCAGTGTACCACTATCCACGGATGTTGTTTAAATGGTAAGCGGAATTTGCTAATAGGGTAGCGGTTATTGAGATACAAAGAGTCATCTTGCTGGATTTCTGATTGATGGGCCCTCCGTCGAGAACCAGATATTTCATTGGTGGCCCTTCTCCTGTTGAACGCTTCAATGTCATCTATGGGGTCGGGAACCCTTGTGAGGTGAATGGGGAATGGTATCCACAGTGACACGCCCCATGCAAGCATATCCAGGAACTTCGCCGGTTGTCACATGTGGAGTCTGTCTGTACTCAGGCAGGAACACATAAATGGCTTTCTCTATCAGCTGGTGGTCAGCATGGACTATGCAGACTATCTTGTTGTGGGTCCGAATGAACCTCTCAATTTCTCCGATGATTTGGGACCATTTCTGTGTCACTTTGTGATAATAGCTGCCCCAAAACTAAATGTCATTTGTAAACACTTGGCCATGAAATGAAGGACTGTTATCCGTCTTTACAACCTTCATTATCCCGTGAGTGGCAATGACTTTCTCCACTTTTGCAATGACTTTTGTAGCGGTCTGAAATCCTACTATCTCCACTTCTGGGTATTTGGAATAGTTATCAATGATGACCACGGCATGCTGCCAATCCGGTAGTGGCCAAACTCTAGACTTGCATGTTCCCAGGAGATTCAGGTCCTTTTTCTGTGATTACAGGAAGGGTTGTTCTGTAGCGCCCGCTACTTGACATCAGTTGCATTACCTGACTTCGCTCTCCACAATTTCATCCATCCCCAGGAACCAGACTTTGGAACGGATTTGGCTCTTTGTTTTGACCATGCCTTGATGGCCATGGTGTGCCAGTTGCACTACTTGAGAAGTTAGGCTTGACGGTATGGCCCGCTGTGGTCCCGTGAGCAGACAACCTCTTTCGTCAGTCAACAGTTCTTGGCAGATGTGGAGTAATGGCCTTTCTTGCCTCAAGATTTCTTGGAGACCAATGCGTCTTCATGCTGCTCCAGCCATTGGAGCAAATGGCTGCAATCACCACTTGTATACACTTATCTTCTTCTGTGGCATGTACTAGGGTGTCAAATGGCAGTGGGAGTAGACAGGATCGTTCGATGACATACCTCATGTATACTTGAGCCGCTTCAGCTTCTCCTGCTTCCTCTAAGGTGGCAGCATGGGGATGATGGGAAAGATAGTCGGCGAGGTTTGAAGAGCCCGGCCAGTATTAAACTTGACAATCATATTCCTGCTGCTATTTCACTATGTGGGGTAGTGGGTTAGATGTCGATCCACGGAACAAAGGTAGGAGTGGCTTCTGGTCCATAAAGATGACAAAGAGGTGGCCATGCACATAGATACCGAAGTGCCGACAAGCCCAGTGTATTGTTATGGCCTCATGCTCAATTTGTGAGTAGCATTTCTCAGTCTCTGGTAGGGACTGATTGGCATAGACTACTGGGGTCCAACTTTCAGTGTTTCATCAATACAGCTCCTAGACCATGATGGTTAACGTCCACGGCTACATTTGTTGCTTTCTTGGGATGAAATAGGACAGAGTAGTGTCCGCCAACAGTGCTTACTTAGTCTGTTGGAAAGCTGGCTCTTGTTCTGGACCCCATTGCCCTGACTTGATCATCTTGCTAAGGTCTCTGATGGGTCGAGTGAGACCCATGAGATCCGGGATGAATCTCCCACAGAAGTTTACCATACCAAGAAATCTACTCACTTCTGAGATGTTGTGGGGTGCTGGGGCTTCTTGCGCTTTCTCAGGATCTGGGGCGACTCCTTTCTCTGAAAGTGTACCCAAAGAAGCTGATTTTCTTCTCCATAAACTCACCCTTTTTTTGATGTAAGGTGAGTCCTTCATCCTTAATTCTCTACCATACCCCTCAGAGATGGACATGGTGTTCCTTCAATGACTTGGCGTAGACATAGATAACATCACTTATGCTGTTGACGCCAGGTAGGCCATGTTTTGAAAGACTTTTGCCGTACTGGATATACCAAAGTTGAGGCGGCAATACCTGTGTAAACCTAAATGCATTGAAAACATGGTAATATAGCTGGAGTCAGATTGGAGCAGAAGTTGATGATATCCAGATCTGAGATCAACCTTCAAGAACCATTTGGCATCGCTCAATTCGCTCAGTATGTCACCTATTGTGAGGGTTAGGTTTCGTACCCACTTGATGGCTACGTTGAGAAGTCTCATATCCACACATATGTGGACCATCTTCTGTGGTTTTGGCTTCTTGGCTACCACAATCAGGGAAACCCACGTATAGGTCGGATGACTCTCTCAATAATGCTGGCTCATTCAAGCTTCTCTAGCTCTTCTTCCATCTTCAGTCTCAGGTGTAAAGCTATGCAGCAATGTTATAGGGCCACTGGTCGGATAGCGGTGTCTCTATGGAGCTTGACCTCTTTGATCTTTAGGCAGCCAATTATGCTAAAGACGATGTTGAACTCTTCTATGATAGTTGATACTTCCTCTTCCTGCACTTGCAAAGAGAAAGAGATCAGTCCTGGTGCCTCTGCGGCATCTCTGCTGACAAGTATACAGTGTCCCTCTTCTGCTACAACACTGTCATGCCAGCACTGTCTTCATGATGGGACACCTTGGATTTGAAACAACCCATGAGGGGAATCGGTGATTTATGTCCCTATGCAAAGACTATGATTCTTGCTTTCTCTAGTGGGGGGTTTTGGTCCATGGCACAATATGTGGTCGCTGCCATGAGTTTGATAGATGCCCTGGTGTCTCTGGTGGTGGTGGTCTGATGATTGCCTATCTTGATTTGACATAGTGGGAGGTGACGGAGGGTGGTAGGTGGTGCTCCCACCACAAAGACGTAGTGGACAGAGTATTCTTCTGCATCATCGTCCATGTCTTCTTTGCTGTCAGGCTCGCTTGATACCACATGTGCAGCTTCGTTCGGGGTTTTAGACAACCTACAAGCTTTTGCAAAGTGGTTATACTTTCCCCACTCAGACCATATTTTGCTTTTGGCTGAACAATCACTCATCCTGTGCGGGGACCCTCCACAGTATCCACATTCCTTTTTGTTCTCGGGGGGCACTTTGGAGGTGTCGGTGCTGGGCGAGTTTTAGTCACGTTGACTTGCTCCGTTTTGATGGGTCGGTGGAGAGCTGCCTCCATGTGTGAAGCTTGAGCTCTCCCTAATCCTTTAGACCGCCCTCAAGTCAAAATGTCCTGCAGAAATTTCCTGCGCTCTTGGAGTTTTGTTTCTCTTAGCTTCACGGAGTAGCATCCCTGTATGATCTGGGCGCAAATCATTTCTTGCTTATTTTGGAACCCACACGTGCTTGCAAGTACTTTTAATCTGTCATGTGTCTAGAGATTTCTAGGATTCCAGGCGGGCTTGCTGGAATACCAAACGTTTGTAAATTCTATTTGCCATTGGCTCAAAGTGAGCATTGAGTGCATTCAGAAGTGTGGCATATGGTTTTGGCATTGCTTCCACCAGCATTTTATGAATTCTATGAATGTCCTTACCTCCTTGATGTAGCAGTAAGGCTGTCCTTTTCTCGTGAGCTACGGAAACCCCCTCAAAGTAAAATTGTAGTTGTCCGTCCAGTCCTTCCACTTGGGCACTAGAGCTCATGGCGCAACCTCCACCACAAAAGGCTCAATTGTTGGGTTTGGCGACATTGTGGACAAGGGGTGGGGTATCAATCTTCTTGGACACATCATGACGTGAGCACTGTCCTTCCCCAGAGATTTTAGAGAGAGCCACCAGGTTGAGGAAGCATGTACGTGGTGTGGCTAGCCTTTCCCCCGCATAGAGATGGAGGAAAAACTGTAGTTTGAAGCTCAGAAGCCAGAATTGGGAGTTTACAGAACTAGGCCTATGCAGTTTGAGGCTGAGTGTCTTTGATACTTCCTAGGAAATTAACTAATTAACTTCAGTGATGAGGCGAGACAAGAGCCTTAGATTCCTTTTAGACCTATGGAGAAAAGTCTGTTTTTTATTATTATTATGTTCAGTTGTGGGCTAGTCAGTCCTTTTGCCAGTGCTGGTGGCAGCGCAAGCTGGGAGGTCCAAGGGATGCCTCCAGAGGTGTACAGGGAGGTAGCCTCATGAAAACTGTGGTGGTGCACAGAACACGCTTGGTGCCACTGGGGTGGGGCCGCAGGGCTGAAACAGAGGGTAAGGCAGTGAGAGGCGACAAGGCTGAGGTCACTTTGCCAATCTTGTGGCACTGCGGCCACTTGGTGGTATGTAGGTATGATTCACTGGGTGCTGGCTAGATTTGAGCCGGCAGCGCACCCTTACCCTGACAGCGTATTCAGACACGGGGATGTTGACTCTCTGGTAAGTCACGTGCAGGTCAGCAGCGCGCATCGTGGCACCCGGAACCATGCTGTTTCTCCGGCGGGCATATGGTAAGCAGCCTGGTAGTCAGCAGCTTAAGTGGCCCTCCTCGTCGCCAGTGTAGTGCTGTACCCCACTACTGGTGTGTTTGCTGGAAGAACATATGTGGGCCTAGAAATAAGAATGACTCCACACAGAAGGTCTCTTGGTATCAAGGTCTACTATGTGACTGCCAGGCAGCGCTGCCCCTGGATTATTTATCGGGAACCCTATGTCATTCGGGACCCATCCACAAGCATGTACACTGGTGTATTCACTTTAACCACCCCACCAACTTGGGGAGGTGGTACATTACAGTCCCCTTAGTCGGTAAGGCACACACTTCTGCCCCTTGTCTTTGGAACTGCTCCACCTGAACTCAGACATGAACCCATACTTCTCAAAGAAACTTTAGACCCTTTCATGTGAAAATGTTTCTCTTAATTGTATGCTTGTTTATTACATTTCAAAGTCTACTCTGTGTTTAATCCTAAAGTTCAGCCACCATCAAGCAGTGAAAATGGTATGCTATACAAAATGGAAACATATATATGTCCTGCTCTCCTGCACACTGACAGGCGACATTCACCATCCTGTCGACATGTTTCAGCATGCTATAAAAGTAACAGGTCAGTAGGGGTATTTTCTATCCAAGGCAGAATAAATGAGCTGATTACATTCTTGTCTGTTTGCATTGAAAATTCTGAGGTGGTTGTGGGTAGTGTGGCCTATAGCAGCGTTGTCTTTATGGCGCAATCTGATCAAGAGAATTGAGATGTTACCAACAGATAAGTTCTCCTGAGCCCATCCAAACTGTCACCTCTGCCTGCCTGCTGCATCAGCACGCACTCTAGCAGGCCTTCAGACCTCTGCTTGGTCTCTTGCTCTCTTTTTCTGTTCAAAATATTTTATTAGTTTTTGCATAGATACATAAACAAAGACAATACAGAAAACAATATTATAAATCAAAAATACCTAAAAATTAAAATCATACACTAAGCAATCTCATCAATGGATATCCAATGCAATAGGTAAAACAATATTCTAGAATGCAATAAACATAAGAGGAAAGGGTAGAAGGGCACATAAAAAAGATTGTAATGCAGAACCATCTTAAAAGAGCTACAAAATTACAATTAATAATATACATAGAAGTAAAAAAAGAATCAAGATTAGCAGAACTAATATAATACTTAAGAAGATAAATAGGCATCAACAGGTAACCAAAAGGAGTCATAAGATAAAGGATAATGAGCAATCCCCTTTAACGAGAGCTGAGATCCTCTTCTGGAAAAGATAACCCACGACCACCAAGCATGAACAGATAAAAGAGAAGCATCTTTCCAACAAAAAGTGATAAATTTTAAGGCTGCAGAAACTAAAAAATTAAAAAGTTTGCCTTGTAAATCAGGTAATTGGTGAGAAACAAGAGCAGATTTACATATTATTAATGAGTAAGAGACATCAGCTTGTATATTAACAATTTTTTGTATGACATTCCAAACATCAGACCAGAATTTGAAAATCAGTGGGCAATCAAAAAGCATATGTTGCAATGTACCAGGATGAAGCTTACAATGCCAACAGTTGTCAGAAGGAATAAGCTTAGCAATGTTATTAAATTAGCTAAAAATTTTAGTTATTGGTACTCTTGGATTAAAGCAGGTATTTTTTATCTCAAGGATGTATATTTTAACAATACTTTTATTCCTTTTGAATTACTTCAGGAACGTTTTGGATTACTTACTTCTGATTTTGTTAAATACCAATATTTATGTAATTCTATTTTAGATTCCTTCTCTGATGATATTCCTTATAATACGCCTGCTGATTTATCAATTTATATTCAAACTATTTCGTCTCTTGCTCTCTTTGCCGGTCTCCAGTTCAAAATGCTATTGTATTTTTCTCCAGCTCTGCCTGTATGATTTCTAGTTTTCTGTTTTGTCTTCAAATATCTATGCTTGGTCTCCAGCTCTGCCTGCTTGGCCTCTAGCTTAGTCTGATTGGTCTCATGCTCTGTCTGCTTGGAATCTAGCCTAGTCTGATTGGTCTCTAGCTTGGTCTGATTGGTCTCTAGCATGGTCTGATTGGTCTCATGCTCTGTCTGCTTGGCATATAGCCTAGTCTGATTGGTCTCTAGTCTAGTCTGATTGGTCTCTAGCTTGGTCTGATGCTCTGTCTGCTTGGACTCTAGACTAGTCTGATTGGTCTCTAGCTTGGTCTGATTGGTCTCTAGCTTGGTCTGATTGGTCTCTAGCTTGGTCTGATTGGTCTCTAGCTTGGTCTGATTGGTCTGATGCTCTGTCTGCTTGGGCTCTAGACTAGTCTGATTGGTCTCTAGCTTGGTCTGATTGGTCTCATGCTCTGTCTGTTTGGAATCTAGCCTAGTCTGATTGGTCTCTAGCTTGGTCTGATTGGTCTCTAGCATGGTCTGATTGGTCTCATGCTCTGTCTGCTTGGCATCTAGCCTAGTCTGATTGGTCTCTAGTCTAGTCTGATTGGTCTCCAGCTTGGTCTGATTGGTCTCTAGCTTGGTCTGATTGGTTTCTAGCCTAGTCTGATTGGTCTCTAGCCTAGTCTGGTTGGTCTCTAGCCTAGTCTGATTGGTCTCCAGCTTGGTCTGATTGGTCTCTAGCTTGGTCTGATTGGTCTCTAGCCTAGTCTGATTGGTCTCTAGCTTGGTCTGATTGGTCTCTAGCTTGGTCTGATTGGTCTCTAGCCTAGTCTGATTGGTCTCTAGCCTAGTCTGATTGGTCTCCAGCTTGGTCTGATTGGTCTCTAGCTTGGTCTGATTGGTCTCTAGCCTAGTCTGATTGGTCTCCAGCTTGGTCTGATTGGTCTCTAGCTTGGTCTGATTGGTCTCTAGCCTAGTCTGATTGGTCTCTAGCCTAGTCTGATTGGTCTCCAGCTTGGTCTGATTGGTCTCTAGCTTGGTCTGATTGGTCTCTAGCCTAGTCTGATTGGTCTCTAGCCTAGTCTGATTGGTCTCCAGCTTGGTCTGATTGGTCTGTAGCTTAGTCTGATTGGTCTCTAGCCTAGTCTGATTGGTCTCTAGCCTAGTCTGATTGGTCTCCAGCTTGGTCTGATTGGTCTCTAGCTTGGTCTGATTGGTCTCTAGCCTAGTCTGATTGGTCTCTAGCTTGGTCTGATTGGTCTCTAGCTTGGTCTGATTGGTCTCTAGCCTAGTCTGATTGGTCTCTAGTCTAGTCTGATTGGTCTCCAGCTTGGTCTGATTGGTCTCTAGCTTGGTCTGATTGGTCTCTAGCCTAGTCTGATTGGTCTCTAGCTTGGTCTGATTGGTCTCTAGCTTGGTCTGATTGGTCTCTAGCCTAGTCTGATTGGTCTCTAGATTGGTCTGATTGGTCTCTAGCTTGGTCTGATTGGTCTCTAGCCTAGTCTGATTGGTCTCTAGCTTGGTCTGATTGGTCTCTAGCTTGGTCTGATTGGTTTCATGCTCCGTCTGCTTGACCTCCAACTCCCTACTCAACTGCTTACTCTCCACCGATTTCTACTTGGACTCCAGCTCTCTCTGCTTGGTCTTTGGCTCTGCTTGCTTGGTCTCACGTTCTGCCTGCTTGCTCTCCAATTGTGCCTGCTTGCTCTCCAGCTCTGCCTGCTTGCTCTTCAGCTCTGCCTGCGTGGTCTCCAGCTCTCCCTGCTTGGTTTCCAGCTCTGGCTGTGTGGCCAATAGCTTAGTCTTGGTCTCATGCTGTGTCTGCTTGGACCCCAGTTGTGCCTGCTCCAACGGCCTAGTCCTGGTCTCAGCTCAGGCTGCTTACTCTACGGCCATTTCTTCTTGCTCTCCAGCTCTCCCTGCTTGGATTCCAGCTTTGCCTGCTTCGTCTCCAGCTGTGCCTGCTTGCTCTCCAGCTCTGTCTGCTTGGGCTCCAGCTCTGCCTGCTTGCTTTCCTGCTCTGCCAGCTCGGCCTCTAGCTTAGTCTGACTGGTGTCATGCTGTGTCTGCTCGGACCACAGTTGTGCCTGCTCGAGCTCCCTACACCTGGCCTTAGCTCAGACTGCTTACTCTCCAGCCATTTCCTCTAGGTATCCAGCTCTCCCTGCTTGGACTCCAGCTTTGCCTGCTTTGGTCTCCAGCTGAGCCTGCTTGCTCTCCAGTTGTGCCTGCTTGGGCTCCAGCTGTGCCTGCTTGCTCTCCAGCTCTGCCTGCTTTGGCTCCAGCTCTGCCTGATTGGGTACCAGCTCTGCCTGCTTGCTCTCCAGCTCTCCCTGCTTGCTCTCCAGCTGTCCCTGCTTGCTCTCCAGCTCTCCTTGTTTTGTATTTAGCTCTGCCTGCTTGGCCATTAGCTTAGTCTGACTGGTCTCATGCTGTGTCTACTTGGACCACAGTTGTGCCTGCTCGAGCTCCCTACGCCTGGCCTCAGCTCAGACTGCTTACTCTCCAGCCATATGTTCTTGCTCTCCGGGTCTCCCTGCTTGGACTTCAGCTCTGCCTGCTATGCCTCAGCTTGGTTTAACTCTGCCTGCTAGGCCTCAGTTTGGTTTAACTCTGCCTGCTAGGCCTCTAGCTTGGTTTGATTAGTCTCCAGCTCTGCCTGCTTGGCCTCAGCTTGGCTTGATTGGTCTCCTGCTCTGCCTGCTTGGTCTTCGGCTCTGCCTGCTAGGCCTCAGCTTGGTTTCATTGGTCTCCAGCTCTGCCTGCTAGGCCTCAGCTTGGCTTGATTGGTCTCCGCTCTGCCTGCTTGGTCTTCGGCTCTGCCTGCTTGGCCTCAGCTTGGTTTGATTGGTCTCCTGCTCTGCCTGCTTGGTCTTCGGCTCTGCCTGCTTGGTCTTCGGCTCTGCCTGCTAGGCCTCAGCTTGGTTTCATTGGTCTCCAGCTCTGCCTGCTAGGCCTCAGCTTGGCTTGATTGGTCTCCGCTCTGCCTGCTTGGTCTTCGGCTCTGCCTGCTTGGCCTCAGCTTGGTTTGATTGGTCTCCTGCTCTGCCTGCTTGGTCTTCGGCTCTGCCTGCTTGGTCTTCGGCTCTGCCTGCTTGGTCTTGGGTTCTGCCTGCTAGCCCTCTAGCTTGGTTTGATTGGTCTCCTGCTCTGCCTGCTTGGTCTTCGGCTCTGCCTGCCTGCCTGCTTGGTCTTGGGTTCTGCCTGCTAGCCCTCTAGCTTGGTTTGATTGGTCTCCTGCTCTGACTGCTTGGTCTTCGGCTCTGCCTGCTTGGCCTCAGCTTGGTTTGATTGGTCTCCAGCTCTGCCTGCTTGGTCTTCGGCTCTGCCTGCTTTGTCTTGGGTTCTGCCTGCTAGCCCTCTAGCTTGGTTTGATTGGTCTCCTGCTCTGCCTGCTAGCCCTCTAGCTTGGTTTGATTGGTCTCCTGCTCTGCCTGCTTGGTCTTTGGCTCTGCCTGCCTGCTTGGTCTTGGGTTCTGCCTGCTTGGCCTCAGCTTGGTTTGATTGGTCTCCAGCTCTGCCTGCTTGGTCTTCGGCTCTGCCTGCTAGGCCTGTAGCTTGGTTTGATTGGTCTCCAGCTCTGCCTGCTCGTTGTCCACTTTCCTCTACTTTCCACTCTGCCCGCCGGGGACAGATGACATTTTCTGATGACATTTCATCTGCTTCTTCTTCGGGATCCCAGACACAGCCAGGGTGGGAGCAGGTGGAACAAATGCCCGCCCGCCTGTGCACCCGGACGTGAAATCCCTCCGCGGCTCGGCCAGCTCACCTCCATCAGCGCAGAGTGCCCGCGCGCCCTCCGCCGCCCCCGGGGGAGGCGTCCGGATAAAGCTGCCCTTTAATTCCCGACAGCGGAGCAGGAACAGTCCTTTTGAAGCCTCAGATAATGGGGGCCGAGGCGGCCGCGCCGCAGCGGCTTCAGAGCCGACTCAGGTTTCTGTTTAGAGATGCATTCAGCCGGGCAAAGCCCAGGAGCGCTCCGGGCCCGGCGGCGCACAAAGAGGCGGATCTTTATTTGCCTCCGAAATGCAAGCGGCAGCAGCGAGCCGTAATGATATTTTGATAAGAGACCTCGGCGGGGACGGAAGGGGGGAATTGAAATGAATCCTGAGATGGAGCGGGCGCGCGCGGGCAGATTATGGGGATTGACAGCTCAAGTCCTTATTATGTCGCGTCCCGGGCAGGCTCCTCTGCAGATGCTGCTGCCTGCTCATAGCTGCCTGCGTCTCACGGCTGTTAAAGCTACAGGTCTTTAAAGCATGGGTACCTGTGGCCATGGGTGCTGCACGGCAGGGCCGGCTCGAGGCATGGGCAGTGTGGGCAGCTGCCCAGGGCCTCGTACTCAGCCTACCAGCATTGGGCCCCACACCGGTGGTGTGTCCTGTTGTTTCCCTAGCAATCAATTTGTAAGAAAGGTGTGTCTTTGCAATTAGGGTTCAGGGGAGGGCTCCCCCTCCCTGGGCCTCTCAGGCACGGTGTCTGGAGGCCTAGGGGAGGGAGATACTTCCTCTTGTCCCAATTGCAAGGAGACCCATTCACAGACACTGTGGGAGGCCCATTGTCCAGCATATTCCCGCCCCCATAGTTTTAACTTTTAGCCCACAAGCAATTCTCATACCTATCTGGCTGAGGGTGTAAGAATTGCTTTTAGGTTGAAAGTTAAAACTGCGAGGCGCTAAAATGCTGGACAATGGGCCTCCTGCAGTGTCTCTGAATGGCCTCCTTTCAAGGGGTCACTTATTTAAATCAGAGGGGCCTCCCACATTCAATTTTGGCCCAGGGCCTCGCAAATCCTAGAACCGGCCCTGCTGCACGGTCTCTGGCTTTACCCTCCCTTAATTTGACGTTCACTACAAGTGCAGGGGCTACATTTTGATACCTGAGTAAATTCTTCTTTTCATAGTGATTGGAATTGGAATTTACCTATGTTTTATTATATGTGTTGGTGTGTTCAGGACTTTGCTTCTGTGTCCAATCTTGTGCACAGCGCTCTGATACGCTTGGGTCATGTTCGCGCTTTATAACATACTTAAAATAAAATAAATATAATTATCACACTGTCGCAGTTTTCACCTGTTAGATTAAGACAGGTCACACATGATGATTTTTCAAGGAAAACTCCAGTTAAATAGGTAAAACATGCAGAATGTGATGTTAAATACGGATTCTTCACATTACGCCTTATTTGCAAGTTAACAAATAGAGACATTTATCAGGGAAAACAAGCCCCCTAAAAGAGCCAAATGATCAAGAAGTTGATGTGTTTAGGTACTGATTCTGCATGTTATGCCTCATTTGCATGGTAAAAACTCGAAATAGAGGTATTTCCCACAAGCAGTCAATACGTACCTAGCCCGAAAACTGGAGCTCTCTGGTGGGAGACGATCTTCTAGGAGTTTTAGCACTCTGCTGCTGAAACCTCAAAAAATCCAGAAAAAGAAAACGTACAATCGGGCGTTCTCTGGGATTGCCCAGAGAATCTGGAACTCCTTTCCTCCGCACATCAGACTGATTCCCTCTACGGCTTAATTCAAAAGAAAACTGAAAGCCCTATGGATGAATGACCTTGTTTGACGTCACCTACTGTCAGGATGGGGCCGATGCTTTTGACTATGTCTTTGATGCTGGTCTGTGCTTTACCACTTGATTTGTCTGGTGAACTTATTTGCTATACTAGCTACTCTTGCCTGGGCATATTTTACCTTCCATTACTTGCTTATCATTGTTATTTTTTTTGTTTTTTTTACTTGCACCACTGTTTGTACTTCTGTAAAGCGCTCGGATACCCACTTGAGTCATGTCTGCGCTATATAAAACTTTTAATAAAGAAAATAAAGATAGAAAACGCCAACCAGATTGCTCCTATTTTGTAATGAGGGCCTATCAGCTTTCAGTACAAGTTTAGCAGTAATTCCAATTTGGGCTGAAATACCTAGGTTGGAATTACAAACTGAGCAATCAAACTTTGCGTTTTTTTACGGCACACATCACCAGGACAAACCTGGCTTATACGAGAAGGGATCGGGAACTTAAAAAGCCAGAAAATGCTGTGGGCGTGGCTGCCAAAACAAAGAATCCCAAGGTTATTCCCCATTCTCTGGTGCAAAGCTTGCAATACAGTGGCAATTTGGTTTCCTAGAACTAGTGAACTCCACAGCATCAGTACTTTCGGGTGCGGAAGGACTGATGCAGAGTGCTTGTAATGGATCACTTGGTACTGAATGCATGAAAGAATGAAAGTGTTCAGAGAGGACACCGACACCCAATGGCTTCCTGGCGCTACAACAGAACAGGAGAGCAGTGACGAGAACTGGATCAAAGTGAGCAGATCAGCAAGAGTTGGAAAGCTTTATGGACACTGTTAATACTGGAATAAACCTGTTTTTATCCCAGGCACTTTTTGATTTATTTCCACTTTTTGTTTCCCCCGGCTCCCCTGGGAGGTGTGTCAGGGTTTCCTGCTCACCTTGGTGTTCGCCGTGGTGATACTAGGGGCCTTATTTATGAAGGCCTTGCGCCGCCGGTGCGTCACTTTTAAAATGGGAAAAAGTGACGCACCAGTGGCGCAAGGCCTTCATAAATAAGGACTTAGGTCTTCACCAAGAGGCATTGTGAAGGATGCTGACACAGTGCCAGTTGCCTGTGTTGTAGAAGGCGCACAGAAGTGTTTACAAGTGGGATGGTATCACTGTATCTCCCTTTGGGTAGAGGTTGAGCACCAGAGCGATGCTCAGAAAGTGTTAGCACTTAATTGGTTGCATTGCACTGGATGAAAACTCAAAAAAATCCTTTCCACCCTTTCCTTTCCATGCTACTCCATGCCACCATCTTTTCTGCTACTTGGTGGCCAGTGAGTCCTCCCCTAGTCCTTGTGACCGACACCAGGCATCAGGCTGCCCCTACCCAAAGATAAATAAACTGAGGTAGGCAACTCTACGTGGTCCTAGTTCCACTCTGCCCAAAGTACAGCTCACATAGGCCCTCGTTATGGGAGGCCTGTAACCCCAGGTGGTATTGGTAACCCCGTTACCTCCCCATCCAGAAAGATGGGGAATTCCAAGGATTTGTCATATTTCATATTTCCACCAGGGCTTCGTACCTGGAATTAGCCACCTCCTGTACTTTCTCATCACCCCGGTGATTTTCAAGACTCGTTCCTAAATGGCCATTAATTCTGCACCCTCAAATTTATGAGATCTCAGCATCGTTCACTCAGACGACGTGGAATTAACAGCCCGCATTCAGGGTCCTTATAATGAGAGTCTGAGTAACCATGAAAAAATCAGGTAGTTTGCCCTGAGTACCAAAGTATGGAACTTTAATGATCCAAAAATGCATTAAGGAAAAAGTAAAATTGTAAAGATCAAATGAAGTTTAGAGGTACCCTAGTTGTTGGCCCAGGCTTTTCTGCACCAAAATCAACACCCTCAAAATCGTGATCCCAGACGTGTGACTCCAAGATCTCACTGCAAATACGTGTAGGCAAAGCTGTGCAGGGGACAAGCACATCGGGTGTGACTTCTGGATTTCTTCACCAGACCAGACAGCTTCACCCTACTTGGAACTTCTGGTCGATCATATCACTGGCCAAACATCCGCATGGTTGTGCCTTGTTCTTACCACAAATCCCACCACCCAGCCTCTCCAAGAGCAGAACCTCCCTCTCCTGCTCACAAAACACAAACTCCCCCCACACACATCGTTATGCAAAGTTCTAGTACACTTGCTACCTATCCCAAAATATATATTCCAAAGTCCTAGTGCATATGACACCTAACCCAAAATATACATTATAAAGCCCTAGTGCACATGCCACCTATCCCAAATATATATTACATATCAAACCCACACAAATCGGCAGACAGCACGCAAAGACAAACCTAAAACATTCTGCATGCATTTAACACCCATCATAAGGAACAACCAATTCCACTCAGCAACCACACCCCTCCATGGGCACAGATCTCCACTCCTGGCACCAACGCCTGTGGACTCCTTAAAACACCCCTTAACAAATCACCTCAAGTTACCAACCAAACACATACCAAACATCCCATCTCCACCATTTTTTGCCCCCTATTCCTAAAACACACCCAATCTGCAAATCTAGTACCCAGTAGGACGGCCCTTGGCATGCCCTAGACATGTTAAGATCCCAAACTGGTGTCCCTGTCCCATTCTCTCCAAGTGGAAGCCCAGCTACTATTTCAACAAGGCACCAGCCTCCTGCAATGTTTCTGGATTTGGTTGCAACAGCTGGACTAGTTATGATGCTTTCTTGTAATTTACGTCCATTGCAACATGCGGAGAGGACATCTAACCCCATTCAGAGTGCCCGGATCAGCAAGGTGGCGAGTAAGTGAACAAGCAGGAGGCGCAGAGGGTGGAGTATCAAGAGGTGAGGCTTACGCTGGCCTCCTCCATCTTGGAGACTGCCTTATCTCGACTGAAGGCGCTGACGGTGTTCCCCAAGGAGAGCCTGTGGCTTGGTCAGGCTACTTTATCAGGGCTGTCTTTCCTGCCTCATGCCACCGATACTATAGGCTGCCCGCCCGCCTGTTTGCGCTGCCGGAGTCTCTATGCGTTAATACCATCAAGTGACGCACTGATGACTGGCCGGTTCCTGCTACCCAAGTCTCTCTGCCATAGCACCGTCATCCTGGGCACCAATGACTTCCTCTCCTCCATGTTCGATCACCCTTCACCGGCTATGGAGACTTCCTGCCCTACAGCTTCTAGCTGCTACTCTTCCCACAGTTGGGCGCCCAGTAGGAGTGTAAGGACAGCCCCGGGGTTCAGCACGCCGCCTTCACACACCACCCGGCTTTCTACCCCCACATCCAGTACCAGTTTGGGGATCCCTCCTGGCACCTACGAACAAACCAACCTGTTGATATCATAATGCCATGCTATATAATATCATTTTGCTATTTCTTTTTCTTTGAGCTCACTTCTTGCTACTACTTTGAGCTCACTTCTCACCTAGATTGGCAGATTATATCTACGCTGTTAGTTTAAATCGCACGTCTCTCATACACACCATTGTAACATTTTCTTTTTGTGCTTAGACGCATGTATCTGTTGCGTATCTTGCATGCAATCCATGTTCTCTGAAATCCTTATGTAATGTAATTGGTTTTATTGTAAAGCTTTTTGACACCTTTGGGTAAAGTACACGCTGTATAAAAACACACATTAAATAAATAAATAAATGAAATAACTAGAAACTTAAAATAAAGAAAGCTGTGTTGTGATTCTTTTTGAAAGAATGAATATTATCCAGGTTGGATTTATAATAATGATTGCAAACTTTGGAGCAAGTGTGGGTAGATCACCATTACCTCATTTTTATGGTTGCACTTATATGACCGAGACCCCTACTCAAAAAGAATTAGCTTTTCAGCCTGGCCTGAAAGGTTTAAAAAATGCAGCTTGTTCCTGGAGGCCCACCACCTACACCTGACACTTGAAGGGGAATCTTTTAAGATCTGCAAAGGATGGAAATGGAACCTCTACACAACTGCTGGTGGATAAGATTGTCACTCTGAAGGCCTCTCATGACAGCTTTATCCTGAAGAAAATCTTTGGATTGTCAGATTTCACCAGCGTTTGATCATTTGTTTGCCCCTTTATGTGACATGATGCTTGGTGATCAAATGGTCTCTCCCTCTGTTTTTTGAGTGGTTGGAACAACCAAGTATATTACCAATTGTGCCCTGAGAAAGGTTTGGTCCACTTCTTGCCCTTCAACCGAAACGTGCGTCTGAAGAACCGGGCTTTTTAGTACCCAGCAGCACCAGGGGCACGCCCAAAGTCTTCGGGTTCACCTGTCTTAGAATACAGAGACACGAGGTACTTCTTGGTGGCGTCAAAGATCGAATTTATTAGCTGCAGCCAGAAACAGAAGTCCACGAAGTACAACACCGCGTATATTCGTAGGAGACTGCTCAAATTTGCAAAAACTAGTCATCCCTTTTATGCCAAAAAACCCACATTCTGGACAAACACCCATTATTTACAATTTGTCCAATCATAGGCATTATTACAGAAGGTATCGCATAACAACAAACCCACTTTTCGGTTGTCCAGCCCACCATCAATTATACAGAAGAGCCCAACATTTCTTCTTACATAAGTCGGACAGTACCCATAATAAAAGGACCACAACCCATGTCATAAAAGAGGCCATAAAGGAAGGAACAGAAACAGATACAGAGCAAGATAAGGGATGTGTGTGTATATCAAACTTTACAATGTCCTGTGCTCTGATCCTTAATCTTGATCAGCTATAGGGCAAGGAACTGGTTCAGCAAGGTCAGCTTCAGGCAACGAGGTCAGTTCGCTTGGTTCATCCAAAAGTCAGCACGAACTCGAGCCGACGTGTACGTGTACCAAGGACTCGTTCGGCCGCAGTCGATGACCTATGTGAGGGCAACCAAAGAATGTCTGCCATGCACAAAATGGAACCCATGGTCCGGAACGAAATCTCCAGATACATAGTGAATCTGTAGGTCATCACTCGTACTTGCCGAACTCACTAGTTACGGTTTGCTACTATCAAATTCGTAACAAAACCATGCTATTTATAAAAACGGGTTCAGAATTCACGGAACCACAGACCCTCCTTTTGCCCTTACATAGGCAATCACTCAGTCTGCGTCTGAAAAGATATCAATATTCATCAGATCATCAAGATGCTGCTGAAGCATCATCCTGTTACTCAGTACTTATCTCGAGACAGGTCCTTTCACACACATAGTAACACAAACGCCACATATGGCAGGACCACACTGTACACAGAGACAACATGAGAAAGGAATCGCTAAAACCATCACGATGATCATCAGAATCTTCCATCCCCAAGTTGATAACAGCCCCCAGAACCATCCAGTCAATGACCAATCTCCTTTGTCCACATTTATAGACTCGGAGATCTTATGTAACCTAGAAATGGCCTGGTATACTATCGGAGCATTATCTGGTATGAAAACGCAGCAACTCGATTGAATCAATTTACATACCCCACCTCGGTCTGCAAGTATGACGGCTAAAACCATTCGATTCTGTAATGTCATAAGGCGATCCGCTTGAAGCTCAGCGGTCAAATTACTAAGGGCACCGGCAGTTTCATTTATGGTGGACTCAACCACTCTCGTCAATGGCCGTAGGTTTCTACTATTTGCCATAGGTCCCCAAAACGGTAGGAAACCCTTGAGAAAGTCTCCCACTTCTTGTCCCGTGGTATCTTCCTTATTGAAGACACACCTAACAACTCTCGTTCTGTGGTAATCTACAGCATCAGTATACGTAGGAGGTAACAAATATGCAACATAACATGTTCCAGAAAAATCAGGAGGCAACCATGTGTATGCTCTATCATAGCAAACAAAATACGCGCCCTTAGCTGCTAAAAACGGTGGGGAAGTTTGGGACGCAAAGACATACGTCAGAGTACAAACACTCTTCCCTAACTGAGCTCTCGGATTCTTGCCTTTACCTTGCAGACAAAAATGACCACGATGGGGTAAGATCCAAATCGGAGGAGACCTCTTTCGTCTCTGCTTTTCATTCAGACTAACACTATACCCAGTCACGTTCCATCCGAAATTTATTTATTTATTTTTGAGATTTATACAGCGCGTACAATTGCCCGTAGGCGTCTCGGCGCTAGAAACTTTGAATGTATTCCCGAGGTTAGGCCGGTAACTATTCTTGATCAAACAGCCAGGTCTTTATCTTTCTGCGGAAATGCATCAGGGATGGGCTGTCTTTGATGGAAGCTGGCAGGGAATTCCATAATCTGGGAGCTGCCACAAGGAAGCGTCTATCTCCCCAGTTAACTGTTTTTGTTCGTGGTATTTGTAGGATTTTAAGGTTGTTAGATCGGAGCGATCTTATGGAGGACTGGTATCTGAGTTGGGATTTCAGGAAATGTGGGCCACAGTTGTGCAATGCTTTATAGAGTATGCACAGCGCTTTAAACTTGAATAAGCTAATGCCTCATCCTTAGGAATAGTCTCATATGTATCGATATCTCTGATCAGACCTGTAATTCCCTTCACCAAGGCACTATTACTCCAGTTATCTTTCATGGAACGCAGGGGATAGACTTCGTTGGCATAGATAAACATCGTCTGATATGCCCATACAGACCCATTGTAACTGAATGGCAGAACCAAATAGGGAATACCTCTATCGTAGTATGTGGCATAAGACCACACACCCAACAATTAGTGGTGTTCACTACCAACTGGTGTTGATGGAGAAGTTGTACGAAGGAATTATTAATAAATTCTGAACTTCTAATCAGTTCATGTTCAGGTAAAGTGTGGAACGAATGCAAAGAAATAGTAGTAGGGAAAGACATAGGTTGGAAGGTAGGTGCAAATGCCAATTGGGTAGCATAAACAATCCCACCCATCAGAGACAACATCATGCTGAAGAACACTATAAGACACGTTATTAAAAAACATTTGCTATGAATCAATTTACACAATTCTGTCTTAAAGTTCATTTTTGCAACAGCTCTCTCAATCGCAAAAAACTCCATCCTCTAACCGTGCTGTTCGCGGCAGTTGGTTTTCTTCGCTCAGGTGTGCGTCTGTAAGTCCAGGGAACGCCCTAAAACAAACCAGAACTGTTGACCTTGCGTCTACACGGTTTGCCACTCCAAGTTTTGATACCGCGACCCTACAGCTGAACCCGGATGGTGGTTCGAAAAAGGAAAAAAAGAAAAACGAAAACAAAACAGCTTCGTGGATGAGAGAGTGCAGAAAGAGCAAAAAGAGATAATTTTTTTATTAGTCCATTGTTTCTTGGTCGCAAATTATAACGGCCTTTACCAGGCACTGTCTGATCTCGGAACAACAACTCAGGCTCAGTGGTGTCCAATCTCAAAGGCGGAGGCACAGCTGCTTGCAAGATATCGTCATCCTCTCGCTCAGAACTGGTCCCTACCAAATGTGCGTCGCTAAATGGCATAAATTTCGGTTCTCATTCTGTTTCTGAATCACCAATACCCTCACGGATCCACTGGCCGTACGGTAGAGGTAAAGGTACCTTCTTACAATGTACGCCGTGGATCCAATTTTTCTTGCCGTGGACTCTTACTGCTGTTCGTGTCGATAAAAGTACTTGGTATGGGCCGGTCCAATGGAGCTGAATGTTCTTGGTCCATTGGAAATTGAGCACTAATATCCAATCTCCAGGATTGATGGTGTGACCTGGATCTTCAGATGCTTGTGGGAGGTTATCATGAACCTGTTGATGTAAAACGCGTAATTTAGTCGTCAGATCATGCAAGTAATCAACCAACATAGGATATTCGATGTCGCTGAACTTCGTTGGTCTCGGCACTCCCCACACATTTGCCGGGCAACCAAACACAATTTCGTGTGGACTAAGTCCTATTCGGGAATGCACAGTAGTTCTGGTTGACAAAAGTGCCAACGGCAACGCATCGGGCCATTGAAGACCAGAACTTGCCTGGATCTTGGCTAACTTAAGCTTCAGAGTACCATTATAGCACTCGACTAAACCAGCTGATTGGGGGTGATTCGCAGCATGCAATTTCTGCCTTATGCCCAAACCCTCACACACTCTCTTCATGATCTGGCCCACAAACTCACTTCCATTATCACTCCATACCATTCTTGGCAAACCAAACCTAGGGAATAATTCCTTGAGCAGAACTTTAGCTGTGGATACAGCAATGTTATCCTTTAGGGGATAAGACTCTACCCATCTTGAAAAGGCACAGACAACCACCAGGACGTATTTCAGATTGTTACATCTCTCCATGTGGATGAAATCCAATTGCAACACCTCAAACGGATACGCCGGAGGCGCGAAGTGACCAGCTGGAGTTGGGGTTCTCTTGCCAGGATTATGCATCAGACAAACCATGCAGTTCTTGACCAGATTCTCCGCACATTTAGGAATTCCACCATTCTGCCACACTGGAGCCAACAACTTACAAATTCCTTTCGCACTAATGTGAGCCATTCCATGTGCCATCGTAACCACTGCAAGCACATACGCATCAGGCAACAACCATCGCTGGGTTCCGACAATTCAATCCAACAGCCAGTCGAATCCAACATTCCCGTACTCTCTCTCCACACACTCAATTCTTTCTCAGTAGCTTCAGCCTGAATCAGTTTCACACTCTCTATTGTGTCTTCACACATTCCTCTATCCGGAACCCATCTCGCTGGACCTGCAACATACATTCGACTCGTCACATCTTTCGGCGTTTCTCTCGCTACTTCATCCGCAAACGCATTACCACGACTAACGTCATCGGTAACTCTCTTATGTGCACTGCATTTCACAATCGCAACTTGCGTCTGCAGCGTAAGCGACCATGGGAAGTGAGGAATCCACGTTCCTTCCACAATCGCCCAAAGCTATGGCCAACACCAAACGCATATTGACTATCGGTATACACAGTCACTCATCCTGGGCTCTTCACCCTCCGCCTGGGACGACTCCTGGTGGCCCCCCGCCCTGGGCACCGCACCCAAACCGACAGACCATGCACGCAACCTGGGCTTCATCCTGGACTCCTCCCTCTCCATGACCAGGCAAGTCAACGCCGTCTCCTCGTCGTGCTTCAACATCCTACGCATGCTACGGAAGATCTTCTGGTGGATCCCCACCGAGACCAGGAAGACCGTCACCCAGGCCCTCGTCACCAGCCGACTGGACTACGGCAACGCCCTCTACGCCGGTACCACCGCCAAGCTCCAGAAGAGACTCCAGCGGATCCAGAACGCCTCAGCCAGACTCATCCTCGACATCCCGCGAACCAGCCACATCTCCGGACACCTGAGAGACCTTCACTGGCTCCCCGTCAACAAAAGAATCACCTTCCGCCTCCTCACCCACGCACACAAAGCCTTACACGACCAAGGCCCAAGCTACCTCAACAGCCGAATCAACTTCTACGCTCCCAAACGCCACCTCCGATCAGCCAACCACGCCCTCGCCGCCGTCCCCCGCATCCGAAGAGCGACTACAGGAGGAAGGTCCTTCTCCTACCTGGCCGCCAAGACCTGGAACTCCCTCCCGGCCGACCTGCGCCTGACCCAAGACCATCTCTCCTTCAGGAAGAAGCTGAAGACCTGGCTGTTCGACCAGTAGCGGCACCCCCCCTCCCTCAGGGCCTTGAGACCCTACGGGTATGTAGTGCGCTCTATAAATGTCATTGATTGATTGATTGACTCTTCTTCCTTTGGACAACACACACGCTCTTGTTAGTACAATCATTTCTGCTGCTTGAGCCGAATTCTGTGGAATATGTGAAGCTTCAACGATCGTATGCAAAGTCGTAACCGCATACGCTGCAGTCGTATCGCCATTCGGAAGCTTAAAGCATGAACCATCTACCCCTAAGGTACCATCAGAATTCAAAAGAGGAGTATCTTTTAGGTCAATTCTACCCTTCGTCTCTTCCTCTGTCCTGAGAAAGCAATCATGTTGCTCTTGAACATCTGTCTCTACAGAAATTGGCAACAACGTGGCTGGATTCAACGTGTTGTATCGCTTTATGTGCACATGACTCGCCAAAAGTGTCAGCTCATAACCTGACAACCGCGCACTAGTCAAATGCTGAGTCTTCGTTCTGTTCAATAAAGTATCCACAGAATGTGGAACCATCACAACCAGCGTATTGTCCATCACCAAACCAGCAGACTGTCGAATAGAAACAGCCGCTGCCGCTGTAGCTCTCAAGCAACTCGGCAATGCTTTAGCTACCGGATCCAAAGTTGATGAGAAATACGCACATGGACGCTGCTTGTCACCAAACTGTTGCGTCAAAACTGACAATGCACAACCCTCTCTCTCGTGAACATAGAGTGTAAAAGGCTTACTGTAGTCGGGAGTACCCAACACTGGAGCAGAACGCAATGCATCACGTAATCCAGAAAAACTTTTCTGACATTTGTCAGACCAAGGAAGAGGATTCGGAGTATCCTTAAGAGTAAGTGCCAACAGAGGTTTCGCAAGTAATGAAAAATTCGGAATCCACTGCCTACAGTACAAGAAGGCACGCACTTCTCTCTGTGTGGATGGCACAGTCATTTGCGCAATCGCTTGAATTCGTTCCGGGGTCACCCTTCTTCACTTCTTGTCGACAATACTGCAACTTTGAAGGTGACACTTTATGGTGAAGGTCAGACAAATGTCGCAACAAAGAAAGAGTAGCTTCTTTACAAGTTTCCTCATCATCAGCAGCAACTAACAGATCGTCCACATATTGAATAAGGCCAACACCAGTAGGCAAGACAATCGCATCAAGCTGTGTTTTCAAAGCCTGACTATAGATGGAGGGACTTTAACAATATCCTTGGGGAGCGCGCCTAAACTGGAAGCTTCGGCCTCCTAAAGAGAAGCCAAAAATATCTCTACTCTCCTCGGCAATTGGAATACTGAAGAAAGCATTCTTCAGATCTATAACCGAAAACCAGGCAGCTGAAGCAGGAATCATAGTCAGTAAAGCAGTAATGTCCGGAACAACAGGAAACTGTGGCACGACAATCTTATTGACCTCTCGAAGGTCGATCACAAACCTGTAAACAGGCGGCTGAGAAGAGTCAGTACGCTTCAGAACAGGCAACACAGGACTATTACACACATTACCTCTCGTTTCTTCAATCACATCTTTCTCAATCAAATCATAGATGATTGCTAAAAGCGCTCTTTCATCATCGCTAGAAATCCTACATTGGGGAATACGTGGCAATTTAACATTCGCTTTAAGCGTTACAACATAAGGTAGAATCTCCAAAAGACCAACGTCATTAGGACCAGTAGCCCAAAGAGTATCAGGGAGAGAACGTAATTCCTGTGGAAGCCGATCTTTAGACAAATACATCGGAGAGATCCCTTTCTTACCCAATGTAAGCTGCACTCCCGAAGGAGAACAATGCAATGTCGCATTCAACCTTTTCAACAAATCCAATCCCAACAAATTCTCACCACCACCTGTCGTTAAAATAAGGGGTGCTTCCAATTCACAAGGCCCGATAGAAAGAGACAAAAGACTAGAAACTGGATTACGAACTGGGGCGCCAGAGAATCCTACCGAAACATTCGTTAAGCCAGACAAGTTTAGAGTGCATGATAGAACTCTTCGCTGCACCAGTATCCAAAAGAAAAGGCTCTACTATACCCGATGTGACTACTACATAAGGTCCACTCTGGTCTACTGGAACTGACACTACTCCCTTCCTTTGTCCTCGGCTATCCTAGCAATCATTATAACCAGTACTCTTGCTCTCAACATAATAATAATCAGCATAATATTGAGCAGATCTGCCAGTCGGAACATTCTGCTGCAAAATAATTCATAGAATTCTGTGGGGGAATGGAACGCTCGTTCTGAGGAAACGCGCCACGCCTTCTACCCCTCGATATTTGCTGGAAACCACCACGACCTCTTGGACCTGACATACCAGTCGCACGTTGTCGTAAAACAGGACAATCACTCTTGAAATGCCTGTTCTCCCTACAATATGCGCACTGATTCAGACCTAACGGAGGCCTTGAAGAAAAATACCCAGGCTTCTGTGATATCCTCTGAAACTGTGGCTGTTGCTGAAACTGCGAATGTTGCAGTGGCTCTTGTTGAGTCGGGCGAGGCGGGTACACCTGTTGCAACAGAACCTTTGTCTTTAAATCTTTAGTCTTTTTCTCTACTCTATCTTTCTCATCCTTGTCCCTATTCTCGTAATACTGTGCAGTCGCCAATATCTGGGCCAATGAAGAAACAGCCCATGAACTCTAAGAATCTTTCAACTTATTACAAAGCTCGGGTAACAAATTAAAGACAAACTTGTCCACAAACAACCTCTGACCACCTTCCGTACTCATATCCTGACCACTATGATCTATAAATGTCTCCTCAAATCTAGTGAAGAAATCAGACACACTTTCATCTTTCTTTTGCTTACATGCGGCTAATTTATCCCAATTCACTCGTAAAGCTGGCATCATTGTCTTCATAAGATCGATAATCCTGCCAGGTAACTCGGCAACTAAAGGCTCAGGCTTAGCTCCACCAACCTGTCTACCATCCGCAGCAGCGATATTCACCCATGTATCACCTAACTCTGGCGCATGATCCTCATGACGAATCTTCGCCCACAAAGGTTGAGGAACCACGTTACCCAACAACATGTCAATGTGGGCTAAATTCATGATGCATGCGTCAACTGTCTGGGACAACTCCTTGTAATATCCGGCCGGATTCTTACGGGGATCAGGTAAAGACTGTTTAAGAGCCAAAACCTCAACTCTCTTCCACGGAACATGTACCCATACTCTTTGAAAATGTGCTGGTATAGCTGGGGGAACATTATTCGCACCAGCAGCTACTGCATCGCACCATACTGGAGGAACTTCTCTCATTGGATACTGTCTCACTTTTCTCCTAACAGAAGGATCAGACTCAAACAGTGGCTGAGAAGGAAGCTCGCTCCTAAATGCGAGTTTCGTCGCAACTGCTTTCTCAACGCCGGGACCCACTATCGTCCCTTTCGCAAACTCAGACTGTACATTAAGTAACTCCAACGGGACCTGACCCGATTCATTATCTTCCCATTCCTCACGGAGGAAAGTACACATAACATCGAAAACGTACCTTTGCTTCGGTGCTTCCCACTGCTGGAAGACATCCATAACTGACTCTAGATCATATCTCAAGATATTCTAAATCCATCTACGAGCCAAAAGATCTAACACTGCCTGTTCTTCGGGACCAGGAAGCTGGCTACGTAATTGTTTACGTGCAGAAACAGGGGTCATACTCAATGACCCAAAGAAAGGAGACAAAAGACCAGTAACAGTATCAGTCATTCTTTGTCGAGCAGAAGGAGAAGCTGTCATAAGGACAGGAGACAAAGTATTTTGAGGTGATAGAAACGTAGCAGTAGTAGTAAGAGAAGTCAAAGGTACAGGAGAGTGAGACAAAGAAGTTTGAGGCAGAACTGATAGCAAAGTCGGCGGCCCCAGAGGAGGCTGTGCCGTAGGAGGAGAAACCAGCTGAGGAGGAGCTGGCGGCTGAGCAACAGCAGGAGGTTGCGGAGGTGCTGTAGCACTCTGCACATAAGGGGGTGGTAATCTCAACAAATGTGACATCAAGGGATCCTTTTCAGGGTCCCTTGTTGCACTTTGTAGACGAGATGGCAAAGTTGGATAACATTTATCAATGGCCATCTTATGTTGCCTATGCAACTCCTCAATCGCTTGATCTTCTTCATTTTCTTTAAACTGCTTAGCAGCTTGCATTATCGATACACCCTTTTCTCTCTTATCTTTTTTAGCTTGTTTAATCTCTTGTTGTTTGGCTTCCTTTCGCCAAAGGCGGAAAGAGTCAAACATTGCCGGCCGGGCTTCCTTCCTAAATAATACAGCTTCCAAATTATTTAAAATCTCGGTATTGAAACTACCATGTTGAGGCCATCGTAAGACACCATCTTTCCTAGTGTAGCGGACCCATACTTCATTAAACGTAATTGGACCCACGCCATGTTTAGAATAGAGCTCATAAGTCGGAGTTCCAACCGGAGGTATCGGACATGAGTCCTCCAACTGGGAATCCCTGTTATGACCACAACAGAATATCTTCTTCATTTTGCTAAGACCAGGCATCTTCGCTCACTAATCTAGCTTCAAACTTCAAGGGATTTATCACAAACGATAGTGTCGTAAATGTACGAGTCCCTCGGCTTTGGTAATTGCAAGAACCAAATCAAAGACCCAAAGAAACCCAAAACAAAGGACTGGGAGCGACCTACTTATACTTAGCTAAGGTATCAGTCACGCCACCAGAAGACCCGTCTATCGTCTCGCCGTACAAATCATCACAAGGGGGTGGATGTCCAAGACAGGGCGACAGCCAGGGCAGCGGTCCTTCGTAGCCGTCAGGAAAAGCGGGAAGCCTTGCAGCAAAAACCTTCAGTTAACGTTCGACATACCGGGGTCGATGAAGTAGGGGCCCTCTTCCGGAATTTCCTCACAAAGCTCCCCGCAATCTTCGGGCTTGGACCGGTACCGCTGAAGTCGTCCCCAGTTGGGCGCCAACTGAAGAACCGGGCTTTTTAGTACCCAGCGGTGCCAGGGGCATGCCCAAAGTCTTTGGGTTCACCTGTCTTAGAATACAGAGACACGAGGTACTTCTTGGTGGCGTCAAAGATCGAATTAATTAGCTGCAGCCAGAAACAGAAGTCCACGAAGTACAACACCGCGTATATTCGTAGGAGACTGCTCAAATTTGCAAAAACGAGTCATCCCTTTTATGCCAAAAAACCCACATTCTGGACAAACACCCATTATTTACAATTTGTCCAATCATAGGCATTATTACAGAAGGTATCGCATAACGACAAACCCACTTTTCGGTTGTCCAGCCCACCATCAATTATACAGAAGAGCCCAACATTCCTTCTTACATAAGTCGGACAGTACCCATAATAAAAGGACCACAACCCATGTCATAAAAGAGGCCATAAAGGAAGGAACAGAAACAGATACAGAGCAAGATAAGGGATGTGTGTGTATATCAAACTTTACAATGTCCTGTGCTCTGATCCTTAATCTTGATCAGCTATAGGGCAAGGAACTGGTTCAGCAAGGTCAGCTTCAGGCAACGTGGTCAGTTCGCTTGGTTCATCCAAAAGTCAGCACAAACTCGAGCCGACGTGTACGTGTACCAAGGACTTGTTCGGCCGCAGTCGACGGCCTATGTGAGGGCAACCAAAGAATGGCTGGCATGCACAAAATGGAACCCATGGGCCGGAACGAAATCTCCAGATACATAGTGAATCTGTAGGTCTAGCATGACGAGATCACTCGTACTTGCCGAACTCACTAGTTACGGTTTGCTACTATCAAATTCGTAACTAAACCATGCTATTTATAAAACGGGTTCAGAATTCACGGAACCACACGTCCGCACGTTACAGGAACACTATATCAATTTTTGAGAGAATTGGGATAACAAAGTCAATGTGCAATCAACGGACTATGTGCAATTTCTGATTAAAGTTATTACCCAGTGACAAATTCTGTTAGAACAAGATACAAGAAATGTTCCATTGACAGACCTATCTAGCACCATAAGGTCGATTGCTAGGTTGTGTTTTCCTGTCTACCGTCTTAGCTTGATTTTTATGAAATCGAAGAATGCTAGTAGGATGTGAATGATTGTGCAAGTGGCTAAGATTTGCATTGGTGTGACTGGATTTGTTTGAATGATAAGAGGGGTGGAGAAGAGAGACCTATACATATGTAGTGTTGGTATTCAATGAATGTATCTAACTGTTTGTTGCCATCTAGTTTAAATATATATCTATGTTGTGTATTGATATATGCAATATACTTTGTGTACTTACCAATACATTTCAATCAAATGAAAACAAGAACTGCTTAGATATAAAAAAAAATCATTTAGTTCAAACTCGCTCCATTTTTAAAGTCATTATCTATTTATAGCGAGATATTTCCGCTTCCTTATATTCTGGGCAGGTGACTTATTCCTTTTTAGGGTTATTTTTTGAGTAATCTCTAAACTAGCCAGACAGCACCACCTTGTAGCAGACTGTCAAGCTCCGGTATTGACAATTAACGACTGGTACCGAGCACCGGAAACAACAGGCTCACATTAAGCACTGCAGACAGGGAGACCTCTGGCAATAGGGGAACCCCTGAGTGGCTTAGCATACACCATGCTTGGGTAGTGGATCCTGAGGAAGGCAGGATCTGTTTTTGAAGGGGGCAGATGCCCCCAACATATTCCAAACTATCTATTAATGCCAAGGATCACTGACCATGCCTATATCATACCAAAACCCTATCAAAACCCACGTAAGGTGGGATACCTATTTAATGCATTTAGTGTGTCTCTTCAATATTTTGCGTCCCATTCAGGTATTTGAATGTACATCTGGAGATTTGCGTCGCTGGAGCATTGTGTCCCATTCAGCTATTGGAATGTACATCTGGAGTATTGTGTCTCTGGAGCATTGTGTGCCATTCAGGGATGGGAATGTACATCTGGAGTGTTGCGTCATTGGAGCATTATGTGCCATTAAGGTATTGGAATGTACATCTGGAGTATTGCATCGCTGGAGCATTGTGTCCCATTCAGGTATTGGAATGTAAATCTGGAGTCTTGTGTTGCTGGAGCATTGTGTCCCATTCAGGTATTGGAATGTACATCTGGAGTATTGTGTTGCTGGAGCACTGTGTCCCATTCAGATATTGGCATGTACATCTGGAATATTGTGTTGTGGGAGCATTGTGTCCCATTCAGGTATTGGAATGTACATCTGGAGTAATGTGTTGCTGGAGCACTGTGTCCCATTCAGGTATTGGAATGTACATCTGGAGTATTGTGTCTCTGGAGCATTGTGTCCCATTCAGGTGTTGGAATGTACATCTGGAGTATTGCATCACTGGAGCATCGTGTCCCATTCAGAGATGGGAATGTACATCTGGAATATTGTGTTGTGGGAGCAGTGTGTCCCATTCAGGTATTGGAATGTACATCTGGAGTATGGTGTCGCATTCTGGGGGCCACATATGCAGTGCTTGTTTAATTCTGGTTTACAATCATTGTATTGTTTCTAGTTTACGAGCTCTTTCCAATAATCACACATCTTATTTTTGAGTTTTTGTGTAGAGTATTGTGTCCTTTATAGAAGCCACGCCTGTAGTTTTGTGTCCTGTTGTGGAGGTCCCAGGTCGAGCATTGTATACTGTTTTGTTACCTCCTGTGTTATTTCCATTTGTTATGTGCGTATGCAAAAAATTGAAAATAAATTAAGGGCAGGAGAAAGGCAAACTAGCAAATCACAAGAATTTAAACGTGACTCTGCTGGAGAAACAGATTTTTATTTATTTATTCATTGCGATTGTATATAGCGCGAACATTACCCGAAGGTGTCAGAGCGCTTTACAAAAGAACCAGTTGCGATACATAAGGTCTTAGGAATACATGAGTAACATAAAAGATACAAACGGGAAAAAAATTGCAAATGTACATGAAGGAGGTGCAGATATTCCTAAAAGAAACAAGCACATTAGAAGTGTGATACTGTGGCAACGGAAGCGGCTACCTAAGCATGGGCGCAAAATCAGTTCCGCTCGCGGATTTTGCAGATTTTTGGCAAATTCGCAATCCGCGAATTCCTGCGAATTTGCCGAAAATCCGCAAATCTGCGAGCGGAACGGATCCGGGGGGCAAAAGTTCAAGCTTCAAGCTTGTAACTATTTTAGAATGTCGCCGGCAAGCTGCCAGCGCCATTCTAAAATAGTTACTAAGTTAGCTTCAACAGGAAGCACTAATAGAAGCAGGTGCTAGAGTTTAACTGAATTCGAGCACCTGCTTTATTTTATCTATTAGTGCTTCCTGATGAAGCTAACCTAGGGCCAGATGTAGGTAATTCTATTTTACCGATTCATAAATACCGAATTTTACCGATTCGGTATTTATGAATCGGTAAAATAGAAGTAGTCAGATGTAGGTAATTTTCTTTTCACATTTACCGAATCGGTATTTACCGATTCGGTAAATACCGAATCCTGCAAGGGTGCAGGTGGTGTCACTTTGACACCCTCTAGCACCCCAAATACAGGGAGGGGGAGGGGCAGGGTGGGGGGTAGTAATGTATGGATTATGAACTTTAACAGGTAAGTAAACATATAAAATAATAAAACGAATTTCGTTGAGTACACTGCACCCCAAAATGCGATGCAGTGCACGAAACAAAATTCGTTTTCTTTATTTAAATGTTTACTTACCTGTAAAACTCCGTAATCCATACATTACTATCCCCCACCCTGCCCCTCCCCCTCCCCACGTCACTGCCCTGCATTTCCTCCCACTGCCGGCCGCGGCTGTTTCTGAGCCTTACTTTGCACATAGGTACCTTTCAACCGACCATGTTGCAGGCATGCAAGGAACGCCCGCCTCTGCCGGCCCCATCCTCCCGGTGCACCTGGCACAGACAGCCTGGCCCCAGAGGCGCAGCAGTGTAAGTGGTCAGTGCATCGGGTTTTCTGCAACATCGAAGGGACACGGTGACCACCACATTCCCAGACCTATGCTGTACAGGTCAGCTAACAATCACCGGCCCTCTGCACACGATCGTGGCAAGGCAACGCCGTCCCCCGCGGCTCCACTCAGCTCCAGGTATGGTCTAACAGAGGTGCCTCCCTCCGTCCCCCTCCGGGACACTCAGCCCCCGGCATATCTACATGTACCCTGCGAGGCGAGGTGGCCTTCTCTGCAGGTTACCACCGGACATTAATCACCTGATCCCGCTCTCCGATCTACTCCATTCGCCTTGCTGCTCCAGCACCGCTTTCAAAAGGCATCCCGGTCCTGAAGATGATCCTGACTAACGAGGATCGAAGCGTCGTCGACCACTCAGCTCATTAAATGGCGAATCCCCCAGCGTGGCTCATCTAAATCATTGTTTTCCAAACCAGACAAACTTTTGCATTGGTACCTAACTTGAGCCACATTAACCTTTCGATTCACTGTATATATTGAACACACTTTCACACCGTGCGCCGTTCATGCTGAACACAATTGTCACTTGCGTCGCCACCCATGTGTCACTTGCACATACCTAGCACCAAGTCCAACTTGGGTTGTTTTATTTATTCATGTACAGTGCTGCTACAACTGTGTTTCCTATTATTATTATTTTTCCTCCAATTATACGATGCCATGAGCACGTTCTAAAACATATTGAGTCTCCTTGTTTCTGTTCTTGTAATGGTTTTCGCATGCATGTCTAATTGTCTTTACAGTAATACCAGTTGGGATATTGTCTGTTTATTGTCTGTTTATTTTGTACAGGTCAGCCCAGCGCTTCTTCTTCAAAGACGGATGCACCTTGTGACACTTGTACTTAGGGCACTGATGAATATCTATCTGTAGTATTTAAAGCAAAGATGTCTGACTTATTATTAACCATGTTGTACGTTAAAAGAAAGGGTAAGTATTCATATTACATTTTCACAACACAAGATATAAGAAGATATTAAGACAGTCCTAAATGAATCCTTGTTTAAATACATTAAGCCTACGCTTGAATACACTTAAAATTGACAGGCACAGAAATTGCAATACAGGATGTTAAAAACGTAATCATAAAAATGCACATCTCAATATTTTAACTAAAAGTTTGTATATGGTATAAGGCGCTATATTTATACAATATGAGCGGTTATATTACATTTAAACGTAATATGCTAGGTGAAAGCAAACTCTGAAGCTTCTGAGTGGTGTTGAGAAGGGAGACAGCTCATTAGCAGACCCCGAGGATGGGTTAAAAGGGTGAGAACTGTGCAGCTCCAGCGCTTGTTCTTCATGAACTGAAGTGATCGAACTCGGCCTATGGATTCCCAGAATAGACCAGGAGGTCTCTGACCCAATTAGGAAGTCAATATATCCCAGTTCGACGGACTGAAGCACAAGACCCAATTTGTTCATCTTTCAGACACCTCTTCCTTCCCACCTGAAGGATGGGTAATTAAGGGTACCACTTAATTAATGCAGAGGAATGTCAGAGGTCTCAGCAGAGAACGTCCTAATAGTCTCATTATCTCTGCAGCATCCCAACATGGAGACATCTTTGTCTAACCAGACCCTGACTCCAGAGCAGGAATGAGAAAAAAAACACTAGGAATGAACTGAAGGAATTTTCATTGGTCGACCATGAACAATTTTATTGCTAATCTCAAATGGCTGTTTATTCAATTTATACATCACCCTTACTAGTGTGAATAAAATACTAAACAAACAAACTGAAAATAAATAAAAATAAAACAATAAAAAAGAGAATGGAAAAGAAGAGAAAAGAAAAAAGAAAAGACATACAAATACTATAAAAAAGGAAACAAAAAAATTGTGAAATGAAAATAACAAGGAAACTAAAAATTAAATTAAATTAAAATTGACCCTTAGTTGAATGAAGAATAACACATTGTAATAATGAAATCTCCTACATACGTATTGAATATTTAATAAAAGTATATGAACAATATAATACTTTTGCCTTTCCCCTTCAAATCCCTGTTAAACTGTGATTGGAGGGTATCTTTTCGTTCTACTTGCTTCTAAACAACTTTTATTTGTTAGAAAGTAAATTGCCTCCCTTCCCTCTCACCTGAAGTGTGTACGACTCCAAGGAGTTCACGAGTAAGTCACACCTAAGACTAGAGAAAGGCACAAGAGTCTCCATATCTGGCAATCATGGATGAAGCTTTGAAGGTGTGCAGTTTTGACATTGAAGTGGATGGTCACTTAATCAACAAGCAGTGGCAAAGCCAAAAGATCCAGACTTTGGGAGCTATTGGCGTTGCCAATGCTTTTTAGTGATGCTGTACAGCATTCCTGATGCTGAGTAGCATGGCTAAAGAAGAATGAAAAAGAACTGAAAAAGGTGTGGGAGAAGAAACGTGAATGGGTGACAGAGAGTGCAATGTGGATCTGGGGGGAGAAGCACACAGGCGAGAAAGCAACGCGAGGAGAAGCATACCAGAGCGATGGCCTCGCGAAGGGTGAGAGAGAGCAAGAAACAGCACCAGAGGGGGAAACGAAGAACACTGGGGAGAGAGCTGGAAAACACATGGACTCTCATGGAGTACTGAAGACAAAAAAAAGTAGTTCCCGGAAAGTGAAAAGTGAAATGACACATTGAAATTGTAAAGGAGACAGACAAACTGAATATGGACACATCAAGGCATCAAATAAGAAACAGGCAAATGAGAGTGACAGTAAAGTGAACCAAAGACAGGCAATAGATGGACTACCAGCCCCTCTATGCTCTTGGAAGCCCACAACATGTCTTTTGCAGCAAGATAGCAGAGCTGTGTGGTCGGCTCGACCTAATAACTTGCTCCAAATATCTGATTGGGGAATTTATCTGAGATCTCTGCAGAATTGTTTTACAATACAGCAAATATTTAATAACTATCTCTGCAATGGCAGAGGTTCAGGTTTTTCCAAAATACTGCAGTAGTGACCTTGGCTGGCACTGAAAGATGAATGAAAACTGTGCTTTGATGGCACCTTCAAAGTTACATTTCCACAAGGTGTTTGACCATACACCGGGGGGGGGGGGGGGTGGGGGGGTTGGGGGGGACGACTTATACCCTTTCAAGGCTTTCAAGGTTTGAGGAGGTCGCTTATTCATACCAATCAGATGGGTGCATGGTTGGACATGTGATCTAGATCTATTGACCCTGTCAGAGTTGAATTCCAGCAGAAGATAACCTACTTTGGATATCCCTGGTCCATATCCAGGAGTTTAACAGTGAAGAGGTGGATCACCCCAACAGCATCTTCCTTTCCTGCAAAAATTATTGCCTCTCTCCAAGATCTTTCTTTTCAGCTGTTCTCTCATGAACTTCCACTCTGCCAGTGTCCTTTCTCTGTGGCGGGTCTGTGAACCAGACATCAACAGGACATCACCGGGCTTCTCTGCCAGGAATTTGATCTTTGTTTCACCCCAGATCCATCTTTTGCCAAATGTTTTCTCCTGTTTTCAAACGGATTAGGTTCTAGGGTTACTCTTCTCTTTTATTTTTTATGTTTTTATTTTTTAACGAGTTTTATATAGTGCAAACTATACCCTAAGATATCGGGTATCAGAGTGCTTTACGTAGCACCTGTTTCGTTACCTGAGGACACATTCATTTTTGTTAGGCACTGGGAGTGTAAGTGATTTGCCCAGAATCACAGGATGTTGAGCGTCGTTGCCGAGACTCGAACCCGGTTCTCGAGCTTTGACGTCAACCGCTCTAGCCGTAAGGCTACATCCTCTCCCCTTATTGTTCCCCTTTTCTCTTAATGCATAGTTAGGTTACACAATTGATGTCCAGAGAGCTTTTGAGATCTACCTCTTCTGATCAGCAGGATTTTGGAAATGGGACAACCAGTGTGTGGATTTTGGTGTCACCGCTTACAAACTTACACCCATTTAGATGCCCCGATGGTTCTGGTTCTGTTCACTAGCAGGAGGCTACTCACTAGTAAAATATTTAGGGCCTTCTCTTGTTAGTGGTAATCTGTAAAGCAGCCACCTAGGATTGTCCCAACACCTTTATCCTCCACTGTGCATTGTTGGTCGGGTGGTCCCTACGCTTTCGCTGTAGGTTCAAGAGTGTTGGATTCAATATCAGGCTGGAGGTGATCCACGTGGAAGGCCACTGACCAGGAACAGATTAATGGAGGATATTGAGGTCACAGCCTTATCGTCATTCTTCTGTGTGTTGCAAGTGTGGCCTAAGTGTCCTTTGGAAGCATAGAAGGTGGGTTGGAGGTAATGTGATGGCACTGGTTAATGATGCCAGGGGACCTTAACGCGGTGTGAAATGATGTATTGCCTGTTGCCTACTTTATGGCTGGATGATCCTAAAGCTTCATAGCATACCACTTACCATATCTATATATATAAAAACGAATGTATGTATGTCTGTCTGTTTGTCCTTTATGCATTACTACACCATTCATCCGATCGCCATGAAACTTTGGGAAGTTGTTGAGTACACTCCCGCAAAGGTTTCTGGCATAACATTTTTTTAAAGATCGGCCCCCCAGGGTCCTCATAATCTTTCGAATACTGATGTATGCACTAGACGGAAAAACAACAAATTGTGTATCCACAAGCACTTGAATAAATAAATAGAATTAAAACACCATTCATCCGATCACCATGAAACTTTGGGAAGTTGTTGAGTACACTCCCGCGAAGGTTTCTGGCATAAATTCTTTTTAAATATCGGCCCCCCAGGGCCCTCATAATCTTTCCAACACTGATGTACGCACCAGACGGAAAAACAAAAAATCGTGTATCCACAAGCACTCGAATAAATAAATAGAATTAAAACAACACTTTGAAATGTTTTCCATATTAAAATGAATAAGTTTCAATAAAAATGACACAATGTAAACTGAACGTTATCATAACGAGTTTCATTGAATTTCATTTCTTCGGAGATCGCAGCAACGCGCGACGGGTGAGCTAGTATCTTATAATAACTGTGGCTTTAATCAAAATATGTTAAGGGCCACTATCGTATTTCTCTTTTGTACCTGAACTCATGAGTCCATATAACCATCCCCTGCAACTAATACAATGCAAAAGATATTCTAACTGACAAATCTGGCATGACCCCAATCAGATACTAATTAAAATGATTTGCACTGATTGCCCGCCTCGCTTTGAGTCTAATGTACAAAGCCATTTTACATTCGCAAACCCTGCGGTTCACAAAATTACAAAGTTTGTGACTGCAGAATGGCATTTTGCTAGCTGCTAAACTACTTTTGAAGTTCGAAAAAAAACACTTTTTGAATTGCAAAAGATGTTTGCCAATTAATTCCAAATTTGAGGAAGTTTGGAAGGTGTATGAAAGGTGTGTCTTCTCCTAATTGAATCACAATGTTATGTATCAATTGTTTATGAATTCAGCTGTGGCGGCAAACCATCGATAAGTAACGTAGGTCTCAAAGGAGGTGGTAACATATTCACAAAGGAGAAAATGTCCCTATTGAACAGCACCCCCTTTCAGAATCATGCTGGACGGATTTGGGGGGAACCGCGTGCTGTCCCTGTGACCACTGCATGCTCCTCTTGAGGTCTTCCCAAACAGGAAACATTTTTCTTAAAGCAGTAATGGTTCCACTGAGGTGAAATAGCTGCTTTAAAACAAATATGTTTCCTATTTGAGAATGTAAACATTCCCAAACTAGGTCTGATGTTCCTTGCAGGACACCAGCCCTGTGTCTGCAGCCAATCACAGGCGGTCGCAAACCTGACCTACATGGTTAATATCAGGCACCCTTTCGTATCTTGATGATTCTGTGAGTAGAGTTTCCAACGTTCTAAGTTGCAAGTAAACAAGGAAACAAGCCTCCCTCCCACTCCGGGTGTCACGAGCATGCGCGTCCGTAGCGCGTCTCTGAGGTAGCGCCCACGTGCACCTCTCATGAGAAGGTTCTTCTCGAGAGACGACTGAGATGAAGAGGGAAAGTGAATCCAGGAGCGTCGCCGCCACACCTTATAATTAGGGCGCGCTTCGCTCTGCAATTATTGCATTTTCTGAGCTCCAGCTGCTTCCTCTCATTACCGGGCTCCAAAGCTGTTGTTCACCGAGGCAGCGTCTTGGCTCTTCAATTAGCCGAGGGACCACCCGGCTGCATCCTCCGGCGAGGACCATCCCAGGCTCTTCAGGGGATGCTCGAGTGGCGCAGCCATGATCCGAGATGATGAGACAATCATCCCAGCCACATCCAGCCAGAGACATGGAGAGGATGGAGCGGGCTTCCCGCCCTCGGCAGCTCTGGGGTTGCCATGCGCACCATCCCTCTTGGAAACACGATGACGCCTTGCGCATCTGCCAACGGCGATGGGGAATTGGAGATGGGACTAGATGAGCAGCCAATGAGCAGTCCCAGCTGCTCCGGGCATCTCCCTCTGCCACACAATATGTCCTCTAGATGGGAGGCACGGCCCTGCTTCTGTGTCCTACACAAAGGGTCAGGATATCTGCCTCTTTCACCGCACAAAGGGGGTCCTCAAGGAAGTATGTAGGCGACGATTGAGGCTTGAAATCTCCACAAATTGACTACGTGTTCTTTCAGCTGCCCAGGTCTGCTATACCTAAGGGGATGATGGACGGAGCGCTAGAGCAAATTGAACACTCACCCCCAGTCAACTGATCTGGGTTTAATCCATCATCATTCTTTAGCTCACTCCACCACCCCAGTTCAGACATGGCCATATGCAAATCCGTCTGACCCTGTGCCTTGTGGGAACAGTCCAGCCCGAACTGCCAAGCCATGTCTTCCCTGGACCGGAAACAAGCATCCTGGGACCAGTTTCAGGTTCATAATCCTCATCAGCCAGGCTATCTTGAATCCAGTGGCCAAGTGAACAAGGGACTCACGTCTGAGCATACCCTGCCACACTTAGGGCGTACAAAGCGATACAAAAGGGGATGATGGACGGAGCGCTAGAGGAAATTGAACACTCACCCGCTGTCAACTGATCTGGGTTTAATCCATCATCATTCTTTAGCTCACTCCACCACCCCAGTTCAGACATGGCCATATGCAAATCCGTCTGACCCTGTGCCTTGTGGGAACAGTCCAGCCCGAACTGCCAAGCCATGTCTTCCCTGGACCGGAAACAAGCATCCTGGGACCAGTTTCAGGTTCATAATCCTCATCAGCCAGGCTATCTTGAATCCAGTGGCAGAGTGAGCAAGGGACCCACGTCTGGGCATACCCTGCCAACTTAGGGCGAACAAAGCGATACCAAAGGGGATGATGGACGGAGTGTTGGAGCAAATCAAACACTCACCCTCAGTCAACTGATCTGGGTTTAGGTCTGCTTGTCACTTACATCCTTGCAGATGTGAAGCTGTCCTTCATCCCTTAAGGCCTGATTTAGATTTCGGCTCACAGGTTACTCCATCACAATGATGACAGAAATCCCGTCGGCCGAACTAAAATCCCATTATTTCCTATAGAATGTATATTTCATTGGACGGGATATCCATCCCCATTGTGATGGAGTAACCCATGCGTCAAGATCTAAATTAGGCCCTTAGTCACTTGACAATAGCACAGCCACTTTTGGATTGTGGGTGTGTCTTCTGGGGAAACAACCTTTACAACGAAACTTTTACAACGAACTACCATTACAACGCAACTTTTACAACGCAAATTATTACAACGCATTGCGCTGGGGGGCGCTCTAGGATAGGGAATAGGTTAATTTACTATCCAATAACCTTCCCTACTATCCACGGGGACTGGAGTTGGAATAGTAAATTAAACTATTCACTATCCAGCGCCTAAAAGCATTATGCGTTGTAATGGTATGCGTTGTAAAACTTGCGATGTAAAGGTAGGCGTTGTAAAAGTATGCGTTGTAACGTCATACATCCGTCTTCTGTTGTCATTGCGCTGACTAATGTTATGATCTGACCACTAATTACTTACGTCATTTATTTCCTCACTTTTTATGAATGTTTTAAAGTCTGCGCCATTGATGACTATTCATGGGCACTGTTCCTAAAAAGATGAGCAGGACCCCCAAAGTATTTGTGAAATAATTCCGAGAGATTGCAGAGGAACACAAGTCAGTGCAAGGGGGCCTGCTCCAGGGTCATTCACATAAGATCAGTGGCATCACGTTGTTGGCAGATTCGAGCTGGTGGTTGCTAGTGAGGGCTACGGGCACTCATTTTTGGGGACCAGCAGTTATTTTTCCATCATCAGACATTTACCGGAAGCAAGAGAGGGAAAAACACACAAGAGAAAGAAGGAAAAGCCGCCACCAAGGGAGAAAGCAGGGATCTGCTAGAGAGACTTAAAGGGGAAGGGATTGTCTGGTGGAGGATTAAAGAGGCCTGAGATGGATTCAGGACGATGCAGCCTTGATATTCAGTGCACTGATGTTTGAATGCACCAGTTGAGGACTTCTAGGCACTGCTTAGGGCACTGGCAGTCATTATTTTTCAAATTAAGCCCAGCAGATATGTTTGTCTTCCAGGCGTTGTTGGCAGGCTGACGTCAAACCACACACAGCACAACTTCTCACATAGATTTTTCAACAGGATTAAGGTTAGTGAAGGGGAGTGTGCAACGAGAAAGTCTCTAAGGTTATGTTATTTAACTTCTGTATAGCGGAAAACCACTCAATGGTTTCATGATGGTTTTACCTCTTGAGTCATAGGCAGTGCTTAATTTGAGCAGTGAGTGCTGCAGCACTAGTCAGTACTATTTAACACTGTGAGTGCCATAGCAGAAGTCAGTGCTACTGAACATGGTGAATATCACAGAACTAGTCAGTGCTACTGAACGTGGTGAGTACCGAAGCACTAGTCAGTGCTACTGAACAGGGTGAGTGCCAAAGCACTAGTCAGTGGTACTGAACACGGTGAGTGCCGCAGCATTAGTCAGTGCTACTGAACAGGGTGAGTGCCAAAGCACCAGTCAGTGCTCTTGAACATAGTGAGTGCTGCAGCACTATTCAGTGCTACTGAGCCCTGTGGGTGCGGCAACACTAGTCAATGCTACAAAACATGGTGAGTGCTGCAGCACTAGTCAGTGCTACTGAACACAGTGAGTGCCGCAGCACTAGTGAACACTGTGAGTGCTGTAGCAGAAGTCAGTGGTACTCAACATGGTGAATGCTGTAGCACTAGTCCATGCGAATGAACATGGGGAGTGCTACATCAGTAGTCAGTGCTACTGAACAAGGTGAGTGCTGCAGCAATAGCCAGTGCTACTGAACATGGTAAGTGCTGCAGCAGTAGTCATTGCTTCTGAGCAGAGCGAATGCTGTAGCACTAGCCAGTGCTACTGAACCTGGTGAGTGCCGTAGCACTAGTCAGTGCTGCTGAACATGGTGAGTGCCGCAGCAGTAGTCAGTGCTACTGAAGATGGTGAGTGCTGCAGCAGTAATCAGTGCTACTGAACATGGTGAGTGCTGTAGCAGAAGTCAGTGGTACTCAACATGGTGAATGCTGTAGCACTAGTCCGTGTGAATGAACATGGGGAGTGCTACAGCAGTAGTCAGTGCTACTGAACAAGGTGAGTGCTGCAGCAATAACCAGTGCTACTAAACATGGTAAGTGCTACATCAGTAGTCAGTGCTACTGAACCTAGTGAGTGCCGTAGCAATAGTCAGTGCTGCTGAACATGGTGAGTGCCGCAGCAGTAGTCAGTGCAACTGAAGATGGAGAGTGCTGCAGCAGTAATCAATGCTACTGAACATGGTGAGTGCTGCAGCAGTGGACAGTGCTACTGAACATGGTGAGTGCCGCAGCAGTAGACAGTGCTACTGAAAATGGTGAGTGCTGCAGCAGTAATCAGTGCTACTGAACATGGTGAGTGCCGCAGCAGTAGTCAGTGCTACTGAAGATGGTGAGTGCCACAGCAGTAATCAGTGCTACTGAACATGGTGAGTGCCACAGCAGTAGTCAGTGCTACTGAAGATGGTGAGTGCTGCAGCAGTAATCAGTGCTATTGAACATGGTGAGTGCTGCAGCTTTAATCAGAGCTACTGAAAAAGGCGATTGCAGCAGCACTAGTAAGTGCTACTGAATACTGAGAGTACTGTAGCACTAATCAAAGTACTGAACAGTAATCAGAGTACTGAAAACAGTGAGTGCTGCCATAGCAGTTGGTGATACTGAAGACGGTGAGTGCTTCAGCAGTAATCAGTGTACAGAACATGGTGAGTGCTGCAGCAGTAGTAGGTGCTACTGAACATGGTGAGTGCTGCAGCATTATTCAGTGTTCTGAAGACGGTGAAGGCTGCAGCAATAATCAGTGTACTGAACATGGTGAGTGCTGCAGCAGTTGTAGGTGCTATTGAACATGGTGAGTGCTGCAGCAGTACTCAATATACTGAAGCGGTGAGTGCTGCAGTAGTAATCAGTGTTCTGAAGGTAGTGAGTGCTGCAGCAGCAGTCAATGTACTGAACACAGTGAGTGCTGCAGCATTAATCAATGTAATGAACATGGTGAGTGCTGCAGTAGTAGTCAGTGTTCTGAAGATGGTGAGTGCTGCAGCAGTAATCAGTGTACTGAACATGGTGAGTGCTTCAGCAGTAATCAGTGTTCTGAAGACAGTGAGTACTGCATCAGTAATCAGTCTATTGAACATGGTGAGTGCTGCAGCAGTAATTAGTGTTCTGAAGCTGTGAGTGCTGCAGCAGTAATCAGCATTCTGAAGACGGTGAGTGCTGCAGCAGTAATCAGTGTTCTGACGATGGTGAGTGCTGCAGCAGTAATCAGTGTACTGAACACGGTGAGTGTTGCACGGTAGTTGGTGCTACTGAACATGGTGAGTGCTGCAGCAGTAGTTGGTGTTACTAAACATGGTGAGTGATGCAACAGTAGTCAGTGTTCTGAAGATGGTGAGTGCTGCAGCAGTAATCAGTGTTCTGAAGACGGTGAGTGCTGCAGCAGTAATCAGTGTTCTGAAGACGGCGAGTGCTGCAGCAGTCGCTAGTGCTACTGAACATGGTAAGTGCTGCAGCAGTAGTCAGTGCTACTGAGCAGAGCGAGTGCTGTAGCACTAGCCAATGCTACTGAACCTGGTGAGTGCCATAGCACTAGTCAGTGCTGCTGAACACGGCGAGTGCCGCAGCAGTAATCAGTGCTACTGAACATGGTGAGTGCTGCAGCAGTGGACCGTGCTACTGAACATGGTGAGTGATGCAGCTTTAATCAGTGCTACTGAAAAAGGTGATTGCAACAGCACTAGTAAGTGCTACTGAACACGGGGAGTGCTGTAGCAATAATCAAAGTACTGAACAGTAATCAGAGTACTGACCACAGTGAGTGCTGCCATAGCAGTTAGTGCTACAGAACATGGTAAGTGCTGCAGCAGTAGTCAGTGCTACTGAGCTGAGCGAGTGCTGTATCACTAGCCAATGCTACTGAACCTGGTGAGTGCCATAGCACTAGTCAGTGCTGCTGAACACGGTGAGTGCTGCAGCAGTAATCAGTGTACAGAACATGGTGAGTGCTGCAGCAGTAGTAGGTGTTACTGAACATGGTGAGTGTTGCAGCAGTTGTAGGTGCTATTGAACATGGTGAGTGCTGCAGCAGTAATGAATGTACTGAAGCCCGTAAGTACTGCAGTAGTAATCAGTGTTCGGAAAGGTGGTGAGTGCTGCAGCAGTAATCAATTTACTGAAAACAGTGAGTGCTGCAGCATTAATCAATGTAAGGAACACGGTGAGTGCTGCAGTAGTAGTCAGTGTTCTGAAGATGGTGGGTGCTGCAGCAGTAATCAGTGTACTGAACATGGTGAGTGCTACAGCAGTAATCAGTGTTCTGAATACGGTGAGTGCTGCAGCAGTAATCAGTGTATTGAACATGGTGAGTGCTACAGCAGTAATTAGCGTTCTGAAGCTGTGAGTGGTGCAGCAGTAATCAGCGTTCTGAAGACGGTGAGTGCTGCAGCAATAATCAGTGTTCTGAAGATGGTGAGTGCTGCAGCAGTAATCAGTGTACGGAACACGGTGAGTGTTGCAGCAGTAGTTGGTGCTACTGAACATGGTGAGTGCTACAGCAGTAGTTGGTGCTACTAAACATGGTGAGTGATGCAGCAGTAGTCAGTGTTCTGAAGATGGTGAGTGTTGCAGCCGTAATCAGTGTACTGACCATTGTGAGTGCTGCAGCAGTAATCAGTGTTCTGAAGACGGTGAGTGCTGCAGCATGTACTGACCATGGTGAGTGCTGCAGCAGTAATCAGTGTTCTGAAGACGGCGAGTGCTGCAGCAGTAATCAGTGTTCTGAACATGGTGAGTGCTGCAGCAGTAATCAGTGTAGTGACTATGGTGAGTGCAGCAGCAGTAATCAGTGTTCTGAAGATGGTGAGTGCCGCAGCAGTAATTAGTGTTTTGAACTTGGTGAGTGTTGCAGCAGTAATCAGTGTACTGAACACGGTGAGTGCTGCAGCAGTAATGAGTGTACTGAACACAGTGAGTGCTGCAGCAGTAGTTAGTGCTACCGAACATAGTGAGTGCTGCCGCAGTCGTTGGAGATACTGAACATGGTGAGTGCTTCAGTAGTAATCAGTCTTCTGAACATGCTGAGTACTGTAGCAGTAATCTGTGTTCTGAAGACAGTGAGTGCTGCAGCGGTAATCAGTGTACTGAACACGACGATTGCTGCAGCAGTAGTTGGTGCTACTAAGAATGGTAAGTACTGCAGCAGTAGTTGGTGCTACTGAACATGGTGAGTGCTTCAGCAGTAATCAGTGTTCTGAAGACGGTAGTGCTGCAGCAGTAGTCAGCCTGCTGAACATGTTGAGTTCTGCAGTAGTAGTTGGTGCTACTGAACATGGTGAGTTCTGCAGCAGTAGTTGGTGCCACTGAATATGGTGAGTGCTTCAGCAGTAATCAGTGTTCTGAACATGGTGAGTGCTGTAGCATTAATCAATGTTCTGAAGATGGTGAGTGCCGCAGCTGTAATCAGCGTTCTGAAGATGGTGAGCACTGCAGCAGTAATCAGTGTACTGACCATAGTGAGTGTTGCAGCAGTAATTAGTGTTCTGAAGACAGTGAGTGCAGCAGCAGTAATCAGTGTTCTGAACACGGTGAGTGCTGCAGGTGTAATCAGTGTTCTGCAGATGGTGAGTGTTGCAGCAGTAATCAGTGTCCTGAACACGGTGAGTGTTGCAGCAGTAGTTGGTGCTACTGACCATGGTGAGTGCTGCAGCAGTATTTGGTGCTACTAAACATGGTGAGTGCTGCAGCAGTAATCAGTGTACTGACCATGGTGAGTGCTGCAGCAGTAATCAGTGTTCTGAAGACGGTGAGTGCTGCAGCAGTAATCAGTGTTTTGAACTTGGTGAGTGCTGCAGCAGTAATCAGTGTACTGTACACAGTGAGTGCTGCAACAGTAATCAGTGTACTGAACACAGTGAGTGCTGCAGCAGTAGTGTTGGAGCTACTGAACATGGTGAGTACTTCAACAGTAATCAGTGTTCTCAAGATGGTGAGCGCTGCAGCAGTAATCAGTGTACTGACCATGGTGAGTGCTGCAGCAGTAATCAGTGTTCTGAAGACAGTGAGTTCTGCAGCAGTAATTAGTGTACTGACCATGGTGAGTGCTGCAGCAGTAATCAGTGTTCTGAAGACAGTGTGTTCTGCAGCAGTAATCAGTGTTCTGCAGATGGTGAGTGCTGCAGCAGTAATCAGTGTACTGAACACTGTGAGTGTTGCAGCAGTAGTTGGTGCTACTGAACATGGTGAGTGCTGCAGCAGTAGTTGGTGCTACTGAACATGGTGAGTGCTGCAGCAGTAGTTGGTTCTACTAAACATGGTGAGTGCTGCAGCAGTAATCAGTGTACTGACCATGGTGAGTGCAGCAGCAGTAATCAGTGTTCTGAAGATGGTGAGTGCTGCAGCAGTAATCAGTGTTTTGAACTTGGTGAGTGCTGCAGCAGTAATCAGTGTACTGAACACGGTGAGTCCTGCAGCAGTAATCAGTGTACTGAATGCAGTGAGTGCTGCAGCAGTAGTTGGAGCTACTGAACATGGTGAGTGCTGCAGCAGTAATCAGTGTTCTGAACATGCTGAGTGCTGAAGCAGTAATCTGTGTTCTAAAGACGGTAGTACTGCAGCAGTAATCAGCCTGCTGACCATGGTGAGTTCTGCAGTAGTAGTTGGTGCTCCTGAACATGGTGAGTGCTTCAGCCATAATCTGTGTCCTGAAGACAGTGAGTGCTGCAGCAGTAATCAGTGTACTGAACACGATGACTGCTGCAGCAGTAGTTGGTGCTACTAAGAATGGTAAGTGCTGCAGCAGTAGTCAGTGTTCTGTACACGTTAGTGCTGCACCAGTAATAAGCCTGCTGAACATGGTGAGTTCTGCAGCAGTAGTTGGTGCTACTGATCATGGTGAATGCTTCAGCAGTAATCAGTGTTCTGAACATGGTGAGTGTAGCAACAGTAGTTGGTGCTCCTGAACATGGTGAGTGCTGCAGCAGTAATCCATGTACTGAACACAGTGAGTGCTATAGCAGTAATCATGTACTGAACACGGTGAGTGCTGCAGCAGAAATCTGGCTACTGAAGCTGTGGTGCTGCATCAGTAATCAATGTACGGAACTCGGCGAGTGCTGCAGCAGTAATCAGTGTTCTGAAGACAGTGAGTGCTGCAGCAGTAATCAATGTACTGAACACAGTGAGTGCTGCAGCAGTAATCAGTGTATTGAACTCAGTGAGTGCTGCAGCAGTAATCAATGTACTGAACACATTGAGTGCTGCAGCAGTTGTCGATGCTACTGAAGATGGTGAGTGCTATAGCATTGCGCTATCATTCTAATCTCACTCTGCTAAACTGACAGCATTATTTACAGTGGCGTGGCACCTGAAAGCCCGCCAGGTTGTGGAGGCAGTGCAAGCAGTCTATTCTATGACAGTGAATTCTCTTCCCTATTCAGCCCTCCCTCCATCAATCAGAGCAGAGTTACTGCCACCAAATTGCAAGTGAGACCCTAAGGTTGTGATAGTTTAGGAGAGAGCTTACCAGGCTGGTCTTACCCCATAGGTCCAAACATGTACGCGGGTTACGTTCACAGACATCGCTTCATCACATTTTACAGTTAAGGTGGCCTCATATGTCACTTGACGCCCTGTTGACATCATATTAAACAACAACCCCCAGGGTATGGAGAAAGATTTTGAAAACTGCACTATCACCCCTGGGGGATTCTTGGTGTTAAATGAGTATGCAAATGAAAGGCAAATAAAGTATATTGGACTAGTCCATGCTGTCCACCCATATCATTTTCAAACTGACAGCTGTTATGACCAACAGGCATCTAACGTGGCCATCAGGACCTTGCCAGGTTTTGCAGACACAGGCTTGAGTCTGGAATATTGCAGAAGGTATAGTCTGTGCCACAATACTGTGACCAAAGTACCGAAAAACGAAATATTGGTGTGGTAATTGCACAGAAGGAGGGATAGATTTACTATTGTTAACTTCACATCTATGTAACTTGAAGATATATAAATAATCATGGTATGCATAAGTGAAGATAGGCAAAGAAAATCTATACATACTCACCTGTCGATGTTTTCGCTATTGATATTCTGGTCACAATATTGTGACCATTTGATATTCTGGACTCACTCTGTAGACACAGAGGCCACTCTTCTATCTTCGTTTACAACATGCCTGAAAAAGAAGAGATTACATTTGATTGTAAGGCATGTGGAAGCCTCCTCCCCCTACTGCTTTCGATTGTAAGCCCGGGAAGCAAATCCAAAGAGAAAGTGGGCTTTATCACCCAGTGTGGGTCCTGAATACCATATTGTGCTCCCTGCTCAGGGCGTTGTGATCCTCTTCCATTCTGCAAATATCTGGGAATGTCCACAGACTGCCTGAACTTATAGTATGATGGGTGACAAGAAGACAGTCCTCTGCAAAGTTTCATGCTATGTCCTAGCTGACACTTAGCTGCCCCTGTGCCTTAATGAGATGGACAGGAAGCCGCACTTGATCCCTGTCTAGCCTGGTGCCCCTCACAACCACTGGACCCAAACTGGAGAAACAAGCATTAGGAAAGCCAATAGGTTGTGCTTTTGAAACAAGAGCTATTGCCTTAATCAGTGTTTTGTAGCCAAGTTGTACAGCAACTCGGCTACTTGAAGCATGGCTTAAAGTTTTAAAATGTGTTTAACCAGATCGATGCTATGCATTTTCCCCTCCTGTGCTGGGATTTGATCATTCCCATGTTTCATGACGAGCTGGGCTCGTCATGAGCGTGCGAGGAGGCTACCTCATGACGAGCCCAGCTCGTCATGAGCATGGAAGGGGTTAAAGGATAAACAACAAGGACGAAGGAGGGTGGGAGGAACAGAGAGGGGGAAGAAATACGTGAGGGAGCCAGCTGAAAACACACATTCTGGTACTTAAGCACAGAGAAAAAAGCAGCATAAAAAAAGAGCAGTGGAAGGCCACAAGTAAGGTGTTCATGCTTTAGGGGTGGGACAAACACAAGAAGAGGAAGAAAGCCTACAGCAGTTGACCAATGAGAAGCAAGCAAATGAGAGTGACCATAAAGGCAATCAATGGTAAGCAAAGGGCAGGCTCTAGTGTTAAGAAACAAAAGGTTTCAATGAAACAGCACAGACAGCACATGTGCTGTCTAGGTGAGACTTAAAGAGAGATTCAAAGGCCATGGCGTGTTGGTGGACCCAGCACAGGCCAGCCCTGGCTACTATCTGTTCCTGCCACTGCCTTCATAACCCCTCAGACAAGAGAAGTAAGGCCAGTGGCAGGAGTAATAAAGGGCAATTCAAAGGCAATGCAAGGGTAGCAGCTGCTCCTACAGGTGACCACTAATTGGCGTCAATGTAGACCTGTCAACTTTGGAATCATTCTCACCAAGTTAGTCAAGAGGCAGGGCATTGGGTGGGGGCTAAAGAAGGGTGGGGTTTTGACAGGCTCGCAATCACAAGAGACATTGGCGGCAGTCGGACCTGGTGAGGGAACGGGCCTTCAAAATTCTAATATCTCCCTAAAAAAACTCTGAAAAAGAATTCTGAACCTGCCTCTCCTATCCTAGGATTTAAATTCTGCAATTAATTTTAAAGTGCATGGCGTCCAAATGCAACCTTTGTGCAGTGGTTCCCAGCTCACCTTGTGCTCATGCTGTGATATCGGCACTTTATTGGATGACTGTGTGAAGTGTGACGATATTGCGTGACACATGGTGGTGGCATGTGAGTTCCTAGGCAGAGACATTTTAGGGGGTGCACAGACATAATATCGACTCCAAAATATCGTTTGGACAGAATATCGAGTTTTAAATATCGTTTGGACAAAATATCGTCAGGACAGAATATCGACAGCCAAAATATCGTTTTTAAGGTAAGTGAAGTAATATCGACTGTAAATAATATAGAAAGTGAAAATATGTAAGTATATAATATAGATAGTAAAAAAGTTCGTTTTTATTTTTAGGGTTCAGGGTCAGTTTTGGGTTTTTGGGTAAAGGGGTATTTTTAGGGTTCAGGGTCAGTTTTCAGTTTTTGGGTAAAGGGGTATTTTTAGGGTTCAGGGTCAGTTTTCAGTTTTTGGGTAAAGGGGTATTTTTAGGGTTCAGGGTCAGTTTTCAGTTTTTGGGTAAAGGGGTATTTTTAGGGTTTAGGGTCAGTTTTCAGTTTTTGGGTAAAGGGGTATTTTTAGGGTTCAGGGTCAGTTTTCAGTTTTTGGGTAAAGGGGTATTTTTAGGGTTCAGGGTCAGTTTTCAGTTTTTGGGTAAAGGGGTATTTTTAGGGTTTAGGGTCAGTTTTCAGTTTTTGGGTAAAGGGGTATTTTTAGGGTTCAGGGTCAGTTTTGGGTTTTTGGGTAAAGGGGTATTTTTAGGGTTCAGGGTCAGTTTTCAGTTTTTGGGTATTATTTTATTATATTTTGTTACTATATATATATGTTTTAATAAATATGAAATAAAAAAATATTTATTTAACTTTCATTAATTATTTAATTATTATAAGTCAATTTAAGTAATTTTAAGTATATTTTAGTAATTAATTATTAATATTAATTTAATTTAACACTGTTTTTAGTAAATACGATATTTTTTACAACTATATTTTTGTAAACGATATTTTTAACTCAATATTTTTGTACTTACCTGTTTGTAGATAGAAACTCGATATTTTGACTGTCGATATTTTGTCAACGATATTTTTGATGGTCGATATTCTGTCCCTCGATATTATTTCAGTGATCCATTTTAGGGCATGGGCAAAGTGGGCTCTGGCCCAGGGCCCCAACTTTCCAGTGGGCCCCCTCATTAATTGTTCAAATCCTGTCAGCCAAATATAAACATCTTCACCTGGTTGCTTTTTAAAAACATCTACCTACACAGAAAGACGGATATCTGGATAAAAAGCACAATCTAGGACGAGGGGACAGTAGGCCCTCACCGAATTTCGATGGATCCAACAAATGTTTAGCTACAGCTGCCTATTTATATAAAGCTTAAAACTAATGGTGGCTCAATGCGTAGAACTGCAGGATAGGTAAGTACTTTTGTGGTGATGTCTTCTTTAAGGTAGAACTTGATGATGTTCATGTTGACATCACTAGAAATTCTAAATGAGAGCAGTTGTAAGCTGGAGGTTACTGACAAGTTGTATCTTGTAAACTGTGAATAAACAAGCTCTACAATCAAGAATTTAAGTGTGATTACTACACTTTTTATGGCGACGAGGACTTGGGAACTACGCAGGGGGTAGTGTGTGGTAACCTTCAGCCCTGGATTTAAGCGGTAAACTGAAGAATCCTCCTGCAAGGATCTACATATTGAAAACCATGAGTTACAACCATTCTATACTTGGTGCTGGACATTTGATGATTCAAGGACGTATTGATCTAATAAACAGCAAGGAAAAAGGGAAACATTATCCTCTAACTAAAGAATAAATATATAATGAATAATTTCCCCAGCATGGGTTCTAGCAAGATGTAAGCATTGTAATTTTCTTGGAAAAGAAGAAGCAAAAGGAAAAAAAAACAACATTAAACATTCGTGTGTGCTGTGTGTATTTCAATTTTGAGCAAAGTGGAGAAAGAAAGTTCGACTGTTTATCTTCAAACATCATTTGTCACGCCATTGGGTGCCTTTAGGTATTGTCGCATGCCCTTTGGACTAGCTTCCGCTTCTGCGGTTTTTCAGAGGATTATGCACAATATTTTTAAAGGAATGGAAAAGATATTGTGTTTTCAAGATGATATTCTGGTCATTGGGGAGTCTTTTGAGAACCATGATGAACTTTTGGATGAAGTATTGAAAAGGATTGCGAACACGGCATGACTATTAACGAGCATTTGCAATGCAATAGGTCTCGCATTAGGAAAGTTTGAGCTATTGGTCTTATAAATGACAATTTTTTTATTTATGTGTTGGTTTTGAAAATAGCTAAATTAATAGCTTTGTCATTTACAATGCCAATAGTTATAACTTTTGCAAATGTGACACCTATAACCTGGGGTTGCGCTGAATGATGCTGTGGTGGTGCTGAGTGGTGCTGAGTGATGCTGTGGTGGTGCTGAGTGGTGCTGTGGTGGTGCTGAGTGATGCTGTGGTGGTGCTGAGTGGTGCTGTGGTGGTGCTGAGTGGTGCTGTGGTGGTGCTGAGTAGTGCTGTGGTGGTGCTGCGTGATGCTGTTGTGGTGCTGCTTGATGCTGTGGTTGTGCTGAGTGGTGCTGTGGTGGTGCTGAGTGGTGCTGTGGTGGTGCTGAGTGATACTGTGGTGGTGCTGAGTGATAATACGGTGGTGCTGAGTGATAATATGGTGGTGCTGAGTGGTGCTGTGGTGGTGCTGAGTGGTGCTGTGTTGGTGCTGAGTGATGCTGTGGTGGTGCTGAGTGGTGCTGTGGTGGTGCTTAGTGATAATGTGGTGGTGCTGAGTGATAATGTGGTGGTGCTGAGTGATAATGTGGTGATGCTGAGTGGTGCTGTGGTGGCACTGAGTGATGCTGGGGTGGCGCTGAGTGGTGCTGTGGTGGTCCTGAGTGGTGCTGTGGTGGTGCTGAGTGATGCTGTGGTGGCGCGGAGTGATGCTGTGGTGGTGCTGAGTGGTGCTGTGGTGGTGCTGAGTGGTGCTGTGGTGGTGCTTAGTGATAATGTGGTGGTGCTGAGTGATAATGTGGTGGTGCTGAGTGATAATGTGGTGATGCTGAGTGGTGCTGTGGTGGCACTGAGTGATGCTGGGGTGGCGCTGAGTGGTGCTGTGGTGGTCCTGAGTGGTGCTGTGGTGGTGCTGAGTGATGCTGTGGTGGCGCGGAGTGATGCTGTGGTGGTGCTGAGTGGTGCTGTGGTGGTGCTGAGTGGTGCTGTGGTGGTGCTGAGTGATGCTGGAGTGGCTCCGAGTGATGCTGTGATGGTGCTGAGTAGTGCTGTGGTGGTGCTGAGTGGTGCTGTGGTGGTGCTGAGTGATGCTGGGGTGGAGTGTACCCCTGACTCGTGCCCTGTGCTTCTTGCAGGCAATGTCTGTGGCAATATCGGGAAATCAACAGCAAAAGCCGACACACAAAACCATAAAACAGGCCCACAAACAGCCCAAAAACACACAATGACCTGTCAAGACAGACCTCCGGGCATTGCCTGATTACCATATAGGCCAGTCCTACCTTGATCACAGACGGATGAAAAGCCGAATGGATCTTCTGCGATTCAAACCTGCAAACATGATGTTAAACACAAATGTCTGTTTTGTATTTATGAGTCCACAGAGCCACCAGGTTAGATTTGATTATGTTATGTTAACGTTATGTTGAGGTGGATTTAAATGTGTTAATGATGTGGGGGGCATTCAAAATTTAAATATAAACTGAAGAAACGGTGAATTGTCATACAAGGTAAATAATGTTTTATGTATGAATTTAATTGAAATTGAATTGAAAAAGGATTTGTACAGCGCAACTTAGCTCGCATGAAAGACAATGTGGGCTACATATGATTGTATATGTGCCTGTTTTGTAACTTTTGTAGAGATCTAATTTGAACATGCAGTGCACTGGTTTGAATCCTAGCAGGGGCATTTCATCATTCTGAGAATGGTCTAATAAGCATCACGGGGTCAAGTGAAGTTGGAATCTGTTTGTATGACTCCTGCCAGTGCCCCTGTAACACTCTCCTGTGCACTAGCTAAGCTCCCGGTCCTTCCATCTCCATACACAATTCCTGTATTGTTGGCATTCCCAGGCACCCAGTCTTCATTCATGATACCCACCCACCAAGTGTGGTTATCAGTGCTAGAAGGTTTATGACAGTAGGTGGTATAGATTTTCACACCCGACTCCCACATTCCATTCAACATACGTGCGTTATTTTCAGACATGCCAACTGACCCGATTCATGATTTTTAAAGCAAAAAATGCTTTATTTTGGCTGCCTCTCGCCTGAAATTGCCTCTCTGTCATTTTGTTTGTGCAGATTTATATACCGCGAGCTCGACCCGAAGGTATTGGAGCGCTTTACAGGAGCACCAGTTAAGTTACACAAGGACACTGTCTTTTTTTGGGGGGGGAGGGGGGCTAGTCAATAGACGTCAATGGTGGAAATTAATTCTCCTAAATTGTGTGTTTATTTTACCTGGGAAGCATGAAATGTTGAATCAGTCTTGGCACGCTTCAAACTTCGCCCAGGTTAACATTTAAAAAGACAATGCAACATGTCTCGTTCTTGTTTTTTCATCCTTCTTTTTCATCACACAGTTGTTCCTTTTCTATGACTTTTGTTAGTTTATATTTATTAAAAGGCAGCATCAATTAGTGGAATAAAAGCGTGTTGCCTTTCTGTGAGTAATGTTTAGAGGTCCCCTCTGAGGTCGTTATGGATAATAACTACAGCTTTCGGCCCTGCGTATTGTCTTCCCTGGACACTTAAGTAGCCGGCTATGAGATTGTTGGTAACCGAGCAAATGAAAGGCGTTTGTGCACAGCCGTGGTAGTTGTCACAAACACACCTCTCCTCCCCCCAGCCTACCTCCCCCGCCACCACACCCCACCAGACACCCTCACACCACCGGGTTGATATGCAAGTAGAGGAGAGAAGCACTGAAGTGAAGCTTTCCAAACTGGGCAAACTGGTTTTGACGGTCCCGGGGCAGTATCAGAGTGGGTAAAAGAGGAAAAACGTCAATAAGGGAGGGGGCGCTGGGGGTGGTAATGCAAATAATTAAACCGATTTCAGGGAAAGAAAAGGGAGAAAAACGCGAGAAAAAAGTAAACTGGTAGGGAGGGATGGGTGAATGAGAGGGGACATGCCGGAGGTGGTCTCCTGGGAGGACCACCGTGTGCTAGGTGGGGTAGGGGGAATGAAGCTGTCAAGAGGGGACAGCACTCAAAGTGAAAGAGCCCGACAGAGGACGGGACGTGTTCAGAGACACCCGAGGAACGCAGATAAAGGTCAGGATGGTGGAGAAGCGGAGGGCCCTGGGGCGAAGAAACGTGCAGAGAAAAACAGATGACGAGAGACAGGAGTGATAGTGCAAGAAGGTTAGCAAAAGTGATGGAAGGAAATAAAAAGAGGTGAGAGAAAGAAGTTAAATAAGAAGGTTATAACCTTTTAATCGTGTTATTTACACTTCACAATACAAATGGGTGCAATTCTCCAATGGGACCTTAAAATCGGTCGGTCAGGGTGGTGATAATCCCTCACACCGGAAGTAGAGTCAAGACTGATGTGCATATTGCTGGGTAGAAACGGAGGTTGCATGATGAGCAAAACGAGCGTGGCACAAGCATTTCTGTCACTAATGCTGATTGTTTAAAATGGTGATGGTGAAAGAAATAAAGAATCGTCCGTGAAGCAGGGGGCGGGGGATTGGAACCCTTTGATGTAGCTCACGGCCTAGCGGCCGTGAAAAAAAGCAATTAGGGGGAGGAGAAGTGAGGCCAGCACGCACTGCGCACGCTGGGGCAGCCTGTGGGAGGGAGGCTGATTGCTTTGATGTGGGGAAATGCGCGTGCTTGTCTTCACGTGAACTCTTGGAAATCCGGCCGTTGGTTTGAGAACCTATTTTGGCCACTAAAATTCTTCCCTATCCATTCCTGCGGAATGGGATAGGCTCGACCTAAAAAAGAGAAATGCCAACTAAGGAAAGAACAGGTGAATTATTTGGGACATGAGATTTCAGGTAGTGGGATCAAACCGAAAAATAGTATTGTGAAGGCAATTGTTGATACTCAGAGGTCTATGGACAAAGATTCATTGAGATAATTTTTAGGCTTAGCCGAATATTGCTCTAAATTTGTGGCAAATTTTTCTGACTTGGCTGAACCAATGAGGGTGCTATTGAAGAAAGGGACGGAATTTGTGTGGAGTGAGGCTTGTGAATTGGCTTTTAATAAGATCAAGGAATCTTTGATTTGTGCACCAGTCTTAAGTCACTTTGATGTTACTAAAAAAACTATCCTGACTACAGACGCTAGTAATGTGGGTTTAGGTGCTATTTTGACACAACATGTGGATGGAGAGGAAAAAATAATAGGTTATGCATCACGCCGTTTGCAAGGTGCTGAAAGAACCTATTCAGCTATAGAAAAAGAGGCCTTGGCTTGTTGTTGGGGAATGCACCATTTTAAGTTTTATCTCTGGGGATTGCCATTCACGCTCAAGACTGATCATAAACCACTCTTATATATTTTTAAAGGCGGCAAGGGTTTAGAAGGGAATGTCACTCCTCGGATCTCTAGATGGTTTTTTGTCTGTCATGGACAAGAATTTCACAATTGATTTTGTGAGGGGAAAGAAAAATGTTGTAGCAGATGTTTGTCTCGTATGCCAATTGACGAGGAAAAGAAGAACTCTTTTCTTGTTGAAGTAGATATGTTGTCAAATTCCATGGGAGCTGAATTGGCCTTGAAATGTGAGGATTGGAATGAGGCGTTGGATGATGAGTTGTACGAGAGCTTGAGGTGTGCGATAATCAATTATTGGAAGGATATTTCCAGTATGAATGAAGAATTTGGCAGTACAGTAAAGTAAAGGATCAGTTAAGCATTCATTCTGGTAAAGTGCTGAGGTGTAATCGGATAGTTCCACCTAAGGTATTGAGACCTAGGCTGTTTAGGCTTGTACATGAGGGACATCTTGGTAGGAGTATGAGCAAGAGAAGGCTGAGGCAGAGCTTCTGGTGGCCAGAAATGGATAGAGAAGTCGAGGAAGTTATTAAAGACTGCCATGCTTGTAAAAATAGTGACAAGTGCAAGATTGTTCGTGAACCACAATTTGGGTGTGTGGAAGTTCCAAATCGTCCATGGGAAAAGTTAGCGCTGGATTTTTAGGACCTGTGGAACGACTGGGTATCAGGAACAGATATTTGATAGTTCTTGTGGATTATCATAGTAAGTGGTTCACTGTTAAGCCAGTTGAGAATATCACGTCTGTGAAAGTGATTGAGTTTCTAAAAGAGGTGTTTTTGGAAGAAGGAATTCCCAGGACTTTGGTCACTGATAATGGGGTGCAGTTGGTATCTAGTGTGATGAAAGAATTTCTTGAGGAATTAGGTATCGAACATAGTAAGGTAGCACTGTTCAGGCCACAAGCAAATGGTCTTGTTGAAAGAGTCAATAGGATAATTATGGACAATATTCAGTTGTCATTGGCGAATGGTTTGGTTTGGAGAGAAGAGTTGAACAAGATGATGTGGGCACATCGTGTCACTTGTCATTCCGTCACTGGGATTTCTCCTTTCATTGCTTTGAAGGGCAGGGAACCTGCTACTAAAGAATCCCCTATTTGGTTAAAGAAAAAGAATCAAGTTTGGGTGGATCGTGAGTGTATGGCAGAAAGAATCAAGGATTTTCAGGAGCGTAATAAGGAAAGTTATGATAAAAGGAAGCGTGTGAGACCTGTGGAAATTGAATGTGGTGATTGGGTTGTAGTGAGAAGAGTTGGGTTGATCAAAAAAGGAGAAAGTACGTTTTCTCAACCTCAAAGAGTGATCAAAGTGATGGGTTCTGTTGTGAAGTTGGATAATGGAAAAGTTTGGAGTGTGGGTAGCTTGTGTAAAATTAATTCTCGTTCTACAGAATAGAACTTATTGTAATTCATATTGTACATATTTTTCTTTCTTCGTGTGATCTTGATTTTACCGTTATGACAATATATACATTTTAGAATAATATTTAATGTTATATTTTAGAATAATATTTAATGTTATATTCATTATAGTGAGACTATGTTATTGTTTTATCAATTGTATCAAGGTTTTGGGAGGGGGGTGTGTGGTGATGTCTTCTTTAAGGTAGAACTTGATGATGTTCATGTTGACATCACTAGAAATTCTAAATGAGAGCAGTTGTAAGCTGGAGGTTACTGACAAGTTGTATCTTGTAAACTGTGAATAAACAAGCTCTACAATCAAGAATTTAAGTGTGATTACTACACTTTTATGTTAGTTATTGTGTGGAAGCCTCAAAGTTCATACCAATGGTGCGGTGCTTGACTAATAAAGTTGCAATGGGAAAATGGTCCCTGCTGAAGACATTGTGAGTGAGTGGTAGTGATTGAATGCCGGTGGTGGATCCAAAGACTAAGTTTATTGTTAAACATATTTTATTACTTTTCTTGGTACAACGACATTCAGTATAAAGGACAGTCACATGTACGGCACCATTGACTCATTCAATAATACACCTGGGTCTTTAGCCAGAGATCCTATTCTATTGTATACATCAATTGTTTTGGAAGATTCCTTGTTCCTGTACTGTGTGTGACTATTGAGCGTGATCAGAGCTGCCCGATATCTACCCAGTTAAGTGTGCCGCTCCGTGTGTTAAGTTATCCATTTTTATGCTCTGGTAGTTCCATAGCAATAAACCCCTCCAGCATCACATTCCATTCCAGGGAGGTAGGGTTCTATCTCAGTCCTCTATTTTCTTCCCATTTTCTTTCCACACTTTCAACTCTGCCCCATCTAATGACCTCATCATACCATCCTAATACTGTCGTGCCCTTGCAGCTTTCCATCTCATCGTGATTGATTGTTTGACCAGAATCAATTGGCAAACCTATGCTGCGGTCCCTTCTTCTTGTGTTTAGGGCCTTGCCCTAATATGCAACATTCAATCGTATCTCCTCCTGCCATTGGTGCTACTTCACTTATTTAGTATTTTTTGCACTTCTGTCCAGAAATGTTTGAATCGGGGCAAGTCCACAACGTGTGCACCAAGTCTGCTTGTGGCGCATGACACCTAGGACAAGTGTCCGCCATATCTGGGAACATTCTATTCAGCCTATAGGGAGTCAGATAAGCTCTATGTACCACCATGCATTGTATACGTTTAAACTTGGGGTTGCAAGATATCTTCTTTGGGTGCTCTAGTATGACCCAAGTCCCAAGACTGAGTTGACCACTATTCTATACAAAAAAACAAAATAACAAGAAAATGATGTATTGGCATATAGTTTAAAATAAGGTATTGCCAAAATTCTCACTGTATGGACAGTGCAGGCGGTGCTGCACTTCAGTCTGGTATGAATTAGCTATTTTAAGCACATGCAGAAATCATTTTAAGGATTTGCATGCTTTAGAATTCTTAAATTATGGACAAGAAACCCTCCAGGCACTACCCAGTGTAAAAAAAGGATAGCGTGTCTGCTGGTACTGATTGCTTGCAATGTCCAGAATAGTCAAAGAGAGTGGGTTACCCAATATACCCTTGCAGGCTCGGGCTGATAACTAATTTTAAGAAGAAGGTGCCAGCAAGGGAATTTGTTTTATCAGAATCGATCACAGATTATAGACACATAAGTTAATTATTATTGTCTATCCAACCCAAATGGTATCTGTTAACTGTTATTTGAGTCTTACTCTTTAGACAAAGGAACAAATCAAACAAAAGAAAAGAATTTGCTACACGGGAAATTGATTTTATGAAAAAATTGATTATTATTTATATATTTTTGGAAGGGTACAGCTAAATAATTAAAATTCAATATACATGAAATTTCAAATGAACAGGAATTAAATCAATCACTCCATTAATTCATCTGAACTAGAGTCCAGTACAACGAAAAATATCATCAACAACTCCTTTGTTACAACATAAGGGATGATGTTGCATGAATTCAATCATGATGAAAAGGATCTGGACAGTTCGGTCGATGTTTTGGTCTTATAGTTGATGACTCCTTAAGACCATCTTCAGGAAACTCAATAGTTACATGGAAATATGACCCCCTGGTTGTTACTCTATGATGTTACCCACTCGTGAATTAATCGTGAGTCTGTCTCTGTCTTCTCGTCTATTTTGGATCTTTATGGTCCGTTTATTTGCTTGGGACCTGAGTGACGTCCACGTCGGGTTCGAGAGAGTTGGCTGTGCTGTGAATCGAGCAACAGCAAGTGTACGTCTAATCAACAAGACACTTTCATTTGAAGACGTCACTCTAACCTGGTGTGCAGGGGGACCTGTTGCTTGCCGATTCCACTGCCAAGAGTCACGCTGTCCTGACAGGAAGCGCTGAAGCGCTGCTTTCCATTCCCGGACACCACCGCCATCAGCGCCGCCGTCCCGGGACAACGAATCCCGGCAGGCATTTACTGACGGGGTTGGAGCGCCAGGAGGCGCATAAAGACGCCCGACCCTCTGCGTCGCGGGACGCCGGGCGAAGCCCGGGCAAAGGGCGGGCCGTCTGTGGCCGTCCGGGGCTGGACGAGGCTGGGCTGGGCCACGGACCTTGGTTTCCTTCTGCTTACACACACCCCTAAACTGTGAGACTTTTTACGTTACATTTTTTGTATCAATACATGTGTATTCTTAGTTGTCGCTGTTGCTATTTGAGTTCGATATTTGCAATAGATACGGTGCCTTCAACATATTGTGTAGTAATTGTCATCTTGAAACCAAACAATGTCTAAACTTACATCGGCTAAAACCCCTCTAGTGACGAGCACAATGGATAACTACTTGGTTAAAGTAGTAAGCAAAATTAATGAAGAAAGGCGCCTTTCATTAAACCGGGTAAGCCCCCCGGCCTTACCTACAAGCTTGCACGTCCACCCAGACGCTTTAGTTTTAGATAGCAGCTGCACCCAAGGCTCTCAAATAATTATTGACAATGATTTAACTGATTCACCAGCGCAGAGCCAGGTAGTGCTTGATAACCCCTTGGATACCTCACTACAACTTTCCCCGATATTTTCTCCGGTAACTTCCCCGGTACGTAGAGTAGTAAGGGCTTGCAGGAAGTTACCCGCTAAGCGGGGGGGAACAGAAAAACTAAAAGAGCTAGCACGCCACCTATATGCACAGGGGGAGCAAATGAGACTTCAAATAAGGCCGAGATAACTAACCTGAACTCTGACCAATTTGAATTGTTGGCCAGTATCTTTGAAACCAAATTGGAATTCATGATTAAACCTCTTGTGGCCAAATTAGACCAGGTTACAAAAGAAGTAACCAGACTGGGCGGTCTTTTGAATTCTCACTTAGCCATGACCAAAACAAATAAGAGCATAAAGGTTGGTAATAACGTAAATATTATAAATAAGTATGCAGCTGCTCCCTACAATGGGGGGAATGGGACGACAAAAACTGTAACAGTTACTCACCCAACCCCGGTACCAGTTACCCAACCACCCCCTGTACCAGTTAACCAACCACCCCCAATGACCCCCAGAAGTCAACCCATCATGGCAGGGGGGAACAACGAGGGGAGAAGAGAAGAAAAGAGAAGACCCACAGTTAATCTCTCCCCACATTGCGCTCCATACATAGTGATATTATCTAATGTACCTGAGGTGGACTCTCATTTTACTGAGTCACGGGCAGAAACCAACGACTCCTTGAAAAACAAATCAGTATCATGGCTGAATAGGAATTGTGGGTTTCCACTTTCTTTCTCTAACGACATAATATCTACCCGCAAAGTTAGCTGGATTGGGAATTCTAGGAAAAACAGTAGGGGGGACTGTATCGTTGTTAATTTTAAGCATCCGCAGCATGTCGCCACAGTTCTGCTTAGAGCGGCTTCCCTACCAATCACTGATAATACTGTATGTGCACGCCCTCTTGGTTTCTTTTATAATCATCTTAGAAATATACCACACCCACATACGAATCAGCCCAAGCCATTTTTATCCTTACCTAGGTGTGGTTTTGTTACTCCTCCCCAAATTAGGAATCAACTCCCAAATAGATTGGAACCGTATCATTATAAGTTGTCCAGGCCAAATAGTCAATTTGAACCAGTCGTCCCACTGACCAACCGATATACTCCTCTATCTTCTATGGAGGAAAATGATTGACTTTTAAATGACCTGAGGACTAATGTACAGATTCCACACCCTACTTGCAGGATTATGACTTGGAATATTGCTGGTATTAAGGGTAAAGCAGGGAACGATACCTGGATCAATTTATTAAAAACCTATGATATCATAGCGCTCCAAGAGACCTGGGATCCAACGAACAGTTTCTCACTGGATGGGTACAGTCACTTTTCCATTCCAGCAACTTGTAGTGCGGCAGGTAGAGCTAAGGGAGGCTTACTGAGTTTATTTAAACTTGACCTAAAGGGTAGATTAACTCAGTGTAACTCAGGTTGTCAAAATTGCTTAATCGTTGAACTATCCCCCTCTGATACCCCTAAGATTTTATTTATTAATTTTTATAATTCGAGTGCCAATGAGTGCACCAGTCCTAATCTGGACTTATAGGAGAAATTCTTGTCAGTCTATAGTACTAATGTGAATACTTTTGAAATAATATTCCTTGGGGACTTTAACATCCATCCCTGTAACCAACCGTGTGCCAATACAGAAGAGGAGGGGCCCCCATATTCTTCACCCATCCATCTTGAACATTTGAAACGGGGAGAGGCCCTTGAAAACATTTTGGCGAGATGGAACCTTTATGAGTCAGGCTGCGGGGAAGGTGGCTCTAGGACCCCCACATTCAAAGGAACAGACAATGGTACTATTATTGATTATATTTTAATGTCTTCTTTTATATTGTGTAAAGTTTTAATGTACAAGACTGAGGTCTCGGTCTTCAGTGACCACAATCCGGTGTTAATAGAGATACTGCCCGCGGATTTAATAACCCTTAAATCTGCGACTCTTAAGGGTGGCTTAAACGTGGTTGTTAAAGATCAAGGACGCAGGCTAAAATGGTCAAACATAGTCCCTGATACTTTCTTGCAGGAAGTTCTGGACAAGGTTGAAGATGATGTGGCCATATGTCTAGAGAAACAGGCTCAAAACATACATGTGGTCACTGCTTTTGATAACATTTGCAGGCAAATTAACCAAAGCCTACTTGTTGGCCCCAGACAGACGAGACATTATGGTAAAAGATGGTTTAATAAAAGTTGTTCTAGGGCCCATGCAGTTTTACTTAAGGCTCTGAAGGCCACCCCTAAAGATCGTGTTCAAATAGCCAGCTTAAGATCTGCCTATAAGAAAGCTATTCAGGATAGGAAAAATGAGCTGAAAGAAGAGGCCTGGACACAATTACTTGCCCCTGAGACCTTAAAAAATAGAGGGCAGTTCTGGAAAAACGTAAATCAACCGCTATTCTCAGGTGAGGATAATTCTCCCCTTGAGTCCAACATCCCAGATGAGGGATGGATAACACATTTTGGGAAAATATATTCTACCCCAGACTCAGAGAACCACATGATTAATTCCTTTTTTAGATCTGAGGGTTCCCATGTGACTTTTGAGGACATAGAAATGAATGAAAAATGAAATGAATGAAATGAAATGAAAAAAGATTTGTTAAGCGCGGTTGCTGCCCACGGGCGTCCAAGCGCTGAGTTAAGCAGAGAAGTGACGGAGCAGGGAGATAAGGACTAGAGGGGTTTGGCGAACAGTACTGTTTTCAACTTTTTCCGGAATGAGAGCAAGTCAGGTGTGGACCGAAGAGAGAGGGGGAGGGCATTCCAAAGCTTGACGGCGTTCAGCGAGAACAGCCTACCCCCGGACCTGGCTCTCTTCACTCTAGGAACAACTGCCAGGAAAGCATCCGTAGACCGAAGGTTCCTGTTTGGGTGGTAGGGGATAACAAGGTTGTTGTTGATTGCTGATCCGGTCTTCCAAAAGGCCCGATGCGCAATGCACAGCGCCTTGAATGCCACTCTTTGCCTCACTGGCAACCAGTGCAGGCTTTTCAGTCCAGGTCTGGCTGACTGGGTTCGTGGAATCTGGAGTAGGGTACGTGCAGCGCAATTTTGTACCACCTGCAGCTTCCGGAGGGTCATCTCAGGGGCCCCTACGTATAGAGCATTGTTTGAGTCCAAGCGGGACTGGATGAGGCCTTGTACTGCCATCTTTTTGGCCTCTAGAGGCAAAGTGGGAGAACCTTCCTCAAGATTCTGAGTAGGCCAAAACAAGTGGCGGACAGCTTGGTGGCCTGGGTGGAGAAGGAGAGCTTTTTGTCTAACCATACACCCAGGCTCTTGACACTTTCCTTGGGGGCGGGGGGAACACCCAGACCGCAGGGCCACAAGGAGGTGAAAGGTACTGGCGAAGCTGGGCCTAGGAGCATGAGCTCTGTTTTTCCTCCGTTCAACTTGAGGGAGGAGTTGGTCATCCACTCCTTCACGTTCTCTAAACATTTCAACAGACCAGCCGAGGATTGCCTGTTGTTCTCTTGGGCCAATGAAACCACTAGCTGGGTGGTAGAAAGGGCGATTGAACAGACCTTAAAAAATAAGGCTCCAGGCCCTGACGGGGTTCCTGCTGATGTTTTTAAATTTGCGGCGAAATTCTGGTCCAAGAACCTGTGTAGTGTTTTTAACGCCCTGAATCAAAATAACATACCGGTCTCCTGGAAAAAATCTATTATCATCCCAGTCTTCAAGAAGGGAGACAGGCAGGACCCCTCCTGTTATAGACCTATCTCCCTAATAGATTCCTCGGTAAAAATCTTGGGACGGGTCATTTTGCACAAATTAACGGACTGGCTCGACGATAGAGGGGTTCTGTCGAATGTGCAATATGGGTTTAGACCGAAAAGGAGCACTTTAGACCAATGCCTTAATCTGCAACTGCTATTGGACAAATACACTTAGGCTAAAGAGGGGTCAATGTACCTGGGGTTCATGGACCTCTCATCGGCATTTGACCTAGTAAATCGGACAAAGCTTTGGCAAATTTTACTTAATATGGAACTCGACCGGGCCCTAGTTAACCTCCTGGCGAATTTACATTCTGGCCTATTGGCTTCCGTCCGGGTCACTGCTGAGGGGCGCTGCTCCAGCCATTTTAACTCAGATAGGGGGGTCAGGTAAGGGTGCATCCTGGCCCCCCTTCTATTTATGGTATACATCAACGCCTTAGAACCTGCACTAAAGGAGGCAACTCTTGACATACCGCGTATAGGGGAACTTGGTATTCCAGTTCTCCTCTACGCGGATGATGCTGTCCTTCTTTCACGGACGGGGGTTGGTCTACAACGGCTGCTAGATGTTTTTGGGAATTTTATGGGATCCTTGGATCTCAAAATAAATGCAAAGAAGTCACAAATTATGATTATGGGGAGGTGCGCTGGAAGAAGCAACTTAAAACGTTTTTTTGCTGCGAAGAAGAACTTTGCAGAGTGCCCACATTCCCCTATCTGGGGATTACCTTCGATGAGAGAGGGAATTGGGGCCCACAACTTAAAAACAGAAATATCTCCTTCGCTAGAACTACTTCCGCACTCCTGGGCTTTACCAAAAAACTGGGGGCAAGGCCTATATTAGCTTTAATGAAGATCTATAAAGCGAAATGCCTTGCAGTAGCCACATATGGTAGCTTTTTTTTTTTTTTTTTTTTGATTTATAGAGCGCGATTGATGCCCGGGGGCGTCCAAGCGCTAAGGGACCAACAGATGATTAGGCAGAGGCAGGGATAGTACCAGGAATTACTGTGGGGAGTTGAAAAGAAGAGTCTTGAGTTGTTTCCGGAATGAGGTAAGATTGGAGTTAGCTCTCAGATGGAGGGGAAGGGCGTTCCACAGCTTGGAGGCGTTATGGGCGAAGGTCCTACCACCTGATCTGGCTCTTTTTATTCTGGGTGTGGTGGCAATGAAGGTCTGGGTTGACCGTAGGTTTCTACTTGGATGGTAGTGAGAGATTAGGTCACGGGTGATAATGGGGCCTGTGTCCCAGAAGGCCTGGTGGGCGATACACAAGGCTTTGAAGTGGATTCTTTGGCGGACTGGCAACCAGTGTAGACTGGTCAGACCAGCTCTGATGGATTGTCGGCGTGGGAGCTGGAGCAGTGTCCGGGCTGCACAGTTCTGCACTGTTTGAAGTCTCCGCAGTGTGTAGTCTGGTGCCGCGAGATACAGGACGTTATCAGACCCTGGATGGCCACCTGTTTAGCCTCCATGGGTAAAAGATGAAGAATTTTTTTGAGCATTTTAAGCAGGCCAAAGCAGGTGGCCGAAAGTTTGGTAGCTTGTGTGTCGAATGACAGGGTTTTGTCGAGCCACACCCCAAGACTCCTGATGTTGTCCTTGGGTGTTGGAGGGGTACCCAAACAGGGTGGCCACAGGGAATTGAAGGAGCTTGGGTTCACGGAACCTAGAAGCATCAGCTCCGTCTTGTCCCCGTTTAGCTTGAGTGATGAGGCAGACATCCAGCTCTTTACCTCCTCAAGGCACTTATAGAATCCTCCGCTTATGGGAATGTTTGCCTCCTGCGCCAGTGAGACCACCAGCTGGGTGTCGTCCGCATAGGAGATGATCTTAACTCCATACGGACGAACAACCTCAGCCAGTGGCCTCATATAAATGTTGAATAGCGCCGGGCTTAAAGAGGAGCCTTGTGGGACCCCTTAAAGGTCTGCTGGTGGACACTGATTCCCCGTCGAATACCTGAAACGATCTGTCTTTCAGGAAGGACTCAAACCATAGCCAAGCCTTGTGCTTGACACCAACATTAGCTAGACGGTTCAGTAAGATGTCATGGCTGACCGTGTCAAAGGCCGCGCTAAGGTCAAGGAGGATCACTGCCACTGATCCTCCTTGGTCCAAGATTTTTCTGGATTCCTCGGTGACCATGAGGAGGGCGGTCTCGGTTCCGTGCTTGGGTCGGAAGCCTGTCTGGGTGGGATCTAGTAGTTGGTTGGTTTCTAGGAAGGTGACCAGATGGCTGTTGATGTATTTCTCCAAAACCTTGCTCAGCCAGAGAAGTAGGGAGATTGGCCGATAGTTGCTGAAGTCTAGTGAGTCCAAACTGGGTTTCTTCAGCAGCGCTTTAACCATGGCCCGTTTCCATCCAGGCGGGACCGTGCCGGAGGAGATGGAGGCATTCAAGAGGTCCATAATGATGGGCAGGGTGACCTGAGATGCCGACATTATAATGTCAGGTGGCGCTGGGTCATTGGGGGAGCCAGATTTGACTTTCCGGGCTACAGTTTCCAGAGATACCAGATCTAGGGGGGGGAAGTGATCTAGTGTGGAGGGAGTCTGTGGGGAAAGGTGTGCCAAGGCTGTGTTAGTCGAGGCTGTGACGGGTGCGGCCAAGGGGGGGAAGGAGGCGTAGATTTTGTCAACCTTTTGATGGAAGAAGGCTGCCACCTTGTTGCAGTGCTCTGAGGATGTGGTTTCAGGCAAACTGGGTGGTAGCTTGGTGAGATTTTTTACTATTTGGAAAATCTCCCTTGGTTTTGATTTGGCTAGAATGATTTTGTTAGCAAAATATGCCGCCTGAGTAACTTTGATTTCTTCTTCGTACTCTTTAAGTAGCGTTCGGTATTGGGTTTTTTCCATTGGAGAGAAGTCCAAACGCCATTTCCTTTCAGCTTTCCTGCATAGGCATTTCTTTGCCCTAAGGGCCTCTGAGTACCAGGGTGCAGATTTGTGGGAACGTTTCAGAGTGGTTTTTCTTTTGGGGAGAGTGTTGTCAAGGGATTGGGTGATCCAGTCTTCAAATGTCTGGTTGGCTAGGCAGGGATCCTTGTTATGGAGAGGAAGGCTGCTAGCGAGTTTGGTCGTCCATTTATCGACTGGGAGGCGGGACCAGGCTCTGGCTATTCGTACTGTGGGTTTGATGGTTGGGGGTTTGAATGTGGTCCAGGTGAAGGGGACCAGTAAATGGTCAGTCCATGGAAGGGGGATTGGTGGGCTAGATGTAAGATCTGCACAATTGCTGAACACAGGGTCCTGCAAATGGCCTTTGACGTGAGTGGGGGGACCTGACGATTTGGGTTAGCTGCAGCGCTGCTAGGTCATCTACCAGCATAGTGGCTATGTGATCGGTTGTGGAGTCAAAGTGGTAGTTAAGATCCCCTAGCAGGGTATTGAGTAGCTCAATATGGGTCTACAGTGCCCCAGATTGCCTTCAGGTGACTGAAAATAAATTTATGAGATCCGTCCTGTCAGTGCCTCAGTCCACTCCTTCATATACTATCCATTCTGAATTGGGGGCGGGCTTTATTTCTGACATGATAAGATACGCTCCTTTAATATGCTGGATGAAGACCTGGTTGAACCAGGAAATCTCCTTGAACCATATTATCATGAAAGACTGTCTACTACTAGAAAATTCCAGTAAGATTCAGTGGCTGACATACATCAAAAACAGCTTTCTTAAATTAGGGAGACCGGAGCTTTTCTCGTCAGCAGAGATAATAACATCTAATGACATTATACAAATTAAGGGAGCTATGGTACAGGTGTTGACTCTGGAGAGAGAGGAACTAGAGCTTAGAAAACCCACTGTAAGGGCTAATCTTATTGTAGCCAGTTCACCAGGAGCTGAAATTTATCTTAATTTGGTGAACCGTCCCTACCATAGGTTTCTTTTAACTCGTTTTCGTTTTAACTTGATCCACCTGAATTTAGGCCACTTTTCTAATTGGAGTACCCCTGAAAAGGCAATGCCGTGTTCGTGTGACAATTTTTCCACTCAGAACACAATGCATTTTCTGATGTTTTGTGGTCACTTTACGGAAATAAGGATGACATTCCTGGTTCCAATACTTAAGGAGGCGGGGTTCCTGCAAGTTAAACCTGCTCTTTTGTATCTACAATTATTAAAGACCCCCCGGATCACCTTCCATTAGTGTAGTATCCTCATGTTATTTCTATGTACCTGCATCTAGCTGATCAGCCCTGTGTGAGAGTTCTCTCTGGAATCTTGGTATGTGGAATGTTGGATGCATGAGAGACACAGTTGAGGATGGGCTGAGCGGCGAATAGGTCTGCTCCTGGTGGGGCTGTTAACTTGTACCATCTTATATACTAATAAACTACCATCTATATGCACCTGTTCCGGTCTGCTGTGTCTACCTATTTACACCTGGACCTGTGGGACGTACCCACTACATTTTGGCGACGAGGATGGGATACGAACCCACGCGTTCACCCTTGGCTTATAAAATTAAATGATCATTTTGATGAGGGGGTTTTAGTCCCACCTTGGTTTTTAGGGGGTGTCAGTCCCACCTGAACAGTGTTATACTAGGGTTTGAGTCCCATAGTGTCCCTTAAAAGAGGGGTGGCGTTTTTGGCTACGTCACAGTCTTCTCATGTGAGAAGCACTTTCTTGGGTTTTATTTCGCCCATTGCAGTTTTTGTTTTAGTTTTTGGTTATTAAATGTGAGCTCAAAATTTTTCGCTTTATTCATTTTAAATTGTTCATTATTAAAGGAGGAGGATGTGTAAGTGTTTATCTTTTTGCTTTCTTCCTTCTTTAATAATTTAGATCTCTGTTTTCCCTCATGTGGTGCAATTTATTATTCATCTCTGGGTTACAGTTTTCTTAAAAGTTTGTATATTTTATGTGCTTAGTTTTCCCCTTAGATATTTGCTCTTTTTGTTTTTCCATTATTATAGGGAGAGGATAATGTAGTATCCTCATGTTATTTCTATGTACCTGCATCTAGCTGATCAGCCCTGTGTGAGAGTTCTCTCTGGAATCTTGGTATGTGGAATGTTGGATGCATGAGAGACACAGTTGAGGATGGGCTGAGCGGCGAATAGGTCTGCTCCTGGTGGGGCTGTTAACTTGTACCATCTTATATACTAATAAACTACCATCTATATGCACCTGTTCCGGTCTGCTGTGTCTACCTATTTACACCTGGACCTGTGGGACGTACCCACTACATTTTGCTAGTTTTTTAGTGGGTGCTGTCAGGATTAGGAATAGAATAATGATTAAAAATGATTAATTGTACTTAAATAAATTTGGATACAATTAGAACGATGTTTGCACTGTAAAAAATGATACGGTTGCGTAATTAAATTGGCTGATGCTTTTATTCTATTTATTGTGATTTTATAAAAATCTTATGAACCTGTCGGTAGATTCTTAATTGGTTCTATATTTTTCTTTTATTATGTGTAAATAATGAATTCAATGTATGTTTCGTATTGTACCATTGTCTTTTTATGATATTGATTTATCGAAATAAAGTATTCTGACTGACTGACTGAAATACACATTTGGGTTCATTATCAGGTGTAAGAGATAACACCTATCATACATTTTCGGAGAATAATAGAAGGATTGTGGTGTTTTCCCCACCAAGGTATCCCTGTTACTAGACCTTGTCAATTACTTCTCCTGAATCCCTTTTGCACCGCTCTTTAGTGGTGCCCCCCAGCATACTTCCTCATGGCCTTTTGTACACTGCTGCCATGTGTGCTTTATAGAACCCCTCTGCACCCCCGCCCCGATGAGTGGAACATTCCATTAAACACGGAAAAAAGACAACACCCGGTCCATCCTTAGCCACTCGTGCTCCTCTTGGTGTGAACACAGATCCGCGCGATCCGAATCACATTTCATTTCCAGGCCGGTGGGATTCTCTGGCGCTCCTCGACTCAACATAATAATTCGATTGGTTTAATCTGATCGAAGTAGAAAGGAGCTTTAAATTGACACCGCCTGTGTTTTGCTACACACGCCTGACCTTATCACCCACCGCGCAGTTCCAGACCCGGGCGCTTCTTTTTAATGCGCAGGAAATGGTACTCATGTGTGTGACTTCCCTAACGAGGTCTACTCTGACTGCGGAGGCGCCGTTTGATCCTCTGCGCTTTCAGACGCTTGACTTTGAACGCGTCCCATGAACAGTACCATTTTTTTCATATATTTTTGGAGTCTGTGAATTATTGTGCAGCCCAGTTCACATGGAGTCCAGTTAGCAGCGTGGAAGCTGTCTCCCTTCAAAATGACCAGGCAAAGGATATGAGCAGAAAAACGGATCGAGGACAAGTCACAGCTGCTCGGCTTCGATCCCTCCGCAGCCTCATCTGTCCTACAACCACGAGGAGATGTGCTCGTCTAACTGGAAATGTAGCGTGGTCCAATTTTTTTGTAATACTTCTTTAAATTAGGGGTTTGTGCGTTTTTAAGTACTTTGGGGCAGATTTATGATGACTGGCGCATCCCTGGGGATGCGCCAGTCATCCTGCGCCGCTGCTCCGCCACCCATGGTGCGCCGCATTTATAATGCGGCGCACCATGGGGCAAAAACGGCACAGATGCGTGACGCATCTGTGCCGTAAAGGTGGCGCATTGCTGGAGCTGCGTCGCAAGCGCGACGCAGCTCCAGCAAGGCTCAGGGGTGCCCCATCTCCACAATGCTGCGTCAAGACCTACGCCTGCTTCAAGCAGGTGCAGGGTTTTGACGCAGCATTGTCCTGAATGTGACTGAGTGAAATCTCATAGATTTCACTCAGCCACTTTTAGGAGGAGTTCCTGCGCAGGAACGCCCCCCCTGCGCCGGAACGCCTCCTTAAGGCGCAGGGCTTTACAACGTGACGCATCTCCTAGATGCGTCACGTTGTAAATAGGGTGCATTGTTTGCGCCGCCGTTGCGTCAAATAAAGTGACGCACCGGCGGCGCAAGGCCATCATAAATCTGCCCCTTTCATTTTAAGCAGACATGGGAAGTAGTACGCAAGGAGGAAAGGTGCTTTGCCCAGGATCACACAATGGGGCAGATTTACAATAACTGGCGCATCCCTGCATATCAGCAGGGATGCGCCAGTTATTGTGCGTCACGGCTCCGCCACCATGGATGCGCCACATTTACAATGCGGCGCACCATGGGGCAAAACTGGACAGATGCGTGACTCTGCTGCCGTAAAGGCGGCACATTGCTGGAGTTGCGTCGCAAGCGCAACGCAGCTCCAGCAAGGCTTTGGGGGGCCTATCCTACAAATGCTGCGTCAATCCTTATGCCTGCTTCAATCAGGCACAGGGTTTTGACGCAGCATGGCCGTAAAAGTGACTAGGTGAAATCTTGTAGATTTCACTCAGCCACTTTTTGGAGGCGTTCCTGCGCCGGAACGCCCCCCCCTGCGCCAGAACGCCTACATGTGGCGCAGGGCTTTACAACGTGATGCATCTCCCAGATGTGTCACGTTGTAAGTACCCCGCACCATGGCGCTGGCTTTGCGCCGTCGCTGCGTCACAAAAGTGACGCAACAGCAGCGTAAAAGAGGCGCAAGAGGCTTGTAAATCTGCCCCAATGTGTTCAAATGGTTCAAGTAGAATTGGAACTGAAAACTTCTGCTTTCACAGCCAACACATAAGCCACATCTATTTAGTGGGATTGGCCGGTAGTTACCAGTTCACAGTCATGAATGGTAGGGGTATTCAGGCATCTGGTTTGCCCCTGCAACCCTTGGTCGCAGGTGCCATGAAGTATAGGAAGTAACCTGGGCTCCTAGAGCCATATTTAATTGTCCTAGTTTCTCCTTAGTGCGCTTCTCCTAGCTCCCCACCTGCACACACGCTGTTTGTGGGGTATGGAGCAGGACAAGCGGTCAACCCATTGATGTCATTGGGTCAAGGAGAATGCTGCGCACCCCTGGCATTTTAATGAACCCGCCCCATGATGCATGTCATTTAAAAAAGACCTTATCAACAGTTCATCATTTTTTCATTCTCCCTCTGTGACCTATAGTCCTGTACGGGAACACTCCTTTTCATTGCTTGGAAGAGGGCTCACCCTTTCAACCAGGAGAAAAGGTGTCTTTTCTACGGGGTGTCCCATAGGCCCAGTTACGTGCAGGGATAAATAAATAAATATAAATAATCCACATTTGTAAAGCGCGAGCAATCACCCGTAAGGGTCTCTAGGCGCTGGGGGCCGTCGGGAAGATTAAGCAAGCTATTGCCCAGAGTCACATGGTGCTGGGCTAATCTGCTGCCGGCACCAAGGATCGAACCGTGATCCCCAGATTCCAGAGTCAGTCGCCCTGGCTGCCGCGCCACACCTCTTCCTGCAGCGGCGTTCCACGTCCCCTGTGCATGGAGACAGATGTAGGAGTTTACAGTGCCATACCGACTTCTAATTCCTGCTTTGTCCAGGCGAAGCTCTCCCATTGAATGTTACATGGGGGGAGAGACACTAGCAACATGCTGACATAGGAAGGTGTTCTTTGGTACCAGTAAGTGATTATTTTTTGGACGGTTCAAGAGTGGCCTTACAGCGTGTGGTCAGATTCCAGCTTTGTTCCTGAATCTATGATTTATGTGTATAACCCTGTCCTGAAGAGGCCAAAGAGAAAAAGGCTGAAACGTGGTCACGTCGACAGTCAATTGGAGGGATCTGCAAAAATAATTAATTTGTTGAATTCTTATGTGCCATAGTATAGTCAGATCTACTTACTACATAGCCATTCTAGGGCACATGGGTCAGATTTCCTCTGAGTGGTTCTCCCAGAACGTATGATGAGGGGACACTCACATGTACATATATATATATTTTTGTGGGTTATGTTATATATGTCTTATTTTTGTATTGATTTGATGTATGTATGAATAATTGTATTGAGTGGTTATTTTCCACTGCGGATGGACTCCACTGCCGTTTTGAATAGACCAGATATATTCATGATGAACAATAGTCATCCTAGAGTAATTAAATGTACTCTACACAAGTCTAGTTTGTTGTATTTATTCCTTTGACACCATTTTTTGTTTGCATAGCAATTTGTCCTTTACCCAAGTATCAAAGGGTTAGTTTGGTATATCCCTGTGGTTTGCTTATGATCTCTCCTGTGTGCAGCCACCTCCAATGTGCAGCCACCTCCAGTGTGTAGCCACCTCCAGTGTGCAGCCACATCCAGTGTGCAGCCACCTCCAGTGTGCAGCCACCTCCCATGTAAAGATGCCTACAGAGTGCAGCCACCACCCATGTCCAGCAGCCTGCAGTGTGCAGCTATCTCCAGTCTGCAGCTGCCTCCAGTGTGCAGCCGCCTCCACTGTGCAGCCATCTCCCGTGTGCAGCTGCCTCCTGTGTGCAGCCTCCTCCAGTGTGCTGCCTCCTCCAGTGTGCAGCCACCTCCTGTGTGCATCTGCCTCATGTGTGCAGCCACCTCCAGTGTCCAGCCTCCTCCAGCATGCACCCGCCTACGAAGTGCAGTCGCCTCCAGCATGCTGCTGCCTCCAGTGTGCAGCCACCTCCAGTGTGCAGCTGCTGCCTCTAGTGTGCAGCCGCCATCTCCAGTGTGCAGAGTCCAACAGTGTGCAGCCTCCTCTGGTGTGCAGCCACTTCCAGCTTGCAGCCTCCTCCAGCATGCACCTGCCTCCGGTGTGCAGCCTCCTCCAGCATGCACCCGCCTCCGGTGTGCAGCGCCTCCAGTGTGCAGCCACCTCCAGTGTGCAGCCTCCGCCAGCATGCATCCGCCTCCGGTGTGCATTCGCCTCTAGTCTGCAGCCGCTATCTCCAATGTGCAGCCACCCCAGTGTGCAGCCACCTCCAGCATGCTGCCGCCTCCAGCGTGCAGCCGCCTCTAGTGTGCAGCTGCTTCTAGTGTGCACCCCATGGAGTGTGCAGTCACATCCTGTGTGCAGACGCCTCAAGTGTGCAGCCGCATTTTAGTGTGCAGCCTCCTTCAGTGTGCAGCCATCTCCAGTGTGTAGCTGCCTCCTGTGTGCAGCCTCCTCCAGTGTGCAGCCTACTCCAGTGTACAGTGACCTCCCATCTGCAGCCACCACCAATGTGCAGCATCTTCCAGTGTGCAGCCGCCTCCAGCGTGCAGCTGACTCCAGCGTGCAACCACCTCCCGTGGGTAGCCTCCTCCCATGTGCAGCTGCATCCAGTGTGCAGCCCCCTGTAGTCGGCAGCCGCCTCCAGTGTGCACCCGCTTCAGGGTGTAGCAGCCTCCAGCATGTAGCTTCCTCCAGCGTGCAGCCGCATGTAGTGTGCACCTGCCGCCAGTGTGTACCGGCCTCCTGTGCGCAGCTGCCTCCTGTGTGCAGCCACCGCCTGGGTGCAGCCAGCTCCAGTGTGGAGCTTTCTCCTGTGAGCACCCGCCTCCAGTGTGCAGCCGCCTCCAGTGTGTAGCCACCTCCAGTGTGGAGCTGCCTCCTGTGTGCACCCGCCTCCAGTGTGCAGCCGCCTCCAGCGTGCTGTGGTAAATAAATAAATAATACCTCTATTTTTGAATGGATAAATGAATAACAGATAGCTCAATAAATAAGAGTCAAGATTCGAGGTAGTAGGAGTGTTGCAGGTTTATTACAGCATAAAGGACAGGAACAGGACAACCTGCACAGGAGTAGGATGGCAGGGCCCGGCAGCTGCCGGGGCTGGATCTGGGATGAGCGCGCTAACATTTAATAACAATACACGATCATATATACTAAAACAGTTGCATTACAATACATACGATAGGCGGAGCAGTGGGTGTGGTCAATAGCAGTCGCGAAAGATAAAGGTGAAAGTAGGTGTAACAGAGGCGTATACATAGACATGTGATGCAAACGTAACAGAATATGTCATGAATGGGACGGAAACATGGAGGGGGCTACCTAAGGAGCCGGGACCTCTGACCTAATGGTGCGCGCAAACTGGCAATGACGTGTTACTAGAAGAAGCTGGGGGCTACGAACTCTGTGCTAGGAGCAGAGACTGAAGTCTGGAGAGTCAGGGCGACATGTACCTAAGCAGTATCTAGTATCTGATGTTTAGAGAACATGTTGATAGAATCCAAAAGTTATCGGGGTAAAGGCTAACAGATTCTAAGACTGGAGCATGCATTATTCTACATGTAGTGCGTGATGAAGAATATTAAATGACCATTAAATGCAGTATTTCTCTTACATGGAGACGTAAAGGCTAGACAATGACGGAAACTATTGATGCGATTCAGTAGCTTTAGGAATGCAGAGAAGGAGGACTAACTGATAACTGGAATCATAACATACTCTTGGCAGACTCAGAGGCAGAGCCAGGCTGAACCGGGCACTGTGAGGCAGGAAGTAAGTGAAGGGTCAGGGATACAGGTGGGGGCTGTATCGCTCCTCAGCGAGGGCTTCAGGAGACAGGAGCTGAATCTGGTGTCCAGGCCCTTTTGAGGCCTAGAAACGGGGACTTTACAATGGAATAACGTGCACACTGAGAAACGTGGCAACGTAACTTTAAATAGGCCTGATATTCGTAGTATTCACGAGAACTGGAAACTGGCATACTAGAGATGGACACAGCTATAATTGCGTCTTTAATCGAACATGGGGAATACATATGCATATTAATCATGCACACATAACATATGATGGAGGACGCGTAGGGACACAGAACATGGCAAAATTTACTTTTCCACATTCCCTCCTTGTCACTACGTTTCCATCAGGAAACATCAATATTCATGATACCATCTATCATTTCATACAGCATCAATTGTTCGTCTCGAATTTTCTTGGAACGGGATTTAGAACGGGACTTGGGACTAGGAATACAAGAGGTAGCACAAATGCCGCAAATCGCAGGGCCACATTGTATACAGAGGCAGCAGCTGAATATGATCGCTACTGCAATACCCAGAAATGACAATACTTTCCATCCCCAAGCGGAAATTATATTCCAGAACCAACCGGACCATGTCCAGGTGCCTGGGTCTTGGTGTAACAGATGGGCAATTTTATGGAGTCTGGTTATAGCTGAATAAACAGACGGTGCGTTATTTGGAATGAAAATGCAGCAACTAGATCCGATGACTCTACAGGCCCCGCCCCTATCGGCCAATATGACGTCAAGGACGAGACGATTCTGTAAAACGACAAATCTCATAGCAGATTGCTCTTCAGTTAAGTTACCTAGAGCAGAGGCAGTCTCATTTACTACAGCTTCAAGGGTTCTGGTTAACCTACGGATTAGCTTACTATTCTGGATAGGTCCTATAAAGAAGAAGAAACCTCTATTGAAATCTGTATACTGTTCTAGAGCAGTTTCAGTATAATCGACAATTGGGGACTCAATCTCCCTTCTATGTCTAAGGTGTACTAGATGTGTGTTTCTATGATAATCAGATGGGGCTAGGAAAACTGGTGGCAGTTGGAAGGCAATGTAACAGGTTCCCTCCCAATCGAGGGGCAGACGAACATATGCGGTTTGACCACAAATAAAATAAGAATGACGTGAAGCTTTGAAAATAGATTTCCCACTGTCACTATACTTGACAATAGTAGTACAATCGCTATGGCCTACATGTACGGAACCATTATTTCGGACACATAATTCGCCTTTGACTGGTAGTACTGAAATAGCAGGTAAGTCTGGAGTAGTATCAGACTGAACATTCAGGACCATGAAATTCGAAGAATAATTACCTAAATTGTAAACTTCGTTTTCTAGATCTAACCCTGTTCTGTGGGGAAGACCTTGCTTGTCTGGGAAACATGTACTGTTAAGAAAATACATATCTGTTGAGGATGACGTTAACGTGGACCATGCTCCACACGAACCATTATGTGAAAATGGATAAGGAAAGAGTGGCAGAACTCCCTTCGGTGTCTGGAAAGGGGGGAGTCGACCACACACCCAACAATTAGTGGCATTGCTGGTCTGGTGTGAATAATGTAACATGCGGATAAAAGAATTGTTACGCATAGCGAGGCGGTAAGAGAGTTCATGAGGAGGCAGATCACTAAACGTGTGCTCTACTGTAACATTAGAAGACTTATTTACATGAGAAACTGGAAAATACAAGTAGAATGCATAACTGGTGCAGGCAATCATAATGCTGAGAAATAATATGAAACTTAGAAAAACGATACATCGGATTGAGTTTTGACTAACTCTCTCACTATGGGGGTCTATTTTATGCATGTCAGAAACCGGTCTAACCGTTTCACCTAGGGGAGGACTTAGACAATCAAACTGGCTGACTTATTTTACTAGACCTTAGTTTTAATTTATACTCCTGTTGCGGAGTTGTCTCTAACAGGGAGGGTGCAATATCATTGTCTTTTGCGGGACAGTCCTTAAGAATAGTACTTTGGCAGTCCTTTAAATCCTCGGAAATGTTCTTTGAAACTGGTTTCAATCCATAAAATTTCTTGATGTGCGAAAGATGCACCCAGCCTTTGCGTCCCTCCAACTTCACGGCTGTACGGGTGGCCAGGAGGACCTGTCGGGGCTCCTTCCAGCGAGGCTCCAGTGGACTTGAACGATCGAAATTTCGCACTAGGACCATGGATCCGGGAACGATTTCATGCGGTGCCACCTCGGTATTGTCTGGAAATGCGGCGGCAACCTGTGAACGACAAGAGTTGAGGGCAGACATCAAGGAAGCTAGGTAATCTGTCAGCATATTACTTGAAACATCGGTAATACTTCGAGGTCTAGGAGTACCCCACATGTTAGGGGGGCGGCCGAAAACGACCTCATACGGGGACAGACCTGATCTGGAATGTGCGACCATGCGCATATAGAACAGGGCAACTGGCAGAGCTATTAGCCAGTCCACACCTTTCTCTTGACAAACCTTTGCAATTCGGATTTTCAGGGTCTGATTATGTCTCTCTACGAGACCGGCTGCTTCAGGATGGCGTACACAATGGAACTTCCATTGGTACCCTAACAAAAGGGACACGTGTTTCATTAGCTCGGATGAGAATGGCTGGCCGTTGTCAGAATATACGACTCTAGGGAGTCCATAACGGGGGAAGAACTCACGAACCAACTGCTTGGCAGTGGTCGCGGCTGTGTAATCTGGAACTGGATATGCCTCCGTCCACCTGGACAAAGCGCATACAACTACGAGGACATACTTGAAACCTCGACATCGCTCCATCTGAATGTAATCCATCTGGAGGACTTCAAAAGGGTGGTCAGGAGGCTGGAATCCACCTTGTTCCACCGGGACACTTTTACCTGGATTAAACTGGCAACATATCATACAGGTACGGACTTTCTGCTTGGCTGCAGCTCGCAAATGCTTGTTGAACCAAATGTTCTGGATACTGTCTAACATAGCTTTTTCTCCTAAATGTGCTGGACTATGTGCGGTATTAATAATGACTTGAACCATGGAGTCAGGGAGAAACCATGTGGCTCTACCCTTCGTTAACCATCCTTGATCTGTCTGGACCCCTCCTTGTTCGGACCATTTCTTGATTTCATTGGGAGTAGCATGTAACTGGATATCTATGACATCTTGAGTAGGGTCCTTAACTGTCATACATGTAGTCGGATCTGGAGTGTGTGTCGGTGTCTTATTAACTGGAATGTCTGGAGTCTGAGCTGTAAGCTTGGCTGTGCGATCTGCTAGATCATTACCCTGGGAAATAATGTCAGTAACTTTCGTATGTGCTTTGCACTTCATGATAGCAATGGATGTCGGTAAGTGTATAGCATCTAACAGAGCCTGAATAAGGAGACCATGCTGAATCTTGGTTCCATGAGAAGTCATGAAATCTCTCTCCTGCCAGAGCACTCCAAAGTCGTGTACGACTCCGAATGCGTAACGTGAATCTGTGTAAACATTAACTTTCAGGTTCTTGGCGTGTATGCAGGCTTGAGTCAGAGCAACTAGCTCTGCTGCTTGAGCAGACAGGGTGTCAATACGGTGTGTCTCTATAACTTCAGTGTCAGTAGTCACTGCATACGCGGCGACTAGTTCTCCTGTACTTGTTCTCATACATGAACCATCCACATAAAGCGTCAGGTCGGGATCTGGTAATGGAATATCTGTCAGATCTTGTCTTGGCTTTGTCATGATGTTAACTACTTCCACACAGTCGTGTGTGGCAGGATTCAAAGTAGCTGATGGTAACAATGTAGCAGGATTTAAAACGTTGCAGCGTCTGATTTCTATGTGTGGCTAGAACAGTGTCAATTCATAACCTGTTAAACGTGCAATTGTCAAGTGCTGAGTTTGTGTTCGGTTTAAAAGAACTTCCACGGAGTGTGGAACTTGTACTGTCAGGGAGTGTCCTAAGACTATGGAATCACTTTGTCTGATAGCTAGTGCTGTGGCTGCAACTGACTTGAGGCACGCAGGCAGAGCCTGGGCTACAGGATCTAATGTGCTCGAAAAATAAGCACAAGGCTTGTATTGTCCTGCTTGATCTTGTGTGAGGACAGATAATGCTGTACCTTCGCGTTCTGTAACGAAAAGTGTAAAAGGCTTACTGTAGTTCGGTGTTGCTAGAACTGGAGCTTGACATAGGGCTTTCTTTAATTCATTGAAACTAAGTGTATGTTCAGATGTCCAAGGGAGGACAGTCGATACGGCTGCCTCCTGTGTCGTTAACTGTATCAGTGGTTTGGCTAGGAATGCATACTGAGGAATCCATTGTGTGCAATAAGAAGTAAGGCCGATAAAAGCACGTACCTCCTTCTGGGTCTTGGGCTGAGGAAGACTCGCTATTAACTGGATACGGTCTGGTGTCAACTGCCTACCCCTCTTGGACAGTAAGTGTCCTAAGTAGATCACTTGCTGGACACAGAATTGAAGCTTAGAAGGGGACACCTTGTGCCCCATCTCGGCAAGGAAATACAAGACTGTAAGGGATGCTCGCTCGCAAGCACGTTCAGAACGGGCTGTGATCAGTAGATCATCGACATACTGGAGCAGGGCAGTGTCAGTTGGCATGTGAATGTTGTCTAGTTGTCTCTTGAGTGCTTGACTATAAATACTAGGACTTTCTGTGAAACCTTGAGGAGCACGTGTGAACATATAGCTCCTTCCATTTAAACAAAATCCGAAAAGAAACTGGCTGTCTGGATGAATGGGGACACTGAAAAACGCGTTCTTGAGGTCTATGACTGTAAAAAATGAGGCTTCGGAATCAATGGCTGTCAATAGGGAAGAGATATCTGGGACAACTGGGTACTGGGGAATAATGCATTTATTAAGTTCTCGAAGGTCAATCACTAATCGATATACTGGAGGTGCATTTGGATCAGTACGTTTCATGACTGGAATGATCGGAGAATTACATACATTGGAGTCGGTTTCTACCACTACTCCTTGAGCCATGAGCTCGTTAATAATTTTGGATAAGGCTGCTACAGCCTCTGGTGGCAATCTGTACTGTCTTATTCGTGGTAACACTACACCTGGCTTGAGAGTCACACGATGGGGTGTGATTTGCATAAAGCCAACATCAGTTGGACCTTGCGCCCATAGATGCTGCGGAACATTAGACAATCTTGGATCAAAATCTCGTAATACATAGTGACCCTTGAAGTCACGTAGGAACAATCGTATTCCCTCTGGGGAACAGCATATAACTGCACCTAATTCTTTCAGTGTCTTAATGCCTAATAGATTTTCTGGACATGACTTAGTAAGTAACAGATCAGTAGTGCGGGACAGTGGACCTACTTCTAGAGTAACTGGCTTTGATATTTCATTTACAATAGGCTTTCCTGAAAATCCAAGGGAAACATTTCTAGAGCCTGAGAGCGGAGCCCCTGGAACTTCGGCGTGACTTATAGTGGTCCTACTTGCCCCTGTATCAATCAGAAACTTTCTATCTTTCCCTAATACTTGACTATGAACATAGGGACCTTCTTGATCTACAGGTATCTCGATGAGAGGCAAGCCTACCTCCCTCTCTAGGCTGTTTCATGAATATGGCTGATACTCTGGATACTCAGACTGTGCATACTGGTACATCTGCTGTGTAACATGCTGTGTTGCAGCCATAGGCTGCGGTGCTGTAACTGTCTGTGGTGCATTCTGTGACTGAGGAGTCTGTGTAACTTGTTCTTGTCTAGGCGGACGTGGTCTTTCTTTAGTCTTACCGGTAGCTATGTTGTGTTTCAGAACTGCACACTCGTTTATAAAATGACCTGGCTGTTTACAATAATTGCAGTTTCCTTTAACGGGAGCTGCAGGATGACTGGCTTGATTCGGAGCCCTTTTCTGACTGTCTTGAGGAACAGATTGTGCAACTAGTACTTTCATTTTCGTGTCTTTCATACGTTTTCTTTCATGATCTTGTTCTTCTCTGATTCTATTCTGGTGATATTGAAGCATCTGTAACATTTGGGACGGGGTATTAGCTTGCCAGGTACTTTCGACTTTCAAAACTCGGTTTTTAATTTGTGGACTTGAATTCTCGACTAATTTAGTAACAAAAAGATGAGGGTATGATTCGCTACTTGTCTTGAGGCCACTGTTTATGGTAAAACATTTCTCAAATCTAGAATAATAATCACTAATATCTTCATCTTGTTTCTGTTTACAGGCTGAGATTGCATCCCAGTCTTCTTTTCTAGTTGTCAATAACCTAGGCAAAACTTGTATTAATAATTCTGGTAATTCTTTACATTTATCTCCAAGACCGGTACCTGGTACTCGTGCCTTGTCTTCAGCTTCTAGGACTGTCCAATCGATCTTTTTCTCTCCCACCTCCCATTCTTTTTCTTTGAGTTTCTCATATACCCCTGCGGGCAACAAGACTTTTAACATTTTAATGATATCTGGATACGTGTATTCTCCCATACGGAGCATGTCTTTTAATTCTCGGTGGAACCCTGCTGGATCTTTATCATGACAGGGAATTAACTTTTTCATCTCTAAGAGTTCCATCTTTGTGATCGGGGTGTAAACAAACACTCGTTGCATCTCACCACCGTCTGTCTTAATTGGATGTACTTCTCGTAACGGATTCTGTCTGTCTATGTAAAAGGGTTTACTTTCTGGGGGTGAGACATGAACAAAATGCGGGTTCAAAAACGTTCTGTATTTGTGGCGCTGTTCTAGAATGACACTAATTAAATCAGTACCTAAACCTTTCCATTTATACTGGAGTAACTCGTTCAGGACATCATGTAACGGACCTGGATCAGAATGTTGACCCTCATACAATGTAATGAGGTGCTGGATCATATACATACCCACCAGTCGTTGCTCGGCTGGGGGCAATTTCAGAAACATTTGTGCCACTATTTCGTCTGGAAAAGTGGTAGAATCAGTAATCCATCGGACTGCTGATCGGACTAGTTCTTGTTCATGCATAGTACTTAACTCGCTATAACCGATTCGTGACTTCAGAATGTGATCGGTAGCTTGAAATACTTGTTCTAGAGAACCTTGTTCTGGTGTTGGACGATGGAAAGTTGACTTGTGTTCTAGGCGTAAATGGCGATCTGGAAATCTAGATTTTCCTACATACGCTATTCTGGCGGGATTCTCGTCATCTACCTCTTCAGTATCAGAGTTACTTTCTTTCTCGCTTACTCGTGTTTCTTTGCGTTGTTCATGTATCCTTATTATTTCTTTACGAATCTTCTTGTACATATTCTCTATACTACTGATAGTCTTGTGCTTACCCTCGGCTATATTATCACTCCACCTTGTCAGGATTTTCATTTCGGCCTGATCTTTAGTCGGGGAATCTTGTTCTCTTATTAGACAATTAATCAGGAACTTTAATAACATGAGCTGGATCTCAGCTTTCCTTTGAGACATGACTTCACTAATACTTTCTGGATCATCCCCTGTACGGATGAAACGATATATTCTGTCTAGATCTTCTTTCATATCTGGTAGGGTGACTAGATACTCGGTCACCTTTCTCACGCGTAATGAATATAAAACCATATTATCCTCGCCTGGGACTGGATCATAGCCACATTCGGTAAGGGCTTTTCTTATTTCTGCAACAGACTGATATCTGGGCGTACGCTGTGACGCTTGTGCATGTAATTCGGCTAACGTTAAACGCTTGTGTGGCGGCGGGGTTCCTGGAGGACCTCCCCCTGCGGCCCCTACACTAGAGTCGTCTACTGATGCTCTTCGTCCTGGCAGAGTGGGAAATGGAAATGCAGGCTGGACTTGTATGGCGGGCTGGACCGGGGGTACCGTAACAGGTACTCCGGTGTCTGGAGGAGCGGGAAGTGCCTGATTTACAGGGACTGGCGGAGCGGGATTTGCATATTCTGGGACTGTGTCGTCCAAATAGGACGAAATGAAAATATCAGCTGCGGTCGGTTTGTGACGTAGCTTGAGCGGAACTAATGGTGGCGGGAAATTACTGGATGCCTCCGGGGTTGCTTTTGGCAAGCCCTCGGCAAGAAGAGGATACATACCCTTGATGAGGGCATGCCTCTGTCTGTCTGACTGTTCTGTTTTAACTCGTTCACCTATCTCGATTAGTTCCCTTTCCTGGGCTCGTTCCAAGGATTCTCTACTTAGTTCTGACTTTCTGATTTCTTTTTAGGTTCTTTTATGAGATTCTTTGCGCCATAACTCGATGGCATCTTTCTGTGACTGTCTGGCTTTCTTTTTCCATAATGCTTCTTCTACTCTCATGATGCACTCGGCATCCCATGTACCCGATACGGGCCATCTATACTTTTCTTCTAACTGTTTGGTATACTCTACCCATAAATCTAGATATAGTATGGCACTTATGCCATGCTTTTGATACATAAAATGACCTGGACTGTCCCTAGGCGGGACAGGAACTGCTTCTTCTAGCAGACCCTTTCTAGTTTTTAACTGACGTAATCTCGAAAAGAGGGACATTGCAAACTTGAATCTGAACACAATACAATACACGAGGAACAATAACAATTGAGAAAACAATTCAGGCATACCACGACATTGAAAATACATTGAATAACATTATGAAGCAACAGTTCGGACAGAATACTACCTGGAACACTGAGAACAGAAACACATGAATTTCTCGAGAACGGAACAGACTAGAATTACTGGATGCGCTGCTGAAACAGCACGGAACATACCGGTCCCATAAAGGGACGCATCAAGACCCGTATCCACCTAGGTGAACACTTCGTTTCAGATCTGCGTACCCAGACCCATCGGACCAGAGACAATTTAGATTGACCCTGTCTAGATACTACCCAGCAACGGTACTCACCGGGCAGCAAGAACGGAAGGCCTCGGACTGGACTGGACTGCTTCGACGCCGGACGGACGAACTTCGGACTTCTGTTACGGGTGGGCCTCCGGATACCTCGGACCTTGGACTCTCGGCTTGGGCTCTGGTCGGGACTCGCCGCGTTCCTCCACCGTCTCGTCTGGATGCTGGACCGCCTCCTCCGTCTCCTCCGTGGGCCTGAGGGATACTTAAAGCAGAAATATCTGCCGGTGCGCAGAAGAGTTCCGTCACGACTGCAGAGGGTCAGGGGGCCGGCGTGGCTTCACCGACGCGTGGGGAAAGGGCAAGTCCCTGTTCGGGCGCCATTATGTGGTAAATAAATAAATAATACCTCTATTTTTGAATGGATAAATGAATAACAGATAGCTCAATAAATAAGAGTCAAGATTCGAGGTAGTAGGAGTGTTGCAGGTTTATTACAGCATAAAGGACAGGAACAGGACAACCTGCACAGGAGTAGGATGGCAGGGCCCGGCAGCTGCCGGGGCTGGATCTGGGATGAGCGCGCTAACATTTAATAACAATACACGATCATATATACTAAAACAGTTGCATTACAATACATACGATAGGCGGAGCAGTGGGTGTGGTCAATAGCAGTCGCGAAAGATAAAGGTGAAAGTAGGTGTAACAGAGGCGTATACATAGACATGTGATGCAAACGTAACAGAATATGTCATGAATGGGGCGGAAACATGGAGGGGGCTACCTAAGGAGCCGGGACCTCTGACCTAATGGTGCGCGCAAACTGGCAATGACGTGTTACTAGAAGAAGCTGGGGGCTACGAACTCTGTGCTAGGAGCAGAGACTGAAGTCTGGAGAGTCAGGGCGACATGTACCTAAGCAGTATCTAGTATCTGATGTTTAGAGAACATGTTGATAGAATCCAAAAGTTATCGGGGTAAAGGCTAACAGATTCTAAGACTGGAGCATGCATTATTCTACATGTAGTGCGTGATGAAGAATATTAAATGACCATTAAATGCAGTATTTCTCTTACATGGAGACGTAAAGGCTAGACAATGACGGAAACTATTGATGCGATTCAGTAGCTTTAGGAATGCAGAGAAGGAGGACTAACTGATAACTGGAATCATAACATACTCTTGGCAGACTCAGAGGCAGAGCCAGGCTGAACCGGGCACTGTGAGGCAGGAAGTAAGTGAAGGGTCAGGGATACAGGTGGGGGCTGTATCGCTCCTCAGCGAGGGCTTCAGGAGACAGGAGCTGAATCTGGTGTCCAGGCCCTTTTGAGGCCTAGAAACGGGGACTTTACAATGGAATAACGTGCACACTGAGAAACGTGGCAACGTAACTTTAAATAGGCCTGATATTCGTAGTATTCACGAGAACTGGAAACTGGCATACTAGAGATGGACACAGCTATAATTGCGTCTTTAATCGAACATGGGGAATACATATGCATATTAATCATGCACACATAACATATGATGGAGGACGCGTAGGGACACAGAACATGGCAAAATTTACTTTTCCACAGTGCAGCCACCTCCAGTGTGGAGCTGCCTCCTGTGTGCACCCACCTCCAGTGTGGAGCTGCCTCCAGCATGCACTCGCCTCCATCGTGCTGCCGCCTCCAGTGTGCAGCCGCCTCCAGCATACAGCCGCCTCCAGTGTGCAGCAGCATTACCTCCAGTGTGCAGCCACCTCCAGAGTGCTGCCGCCTCCAGCATGCTGCCGCCTCCAGTGTGCTGCCGCTTCCAGCATGCTGCCGCCTCCAGCGTGCTGCCGCCTGCAGTGTGCAGCTGCCTCCAGCATGCTGCTGCCTCCAGTGTGCAGCTGCCTCCAGCATGCACTCACCTCCATCGTGCTGCCGCCTTCAGTGTGCAGCCGCCTCCAGCATTCTGCCGCCTCCAGTGTGCAGCAGCAGCGCCTCCAGTGTGCAGCCGCCTCCGGAGTGCAGCCTTACCCTTTCGCCTATGCGTAGCCTTGGTGCTTCCTCGAATTGCACAGCTGAGAGCTGCCTGTCTTGAAATTCCTGCTACATAGAATACATTGAGAACTCAAAGAGGTGCCCTAGTTCACTGCCACTGTGGGCAGGCTTCACTCCTGTGGGTGAGTCGGTAGCATAACAGTCAGTGCAGAACAATATGTGTCCAAACACATCAGATATGGAAACTGAAGTCTGAAGTCTTAGAAAGCCAAACTGGGAAAGCAATTACTTTCTGGGACCTCAAAATTCATGCAATTAATTATACAATATACCTGAAAATGCAAGCAAACTTGCGCGTTACTACCAAAAATCCTATACCGGCATCTGGCACTGTTTCAGTGAGATATGTATCCTCATTACACTTTGAGCTAACAAAATAGTGCACAAAACACAGTAGCCGCAAACTGCAGCCCCGTGCTTACTGGTCGTTCACGGTCCCTTGTGCTCATGATGAAATGTTGCTGTGAGTGATGCATAACGGTGCCACCTGTTGAAATATGGACATTTCCGGAAGGTGTGTAACAAGCATAACTTGAAATTACCGAGATAAAGCAAGATTACACTTGTGTGAGCTACTTCTTTAAAGAAAGAATCTTCCTGGAGACTGAATACCTCTTCTACAAAACCAGAAGAATACTGTGTTTCAGTCTGATATTCATAAAACTGCAGACCAATCCCCCACTGACCCCCTGAACTGGAATCAAGTGATCTTACTGACAATGGTAGTTGTGTATGGTGTTCTGTTCTGCATGGTATTCACTCTAGAGTGAGCTACAATACTAGAAGAGTTTAATATAAGTGCTAACTGTTGCACATTTGTTATTTTTAAGAGATGTGTCTTTGTCCTGATAAAGGCTGAAAGCCTAAAGTGTACTTGAGCCGAAACGTTGTTGCTCTTGACTGGTGTTGTCATGCATTTAAAGACTAGTATGTGCAAATATGAACTTGTTTTGAGCTGATACTGTTTAAAATGTACATATGTTTAATATTTGTGCAACAAGTTATGCACAATTGTTTGTTTCTCGTGCAATGTACACCATTTGCACCCGTTTAATGTACATATTAGATGTCATTTAGCATACAATAAAACATCTTTTTTTCAGACACCAGACTAGACACTATTCTTCAAAGCATGTCTCTAGCAATTCAATAAGGATTATTCCCCATGCATCTATTTAAAAATCTATATTTGATGTTAAATCCAACTACGTAGTGTTGCAAAGTCATCCGATACCCTGGGCACCCCCCAACTTTTTGCTGACTGGTACTAGTGGTAACTTACTCTTACTGATCCTGTGCTCTGCCTAACCAGGCCCAGGGCCAGTGGTATGCTGAAAACACTTATAATACAGCGGAAACACATACATACACTAGGGTACATTAAGGGTTGGGGTACCTCTGTGATTGGTATGGCCTACCCCATAAGGCCCTAGTACATAATAGGGCAGGGGGATTGAAACTACCTATCAGTCCCTAGTAAAATAATAGGGCATGGCAGCCAGCAGCCCTTTCTGCACTTGCATGTGTGCACTGCAGAAGCCTCGGGTCTTTTTAGGTCTCGCCTAGCATCGTAGCGCATGCGCTACTCGCTCTGCAAGATCTATTGTCGTCAGGTTTCTTTCAGAAGTGGGGTGGAAGCTCCACCCATGCTTTTGATTGGCGCACGTCACAATTTATGCTGAACGCTCGTTTTTCATTACAAGTGAGGCTTGTTTGTTCCCTCCCTGTCTCCTTTTCGGCTTGCCCACCCGGACTGGAGATTTAGCTGCGCACGGCGTCTCTTTTGCTCGCGCACGGCGTCTCTTCCGCATGGCGACAAGAAAACCTTGGCCTGAATAGAGACAAGGGCCGTGATTACATTATTTATATATTCCAGCGCTGACTGTTGCTGTCTTCTTATTTCACGGCGCTGTAAATATAAATGTTTAAAAAGCAACTTCGCAAATAGACTTGAAAGGGTATAAACTTGAAAAGTGCAATACTTTGCTCCTTCACACTAATTATAATGGCACTTTTAACTTAAATATAGCTCTTAATCGTGACGTATAACCATTTCCAAGCGCTGCAGTGTTGATAAACAAGGGCAGTGAGGCACAGTAAAACTCTAGCATGCTCCGCCCACGCGGACCTCCTATCAGCTCTCCCCAAGCATCCAGCCCTTGTTGAGTCAAAGAGGAGCTGGTGCCTCCGGGAGACGGTCTTTGCTCCCCCCTCGTCCCTCTCTCCACAGCTCCCCTGCTGCCGTTCTCCTCTCGCCCCTCCCTCCACAGCTTTCCATGCTTCCACTCTCCCCTCGTCCCTCTATCCACAGCTCTAATCGCTTGCCTCCTCTACTGTCGCTCTGCCCACATTTCTTACTACTCCCCCTGTGCTCCCTGGTCCTTCTCTCCATGACTCTTTCTGACTCCCTTTCCTCTTTTGTCCCTTAGAGAGTAGAAAACACATACTTGAAGGAGGGCAGAAGACCGCTCCCTTCCTGGATGGGCTATCCCAGTCATCCCTCATGTGGCTCCAGTGCCTGGATTGTTACAGAACAATACTGCAGTCGTTGAAGAAATGTAGTCTTCATTCTCAGGGAATACTTACTAATAGAAAAAAGAACTTGGCACAGAAGCTGAAAATATGAAAAGACATCTTTATTAAATTTAATAAGTGAGGCCACGTCACACAGAAGCCGTAGCAACTGAATGAGGTAGTCTGAGGAGTACAGAGAACAGAGGCCTTATATATGCTCAGGGTTACAAAACTCAGCATAAAAGTAAGGGGCAGTCCTTGCTTTTGCAAGCATGCAAAAAATGCCTAACATGGACATGCAAGGTCTGCCAAACGACAAACTAATTTTACAGTTGTCCGGCCCATAATCAATCATTGAACAAACCCAACATTCTTCTTTAGACAAGCCGGACAAACCCATAATAAAAAGGACCACAACCCATATCGTAAATAGACCATAAAAGAAGAAACAGAAACAGATAGAAGTAGGATAAGGCATGTTTGTGTGCAGTAAAACTTTATGATGTCCTGTGCTCTGATCCTTAATCTTGATCAGCTAAAGGGCAGGAACTGGTTTAACAAGGTCAGCTTCAGGCAACAGGGTCAGTTCACTCAGGTCAAACAGGAGTCAGCATGAACTCGAGCTAAGGTGTACATGTCCTTAAAAGACTAGTTCAGCTACAATCATCGGCCTATGTGAGGGCAACCACAAAATGACTGCCATACACAAAATGGAACCCACGGGTTCAGAATTCACAGAACCTCATCGTGACCTCCAAGGATGGACGACACAATTCCTCAGGGCTGCCGGCCGCACCCGGCACATTTCTTCCGTCATAGTTAGGATGTAGATTGAAAGTTAAGGGTCACAGAGCACGACTACACGGGTGGGCAGTGATTATTCTGAGGCATTCGCCTGTCACCTCAGTGCCCACTCTGGTCCTTGCTCAAGGCGTCAGTGGGTGCACTTGCCAAGCACGCCCATGTCTGATACCCTTCTCTTGTTATTTCTAACTGCCTTTCACTATCCCCTTCCTGCAAGTGAGGTTTGTGGCTTTTTAGGTATTGGTTTTGACAGTGGAGCTATATATTGTAAAATTCCAATACACACATGGTGGGCCTTAGGTCCGCCTGGTTCAACTTTTGCTTCCCTCACACATCATTCATGTTAATTACAGTTAATTAAACCCATTGCTTCTAATACCATAAAATTATTTTTAAAAATTCATTAATTTTCGGGGCAAAATAGTGCCAGTTAATGCTTTGAAGTGCAAAGAAATATAAAATAATCTGCATATGAAGCTCCTTAAAATTATTTAAACAAAGTGCTCCAGGAAAAAAGATAAAATTGCAAACAGTGAAGTCTATTAAAATAAGGACTGTTACGTGAAATGCATGTGATCATTGCCGGGCCGCACTGTAAATGTCACACTGTTTATTTGGCCCATAGAAAGAAAAGCATTTGCACTGCAATTGGTCTTGCATGTGCGAGAGTTTAAGCAATTGGCATTGCAAATAACAACGCCTTATATTTATGTTAAAAAAATAACTAACACATAAATAGAAGGCATTGTCATTTACAGTGCCAATAGCTAAAACTCTCGCAAATGCGAGACCTATTGCATTGCAAATGCTTGTTTAAAAGTGGCTCTGTGCTACAGGACGGCTTTTAAAAAGAAAATTGGGCCCAAACTCGACTTTTGTGTTTGGGGCACTTAAAAATGGTTAACCTACAATGTTTGGGCATACTAGGTATCCCAGGGTCCTCCCAAGGTGTCCCAGGGGTGGGGGCCAGGTATCTATAAGGTAGACCCTTATGAAATGAGTTTTATATACACTGGATAAAGTGAAATTGCACAATTCACTCCCTATATTGTGATAAAGTGTTGCCAAAAAGCGACTTTGATGGCAGGAGCACTGTGAAGTGAGGATCTGCAATATGTTTACATATTCAGAACCCTTAAAGTCTCACCTAGGTGTTCCTGGGGTGGGGGTCCTGTAGATATATGTAGCGTACTTCAAGTTCAAGTTCAAATCAACTTTATTTGGATTCCCAAAAATCCTTAAAAGCACAATAGAATAACAGATATACAACAAAATAATAAAAATCCATATTAAAATAATTTAGACAGTTCATGGTAATACATCACAGCAATTCGTCAATAATTTATCAAGGTATTCATACAAGGTGAAAGAAGAATATCAAAAATTGGACATCATCTTGCAGGCTCATGTGGCAATTTTCAAGAAAGTGCTAGTGCGAAAAACTAATTCTTCATTTTCTAAAGAAAGCAGCATCTGATAGGCTGTGTCCAAGGAAACAGGACTCTGTTTTTTAAAAAATGGGGTTAAAAACCACTTCACATATTTTGAATAATATTTACAAAGAAACAAGAAATGCAAATGACTTAGCGTACTTATAAAATATGTTTTTAGAAGCCCTGGTGCTGGAAAAATGTCCCAAGTCACTTTCCCATTGTAAATCCCAGTCCATAAGTTAACATTGGAAAAGGTTATTAGTTAATAACTGGAGAAAGAAAAGTCATAAAACTAGGATTAAAGGACTCAGTAGAATGGTAATGATAAATCCAACAATATGGTATTGTTGAATTTATTGTAAAATGTACAGACAAGAAGTTATGACTTTTTTTTGTCTGTAAGCCACAATTCAACCCTGTATTTATTTATTTATTTATTTTGGAGTTATATAAAGCGCTTAGTTACGCTCTCCGGCGTGTCCCTGCGCTGAGATTGAGTAGGTGAGAGAGTGGAAAATTAAGGCAGTGCTAGGCGGAACAGGTGTGTTTTGAGGGCTCGACGGAATTTAGCCTCAGAGGGTTCAAGGCGTAATTCAGTTGGTAATAAGTTCCAGTTCTTGGCAGCGAGAAGTCGGAACGATCTGCCCCCCATGCGGGCTCTTCGGATTTTGGGGACTGCGACCAGACCAGCGCCAGATGATCTAAGCATCCGCTCCGGCCTGTAGGGGGTGATAAGACAGTTTAGAGGGGTGGGTGCTCTACCTCCCAAAATGCGATGGCATATGCAGAGGGCTTTGAATTTAATCCTTTCACGGATTGGCAGCCAGTGAAGGGACTTTAGAGCAGCTTTAGAGGACGCTCGCCTAGGGAGCCTCAGCACCAGCCGGGCTGTTGCATTCTGCAATACTTGGAGACGGTTAAGACTGCTGGCCGTACTGCCCAGGTAAAGGAGATTGGCATAATCGAATCTTGATGTTACCAGGGCATGCACGAGGGTCTGTCTGTCTCCAACAGGGAGCATGTCAAGGACCTTACGTAAGGTCTTAAGTATCCCAAAACACATTCCCACTACCCGATTAATCTGGGGTGCAAACGACAGATCGGAGTCGAATAGTACCCCAAGGTTTTTGGCCTGTTGACATGGCGCAGGAGTGGGGCCTAGGCAGTCCGGCCACCATGCTGAGGACCACACAGATGGACCCCCCCCCCACCACGAGCACCTCAGTCTTGGAGCCATTCAACTTCAAGCAGTTGTTAGACATCCAGGTGGCTAGCTCCTGCATACAAGCACTGAAGTTGGCGGCCGCAGTTCCGGGCGCTCGTGATAGGGAGATGGCCAGCTGCGTGTCGTCCGCATAAGATACAAGTTGGATATCATATCTTTCCACAATAGTGGCTACAGGAGAGGCATACAGGTTGAACAGGGTGGGGCTTAGGGCAGAGCCCTGGGGAACCCCCTGATCAAGATTTAACAGCCTGGAGTAGTCTTCGCCCTGTCTAACCTGAAAGCATCTCTCCGTCAGAAAGGATTGTATCCACCTAAGTGCCTTCCCATTGATGCCACCCTTGTTAAGACACTGTAGCAAGATGGAATGTGCTACAGTGTCAAAGGCGGCACTTAGGTCAAGCAAGATGAGAACCATAGTTTGCCCCTCATCAACTCCTTGCCTGATGGTTTCAGTGGCCAGGAGCAGCGCAGACTCCGTGGAGTGGCGCGGACGAAATCCAAACTGCGTGGGATGGAGAAGATTGGATTGATCCACAAAGGTCATAAGTTGAAGATTGACCACCTTTTCTGCCACCTTGGCCATGTAAGGGAGAAGGGAAATAGGTCTCAAATTGTCCATCCTGTCCCAGCTAAGGTTCGATTTTTTTTGGAGCGGAAGTACAATTGCTTGCTTCCACTTTTTAGGTACAGTACAGGTCTTAAAAGAGATGTCAAGAACATCTCTGATGTACGGTTCTAGGGTTTCGATACTTCCTCCGAGGAGTTTGGGCGATGCAGGGTCACAGGGGGACCCAGATTTGATAGAGCGGCAGATCCTCTGCAACTCATTCGAGGATGGGGTAACAAAATTACCTAACCTGATTGTGCCTTCGTCTGCTCCCTGAACTCTATTGCCTTATCCTTGCCCCCTGTAAAAGCAGAGTAGATGTTAGCCACTTTATCAGAAAAGTAAGTGGCGATGCGATTACAGGACTCAATTGAGCTCGCGGGGGGATTGACAAAGGAGCTGCACATGGAAATTTCCTTATAGATTTTAAATAGCTCCTTGGTGGAGTTATGGGTTTCACCAATCCTGCCCGAAAAGTAATTGGGTTTAGCGCGTCTAATTAGATTGTGATATTCCCTGCGTCTGCCTGTGTATTTCAGTTTAGCTTGATCTAAGTACGCCACCCTCCATTGTCTTTCTAGTTTCTTACATTCCGCCTTGACTAGGCGGAGTTCATCGCTAAACCAAGGGGCCGATTTATGGGGTCTGCTATAGGGTTTTCTTTGGCAGAGGGGAGCTGTAGCATCCAGGGCCGTGGTAATGCGCTCATCAAGTCTGTCAGAAGCTATGATGGCATCTTCCCCACCTGGCCTGCCACCTTTGGTAAGAGCCGAATCAAATTTAGTTTTAGAAAATGTAGTCCATTTCCCACTCAGGTATTTGGCGTTATAGGGTTTTAGGGCATTAGTTACGGGAACAGTTATTGTGAAAGGAACTACAAAGTGGTCGGACCATGTACTGCTCTGCCCTGATTGGTCAGAGATAAGTGGGTGAGCCTGGCTGCTTTGAAGAGGTGATATGTGACCCCTGGGGTTAGGAAGCCTCTGGGAGTGGAGACGTTGCTGGAAATAGGAATGCCAGAGCAGGGGGAAGAGTTGTAAACCATGGACTTAAAGAGGATGGGGAGGACCCCAGTGTCATCATTTACAACTTTACCCTGTTCATCTACAGCCAGATGCAAGACTTAACACCTTGTGTGCTCATGATGGCTCCCGGCCGTCATGAGTCACGGTAGTCATGTGCTCATAATGGCCGGGAGCCGCCCGAGTTGCCGCTCCACCCACGCGTGGTAAATTCCCCGCCTGTGCGGGAGAATTAATCAGTGGGCGGAGTTCGGACGGCTCCCGGCCGTCATGAGCACACACCTACTTTAACTCATGACGGCCGGGAGCCGTCCTCAGTATGGCAGCGCCACGCCCAGCCCGCCCCCTCTCGCGAAAGGGTTAAGAAAGGAATGAGCAGATGCAAAGGGGAGGGACTATGGAGATTAGCCATTCCGAGGGGTGTGTTTAGCCACCTCTGCTCTCCCTGCTGAAAATTCTGACATATTGAATTTTGGAAGAATAGTGGTTTCTGGGTTAGCATTTTGCCACAATTTGATGGCAGTGGTCAGTCCTTTGGTGGAACCCTGCAGCCCACTGGACAGGAGTGATGTCCTGCCTGACCCAGACAAGTTGGAATAGGTATCTGAGAAGGGCAAAAACAAAAGACTGCACCTTCTGCACCATCTGCCACTACAGCGCCTGCAGATCACTTTGCTGTAAAAGGACTAAAGAGTGGACTCCCTGCAAGCTACAGGTTAACAGAGCTCACCTGGAACATCACCACCTAGAATCCCCAGCCTGCAGTACTACCAGTGGATTGTTAAGGCTTTTGTCCAAGTGGATTGTGGGAATTGAAGTCTCACACTTTCAAGGACCCTCTTGGAGATTCCAGAACCTTGGATAGTCTTTTGGATATTTTGGGACCCGCAAGAAGAACTTCAGAAAGGAGTTCTAACTGGGCCCAGCCTGCTGGAGGGGGGCTGCACAAGACTGGAGGGAGAGCCTCCAGAACAATTGCTAAAGGTGAATGTGTCCCTGTCAGAGGCAACGAAATGGCCAAAAGGGGCATGGTTGGTTTATAAGCACTAGAAAGTGACTAATCATTAAAAAATCATATCTCTGTATCCCTACAGTGGATTTCTTTTCGTTTTGGTGTCATTTAAAAGATAAAAATGTTTCCTATTTTTATAAATTGGTGTTGGATTTTTATTTTGTGTAGTGTCTTAATTATTTACTGAATTGGTGTTTTTAAATGCTTTACATACCTGTATTTGAAGTTAAGTCTGCCAGCTCGCAGACAAGCTTCCAAAGATTGAGCATAGGAATAATTTCCTAAAACCTATTCTGAGCCCTGTACTGTAGTGAACTTGGGGCCAGATGTAGGTAATAGCAGTTTAGGGAGTCCTTAATAGCGAAGGTTAGGGAATCGCTATTAAGGACTCGCAAAATGCCATGTAGGTGGGAATCGCAATATTTTTTGTGATTCCTTAATATTCCTTAATTGCGAATTGCAATTTGCGATTCACAATCAAGGAATACCTTCCGATTCATTCCTATGGGCCTCTAGGCCTCTAGTGAATGGGAATTGTGCATGCAATTTGCGAGTACCCAATAGGTACTCGCAAATTGCGTGCGCAATTTCAAGGGTGCAAGGGTTCCAAACAGACACCCTGTTGCACCCCTGAAATGTGCATGTGTGCACATGTGGCGCACAGACATGCTCTAAGGGAATAAATGTGTGCCACATGGCACTTTTACAAAAGCAAAAAAGTGTTTTTTTAAAGGAAATCGCAAATTACCACCAACTTGAAGTTGGTGGTAATTTGTGATTCCTTAAGGCATCGCAATTTGCAATGCCTACTAGCATAGCATTTAGGGAATCGCAAATTGCGATTCTCTAAATGCTTGTGCAAGATAAGGAATCGCAATTTTTGCGATTCCTTATTTTGTGCGTATGTATTTGCCTTCCTACATTGCACACAGCTGAATTGCGATCGCAAACACTGAAATTGGCAGAATTTCAGAGTTTGCAATCGCAATTTGGCTTGCTACATCTGGCCCTGAATCTTTTACTTCTGTTGTTACATTGTATGTCTGATTTAGTCTGTAAGCACTATTGTCTTTAATAAGTTTCTCCTACTGCAGGCATGACATGCTCTCCTGCAACATTCAGTGCGCCATGCTTTCACCTTCCAAGCTTACCGGTACAATGGCGGCTGCTTCTTTAAAATGAAATAGGTCTCACATTTACAAGAGTTTCACCTATTGGCATTGCAAATGACAATGCCTTTTATTTATGTGTTAACTATGAAAACAGATAAATAAAAGGCATTTTAATTTACAATGCCAATAGCCTAAACTCTAGCAAATGTGAGACCTATTGTATTGCAAATGCTTGTCTTGTCCTTACCATGAGTGTCTACTCCTGGGCACCATCACGCTTCAACCATGATGCGTATGCGTGCAACCAGTCTCCACAGAACTCCTCAACTTTAGTAAACCTGTTAACTTTTCCAATTGGTTAACTTACGCCGCTTAGGTCAGGGTGATCAAAGCACATCTTTGGCCACCATTCCTGTCACCCACATTTACCCCACCCCAGCCTCGGCACTAGTCTGTTGCGCCTAGTGTCTTGACGCACACAATAGTACAATGTAGCTACACCCCCCCTGTAATTTGAATTGGTACCTCTATAGCAGTCACCCGAGCAACCCTTGTTCTTCACATATGTAACCTTCAAAAACAGTCTCCACAGTCATACATGTCTGTATGACTGTGGCTGCAGGCCTCATGCCTCAAGCCTCAAAGGGCCCATTTTCAGACCTTGAAGCCTCACTGATGACATCAATGCGCTATAAATAAATAAAATCTAGTACTTGTATAGAGCACAAATCACCCCCGAAGGGGTATCTCGGCGCTGGGGCCGTTGGAAAGATTAAGCGAGCTATTGCCCAGAGTGATGGTGCTGGGCAGACCCCTGCCGCCAGAACCAGGGATTGAACCATGATCCCCAGCGTCCAGCGTCAGTCACCCTGGCCACTGCACCACACCTCTCCACATGGCAATCTCACACTGCATCTGGAGGAAGGGGGAGGTGTGTATTGTCCACAGTGCACAAGGGACTTCCAGTGGGGTCCTGCTATCAGGGCCAAGATATTGTAGGAAGACAGAAACAAGATGCCTTCGAATGGGGATTAGACATTTAAAAAACGCCATCTTTTGATTACCGCGCGCGCAGACATAAAGCATCTGCCTCAGCGCATCCGATGAGCTTCAGGCCCTGCATCCCTCCCTGCATCCAAATGAACATCTGTAATTGTTAATTTATCCGAGTGCTGCTGCCAACTATTATCGTCAACTAGTATTTGCCCTGCAGCAGACGTCTGCGGAGCCTCTGCGATGCGCCGAAACCTGGCAGATCCTGAGGCAATGTGACTCAAAGTCTCTCAGAGCTGGGCCAGCCATCAGTCAAGCCCAGACCTGGGGTCTGTCTGGTTCTGAGGAGGATGCTGGTGCATGTGTGCACGGAGAAACAAATACATCATTGCAAGCAAACTATTTTAGTCCAGGTTCACGTGCTCTCTTCGGCTAGGGCCCACAACCTCCGCTCCATTCTCTTGAGATTTATTGTGGCGAAAAAAAAGTGGAAATAATGAGGGAACTGTGGGGCATATTATCAAGCCCCTCATCGCCGCGTTATCGGCACTTTTCTGCCGATAACGCGGCGATATTTGCATCGCCCTATTATCAAGGAAGCGTTAAGTCAATTAACGTGGCTTAAAGCCACATTAATTGACTTAACCCTGCCTTGGTAATAGGGCCCCTTTCCCGATAAACTCATCGTGAAAGGGGGCGTGCAGTGGGTGCTGTGGTGAGCGTTCCACCGCAACACCCATTCACTTCGACGCTGCCACCTATTATCAAGAGAGGCGATAATAGGAGGCAGCGCCGAATTTAGGAACAGGAAATACCTGTTCTTAAGGTGGCGAAACGGGGAGAAATGCTTAATTTCTCCTCGTTTTTGCTTTTTCCATGTGTGCTGCCTTGTGCAGCACACATGGAAAAATCATAATGCCAAGGTTTGTTTATGTACAGGAAGGTGTCCCTTCCTGTACATAAACAAACCTTTTTTTAAAAATGCCAATTTGTAACTTACATGTGTGTTGCATGAAGCAGCTCACATGTAAGTTACAAAATGTCATTTAAGCTTTGTTTATGTGCAGGAAGGAACACCTTCATGTACATAAACAAACCTTTTTTACAAAATGGCCTTCAACCACATCGATGCTGATGATGGAACCGCTCCGTCATCAGCCGCGGTGGCGCTGTGCTGATGACGGAGCGGTTCCGTCAAGGCCTGGCTGACGCGCCTGCGCGGCGCTGATTTCGCGCCTGCGCGGCGCGTTCTATTGAGCGGGCGGGGCCTTGACGGAACCGCTCCGTCATCAGCACATCTCACCCGAGGCTGGTGACGGAGCAGTTCCGTTACCAGCGTGTGAGCGCCGCACGGCCCCCCGCCCCTTTAGCACTGCGGCAGAATAGCCGCTACAGCGAAGGAGTTAAGCTTTGTTTATGTGCAGGAAGGAACACCCTCTTGTACATAAACAAACCTTACCTGCCTGCGCTGGTGTTAAGTTGTAAAACGTATCGCCATTGCAGGGGGGAAACGCTAGGCTGCACCATATCCTTGGTAATATGGTGCAGCCTAGCGTTTCCAGGTGGCGAAGAGAGGCGTTAAGCGAACACCTCTCTTCGCCACTTTGTTGGTAATAGGCCCTGGAAAAAGTGTAAGTACGCAGTGGAAATTTACATGAAATCTCGAATTTTGTGTAATATGAAATTCCAGAAATTACATGAAATTTTGCATTGTGCAACTTTGTCTGATTTTTGCACGGGAGACTTTTTGTGCCGAAAATATGTATTTTGCTCTAACCAGTTTCCTGCTGGTAACTCACAAAATGTTTTGTTTTACCAAAAGTGCACTGTTGCATAAAAAAATTAGGTAAGATACTGGCAAACCACATTTTGCCTTAAAAGGCTAATTTTGCGAAATGGTGTTAAGTGAAATTTCATCGGAAATTAATATGCTATTTCAGCCACCCTTAGTAGTTAATTAATACATCTGTCTTTTTTTATGACGTTTGTCCTGCATTGCTTTTTGAGTTGGTCGCCTAACAGAGAAATAGTTGAGATTGCTCCACACTTCAAGGGTACATTTAATTTGACTTTTTGAGGCCTGCCTTGACAAGGTCGGGAGGTTTATGATAACTTGTGGAAGTCTCTGACCCCCTAATCCGCCAGACAGGTTTCAGACAGCTCCCTGCACTAGAGACCCTGGGGCAGAACAGACAGCTGTCAGTCACGGTCTGCCCCCCCCTTCCAGAATAATCATATCCTAAATTCCAGTGGTTACATATTTAGATTTTCACTGGATTGGTTTCCAGATTGACCTAGTTCTGCTGATTCAATGAGGTCTTGCCACAGGGCTGCTTTTGACTTATGTCCAGGTAAACTTGGTATATTGTTCGCCTGTGATAACTTCACAGTCTGGGCCCTTGTTCTATTAATCTGGTCACACGTTCGTCAATTTGGGGAGAGGAGTTGGCCTAACGCTCGTTGACCCTGAACATCCTGTGATTCTGGGCAAATTACCTAATCTCCCCGTGCCCAACAAAATTGAACATGTGTCCTCATGCAATGCAACTGGTGCTATGTAAAGCGCTTTGATACCCGATTCGGGTCAAGTTCACACTATATCAAACTCTGCAAAAAAAAAATTACAAATACTCTGGCAGCTTAAGTGTAGTGTTTCCTCTGCCACAGTATGATATATACGTTTATGCTATGACGTGAAAGTCCATTTGGCCAATAACCTATGTTATATAGAGCAACTGTCCTAATAAATGCACATTCACATATTTATTGCTACAGTGCAAAGGTCAAATTCCACTTTTGTAGTACAGTACAGCAAAAGGACGAGTGAAACACCTTTTAATGCCTCTCAGTGCGCACGTAACACTTACTTTACACTTCATACTTTCCACCCTGTAACAACTCTCTTCATTTTTTGAAGCCTCTTCAATGTGATTTTACATTACTGCACAAATGTAACCCCTTGCAGCCTGGTCTGGGATAAACAACTTTTGGTAAAATACTACACATGCAAAATGTAATGACATAAACCATACATGTAGATGCACGGAGTGTATTTATTACCATTGGGAGAGGAGTGGCGTCATGATCCAATCGAGATTTCGCCTCTTGTGTGTCAGGCCCCTCCCCCACTCAACAGTGGTAATAAATAGATTATTATGCTCTAAAACTCTGCATATATACTAAACAAATATTACATAGTGGCAGCCACAACTGTGTAGATATGGCTCAGCCACACTTTTCATTGAAAAGGTGTTTTTTGATTTGGGATATAATTTGATCCTCATAAAAGGATGTGAACCAAATGTGGTATTTGCTTAGCTTGGTCAGCTAAGTCGCACATCTTAATTTTTCTGCACTTCAATGCATGGGCAAAAAAGTTAGGGGGATGGGCTACAAAAAGATGTGTTTTACCATTTTTTACTCCAATTAAGAAGAGGAAGACGTGTGGCGCAGAGGCCAGGGTGACTGATGTCGGACGCTGGTGATCATGGTTCAATCTCTGGCACAGGCGGCAGGGGTCTAACCAGCACCATGTGATAACTTGCTTAAACTTCGCGGCGCTGGGGGCCGGGAAACCTACGGGTAGCTGTGTGCTCCAGAAATACAGGATTATAATTATTAACAAGTTTGCTTGCAAAAACTGTTGCACATGGCACAACAGTAGAACTTTCCTCAGAAAGCATGCATTTCTTGGTTGAGTGCAAATCAATTAAACATTTTTTGAGATATTAGCAATGAAGGGTAAACTCTTTTATATATCTTCTCAGTTGAAAAACCATTTGTGGATTGCTTGGATCTTTTACACCATTTTACAACCATTTGTGGATTGCTTGGAACTTTTACACCATTTTACAAATAGATCTAAAATTCGGTTGTGTGCCAGTCCATCAAGGGGGCAAGGTTAGAGATGGTGCTCAATAAATTCTGAATCACTTATAACTTTGCCACTGTTTGACGAATCTCCATCAAATTAGGCAGAAAGTTAGCAAGCTACGTCCAGTTTTATGCCTATCCAATGAGGGAGGCAAAGAAAGAGAGGGGGTCAAAACACTATTGATTTATTATTAACTTTGACACCAATATATGGATCTGCTCAAAATTTGGCGACAGCTTAACATTTAGCCTTCTCTTGATCTTCTCAGTGGCATGCAGGTCCATCAAGTGGGGGAACACGTTTAGAAGGGGTAAAAAAACGTAATCTGCTAATAAATTTGGCACAGTTTGTTGAATCAGCACAACATTTGGCAGAGATTTATAAGGTTTAGCTTTCTTTCTGTAATTTCAGTTTTGTTAGTGGTTTCAGACAAATGGGGGCAGTAAAAGTTTAATTCACTAATACCTTTGGTGCTGTTTGATGGGGATACATGAAATCTATTATGCAGGATATAAGGCCTATGCAAGACCAATTTACATAACAGCTATGGCTAACATGACCAGACTCCTATGTCAGAGCTATTGTTTAGGGTGGAGCTGTTCGCAAAACAGCATCCAGCTGACAAAGATATGGTTGCCGCAAATGCAGATATTGCAAATAGTTCCACCCTGAGGGGCAGTCAAATGCCATGAACAATCTGATCACAATAGTCATTTGTTTTTTCCGCATATTACATTATTGACTAAATCCTTGTTTTTCCTTAAAAATAACCACAACAGCTAACGCGTTTCGTTCTTAAAGAACTTCTTCAGGGCTATAAATGATTTACACACACAATAATCACAAACCTTTAAAAAGGATGACATTATAAAAAAATTACCATACCTACATACATTTAAAATATTTGAGACAGAACGCCCAATATTTAGTTCAAGAATATACTGTGGCCTAATCAAATTGGGAGACGAATATGGTCACAATATATCGATTAATCAATATTGGCAAATCAATAGTTAACATCTTAGATTATATGAGGGTCTGAATATATTACCATGATTTTAAAGCATGACTTAAAATCATATATCATTACTTTCACAAATAATAATTAATTTCATCAACAAATCAATGTCCAAGAAATACTAATATAGTAATCTTTCAAAGTTTTGTCCAAAGAAACGATTCATTCATGCATATATAGATTTTTATAATCAAATTCAGTGGTTGAAGGGCATGAATTTCGCACTTTGACGTATTTCTTATTCAGCATAGAAAGTACACAATCCCTACAAAAGAAAGGAGTCCAAACTAAACTTTATTTTAAACTTTGTTTTATTTAAATAAACAAAGTATACAATAGTTAATATTGTAGAGTTGAAATATTAATAATTATTATCTTCTGATCTATTTAGTAAGACTGTTCTAATCTATTTAAGTCCCAACTGTACAGGTCTTTATGTCAGGGATCAATAATGAATGTATGTTTTATTACAAGCATAACAGTATTTTATTGTATTATAATTGCATTTATATTGCGCTTACTACCCCTGATGAGGTGACAAAGCACTTTTTTGGCAAGTAGCACGCTACTACGGAACCCATAAAGGATAAAGGATTAGTGAATTAGTATAGTGAAAATATGAAAGTAATTTGAGGGGTGGGTATGTTAGTCAGTTATTTGGATTGAGAAGTATAGTGGAGGGATAGAAGAGGGAAAAAGGTTTGCATCTATATAGCGCTTGCTTCCCTTGATGCGGGGTCAAAACACTTTTTCAGCGAGTAGCATGCTACTTCGGAACCCAGAGAGGATTAGTGGTGAATTAGTATAGTGAAATATGAAAGTAATTTGAGTGGTGGATATGTTAGTCAGTTATTTAGATTGAGAAGGCGATTGGTTTCTATGCCAACCTAAGAGGCATACACGATGTAGGCAATTCTTTCCTGGTAAGGAAGGCTTTGGCGGATTGTGCCAGGCTGGAGGGCGCAAGCAGGGATGGAAGGAGACCGCTGGATGTGGAGATTTTGGGGAACATGTTAGCCAGTCTCCATTTGGTGTGTATTTCCCTTTATGAGGTAACCCTGTTTGCAGCAGCGTTCTCTGTGGCATTTTATGGAGCGTTTACGGTGGGTGAGTTAGTTGGGTCATCAAAATCCGATTTGTCACAGGTTCTGCAGTTCCTGGACACCAAAGTCCATAAGGAAGGACTCTCACTCAAGTTGCAGAGGTACAAGACTGATCCCATGAGGAACGATGCAATAGTCAAGCTCAGGCCGGCCCAAGGTTCTGGAGTATACCTTGCTACGCTGATGGGGGCATACTTGTCTGTCCTTCTGCATGTACAAGCCCGCTCTGTTTTTCCATGCTAATGGCGATTGTCTGTAGAAATATCAGTTTGCAGCCATATTTAGGAGTACCCTTCACAGTCTAGGGGGTTGACCCAGTCGGTTACTCATCTCACTTCTTCAGAATTGGGGTAGCGACCTTTGAAGCAGGGGCGGGGCTGTCGGCGGACGAAGTAAAATTAATTGGCCGGTGGTCTTTACCTTGTTTTAAGCATACGTATGACCTGTGTTGTTCTGACTGTTTGCTTGACATATTACATGCCATTTCATCATTTTTGTTTCTCTTTTTAGTATCATGCCTTCCAAGGCGGTATGGGTGTTGGGGCACTCCTTCGCGCAACGGGCCACTTACTGTTTGCACCAGAATCATAAGTTGGAAGTCGGCAAGTTTGGACAATGATGTCTTTTTTTGGCATGGTGTTGAGGGCCTCTGGATTGTGCAGCTTCTCCAGCTGGTGGAAGAGACAGGGGACCATTTATTTATTTATTTATTTATATAGCGCTAGAATCGACCCCCGAAGGGGTATGTCTGCGCTTAGGACGGACCGTGAGGGTGTGAAGCAGCTCCAGCAAGGTTATCAGGTGCAGAAAAGAGTGGTCGTAAGCAGCTTCCTGAACTGTAGGTGATCTAAGCACTGTCTCAAGGACAAGGGGAGCTCGTTCCAGTAACAAGGGCCGAGATGGGAGAGAGCTCTAACTCCTAATCTTGCCTTTCTTACTCAAGGCACCACCAGAAGGTGTTTGGCACTCGAGCGGAGGGATCTCGATGGTACATAGGGGATGAATTTCTCAGAGAGATAGGAAGAACTCAAATTAAGCAGTGACTTATGAATAGTGCAGCAGATTTTAAATTTGGCCTGCTGGCGGATAGGGAGCCAGTGCAGCTTCATAAGAAGAGGGCGAGAGGGGGTCCTGGAGGGAGCATTGAGGACCAATCGTGCGGCCGTGTTCTGGACTACTTGCAGTCTGCTGAGGGAGGCATCATTCGCAGAATGCACCATGCAGGACCACAGTTCCTGGACTTGATTATCTTGCACATCGGGGGTAAGGACATGGTTGCGCTGCGACACCGGGCCACCAATGAAGCTTTGCTGTCGGAATTTGCTTTGTTGGGTAGACCTTCCCCGTAACGTGGGTAGCCTGGTCCCACATGATTCCACGGCGCAAGTGGGGGCCACGGGTGAGGTATAGAGCTTTGAATGTATCCTACAGGCACCTCAATACAGAGATGGCCAAGTTGTGCCTGGTGCGAGGTTGGCTCCGGGACCTACCCCACAGGTTGTTCAGGGGGGATAACCTGTTTAACCCGAAATGGTGTCAACCTGTCAGACATGGGCACAGAATTGTTCATCGACAGAATCTGGGCCTTTGTGCAGGATTTGTTTTTTTGGTGGTGCGGACGGAGGATCAGTTGGCTCTGGTTGCCTTTGTAGGGTGAACACCTAGATCGCTCTACAATAGCAAGGGGAGTCTTCCAATGCACTCCCCAGAGTAGCACTGAGGGCGGAGACGGCAAACTAACCCCCAAGAGAATGTTTACACCGGCTTGGGGCAAGGGCGCTCAGTTAGATAATTTTGGGCATGGGGCTGCTGTCTCCGGTTATACCCTATGAGCCCTGTGGATGACCTGGTTTTTGGAGGGGTGGGCCTCTAGGCTTGCGGGCATGGATCAGATGGCTGGGGACCACCCCGAAAGGATGCAGGTGGGATACACCTGCGTGGTTCTCCCTGGGGTGCGGGCTGACTGGTCCCTTTGTGCTGGAAATAATAAGTGATCCTCAACAGGCTCATGGAAATGCCTTTTGTAAATACCACAAATAATCAAGATTTAGGGAATGTTTTTTGTGACTGAAGATTATATTTGTTGCAAATATATTCTTTGACAAAAATATTATTGGATGTTGATTGAAAATTGTTATTATGATGAAGAATAAATTCTAATGTCATGTTTTTTTCTGCGTTATGTAATAAACATAGCCTCTTTTCTCCAGTAATGTAGTAGTGACAAAAGCACAGTAATGGATATTTTGGTCTGAGCATTCTTGTTGGGTTGGTGTGAGTCTCGCGTAAATTTCAGCTCCATAGTGGTGTATTTAAACCCCAGCACAATAGTGGTAGAGTAATAGTGCCTAGTGTGCCAATATGTACACACTAACCCACCATGTTCATAATCTTGGACAAAGACCCTACGACTGACCCCTGCGGTGCAGAGCCAAAGGGCCTTGAGCACAGGGCCCGGCCAGAGAACATGCGCAGTGCAGCACGGGTGCATGCCAGACGACTGCAGTACAGCAGAAAAAAACATGAGTGTCACTGAAAAACACACAATTGAAAATCAGTTAAGATTCAGACAGCAACAAAAATGAAAAGTCAAGTAATTCCCCCAGATCTGATGTACAACACACATTTCACATTATAACTCATGACCCCGCACGCTCAGTACCGCTCTTAGCTAACAGCAAGTTAAAAACAGGCCGTCCACTAAGAGCCAAATATGGCTGGTGTGTGTGGGTGTGTGAGCATGTGTGTGGGCATGTAGAACCAACACTGAGAGGACCGGATCGGTCCTCATAGCGTGGGTTAACCTTGACAGAACCAGACAAACACTATCTTTGTGAGGACAGGAGCATTGTGAGGACTGGTCCCCATAGTGTATTTAGGTACTTTTGAGTGAGTGTATCAAAAAACTACAAATGCAGTTAAATTTGCCTCGGTCCACTTCATAACCTACCCTACTATCAAAGCGTGCATGGAGTTATAATAGAAATTGCACACTTCATTACGGTGTGTGTTGTTTTCTTTCCAGCTACATGGTAGACTGCAACAAGGGGTAGAAGAGAATAGGGTTTCTGTAAATTTGCACAATGCAGGGTGTACTACACATACAAACAGGTATCAGAACTCATACAAAAACTCTATCCACAGACCCACCAATGGCAGACAGGGATAGCTAACAGCATCGCTGTCTACTATGACACCAGACCCATGATAGGCTGAGGAAGAGGAGGGAGACCTGGGAGAGGCTATGGATTTCAGTCTAAGCACACACACCACACTCAGGTGAGATGCCCTCCTGCTGGTGGCGTGCAGCGCGGGCTGAGAATGCAGTTACCACCTGCCTCTCTCACCTGAGGGAAGCGTCAACAGCTCAGATACATGTCTGATTGCAGCCCGCATCTGTCCCGCCCACATGCCAGTGAGGGCTATCTTCAGAGGCCTGTGCAAGACATGATGAATTAGACTACTCATGGGGGTGAGATAAGAGCATAGCTGAGCAGGTAACAGAGAACAGCAGTAAGCATGTAATACATAGCGGGGTACAACCTGTGAGGGGGCCAGGAACTTACATGTGAACACTTGTGCACTTAGATCCAAACAGCCGCCTATGGGGACATCGCGAGATTTCAGACAGGCCAGTGGGCACGCCAGTCCTGAGGTTAAGTATCCATTGTGGGGCTCCACCAGTGGCGGCTGGTGACATTTGAAAGTGGTGTGGCATAAATGTTGGCCATGATTTTTATATAGCAAGCAATGTGAACAAGTTCGATGGACAGGTTGGCAAATGGTCCATTTTGAAGCAAATGAATGTAACAATATAAGCAAGGCATTTAATTTAAGCAGTGGGAACATATAGTCTTGAAATATTAAACATATTAAAAACTGCCCCCTCTCTTCTTGCATTAATTTGTTCAACAGTTACTATAATGTGTAAATTGTTCTGCATGACAACATTAGCCCTTTAAAATATATGCTTGCCCGGTATCTTGCACTGCATGCAGCATTAACTTTGGAAAAATATGCTCTAACCAGATTTCGAGAGGCACGCACAGATGCTAGCTGTAAGAAGTCATTTTAAAATATGTGCAGACAGGTCTTTAAGTGAGATGAAAAAAGTGTGTGCTCTCTTTAAAGGAACATGACAAATACATTTCTGTTATTCCCATAGTATGCCATCGGACTTTTGGTTTCTCGTTGAGATGTAGTTTTATCCATGTAAATGGCAAAGCAACTAACATATGCCTAAAGCCTGTCAGTATGATTGGCTTTGTCACTGGATGTTAGGTGTTTAAAATAAATGAGTAACAACAGTGATTTATTATAAATAATTAACATTGGAAATGTTTACATTCTGAAATAGTGAGTCTGTGAATGAAATAGCATTGAAGCCTGTGGAAGGAGTTTTGGCCTTCAATTACGGGTGCTTTATGTTGGATATACATCCTCTTTTTCTCTGCACATCTTGTCCATCTGCACATCTTCAACCCCCTCTCTTTCCTCTTCAGCTTCCTCTTTTCACTGCTCCCCGAATGCCCTTCCTCGCATCTGTCACTTCACCGCCCCAGCATGCACTGCACTCTCTCAAATTTAAGCACTTTAATTTCTCTTACTTTTGCCTTGCAAATATTTTGACATCAGTGTACCCCTTCACACTCAGAATTTCAGTTGCAAATGGAATACACAAACATTGTTCTGTGTGCTGTGCAGAGAGGCCAGCCCAATGACAGGCTCTTTGTTTGGCTTTAGCCTTAGTGCTCAATTAAACAACTGGCATGGCTCATGCCTCAAAGTATGCACAGAAAGAAAATAGAGATAAACAACAGCATTGTAAAATAGCTAACTTGTGGGGAATGCAAGATTGAGTAACGCATGTAAAATAAGAGAGGAACTAAATCACTGAAACACATTCCCTCCACATTTTCAACATTCATTGTTTGCAAGTTAGCATCAGTGTTAACTCAGGGGCATGTACATAGGGCCAGTTTTAATGCCATACATCAGAGAACTGGCCACTGTAAGCACATGTTACACAGTAAGCACATGTCTCTCACTTTGGGCCTCACTGGATATTTGGATCCATTTTGCACGGGAACAAGAACGAACCCTGCTCCTTATTTGGATCAATTTCACCAGGGAGCAAATGCTGCTGCTCCACTGCTAAAGGAGTGAGCGATATGCAGCGAGGGCATAGCGTGTCACATGGGGGAGTTAAGGTGATGGAGGGTCTCTGCACAATGTACTTGACACAACATTAGCTTGAAAAGACATAGGGGCACATGCATCATTCATAGATTTTGCGATTCTTAATTTGCGAAAATTACCGAATCGCAAATTAAGAATTGCAAAATGCTATGCATCATTTTTTTGGCTATTGATTTGGGAATCGGTAAAAATCGCAATTTTTACCGAATCGCAAATAAATAGCGAATTCCTAAGTGCATTTTCGCAAATCCCATTGATTCCTATGGGCCAAAAGGCCCATAGGAGTCAATGGGAAGGCATTTACAAATTCGCAATTTGTTGATGCATTCCAAGGGTGCAGGGGGGGTCCAAAGGACCCCCCCTGCACCCCTGAAATTCATTTGAAAGTGCATGTTTCACACACACATGTCCTAAGGACATGTGTGTCTGTAACATGACAGTTTAAAAAATGCATTTTTTTGCTTTTTGACAGATTTTCGCAAATTATCACGAGGGTCAATCTCGTGTTAATTTGCACTTCCTATTTCATAATTCGCATTTTTTTAAAAAAATGTTGCATTGCATTTAAGGAATCGCACAAATGCGATTCCTTAAATGCATTCGCATTTTTAAGAAATGCAAAAAAATGCGAATTCTGAAAAAGTGTTTGATGCATCCCAAAAACGTATTTAGGAAGTGCAAACGGCCGAATTTACCGATTCGCACCGTTTGCACTTTCTAAATAGGTTGATGCATGTGCCCCTTAGCATTACCGGGCGGGATCAGAAGTGCTTGCATCCACTCTCATGTATGATGAAAGGGTGGGATCTATATCTATGAATGACGGACGTCTTAAATCACACAGGGATGAAGTCTCCTATGCCCAAAACTGTGATGCTTATTGCGTCACTGGCCTACAGTGTGCATACAACCAGAGACCCCAATGGCAATGAAGAGCTTTAAAACAGAAAGCTCTGCGTCGTGCATCACATTAAGAAAGTTGATTTACTGTCTGTCTTCCGTATACTGCTTCAGAGCGAGGAGGGCAGGCAATCGGAAACAGACAACCCAGACTAAAATACATAAATATATTTAGAGATACAATCGTATTTCTAAATAAATCGATCTATTATATATGTTTTGTGTAAATGTGTAGGAATTGTCAGAAGGGCGCAGCCCCACCGCTCCATCATCAGGGAGCAGAACTTCACAGCAGATTCCAGGTCTCAGCTGCATATAATCAGGGCCACTGGAAATATGCAATACTACGGACGCAGCAAATTTCCATAATTATGGCTTTGCCTCATTTGCCACATATAATCCACCACCTGTCATATAATCTGCAGATTTGAACTAAAAAGAAATATGTTTCTAGCTCAAATGGATCAAAAGTTACAAAAAATATGTCCACTCTGTGCACCGGAAGGCTTTTTGCAACGTTTGCCTGGTCTTCATTCATTTGCTTATTACTGTATGTGGGTGTTAAATTGGTACTCATTAAATGAACTCTTTTCTCAGACACTGTCACCAGGTGTAAAAATGACAAAATAATGAAGTGATATTATCACAAACTGTACCACATTATGCTACATAATTGCCATTCCTTCCTGCATCTTTTAGCCAACACTGTTGAATAAATTGGTCCTCTTCTGGCGAATAATTCCAGTGGCTCAACATATAATACAACCAAATTCAGATGTGGCACAAAATCCTCAATATGTTGCTGTGCTCATAGCTTGTACAGGAGAGAACCTAAGGCTGACTTATTGAAGCAAGAGAGCCAGGTTGGGTGTATGTAAACTGTGCAACGGGGTGAAGATGGCGCCCTTCGGCAGTACCAACGTGCTTTTCAATTTTAGCACCTGAGTAAATATGGCAAAGGACACTCTGAAACAATAGTTGCGAAAAGGGTGTTTTTTTTTATTGAGACAGGACAGTGTCTTACAAAATACTTGAATGGTATTTATTCCCATTGTTAAATTTAAAGAGCCTCTACTTGGGCTGCACATAATATGTTCTTCTCAGCCACTTACCCTTCACCCCAGCCATGGGTCGCAGATTTCATTGATGATGTAGGGGCAGTTGTACCAGCTCCCGGAGGTCTGAGGGACCAACAGAACTCTGATAATTGCACTATTTTAAAGTTCAAACACCAGCCAGGGGATGGGGGCATCTTCTTCCTTGCACAAGGACCCTTGACACACTGGTGAAGTCACATCCCTAACCCTAAAGCTTCCGCCAATCTGTTATGTCACCTCCTGTGGACTCGTTTACATATCACACATATTGTTGTATATAGTTGTCTTATAGTTGTCTTCTACCAATATGTTCTCTGCTAGCCAGCTAGTCCTCTTTACTCCTTTAGAAATCCTGGAGCTTCAAACTCTTCACTATCTATGGTTCAACTTTAACCCATTGTGTTATCCTAGAGTTCAGGGAGTTAGGGACAGCCATCCCCAGATGGTGTCAATTTCTGCATCGTCCACCAAAGTCCATCTCGGATGCTCTTCATTAACCAAGTGTAAAAACAACAATTGATGGACGGAATGTTGCACAATGGCAAAACATTCACCCCCAGTCACAGATCTGGGTTTAATCCATCGTTATTTTGCTCACCACCCCACTTCAGACATGGCCATATGCAAATCAGTCTTGACCCTGTGCCTCATGGGATTTCCAGCCCGAACTGCCAAGCCATGTCTTCCCTGGACCCGAATCAAGCATCCTAGGACCGGTTTCTGGCTATCAGCCGTCATCAGCCAGGACAGCTTGATTCCAGTGGCATGGAAAGCACGGGACTCACTGTTGTATAGCTCCTATATATCCTTATATCGTGTTAAGTTAGCATAGGTACATTTGAGATTTAAACGCCATTTTTCCTTTCTTGCAACTTCTGCACACGACCCTTAATTGTTGACTTAGCTTTCAACCTAGTAGTTTGCCGTGGTGAATGTGAGAATAATATGTTATTGCTCTGATATCTGCTTTGTTTAATAAAACATGTCTGCACGGAGAGTGCTGAAGTTTCAGGAGCAACACGATATGGAATTGTTATGAGGTCTGATCTCCACGCCTTCATAGTCATAACACAAGTGCAGCCTTTGCCAACTTGGGCTTGAGGCGGGATTGATATTGCTTTGCACGAGAATTGTTAACACACTTGATGCGGTGCACATGCAGAGAGAGCTGGTGTATGCTGATGTGATTCCTTCATGCTAGGACACTAAGGTATGGGCCCGCCCTAAAACAACCCAAAGAGACCTTCTTAGATAATAATATAATATATGTGTTAGGGAGGGTGAGATATAAGTGTTGTTAACTCTTATTCATTACAGCATGTTAACATGCTGTCACCATTCGCTTTTTATGTCTTAGTAACTATGCTGATAATTTTGCTACTGATAATAAGTATACTTGTATTATCAAAGATACTGCGCCTGAGAAGACGGCATTAGTAAATAAACATTTCAAATGCACATGTGTCTTCTTTACTCCATGTTCTGGTTTGTAATGATAATATAACGAAAGAGTGTTCATGAGTCCCACGTACCCTGAGGTACTGTAAGTTCATGTTCTGGTTTGTCTAAACATTGGGTGTTTGATATGTCCAATGAGACACTGTAGCTAGCTCGGTAAGGGGTGAGTTGGTTGCTAAGGTAAGTTTTGGGACATCCTAATTTGCCGAGGTTCCACTCCTCTGTGCACAGTTCTGTGTGAGTACAGAAACCCTGCAACATGTAACCTGCGAATTGCTGCCAGGGTACAAGCCCCGTGATTCGGGTGCGGGGTAAAGCCACCCAACGCAGGCCAATTAGTACCTGGAATTGAGAGTGGACCTAACCTCGCACGGGACAAAGAGTGGGGGAGGGCGCCAAACTACTAGGTTGAAATCTTCTTAGCATGACACCGGCTGTTTCCTGTCCTTCCATTGTGAGAAATTCTATTATGCCCACTGCTTCTAATAATGAACCTGAGGTGGCCATCGAATTACCTGCTATTTCCAGTCCATTATCATTCTGAACACGTCGAACGATTTCAGGCAGGGCAGTCATAGACGGGGTGCCGAAGCACCTTGTATAAACTGCCGCAAATGCTTTTCCCCAGCTGTCACAGTCAGCAAGTTCAGGAGTAATATCCTTCGGTAGAGTAATCGTCAACATTCTATGTTTATCAGCAGGAGTAGAACTCGGAAAAACCGCCTCCAGTTGATCAAACTACTCCGCTAGCCAGAATGGGAAGTCATCGTTGTCAACAGGACGCGCACCAAAAACCGAATTTACCATCACTGGATTGAGACGCATTCCGCCTCGTTCCATGGGAGCGGCCGCACCCCCCTGGGGACCACCAGGAAGATGCCGACCAATGTATTGCACTAAAGCACGAATCACGGAAATGGAAACTACATGTAACCTGCGAATTTGAGCATACCCGTCCCACTCAGGGTGACAAATGAAAAAACAACAATTGATGGACGGAATGTTGCAAAATGGCAACTGGGGTGAATGTATGACATTGTTCTGCATTCTGTCCATCAACTGTTGTTTTTGCATTTGTCACCCCGAGTGGGACGGGTATGCTCAGACGTGAGTCCCGTGCTCTCCATGCCACTGGAATCAAGCATCCTGGCTGATGAGTGCTGAAAGCCCGAAACCGGTCCTAGGATGCTTGTTTCCAGTCCAGGGAGGACCTGGCTTGGCAGTTCGGGCTGGACTGTTCCAATGGGGCACAGGGTCAAGACTGATTTGCATATGGCTAGGTTCAAACTGGAATGGCATGGTGAGCAAAAAAAACGATGGATTTAGGCCCAGATCTCTGCACTGGGGTAAATGTATGACATTATTCTGCATTCTGTCCATCAACTGTTGTTTCTTCATTAACCAATAGTTGCAGCCACCGCCTGTCCTCTGGACCTAACTAAAAGCTGCTTGTGTCTTCATTGGGTGCAACCCAAGAGTCTTCCGTAGGTTCTCCATTCAGCTTGTTTCACAGACCATCTCACGATTGAGTGAACGCAGATCCAACCTGCAGCCGGCTTTCATGCAACCACCGCTCATCTGACATTTATATAAAGATAAGCGCCAGTAAATAGCTTTCTATCATTGTTTATGCTCCACCTGCCTTCATCATGTACACGGTGCATCTCTTCAACATGCTGCTCCTTCACTTCCCTGTACCTTATCCAGCTACCTCTGTTGATGTCTCAGTCCTGAATGAGTGGCCTCCTAAGCCCTCTCTTGTGTTCATTTCAAGCAGTCACCTGCACACTCTACAGTCCGCTGGCATCTCGATTCTTTAACCATCAGTCATACTGCCATACCATCCCTTGTTGGTCAGTCACGATCTTTCGTATACTCATAATGTATAAGGCATCCGGCAAGCCCGTAATCCAGGTGCTTCTGACATCCAAAATGACCCATAAAAACACGAAGGTAAACAGTGACTAAAACAGTACCAATCCTCACTCAGACTTACACCCAACCCACAAAGTTGACACAATATTCCCACTGCAGTCCCCTTTATCCCGTGCTCTCCCTTGCTGGACCTCAAGCATTATCCTTTACGTGACGATAGCAACACGTTCGTACCCCTAGAATCTTTTACCACAATAGTCATTGACCACTGGTTTCCCTAAGAGTGAAGGGTCCACTGGGAGCTTCACTCTTGGCAGCATGTTTGATAGGATGTCGCCTTCGATTCGCACGGCTCGTCTCCTCTCTCTGACCCTCAGTCTTGGACCCCTTCCTGAAATTCCCTACTAATTATTTTCTATAGCTCTGGAGAAAAAATCATCCTGCCTTAAATAGAGGAATTCTTGGCCAACCAAGATTGTGATGATAATTAATAACACAAAATGTCTCCTTCCGGAGGTGATACTGATCCAGCGCTCTCACCAAAATGTTGCATAAATGACTCTATCTACTACCACCAAACTTACATTACAACACTAGGCCCATATCAACAACAGAGCGACTGAATCATGAGGCGATAAGATCTATATATGTTGTTTGAAACTACCCACAATAAACAAGACCAGCTTGTCATTTAGAAAGTTTATTAAACATATCTAGAAAAACTCAGGTTTTGGAATTTTATTAAACAAGCATTAGAAAAAGTCATAAAGAGAGATTTATTCAGAATTAATAAAGAGAGCAAAATACAAGAATTATTATTCATTAGCAGAAATAAGTAAAATTTAGCATTTCCAAACCCTAACTATCTCACTGTTTCTACCCTCATCTCTTAGAAATAAAATAGTTATAAAACTGCTTTCCTTACATATTGTTGTCCATCAGCATAACACGTCCCTCAGGAATCTCGAGCGCAAGCCAAATGTCTGCTGTTTGAGCTGATTCTTACACCCTAAAATAAGCTGAGCTAACTATTTTTCACATTCTAGCAGATGAATACTAGCTCTCCATTGGTTGAGCCACCTCATGCCACAGCAAATTGTGACATCTCCTTCCCACATGTCCGGGCTTATTCACTAGTTCATTGTTCATGTTCATGCACTTCCTCAGGCTGCTACAATTTGTAGCGAAAAAAGTTCAAGCAATGCAAAAATCTATCACGTCTCTTCCTTCCAACCTTGAGCCTGTCCGTTCTGAGCTCCCGTGGCACGTTTACAAACCTCTCCACAGAGTCACTTTTAGCAGTTCTTTCCAAAACCTTTCAAAATAAAAGCTCATATGCTTTTCATCCTTTTCAGAATTATTTTCTCTTGTAGTAGTTTCATCAATAGGCCTCTTTTCAGAAAGCGTCATTTTTCTGCGCCACCTTTGCTTGCGTCAAATTTTAGAAGTGACTATTTTTCTGCAGCCTTCTCTAAGCTTCATTTGTAAAACTATTATATAAACAAACACAAAAGAATAATTAATGCAAGAAATATAGTTTGTTCTGTTGCCACCCACCGTTGCTAATGATTAACCCATTAATTTAAATTACCTAGCAGAAGCAAACAAATAAAGCAGCATTTATATCTACCAGTCTTCATTTAATCAAGCAGGATTCTTTATGCACCTGTAAGAATAGAGTGACACCACATAGACAAGGAAAGCAAAATAAGCACATGCCATTCTTTAAATCAGCCGCTATTAGTAATGACACAACAATAGACAAAATTAATTTATTATTTCCACAAACATGAAGATGCAACATATTGCACATTTATGAGCACACATGTTAGTTTCCCACGTGTCGTTTGTGTATGCAACTTTAAACTAGGTTGAATTAATACACATACAGCACAAAATGTTAGCATGATTATTTTATTATGGAAGTGTGACTTCACGAGTTGAAATAAAAATTATTTCTAAATCTCGCTCCATCAACTCCCCCATCTGGTGATTTTAAAATCACCAAACCACACCAAAAATGTTAGCAAAAATTTTATCTAAGATGAACATGATTCGGTTTCACCTGTGTTAGTATTTCTAAAGACTTGTCTCATCAGTTTGCCTACAACTCTCATATTGAGTTTTAAGAAACTCCTCCAGTTCTATCTCTTTCTCTTATGTCTTTCTCATTTTAAAAATTCTCTTCTTCTCCTCCTCAAGTATTTCTCTCTCTTGTGTAGCATGCAACTGATCTTCAATAAAAGTGTCGCAAAAACTATAACTAATAAAAGTGTCAGTATTACACTATGGGGCCGATTAGGATGGCGGACGGAAATGGGTACTGTCCGCCATGGTGGGGGAAATTTTACTCCCGGCTGCGCCGCGGAGAAACCGCGGTTGGGATTAGGATATTCATGTCACGAAACTCCGACCGCGGCGGACGGATCACAACCAACACCGTCCGCGGTGGACGGAACACAACCAAGTCCGTCCGCGGCGGACGGAGTCCAATGAACAACCACTGCCGCGGACGGAAATGACCGCGGAAAATAAAACATGTACCGCCATACCTGAGAATACTCCGTGGCCGCAATTAGGATAAATCCGCCCGTACCACGGAACTCACAGCCATCCACGTCCGCGGCGGAAACAATGCTACGAGAACCACAGCATCACTGCGGAAGGCCAACACGCACAACATCCCTAGCGCCTAGCAAATGTATGAAAGTGCACCGCAAGTCCTAAGCAAACATACGAACATTGACAAGGCCCCCCCCCCCCAAGCACAAGCCACCATGACACGTCCCAATTATCCAATAATGCACACAAGTCAACACGCCCACCTACCACCTGACTCGCAACAGCCATTGAGACACGACTACAAAAAGACACCCCCACACAACCACAATCCCTTGCACCACAGCATTGCTGCCAGCAAGAGGGACATTCGAGACACTGCTAACTCACATAAAATCACATAGAAGACACCCACCCACCACCCTACCACACCCACCACACAAACACCCACCACACAAATCCTACACATCACACACCACACACCTGCACCTCCCAACTCACTCAACTCACACACTGAGCACCACACACTATGGCACCCAAAAAAAAACCCAAATTCACGGAGACAGAGTTGCGGGTAATGGTAGATGAAATTATCCGTGTGGAGCCCAACATCTTCGGGGCCCAAGTCCAGCAGACGACCGTGGCGCAAAAGAACCACATGTGGGACAGGATCGTCACTCGGGTGAATGCGTCGGGGACTGTGCCGAGGACCAAGCACGACATTCAGAGGCGGTGGCATGACCTTAAGACCAGGGTCAAGGGCATCCGAGCGAAAAACCACGCCAGAGCCAATCTTACTGGCGGTGGCACACCCCCGGAGCCCATACCCTACACCGATTGGGAGGAGAAGGTGCTGGTGATACTACACCCAGAGAGCCTAGACGGCCTTGACGAAGGAGAAGAGACTGGTGAGTACAAACCAAGCACCACGATCAGCACGACATGGTCAGGCTCACACAACTGAGAATAAACATCCCCCACGCCCCAACCCATGCACGTCGGACACCAACACACTAACATGTCCATGGCTCCCAACAGGCCCCCATGTTCACGGGGAGGGTGGTGGTGGTGGTGGTGGTGGAGGGTGGGGTGTGTGAGAGGCCCAAACTACAACTCCCAACAGGCCCCCATGTTCACGGGGAGGGTGGTGGTGGTGGTGGTGGTGGAGGGTGGGGTGTGTGAGAGGCCCAAACTACAACTTCCAACAGGCCCCCATGTTCACGGGGAGGGTGGTGGTGGTGGTGGTGGTGATGGAGGGTGGGGTGTGTGAGAGGCCCAAACTACAACTCCCAACAGGCCCCCATGTTCACGGGGAGGGTGGTGGTGGTGGTGGTGGTGGAGGGTGGGGTGTGTGAGAGGCCCAAACTACAACTCCCAACAGGCCCCCATGTTCACGGGGAGGGTGGTGGTGGTGGTGGTGGTGGAGGGTGGGGTGTGTGAGAGGCCCAAACTACAACTCCCAACAGGCCCCCATGTTCACGGGGAGGGTGGTGGTGGTGGTGGTGGTGGAGGGTGGGGTGTGTGAGAGGCCCAAACTACAACTCCCAACAGGCCCCCATGTGCACGGGGAGGGTGGTGGTGGTGGTGGTGGTGGAGGGTGGGGTGTGTGCGACAGGAAACAGAAATGTCTACAAATCAATGTAACCATGTACTGTCCACATTACTGACCAGCTCGATCTTGTCCCTCAGGTGATCGTCAACTGACTGGGGAAAGCAGTACCCGGCCGCCAGCCTCGCCTCCCACACCTACAGGACTCTCTGCTGACGACGACACAGGCAGCTCCGGGGCGGAGGATGGAGCGGGACCAAGCACGCAGCCAGGGCCATCTGACTCACAGGGACTCCCGGGACCGACCAACGTCGCATGTGTGACTCCCGCGGCACCTGTCTCTGTGATCTGCACAGTCCCCACCACCACCAGTACCACCAGTACCACCAGTACCACCAGTACCACCACTACCACCAGCACCACGACTCCTGCCGGTGCCACCCAGCATGACCCAGCGCGCAACGCTGGTCCAACGGCCCCACACACAAGCAGGGTGAGTGGGCCACAAACACAGGCAACGGGACAACTGCCAATCAGGCGAGCCACACACCGCCGGTCAGAGGAGGGACAGCTACCCGAGCCAGTGGCACAGTCCCTACAAGCTCTTGCCAGGTGCCAGGCCTCATACAACCGGTCCCAGGCAAACGCTGATCGTGTTCACCAGGACTCAGTGGACAACACCAACATCCTGCGCGAGATCTCTGGCATCCTTGGCCAGATGTTGGTGATCATGGGCCAGCAGGCAACGATGTGGAGGGAATGGGTTGGCCGGAACAACCCCCCCCCCTCCACCAAGTGTGTCAGCGCCACCGCCACCGTCACCTCCGCCTCCCCCGTCACCTCCGCCTCCGCCTCCACCGCCGCCACCACCACCTGAGCCCCTGGCGACGGATGTGGCCCATCACCAACCTGCCCTCCCAGCTGACTCTGTACCACCTCCGAGACGGAGGGGGCGGCCGAGGCAGGAGGTGGCTGAGAGCAGTGTTGGAGCGCCAGGCACACGCTCCAAGAGGGGACGACCTTGACAATGCCACTGCCTGTGCCAGACATTCACCCTGCAAACCATCCTGTCCCACATAGACAATCATTGCCACTGGTCTGCTGGACTAGCCTGACACCCCCCAATGTGGTGTCAGCACGGACATTTCATCTGCCATTACCTTCAACTCCAACTCCCTCCCCCCCACTTACTTGTAAATATTCACCAGCACAAAAGCACAACCTGTCAATAAATTGCATTTACTCACACAATGATGTTTTGCCTCCATGTTTATTCACATGATTGCCATCAGATACAGACGTAAACAGGTACAGGGATCATAGTCGCACATGATCATGGCGCTGCGGGAGTGACCTAGAGAAAACCAGAGACAGCAAACACACGTCAGTAAAGAGATTCACACACATCACAACACAATGCACAGCAACATTACACAAACTACAACCATCACACAAGCATGGGATGGGAGCACACACATCATGGACACTCCTATGTCCAAAGACATGAAGACACACATGTGCAACCATCACAAACCACACCCAGCTGATTAACCCCATATCCACACAACACCAGAAAACATACACGAGGCATTGTCAACCGCCACTAGAGGTAGATACTCACATTCAAGGGAAGTAGCGATCAATGAGCTGGCGCCTCTGGTCCACACCTTCCTCCTCACCACTATCCTCATCAGTCGACATGGGTGGGATGGGAGGCCGAGGAACTCCTTCGTCTTCAGGGTCCAACAGCAGTTCAATGTTATTGCGTACTGCCAGGTTGTGGAGCATGCAGCAGGCAATCACGATCTTGCATACTTTTCCTGGTGAGTAAGGCAGGGCCCCTCCGGTCTTATCGAGGCACCGAAACCTAGACTTGAGCAGTCCAAAGGTACGTTCGATGACTCTCCGTGTCCTTCCATGTGCCTCATTGTACCGCATTTCACCCGCCGTCCTCGGATTACGTAGGGGACTGAGGAGCCAGGGCCGGTTTGGGTAAGCCGAGTCGCCTATGTAGGGGGATGACAGAGACAAACATCAGAACAAGATATGGTGGGTACCCCATGCAACACAGAGATCACAAGAGTCCCCACTGCACACTCACCAACAAGCCACGCTTGACCGGGTGGCAGATTTGCCATGAGTCGTGGGACATTGCTGGTCCGCATGATGTGGGCATCATGTGCGGATCCAGGAAATCTTGCACACACATGGGAGATGATGTTGCTCGCCAGGCACACCACCTGCACGTTCAGCGAATGAAAGTGTTTGCGATTCCTGAACACTTGTTCGCGTGCCCGTGGTGGAATGAGCGCGATGTGCGTGCCATCAATTGAGCCCACAACGTGAGGTATGTGGCCCAGTGCATAGAAACCAGCTTTGACAGCTGGCAACTCTTCCGGACGTGGGAAATGTATGTACTCATCCTTGTACAGCATCATAGCTGTTAACACATCCCGAAGAACCGTGCTGAACATGGCCTGTGACATACCCCCGGCACCTCCAACTGTATACTGAAATGTGCCAGTAGCGAAGAAATGTAGTACCGCCATGACCTTTGCAGTGGGTGTAAACGAGCCAGGATACGTTCTACGTGGCTGCAGATGAGGAGACAATTGAGCCACAAGCTCCAGCAACCGACGTCGATCCAGCCTGAATTTCCGAATCACCTCCTCGTCTACCATATCCTCCAGCAGAGTGTATGGACGATGCACATTTGGAGCCCTCCTGTGTGGGAGAGAGATGTAACTTAGGTCAACTTACAAACGACGCATACGTGTACAACTCCATCACATGTGTACCTTACTGACAAAACTTCAGTCGTCACCCTAATGTATCGTAGACACATCACAGACACTCATGCAACTGCATGCACACAAACGATAAGTTTACACACGCCATGTCATCAAGCACAAATGCCACCACCAATGATGATGTGCATACGGTAATGACATGCATGGTGACAGAACGTAGAAATCACATACACGGAATGCATGTGTACCACCACCACTGTAGTCACCTCGACACAACAAGAAACTGACAACAGATGCATTAATTGGCCACACAGCCGTGATGTACTGTGTAGTTGTGAAGATGTAACAACGTCTGTAGGGTCAAACCCGATGTCAACACGTACAAATGCACATCTGTTGCCCATTGTGTGCCGACCGATGTCCATTGTATGGACACACATGCTATATTGTATGACATATGACCTTTCACAATCACGCTCACATCCCTCATGACGCAACTGCACACAACACATCACGGTGCAGCGTCTGACAAGATCACATATTTGGCGCCGCCATGGCGGTGCTCAACTTCCGCTACTTCCCAAAGGCCATATGCGGCCTGCGTCCCTCTTCCCATTGGCTGCATGTGCAGGGACCGTCACGGGCACACATCGGCAACCGCACGTGCAAGCTTCAGGCACGGATGCTTCAGTTGCAACAATGTACTATCACAGGCGCCTCCATGGCGGTGCACGTACACAGCGGGGGAGGTGCAGGCCTATACACCCTGCAGATGTACTCAATGGACATGCCAGTTCATGACCCCCCTTACAGTCACCTTGCATCATCCACCGTACACCGGCCGGAGCGGCCGGCCCATGAACAACCGCCGTGCCCGGCCATGAACAACCGCCGTGCCCGGCCATGAACAACCGCCGGTCCCGGCCATGAACAACCGCCGGTCCCGGCCATGAACAACCGCCGTGCCCGGCCATGAACAACCGCCGTGCCCGGCCATGAACAACCGCCGGTCCCGGCCATGAACAACCGCCGGTCCCGGCCATGAACAACCGCCGTGCCCGGCCATGAACAACCGCCGTGCCCGGCCATGAACAACCGCCGGTCCCGGCCATGAACAACCTCCGGTCCCGGCCATGAACAACCGCCGTGCCCGGCCATGAACAACCGCCGTGCCCGGCCATGAACAACCGCCGGTCCCGGCCATGAACAACCGCCGTGCCCGGCCATGAACAACCGCCGTGCCCGGCCATGGCGGTTGTGTTCATGGCCGGGACCGCCCGTCCTAGGCCCGGCCGGTGTACGGTGGATGATGCAAGGTGACTGTAAGGGGGGTCATGAACTGGCATGTCCATTGAGTACATCTGCAGGGTGTATAGGCCTGCACCTCCCCCGCTGTGTACGTGCACCGCCATGGAGGCGCCTGTGATAGTACATTGTTGCAACTGAAGCATCCGTGCCTGAAGCTTGCACGTGCGGTTGCCGATGTGTGCCCGTGACGGTCCCTGCACATGCAGCCAATGGGAAGAGGGACGCTGGCCGCATACGGCCAATCGCAAGTAGCGGAAGCTGTGCACCGCAACAACAGGGCCAGTCATTGGCCCATTTCACGATCACGCTTCCAGGGCTGACCAATTGCTGGCGACGTATGCCACTGACACGTGCTGAGGGCCCTATATATGTGTCTTGGCCAAAATGAAACTTCCTACCCTGGGGACCAGTGCTGCCTGTGACCATCACCTCGACCTGCTGCTGCTGCTGCTGAGCTGACCACCGACTGCTGCCTGTGACCATCACCTCGACCTGCTGCTGCTGCTGCTGAGCTGACCACCGACTGCTGCTCTAGTGCCATACTCCGTGATCTTGCCATGTCGAGTGGCAAAGAGATCCGGTCTCGACCCTTCACCGCCGCGGAGCTTGATGTCCTCGTGGACGGTGTACTCCGCAACTATGGACGCCTCTACGGCGCACCGGGACGGGTGGTAAGTGCAGTGTGGGACATGTTGGTGTGCATGAGGGGGCCAAATGATCAGGCCTATTTCTATCTTAGCTGTGTAGTGTGGGCTAGACATATGTTCCTGATTCTGCATGGCTGCTGACAGTAACGTCTTGCCCCTATGTGTGTGACAGGCCACCTGTCCACTGACTTAAACCCTTTTGTCTCCCATCATGGTAGGTCAAGCTGCACCTTCACAAGGACCTGTGGAGGACCATAGCACGGGAAGTACGGGCATTGGGGGTGTGCAACAGACGACATACACACTGCCACAAACGCTGGGACGACATTTCCAGGCTGAGCAAGAATGTAGCGGAAGTAACACTGGGCCTGATTCCAAGGACGCCCCGTCTGGCCCGACGCTCCATGAACCCTCTCATGCACCGTATCATTGCAGTGACGCATCCTGAACTGGCCGAACGTCTGAGTGCCGATCAACAGCAAACTAGCGGTGAGCATACTGTCTGTGTAGGAAACTTGTGAGTGCTATGCATGTATTGGTGCACAGACACACTATTGAGTTCCGTGTTGCGTATGTATGCCTGTGATGGCATTTTGGTCCCATTGGGTGGTACTCATTTGACATCCAGGTCCGCCATGTTGACACGCCACTTGCTTAGTAGTTGAGTGTTAAAGCACATCCCCTAGTGGTCCATGGCCCCATGGCAGAAAATGTGAGGATGACTGGTAGGGGTGGGCCATGTGCAGGATGAGGGCTCATGAACCTTTGTCTGCTATGTGATTTGGCTATCCTGTTCCTTCTGTACGTGAGTGTGCCCATGACTCACACATCTTTTCTGTGCATTTCAGCTTTGCCAGAGGACACTCAGCCACAGACGGTGGAGAGTAGCCGAGGAAATGAGTCCGGATCAGACTTCGCACACACGCAGACTGACACGGAGGAGGCCAGCGCCGGAGAGGGGGACAGGACCGTCCCTGAGGACTCGCATGTGGAGACACCATCGTCCTCCTCGTCGGACACTCTTGGTGAGCCTGCACTGTTGTCACAGACTGGGAGTGGGCACTCATCACCTTCTGTCGGAAGACAGCACACAGGGCCCACACTTCCGCCAACTGCACCATGTATTGTTCGTGGCCGGAGGAGTAGGGGGAGCAGAGTGGCGTTCGGTGCAGGCACCGCTGCCCCTGCCACGGTGAGCCAAAATGCACTGTGTGCTGAGGCCGTTGATCTGCTGCGACAGCTGTGTGTGGGGCAGACCAATATGACAAATGCTTTCCAGGACCATGATAGGAAGTTGGGGCAGGTGGTGGCATTCATGGAAGGGATGCATGGCGATCTTGCAGGTCTACACAGGACAGTGCAGTCATTGGCAAGCAGTGTGTCGTCTGCAATAGTACAGTCGAATGAACAGGGTGCTACTTCTGTTTCCCCATCTACACCACTGGATGTCTCAGGGGGTAGTGATTATTCAGAGCAGGACTCAAATACAGGTTATTGCACTAGAAGCAGCGTCAGACAGCACGTCAGGGCACGCAGGGCACAGACCCCATCCCCTAGATCAGCTAAATCTGTTCACGTAGACGACGTCAGATGCACTGGAGTACACACACAGGATCCACAAGTGTTGTTGGGGGACATGCCTTCCGGAGCTACACAGGCATTCAACACGAAAGGTACTCCCAAGGCAAGGGATACTCACATGTCCATGGACTGTTCCTTGGACAAGGCCAGTCAGAAGACAAAGGCACCTACTAAGAGTAGGGAGACTCCCAAGAGCAGGCCCACAGCAGAGGTAAGGGACACTCCCAAGGACAGTGAGAAGACTAAGGCACCTACTGAGAGCAGGGAGACTCCCAAGAGCAGGCCCACAGCAGAGGTAAGGGACACTCCCAAGGACAGTGAGAAGACTAAGGCACCTACTAAGAGCAGGGAGACTCCCAAGAGCAGGCCCACAGCAGTGGATAGGAACACTCCCAAGGACAGTGAGAAGACTAAGGCACCTACTAAGAGCAGGGAGACTCCCAAGAGCAGGCCCACAGCAGAGGTAAGGGACACTCCCAAGGACAGTGAGAAGACTAAGGCACCTACTATGAGCAGGGAGACTCCCAAGAGCAGGCCCACAGCAGTGGATAGGAACACTCCCAAGGACAGTGAGAAGACTAAGGCACCTACTAAGAGCAGGGAGACTCCCAAGAGCAGGCCCACAGCAGTGGATAGGAACACTCCCAAGGGCAGGGACACACACAGGGAGCAGGTGTCTGCTGGAGGCAGGTGCACCACAGACGACAAGTCTGCTGGCAGGAACAGGGCGGCGAGCAGGGCACAGGCTACATCCAGAGACAACACTCCACCTAAGGATAAGGCACATCCTACGGACAAGGCATCTAGCATGGACAATGGCGCTATCAAGGACAGGCATACTTCACCCCTGGCTGCACTGAGGCTGATGTTTTCTACTAAACGCCAAACTGATGTCTCCGCGGCGGAGTCCCCCCATACCTCCACTCCCATCCAGGCCAGTCAGAAGCAGAGGAGGGTGTCCCCTGTTGTTGCATCCCCCATTACACATCATTCCGAGTCCAGGCGGCAGGCACAGAGCAAACGACAAGCAGGCTCCAGCACCTCCCCCGAAACCAGATCCCCGGCAGCAGTTGCTCCACCTATGCTGGGTGGTGATTCTTTGGAGTCCCCACCACTTGGCAGTCCTGTCCTGTCCAGGGTGCACTCACACCTCCCTAAGAAACGCAGACACACACCATTGACACCTGCCAACCCCGATTTGGCTCTAGGTGAGCTATCCCCAGCTCCCAGGCCCACCCTTCCTCCTGGCCCATACAGCCCTGTGGCTCATCATTTCAGTTGTCCCAGTGGCGCTGGTGCAGTTGACTCTCATGTATCAGATGGTGGCACAGTGTCAGTTGTGCCCTCTCCTGTTGCAGGTCCTGGCAGTGTATCTGGGTCTATGGCTCACGTGTCAGTTAGAAGATCTGTGGCTGTGTTGCACACTCCTGTTTCTGGTGCTGGCAGTCTGTCTGGGTCAGTGGCTCACGTGTCAGTGACTACATCTGTGGCTGTGTCTCACACTCCTGTTGCTGGTGCTGCCAGTGTGTCTGGGTCCGTGGCCCATGTGTGTGTCACTCGGGCTGTGGCTGTGTCTCACACTCCTGTTGCTGGTGCTGCCAGTGTGTCTGGGTCCGTGGCCCATGTGTGTGTCACTCGGGCTGTGGCTGTGTCTCACACTCCTGTTGCTGGTGCTGCCAGTGTGTCTGGGTCCGTGGCCCATGTGTGTGTCACTCGGGCTGTGGCTGTGTCTCACACTCCTGTTGCTGGTGCTGCCAGTGTGTCTGGGTCCGTGGCCCATGTGTGTGTCACTCGGGCTGTGGCTGTGTCTCACACTCCTGTTGCTGGTGCTGCCAGTGTGTCTGGGTCCGTGGCCCATGTGTGTGTCACTCGGGCTGTGGCTGTGTCTCACACTCCTGTTGCTGGTGCTGCCAGTGTGTCCGAGGCAGGTAGTTCACGCAGTCCCCCTGAATCTGTGATGTGAGGTGCTGTACACTTCACTCAAATGTTACTTCACATGGTGTGTCCATTGAGAACTGCGTGGCACTCTTGTGGTCCCTGTGACGGGTTGGTAGGGACACGTAGTTGTGCTGCCTCTGATGTACCTGCTCTGTACTGCACAATGCCCTGTTGATGCTCTGATACTGCATGCTGCCCTCTCGTTACCTGCTGTGATGTACCTGCTCTGTACTGCACAATGCCCTGTTGATGCTCTGATACTGCATGCTGCCCTCTCGTTACCTGCTGTGATGTACCTGCTCTGTACTGCACAATGCCCTGTTGATGCTCTGATACTGCATGCTGCCCTCTCGTTACCTGCTCTGATGTACCTGCTCTGTACTGCACAATGCCCTGTTGATGCTCTGATACTGCATACTGCCCCTCTCACGTGCTGCCTCTGATGGGCCTGTTCTGTGCAATGGACTGTTGATGCACTTTGCCCCTCTCACGTGCTGCCTCTGATGGACCTGTTCTGTGCAATGGACTGTTGATGCACTTTGGCCCTCTCACGTGCTGCCTCTGATGGACCTGTTCTGTGCAATGGACTGTTGATGCACTTTGCCCCTCTCACGTGCTGCCTCTGATGGGCCTGTTCTGTGCAATGGACTGTTGATGCACTTTGCCCCTCTCACGTGCTGCCTCTGATGGGCCTGTTCTGTGCAATGGACTGTTGATGCACTTTGCCCCTCTCACGTGCTGCCTCTGATGGGCCTGTTCTGTGCAATGGACTGTTGATGCACTTTGCCCCTCTCACGTGCTGCCTCTGATGGGCCTGTTCTGTGCAATGGACTGTTGATGCACTTTGCCCCTCTCACGTGCTGCCTCTGATGGGCCTGTTCTGTGCAATGGACTGTTGATGCACTTTGGCCCTCTCACGTGCTGCCTCTGATGGACCTGTTCTGTGCAATGGACTGTTGATGCACTTTGCCCCTCTCACGTGCTGCCTCTGATGGACCTGTTCTGTGCAATGGACTGTTGATGCACTTTGGCCCTCTCACGTGCTGCCTCTGATGGACCTGTTCTGTGCAATGGACTGTTGATGCACTTTGGCCCTCTCACGTGTGCAATGGACTGTTGATGCACTTTGCCCCTCTCACGTGCTGCCTCTGATGGACCTGCTCTGTACTGCACAATGCCCTGTTGATGCTCTGATACTGCATGCTGCCCTCTCGTTACCTGCTGTGATGTACCTGCTCTGTACTGCACAATGCCCTGTTGATGCTCTGATACTGCATGCTGCCCTCTCGTTACCTGCTGTGATGTACCTGCTCTGTACTGCACAATGCCCTGTTGATGCTCTGATACTGCATGCTGCCCTCTCGTTACCTGCTGTGATGTACCTGCTCTGTACTGCACAATGCCCTGTTGATGCTCTGATACTGCATGCTGCCCTCTCGTTACCTGCTCTGATGTACCTGCTCTGTACTGCACAATGCCCTGTTGATGCTCTGATGCTGCATGCTGCCCTCTCGTTGCCTGCTATGTTGTACCTGCTCTGGTGCCCACTTTGCCCATGCTCACGCATACACTGTGATTTGACCCCTATTTTGGACAATAAAGGTAGTCTATCAAGTCTCGTGGTCTGTCGTTGTCATTCCTGCTTGCGTACTGCAAATGTGTATTCGTATATGCTTCTCATCAGTGGTTTCGGTAACATGACACTCCCCCTCCCTACGTCACGTCCCTTGCTGGTATTCCCCTCCAGAGAGCCAATGGTTTGTACCTTACCTGCGTCGTCGTCCATAGTAGGCCATGACTAGGACGTGGTGGATCGCGAAGAGCATCGGGAAAGCGTGTAGCGCCGGGTCCATGGTGGTGGTCAGCTTGCGGTGGGTATCTCGGCTGTGTCACCTATGTTCGCTGTGGGGATTCCGCCGTGTTAAGACAGGTTGTTTTTCCGCTGCGGTTTTATGTGTGTTTTCCGCCATCTTGATTTGGGGGACGGTCTTAGACGTCAGTGCGTACGGCGGAGCGTCCGGATGTGTTCCGTCCGCCGCGTGGTCGTGTGTAGTTGGCCGGCGGAGCGTGCTTTTCCGTCGCGGACGGAAATTTGACACGTTTTCCTATCCTGATATGGCGGACGGAGTATCCGCGGCAGGCGGACACGGAAAAGGCTTTTTCCGCCTACTCACGGGCCGCGGTGGCTCTTCCGTCCGCCATCCTGATCGACCCCTATGTTTGTATTGACTAGCTGAAGCTTTGCTTGTCATATTGACCTTAAACTTCTCCTTGTCAATTTCTAAAAGGGAAAAATGACAATCTAAACTAATCAAAGTAAAATTATTAGGAGCACATATATCAGAGACATCTTACAACATCCCCTAAAAATTGAACATCTTGAGCTGTTATTTATAAAAACATGAAAGTATTTTCACTAAGCTTGCAAGGAAAAAAATAAAACAAACATTTTAAACATTTTGTCTACATTTTCCAAAAATTTCTAACAACCCCCTTTTTCAAATTTTTTTTATTTTTATATATACCCATTAACCTTCTAACAGTTTTTCTTCAACCTAATGTCACAAGTTATTTTTCCAGCTAACACAATTTCTTCGACCTTGTGTCACCTAACACATTTTCTTCAGCCTAATGCCAAAAACAGGAAACCCAAAATTTTAACAGGTATGTACTTCAATCATTGTCACTATTTTCTTCAATCTCTTTCTGCCTGCTACTATTTACCTCCATTACATGTTTCACCTCTATTTTCTTTCCTGTCTCACTTCTCTTTTCAGAATCTTTTTGACTTGATATTTCATCAATATGTTCTTTTGATCTCTGTACCAATTTGAATTTTAGGCCTTCATTTTCTCCTGGCCAATTACCATCCTTTCTTGATAATTTCTTCTTTTGCTCGGTCACATTACATTCTGTTCTCCAAGCTCCTTTTCTGAATTTTCCTATTTGACATTCTTCATTACTCTCATCAGTTTCAGTGTCAGAAATTTCAATTCTGGACTCAGGTACTTCTTTACTCGGCAGCTTCACTCTGTTAGGAACATCATCTTTGTAGCTGGTACTTGGCAATTCATCTTCTTCTTCTTCTCCAATTACCTTCAACTTCCCAGTTTCAGAATTCCTGTTCCTGCTTTCAGAGCTTCTTTTCTGCTTTTCAATACTCTCCTGGTCTTCAATCACAATCTGATCAGATTCTTCTTCTGCTTCTTTGTCTAACAGATCTTCATCATTTTCTGAATCTTCAGTCACAACTTTCAAGTCTTCTTCATTCAAGGCTTGTTTTCTATTCAGATTCTCCAGATGTCGACCAACCTGTCGATCTTCAAGATCTGGATTTCTTTCAGACTCTTCTTCAGAATCTGAATCAGCAGTGATGACACTATCCTCATCAGGATTTTCAGGTGTAAGTTCACGAAAAGTATGGCCAGTGTTAATCCATCTCTTCAGTCTTTTGCACTTCACTGCATTTGTTGTGACAAGACTAACTGGCCTCCCTTTCTGCCACCTTGGCACTAGACAATTTCTTTTTAGACGAACCTTTTTCCTGATCCTTTCACCTGGTAACAGATCATGTGCTTGCTCTTTTTCTCTTCTTTGCACTTCACTTTCATCTTCATTTGACACAGAATTCACTACATCTGAAAAATTTCTGCAGTACTCCAAATTGATGCTATCATTAATAGTCATCATTCTTTTCACTGGTAAGAATGCCTGACTCATGACCTTGTCCATCATAATATCATGTGGACTTAAATCTGTCTTTTTATCAGGTTTATTTCTCAGAAACATCAAAACAAGTGGGAGGACATCTGTCCACTTTATACCTGTAGCTAGGCACATTTTTACATCTCTGTTCCTTATAGTATTATTCTCTTGCTCCTCAACATCTAAAATGTCTGGTCTATCTGTATAATGGAGCAGTCTGTTTCCAATATGTCTTCTGCCATCTGATAACTTTGCAACAGTAATTTCATCATTATGTCGCGTAAGAAATGCTTCCACCCATCTTGTAAACAAACAGATAATCACAAAAACGTAGCACAATTTGTTATGCAGTGCCATCTCAATGAAATCCATTTGTAATCTGGTCAATAGATCACTCTCCTGTCTTTCTATTCCCAATGCCACAACTGTTTTCTTAATTGTGTTCACTTGCTGACAAGACAGACACCTCTGATAAAGAAATTCTACAATTCTATGGCACATTCTGTCCATGTCAGTAATCATGCTATTTAGTAAAACTACTCTGCCATCTTTGTGTGTCCAAATCTCATCCTCATCTCGCTGTCTACATTCTGCTCTCAACCATGTGTTTTTCTCCTCATGAGTTGCTTCATCTTGCAAATCTTTGACTCCCTGCCATGTTTCAACTACAGATGTTAGTATTAGTGAACTTAAAGCATGTTCATCATTCTTTTTGTATGCTGTACATTCCACGACAGCAATCCTTTCTGCCAATTGAATGTCATCAACCAATCCTTTAATTAAATTTGCATTTCTGATGAGTGAACCTGCAGAAGTCAATGTTTTAATCTGTTGATCAATTTCATCTGTTACTTGGATGTCTTCATTTAAAAGATCATCACATTCATTCCAAGATACTGGAAGTACATTTATTCTTTGTAGACTGTTTTCTTGTTCTTTATTTAATCCTGTATCTGTATTGTCTGTCTGCTTATTAACATAATTTTGTAATGGCACTGAAGCCATCTCATTCTGTTGAATCATCACCTGTCGCTGTATTTGTAGCTGTTCATTCAGCTCATTTATTTCAATCTCTTTTTCCTTTGACCATAATTTTGACTCATCAGACTGTGTCAAATCAATCAGATTAATATCAGACTTCTCACTTGCTAGAACTGGAGTCATCACTCTTTCTTGCTGAGTTGTAATCATTACTAGTTCAATTTCAAGTACAATAGAATAAACTTTTTCAGTAAAATTTTGAATTTCAGAATTAAATGGAACCGTTAAAGCTGTGGGACTAGTTTCATCTATTCCAAGCACAGGGACTGTCACTGCTTCCATATATTTCATAGACTGTTTTAAGACATTTGATGAATTCACATGATCAGGAATATTAATTCCAAAAGTACTTGGCATTTCATCATGCTTTTCTGTCGCATCAATTTGAGAAGAAGTCTGAGCTGGGACTCTATTAATCTGAACTGGGACTTTTGGCGTTACATTAATCAGTTTTGGGGGTCTTCTTGAATTTCTGTCCTGATCTGTATTCACAACATCAATTTTACACTGATCAATATTTTCTACACTGACATGTTTATTATTTATTTTCGCTAATTTGGGAATCTTCAATTTGCTCTCACATTTAGCAACAACATTTTTCATTTTCTTATACCAGGAAGTCATTTTCTCTTTCTTTAGCTAATTGTTATCCATGTTAAAAATGGTTAAATATAATTATAATAGGAATATGTGTTCACTTAATTAGCCTTATAGTGTTTGCTGATCAATTAATTAATTAATTTTAACAATATCAGGTGTAGAAAAACCTTATAACTTGCTCAATTTAATATACCTCCTAATTTACCTGCATCACTAATTTTAATAAACCTGGAAAGAAAAACATGAATTTGCAAAAACAGCAATATAAAATATTTATTTTGCAACAACAAACACCTAAATGTGATTGGGTATTTTTAAAATGTATTTATTTGCACTTACACACCTTTCTGCATCAACAGCTGTGGAAAAAGAAAACTTGATCTGTTTGCCTTTAATTTAAATAATTTGTTTTGCTGTAAAAACCCTTTAGACTCCTTTAACAATAATTTTAATTCAAATCAGTTTTCTTATGACCCACACACCCTTTAAAGAATCTTTAAATCCTTTATTTCAGTTATTACAGCCACTATAATGCTTCAGCCTATTATAGCGCAAGGCTATGATATATGCAAATCTATGTAGCTTTTAGCTCTTCGTGCTCAGCCCCTCCCTAGCACAAGACACAGTGCGCAACATTCAGCGTGTCAATATCACACCCCTATGACACACTCGGTTTTAAAATAAAGCTCTGGGTATTAGCGCTAATAAAATCAATGTTAAATTAGTTTCTTTAAGAAACTCTAAACACTAACAGCGTTTAACAATTTAAAGCCCAACACTCGGAGCACAACAAACGTCTGGGCCAATCAGCGTAGCCGCCACAACGCTTAGCCAACCACAGCACTCCTAACAACACTCTAGCCAATCAAAGTACTGCTCCTTCAATGATCAACCAACCACAGCGTGGCTTTTTGTCACAGTATTTTCCCCTCGCGCTCAGCCCCTCCTTTACAAAAAGCACGCAACGCCTGTCACACATCAGCAGTGACAGACACCTGAAACAACTCGGCAGTAATGAAATTTTAAAGCGGCAAAATTTATTTATTATGATCTATTCGACAAGCAGGGTTAACGTGCTTGAGCCATTACCACTTTATCAGCTGACCGATTCTAAGCATATCAGCTGTAATAATTATTGTTATAACAAAGAATAAATACTAAACGGGGATATTTTGGTGACGATGCCTCAATCAATCACAGCGCGGCCTCACATGACGCGTTAGGTACCTCCACCAATCAGAGCACGGCGGCTCCGAAGCATACAGTCACTGTGGCTTTCAGTTTTCTCTCAGCACTTCCACTCCTCTAATAGCCCTCCTCTTGAAAAAAAAAAAACGAGCTGAACTTTCATTAAAGTACACACTTTTCATTGGCTGCTATTATTCATTAATTGTGACACGCGTGGCTACATGAAAGAAATCGAATCGGGGAAATGCAAGAAATCAACTTCAAAACCGGGACACCTGCAAACAACTCGGCAGCTCCAGCCAATCAGAGAGCTGCTCTACTATGATGCGACCCAATCAGAGCGCGGCGGCTTTTACACACACGGCCGCTGCGGCTCCAGCTCTCTCTCACCGCTTCCACTCCTTAGATAGCCCCCCCTTACAAAATTTAAGCTGAACCTATAATAAAGTGTACAATATTCATCGGCCGCTATCACACATTAATTTGATATGCGCGGCATGTAGCAAGAAAAGAAATCTAATCGGGGACACTTAATTCTAAATTTATCAGTTGATAGTATATAATACGCATCAATTAATTATTGCGCGACTATTCCTAAACTCTGAAAGACTATCAACAAATTACAATGTAGCTTTTCTGTGTTGCTTCAGATACTTCAGCCAATCATAGCGTGGCTTCACTATGACGCGCACTGTTGCCACCACACTCTCTCCTTTTTAAATGCACGCAACGCTCGCCACACACTTTCTTTCAAGTAACAGCAGCCTAATTAAAACAACGACAGAACGGTGATATTCACAAGATATAAATAACTATTTGAAATGACAATGTGTCTCAACCAATTTCAGTGCTGTTCATGATGTTTCAGTTAATTTCAGCGCAGCCTTGTTGTCATTCGCCGAATGCTCCAGCCAATCAGAGCACATCTGTAAATGCCTTCTCCAATACAGCACACAACGTTCATTACACGCACTAGTAATGTAAAACTTCTTCCTTTAAAACATTAACGCGGCGAGGAAGGGGACCAAAAGCGGCGTTTTATTTCTATTTTTAAGTGTGTTTTCTTTAATATACAATAAACTTGAGGACACTTCCTCGGTAGACAGTGGTGACGCGCATCAGCCAATCACACGCAACCACTTTTTAATACTTGAAACGCTTTTCAGCGAATCACAGTGTTTATTTACACGACGCCCCAGCCAATCAGGGCGCGGCTTTGCTCTGACGAACCGGACGCTCCAGCCAATTCGAGCGCGGCGGTTCTGACGCAGACAGCCGCTGCGGCTTCAGGCTCTCCCCACACGCTCTCTCTCTAAAACAGCCCCTCCTTCACAATTTTCGATCGGCACACTTTTAAATTGATTTTTATTAACGCGCAGTACTTTTAAGTGTATTTAAATAGCGCGCAATACCTAATAAAGTCTTCAAATAGCACAGACTTTATCTTCAACGTTCCTAAGTACCTTAAAATTACTTTTGGTACAATTTAGTAATTACATAAAACGGACTCATCTGCCTGCTTCTCTAAATAGGATAGTTTTATACATTCATTCAAGTATTCTCAGCTTGGAATAGACGGCGCTATTCTCATAGAATAATTTCAATTGTCAATAGAGCAATTCTTACTCTACCCTTCTAACAGGTAATAATCAAAAGAGTTTCAGTCGAATGCAGGTACATTTAGCAATTCAAGTTCAACCCAATTGACAATACAGAGCATTTACGCACTTTCAAACAAGAAAACCCTAAAACATACATACATGAAAACTTCGGTATGGACTCTAACCAACCGTAGTAATCCAGAATCGCCAGTAAGAAAACAACGTTTATTTTCTTCTTTAGGACTCTCACCTTAGGAGAGAAAACAACGCTTATTTTTCTTCCTTAGGACTCTCACCTAATTTTGGAAGAGGAATTTTTCTTCCTCAGGACTCTCACCTTTGGTTTGAAAAATAAACACTTACCCTTCACTCAAGCTTGAATATATACTATTACTCTTTTCACAGTGAGTTTTAGAACGGGCTCATTGTCCCTATGCTCATGCTGCTCAAATTTCTTAGACAATCCTCACTATGCATACATTCACACCTATCCCTAACATGTGTTGCACGGCGACAACACGATGATATACGGCGATATCACCTTCTGAAGCAGAACAAATGTGCTTGTGTAACCTGCTTACATATCAGCGTCCTGATCACAGCGTTACACATCTCTAGCCATGGCTAATCTAGGAATTTTCACACTGCTGGAAAAATCCCTTACATTAAACAAACTGACAAAATCACTAACTCAACATATGTTAAACATTAATCCTATGAATATACCAACATATATGTGTCATGCATGTAACATGTATGTCAAAAACAACATATAACCGTCCGATGGCAACCAGGGAATTGATCCAGCGCTCTCACCAAAATTTTGCATAAATGACTCTATCTACTACCACCAAACTTACATTACAACACTAGGCCCATATCAACAACAGAGCGACTGAATCATGAGGCGATAAGATCTATATATGTTGTTTTAAACTACCCACAATAAACAAGACCAGCTTGTCATTTAAAAAGTTTATTAAACATATCTAGAAAAACTCAGGTTTTGGAATTTTATTAAACAAGCATTAGAAAAAGTCATAAAGAGAGATTTATTCAGAATTAATAAAGAGAGCAAAATACAAGAATTATTTTTCATTAGCAGAAATAAGTAAAATTTAGCATTTCCAAACCCTAACTATCTCACTGTCTCTACCCTCATCTCTTAGAAATAAAATAGTTATAAAACTGCTTTCCTTACATATTGTTGTCCATCAGCATAACACGTCCCTCAGGAATCTCGAGCGCAAGCCAAATGTCTGCTGTTTGAGCTGATTCTTATACCCTACAATAAGCTGAGCTAACTATTTTTCACATTCTAGCAGATGAATACTAGCTCTCCATTGGTTGAGCCACCTCATGCCACAGCAAATTGTGACATCTCCTTCCCACATGTCCGGGCTTATTCACTAGTTCATTGTTCATGTAGAAGTCTTGGCAGCACTTCCTCAGGCTGCTACAATTTGTAGCGAAAAAAGTTCAAGCAATGCAAAAATCTATCACGTCTCTTCCTTCCAACCTTGAGCCTGTCTGTTCTGAGCTCCCGTGGCACGTTTACAAACCTCTCCACAGAGTCACTTTTAGCAGTTCTTTCCAAAACCTTTCAAAATAAAAGCTCATAGGCTTTTCATCCTTTTCAGAATTATTTTCTCTTGTAGTAGTTTCATCAATAGGCCTCTTTTCAGAAAGCGTCATTTTTCTGCGCCACCTTTGCTTGCGTCAAATTTTAGAAGTGACTATTTTTCTGCAGCCTTCTCTAAGCTTCATTTGTAAAACTATTATATAAACAAACACAAAAGAATAATTAATGCAAGCAATATAGTTTGTTCTGTTGCCACCCACCATTGCTAATGATTAACCCATTAATTTAAATTACCTAGCAGAAGCAAACAAATAAAGCAGCATTTATATCTACCAGTCTTCATTTAATCCAGCAGGATTCTTTATGCACCTGTAAGAATAGAGTAACACCACATAGACAAAAGGCAAAATAAGCACATGCTATTCTTTAAATCAGCCGCTATTAGTAATGACACAACAATAGACAAAATTAATTTATTATTTCCACAAACATGAAGATGCAACATATTGCACATTTATGAGCACACATGTTAGTTTCCCATTTGTCTTTTGTGTATGCAACTTTAAACTAGGTTGAATTAATACACACACACAGCACAAAATGTTAGCATGATTATTTTATTATGGAAGTGTGACTTCACGAGTTGAAATAAAAATTATTTCTAAATCTCGCTCCATCAATACTCCCAAGAATGTCTTGAAGTGCAGAGCCACAAAGCACCGGAGGATCACCCCTTGGGGCCAGTGGAGAGGCTGAATGATTCATGTGGACTCTCAAGACAACTCTTTTTAAAGCCACGTAACAAGGTAAGGACCTGTAGCTGGTGGTCTCCAGATTCTTCCAGGGTACCAGGCAGCTCCATCTCCTGCTGCCTCTGTGGTGATTGGCCAGTTCTTGATCCAGGAGCTGCAGGGACCTGAAGACACAGGTCACACTGTCAGACCAGCCACAAGCGGTGCCTAATGGACTCCAGTTCAACTGGGTGACTTTATCCTGATGAGGGAGAACCCTACAGTCTGCAACACTTCACTGTGAGAGAACATAAGGGCAAATTCATTACTCACCACCATCAGGGAGGCTCTGCGAACAGGAACATTTTGTGCTTCAAGAAATTAATGTAATTTTATTTGCAGTGTTTTATATAGTGCAAACAAGACCCTTACGGGTGACAGAGTGCTTTACAATTATAAGCAGTGGTAGTTATTATAATAACGAAAAGAGAGATACATGAAACAAAATAATACTGTTCCTGCCAGATAAGGTCAAAAAGCATACATATATACAAATTGGTACAGATACATACACTTTACACTTTCAAAACCCTCCTCTTACCTGTCAAAGTACCAGACCTACACATTATTTTTTCTTTATCTGGTCCGTCTGTCCCTAACAAACCTTTTAAGCCCACCAGTCCTCCTCCCTACTGGACTGACATCCTCATTCTACATCCTTAGTCCTTTGTCCAGCTATTCTCCCCTTCCTCTGCCATGCAAGACCCGTCCACCTCAAATCTGTATTTGTAAAGTGCAAACTACTCACCCTTACGGGTCTCAAGGGACTAGGTTGGGGGCCATCGTGGAAATTAAGTGAGCTATTGCCCAGAGTCACATGTTGCTAAACTGAGCTGCCGCCGGAGCCGGGGATCGAACCATGAACCCTGTACTCAGAAGTCAGCTGCCCTGGCCGCTGCACCACGCCTCTCTACCTTCGCCACTTTGCCTGTGTATTTGCCGTTCTACATATATATTGGTTTTGCTTCACGTGTACTCAATAACCCACCTTTCACCACTCTAGCCATAGCAGTTGGCCTATGCCCCTGTGTACACCACCACCATTTCACCATCTTCAATGTAAATGTGCCACTTTCACTAATCTGGCCCTACCTGTCCACCCTAGGGTTAGCCGCGGCCGGTAGTGGGAGTACCGGGTGGCGGTGACGTGGGGAGGGGGAGGGGCAGGGTAGTAATGTATGGATTACGGAGTTTAACAGGTTGGTTAACATATAAATAAATAAAACAAATTGTGTTGCGTGCACTGCATCACTAAATGCTAAAATAAATTAAAAAACTAAAATATTTATATGTTTACTTACCTGTTAAACTACGTAATCCATACATTACTACACCCCACCCTGCCCCTCCCCCTCCCCACATCACCGCCCGCCGGTACTCCCACTACCGTCCATGGCTGCCTAGGGATCTCTCATCTTCATGCTGGCATGTCGGCACAGGGACAGCAGCCTACAGCTTCGATGTCCACATAAGACAACCTCTCCTCCCCCCTCCAAGTGCCATGTCTGCACAGAGATCAAAGCTCTAACGCCCTGGAACAGTCCCCTCTCTCACCTTTAAAAGCAAAAGGCCACTTTTCACTTTCTAGACACAATGGTTCACTTTTCACCCTCCAGAACACACCAGTTCCCCCACCACCCTTCGAAATCTACCTGGCCTCCTTTTCCCTTCTGGACTTAACAATCCATCCTCACCAACCCCCACCTACCCTGTTACACCAGACTCAAGGCTTTGCCTTCATAGACCTATTTGTCCGTTCTAGCCTTCAAACATGATATACTATTTTCACCTTGCTGTCACTTTCATCCCATCCTAGATGTAACTTTTAATTTTTCATTATTCTTACCACCTTATATTAACGGTGCGTGAGAGGGTGCTTCTTTTTTGATACCACTCAAGTAGATTTTCTACTCAGGCGTCAACTTTCTCACTGCGAGCAGCAGCTTTCTCACCGTAAACAATCGCGACTCCCCGCGACCACCTGAGTTGAAAAAATATCTCCGGGCGTGGTCCTTGCACCCCAAAGTTGCACAAGAGAATGGCAACTCTAGCTCACTCTCGCCAACTTAACATTGGCGAGTCACAGGCAAGGAAAAACTGCACCACGCTGCGGAGTTTTGCTGGAAGTCAGCGAAATGCGGAGTCGGCAATACTCTGTGAACTCCGCTGGCGGAGTGGTATTTATTGAAATTAAATGAAATGAAAAGAGAATTTATAAAGCGCGGTAGCTGGCCTGAGGCGTCCTAGCACCCCCCTAATCCTTTCTCACACCAGTGCGACATAGTCACCCCAAAAAATCTGCTGGAGCATTTGTTATACTCTTTATGTAATTGAATATCACAATTGACCTCTCCGAAAATTTTCTATTTGGTTTCCTGCATCAAATACGACCAGAAAGACTTGGCTGTGCTCATGTACAGCTACATACACCTTCTCATACCTATTACTAGTAGGCTAAGCCACGCCCCCTGATAACTAGGCACCCGCATAATTCATGGTAAGTTGATTAAACAAATTTTGTGAATTTCATGTTATCCATGTTGCAAGAAATTCAGAAAGTAATCTATTTCACAAAGATTACAGCAAACTTTTTCTGCAGGAGCCTGGGTCCAACACACACGACCAGAATGAGAGCAGCTGCTGTTCGCAGCACTTATGGTTTTTGAGCAACTTGTTTAACGAAAAATGCATCCACAAATCTGAAATGAACATAAGGATTGCTTTCACGCTAAAATATAGTGCTAAATGCTGGTTTTGTATTTTATATAATTTCATGTAATCTTTGCATAGTTTCACATAAATATGCCAATGCAAATTACACACACACACCTACTGATAACTTTATTTCCTGTCATTTTCCATCCTCCGCGCCAAAAGCAACCCCTCCAATTCCAGGGGTACTCGGTGGGGTTATTCCAAGATCTGTCGGCGATCACATTACAGAAGAGAAAGGCGTTCAAGGTGGCCACAACTTTCTTACGAGACAATGGAATTCCGTACTCTTGGGGCCACCCCTTCAGGCTCATTTTCAAATGGAAGGGGGCCCTCCACCAACTTCGGTCCCTACGAGAAACGTGTGAGCTGTTGGGCATTGCCAACGGGGAAGACGCTGGGGAAGAGGGGTCCTCTACGCAACCTTCCCAAACAAGATCTCCACGGATGTCCGGGGACGGCTGGCAACGTGTGGGCCGCCAGCGATCGCCCAGAAGTAACCTCAGGCCAGATCCCAAAACCATGGCTCAAGAGCATGCAGCGCCGATACAGGAAGTCTCCAAAGACACGAAAAATGGGACTTGATGCAGCACATATGGGGGGATCCATATGCACCATCTTAGCATTGGGCTGGGGGGCGGGACGGGGGGCCAACTAGGTCGCCACTGCCACACACTCCCTCACTTCGCAACGTTACCACAGGCCTGGACTGAGATTGCATAGGCCTGGGACAATGATCGCCAGTTGGGGGTTCGAAGTTGGGGCCAGGGAGGGGGGTGAGGACAGAGTGGAGAAGGGAAGTTTGGAAGTTGGAGGTAGCCGGGGTTTGGTTGGGGATGCGGGGAGGGGTTCAGGGAGGGAACCAGGGAGGGGGGAAGGATGGAGGGGGGCTTTCAGTTGGGGTTTGGTTGAGAGCGGGGGGAGGGGCTCAGGGTGGGAACCAGTGTGCCGCAGGGGGTTCCAGGTGCTGGATCAATTGCTTTACACATACACGTTACACGTTACACCGCAATGTCAACGGCTTCACTCAGCACTTCTCATCCCTTCACTTCGAGATGACAGACTCCGTCTTGAATGTACTGACCCTTAATGTTAAGGGACTTAATAATCCTGTTAAGCGGAGGGCAGTAATCTCCTATCTGGAAAACTCGGGGGCAGAGATTTGTTTACTCCAGGAAACCCATTTACTTGTGAAGGATTGGCACAGGATGCGATCCCGCGCTTTCCCCCAACAATTCTTCTCTTCTTTATCTGAGAAAAAGGCAGGGGTGGCTATTTTAGTGTCACGGCGCTTCCAGGGACAGGTTGGTGATAAAATGGGGGAGATCAAAGGTAGGCTCCTAACATACAGCTTCCTGATAGCTGGCCAAAAGCTGACGATAGGTTTTCTTTACACTCCGAATACGGGACAGGAACTCTTTTTGAAAGGCGCCATTTCGGACACACTTCGTTCCCAGACTCTCATTTGCTCATAGGGGGAGACCTCAACTTGGCTTCACGAGCAGGGGTTGGTAGATCTGTGGAGAGCCAAACACCTGGGGACGTTGCAATATACATTTTATTCCCATGTGCATCGCACTTATGCCAGACTGGATGACTTTCTTGGATCCTCCGACTTGGCCGCCAGACTAACCGATGTTAGCATTGTGCCAGCAACTCTCTCAGACCACGATACGGTCGAACTCACACTCACGATTCCCAAAGTCAGATGCCCCCCGGGGAAATGGAGGTTACGCGAAACTCTCCTGCAACGCCCGGAGGTCACTAAGTAACTCCGCAAGTGTATTGTTGACTACCTGACCATTAACGACATGCCCGAGATTTCAGCTCCGGCTCTCTGGGGAGCCCTGAAGTCAGTAGCTCGTGACGAACTCATTGCGATGGCAGCGGAGGAGGCCCGAGACTGTAGGGCGAAACGGGCGGACATGACTGCTCAGGTTGCCGAACTTGAACGAGTCCACAGCCACACCGGGGCTCCAAGAGTCTGGAAGCAATTAAAGGCGGCTCGATCCCAACTGGCCAGCTTAGACACGGACAGGGCGGAGTTCGCCGCCTTGCGCCTTCGCCACACTTACTATGTGGGGGGGAATAAGACGGGCCGCCTACTCACTGGTGCGCTGAGAGCAAAAACCCAGCGATCGAAGATTCATGGCCTAATAGATTGGAACGGCGACCAAATCAAGGAGGAGGCACGGATTGCGGAGGTGTTTCGAGACTTTTACGCATCCTTGTACCGAGCCGATACTGTCCCGGGTGCGGACAAAGATGCGTATTTGATGAATGCGGTGACCACCGCACTCTCCCCGGCGAATGCGGACGCCTGGAAGCCCCCATCCGAGTGGATGATGTAGCGGCTGCTATATTCCAACTTCAACCCCTCAAGTCTCCAGGCCCGGATGGTTATACCGCCGGTTTTTAGAAAACCTTCAGCCCGCTACTGGCTCCAGTTCTTACTCGGCTTTTCAATTCCTTTTGCGGTCCGGGCTCCATTCCTCCGGATATGCTGGAGGCCGAGATCGTGGTCCTACCTAAGCCTGGCAAGGAACCCACACACTGTTCGGCATTTCGCCCTATCTCTCTCCTTAATCTGGACTTAAAGCTCTTTACGGGCATGCTGGCCGCACGCCTTGGGCCATACCTGCCTGGGATTCTTGAGCCCGATCAATCGGGCTTCGTCCCGAGCCGTCAATGTAGCGATAACACCAAACGGATTCTCCACCTCATAGACAAGGCACACAGCGCCGGAAACAACGACATCACTAATTCGCAAGACCTCTGCGACTCACTCGCCTCGTTCTCGCCTCGTTCTTTCACTGCAAGATCGCCGACATACACAACAGCTTCGGCGCACCAACCACGCACTCAACCACTGAACCAACGCCCCCCACCACCACCCTCTGCAACTGGACCCCGGTCAGCACCGAAGACACCACTCGCACGATGAACACTATCCACTCCGGATCACCAACCGACCCCTGCCCCGCCACATCTTCAACAAGGCCGACTCCATCATCGCACCCCATCTCTTGGACATCATCAACACCTCCTTCCACACCGCCACCTTCCCGGAAAGCTGGAAGCACGCCGAGCTCAGCGCCCTCCTGAAGAAACCAATAGCGGACCCCACCGACCTCAGGAACTTCCGCCCCATCTCGCTCCTCCCTTTTCCCGCCAAAGTCATCGAGAAGACCGTCAACAGACAGCTCGCCGCCTTCCTCGAGATGAATGGATCCCTCGACCCCTCGCAGTCCGGTTTGATCGCAGCCACTGATGACATCAGATCCCTGCTCGACAACGGGGAAACAGCAGCCCTCATCCTCCTGGACCTCTCCGCAGCGTTCAACACTGTCTGCCACCGCACCCTAGTACAGCGCCTCAGCAACACCGGAATCCAAGAAAAGGCACTGGAGTGGATCATCTCGTTCCTCGCCAGAAGAACCCAGAGAGTCCGCCTCCCCCCGTTCAGATCCGAGGCCACCAAAGTCATCTGCGGCGTACCACAAGGATCATCACTCAGCCCAACCCTCTTCAACGTCTACATGAGCCCCCTCGCAGCCATCGCACGCCAACACAACCTCAACATCATCTCCTATGCCGACGACACTCAGCTGATCCTCTCCCTTACCAACGACCCCGCCACCGCCAGAACCAGCCTACACGAAGGGATGAAAGACGTCGCCGAGTGGATGAAGAACAGCCGCCTGAAACTGAACTCAGACAAGACGGAAGTCCTCATCCTGGGATCATCGCCCTCTGCCTGGGACGACTCCTGGTGGCCCCCTGCCCTGGGCACCACTCCCCAGCCAACGGACCACGCACGCAACCTGGGCTTCATCCTGGACTCCTCCCTCTCGATGACCAGACAAGTCAACGCTGTCTCCTCATCATGCTTCAACACCCTGCGCATGCTCCGTAAGATCTTCCGATGGATCCCCACCGAGACCAGGAAGACCGGCAACCAGGCCCTCGTCACCAGCCGACTGGACTACGGGAACACCCTCTACGCCGGAACCACAGCCAAACTTCAGAAAAGACTCCAACGCATCCAGAACACCTCCGCACGACTCGTCCTGGACATCCCCCGACACAGCCACATCTCCGACCACCTGAGAGACCTGCACTGGCTCCCCGTCAGCAAGAGGATCACGTTCAGGCTCCTCACCCACGCACACAAGGCTCTCCACGACCTGGGCCCCAAGTACCTCAATGACCGCCTGACCTTCTACACACTCACCCGCCAGCTACGATCGACCAGCCTCGCCCTCGCCGCCGTACCACGCATCCGCAAAGCCACCGCCCGAGAAAGATCCTTCTCCTACCTGGCAGCCAAGACTTGGAACTCCCTCCCCATCCACCTTCGGCTGACCCAGGACCATCTCTCCTTCAGGAAGCAACTCAAGGCCTGGCTGTTCGAGCAGTAACGGACCCCTCTCGCCCTGCGCCTTGAGATCCTTCCGGGTGAGTAGCGCGCTATACAAATGCTATGTATGATTGATTGATTGATTCCAGCAATCGGACTCAGTCCTGTTGGCCATCGACGCCGAGAAAGCATTTGACCGGGTCGACTGGTCTTTCTTACAACGGGTCCTGGCTCATTTCAAGATAGGCGATCGCTTTCAATCCTGGATAGCGAGCTGTTATCACCACCCCCAGGCGCGGGTTCTACTGGGTGGCCTACGCTCGAGCCCATTCGAGATTCAATGCGGCACGAGGCAGGGGTGCCCCCTCTCGCCTCTCTTGTTTGCTCTATATGTGGAGCCGCTAGCGCAGAAGTGGCACCACTTTTGGTGGAGAGTCTCACGCGATTGGCCTCTATGCCGACGACATTATAGCAGCCCTCGATCACCCGAGATGCACGGCCCCCGAGTTTCTGGGGGAGGTGGAATCCTTTGGTGCGGTGGCCGGCTTCAAGATGAACAGGGGGAAATCACTGCTACTACCACTGGGCGGAAATGCCCGTTCTGGCGCGGGCACGCCAGAATATGGAGGGGGCCTGCAGACGAGCAAGCAAATCCCGTATCTAGGAATCACCCTTACCCTCTCCACGGACCTGACGGTCACCCTAAACTATGCGAACCTTACATCCCAGATCCGCACAGACCTGACACGGTGGTCCAAACAGCTGCTCTCCCTATTAGGGCGTATTGCGGCGGTGAAGATGTCGGCCCTGCCCAAGATTTTATATATCTTTCAAACTATCCCGGTGATCCCTCCAGCTGGCGCCATCGCGACCATACAGAATGCCCTTCAACAATTCATCTGGGGGGGAAGCGCCTGCGCTTACACAAACAATTAGCCTACCGGGGCGTGGATGACGGGGGTCTCGGGATCCCCAATCTCCAGCAATACTTCCAGGCATCACAGCTCCGCTACCTCGTAGAGTGGTATAGACCGAAATCCGAAAAAAGATGGTTATTCCAAGACAGGGCGATGGCCCAAACGTCTCTCTGGAAGATCCCATTTTTCCACCCGAAAGACAGGCCACGGTACCTCCAGAAATCACCCATAACCCGCACTGTCTTGCGTGTCTGGGATAAGGTTGCTGTCAGGAGGGGCCTTACGACCTTCCCATCCCCGCTCGCTCCCCTCTTCGACAATCCAGAGTTCCCACCGGGCAATGACCCTCACTCCTTTCCACAGTGGCGCGGTACCAGCTGCAGGTCGGCAGGCCACCTCTTCGATCTGCAGGGATTTCTTCCCCTCTCTGACCTATCCCAGGGATATGGCGTGGTCGCCCCCTGACTCTATCAATATTTTCAACTCCGAAACTGGCTCACACATCCTGATTGTGCTCCACTAGTAAGCAGACGTATGACAGACTTTGAAAAGTGACTAGTGACGAAGGAGTCCGATAAAAGTCTAATTTCGGAACTCTATCAGCTGCTTTCACCCCCGCCTGCACCAGGTCATGCGGAAGGACAGACACGCTGGGAGACAGAACTAGGGAGGACACTGACAAAGCGGGAATGGAGCTACATATACTACAGAGCTTTCCATATGACACGCAATACTGCGAGCAAAGAAGCGGCGGTGAAACTAGCCACTTACTGGCACCTTAACCCGGTTCGACTCAACAAAGAGAATCCAACTCGTAGCGCGCTTTGCTGGAGGGGTTGTGGGGAGCGGGGCACTATGACTCATCTCCTTTGGGATTGCCGAGAAGTCAGAGACTACTGGAAAGTGGTTTTAGATGATATTGAAAGCACTTTCGACACTGAAATACCGAGGTTCCCAGTCAACACGATCCCCAATGTGATCACTTTCCCACTGAGATCCATACGAGGGCGTCAAATGGGGATCGCCATGCAGGCGGCATCTCAATACATCTTATCACTCTGGGGGACGACCACTAAACCCACTCACACAGGCTGGCTGCACAAAATCTGGTTCACGCTGGGAATGGAACGTATTCAGGCTACCCTTACACAATCAGCGGATACCTTCCGCAAAATTTGGTTACCATTACTATCCTTTCTCTCGAAGGAATTTAACGAAATTACATGCCCACAATACCTCCGCTTACTGCGCCTTACAGAGAATCCAAATGACACTCACAGACCTACAGAAGAGACACGTTAAGCGAAATGTGGAAGTCTTGATGATGGTTCCACTAATCCGGCACACTGGTTGGGGTGGGGAGGGACTGGGGGGGGGGGGAGGTTGTTTTTGGTTCAGACTCTTGAGACTACGTTCCTCTCACAGGTTCAATAGACGCGACTTCTGCCTTACATTAATGGCCGGACACATATATCTTGATTGTAATTTGCTATGTGGAGAAGACATGCTTGTCTGTCTCATACACTTTCTATATGGGGAATCCTGCCTTTGCAATGTATCACCTGTGCCCATTCTTGAAACCAATAAAACAAATTTGAATTTGAAAAAAAAGAATGCGGGATGCACCCGCCACTGTGGCGGGTGCATCCTAATTCGACGCACGGGACCTCCGCCCCTGTGGCGGACGGTCCCTTCCTACAACGGGATGGTGGACGGACAAAGTCCGTCCGCCATCCTAATCGGCCCCTAACTTTCTTCTCCAAGTCTCCACTTTCCCACTCTTGACATTATGTGCTCCGCCTCTCCCTGGGTTTCTGCTCTGAACATCTTCCCTGTATTTTATAACACCATACTCTATTGTGTAATACCGCCTGAGCAACCGTTTGTCAACTTTAGCCACACACACTTTCTTGACACCCCTGTCCTAACTCCTTAAATGCTATCTATATCAGGGATTTTCCAATACCTGTTCTTACTCCCCATACCCTTCACTTTCTGGCCCCATTCCCTCTTCTTTCCTCTCCTGCCTTCTACCCAGGTGCAACAAAACTCCTCCTCTCCATAAACCAACATGTCACCTCGTTTCTGCCACAAAATAGTGGAAACAAATAATAACAGGTAAATAAGTCTAGATTTTCTATACCTAACTCCACATATACGTACCTATGAGGTACATACATCTTCGAGTTATGTAGAAGCCTTGTTTGGAATAGTAAATTTATACTTCCCTATACGGACTTACCTTTCGAAATGTTAACTCTTGATATTTTGTCCTTGACATTCTTGTACCATCATGATATTCTGGGGTCAATTGTAGTACAATCCTTGCTAATTTCTTTAAGACCCCAGAATAATACCAGCGGGTAGTGATGATTAGGACATGGCTTGGGAATCGGGATCCACCATCGTACTCTCATCATGTTGCTGCCACTGGATGTCAAAGGACCGCTTGGCGCCCTGTCTCTTTGACTTTCCCTCCTCACCTGTTCGCTGTGTTTCCGTCCACTCACTGTGCTTATTTTTCCAATACCTAACTTGAATGAGAGGGTACACCACAGGGCCCCCTTTTTGCTCTGTCTTATCCACAATCACTCCTGTAAAGTATATGTCTACCTTTCCATCTCACTGCCACTTGCCTACATCCCTTGGCCTGCCATCTCCTTGCACATTGGCCATTTTATTTTATACTACGTTTTCAGGACTCTTTTAGAACAGGCGTTCACATCCTCCTCATCACCATAGACCTGCCTAGTCCATGCAGTCTTTACTAAAATTAGAGAAGACAAAATAGCAAACCAATACCCTTCTTTCTTCCAGGTAAGATCTCAGTATTCCTCAAAGCCTGGAGTAATTTTTACACTAAGAAGATAAGTGAAACAAATAATAAACCTGGAGAAATCTTTAAAATCATATCCCACTTTTTGGATCCCAAAGCCTTTGCGCCGCCTCTTACAGCTAACCGAGACTTTTGCTCAAGGCTCTGAGTTTTGTTTGAAGACAAAATTGCTAAGATTCCGATGAATCTCCTGACACAGTATTTTGCCTCTACTTATCACCCTTCTTTTATATCACAGACACTTCCACCAGAATGTACATTTCCACAATTTAAGCAATTTGACCTGGAGGAGCTAAAAGCGAGTTTTTTAAATTGTAAATCTGGTTCCCCTCTGGACCCCTGTCTGCCATATATATCCTGAGACAGGTTGTCAATATCATCTGTCCAGTTTATTTTAATCCACGTTGCAGTCCCGTCTATTCCCTAAGATTTGGAAGAATGCACGTGTTGTCTCTCTTCCGAAAACCCACTGTGGACGGCTCTGTTCTTTCTAATTTTAGAACAATCTCTCTCCTTCTGGCAACTTCAAAGTTTTTTGAAAACATTGTCAATGCCCAACTTTCAAAGTTTTTGGAGACATTGAAGCTACATCATCCTTCTCAATATGGCTTTGGATCTTCTGCTGGAAATAGTAGTCAATTCGGATGACTTTGGACCTTGGTCATTATGCCGCCTTGATTTGATTACATCTTTCGGTGGCTTCAACGCTGTCTCCCATGATATCTTATTACAACATCTTTCAGCCCTTGGGGCAGGATGGGCAGCATGGAATTGGTTTAGGTCCTTTCTGACCCTTAAAGAGCAGGCTGTCTGGATGAATCCTGATACTTTTGCTAGTAAGGTACTCAAATGGGGAGTGCCACAAGGATCTATACTGAGTCCAGCCTTGGTCAATTTACATATGTCCCCGCTTGCCTTACTAGTGGAATTTTTCGGCTTTAAAAACATTGGTTATGCGGATGATACTCAGTTATTGCTCTATTATGAGGGTGATTCTGCCTCAGCTAACAATGCCTTCTCAGCTTCCTTCTCAGCTTGTAAGGGTGCAGTTATGAGTTAGTTAAAAGTAAATAATTTACAGTGTAATCCAGACAAGACAGACATTATGTTATTAGGTCCCAATCCATTGTCTGGATGGATAAGGAGTTTGCCAAGGGGAGTCCAGTGCCCCCTCTGCTAACTGAGGTTGCTAGGAATTTGGGGTGCTGTTTGATTGTCATATCTCTTTTTTGAGGCTAAGGTCTTTTCAGTGGTATAGACTTATATTTGGATAATGAAAACATTGGAAAAGTTCCTGGATTTTCTCCCTCAGGAAGCTCAGAGATCAGTTGTCCAACCTTCAATCATCTCTCCACTGGACTATCCAAATGTACTTTACTTGGATATGCCAGATCACTTGATTCAGCGCATGCAAGTCATGCAGAATCTGTCTTCTATTTAAACTTACTAGATGGACCACCACGTTTTTGTACTTAAAAAGGCTTAATTAGCTCCCCGTTGCAAGAGAACTGTATTTAAAGACCTGGGGGCATATTACCAACAAGTAGTGATATTTATCGCTAAATAGGTTTAGCGACGATTTTTTTTTCACTGGATATGTTAGCGGAGAAAACATGCTATTAGCAATGTTTTTCTCCATTGTGCTAAAATATCCAGCGATAGCGGCGAAATGGGTGAATATCGCTGGGAATACAGCGATATTCACGCATTAGCGACAAAATGATCTTAGCCATGTTATCCACCTCCCATTGGATAACATGGCTAAGAACTGGTCTGAGCAGGCGTTGGTTTTTGGCGATAGCGGGAATATTTCCATTGCTACGCCTGCCTTGCTAGTAGGCGACAGTGACGTTAGCGACTGCTTTCAGTCGCTAACAGGTTGGGTACGCCCACTTTGCATGTCATTAGCGATAAATATCGCTGACATGCAAAGCGGGCCCCAAACCGCTCGCTATCACCTAAAAGCTGTCGCTAACATCAGTTAGCGACAGCTTGCTAATAGAGAGATAGAATTATCGCCGCTTAGCGGCCGAAAACGGCCTCTAAACCGGCGATAATTGCCTATCGCCACCCTTGGTAATATGCCTCCTGGTGTTAGCTCACCCAGCTTTACATGGAATAGGGCCACACTACCTCAGTGCCAGTATTCAGCAATAATTTCCTTCCCAGGCCGCGCGCTCTGGTGATGCCTGGTTGATGGTGGTTACTCGTTTTAAACAGATGAGACGAGGAGGGTCTTCTTTTTCGATCCCTGGTGCTCAGAAATTGAGTCATTTTACACTTTATCTTAGAAGTATGCCTACTGAGGAATGCCCTCGTGAAATGTTAAAAACCCACACCTTTAGCCTGCAATGATTTGTCCCTGTTTTGCATCTACTGGTAGCCCCAGGACACTCTCTGATTAGCCGTGCGCTCTAAAAGATGGGACAGTTGTTTATTCATTCATTCATTCAAGGTTAAAGACACGTTGTAAAAAACTAAGCTTTGTTATTACTTTTACTAATAGTCATACCAACAGAGCAGTTTGTGGTTGTATTCTAGTATATTTAAATGCTTCCAATACTGCACAGCTCATGCTTTATAAAAAACAGGGCCTTCACAAAGATGCTCTCATCTGTACTGCTAGTGTCATCTCAGTGCACTCCTGACTGGACCATTACCTGCCATGGACCAAACAAGTGACCTTTGCAAGTCTGCCTTAAACTGCCCTTCCTCAATCACCCCCGCTTCTCGCCTGTTGAATCTCACCTGTGTCCTTGCTCACTGGGCCATGCGCACTTACCCCGTTCAGCCCTACTTGTCCTTTCGGTGTATCCTGTGACGCCCAGGCCTACTTCTCTGTGATGCTCCCAGCGTATCAGTGTCCATAAGTGCAAATGTGGCAGCCTGTCTTCCTGTCTCTGTTTGTGGCAGTCAGTTTTAATGAGGCAGGGCTGATTCTGGACAGAGTCCAGAGTCTCATTGCTACCTATTCTCAGGGTGAATGCTTAGCTGAAGGTTTTTTTCTCATTGATATGTGACATGTTGTCCCAGATGGGTTGTTCTACAGGGTCAGTACTGTGATGGTCCACCGTTAATTGTCAAAAGCATTTGCAGTAATGTCAGGAAGGTTCTTGGTCAGTGGGTTTTCTTTGTGCCCAGTTCCTTAATATATTTTGTTCTGGGCCTAATGAGATGTTCCTTCAACATTACAACACCCTTGAAAGCCCAATAAAGAACCACTCATACACCAAAACTGGCCAGTGGCAGATGGTGCCCCTTGGACCCCACCATCCATCCAATGCTCCGCAGGCACAGGTTTGTTGTCCTCGCTTTGCGCAGGACAACCATTTTACTTGGCCATCCCACCACTGTGCCAATGGAAGGTGTATTGAGGGCATGGTGCTTCGGCTCCCTGTTTGTGGAAGCTCTTATTAGCTCCCTGCCCCTGCCTTCTCCTAGACTTAGATCATGGCTGTAAGTTTTACAAGTATACGAAAAATGTGTGCAGTATTATTAGGCTCATTGTAAATCATATTCTGATCAAGTTATGTTGAGTTATGGAATTCTTCTGCAAAGCCAAATCAGCAAATGTGTTTAAGCTATTGGGAGTGGAGCCCATGGTGTGATTCTTAATAGTCTCTCTGCGCCAGGTAGATCCAGAGTTGGTGCCCTCTCTGGCCATCATAGGGGGGTGGAGAAGGCTAGGCACATCGCTGTTCTAACACGTGCAGACACCATCTTCGATTTATATTCTATCTCAACCCAAGATGGCACCTTTTTTGTGGCTCTTACTGGAGGTGGGGTTGTCCTGTTTGTTACTTCCCCTTCTAAGTCACGCTTCCTATAAAATAGAGTGAGTGTGTCACAATATTCTAGCAACTCTAGACTGGGGGTGGGCATTCTGTACTATTTATCTCCTGCTTACTACCTGTATTTATTTTCTCAGGTATTCTCCACATCATTGCTCCAGTGATTGATGACTTCTTCTACCTGTGGCTCCACCTGCAGGTTTTTGTGCTACGGCCTTTTCCACTCTCAGCAGTGGTTTCTTTCTTAAAGCACTTGCCTGCTGCTGTTCCATTTTGCATCAGTATGTACACTGGCTGCGGAAAGGAATTGACCCTACTTTTGGTTCCAGCTCTCTTGAATCAGAAGATTGACATCGCACACTGCTCTTGACAACACATGACAGCTATGGGGTTAAGTTTAGACAAGATCAATGCTCCATCCTGCATGTTTAGGTACCTGCCCATGGATCACCTTGTTCATATGAGATGGTGTTTGTAGGAAATTGGAGTACTGGTTGTGTGTGTTGAAACTCTACTCAAACAGCAACCGCAAATCTTGTCATGGTGAACAAACTGTATTTTTTCTCAGCAGGAATGGCAGGCAATAGCCCAATTAGGAAGTAAGGCCCTAAGAGCGGCTAACTTTAAAAGGATGGCCTTCCTTTCGAGATGGCTGGCTTACTATACTCCGGAAAAATTAAACAAATGTTATCCGGAAGTTGATAATAAATGCTTTCGATGCCTCTCCCAAGGTGAGGGAGATTGGGTCCATGCGTTTTTTACCTGCCCAAAGCTTGAGACCTTTTGGGGAAATATTTTTTCAGCAATGAGCCAGTCAATTAAAAAAAAACATTCACCCTGAAGCAGAGGTGGCTCTCTTTGGACCTACCAAAGCTAGGTCAGAACTGACCAGAACTGAAGAGATGTATATTTCAATTTGCTCTGCAGTAGCACGTTCACTAATCCTTCAAAACTGTAGGCTGGAGGAGGCTCCATCTTATCTTAAATGGGTAAATAAAATGGCAAGAATAAGGCGATTCGAGGAAGCATATGCCAAACGGGTTGGGGCAACAAAAAGGTTTTTAATGGTTTGGAAGCTTTTTGACAACTTGGCTGAACCACAAGATCTTAGCACTTTAGCACGTTTTGCACTTTAGAAAATTAAGCACTTTAACGTACAATACTTTTTAATGGCAAATAAGGGTTTTTGTACCTTAGATATCTTGCCAAGATCTGTCAAATGGAAAAAGGAATCATTGAATTACTGTTTTACTTGTATTTTTGATAATTATTTGGCACTAGTCACTTTAGGTAGTTCTTAGATGTGAAGGGGTGACTCATTAATGTTGTGATATCTATGAAACAAGGGTGTGGAGTACTCTTGGTTTTGTCTTTTTTTTTCAACTTTTGTAAAGATGTATATATTCTGGTCTGGCGTGTCTCAGCTTTTAACGGAACATAAGGTATAGGTGTTAGTGATGTATGATATATGTGCTAATTGTGGAAATATGAATATTATTCCTCCCTGATGATCAATGCTATGTTATTTTTCTGGCTCTCTGCTCTGCTCAATAAAACAAAACAAAAAAATCTTGTCATGGTGAAGTCACAAGCCAACCCCGCATTAACCTGTGCTTAACTCTCTGATAGCTTGGCACAGAGCAGTCGTGCTTAACTTAGAAGCAATTTGTAAAGTATTTATGCAGCATTTCAAACAGTAATAAAGCAAAAACACACCACAGGAAAAATCACACACCAATTTAGAAGACAAATAAAGTAAAATGTAATAAATCATTTGAGACCAAAATGACAAAAATAGAATCAGTAGAACCAGAGATACGCAGTTTTAAAGATTTCAATGAAAACAGAAAAAGCGCCAACTGTGGTTATCTGGTCACGCTGAACTGGGACAAAGTCACAGCTTCGAGCTAACTACGATGGAGCATGGGCCTGATGAGGGCACCAGGTTAGGCCCGCTGAACACAGTACCTTAATTCTTGAATGTGAAGCACTGCGAGATCCCGTGCCGCTGGTGCATCATGCAGCAGCAATCCCGCATACGAGGCACATCCTGTTCCAAAGATGCAACAGTGATTGCAATGAGGCTATTGACTGGGCTTTTGAGGTGAGGTCATGTGTTTTCATCATGTCTGCCATCGGCAAAGGCTTGCGAAACGAAGTCCTGCATAGGCGATGCATCATAACGCAGCGGCTCCAATGCACGGCTGCGAGAAGGTACATCAAACTGCATTAGATCTGCATAAGAGACAACAGCTGGGCTGGCAGAGCATGTCCAGGCCCACTTCCAAGGGGCCTGGACTTGGGTAGCACCACTTGGGTGGCAAAACTCACAACAGGCAGAGTGCAAGTGCGGGTTTCAAGACAGTTGGAGTCTTTGCTGTCCCCGAGGATCTGATCAGGAGACTAGCCCTTGGAATCACTCTGGTGGGCCTGGGTTTAAGATGCAAGTCCAGTCCTTCTCATACGTGGAAAAAGGGCAGCAGGGCATCAGAGTAGTAGTAGTTCTTGTAGAGTAGCACAGCAGGCCTTATGAGTCTTCCACAGGTCCAGAGATGTACTGACGAGTTGGATCTGAGGTTCCAGTTTTTACACTTGGTGCCAGCTTTGAAGTAGGAGAAGGCTCTGGGGGTTTCCACCCCCAGAGGCATTTGGAACTTCCTGCCTCCCTGCCCTGGCCCCGGCTTGTCTGGGAGCACAAAAGCCTAATGTGAAACCCTTTGTGAGAGTGCTCAGGCAGAGGCTATGTGATATGAAAGTATGGTAGAGGACAGCTCCTCCACCTATCAAGTCAGAGATGACCCACCATGGCAACACCTATTCCCCCTTTTTCTCGCTGTCTGGGAGCAGTACATAAAGACCAACTCCAAGCAATGCCTAGTCATGTGATCCAGGATTTAGGCTGCAGGCACCAGGTGGTTAGGATATGAACATACCAACTTTCTAAAAGTGGTATTTTCAGAATTGTGACGTACAATCCTATTATACCATTAAAGAGGGTTTTAAATTAGACCGCAACCTCAACATTCCTATCTGCACCCAATTTAAAGTTATCACTAATTAAATGTAATACATTAACCCAATGGTATCTGATGGTAGAGGCAGGTCTTGCACTAGTGAATAAGGAATGTAAGAGATTTTCTCTACCAAGACATGTAAAAGTTAAAAGTGAATGTCCAACTTTTTAAACAACTGCACCCTGCCCTATCGGCTAGTTAGGGCTCACTCTAGGGGTGACATACGTATTAAAAGAGAGGTTTAAGCTTGGCAAAAGGTTTATTTTGCCAGCTTTAAATAATAATTTCAACTCCACACACTGGCTGCATTGGCAAGCTTGAGACTGGTTTAAAGGGATACTTAAATTGGTGGCACAATAGGTGCTACAGACCCATTAGTAGTATTTAATTTAGAGGCCCTGGGTACATGTAGTACCTCTGTACTAGGGTTTTCCAAGTATATTAAATGTGCCAGTTGGGTGTAAGCCAATGCTACCATTTGTAAGGAAGTGGGCACACACACTTGATTACCTTGTGGGGCTGGGGATGGTTTGTTAGTGAGAGAAGCTTCCTGAGGTGTGTAGACACACTGCATTAGTGTGTGGTGATGGGTGTGGTGTGTTAATGAGAAGCCCCCTGGCTGTGAGGTGTACAGACATAGTGCGGGAAGCTCCTTTCCTCTTCCACAATGCACGCCTTGCAGCAGTCTTTGAATAATATCTGGAGATGGTTTGTTAATGATGTCTCTGAGGTGTGCAGACTCACTGCACTAAGCTCTGGTGCTGCAAAGGTGTTCACTTCTCTGTTTTTTATTAACACCTACTCGCTATACAAGAATTGTGCACTGCCAGGGCACAAGTCCTAAAAAAAGAAGTGGGGGGACGCTGACGGCACGACAGGAAGTGATGTCAGAAATGTGGCTTGCACCATCGGACTCATTGCCTCCCCTCCCTCACCCCTCAGATGCGATTGCATCAGAGAAGCCAGTGCGTGTGTGGCTCCATTTGCTCCAGTTATCGAGCTCCCTTTAAAATAAGTGGGGCATGCCGTCCACCCGCGTGGTACCCCGACTCGAGCCCTGTGCACTGCACTTACACAGTGCACACTTGACACCACCTAGATTTATTCCAGCGACATCTGATACATTCTAAAATCCAAATCTGAACATTAAAAGCTCTTCTTTTGGGTTTTGTTTAACCCCTTGGCCGCGGCGGTAATTCTGCTGCGGCACTGGGGGGTAGGAGGGCCGTGCGGCGCCACCATGCTTGTTCCGTCACGAGCCACGGGCGCGCTGTGCTTGTAATGGAGTGGTTCCGTCACGGCCCCGCCCGCTCAATAGAATGCAGGCGTGAAATTGATGCGCGCAGGCGCGGCGGCCGGGCCTGGCCGCGACAGAACCACTCCGTCATCAGCACAGTGCGTCCGTGGCTGGTGACGGAGTGGTTCCGTCACCAGAACGCAAAGGGTTAACGTCATGTCAAAGCCCTCTACTGTCACTGAGTGATCACCCGCCTCTCTCCCTCCCATCACCAGCCAGGTCCGAGATCTGCCCCTACAAGGGCTCTGTGACCAGGTATTAACACTCTCTTTGTTTCTGGCGACCTGTGCAGGGTGAGATGCCCTCTGAGTTCATTCATTTCCACACTGACACAATCTCATTCCTCAGGCGCGAAGGGCCCAGCTGCCTACTCTCGGATATGAATCGGCCACTTGCCACTACCTCAGAAAGCACTCCTTTTAATGTGCTGAGCACGGGGTACCCACTCGATCCGTCTCCCATAATGGCCGCCTCCGGGCCCCGCTCTGGGACTGCCTGTGCCCGAGGCCCTCCGCCGTGGATAGCTTTACATCCATCTTCGGCCCCGGCTTTGAAGACTTAATTCACTAAGAGCTCCGGCTCCTCGGGCGGCAGAGGGAAGGTTTATGAAAATCAGGCTCTGGCTGACCTCACTGCCCCCCGCACATCAATCATCACCGAAGACGGATGCCTCCATGGAGGTGTCTGCTGAGGCTAGTGCCGCGTGCCAGGGAACCTTTGGAGGTGAGGGCTGAGGATAGATCCTCACCATGGCCAATCAGCATCCAGACTGCACCATGAACACTTCCGCTGACGTCAGGGAGGATGCAGAGAAAGGGGCTTCCCCCACACAACCAGGTACATTATTTTAAGCTTCTTCGGGCAACGCCATTGAAGTGGTGTTTGAAGCCAAGGCAATGAATGTGGTGCCTTGTGAGCAGTTCAGAAGCCTGGATTCCTCTTTTCCTACATCTGCTGTAGCTGTACGCGCAGTCGCCCTCCGTGTTCAAGGATGGTAAGCCCTGGCCTGGCACCCCCCAAGATGACACCCTATCTATCTGAACCTGAGGCACAGGGGGAGAGGTGGAGAGGCTGTGGAAGGAAGGTACCTACAGGCTGTGAAGTCCCTGGTGGATTCAGGCGCCCTCGAAGATGTACATCTGAACTGGGTTCGAGCAGGCCTCTCACTGGTCTGTGAGAGGTGGATCAAAACCAATGTATATATTATGTTTTTTCCTCATTTAAGGTACTTTATGGTCGATGTGTCACACCCCAACGAAAGCAGGATGTTGTCTACACAGCCGCGTCAGCTAATTAGCACTTTCAGGTCTTCGGCACATCAAAGTTCTTACATCACCAATTGACGTCATCTTTCAAAACCTTCATTAAAGTACAGCTCTAGGTTACTACTCAGATAGGCTGATGCTTTCCATCTGCACACAATACATACATGCACGTAAGCAGAGAGCATGTATAGTTGTGTTTTCTACAGTCACCACCAGTGTCAACTATAACCGCTATAAGTGCATCACCCTAATTGGTGACATACCACAGACCACTTCCCCCAGGCAAACAATAAGGCAGCCACTCTGATAGCTATGCAGTACTTAACCCCTTCGCTGCTAGGCCTTTTCCCCTCCTGTGCTGAGGCTTTTTTTGGCGTTTTGGAGTAGTGCGCGCTTAGGCCCTTGTAACTTTTTGACCACATAAGGTATCCACGCCAAATTTGCGTCCTTTTCTTCCAACATCATGTGGATTCTAAAGGCGCCCTGGGTTTGTGGATTCCCTTGGAGGGGGCCCAGAAATTTAGCAAAATATAGTGATTTTTTTGTTTTTTTCAGAAAAATGGGAAAAACGGGCTGCAAATGAAAGCCTCTGGGTGTTTCCCTGAAAATGGTATCACAAAAAGGTTTGTGGGGCTGAAATCTCCATTTTCTCAGCTTTCAGGGAATGACAGACTTTTGTCAGAGAACCGAAATTTTTCACTCAGTTTTGGCATTTTTCTGGGACATAGCCTATTTTTTCTATTTTTAGAGCTTTCCACCTCCTTCCAGTTAATGGTAGAAATGAGTTTGAAAGCAATAATGGATCCTGGAAAGCTTTACATTTTCGAAAAGTAGACAAAATTCTAAATTCAGAAAGGGGTCATTTGTCTAAATCCATGAAGGTTTCGTTATAGAAACTAACAGTTAGATATTGGAATATTTGAAATTTTGTTGAAAAAAACAGCCTTTTGTCTCAACGTTTTCACCTATAACTTTTTCTATTTTTGACAGCTCTTGGAAAGCAATATACCGTTACATCCGTTAGACCTTCCTGGTTGTGGGGACATATAGGACTTGTAGTTTCACCAAGAACCCGACGAACCCAGATCCAAAAACTGAGCAGCAACTTGCAATGGTATTTTTTCATTTACTGGGTATAGTGCACTTTGTCTTGGAAACTGTATACATGGAATAATCTGTATGAAAGACACCTATGTATTTCTGAATTGGGTACAAATTATAGACTTCAGAAACAGTATATAATTGCACATTTTCAAAGTTGGGAATACTCATACTAGCATGAGAATTATTGGTCATTTTTCATAAAGATTTTTTTTTTACTCAATGTCTTTCATTCAAAGGGAGAAATGCATGAAAGCTCAATTGGTAATAACAGTTGATTTACAAATCTGAATTACCCCAACTGTCCCGATAAAAACGGTACCTCACTTGTGTGGGTCGGCCTTGTGCCTGCGACAGGAAACGGCGGAAAATGCAACGTGGTCACACCTAAATTTAGCAGTTACAAATTGACCCTTTTTTGGCAAAGTGCCTACCTGTAGTTTTTGCACCCTAGCTCTGCCGGCACCTAGGGAAACCTTGCAAACCTATACATTTTTGAAAAGTAGACACCCCGGGGAATTCAGGATGGGGTGACTCGACTGCCTACCACCAGGTTTTGTTACCCAGAATCCCTTGCAAAGCTAAGTTTTTCACAAAATAAACACATTTTCCTCACATTTCTGTGGTGGAAAGTTCTGGAATCTGCGTGGATCAACAAATTTCCACCCACCCAGCGTGCCCCCAGGTCTCCCGAAAAAAATGGTACCTCACTTGCGTGGGTAGGCATAGTGGCTGCGACATGAAACAGCGCAAAACGCAGCATGGTCGCACCTCAATTTCCCAGTGAAATTTAGCACGATTCGGACAAAAAGACTACCTTTTGTTTTTGCGCCGTAGCTCTGCCAGCACCTAGGGAAACCCAGTAAACCTATACAGTTTTGAAAACTAGACACCCAGGGGAATTCAGGATGGGGTGACTCGCCTGCCCACCCCCAGGTTTTGTTACCCAGAATCCCTTGCAAACATAAAAATTTGACCAAAAAAACACATTTTCCTCACATTTCTGTGGTGGAAAGTTCTGGAATCTGCGTGGATCAACAAATTTCCACCCACCCAGCGTGCCCCCAGGTCTCCCGAAAAAAATGGTACCTCACTTGCGTGGGTAGGCATAGTGGCTGCGACATGAAACAGCTCAAAACGCAGCATGGTCGCACCTCAATTTCCCAGTGAAATTTAGCACGATTCGGACAAAAAGACTACCTTTTGTTTTTGCGCCGTAGCTCTGCCAGCACCTAGGGAAACCTAGCAAACCTATACATTTTTGAAAACTAGACACTCAGGGAAATACAGGATGGGGTGACTCGCCTGCCTACCCCCAGGTTTTGTTACCCAGAATCCCTTGCAAACATAAAAATTTGACCAAAAAAACACATTTTCCTCACATTTCTGTGGTGGAAAGTTCTGGAATCTGCGTGGATCAACAAATTTCCACCCACCCAGCGTGCCCCCAGGTCTCCCGAAAAAAACGGTACCTCACTTGCGTGGGTAGGCATAGTGGCTGCGACATGAAACAGCGCAAAACGCAGCATGGTCGCACCTCAATTTCCCAGTGAAATTTAGCACGATTCGGACAAAAAAACTACCTTTTGTTTTTGCGCCGTAGCTCTGCCAGCACCTAGGGAAACCTAGCAAACCTATACATTTTTTAAAACTAGACACCCAGGGGAATTCAGGATGGGGTGACTCGCCTGCCTACCCCCAGGTTTTGTTACCCAGAATCCCTTGCAAACATAAAAATTTGACCAAAAAAACACATTTTCCTCACATTTCTGTGGTGGAAAGTTCTGGAATCTGCGTGGATCAACAAATTTCCACCCACCCAGCGTGCCCCCAGGTCTCCCGAAAAAAACGGTACCTCACTTGGGTGGGTAGGCATAGTGGCTGCGACATGAAACAGCGCAAAACGCAGCATGGTCGCACCTCAATTTCCCAGTGAAATTTAGCACGATTTGGACAAAAAGACTATCTTTTGTTTTTGCGCCGTAGCTCTGCCAGCACCTAGGGAAACCTAGCAAACCTATACATTTTTGAAAACTAGACACCCAGGGAAATTCAGGATGGGGTGACTCGCCTGCCTACCACCAGGTTTTGTTACCCAGAATCCCTTGCAAACATAAAAATTTGACCAAAAAAACACATTTTCCTCACATTTCTGTGGTGGAAAGTTCTGGAATCTGCGTGGATTAACAAATTTCCACCCACCCAGCGTGCCCCCAGGTCTCCCAAAAAAAACGGTACCTCACTTGCGTGGGTAGGCATAGTGGCTGCGACATGAAACAGCGCAAAACGCAGCATGGTCGCACCTCAATTTCCCAGTGAAATTTAGCACGAGTCGGACAAAAAGACTACCTTTTGTTTTTGCGCCGTAGCTCTGCCAGCACCTAGGGAAACCTAGCAAACCTATACATTTTTGAAAACTAGACACTCAGGGAAATACAGGATGGGGTGACTCGCCTGCCTACCCCCAGGTTTTGTTACCCAGAATCTCTTGCAAACATAAAAATTTGACCAAAAAAACACATTTTCCTCACATTTCTGTGGTGGAAAGTTCTGGAATCTGCGTGGATCAACAAATTTCCACCCACCCAGCGTGCCCCCAGGTCTCCCGAAAAAAACGGTACCTCACTTGCGTCGGTAGGCATAGTGGCTGCGACATGAAACAGCGCAAAACGCAGCATGGTCGCACCTCAATTTCCCAGTGAAATTTAGCACGATTCGGACAAAAAGACTACCTTTTGTTTTTGCGCCGTAGCTCTGCCAGCACCTAGGGAAACCTAGCAAACCTATACATTTTTGAAAACTAGACACCCAGGGGAATTCAGGATGGGGTGACTCGCCTGCCTACCCCCAGGTTTTGTTACCCAGAATCCCTTGCAAACATAAAAATTTGACCAAAAAAACACATTTTCCTCACATTTCTGTGGTGGAAAGTTCTGGAATCTGCGTGGATCAACAAATTTCCACCCACCCAGCGTGCCCCCAGGTCTCCCAAAAAAAACGGTACCTCACTTGCGTGGGTAGGCATAGTGGCTGCGACATGAAACAGCGCAAAACGCAGCATGGTCGCACCTCAATTTCCCAGTGAAATTTAGCACGATTCGGACAAAAAGACTACCTTTTGTTTTTGCGCCGTAGCTCTGCCAGCACCTAGGGAAACCTAGCAAACCTATACATTTTTGAAAACTAGACACCCAGGGAAATTCAGGATGGGGTGACTCGCCTGCCTACCCCCAGGTTTTGTTACCCAGAATCCCTTGCAAACATAAAAATTTGACCAAAAAAACACATTTTCCTCACATTTCTGTGGTGGAAAGTTCTGGAATCTGCGTGGATCAACAAATTTCCACCCACCCAGCGTGCCCCCAAGTCTCCCGAAAAAAACGGTACCTCACTTGCGTGGGTAGGCATAGTGGCTGCGACATGAAACAGCGCAAAACGCAGCATGGTCGCACCTCAATTTCCCAGTGAAATGTAGCACGATTCGGACAAAAAGACTACCTTTTGTTTTTGCACCGTAGCTCTGCCAGCACCTAGGGAAACCTAGCAAACCTATACATTTTTGAAAACTAGACACCCAGGGGAATTCAGGATGGGGTGACTCGCCTGCCTACCCCCAGGTTTTGTTACACAGAATCCCTTGCAAACATAAAAATTTGACCAAAACAACACATTTTCCTCACATTTCTGTGGTGGAAAGTTCTGGAATCTGCGTGGATCAACAAATTTCCACCCACCCAGCGTGCCCCCAGGTCTCCCAAAAAAAACGGTACCTCACTTGCGTGGGTAGGCATAGTGGCTGCGACATGAAACAGCGCAAAACGCAGCATGGTCGCACCTCAATTTCCCAGTGAAATTTAGCACGATTCGGACAAAAAGACTACCTTTTGTTTTTGCGCCGTAGCTCTGCCAGCACCTAGGGAAACCTAGCAAACCTATACATTTTTGAAAACTAGACACCCAGGGGAATTCAGGATGGGGTGACTCGCCTGCCTACCCCCAGGTTTTGTTACCCAGAATCCCTTGCAAACATAAAAATTTGACCAAAAAAACACATTTTCCTCACATTTCTGTGGTGGAAAGTTCTGGAATCTGCGTGGATCAACAAATTTCCACCCACCCAGCGTGCCCCCAGGTCTCCCGAAAAAAACGGTACCTCACTTGCGTGGGTAGGCATAGTGGCTGCGACATGAAACAGCGCAAAACGCAGCATGGTCGCACCTCAATTTCCCAGTGAAATGTAGCACGATTCGGACAAAAAGACTACCTTTTGTTTTTGCGCCGTAGCTCTGCCAGCACCTAGGGAAACCTAGCAAACCTATACATTTTTGAAAACTAGACACCCAGGGGAATTCAGGATGGGGTGACTCGCCTGCCTACCCCCAGGTTTTGTTACCCAGAATCCCTTGCAAACATAAAAATTTGACCAAAAAAACACATTTTCCTCACATTTCTGTGGTGGAAAGTTCTGGAATCTGCGTGGATCAACAAATTTCCACCCACCCAGCGTGCCCCCAGGTCTCCCGAAAAAAACGGTACCTCACTTGCGTGGGTAGGCATAGTGGCTGCGACATGAAACAGCGCAAAACGCAGCATGGTCGCACCTCAATTTCCCAGTGAAATTTAGCACGATTCGGACAAAAAGACTACCTTTTGTTTTTGCGCCGTAGCTCTGCCAGCACCTAGGGAAACCTAGCAAACCTATACATTTTTGAAAACTAGACACCCAGGGAAATTCAGGATGGGGTGACTCGCCTGCCTACCCCCAGGTTTTGTTACCCAGAATCCCTTGCAAACATAAAAATTTGACCAAAAAAACACATTTTCCTCACATTTCTGTGGTGGAAAGTTCTGGAATCTGCGTGGATCAACAAATTTCCACCCACCCAGCGTGCCCCCAAGTCTCCCGAAAAAAACGGTACCTCACTTGCGTGGGTAGGCATAGTGGCTGCGACATGAAACAGCGCAAAACGCAGCATGGTCGCACCTCAATTTCCCAGTGAAATGTAGCACGATTCGGACAAAAAGACTACCTTTTGTTTTTGCGCCGTAGCTCTGCCAGCACCTAGGGAAACCTAGCAAACCTATACATTTTTGAAAACTAGACACCCAGGGGAATTCAGGATGGGGTGACTCGCCTGCCTACCCCCAGGTTTTGTTACACAGAATCCCTTGCAAACATAAAAATTTGACCAAAACAACACATTTTCCTCACATTTCTGTGGTGGAAAGCTCTGGAATCTGCGTGGATCAACAAATTTCCACCCACCCAGCGTGCCCCCAGGTCTCCCGAAAAAAACGGTACCTCACTTGCGTGGGTAGGCATAGTGGCTGCGACATGAAACAGCGCAAAACGCAGCATGGTCGCACCTCAATTTCCCAGTGAAATTTAGCACGATTCGGACAAAAAGACTACCTTTTGTTTTTGCGCTGTAGCTCTGCCAGCACCTAGGGAAACCTAGCAAACCTATACATTTTTGAAAACTAGACACCCAGGGGAATTCAGGATGGGGTGACTCGCCTGCCTACCACCAGGTTTTGTTACCCAGAATCCCTTGCAAACATAAAAATTTGACCAAAAAAACACATTTTCCTCACATTTCTGTGGTGGAAAGTTCTGGAATCTGCGTGGATCAACAAATTTCCACCCACCCAGCGTGCCCCCAGGTCTCCCGAAAAAAACGGTACCTCACTTGCGTGGGTAGGCATAGTGGCTGCGACATGAAACAGCGCAAAACGCAGCATGGTCGCACCTCAATTTCCCAGTGAAATTTAGCACGATTCGGACAAAAAGACTACCTTTTGTTTTTGCGCCGTAGCTCTGCCAGCACCTAGGGAAACCTAGCAAACCTATACATTTTTGAAAACTAGACACCCAGGGAAATTCAGGATGGGGTGACTCGCCTGCCTACCCCCAGGTTTTGTTACCCAGAATCCCTTGCAAACATAAAAATTTGACCAAAAAAACACATTTTCCTCACATTTCTGTGGTGGAAAGTTCTGGAATCTGCGTGGATCAACAAATTTCCACCCACCCAGCGTGCCCCCAGGTCTCCCGAAAAAAACGGTACCTCACTTGCGTGGGTAAACATAGTGGCTGCAACAGGAAACGGTTCAAATTGTACGGTGGTGAATTTACATTACCTTATTGCAAAACTACCTTGATTTTGGGGGGGGGGCATCTGAGTTTGTGGCCCTGGGCTCGGTGGTATTCTTTGCAAAGTAGCAAACCCAAACAGTTCTGAAAACTAGACACCCGGGGGACTCCAGGGAGGTATGGCATGCATGGGTCCCCCAATGTTTTCCTACCCAGAACTCTCTGCAAACCTTAAAATTAGGTAAAAATTGCACTTTTCCAAACTTTTTGGCGTGGGATCGCCGGGTCGGCAAAAAAGTCATACCACCCTGCCTTCCCCTTGTTCTCCCGAGTAAAAGGATACCTCACTTGTGTGGGTGCCCCAAAGCAGAATACGCCAAAAATGAATTTTGAAAAAAGTAGTTTTTACTCATATTTACGTTTTACAAATTAAGCACCCCAGCCTAAGTCACATGCCTTTGGCCCACCCACACAAGTGAGGTATCATTTTACTCGGGAGAACAAGGGAAACACTGGGTGGTAGGACATTTGTTCCGGCAGCGAGATCCCACCCAAAAAAGTATGGAAAAGTGGGTTTTTTGACCAAAATTTCAGGTTTGCAGGGGTTTCTGGGTAGGAAAACATTGGGGGACCCACGCATGCCATACCACCCTGGACTCCCCCGGGTGTCTAGTTCTCAGAACTGTTTGGGTTTGGTAGTTTCCAAAGATGCCTGCCAAGCCCCGGGCCAAAAGCTCAGGTGACCCCCTCAAAAAATAAGATTATTTGGCTAAAGGTAATGTTTTCGTCTCCACAGTATGAATTGGGCCTTTTCCTAAAGCAGCCGCTATGCCTACCCACGCAAGTGAGGTACCATTTTTATCGGGAGACCTTGGGGAACGCTGGGTGGGAGGTAATTTGTGTGTGCCCAGTGATGCCACGCTTTCCCACACTAAAACGTGTGAAAAAACTGATTTTTTACCATGCAAAAAATGAGGTTTGCAAGGGATTCTGGGTAAAGGAACGTTGGAGGATCCACGCAAGCCATACCTCCTTGGAAGCCCCCGGTTGTCTACTTTTCAGAAATGTGTGGGATTGGTAGGTTTCCCTAGATGGCTGTCTCGCACGGGGCCAAAAACCCAGGTAACCCCTCTTGCAAAAGCTGGTGGACTTAGGGGTTACCTGGGTTTCTGGCCCCGTGCGAGACAGCCATCTATGGAAACCTACCAAACCCACACATTTCTGAAAATTAGACACCCGGGCGCTTCCAAGGAGGTATGGCTTGTGTGGATCCGCCAACGTTCCTTTACCCAGAATCCCTTGCAAACCTCAATTTTAGCAGAAAAAAATCAATTTTTTCACACGTTGTAGTCTGGGAAAGCGTGGCATCACTGGGCTCACACAAATTACCTCCCACCCAGCATTCCCCCAGGTCTCCCGATAAAAACGGTACCTCACTTGCGTGGGTAGCCATAGTGGCTGCAACAGGAAAAGGTCCAAATCTAACAGTGGTGAATATAAAATACCCTGAAGCAATATAACTTTGATTTTTTGGGGGGGAGGCACCTGAGTTTTTGGCCCGGGGTGGGTGGTATTCTTTGGAAAGTAGCAAACCCAAACAGTTCTGAAAACTAGACACCCGGGAGAGTCCAGGGAGGTATGGCATGTGTGGGTCCACCAATGTTTTCCTACCCAGAACTCCTTGCAAACCTTAAAAATAGGTAAAAATAGCACTTTTCCAAACATTTTGGCGTGGGATCGCCGTGCCGGCAAAAAAGTCCTACCACCCTGCGCTCCCCTTGTTCTCCCAAGTAAAAGGATAGCACACCTTAACAGAGTTACTCAAAAGTCAAACATTCAAGCACGGCTATCTATTCCTCAAAGACACACACATACAGGTTGGATTTGGCACGAGGGCGAGTGATGGTTCAGTACATAAAATTTTATTAACAAGATATTTCAAAAAAATGAAATGCTCTGTCAATAAATAAATGCATAAAAACTGAACCAGTGACTCGCAACTCGTGAGCTGTAAAGCCACGACAAGGCACCAACCGTTTTACAGGCCATTCACGCACCTTTCATACCTGATACAAACCAGACCATTGACACCATCCGAATGGAAAAGCAACACATAACAACAATCACAATAAGGGGCAAGGTACACCCTACTGCAGAAATAGAAAAAAACCAATTATTACTGCACACCCATCTAATCCGCAAGCACACACACATACTGGTTGGATTTGGCACGAGGGTGAGTGATGATTCAGTACATACAATTGGATACGCAAGTAATTTCATCAAACATGAAATACACTGCGTATAATTGAAAGTATGATAAACTGAACCACTGACTCGCAGCTCGTGAGCTGTAAAGCCACGTCAAGGCACCAACCTCTTTACAGGCCATTCATACACCTTTCGTACGCGTGACACATACAAAACATTCACACCGCCAGCCGCGGACCCATCACATTTCAACACTCACACCAGCAAACAGCGCCATTCAAGGGCCCATCACTTTCACACGCCCACATTTCTGACACTGCAACTACACAAAATGATGGACTGTGTGGAGTGTCACTCAACTAGCAGTGTGTGTAGTGACCAACAGAAAGTAACTACTCACACACCGCCTGCCGAGCGCCAGTCCACCCACACCACCATCCAAGCACCAGACCATGCACACTGCCAGCCAAACACCACTCAGCGCACACCGACAGCCAACTACCACTCCACACACACCACCAGCCAAGCATCACTCCACGCACACCACCAGCCAAGCGCCACTCCACAAACACAACACCATCCAAGCACCACTCCACACACGCCGCCAGCCAAGCACCACTCCACACACACCGCCAGCCAAGCACCACTCCACTCACACCGCCAGCCAAGCACCTAACCATACACTCCGCCAGCCAAGCAAAAATCCACGCACCCCCCCAGCACAACTCCAATCCATGCACTATGCCAGCCAAGCACCAGACCACGCACACCACCAGCCAAGCGCCATCCACTCACACCACCAGCCAAGCACCTAACCATGCACTCCGCCAGCCAAGCAAAAATCCACTCACCCCCCCCAGCACAACTCCAATCCATGCACTATGCCAGCCAAGCACCACTCCACACACACCGCCAGCCAAGCACCACTCCACTCACACCACCAGCCAAGCACCTAACCATACACTCCGCCAGCCAAGCAAAAATCCACGCACCCCCCCAGCACAACTCCAATCCATGCACTATGCCAGCCAAGCACCAGACCACGCACACCACCAGCCAAGCGCCATCCACTCACACCACCAGCCAAGCACCTAACCATGCACTCCGCCAGCCAAGCAAAAATCCACTCACCCCCCCAGCACAACTCCAATCCATGCACTATGCCAGCCAAGCACCAGACCACGCACACCACCAGCCAAGCGCCTGTGGTATATAAATAAATAATACCGGATCTATTTTTGAATGAATGAATGAATAACAGATAGCTCAATAAATAAGAGTCAAGATTCGAGGTAGTAGGAGTTTTGCAGGTTTAATACAGCATAAGGACAGGAACAGGACAACCTGCATAGGAATAGGATGACAGGGCCCAGCAGCTGCTGGGGCTGGATCTGGGATGAGCGCGCTGACTTTTAATAACAATACATGAGCATATATACATAGCGCAAACACATAGCATTACATTGCAGTAGGCGTAGCAGTGGGTGGAGCAATAGCGGTGATGCGTAGCAGTCGCGAAAGATAAGGGATAAAGAAGGCGTAACTCAGACATGTGATGTAAACGTAACAGAATATGTCACAAATGGGCGGAAACATAGGAGGGGGCTACCTAAGGAGCCGGGACCTCTAACCTGGTGGTGCGCGCAAACTGGCAATGACGTATTACGAGGAGAAGCTGGGGGCTATGAACTCTGTGCTAGGAGCAGAGACTAAAGTCTGGAGGGTCGGAGCGACATGTACCTAAACCCTATCTAGTATCTGATGTTTAGGGAACATGTTGATATAAACTAGAAGTCATGAGGGGAAAGGCTAACTTGATTCTAAGACTGGACCATGCATTATTCTACATGTAGTGCGTGATGAAGAATATTAAATGACCATTAAATACAGTATTTCTCTTAACATGGAGCCGCATAGGCTAGACAATGACGGAAACTATTGATGCAGTTCAGTAGCTTAGGAATGCAGGGAAGGAGGACTAAACTGATAGCTGGAATCACAACATAGTCTTGGCAGACTCAGAGGCAGAGCCAAGCTGCACCGGGCACTGCGAGACAGGAAGTAAGTGAAAGGTCGAGGATACAGGTGGGGGCTGGATCGCTCCTCAGCGAGGCTCAGGAGACAGGAGCTGAATCTGATGTCCGGGCCCTGTTGAGGCCTGGAAACGGGGACTTTATAATGAAATAACGTGCACACTGAGAAACGTGGCAACATAACTTTACATAGGCCTGATACTCATATTACTCATGAGGACTGGGGAATGACATACCAGAGGTGGACACAACTATAATTGCGTCTTTAATCGGACATGGGGAATGCATACGCATATTGGTCATGCACACATAACATTGATGGATGACACGTAGAGACACAGAACATGGCAAAATTTACTTTTCCACATTCCCTCCTTGTCACTACGTTTCCATCAGGAAACATCAATATTCATGATACCATCTATCATTTCATACAGTACCATTTGTTCATCTCGAATTGTCTTGGAACGAGATTTAGAACGGGCTTGGGACTAGGAATACAAGAGGTAGCACACATGCCGCAAATCGCAGGGCCACATTGTATACAGAGGCAGCAGCTGAATATGATCGCTACTGCGATACCTAGAAAGGACAGGATTTTCCATCCCCATGCGGAAATTATATTCCAGAACCAACCGGACCATGTCCAGGTGCCTGGATCTTGGTGTAACAGATGGGCAATTTTATGGAGTCTGGTTATAGCTAAATAAACAGACGGCGCGTTATTTGGAATGAAAATGCAGCAACTAGATCCGATGAGTCTACAGGCCCCACCCCTATCGGCCAGTATGACGTCAAGGACGAGACGATTCTGGAGCACAACAATTCTCATAAAGGATTGCTCTTCGGTTAAGTTACCTAGAGCGGAGGCAGTCTCATCTACTACAGCTTCAAGGGTTCTTGTTAACCTACGGATTAGCTTACTGTTTACAACTGTACCTAAATAAGGGAAAACACCTTTATCAATATCAATGAATTGTTCTGCAGCAGTTTCAGTATAGTCGACAATCGGGAGATTTCTCTTGTGTCTAGTATGTACTAGGTAGGAATTCCTATGGTAGTCAGGTGGGGCTAGAAAAACAGGTGGCAGTAGGAAGGCAATGTAACAGGTTCCCTCCCAATCGAGGGGCAGACGAACATATGCGGTTTGACCACAAACAAAATAAGAATGACGTGAAGCTTTAAAAATAGATTTCCCACTGTCACTATACTTGATAATAGTAATACAATCACTATGTCCTACGTGTACAGAACCATAATTACGGACACATAATTCGCCTTTGACTGGTAGTACTGAAATAGCAGGTGAGTCTGGAGTAGTATCAGACTGAACATTCAGGACCATAAAATTCGACGAATAGTTACCTAAATTGTACACTTCATTTTCTAGATCTAAACCTGTTCTGTGGGGGAAACCTTGCTTGTCTGGGAAACATGTGCTGTTAAGAAAAGACATATCTGTTGAGGATGACGTTAACGTGGACCATGCTCCACACGAACCATTATGTGAAAAAGGATAAGGAAAGAGTGGCAGAACTCCCTTTGACGTCTGGAAAGGGGGGAGTCGACCACACACCCAACAATTAGTGGAATTGCTGGTTTGATGTGAATAATGCAACATGCGGATAAATGTATTGTTACGCATAGCGAGGCGGTATGAATATTCGTGAGGAGGCAGATCACTAAACGTGTGCTCTACGGTAACATTAGAATGCTTATTTACATGAGGAACTGGAAAACACAGGAAAAATGCGTAACTAGTGCAGGAAATCATTATGCTGATGAATAATATGAAACTCAGAAAAACGATACATCGGTTTGAGTTTTGACTGACTCTCTCCCTATGGGGGTCCATTTTATACATGTCAGAAACAGTCTAACCGTTTCACCTAGGGGAGGACTTAGACAATCAAACTGGCTGACTTATTTTACTAGACCTTAGCTTTTGCTTATACTCCTGTTGCGGAGTTTTCTCTAACAGGGGAGGGGTTGTGTCAATGTCATTTGCGGGACAGTCCTTAGGAACAATGTTTTGACAATGTTTTAGATCCTGGAAAATGTTCTTGGAGACCGGCTTCAATCCGTAGAATTTCTTGACGTGCGAAAGGTGCACCCAGCCGCGGCGTCCTTCCAATTTCACAGCGGTACGGGTGGTGAGGAGGACCTGACGGGGCTCCTTCCAACGTGGCTCCAGCGGACTTGATCTGTCAAAGTTCCGGACGAGCACCATCGAACCTGGAACGATTTCATGCGGGGCCACCTCGGTATTGTCTGGAAATGCGGCGGCAACCTGTGAACGACATGAGTTGAGGGCAGACATCAAGGAAGCTAGGTAATCTGTCAGCATATTACTTGAAACATCAGTAATACTTCGGGGTCTAGGAGTACCCCACATGTTAGGGGGGCGGCCGAATACGACCTCATACGGGGACAGACCTGATCTGGAATGTGCGACCATGCGCATATAAAACAAAGCAACTGGCAGAGCTACTAGCCAGTCCACACCCTTATCTTTACATATTTTGGCAATTCGGATTTTCAGAGTCTGATTATGTCTCTCAACGAGACCGGCTGCTTCAGGATGGCGTACACAATGGAACTTCCACTGGTACCCTAGCAAAAGGGAAACGTGCTTCATCAACTCAGATGAGAATGGCTGACCGTTATCAGAATATACGACTCTAGGGAGTCCATATCGAGGGAAGAATTCACGAACCAACTGCTTGGCAGTGGTCGCGGCTGTGTAATCTGGAACTGGATATGCTTCTGTCCACCTGGACAAAGCGCATACAACTACAAGAACATACTTGAAACCTCGACATCGCTCCATCTGAATATAATCCATCTGGAGGACCTCAAAAGGGTGGTCAGGGGGCTGGAAACCACCTTGTTCCACCGGGACACTTTTACCTGGATTAAACTGACAACATATCATACAGGTGCGGACTTTCTGCTTGGCTGCAGCTCGTAAATGCTTGTTGAACCAAATGTTCTGGATACTATCTAACATTGCTTTTTCTCCTAAATGTGCTGGACTATGTGCGGTATTAATGATGACTTGAACCATAGAGTCGGGGAGAAACCATGCGGTCCTACCCTTTGTCACCCATCCTTGATCTGTCTGGACCCCTCCTTGTTCGGACCATTTCTTGATTTCATCGGGAGTAGCATGTAACTGGATATCTATGACATCTTGAGTAGGGTCCTTAACTGTCATACATGTAATCGGGTCTGGAGTATGTGTCTGTGTCGGATTAGCTTGACTGTCTGGAGTCTGTGCTGTAAGCTTGGCTGTGCGATCTGCTAGATCATTACCTTGAGAAATAATGTCAGTGACTTTCGTATGTGCTTTGCATTTCATGATAGCGATAGATGTCGGTAAATGTATGGCATCTAACAGAGCTTGAATAAGGAGACCATGCTGAATCTTGGTTCCATGAGAAGTCATGAAACCTCTCTCCTGCCAGAGCACTCCAAAGTCGTGTACAACTCCAAATGCGTAACGTGAATCTGTGTAAACATTAACTTTCAGGTTCTTGGCGTGTATACAGGCTTGTGTCAGAGCAACTAGCTCTGCTGCTTGAGCGGACAGGGTATCAATACGGTGTGTTTCAATAACTTCGGTGTCAGTAGTCACTGCATACGCGGCTACTAGTTCTCCTGTACTAGTTCTCATGCATGAACCATCCACATAAAGTGTCAGGTCGGGATCTGGTAACGGAATATCTGTCAGATCTTGTCTTGGCTTTGTTGTAATGTTAACTACTTCCACGCAATCATGTGTGGCTGGATTTGAATTAACTGATGGTAACAGTGTAGCAGGATTCAGGACGTTGCAGCGTCTGATTTCTATGTGTGGCTGAAACAATGTCAATTCATAACCTGTTAAACGTGCAATTGTCAAGTGCTGAGTTTGTGTTCGGTTTAAAAGAACTTCCACGGAGTGTGGAACTTGTACTGTCAAGGTATGTCCTAAGACTATGGAATCACTTTGTCTGATAGCTAGTGCTGTGGCTGCAACTGACTTGAGGCACGCAGGCAGCGCCTGGGCTACTGGATCTAATGTGCTCGAAAAATAAGCACAAGGCTTGTATTGTCCTGCTTGATCTTGTGTGAGAACAGATAATGCTGTACCTTCACGTTCTGTGGCGAAAAGTGTAAAAGGCTTATTGTAGTTCGGTGTGGCCAGAACTGGAGCTTGGCATAAAGCTTTCTTTAACTCGTTGAAACTAAGTGTATGTTCAGATGTCCAAGGGAGGACAGTCGATACGGCTGCCTCCTGTGTCGTTAACTGTATCAGTGGCTTGGCTAGAAATGCATACTGAGGAATCCATTGTCTGCAATAAGAAGTAAGGCCAATAAAGGCACGTACCTCCTTCTGGGTTCTGGGCTGGGGAAGACTCGCTATCAACTGGATACGGTCTGGTGTCAACTGCCTACCCCTCTTGGACAGTAAGTGTCCTAAGTAGACCACTTGCTGGACACAGAATTGAAGCTTTGAAGGGGACACCTTGTGCCCCATCTCGGCTAAGAAATACAAGACTGTAAGTGACGCTCGCTCGCAGTCACGTTCAGAACGGGCTGTGATCAGTAGATCATCGACATACTGGAGCAGGGCAGTGTCAGTTGGCATGTGAATGTTGTCTAGTTGTCTCTTGAGTGCTTGACTGTAAATACTAGGACTTTCTGTGAAACCTTGAGGAGCGCGTGTGAACATATAGCTCCTTCCATTTAAACAGAATCCGAAAAGAAACTGGCTGTCTGGATGAATAGGAACACTGAAAAATGCGTTCTTGAGGTCTATGACAGTGAAGAACATGGCTTCGGAATCAATGGTAGTTAACAGGGAAGAGATATCTGGGACAACTGGGTACTGAGGAATAATACATTTGTTAAGTTCTCGTAAATCAATCACTAATCGATATACTGGGGGTGCATTTGGATCAGTACGTTTCATAACTGGAATGATCGGAGAGTTACATACATTGGAGTCAGTTTCTACAACTACTCCTTGAGCCATGAGCTCGTCAATAATTTTGGATAAGGCTGCTACAGCCTCGGGTGGCAATCTGTACTGCCTGATTCGTGGTAACACTACACCTGGCTTGAGAGTCACACGATGGGGTGTGATTTGCATGTAACCTACATCAGTTGGACCTTGCGCCCATAAATGCTGCGGAACTTTAGACAGTCTGGGATCAAAATCTCGTAATACATAGTGACCCTTAAAGTCACGTAGGAACAGACGTATTCCCTCCGGGGAACAACATATAACTGCACCTAACTCTTTCAGTGTTTTAATGCCCAATAGATTTTCTGGACATGACTTAGTAAGTAACAGATCAGTAGTGCGGGACAATGGACCTACTTCTAGAGTGACTGGCTTTGAAATCTCATTAACGATAGGCTTTCCTGAAAATCCAAGGGAAACATTTCTAGAGCCTGAGAGCGGAGCCCCTGGAACTTCGGCGTGACTAATTGTGGTCCTACTTGCCCCTGTATCAATCAAAAACTTTCTGTCTTTCCCTAATACTTGACTGTGAACATAGGGACCTTCTTGATCTACAGGTATCTCGATGAGAGGCAAGCCTACCTCCCTCTCTAGGCTGTTTCATGAATATGGCTGGTACTCTGGATACTCAGACTGTGCATACTGGTACATCTGTGATGTAACATGCTGTGTTGCAGCAATAGGCTGCGGTGCTGTAACTGTCTGTGGTGCATTCTGTGACTGAGGAGTCTGTGAAACTTGCTCTTGTCTAGGCGGACGTGGTCTTTCTTTAGTCTTACCAGTAGCTATGTTATGTTTCAGAACCGTACACTCGTTTATGAAATGACCTGGTTGTTTACAATAATTGCAGTTCCCTTTAACGGGTGCTGCAGGATGACTGGCTTGATTCGGACCCCTCTTCTGACTGTCTTGAGGAACAGATTGTGCAACTAGCACTTTCATTTTCGTGTCTTTCATACGTTTTCTTTCGTGTTCTTGTTCTTCCCTGATTCTATTCTGGTGATACTGGAGCATCTGGAGCATCTGGGACGGAGTATTTGCTTGCCAGGTGCTTTCGACTTTCAAAACTCGGTTTTTAACTTGTGGGCTTGAATTCTCGACTAATTTAGTAACGAAAAGGTGAGGGTACGACTCACTACTTGTCTTGAGGCCACTGTTGATACTAAAGCACTTTTCAAACCTAGAATAAAAATCACTAATATCTTCCTCTTGTTTCTGTTTACAGGCTGAGATTGCATCCCAGTCTTCCTTTTTCGTTGTTAATAATCTGGGTAAAACTTGAATCAATAATTCTGGTAATTCTTTACATTTATCTCCGAGACCAGTACCTGGTACACGTGACTTATCTTCAGCTTCCAGAACTGCCCAATCGATCTTTTTCTCTCCCACCTCCCATTCTTTTTCCTTTAGCTTTTCATACACCCCTGCGGGCAACAGGACCTTTAACATTTTAATGATATCTGGGTATGTGTATTCTCCCATACGGAGCATGTCTTTTAATTCTCTATGGAACCCTGCTGGATCTTTGTCATGACAGGGAATTAATTTCTTCATCTCGAGAAGTTCCATCTTTGTGATCGGGGTGTAAACAAACACTCGTTGCATTTCGCCACCCGCTCCTCTGACTGGGTGGACTTCTCGTAACGGATTCTGTCTGTCTATGTAGAATGATTTACTTTCTGGGGGTGAGACATGAACAAAATGCGGGTTCAAGAATGTTCTATATTTATGACGTTGTTCTAAAATGACACTAATTAAATCGGTACCTAGACCTCTCCATTTGTACTGGAGTAACTCGTTCAGGATATCATGTAACGGGCCTGGATCAGAGTGCTGACCCTCATACAGAGTAATGAGGTGCTGGATCATATACATACCCACCAGTCGTTGCTCGGCTGGGGGCAATTTCAGAAACATTTGTGCCACTATTTCGTCTGGAAAAGTGGTAGAATCAGTAATCCATCGGACTGCTGACCGAACTAGTTCCTGTTCATGCATAGTACTTAATTCACTATAACCGATTCGTGATTTCAGAATATGATCGGTAGCTTGGAATACTTGTTCTAGGGAACCTTGTTCTGGTGCTGAATGATGGAAAACTGGCTTATGTTCTAGGCGTAAATGGCGATCTGGAAATCTAGATTTTCCTACATACGCTATTCTGGCGGTATTCTCGTCGTCTTCCTCTTCAGGATCAGAGGTACTTTCTTTCTCGCTTACTTGTGCTGCTTTACGCTGTTCGTGTATCTTTATTATCTCTCTACGGATTTTCTTGTACATACTTTCCATGGCACCAATGGTATTGTGCTTTCCTTCGGCTATATTATCACTCCACTTTGTTAGAGTCTTCATTTCTTCCGGGTCTTTAGACGGGTAATCTTGTTCTCTTATTAGACAGTTAATTAAGAACTTCAATATCATGCGCTGAATCTCGGCTTTCCTTTGAGACATGGCATCACTAATACTTTGTGGGTCATCCCCTGTACGGATGAAACGATATATCCTGTCTAGATCTTCTTTCATATTCGGCAGGGTGACTAGATACTCGGTCACTCTCCTTACGCGTACGGAATATAAAACCATATTAAACTCGCCTGGAGCTGGGTCATAGACACATTCGCCAAGGGTTTGCCTGATCTCTGCAACAGACTTATTACTCTTGGGAGTACGCTGTGATGCTTGAGCATGTAATTCGAGTGCTGATAAACGCTTGTATGGCGGCGGGGTTTGAGGAAGACCTCCTCCTGCGGCCCCTAAACTAGAATCATCAACTGATGCTTTTCGTCCTGGCAGGGTGGGTAATTGTAACGTGGGCTGGACTTGTATGGCGGGCTGACCCGGGGGAGCTGTTAAGGGCACCCCGGTGTCTGGAGGAGCAGGAATTACCTGATTTACAGGGACGGGCGGAGCGCGAACAGGATTTGCATACTCGGGGACTGTGTCGTCCAGATAGGACGAAATAAAAATATCAGCTGCGGTCGGTTTGTGACGTAGCTTGGTCGGAACTAATGGTGGCGGGAAATTACTGGATGCCTCCGGGGTCGCTTTTGGCAAGCCCTCGGCAAGAAGAGGATACATACCCTTAATAAGGGCATGCCTCTGTCTGTCTCTCTGTTCGGCTTTGACTTGTTCACCTATCTCGATCAATTCTCTTTCTTGGGCTCGTTCTGAACATTCTCTACTTAGTTCTGACTTTCTGATTTCTTTTTCGGTTCTTTTATGAGCTTCTTTGCGCCATAACTCGATGGCATCTTTCTGCGACTGTCTGGCTTTCTTTTTCCATAATGCCTCCTCTACTCTCATGATGCACTCGGCATCCCATGTACCCGATACGGGCCATCTATACTTTTCTTCTAACTGTTTGGTATACTCTACCCATAAATCTAGATACAATATGGCACTTATGCCATGTTTCTGATACATAAAATGACCTGGACTGTCCCTAGGCGGGACGGGAACTGCTGCTTCCAGCAGACCCTTTCTAGTTTTTAACTGACGTAACTTTGAGAAGAGCGGCATGACTGGACTCTAATCTGGACAAAATACAATACACAATGAAAACACGAAATCACGTCGCACTCATACCACAACATTAAAATACATGAAGAACATTTAAAAATAACAGTTCGAACAGAATACTACCTGAAAATACCGTGAACAGAACACTTGAAATTTCTCGAGAACAGAACTGACTAGAACAGAAACTAGATGCACTGCTGAAACAGTACGAAACTTACCGGTCTCTTAAAGAGACACGTCAGGACCCGTATCCACCGAAGTGGACACTTCGTTTGTGGGACTGTGTACCACCAACCCACAGACCAGAGTCAATGAAATTGACCCTGTCTAGATACCACCCCAGTAACGGTACTCACCGGGCAGCAAGAACAGGAGGCCTCGGACTGGACTGGACTGCTACGACGATGACGACGAACTTCGGACTTCGGACTTCAGTTACGGGTGGACCTCCGGATACCTCGGACCTTGGACTCTTGGCTTGGGCTCTGGTCGGGACTCGCCGCGTTCCTCCACCGTCTCGTCTGGATGCTGGACCGCCTCCTCCGTCTTCTCCGTGGGCCTGAGGGATACTTGAGCAGAAATATCTGCCACTGCGCAGAAGAGTTCCGTCACGACTGCAGAGGGTCAGGGGGTCGGCGTGGCTTCACCGACGCGTGGGGAAAGGGCAAGTCCCTGTTCGGGCGCCATTATGTGGTATATAAATAAATAATACCGGATCTATTTTTGAATGAATGAATGAATAACAGATAGCTCAATAAATAAGAGTCAAGATTCGAGGTAGTAGGAGTTTTGCAGGTTTAATACAGCATAAGGACAGGAACAGGACAACCTGCATAGGAATAGGATGACAGGGCCCAGCAGCTGCTGGGGCTGGATCTGGGATGAGCGCGCTGACTTTTAATAACAATACATGAGCATATATACATAGCGCAAACACATAGCATTACATTGCAGTAGGCGTAGCAGTGGGTGGAGCAATAGCGGTGATGCGTAGCAGTCGCGAAAGATAAGGGATAAAGAAGGCGTAACTCAGACATGTGATGTAAACGTAACAGAATATGTCACAAATGGGCGGAAACATAGGAGGGGGCTACCTAAGGAGCCGGGACCTCTAACCTGGTGGTGCGCGCAAACTGGCAATGACGTATTACGAGGAGAAGCTGGGGGCTATGAACTCTGTGCTAGGAGCAGAGACTAAAGTCTGGAGGGTCGGAGCGACATGTACCTAAACCCTATCTAGTATCTGATGTTTAGGGAACATGTTGATATAAACTAGAAGTCATGAGGGGAAAGGCTAACTTGATTCTAAGACTGGACCATGCATTATTCTACATGTAGTGCGTGATGAAGAATATTAAATGACCATTAAATACAGTATTTCTCTTAACATGGAGCCGCATAGGCTAGACAATGACGGAAACTATTGATGCAGTTCAGTAGCTTAGGAATGCAGGGAAGGAGGACTAAACTGATAGCTGGAATCACAACATAGTCTTGGCAGACTCAGAGGCAGAGCCAAGCTGCACCGGGCACTGCGAGACAGGAAGTAAGTGAAAGGTCGAGGATACAGGTGGGGGCTGGATCGCTCCTCAGCGAGGCTCAGGAGACAGGAGCTGAATCTGATGTCCGGGCCCTGTTGAGGCCTGGAAACGGGGACTTTATAATGAAATAACGTGCACACTGAGAAACGTGGCAACATAACTTTACATAGGCCTGATACTCATATTACTCATGAGGACTGGGGAATGACATACCAGAGGTGGACACAACTATAATTGCGTCTTTAATCGGACATGGGGAATGCATACGCATATTGGTCATGCACACATAACATTGATGGATGACACGTAGAGACACAGAACATGGCAAAATTTACTTTTCCACACGCCTGTCCACGCACACCAACAATCCAAGCACAATCCTGCACACACCACCATCGAAATTAGAATTTTTTAAAGAAATACCACAAATCAAATGTAGAAACCTACAAATCTGCTAACACAAATTCAAAACCTAAATGCTTTGCACTAATGCAAACCTAAAAGCAAACAAAAAAAATTACAGAAAACAAACCAGACAGTACACTTACAAGCTCAATGAAACTCCCAAAACTTCTTTTGTGTGTGGTACGATTTAAAACAAGCTGGCACACACAATCCAGGATTTGAAGGACAGTCAGGACAGTGCATACGAGACTCCCTCCGCACTTCTCTTCGCCAACAGACTCTACATCTTTTAGTGGGATTGTCTTTTGCAGTTGTGGGAGGAATGTATTCTGGAAAGTGGCGATCTTTCAGTCTAGCCACTTCCTCCACCACTCCAAATCTTGGCACACTTGCCTGTTCCACTAGTACAAGGCTGCCTATTATAGTCTCCTGAAACTTAACAAAAGGCATCTTTGACTCAGGACAAGATTTCTGGAAAACAACAAAAGCATTAAAGGATGCCAAGTGGAAAAGATGGATAGCCAACTTCTTGTACCAAACGTAAGCCTTTCGAAGAGCAGCATAAGGTTCCAACCTCTGATCTACTCTGTCAACACCACCCATGTGCCTATTATAGTCTAAAATGCACACAGGTTTACGCACTTCAGCAGTCTCACCCCGAACTGGCAGAGCTTCAGTGCTTTCGTCATGGATAGTAGTCAGCATGTAAACATCTCTCCTGTCTGAAAACTTCACAGCTAGAAGCTTCCCACATCGCAATGCAGTAGACTGTCCCCGCACAAGCCTTTTGCAAACAAGTTCTATTGGAAAACCTTTCCGGTTACTGCGCATCGTGCCACATGCAACAGTGCCCACTTTGGCCAACTCCTTGAACAAACGCACACTAGTGTAGAAGTTATCTACATATAAATGGTGGCCTTTGTTAAATAATCGTCTACCTAGTTCCCACACAATTTTCTCAGTCACTCCAAAAGTGGACGGACAAGCAGAAGTGTTAATGCTGGAATCCTTACCGGTGTACACCCTGAAATTATAAACATATCCAGTCTCACTGTCACACAGCATATACAGTTTGATGCCATAGCGTGCCCTCTTACTAGGAATGTATTGCCTAAAAACCAAGCGGCCCTTGAACAACACCAAAGACTCGTCCACAGCTATTTCTCTTCCAGGTGCAAACATCTCAGGAAAACGATCAACAAAGTGATCAAGGACAGGCCGAATCTTAAAAAGACGGTCACAATCAGGGTGATCGCGTGGCAACGCTAAATCATTACCAACAAAATGCATCATGCGAAGAAGAAGCATATATCGATCACGAGTCATAACTGCTGGAAATATAGATGTTGCCATCAAGGGACTAGTGGACCAATAAGAAGACATTGATGGCTTCCTTAGCAAGCCCATCAAAAAAGTTAATCCCAAAAACTTCTTCATCTCTTCAACATATGTGGGAGACCAATGGGTAGCTCTGGAATGGGGCTTAAGGCTGGCACTGTGGTCCCTCAAATACTGCTCTGCATACAAATTAGTTTGCTCCACAATCTCCTGCAAAAACTCATCGTCAAAAAGCAATTGAAAATATTGAATTGGCAAAAAATTGTCAGTATCCACTCTACACCCTGGAACACCAGTGAAGTCTGGCAATTCCGGCTGCACCATGCCAGGGGCAACCCAGACGTCATCACTAACATGAGGAGAAGAAGCCACCCTAGCCTGCAGGCCAGATGCCTCTTGCTGCACTACATCAACGGGAACACTAGCATCCCCAGATGCCTCTTGCCTCACTACACCAACAGGAATACTAGCATCCCCAGATACATTTTGCATCTCTTCACCAACAGAAGAACTCACATCCCCAGCTGCCTCTTGCATCTCAACATCAACAGAAGAACTCGCATCCCCAGATGCCACTTGCTGCTCAACAACAACAGAAAGACTAGCAGCACCAGATGCCTCATGCTGCTCAACAACAGGAAGACTAGCAGCACCAGATAACCTTTGGCGCACCACAGCAATGTGTAACCTTTTGGGCGCAGCCTTTACCACACTTGCCTGTTCCTGACGAGAAAAAAAGGGAAACCTTGAGGACCTAGGCTGCCGCTCACATGGCTCTTCCCTCTCTACCGGCACATCAATGTCCCTCTCTACCACAGGCACTTCATCAGCACTAGAAGAAGAATCATCATCCGATGATACCATGCGAAGAGAAAACTCACTGCCTGAATCTTCTGCACCTAACTCAAGCTCCGAATCGGAGTCAGTGTCTGGACCATGGTCAGAGGAAGACTCAAAAAGCAAACTAACAACCTGCTTAGCAGTAATCCTGCGAGCAGCCATTATCCTTACAAATCAAGAAGACTACACACACAAGTGAACAACAACCTACACTGTGCAAAGGAAGAAGTAAACAAGGTAGAGTCTTCACACAAAAATCAATACACTCAAAAACAATTCAAATCTAACCAAATATAAGAAGACTCACCAGCACCTACTCTGCTGAAACACAGCAAAAAGAAAGGAAATCCCACTGGAAAGAAAAAAAAAACAAGTATAGATTAGACAAAGTACACATCAAGCAGCAATACAAAAAAAAAAGTTAACAATCAAGAAACACAAAGCCACACAAACAGCAATAACTTCACTTTTCATAACAACACATTTATCTAGGAAAAATAGTACAAAAAACATTTACTTACCAAACACATGCAACTACACAAGCTGCAAAACCAGCATTAACCGAACCACAACCTACACCAATACAAACAGCAAAAGCCTGGATCAAAAACAAAGAAGAAAAAAAATAATTTAATACTACATTTCACAAACAACATAACAAATGAATAAACAATACACAAATTTACCCCCAAAATCACATCCACACAGATGGGCCATCAAAAAGGGCAAAACGGACAAAAGTACGGGTTGATTTGCCCACCGGGGGGGGGAGGCCAGAAAATCTAAATTTAAAATCCGACCCACCTGAAAGCGACCCTTGCTCAATGGGTCACTTCCTACAATCTAAAATAAAATCCCTGGTGCTAGTGGGGGCATTTCCACCGCACAATCGCAATGCTGTGCGCGACCGTGAGCCAGAAATGCCCTGCAAAGAGACATCAGAAGAGAGGAAAATCACTTACCTCTCCCCTGATGCCTCTTTGCAAACCCCCCCAAATATCTCAAAACCAACCTAACACCTCCAGGCGCAGGAAGCAAATGGCTTCCCGACCGCCTGGGAATCCCTGAAGATGTTGGCGCGTGCTGTGCGCGCTGACATCATCAGGGATTCTCATGGGGAGGGGGACAACAGAATTACTGTGGTTAACTGCGATGCTGGACAGAGGCACTTGCATCCTTGATTTTCACAAGCGCAATCCTAAAACAGTTCCTATGACCAGGAGCTTCTTTCTCCCCATCTGCTGCTCTCAACAGTCTCTGACCATTTATACACATAAGAGGCATGTGAACTCACACAGAAGATCCCCTATTGGCAACGCCCACCAACTAGCGGAGTGCACCATCTTTCCTAAATTTACCCACTATGATGGACAGCTCACTCAAGGGACCTGTGCACACATTGGTGCGATGGCATAGTAACACACACGGACACTGGAGACAAAGCAAGCGCTCGAGTTGCAGCACAAATTAAGGAAAACATTCATCAGCCCAAAAACATTTGTGACCTTCCCACTATGATTCACAGCTCACACAAGGGACCCCTGCGCACATCTGTGCAATTGCATAGTAACGCACACATGGACACTGGAGACAAAGATGGGGCTCGAGTTGCAGCACAAACTCAGGAAAGCAATCATCAGCCCAAAAACATTTGTGAACTTCCCACTATGATGAACAAATGGTCTCTGTTTCCAGATACCTAAGAGCCTTGCTAGTTTATTCAGATAACAACCAACACACACTGGGGTCGATTGTGAAAATATGGTATTGTGTACAAAAAAGGGGAGAAATGCTCCTCTTTTAGGTGTCCCCTCACTCACCAGGGTTGCCCCACGGTGACATGCTTCATCATTGGGGCCATCCCAGTCCTCTACGGGCTGGGGCGTGCTGCGACTTGCGAAAGTTACGTAGGAGCACTTTATTAGACTATGTGTGGTGCATGTGTATTTGAGGAGTGGACTATGTGATGTGTGAAATACCTGCCCAGTAGGTTTACAATAAACTTTATTCTTGCCTCTAGGTGGTAATAAACGGGGTGGAAAGATAGGCTGCCCTAAACGTAATGTGTCCAGATGTACCTATCAACTCCTATCGTCGACATGTTCCGTGCATACACCAAGCACTATGATGGACAGCTCACACAAGGGACCCCTGCGCACATCTGTGCAATTGCATAGTAACGCACACATGGACACTGGAGATGGCGCTCGAGTTGCGGCACAAACTCAGGAAAACAATCATCAACACAAAAACATTTGTGAGCTTCCCACTATGATGGACAGCTCACTCAAGGGACCCCTGCGCACATTTGTGCAGTTGCATAGTAACGCACACATGGTCAATGGAGACAAAGATGGCGCTAGAGTTGCAGCACAAATTCAGGTAACAATCAACAGCCCAAAAACATTTGTGAGCTTCCCACTATGATGGACAGCTCACTCAAGGGACCCCTTCGCACATGGCATAGTAACACACACATGGTCACTGGAGACAAAGCATGTGTTTGAAAAGCAGCACACAAAAAAAAACATTCATCAGGCCAAAAACACTAGTGAGCTTTGCCTAGGCAGCACAGGTGTGTTTTTTAGCCACTTCAGAAACACACATCAGTATAAGTAATGAAGGACAGAGGCACTTGCATCCTTCATTACAATGAGCACTATCATTTTACTTTATAAATGACCCCCATCAGCATTTTTGTACAAAAAACGGCCTTTCCACAACATTGCAGCCAAGAGAAGACTTCATAGATAATGTTCCCCCAACAAGGGGAGCGACCCTTCCCCAAGGGGCCGCTCCCCGAACTAAGAAACTGATCACAAAACCAAAAAAAAAAAAAATCCCTAACATTCCTGCTGCACGATCGCACGATCGTGCAGCAGGAAACCTCTAAAATGCCACCGAGGGAAAGGAAAAGCCTTTCCTTTCCCTCGATGCAAGTTGCATCACAATCCCCCCCGCCCCAGCCGCAAAACGAACCTCTTTGTGCAACGACGCGCAGGAAGCAAATGGCTTCCCTGCGCGTCTGTAAACAAAGGAAGCCTCCGGTGACGTCAGCGCGCCTCGCGCGCTGATGTCATTGATGACGTGGGCGGGGAGGGCGGGGGGAGGCAGGGGAAGGTCTTCCCCTGCCATCCCCGCAAAAACAAAAAAAATCAGGCAGACTCGGAGGGAGCGCTGGCGCTTCCCCCGAGGGTGGGGCTCATGACGAGCTGGGCTCGTCATGAGCGTGCGAGGAGGCTACGCCATGACGAGCCCAGCTCGTCATCAGCCCCGAAGGGGTTAAAGCATAACAACCATAGGTGCCCCACAAACCAACACAAGCACAATTACATCAATGCAGCAATTCCTGCAGCAGTTAGACTACATATGTGATAACCAGTGCAGACAATACACGCACCAACACAGGGTACAACATATCTCCTCATGCAAACACAGCAAACAAAAGCAGCAACTCCCATAGCAACTGCACTCCATTCATCATTACCACTGCAGACACTCCACACACCAAAACACGATGCAACAACTATCCCCATGCAAAGACAGCAGCTCCTGCAACAACCTCACTACATACACCATTACCCCGACAGACACTCCACACATTGACAAAAGACGCAACAGACCTCACTCCTGTGCAAACACAGTAAACAACAAACAAACAGTTCCTGCGCAAATTGACATACTTACATCATTACCACCATACACACATATTCCACACAAAAATAAAAGACATAACACATCTTCCTCATATGAAATCAGCAAGGCAATGCCTCCTGCAGCAAACACACTTCATACACTAGGAAGCTGTTTAGAGAGCCTGTGACAGATTCCCCTACACACCAACACACACAACACACTTCCCTCCAGTGCTTAATTTGTCAAGAAAAAGTGCTGACTCCCAAAACTGTTCAGAAACCAGCGGGCAATGCAATTAAATGTCCGCTTAAAACCAACTCCTGCCTCTTTAATCCACTACCAGACACTCTCTGCCTCTTTATCTCACTTTTGCAGGTTCTTGCTCTGTCTCCCCATGTGATGGTTTTTCCGTCTTTCTCTTCCTCCTTCTTTCTGGTTTGTCTGTTTTTCTCTCTCTTGCTCACTAAGTCAGGAAAATAAGTGCAAAACCCCAAAAATAAGTGCTGGTGACTCCCACCGACAACCACAGACTCAAATTAAGCACTGTTCCTCCTATGAAAATTGAGTAAACAACAAAGGGGCATATTAACAAGGGCTTTATCTCTGCTTTTTTGGCTTTAAAAGCAAAAGAAGCGGAGATAAAACTATCGCCCGATTTACAAGAGGGTGCTAACATGCATAAGTGCATGTTAGCACACTTTTACCCGACGCCTTCCTTTGCATCTCTAATGAGATCACCATAGCAGACATTCTATACACCAACATAAACCGCAACACACCTTCCCCCTAGGCAAACAACAAGGCAGAAACTCCAGAGCAGCAAATGCACCATGTACGTCACCATAACAATCACAAGAGAGACTCGACATTCCAACAGAACACCTTCATGAAAACCCACAAATCAACAACGCAGCAACTCCTGCCAATGCATCCATTTCTAATACCAATAAAAGTAACACACCTCCCATGCATACACAGCGAACAATAAGACAACTCCTGCAATACCCACACTATATGCATCATTACAATTGCAAACACTCTAAGGACCAATATGAGACAAAACACACATTTGCATTTGCAAGCACAGCAAAGAAGAAGCCAGCCACTCCTGCAGCATCAGCACACGTTGCACTTACATCTGCAGACACTCCACACAGAAAGAAAAGACACAGATCCCCAATGCAAACACACCAACCAGCAAAGAAGCAGTTCTCACTGTAGGATCACCATATTCAAGACCACCTTTACAGACACACTGGACACTAAACAGCAGATAGATGATCTAAATGTACTGAGTCACCAAGAAACACTCTTTTTATAATGTGGTTGATGTTTAGGACTGTAGAATATGTAAAAAATATCAGAACTAAAATTCATGAAAATTACTTGCGTCAATGTAACGTGATGTAGTACTTCCAATCCTCACAGCTATTGGTGCTATGAAACCTTGTTATATATTGTAGCACAGACCATTATTCGAACATGAGAGTGTTACATATGCTCCAGGAATTTACCAGAGGCAGCAGCTTTCAGTTAACAAAAGGCTTACACGCTCAATGCATGATGAGATAGTGTATAATTGGACCATGTGCTCTAAATTACCTACAGCAGAAAAAAAATAGCTTAATGTTTCTGGACAGAAATATTTTGTCGTTATGGTAAACTCCATATAATTATTTGTGATTGATATACTAAATTCTTCCATGTTTTGGGAGGCTCTTTGCAAGGCCTTAGGAATTGAATACACTCTTTCTTCTGGTTATGACCCTCAGTCTAGTGGGTAAACAGAACAAACTAATCAAACTCTTTCAACAGTATTGTCGATGGTACTATATTAAGATACATGGGTATGCAATGTACTGACTGCTAATTTTTTTTACATCAATGTGATTATTAATCCCCAAGGTTTCACCATTTTTCTACTCCCGTGAGTTTTCTCTTCTGCACTTCATATTGATTCTTGAATCCTGCTGCTACTGATTTTATGACTTACAGAAACAAAAATGTCAGTCTTTAAAATAAAATGAAAGAACCTGCTGACAAGTCAAGATTAAGCACTTCCCCGTTTGTTCCTGGAGTTCAAGTTTGTTTATCTTCGTGCTTCTTCCTGTTCATATATTGCCAGTCCATGTATCATTACTCATCTAAGTAACACTTAGCCTTTCATTTGAAGTTGCCATGTAAATGGACAATTCTATCAGTTTTTCGTTCTTCACAGCTGATTCCAGTCGTGGCCGGCATTAATTGTGGATAGGGGGGTGTGGGGGCGGATGGGAGGAGAGTTTAGGGGGAAGGGTTGCGTGGAATGGTTGCACAGAGGGGTAGTACATATTAAAAACTTACCGGCCATGTCCCACGTTTTCCTGCGCTCCTGCCTCTGCAAGGAACAGGAAGCAGGCAGCCTCCCTCCCCTCCCCTAAGCCAATCAAAACACTGCAATGGCAGCGTTGTGATTGGTTGGGGTGCCGACCAACCAGCCAGGCGCCTATGGGGAAGCCATTTTCCCCAGAGGGCTGACCAAACAGTCAGCGCCCTCAGCAGTGGGTAAGTCACTCCTCCCCTGCCCTAGAGTAGATCCACCCACCCGTCCACCCCAACCAAACCCTTCTGCTTTCTTGCAGTGCGAGAAGCAGAAACATAAAATGGTAGCTTTACCATTTATGTTTCTGCTTCTCGCACTGCGAGAAAGCAGTGGGGCGACGCTCCTCTGACCTAATGAAAGAGCCGCCACTGGCTGAGTCTTATCTTATTCTGAAAGTCCACTAATTATGGTACAAATGCACCTAGAAAATGGGGTTAAATAAATCTGTGTATCTCACATTTTTGAGGTTGTCTTCAATTTGTGCATCCTTGGAAAGATAATCCATGTAGTGAGTGGTCATTGGAAAAGGCTTCTTCAGTTCATCCTCCGCTGCTGGTTCGTAATTTTGTTCCAGTGGAATCCTGATAACTTTGGGTATTGAGTAGGGGGCATATTGCTACATCTTTTTCATGAAGTTACCAGATGCAGCAGTATGCATTCATGAAAAGGAAGGGTAGTCCTGGTTTCCATACTCAAAGCATGATCAGGCACCACGTTCTAGGTCCCTAAGCTCAGAGCATGAAAAATGTCTTTACCTTCACCACTCTGACCATATCGGCACTTCTGCAGGGGGAAGAGCCATCACAACGCAACTTTTACTAAGTGTTGCTATTACATCGCATGCGTTACAATGCATGCGATGTTACAACGCGTAGCGTTTACTGCGCATACCATTACATCGCATGCTCTTTTACAATGCATACGGTGTAATGGCTATCCACGTAGTTGTGAGGAAACTGAAGCAGTTTCCTCACAAAGCAGGAAGCAGGAACCGGGAGCAGAGACAGCGACACTGGAGAGGAACCACGAGGAAAGAGAGGTAAGGGGGTTTGCGCTTGGGTTGGGGGTTACTTTTGTAGGGTTTAGGGTAGTGTCAAAGTAGTGTTGTAATGTTTGTGTTGTGTGGGTTTGTGTTTTACGTTTTAGGGTATTTGAAGGGTGTTTGTGTAGTGTAGTGTAGTGCTTTAGGGTTGTGTCAGTGTTTTAGGGTTTAGTGTAGTGTTTGTGTAGTGTAGTGTTTTAGGGTTTAGGGTAGTGTTGTAGTGTTTGTGTAGTGGTTTAGGGTAGTGTTGTAGTGTTTGAGTAGTGTAGTGCATTAGGGTTAAGGGTAGTGTTGTATTGTTTGTGTAGTGTTTTAGGATTTAGGGTAGTGTTGTAATGTTTGTGTAGTGTAGTGTTTTAGGGTTAAGGGTAGTGTTGTAGTGTTTGTGTAGTGTAGTGTTTTAGGATTTAGGGTAGTGTTGTAGTGTTTGTGTAGTGTTTTAGGGTTAAGGGTAGTGTTGTAGTGTTTATGTAGTGTAGTGCATTAGGGTTTAGGGTAGTGTTGTAGTGTGTGTGTAGTGTTTGAGTAGTGTAGTGCATTGGGGTTTAGGGTAGTGTTGTAGTGTGTGTGTAGTGTAGTGTTTTAGGGTAGTGTCGGGGGTTGTGCAGGGTAGTGTAGTGTTTTTTGTAGGGAGAGGACTGGGGTCGGGGGAGGGTTGTGTAGGGGTAGGGTAGTCACTTACCTTGCAAACTTTAACCATGAGTATAGCTTTACCACGCATGCCATTGCGTTGTAATGGCATGCGTGGTAAAGGCATAGTCGTGGTAATAGTTTGCGTTGTAATGGCGTGTCGTTGTCATTGACATCGTGTCGTAATACCCGTGTTGTAATAGCATGCGTGGTATTAGTATGCAATGTAATGAGATACATTCCTTCAGCAGTCACACGGAGAGGTGCTGATTGCATGCAACACCAACCCCGAAGGGCGATGATGGAGGAACAGAAGCTCCAGGGTTGATGTATGTTAAATATAGTGTTCTTCTCAAACCCTCATCTCGGAAGATGTCAGTAAGGACAGCCTTATAGTTAACAATTCCCAAGATGGTGGCATTTCCAGTGATTGCTGCCTGAAGTTCCCAATCCAAGATGGAGCTCGTCTGTTGTCTGTGATGCCATTTCCTTTATAGACCACAAATAAGGAAGCATTTGTGAGACGGAAGCATCATAACCCATGTGTTCCATTATATTTTGTCTTGTTCATCAACCACTTGTTACATTTATGACCTTGATATGTGCTCTACTATTTAGTTGTAGTCCTATTTCCATTTCAAGTACACAAAGGTCAATGCTGGGCTCTTCATCATTCCTGGTTCAGGGTCATTGTGGTGCTTTGCTTTTCCACACCAGCATTAACCCATCATCTTCCATCAAGAACCACCATGATTGCCAAGGACATTATGGCCACCCTTTGTTGCCATCCCTCATAAATTGGGTCCTTTTAAGGTAAAAATGAACACATTTCATGAGTTATTAAGTACAAGGTGGCACCATGGCTACCGGGAGGAACCATTTTCTTGTTCTGATTAATTGGAACCAAGAAGAAGTTCATGGAGACATTGGTATGGGATGTCCATACATGTGGTGCAAAATGACAAGTGGGAAAATGTGTTATCAACTGGTTTAATTAGATTTTAATTTAAATTTCAGGCAGGATATTACATCTGTTTTGTTATGTTTGTTCTAACAAATCTTTTAGATTGCTTTTAATAGCCACTGCCTTCTGAGGTGACCGACTCTTTAAGCGGACTGGCAGGTCCATCATATTGCAACTCAACTCTGGTTATAGAGCATTGTGTACCTGCAACACAGCTCGCCAGCCTACAGCAGGACCCCTCCCTACACACTGAACTATTTCCCAATCACCAGAAGACACATTCCGACAGACCTCCTGCTGTCAATCTAGACAACCATTTCCTTAACTTTTGACTTGAAGATACTGGAATACCCTCATTGGCTGCCCCTACATTGCTTCATATAAATATTGAATAATTTCTTTCCCATCCAGTTTCCCAGCTCTGAAAATATGTACAAAGCTTTGCAAGCAATAACAACAATTCCATTCTGTATCCCGTCACAACCTAATCATCCGGATTTGAAGTAATTAGATAAACAATTTAAAAAAAAGGTCTGGTTGTACATATTTTTGTGATATACGAGCTCAATTATTTTGCTTATTGTATATGAAATGGAGCCGGATATTTTTGTCAGCATAATGAATATAGTTTTATCGTTAATTGAAGCAATTTGTTTTGATATTTTTATCATTCAATACTACATAGTATTTTATGATATTAATGTGCATGTTAAACAAGCCAGAGAAATAAACTTTTAAAAAACGATTTAGCATTTAATCGCTGCTTTGGTGGTTCCAGTTGTTGCCAAGGCAGTAGCTTACATTTTTTATGAAGTCTGTAAGAGTTTTCTGAATATATTCAATTCCCATTTTCCATTCTTATTTCTCTTGGTGCTTATCTGGTTGGGGCCAGATGTATTACTGTATGGGTTATGTTCACAGAAACTTTATTTGCACAGCACATATTTGCAGTGTGGCAGATGTATCATTCCGGCACAGCACAAATAAGCCATTTCAAGAACTCGCAGTAATCATGTCTTATTAATTAATATGGGTTAGAATGCCATAGATGAATGCATGTGAACGGCTGCAAATGCAGCGATGGAGTTGACGTGGTGCACAGGGTTTCGGTTATTGCAGCCCCCACGGGGATACTGCCCTCAAACTTGGCAAGAGGGCAGGCCTTGAGAGCTGTGGGAAAGCACAACCTGTGTTGCAGAACCTTTCGGAGTCCGGTGGAGCTCTCGATCAGCAGACCGGTCGAATTAGTTGCGGTGCAGGCGTATACAGGGAAATGACTCTTTCACTTCAAGGGAGATTCCCTCAGGTGTCTTTGATGCCCACAGGCCTTGGAAGGTTCCTTTATGGTGCACAGGCACAGACGATGCAGCAGACTAGAAGGGAAGACGAAATCGAGCCCAAACGAAGTCCAGCAAAGTGCAGAGTGCCCACACAGTAGAAGAAGAAGTGGGGTCTGATCTGACTCTTGTCCCACGACAATTATGTATATTAAATACACCAAACCTCCACCTCACTATTTTAACAATACCAGCACGGAGGTATATTAAAATTCTTTGTAGCCTTCACATGCCAGGTATTTTTTTAACACTCACTCACCATTCACTCCTGACCCTACCACTCACTACCCTGGCACACCACACATAGTGATTACATCAGCGTTCCCGCGTACCCGCTGGTTAGTAGCACGCCTCGTTCCGTAGAGGGACGCGAAGACCCCTATGATGAAGCATGACACCAAGTGCCCTTTTGGTGTGTGAGGGGTATTCAAAGAACACAATGTGCCTTCCACCATTGTAGGAAATATCCAACTCCAGACCTTTTTCCTATTTTCGCCTATCTCATATGGGTGGATTCTATTTCTTTATTAACCCCTTCCAGGCTGATGACGAGCTCAGCTCGTCATGAGCGTAACCTGCCGTGCGCTCATGACGAGCTGAGCTCGTCATGAACCGCGGGGTTTTTAAAATCGCCCGCACAGCGGGAAAAGCCGCCGCAGCGATGCGGTTAACTAAGGATGTTATTCGACAGTCACACCAGGAAGCCGCTTGGCCGCAGTGCGCTTTAGAAGTTTCTTTTTCATTTCATTTCACACATTGAAAGTGCTACATTAACATAAATATTGCATGCTACCAGTGCAGTAACAACATAACTGTATAGGATGTATGACGGTACAACGCGGTATAAAACACCGCAGACCATCACAACGCAGGTTTTACAATGCATGTCGTTACCACGACTTGCACTGTAGGGTGCTGGACTTAGGAATAGTAAGATTTACTATTCAAACACCAGCCTACGTACAGTAGGGAAGGTGCTGGAATAGTAAATCTACTATTCCTTAGTCTAGAGCGCCCCCCAGCGCAAGTCGTGGTAACGACTTGCGTTGTGAAACCAGCGTTGTAATGGCACTGCGGTGTCATTACCGCGTTGTAAAGGATCTTCCCCAACTGCATAAAATGTCTGATTTGAGGGCCTTCCTAGCCACTTACGTTTTCTGACAGAGGGGTAATAATGTGGTAGGGTTGACAAAATTAAATGACTAGAGATGGTAAATGATGTGACAAAGAAATACAAATTATGCAACATTCAATGTCGTTTGCATCCTCATGAATTCTACCACTTTGTGCTGACCTTGCTTCTCCGAAGTGAACATTCACTGGCTCCTTGTGACTAACTAAACTGGACTCATGAGTAGTAAGCCGTGAGTGCTGCTCCTGGCTCTTCATTTATGTGAGACAACCGTTTTGTAATAAAATCAAGCCCTGATTCATATAATGAAAGTTTGATCAACAGCTCATGCTGTAGTTTTATTTCCAAAATGTAAGTAGCATGGCCTTTTCTTATTGAACTGTGCAATGTTGTTTTATTCTACTACTATGTTAATGGGTATTCATTTTCTCCGATGACGTAGCTTGGATGATTTGACCTTCTGACTATATTGCTTTAAGTCTCAATCCACCGCAGTATTACACTACCCAGGTCTTCAAGGGAGGTACTTAAGAGACTTACAGGGTGTCAGGCAGAGACTAACCAGTAGGGTCCAGTTCAGGTCCAGTTGCCACTGGTCAGCTCAGCAGTTGCAGGGGCTTATTGTGTCCCGGTAACTTCAACAACCCAGCCTTATTACCCTTGGAACCCACTTCTTTGTCCGAGGTACAAGTGAGGGCAGGTGTAGTCCTTCAGGGTTTTTCTCAAGTAGCAGAAAGCAGATTCAGGCGTCTTTTGATCTTCCTCAGGTACAGGAATGTTCTCCAGTAGGTTTCAGAAGATGCATTTTGTGCATGGCATAAGCTACTTGGGTGGGAATAACTCCTCTGCACGCCCTAACCAATCTGTTAAAAGTTCCTGGGGCCTTCCTACACACTTTAGGCAATTTGAAGATGGTGAAAGTCTTCAGTAATACTAAATTTGGGCTTAGAGGGGAATGGAGGGATACCCCAGAGGCCTCTCCTTAGGGGTCTCCCCCACTGGATTCCACGGACTGTGTATCCCTGCAACACCCACTCCCTGGGAAACCATGCGCCCGATTGGTAGCAGAGTATGAACACACAGCAGAGGGGAGAAGGGAGGTAGGGGGGAGGGTCTTGGCCGGGGAGGGGGGACAGGACAGGGGGAGGGGCTAATTATCAGACCCACTCATAATTGTTAGGGCATGTCCTGGGGGGTAATCTGTTGCTTTGTCCGTTCCTGGCTGGTTTATTCTACTCATTTACTATGTAATTACTAATGCACTCTCCTTGCTACCTGATGTGTCTTTTGATGGAGCTGTTATGTTTCAATAAAAAGATTTTTTTTTAAAACAATTTGGGCTTCGAGAGCTGTATGTGGGAAGTTTACTAGTGTCCTCCCATGTGTATCGCTAAACACCAGTTTGAGGCAGTTACGGTGCTCACAATAAACCCTCAGACAGATGTCTGGTGGAATAAAAGTAGGGTTTTCCATCAATCAGACAGTAGGTTCATAAGAATTGTTTGGCATCCTGTTTCACTTCCTTTCAAGGGAGCCCCTAGTGTTGAATGGAAAAATCCAGAAACAGAAGCCTGGTAGAAAAAAAGTTCCCAGGGCATTCCTACACACTTTGAGCATGTTGACGATGGTGAAAGTCTTGGGCCACACATCATTTCGACCCTAAGGTCTGTATGTGAGAGTTGGAGTAAGTAAATTCCTGTGTCCTCTAATATCTAACCTCATAATCCAGTTTGGGACAGTCACTGGACCCACAATAAACCCAGAGGCAGAATTCTGGTTAGAATAAAAATAATGTTTCCCAGTAACTAGGCAGTGGATATGCAGGAATTGTTTTGGCATCCTGTCTCCCTTCCTTTCAAATGTGCCCTCTGTGTCATATGTCAATCTAGCAGACCTGTCAAGCAGGATCTAACAGTCAAGCAGGATTTGACTCAGTAGTGTTGATTTAAAATCTTTATTCAGTTTTGAAATAAAACCATAAAAGTACAAATACCATTGGAAGCAAACATTAGACACAGCGCATTTTAAAACTCAGCGTTGATAGACGAGAAGATATAAAATACAATATGTACAATACAGAATATTAAATAAAATAGCAAATTGCAAACACTAAAACCACAATGTGACATGATTCGTAATGCATTTCAAGACTCATCAGCTGCAACAAAAATACCATAATGAACTTGCATCAGCAAAATATGATACCAGACAACTTGTTCTAAAGTTCTGGTGGGATTTAATAAGTTAAGATTTAATCTATGAGATCACAAAGTGCCTGTGCAGCTTAGTGCATTCAAATTGGACTGGTTAGATCCTATCAACAACTGATGAGTTGCCGTGTTGTGATGACCCCTGGTTAGCAACTATACTCTATCAAACAAAAACCTCTACCTAAGTGCAGTCATGTTAATATAAAATAAAGTAATAAACCTGCTAAAACACAACTTTCAAAACAATCACTGCGGTACTGTGATCCGTGAGTCCCACTTGATCACGCTGTTACCTTTATAAAAAATAAAAAATAAATATATAAAACATTATGCTAGACATACCAGACTGTTACCCCATGGTCAGGCACTTAACAGTAACACAGGGTGTAAGTAGAAAAAACATGCTGGGCCATCAGGGAGTCACTTAAGATGCCAAAAGAAAGGTGAATGCATATAATTAAGATGTTTCCTAATATAAATGGGTTTCTGTATAAAGGAGGCAACGGTGAAACACATGATTGGATCCTCCAAATGAACATAGGTACAAGTAAACATTGTTGTAATTCCTAATATTACTAGCTAAAAACAGCCTAAGGCATTAACAATTTCTTACGTGATATTCTATTTTTTCCTTAGTATTCTTCACTGCTTCCATTATTTTTTTGTGAGAGTGTGTTGCAGTAAGAGTGATTGGCCATTTGTGGTGCCTGACTTACCCCAGGGCTTGGAGGAACATTTGAGCCTGTCTTGTCACTACTTGAGCTGTGGTAGGAATTGAAGTGTATTTTGTGAAAAACAATTGACTTACTCTTTTGTGGGCGTGTTTTTGAATTAGTCTCTGCCTCCTAAAGCTCACTTTACATTTCCATAAGCCCCACCCATTTTGTGGTAAGTATTCCCATTTTTAAGCCATTTCCCTTTGCCCCTTCCACATTTACTACTCAATCAATCAATCAATCAATCAATCAACGCATTTGTAGAGTGCGCTACTCACCCGTGAGGGTCCCAAGGTTCTGAGGTGGTGGGGGGAAGCATCTACTGGTCGTCAGCCAGGTCTTAAGCAGTTTCCTGAAGGTCAGCAGGTCCTGGGTCTGCTGCAGGTGGGCTTGGAGGGTGTTCCATGTCTTGGTGGCGAGGTGGGAGAAAGCTCTGCCGCTGGTGGTCGTTCGACGGATGCGTGGGACGGTGGCGAGGGCGAGGTCAGCGGACCAAAGCTACTACATCCTGTACCTACCTGTATGGAGATTTCCACACCCTTGGCAGACATCTCCATCGAGAAAAGACAAGAGAGGTGGAGTTCATGAACTGCATATTGTAGTACTTGAAGTAGTAGTACTGGAGTACTACTTTATATACTCCAAACTGCAGTTTGTGAAACTAGCTCAATCTGTCTAGGTCAGGGAGTTTTACTGATATTAATATTAGTTGAGATTAATGTTACAGATTAGAAAATTAGTCTTAGATTTGAGTTCAGTGGTCGATATTTCCATTTCCCAAAACTGGGGGAAAGAAACTAGATAGCCGGGTTTGGGGTGTGTTTACCTAGAAGCATGAGCCTCAGCCGCGTCTCTGTACTCTCGAGCCAACCAAAACAGTCATGCACACTTTCCCTGTTCTCAATAAAGGCTACATTACAGCCGGCATGGAGAACATGCCCAGACCCCCAGTCCCTGGCTGAGCGCCGAACCACGGTATCTGACCAATCACAATGCTGCATTGCAGCGTTGTGATTGGTCAGGGGAGTCTGGGTGCTTACCAATCACAACGCTGCATTGAAGCGTTGTGATTAGTCAGGGGAACCTGTCTGTGCCTTCTGGAGTCCAAGATGGAGGAGAGCTGGAGCGGCGACGTGGTACCCGGTGGCAAGGTAAGTGTATTTTTTAAAATGTATTTTACATTGTGACCCGCGGGCCCCCCGGTTACCTCCCTCAGCCCCCCTCCCACCTGATTTGCTACCCGTGAGCCGTGTCAGCTGCCACTGGACATCAATGAATATAAGTCAAATATCAGTATTCCTCTGAATTATGCACATAAAAAAGTACATAAAAAGAGCCTTGTTCTCTGTTTGGAGTCAGAATATGGAAGGGGTGAAGGCAAGAAAGATGGGAAGCAAATGTAAAGTAAGACATTTCAAACAACGAGGCCATTGTGAGACCCAAAAGAAAAGGGGATTCGTCTTCATACTGAAGTTTTCTTGATCAATCTGTCTTATCACTAATCTTGATTTATCTTTCAAAAACATTCACTGGCAAACTTGTCACTGCTGCAGGTTTTAGTGGAACAGGTATTCTGATGTTTCATATGGTAGCAGTGAATATGAGTTCCCTCTCTTGTATACTTACAAGAGACCTACCCAGACTCATTACCTCCCACCAAGTCCATGAATAGACAGGTGCATCCGGACTCCCCTCAGAGTCTGTCTTGTGTGATGCCGACTGTCGAGAGACCTCATTCCCTCATGGGAGACAGCCATGACAACGCGGGCTTTACCCCGCGCTGCCATTACGATGCTGCCATCGCAACGCAAGTCGTTACAACGACTTGCGCTGGAGGGCGCTCTTGGTAAAGGAATAGTTTTATTTTCTATCCCAACACCTTGCCTACTGTTACGTGGGCTGGAGTTGGAATAGAAAATTAAACTATTCCACAATCCAGCGCCTACAGCGCAAGTCGTTTTAACGACTTGCGTTGTAATGGATGCATCGTAATGGCAGCGCGGGGTAAAGCCTGCGCTGTCATGACCGCCATCCTTCCCTCATAACAGTTTGTTGATGCTACCTTGACATGGAACCAATAAAGAAGACGTGAAAAATACTACATGGCTACCAGTGTCTCTATGTACAGGTTACAACACAGTTCTCCCTGTAACCTGAACAGGAAGAGGATGACTATAGAGGTTTAATTTCACATCTATGTAGAAACAGCTAGCACAGGTTGTTCAAGACAATTATTACACCACACACAGACTACTTCCCTCAACCTGGGCTTCTTTGATAACTACTTTCAGCCAAGAATCAAGGCAGGGGGTGTTCACATATTCATTAAAAAATAATGTTGGCTACAATATCTCTAAGCAAATGATTAAAAAAACGTTATTTCGGACAGGGCTGCTTCATACCTGGGAGTTACTGACAGACACATTTCACAATTGTTCTGTATTCACAAACCCATTCCAGCCCAGATCGATTCCTGTTAAATCATGTCTCTGACTTCATTCATAATTTAGAATATCCAGAATTCAACCTTGTCTCTTAATGCAGGACACCGGAAGCGCCAGCCCCACCTCTAAATATTAAAAGCAAGGATTGTAAAGGGCTCTTGTTTGTTCGGATCCACCTATGTACTGATGTGTTGTATCTCACTTTCACTCAGACTTAACTAACAGGGCAGTCAGAAGACACTTGTTCACGGTATGAATGTCTGCAGCTTGGACTGTCTTTGGTGGAAACCAACATGGCGACTGCCTGTAGCCCTGGCACAACTGGGGTCTCAGGCAAAACTGGACCCATGCTGTACACATGGGGAAATCCCAGTCTGGTGTTGGGCAGTCGAGCCATTAGCATACTATATAGGCTCGGTACTTGTCCGCGACATAACTTGTTTTAGAAGCATTACAAGAACTCTATTCGGTTGTAAGGCATTACAATGTGGACTTTTACCCCGCATGCCATTACAACGCAGTTTTTACAGTGCAAATTGTTACAGCGACTTGCGTTGGGGGCGCTGGATAGTGGAATAGTTTAATTTTCTATTCCAACTCCAGTCCACGTTGACAGTAGGGAAGTTGTTGGATAGAAAATTAAACTATTCCCTATCCTACAGCACCCTCCAGCGTAAGTCGTTGTAACAACTTGCGTTATAATAGCAGCGTTGTAATAGCAGTGCGGGGTAATGCCCGCGTTTTTATGGATGTTTCCCCCCTCAAACTACTGAACTCAATAAGTGGTCCCTTCTTAAAGTTCTCCCTCATTATACATCTCTGACAGCCTCCCTTTGACAGTAGTATCTTCAGGAATAAACTTACTGTTATACAGGCCTAGTCTAGGCGCATGTCCCCACTCCAGGGTTACGGACAAACCCTACATCGGACGTGTTGAAAAAGATATGAAATGTCTCTTACTCCAAAACGACTGATACTAGATAATTCAATCCTTAGTGCTCAACAGGCCGAGCACTGGTGTAACACATACAACTGTACATCAGATAGATCACTACAGATCAAATGTTGGAAGGAGAACTTTGTGTTCAATTAGGCTGGATGAAAACCATGTCTGACCTTCTTACCCGTAACCCTTCTTCCGTATTGATCTCAGTAGATGATCAGAACAAGGATTTAAGTTTTACGGACTCCGAACATGTCATGGTTGGGTGGTTCAGTGCTTAGGTTAGGACGATTGATGGTGTTCCAAAGTCTTGGTGCTTTCACATCCAGAACTCAGCCTCCAGAATCAGTGATCAACGCGTTTTCATTTATTTTTCGACCATAAGAAATCCTTCTTCTATATCAACGTGTAAGTCAAACTATAGGTAGAATTATACCACAATTCTGTATTTTGAACGTATATGTGTATAGGAGTGTATACTTGTGAACTATCTGTACAAATCTCTTTCAATCTTGCATACCAGTGCTTCCTAAATTGTTTACAACCACAATCCAATTTTTAAGACAACAAACTTTCGCGACCCACCCAGCTCTATTAAACGTGAGGCGGGTGAATTTTTTGATGTAACTCCAGCATTGTGTGGTAGGCTCTGTAATTTGCAAACAGCACATTTCACATTGAAATTGCCACTAAACTTGCTCAAACCTTCATTTTTACTGATAAAACTAAATTGCACACAAATGATGTGCAGCTATCGGATTTCAGCAAATATTTATCATTTGTGTATCACTAAGTAAAGTGTTTTGATCCTATTAAAATCTTTGTTTCCATCAGACTTCAGAATTACAAAAAATAGTTCTTAATTTGTACTTGCCTAACTGCTGAATGTGTACAGTTTATTTATGGGTATTTTCATGCTGTTGTGTGTTACAAAACAATGAGGTCCTACTACCTTTCTTTTTACACTCTCTGTACTCCAGAAAGCTCACATAATTCACTTTAATTTTATTTTCTTTCTCTGAGTGAAGAGTGAAAGAAGTTTGTAAGCATCAATCCCATATTGAAAAAATATAAGCAGCAATTTGTCAGTAGATATAGCCTGACCTTCGACCTCTGTCTTTGTAGCAGAAAATGTGACACTTCAAAGCCGGAATTTAAAGGCATCTTTATTGCTTAGACTTTAGTGACCCACCAAAATTCGACTCGTGACCCGCCCAAAGTTTGGGAAACACTGCTGTATACACAGAAATAATGTAGATTAACTCTATTTCATTCTAAGGCGCTTTGAAAGCTCTTGTTTGTTTTGCAATATAAAAATCAGTTCATACAGAAACATAAATATACCTTCTCTACGAAAAATATATTCATATTCAAAGGCAACAAATAGTGGGAATTTAGGCGTGAAATGCAGACTTGTAACCCCTCTGGGCCCTTTCTATGCCCCTGACCTGTGGCCTGGAAGAATGCTTTGTAAGCTGAAGGTGACGTCATGAAGGTCAAGGCCCTCTGGCGGCCCCGCACGCACCTGCAGCTCGATGCTCCTGTCACTGCTGGAAGAGAGGTCTCGGGGCGCTAGAGATGGAGAGGATGAGCCACTTCCTGTCTGCGAGGACGGTCTGTACATGTTATTTACCTCACCGCGGGGCACTGTGGGAAACATGCAATAAATCATCCTGGCAGGGCCGCTCCTCCGGGCAGGGACAGCTGCTGAGGCGCGGAGCAGGCGGCGGCGGCTGCTGGGAGGGAGAACAAGCACTCACTCGGTTACTGTGCAGCGCTGTCCCGGATCCAGACACCCAGACAAGTGTGGGAGCTGTGGGGCTGGCAGGAGTCCAGGAGAAGGGTGAATCGGTGCATCACTGTGACGTCACCATCTTCTCAGTAATAGAAAGGTGCAGTAAATAAGCAGTGGGGTAACAAAACTTCAGGGCCACCCCCTGAAAAGTAGCTTTAGGTGGACCCACGCTCCAGACCCAGTCAGGAGCTCTCAGGCCAAGGGCCCGCTGCCCGTGCACAGTGCAGAAGGGGGCCCCTGGAACTTAGCCACCAACCCCCCCCCCCCCTGCAGGGGCTGTGGGGGTAATGTTAAGCCACTGTAAGTAAGAGAACACGCACACCGCGCCCTCTCTCTCTCAGGGGCATATTATCAAGAAACGGCGTTAAAATTATCGCCGCTTTAGCGGCAGAAAACTGCCACTAAAGTGGCGATAATGGCTTGATAATATGCCCTTGAGAATTCCCATAGAAGCCCAGGTTCTGGTGTGAACATGGCTTCTATTGGAATTCTCAAGGGCATAATATTAAGCCCATTATTGCCACTTTAGCTGCAGTTTTCTGCCGCTAAAGTGGCGGTAAATTGAAAGGCAGTTCTTGATAATATGCCCCTCATTCTTTTCCTCCTCTCTCAACATATTCGCTCTGCACTCACCATCCTATGCCCTCATTTCAGGCGGGTCGGGTTGAACATTCAGTGACATCGCTCAGGATAATGTTACCCCATTCCGCAGTTTCTAGGTCGGAGTGAGGCCCAGTGTAAATAGCCGGAGTTACTGAATCCCCCCTTGTTCTGAACTTTATAGTCCGCACAAAGGGCTAGATGTAGGTAACTCTAATTTACCGACTCATAAATACCGAATTTTACCGATTCGGTATTTATGAATCGGTAAATCAGAAGGAGGGAGATGTAGGTAATTTTTTATTTTGAATTACCGAATCTGTAACATTCGGTATTTACCGAATCGGTAAATACCGATTCGGTATTGCCCATTGATTCCTATGGGCCCGAATCGGTAAATACCGAATCCTGCAAGGGTGCAGGGGGTGTCACTTTGACACCCTCTAGCACCCCAAGTACAGGCATGTGTGACATGTGGCACACATACATGCCCTAAGGGCATGTCTGTGTGTCACATTGCACAGGTGTGCATGCACAGATGTGCATGCACACCTGAATTCGGTATTTTACCACCTAATAGGATTTGGTGGTAAAATACCGACTCTTAAGGGCCTGTGGCACTCTCAGGAGTGTCAACTACATATGGATTTACCGAATCGGTAAATATACCGATTCGGTATTTTACCGATTCTCTAAATTTACCGATTCGGTAAATTTACAGAATCAGTAAAATATAGGCCCCCTACATCAGAAAACCCTAATACCGGTCGGTAACGGCCGAATTCGGCCGTTACCGACCGGTATTAGGGCTCCTACATCTGGCCCAAAGTCTCTCACCTTTATTCTAAGTGCGGGTTTGTTGTTAGAAATGGGGTCCATGCAGTAACTTTCTTGAGTCTCTTGTTCCATCACAAAGAGACACGCTCACTATGTATTTCCGTGCACCTCAGAGGGTAAGAGTGGCTCTTACCTTGTGGTACGGTAACCCCTGGGATCTGTGACAACAACACAGGGCATGTGTGATTGCCTAGAAAATTAGATAATAATAACAGATTAAGAACGCATAAATAAATAAAAGGCAAAATATAAAATTTACAATTGTAAAGCATTCTGTAAATGGGAAGGAATTTGAAATTGGATACTTAGGGGGAGATTTTCAAACCTTATTGCGCTGGTTTAGCATCACAAAAGTGACCCTAACCTGCACAAATGTATTTTTTTGCTATTTTCTTTCCAGCATAAAACTTTGCATTGAGGGGGCGTAACTTGGATGGTACATGGGCATTCCCATGCGACCACCCATGCCATTTGACGCAAAACCATATTTACAAAGATTTGTAAACATGGTTTTGTGCCAAAAGGTAACGCCCCTTCAAAGGAGGCACTAACTGGAGAAAAGCTTTAATTTTTACATGCTTTTCCAACTTTGCAGGCGTGCTGCACTGTGCAGCACGTATGCAAAGTCGGAAAAGCTTTGCATCGTGCCTAGCATAGTATTTTTTGCAGGAAGAATACCCTTCCTGTACAAAACCAATGCTAGACACATGCACACACCCTAGTGCTGCGGTGTTAAGGTGTGTGCCTGGCGCACAGCAGCTAAAATCAGTGCCAGCGCAAGGGAAAGGTAAGGAGAGAGACATCTCTGAAGATATGGTGCTCTCCTGCTCCCTCCTTGTCGCACAACGCAGCGCAGCCTCGCAGGGGCTGTGCTGCGTTGCATGACATTTTTTTTAAAATCTCCCCCTAAAAATTAAGTTAGTGTCGTCAGATTGATTAGTGGGAGCAGTGCAAGTGCATCAAACAAAATATAGCATGGACGATGAGTATCCACAATTGGATTTAGGAAAGCTCCACCCATCTCATTAAAATTAAACTGTAGTTTTTTTATTCATATTTGCTTGTGAATGAAATATTTCATAATTTGTGTAATTGATTGATGGATGCTTGTTTCCGCAGCTCAAATGGCAAAAACATTTATGGGCATATTATCAAGAACGGCTTCAAAATTATTGCAGCTTTAGCGGCAGGAAACTGCAGCTAAAGCGGCGATAATGGGTTCTGGTGTGAACCTGGGCTTCTATGGGAATTCACAAGGGCATATTATGATGCCCATTATCGCAGTTTCCTGCCGCTAAAGCTGCAATCATTTTAACGCTGCTCTTGATAATATGCCCCTTAGTTTTACTGCTGATTGTTCTGTTCTCCCACAGTGTTTCATTTCCTCTTCTTTGCAGTCAAGGTTACTGTGAGCGTAATAAGCTTCTGCAGGCAAATTTGCCGAATGCTGCTCTTTGTTTGTTTGTGTGTTGGTTAACTTCATACAAGTTTGCCTACAAGCGGAGTTTTCTATGTTGCGGAGATGGCCAAATTACATATTTCTGGATTAAAACAGGAAGCAAACCCACACGTTAATATAGTACAAATGCTAAAAAGCCTTGTGATGGTCGACCACTGTAGTGAGCAAGGGTGTCCTTACACAGGTCGAGTTTGTCTGGTTCAGTCACTCTTGACCCACACTGTGAGGGTTGGTGTGGTCCACATATTGTGGGCTCCACATTTATTGTTTGAGCCCCTAACACTATCCCCTGGTCCTTGCTAACATAGAACATCATCACAACTAAAGACCTGAGAGCCATGAGCCATCTAGGGGCAGTTCAGAGAAACCAGACAGAGTGGCAAAAGGTTGTGGGGCTTATCTGCTCATTAGTATAAGGAGAACTTTTCGTTCAATAGTCCATTCCTAATTACCAAAAAATGCCTCCACTTGGGTTTGCTTATTACACCTGATATTAATGACACGGAGCTAGGATCTTCAGTTCTAAAATAATTTTCTCGTGAAGGCTATTTTATATTAAGTCTGCCTCTTAGAAAAACTCAACAAAAAGTTTAATTTAACTTATCTTAATGTATCTAACAAATTATTGAATTCACTCTAACACACTTGATTTAATTTGACTGGACACAATACTTGTAAAGCTCTGTGTTACTAAACTTTGTATGAAGTTGCAAGCTGTACGCCATCATCACTACTCACACCCCTAAAGATAATGCAAAAAAAGGAACATTTTAAATAAAAATCATGGAGAAAAGTCTTAATGGCCCTTGTATGGTTCCTATGTACCAGGACCTAATTTAAAAACAATATTTATTTGTGTTTATCAAAGTAGAATTCAGTTCGATCCAACCAATCGCGTCTTTTGTATCATCCTTCAGAAGGAGAGTCAAAGGCAGCAGATTTCAGTCCATTTTGGAGGACCCTGTTAAAATGTAAGTGATGCCCAGAGCAGGGGATTGCTGCCAGCATCACCAGCTACACAGGAGAGCAGGGGGCTAAGGGAAACTGCTACCCTGGCACTGTGCGTGAAAGACCCCCCTAATCTTTAATGGGAGGGCTACAGGTGGGACCAGGGTAGATGCAGCCCACGATTGCATCAAAGCATACGGCAACCTTTCAACTTGCGCTTAAAGAACAGCGTACAAGGTGTGGAACGGCGTAGGTGCACATACTGTCATGGCTGTCCCAGCCACATGTACATTTTAGTGTGCATGTGTCCCCCAAGCTAGGATTTAAGGCACTACTGTGGGTATCAGGGAGTACAGTTCCTGGCGGCAGAACCTGCGCCATCCTCAGAGAGATGCTGTACACTTCCTGCCCACTCGCAAATATTGCCAGTGGTCGGGGGCTCGCTGAATGCCCCCCATTTAGTAGGTGCTGGAGGTTCTGCGTGTCTCCACGGGGCGTCATTGGCCATCTTCATGCTTCTGTAGTAAGAGCCTAGGCATGTGGGCACAAGCAAAGGAGATGCCTTGCTTGAGATGGAGCTGCATTTGTGAATGCGTGTCTGCGAGAAGGACCACTTTTATAGCGCCAAAGTGTGCTCCTTCCATGGTAAACGGCAACATGCTTCATGTGCCCAAGGCAGCACTTTTGACAACGCAGGTCCTGGTGTTTCCTCGTGATCTGTTGAGATATCCTATAGATTCTCTACATGTTTGAATGTGTCATGGTTTCTATGGTCTTTCCTATAAACTCAGCGGGTATCACAAGAAAACAAAATGAATGACTAGTACCAGCCCCGCAACGATGATCTGTAAATACACAAGACGATTTAGGACTAACTCCAGAGCTCTGAGACATGGGAATGTAACAGCTGCCAGCAGAAGCCCCAGTCTGAGAGATGATAGCAGAATGGGGTCAAGCGGGAATAGATAACCATGAGGCATGGGTACAAGAGGACACAGAATCTTTGACCTTTGTCATTGACATAGAAGGAGGACTCTTGTGTCATCATCTCCCACATTACCTCCAAGGAAGTCTTCCTCACCACATGATTGACGTAGTGAACTTCAGCTCCAGCGACAGAACCCTAGAAGCAAGTTAGCGCTCTAGTCCTCCCATCCCTCCCTAACATGGCCGACATCCTTCACCCCTGACCCATACAAGAGGAGGCACAAAACATCGCACTTCTTGTTTTTTTGTTTCTGCTCTGCAGGCTCTCCGAGAGCAAGTTTTCAGGTATGTGGGGCGAGGTTGTGCCATAGCCAGCCCGATGCCCTGAAAACAATATTAGTAGCAGTAGAACTGAAAACCGTGAAGCACCGAAACACCAGGCCAAAGAGCATTCTAAGCCCAAATCATGGACTGGAAGATCGAGTAACGACAACACCCAATAAGAAACTTTGACACCAAGATGGCGGGGAGCTATCATTCTAAGGGCTGAAGCATGGGCATAAAAAATGTAATTCTGCAGCCATGTGCAGCCACAATGATGTCTAGTCTTACAGCAGTACCAGGTCCTGGGTCCTACTAAAAGGAGCAGCATCAGCGTTAAGAGCAATGAAGCGAAGGAATAAATAACTGGGAGGATAGTCACAGCCCCCTGACATGAAAGTAGAAGAAGGAATAACGATACAGATTCATAAAAACAGAGATAGAGCTAGAAGCAGGCACAAAAACAAACATTTCCTTACTGTGAAAGTTTAGTTGTCCATCTGTAACATTGGTCCAATGTAAACATGGACATAGATTAGAGTAGCCAGGGGTAGCCGCTGCTACCCTTCGCTTACTCTGTAGTAGCCGTGGTGCTAACACTGCTACCCCTGGCTGTAGTGGCAGGAACAGGAAAAAACAGGACTCCTAGAATCATTTGTACTTTGTCTATTTCTGCTCCTTGCCTTCCCTCTAGCCCTCAACAGTAATAGGATGTTCAGGGCCTCAGAGAGGGGGGTCATGGGCATTGACCTGCCATCAGGGGTCAAAAGGTATGTGATGTCACTTGGTTACCCAGGCATTTGGTGCTTGTGAGTTGGTTTCTAGCCACCCAGCCTCTTCACCTGGCCCTTGGATTCCTCTCGCCTCACCTGCTGTCTCAGGTACTACAAAGCGTGCATAGCCTGTCGCGTGTTGACACGCTGCCTGCTAAATGTTTGTGGGTGGTTGCATAGCGTGGCAGTGATGCATTCTTGGGCTTCATGTGAGATTGCCAATGTCAAAACAACCTGACAAAGAATTCACCTTGGAGCGCGGGCGAGGGAGACAAGCACCCCTCCTTGTCTGAAAGCCATGGTAGCGCCCAAAGCAACATGGCTCGAGAAAATGGCGGTCTTTAATCCTGCGGTGTCTTAATGTTCCTCTCGAGCCTTGCTTCAGTTCTTACAACCATGCAGTGTTCAGATTGAAACTGTTCACATTTTAAAGCCCCCAGGTCAGTGTACAGAATCGCTGAGGAACGACATAGGATAGCAGGACTCGACCAGATTAAAGAATAAAATGAACTCCCCGGCATTCGCCAGGTATGAGTGCACCTCGCTTCTGCCTCGGGGAATGAAAAGTCAGCATGGACAAGCTAGTGTCTAGACTTAGAGTGTGCAAAGTTGCCAGGGTTTTTTGCAACTTTCCGTAAGTTCTGTGAAAAAATGTACAACTCTGTGAAGTTTGCAAAAGTTTTCACGTTGTTATTTGTGCATAGACAAACAGAGAAAATGTGAAATGTAGAGAAATATTCTGCAAACATTTACCACTCTGCATAAAAAAGCTTTGCAAAAGGTAAACTTATAAATATTCTTCGTGCATTTTTGCCTAGCTGGGCTCAGTTAATTTCATGGACGCAGGAGTTATATTTTTGAGGGGAATAAAGAAGGGGGCTAGAGGATTAAGTGGCCAGTCAAACCAGTTTAAGGTTTACTGAGTTAAGCTAATGTCAGAACAATCATGACTGTGAAGTGAACAATTAGGAAACAATTTAATGGACTTTTGTCTTTTGTGCGACAAGCACCAGAAGACCTAAGAAACATCTTATAAATATATTGAATGAATAAATAGATAAATAAATACTCAGGCGAGAGCCATCTATGGCTTAAATAGGCGTGCCAGTGTCGCGGGTCTCCTGCAGGCCTTACACTTGCTACCTATCCGCAAGCGGATCATTTTCAAAGCGCTGACTCTGGCTTACAAAGCCCTCCATGCCGGGGGTGCCAAGTACCTCCAAAGGAGACTGGCCTTTTATCATCCGGCCCGCGCTCTCAGATCGGAGTCACAGTTCTTGGCGGTGGTGCCACGTGTGAAAAGAGCTCGCATTGGAGGTCGCTCCTTTGGATTGTTGGCACCACAGTTGTGGAACTCTTTGCCGCTGACACTTCGGGGCGCCACTAGTTTATTTGCTTTTAGGAAGGGTCTAAAGACCTGGTTGTTTACTTTATAGGCTCTGTGTCTTTTTTTGTTGAGTTCCCCTTTTGTTTTACTGCTGTGTTATGTTATTTCATCTTAGGTCTCGCTGCTAAAGCGCCGGGATACACTTTTTGAGTCGCCGCGCGCTATACAAAAACAAACATAACATAACATAACATAACATTTGTATATCTCGGCTAATCCCTTTTGATGGTATCCAGGCGCTGTCCATAGGCAGGCCCGGACTGGCCGTTGCGGGCACCGGGCAATCCCCCGGTGCGCCGCTAGGGTGGGGGCCGGTTTTGGGCCCTGGGGGCCGTTTTTTTTACAGAGCCGTTTTTGCAGCATAGCTGTAAAATCGGCCCTGTAACAAAAACGGCAGAAAAACGGCCCCGCAAAGAGCTCGGTCGCACCCCCAGGGGGCCGACCGAGCACTTTGCCAGGGCCGGTTTTCATTCTCAGTCCGGCCCTGTCCATAGGCATGGGGAGATTAAGTGCCTGATTACGAGTTTGGTGGTCTTCCTTTCAGCCCGCCTCTGCCGCGCCGTCAGGAGGACAGCCAAGCCTGTAGGGCGCCCACCCCTCAGATTATGAGTGCAATCCAGGGTGGATGGGCATTGCTGCGGCGGTGTCACGGCGGTGGTCTGTTAGGCTCATAAGAGAGCCTAACAGACAGACTGGCACCGTGACAGCGCCTGCAGCACGTTACTGCATGGGGTGGCGTGCACCGCGTCATGAATGCCATACCGTGCAGGAACGGGGGTGCAATTCCAGGGGAGCACAATATGTGCCCCCCCTGCATGCAAACCCAGGCCCCTCACCACCATGAAAACGGTGCTGGAAATTAAAGTTGTAATATGCTCGGCAGTGCCGCAGCGGCACCGACAGCATATTACTGTGCCCGACCACTGCGCCACTGTCAAGAGTCCCTGGCTCCTTGCGGACGTGGTGGTCCTGTGGCTGTCCAACCACCACAAAAAGAGGGCCCCTGCAAACGAATGTACCAGCAGGTCAGTGGAAAATTGTCAATCTACAAACAAAACAAGCCCCTGCCAGTGAACCGAATATAAAAAATGAGTTCAATCATATAAGGAAAAGCGCAAAAAGTCACAATACAACCCACACAATAGGGATCCCCACAAATCTCATAGTTGAATCTTTCTTATGAGATTGAACATATCCAATGTATTAATTTTTGTAAAGACATAAAATAGCGTACTTGTTTTTATATAATATGAGCAAAAGAAAGAACTCCAAGATACAATATACGCATTGAAGTATGAAAACAGCTCTGGGAACCCCTAGATACTAGCACCCCCAAATCAACTCAGTCAGACTACCATTCACTCAAAAAAACTCCATCCACCCTTCAGTCCCTCTAGCATAAATATCACAGAACAATAAAAACAACCAGAGGTAATTTTCTATAGGCCAGGAAAAAATAAGTTAGGCAGTAACAAATCCGTGTTTTGCAGATTCCAAAATCCCAAATAATACATGGCCCGAGATTCCTCCATCCAATGATCAGATTAGATAAATGTCCTGGTCTGAATGGTTGTTGAATTCGTGCAGACTCGCGTTTCGGTATAGACCTTTCTCTGAGGTCAACCTTCTTCAGGGTAAAAACAGGACTAGATAGAACTAGGACCCACAGGGGGTCCAACCGCCACAGTCAGAATACTGCAGGCGGGCCCGCGGTGGTGGCGGTGGTTGGAGCGCAACTGCTAGTACGGCTGTCCAAGGGACCTCCGTGTTCATAATCAGGCCCTAAGTGATTTTCCTAGAATCCCAGGATGTTAAGCCGATGACAAGACTCAAACCTGGATGCCCAGCGCCAAAGTCTGCACTTATGTCTGGAACAAGGACAGGATTATTAGAGTTAATTTTCAGCCTTTCTTTTTCAGTGTCTGCTAATCTGAAAAACAAGACAGCTGATTTTCTTTCGAATAACCCCTAAAAAATGCTAGAAAACAAGTTGTAGATTGGATAATATGTTCACCAAAGGGTACAAGCAGGTGCACATTGTTTTACATTTGTGTGTTTTACCTGCGTCCACCTAGCAAGGAAGCACTTACTAACTGTAAAATAAAATAGGAATTTAGGGAAAAAAGAAACTCTCTAATATCTGGTGCTGAAATATGCCAACTTTGATCACAAAATAAGGGAATTTTACAGCTGCTATGATTTCAGAAGTTTTCAGAACTTTGATATCAATACAGAAGCACATAACCAAGACGAGAGTCACCCCTTGAAGGCAACTTTCCAAACTGCCCCATGTTGTGCAATGAGCAGGGAATACTGGGTCGGCATTAACGGTTCCTAATATAACTTCTAGCCATTGACCTGCAAAGTTTAGATCCAAAAATCCGAGGTCAAAATCCTGCCTGCTCTAATTCATCAAATTCTGTGATCTTGGCCCAATTACTTTCTGGTTGTGTCTCTGTTCGATTTTCTGCTGAAAACTTTGGAAAACCTTAAAGTGCTTGGACGCAATTGGGTTTCAGTGTGCACCATGCAGGGAAATGTATATCAATTCTCATAAAGACAATGCAAAACATTTCCAGAAGGTGTCCCAGTCCAGCTGTGGATGGATCACACAGTCATGGTTCTATTTTCTTTGCCCTGCAACCTGCTGGAAGCCTACTGCCAAAATCTGTAAATCCCTATAAACATGTGTAAACATGAAAAAACAGCGCCTTGAAGTAAACAGTAAAAAAAAATGATGCAAGATAGGGATAGCTTAATACACCTTTAGGTTCTGAATTGGCAGTGCTGAGAGAGGTGATGCTACCGGTGCCATAAAGTATTCAGACATCACTCATTAGGGTGGTCACACATACGCGTAAGGATGATTCTCTCACTGCTGAGGTCCTGGAGTACTGAGGTGAGACTTCTATGGAAGTGGGCAGATAAAGGATGTTAGAGAGCACTGATGGAGCATGACTGGAAGAAGCTCAGGATGCTGGAGTTTGGTACCACTGAGACAGTATTGTTGAGGAAGATGACACCATTAACCCGTTTACCGCGGAGGACATTCCGCTGCGGTGCGGGCGTTCCACGGAGAGGGCGGGGCTGTGTCGGCCATTGGCCGACGTGAGCACGCAACGGGTTAAACATGCTACATCATAGTGTAGGGTGGGAGAAGAGCACTTACTCCTTATTTTATTTTATTGGACGAGTTTTATATAGCGCTGGCTAGACCCGGAGCTATCAGAGCGCTTTACATTCTTCTAGTACTGAGAGGAGCATATACAGGTGCAAAGATCCTGGACACCTCACCTGAAGTAGACCGCTCCAGCAGGACCTCAGTCCAAAGTTACAGCCCTTGAACTCAAGCCTGCAACAATGATAGGAGGCTGACTGTCAAAATCAATTAATCAAGCAGACAGAATTTGCAAAGAGCGGCTGATCACTCATGAGGGTCTACAGGCGCTGAGAACCCAGAGGCAGAAGGGGGTTCATTTGAACAGCCAGGGTTTGAGTCCTTTCCTGAATTCCAGCAGAGAGGAAGAAGTTTGGAGGTGAAGTGTGAGGTCGATCCAGGACTTCGCTGCGAAGTAAAAGGAGCGACCTCCACTTTTTCTTCTGTGGATGCGGGGTTGAGAGCGAGAGAGGAGGAGCGCAGGTGTCTGGAGGGCTGGTGGAAGGTCAGGCAGTGGTTGATGCATGCTGGACCTTGGTCGTGCAGGGCTTTGTAGGCGTGGATCAGCATCTTGAACGGGCATCTCTTCTGTAGGTGGAGCCGGTGGAAAACTTCCTGATGTGGGGGGTGATGCTACTCTGTCGCTGTAGCAAACCTGCCGCAAATCTACCTACCGCTGCTTTTCTCTTGGGGCAGGCCATGGCCAGTAACCTTGGCCTGGCGTATCTGCCCCAACGTTGGACCAAGAGAGCCCAAAAGTTCTCCGTCTCTAAGCAAAGCCTTGAGTATAACACAGCCTAAAGTCCTTTAAGCACAGGACGGTCACACTACTGCAGGAGCCGCGACTCAGTATTGACTCGCCGTGGCTGCCGACATGGGTACCAATCGGGAACCCCTTTACGCTTAAAGTTGCGCACCTCCAAATGTAGCAACACATTGAAGATTAGCCATCATTGGTCAGCCATTAGATGCATGCCAGAAAGTGGTAGTTGGCCAGAATCCTGTCAGAAAAACTGTTTCTTTTTAACAATGAATATTGCTGTTTTGACATTTTAATAACTCCTTTAGTGCTGCTTTTACCCACTTCAATGCTTTTGCCCTCTTCAATTGGGGAGAGGATGTAGCCTTACGGCTAGAGCAGTCGACTTCGAAGCTGGGGAACCGGGGTTGAGTCTCGGCAAGGACCCTCAACATCCTCTGATTCTGGGCAAATCACTTAATCTCCCCGTGCCTAGCAAAAAAAAATAATGTTTCCTTCTTTAACGAAACTGGTGCTCATGTAAAGGGCTCTGATACCTCATGTCTCGGGTCTAGTTTGTGCTATATAAAACTCCCCCCCCCCCCAAAAAAAATGTCCGTCAACGCACAATCCCTAGAAGGATGAAAGGTTGAGTTGATCTTGTTGAAATTCACAATGGTAGTATTTAGGTTGCACAGAGGTCAAGCGTGGGCGCTGTATTTCACTTTTTTATGAAAAATTTCATGAGGGATTGTGGGAGTATTTATAAAACACAAACCTAGCCTGAACACAGCCGTAGAGCTGAACATAGCGAAAGAATGCATACCAGACCTGACGGTACATGATGGAAGGTTGCATACGGGTGTGTTTACAATGGTAAACAAACCACTGTCATGAGAAACGCTTGTGATGCATGAGCCAGCAGAGGGAAGGAAAGAAAGGAGAGTGAGATGTCACTAGGAAGGTAAGATGATGGTGAAGAGGTCGGCTTGGAGATATTTCCTGAATTGAAAAGTAATAGCTGGAGCTGTAAGTGCAAATCAAGGCATTCCAGGCAGTGCTTAATTTGGAGAAAAAAACATAAGTGCCAGGGCCCTCCTCAGGAGGTTTCTTCTTCAGGTTGCACCACACATTGTCCCTGCTGTGCTGCTAATGATAGTAATAACACAACTATTAACCATCATACTCCTACAAGTGTGACAATTCGGAGTATTCCAGGCCCCCACACCTATACCTATGGCTTGGGCGGCAGATATTAGTCACTTTTAATGTATATTGAATTAATTATTAACTGTTGTTGTGGTCATCTCTCAATTAGCCAGACAGCACCACCCTGTGGCAGACTGTCACAAACACCGGTGCTGACAGTTAAGTGTGGGTGCTGAGCACCGGAAACCACGGACTCAAATTAAGCACTGTTCCAGAGTCTAGGGGCATGTACAGAAAACGCACTTTGAAGTGTTCTTTCTACAGAATGGCTTTTTTACTTCCAGTCTTGCGAGGACAGCTTCTCAGGTCTTTTCTTGTAATTGGCTTTATGGATCACACATCTTTTAAATTGAGCTCTATATGGAAGTGAAAGCCAATTAGCATCCCTTGAATTGGACGAGATGTTAACAAACTTTATTTGTTTATTGATTAATCATGGGACGCAAGAAAAGCGGCTATAATTGGAATCAAGAAAGGCTCTAAGAGGCCAGCAAGGATTATGCTATCTCTGTCAATGAGTGACAGAAAGAGGGTCTGGACTAGTTTTTGCCCTGAAGAAGGTTACCTGGAAACATCGAAACGTTTGCAAGGGCAAAAATCAGGAACTTTGCAACACTTCACTATAAAAAAAATTGGGGCATGCATTTCTGCTTTAAGACCTCGTGCGCAGTTTAACTTATCTCAGTGATAACCTCGGAGTCCCAGTCCTCCCACCCATCCGTTGAATCAGCTGAATTGTGGTTGGCGACTTCTAAGCCTGCCCTCCCAGGTGCAGGTCAGGTACAGATCATTTGGAGAGCCCTGACTCTAACCCTGACTATCACTAGCAGTAGACTTTTCGCACTAGGAGTTGATAGATGTAAATGTAAATGTAGTAGTACTTGTATATCGCACGAATCGACCCATGAGGGTATCTCAGTGCTTGTACTCATACAGCTGTGGAACCCTTCCTGGCGTTTCCCTGTGAAGTGTCCACTCCTGGGCACCCCAAGGTGAAGCCAGGCATCCTAGCGTTGTTGGGGCCGTTGTGGAGATTAAGCAAGCTATTGCCCAGAGTTGCAGAGGGGGACCCATGATTAGAATAGGCACCGAAGCGAGAATGATCAGGTCCAGGGAAATTGAGCCCAAGACCCGCCGAGGCGGGAATTGAACCCTGGTCCCAGGCTAGACCTCTTCATCAGGGTCTGCCACTCTAACCATTGAGCCACACTCAGCAATCATTCTGGGAGCTGAGAAGGACCATGGATTATCCAGAAGGGGATATTGAGTCCAGTTCCTCTACTCGTAACAGTACAGTAGTGGGTAGTTAGCTCATGATATTGTTCAATATTAGAACCAACTCTACTTTGTAGAAAGCTTTACAAGCTTCTAAGAGTTGTGATTTTAAAGAAAAATCAGATATGTACTTGTATGCTTGGCCCTTTCAACGATAGGGGAAATTTACAATAAACTGACGCATCTGTTAAGCCTGCAAAACCCTTGCGCCACCATGGATGCGCCATATTTAAAATACGAAGCAGCATGGTGCAAGGTTTGACAGATGCATTAGAAATTCGGACACATCTGTTGGCGCAAAAGTCATGCATTACTGGAGTCGTGTCGCAAGTACGACGCAAATTCTGCAATGCACGTTGAGGCCTAATCTCACTAGACTGCGTCACTCCTTACGCCTGCTTCAAGCAGGCGTAAGGTTTTGTCGTAGTGACATCCTAGTTGTAGATTTCACTGCGTCACTTTTACGAGGCTTTCCTGAGTGGGAATGCTCACCCTGCATACATTATACCTGACGCAGGTATAATGTGACGCAGGGCTTTACAACGTGATGCAGCTCCCTGGATGTGAAAACAGCGATGCGTCACTTTTCACTGCCCCCTCCTTACAAGACCAATGATGCTGCGTGAAAACAGCGATGCGTCACTTTTCATAAATGAGGCCCCGAGTGTCTGACTGTGTCCAGACTGAAAATGTGTTGACCAAATGTTTGTGAATAGCCACAATCTTGCAGGCTTGTGGGTGTTCACCTACTTAGGACACTCTTTGGAGTAGCTGCGTGCATTTTAAGTGCCAATAACTTAATATAACAGGAAAGTATCCTGCCCTGAAACGCCCACAGCACATCCCTTCCGACATATTTTTTAAGCAGATTTGCAAAACAAATAAAGTAATGGTTGTGTACAACAATATATTATCCAACACATTTATAAGCAAAATGGAAGTTTTTAATTTATAAACAGGGTGGGCCTTTATGGTTGTGGGTGGGATTTGGGGTTTGTGGTAGACAATATTAGGTCAAATGCTGCAGGCTGTGGGAGCCCGCAAAGACAGCTGGAAACACATCTGAAACAGCACCAAAGACGTCTGCAGAACAAGACCGCGCGATATCATGAAAATGGCTGGCAGCCCCATTCAAAAAATAGACCCGAAATGTACTTCCTTGGGTTTGATTCGAGGAATGCTCCTGGAACACAGCAACCGTCACATAATTCGAGCAATGCACCTGGGACACCGCAACAGTCACAGGATTCGAGGAATGAACGTGAGACATTGTAACAGTCAGTTGATTCCAAGATTGTACCGGGGACGCTGCAGCAGTCACATGATCCAGGAATGCACCTGGGATTCTGCAACAGTCACAGGATTCCAGGAATGAACCTGAGACATCAACAGTCACAGGATTCCGAAATTGTACCGGGGACACTGCAGCAGTCACATGATTCCAGGAATGCACCTGGGACACTGCAACCGTCACGATTCCAAGATTTTACTGGGGACACTCCAGAAGTCACATGATTTCAAGATTGTACAGGGACACTGCAGCAGTCACATGATCCAGGAATACACCTGGGATTCTGCAACAGTCACAGGATTCCAGGAATGAACCTGAGACATCAACAGTCACATGATTCCAGAAATGCACCCGGGACACGGCACTAGTCACATGAGTCCATGATTTACTGGGAATACTGCAGCAGTCACATGATTGCAGGAATGCACCTGGGACACTGCAACAGTCACAGGATTCCGAAATTGTACCGGGGACACTGCAACAGTCTCCGGATTCCAGAAATGCACTTGGGGCACGGCACTAGTCACATGATTCCAAGACTTACTGGGAACACTGCAGCAGTCACATGATTCCAGGAATGCACCTGGGACACTGCAACAGTCACAGGATTCGAGGAATGAACCTGAGGCACTGCAACAGTCACATGATTCCAGGAATGCACTTGGGATACTGCAACAGTCTCAAGAATCCAGGAATGAACCTGAGACACTCAGTCACATGATTTCAAGACTGTACCGATGATACTGCAGAAGTCACATGATTCCAGGACATGATTCCAAGAATGCGCCTGGGATACTGCAACAGTCACAGGATTCCGGGAATGTGCCAGGGACACTGCAACAGTCAAATGATCACAGGAATGCATGGGGGACAGTACAACAGTCACATGATTCCAGAAATGCACCTGGGACAATCGTAACAGTCACAGGATTCCAGGAATGCACCTGGGACAATCGCAACAGTCACAGGATTCCAGGAATGCACCTAGGACACTTAAACAGTTACATGTTTTCAGGAGTGCACCTGGGACACTGCAACAGTCACATCATTCTAGGAATCGACCAGTGGTATTGCAACAGTATTCCAGGAATGCGCTTGGGACACTTCAACAGTCACATAATTCTAGGAATTCTCCAGGGACACTACAACAGTCACATGATCACAGGAATGCACCAGGGACACTGCAACAGACACAGGATTACAGGAATGTACATGGGACACTGCAGCAGTCACATGATTCCAGGACTGCACCCGAGACACTGCAACAGTCACATGATTTCAAGATCGTACTGAGGACACTGCAACAATCACATGATTCCAGGAATGCACCTGGGATACTGCAACAGTCACATGGTTCCAAGATTTACTGGAAACGCTGCAGCGGTCACATGATTCCAGGAATGCACCTGGGATACTGCAACAGTCACATGGTTCCAAGATTTACTGGAAACGCTGCAGCGGTCACATGATTCCAGGAATGCACCTGTGATACTGCAACATCATTGTAGATATGACGGATCCCTCTGCTTCCAAAGTAATGCAGCGCGGCGCAGCCAAACGGCTTGCGGCACCTTACTGCGTTACTTTTTTTTAGATAAGGCCCTTAGTGTGCAAAATATTTTGGGCTCTTAAAAGATGATGTGAGAGCACCGCCAAATGGCTGTGTCATCTTGTGCCTGTCCCCTGAAGGTGTAATGCTGCAGAAATAGCACTAACCATCCTGGCATTCCACAAAAAGGAGGTTCCCTAAAGTATCATGAGACATGTCTTAGCTGAAGTGTCTCACTCCTCCATCTACTGGGTCTGGGGTCTACAGAGAAATTGGAGACAGCACAAACACTCAGAATTATAGCAGAGTCCTTGCATTATCAACCACAAATGTCATTCACAATTTAGCATAATCTGGTGGGAAACTTTTATAAGCAGCTCAGCTGAAAGCAATCCCATCTTGAGGCCAGGTCTTCCTGAACTCTGCAAGCAACCAGTCTGCGGCACAAGCGTCTCTGGCTTTCCGTGCCTCGGAGGGTCACCTGGCTTTACACAACATCCTAGGATTTGTCTCATCCAGTGAATAATTTGTAAAAAAAATAAGTGCTGGGGTCCTCCCTAGGAGGCTATCGCAGCTTGCCCACCCATTGGCCCTGTCAGCGCTGCCATCACAGTATCTACACAACTATTAATCGTGACACTGGTAGAAGTGTGACAATTCAGACAATTTGAGACCCCCAAAGCTATTAGAATGGCTTTGGCAGTGGGCATTAGTTGTTTTTAATGTATATTGAATTATTGAAACAACTGCTGTTCTGCTTGTCTCTAATTCACACAAAATGTTCCGCTAGTGACAGCTGTCATAAGTGCCGATGTTGACAATTAAGTGCAGGTGCTGAACACTGGAAACCACCGCCTCAAATTTAGCACTGGTCTCATCCTTAAACCGTACCCAGAACCTGGGCTGCCACAACGCATGCAAGGACTTACGACTCGTGGACATATGGTATCCGCCACCAAAGGATGATGCCCCTGTGCCACACTGGTGATGGCGGTTGCATCATGTCAGCATGTGCAGACTCTGCAGGAGCTCCTCTGAAGAGATGAGACACTGTCAGTGGTCACATTACCCCTTCCATGGACTTCCATTTCATATTCTATATTTCCATTGTGGAGAATTTGAATAAGGAACCCGGCAATCTTTCATCTGATGTCCCAGGCTTAATACTGCAAGGTTAGGAACAATATTGTGATGGTTTCGCCACTGCGTATCGCCAGAATCTGAGCTCACCCTATGAGAGGCCTGCGTCACTTTTGCACCACGTAATGACACAAGGCTCTTATAAAGATTTACTAAGCTACGCAAAGCCGCCCTTCGTGGCTCTGAGTGGCCTCATAAACCATGAGTAAGGCGACGCATTGCAAATCTCATCTCCTTACTCTGCACCCGAGAGGCGTTCCGGTGAGATTTACAAAGTGATGCAAAGCTGGGAAAGCGTCAAATTCGTACCCCTACCAAGGCGATGGGTAACAAGGAAAAATACGTTAATTTTGCATTGTTTTTTCCTCTTTCCATGTGTGCTGCATTCTGAAGCACACATGGAAAGAGGAAAATGCCTCGTAGGATTTTTTTGTGTGCAGGAAGGTGGACCTTCCTGCACAAAAAAAAATCCTACCTGCAATGGAGGCACCCTTGCAGCAAGAGTGTCTACTTTGGCACTAGGGTACCAAAGCGACGCTAGCACAGGCAGAAAGGACAGGAATGCACAGTATTGCTTAAATATAGTGCATTCGTCCTCTTTCACTTTGGCGTGCGACGCAAGGTGCCCAGCTTCTCTGCCCTACACCAGAACGCCATAAATGAAACCCCAGTGCACTAGAATTCCTGCTTCATTCTGGTTTATTCCGCTCTAGGACGAATTACTGAATTCATCAAAGTTGTGATGTATTTCCATCCGCAAGACTGGACCTTAAGCGCCAAGAGTGCGCTTTAGAGGAACTGAAGCGCTTTAGAAACTTCATCATAATCTAAAATGTGAAAAATAAAGTGTAAGATGACAGAAAATAGCGTAGCATGTCATAACAAAACAGAAAAAATGATAGCATAACCGGGAATGCAGTTTTTCAAGTTTATTAGGCATGGGCGAAATTTAAATTCCTTGAAATTACTTAATTTAGCATTTTGTGAAATCGATAAGAATTGACATTATGCTATTTCACGTAATTGTTGAGTGTGTGACACTAGTTCACACATAAAATGTCTTGTGAATAGACATTTACTCCTCCAACCACTCTCCCGTCAGTATCTAACACAACTATTTTTTCTCTTGAAATATATCTTCAAGTGGGTAAAAGGTGACATTCGATACTAGCAGCTCACATTTTGCACTAAAAGCATAAATTAGCATAATTTTTGGGCAATTGTGTGATATTAATTGAGCAATTTCCTCAATGCTAACATGTATTCAGCCAAGCAGGCTAGTCAGGGAGCTCCCCTGATGCATCATATCAGACAGTTGAGTGCCTGCAGCAAGAGCCTGTGTGTGAACTACAGTTCATTGGTTTGCACCCCCCTGTACATTTGTCACTTTGGAGCTTAATAAATCAAGCTGAATTCAGCGCTTTGAACCCTACCCTGAGGTGCTGAAAGAGCTATACAAGAAAACTTCATAAAGTAGCGTAATATTGAGTCAAGTTACACGAAATTCTATCATTTAAAAAGCAAAAGCATTCTGTCTGAGACTGAGGCTCACTAAATGGCCACAAACATAATAATTCAATCAAGGAAGTCCATGAAAAGTTAGGAAGTTGGTCTTTCATTGAGTACCAGGCAAAGGCGGGACGTCAAAGCCACGCACCCTGAGTGACATGAACAATGTTGCCTTTAAGGGTGTTTTGGCGGGAACACGATATCTTTCGCGAGTTCCCACATGGAGGCCCTGCTAATGAGGTCTGCCAGGGCCTTCAACAGCCCGTCCATCTTGGCCGCCCTTCCTCTAGTGAACACAACAGATTGGCTGAACTTCCCGCCCTTACCATTAATCTGGAGGGCGGCAGCAGAGAAGTGGAGCCAAGGCACGCGTGATGGACCGCCACGAGGAAAGAGGCCGACAAACCGCGGCTTAGCACCCTGGCACTGGGCAAAGTGGGTTGTGGGAGCGTGGGGCCTGCCTCGTTGCGTCAAGCTTGTTAGCGTCTGACGTGCTCGGCTCCAGGGTTATAGTACGCTAACTTGTCGTCAGCTCTGGGCTCCTTCTGACATCGCCTGCTCGCCTTTTATCGCCTGGTCTGTCACCAGGGCCAACGAATGGATGTGTTTTGGCACCGGGAGTGGAGGCTTGCAAGACTGCAGGGGCAGGGAAGCCTGGGAAACGGCCAGGCACCAGCCGCTCATCATGCTGCTGGCCACCAGGGAAAGATGGGAAAAGCACGAGGCTCGCGGCGAACAGCCGCCTCCTTCGATGTAACCAAGGGGAATGGTCAGGTTGTTAGGGGCATATCAGCAAGGCGGTGCTATGAAGTTATCGCCGATTTTGCGTCGGTTTTCGGGCAAAAAGCGGCAATAATTTCATCGCCTTATTAGCAAAGACACGCTATTGCGTGTTTTGCTGATTTAGCACCCCTTACAACAACGCCCAGCTTTGTATCTCTAATGAGATGCAAAGTGGGTGTTTCGTGCCAAAATAACTGGAGAATTGTCGCTAACCGACATTTCTCCAATTATCAAGCTGCACGCAAACAAGCAGAGTGATAAGAAAAGTAGGGCTAACCACAGTTATCGCTACTTTCCTTACGCCTGCTTGTAATCTGACTTGTATAAACAACAAGGTCCACCTCTAAGAGGTTTCCTGTGAGCCAAGGTATGGCAGGCATACCCAGTATTTGTTAAAATACCCCTCACATACCAGAAGGGCCCTTGGTGTCATGCTTCATCATCGGGGTCTTCCCGCCCCGCTGCGGGACGGGGCGTGCTACGACTTGCGACTACGCTGGAGCACTTAGAAATTGTAAGTGCTATGTGAGGTGTATTTGAGGGAGTGTAAGTAGGGTCAGGAGTGAATGGAAAAAGTGAGATTAAAACAAATATACCTGGCATTATGAAAACAAAAATAATTTATTGGTCATAGGCTGGTATCGTTAAAATTAGTGCGGCGGAGAAACCAAAGCTAACAATGAGCTAGTTCTCCTGGTGATGTCAACATGTTTCGAGGCTGCCTGCCTCTTTGTCAGGACGGGGTCAGATCCCTCTGTCACTCATTACGGTTGCCATCTATATGTGCTTATGTGTGTATACAAGTGGAAAGTAAAAGTCTAATACCTATGTGGTATGGGATTTAATTATAGTTACAGCCCTATCAGTATTTCTGAATCGTGAGCCTGCAAGATAAAATGAGAGCACGTTATTACTTTCCAAATGTAATCTGACTTAGCCATGTAATCCAATGGGAGGTGGATTACATGGCTAAGACCACCCTGCCCTATCAGCACGGTATCGCTGGTCGCAGTGTGATTATCGTTGGATTTCCAGCGATAATCACACTGTTTTCCAGCTAACGCATGGATTCCTTTCGCTTGGGAGATAAGTGTTGCTGATAGCACGCTATCTCCGCGATAGAATCCAGCGTTAGCCGGCGATAATTATCCTCGAGCTAAAAGCGCTGGGCGATAATTATCGCAGGTCCTTGCTGATATGCCCCTAGATTTTGTAGTACGTAAAGTAACACTACAGTATTATTATTACCATCATCATCATATCAATAAATTATAACGTTTATTTCAAATTATGACATCACCACTTCGGTGTTGATTGTAAAAACTATTGGGTTATTTCCCAGTTAGCTGGCTGCCAAGCTTTGCATTGAATGGTGACTGCAGGAGGGCACAGGATAGTGAGCTGGTTTTGAGAAAACTAGCTTGTGTGTCACGAGTAGAAATACACCGGGAACAGTACTGACGCGTGCTCCTCAGTATGAAGGTATAACACGATCAAGAAGGGGGAGAAAAAATTAAGGAAAGGAAGGCATGATTTGACCACTTGAGTGGGATACTGTAGTGTGATAGAAAGCGAGGAGTGACTACTGATCATGGCCATGATTGGTGCTCTTCAGGGAGGTGCTAAGGTGTAATGGAGAGCAAGGACAGACTACTGAAAATAGGCTCATGGCCATGATTGGTGCTCTTCAGGGAGGCGCTATGATATGATGGAGAGCAAGGACAGACTACTGAATATAGGCTCATGACCATGATTGGTGCTCTTCACAGAGGCGCTATGATGTGATTGAGAGAAAGGACAGACTACTGAATATAGGCTGATGGCCATGATTGGTGCTCTTCAGGGAGGCGCTATGATGTGACAGAGAGTAAGGACAGACTAGTGAATATAGGCTCTCTGTCACACTACAGTGTGACAGAGAGTGAGGACAGACTGCTGGTAAAAGGATGATAATTGTAACGTGCTCATTACAGGGAAGCTAAGTTATGACAGAGAGTGTGTAGAGACTACTGTATAAAGGATGTAAAATGGATGGAGGATGGGCAATGCTGCCTACCAAAATCCTGTTTTTATTCTCCAAGACAAAACCCAGTAAGCCCGATCAATCAAGTTGTTTTAAGGTCTCTTTGAGTCCCCAAGGTCATATAAGATACCAACGCCAGAGGACCCGTGCAGTGAGATGCTTTGTGTGTTCCAGCCATCTATTGCGAAGACAGAACAGCAATTTATTTCTAGGGGCATTGGCACCCCGGAAGTGACTAAGGGGGGATGTATGACGTTTCAAAGCATGCTTTTACCACTCATGCCTTTACAACGCAGGTATTACAACGCAAGTTGTTACAACAACTTGCGTTGGGGGACGCTGGATAGTGGAATAGTTTAATTTTTTATTCCAACTCCAGTCCCCGTGGATAGTAGGGAAGGTGTTGGATAGAAAATTAAACTATTCCCTATCCAACAGCGCCCTCCAGCGAAAGTCGTTGTAACGACTTTCGTTGTAATTCCTGCGATGTAATGGTAGTGCGTGGTAAAAGTTTAGTTGTAAACGATGTTCCCCTAAGGGGGAGGCTAATGTGCACAGGGGCCTGGTTTCCCATAGATGGGATGCAGGCACTGCGGGCTTGCATCCCTCTAGATGTGAGTCACACATGCTTTTCAGCAGTTTTACGAAATACTGGTAGGACAATATCTTACTTACTACTGCAGGCTGTATGGATTTACAGGGAGGAGCCATGAGGCACAGCTCCGGGACACGAGCCAGGCCTTAACACAAAATTACGAAGAGCATTTTAATCCCAAGAGTAAACTTGAGGCTCCTCCCTCGAGGATACAGAGAAGGGTACCATTGGGAGCCGGCCATGGTCACTCCTGGGCTCTGCTGATGTGCATCAGAGAGGCCACACTGTGAGTCTGTGGAGGTCAGAGACTGGAAACAGAGCGAAGCAGGAGGAACGTGTGTGAAAAGAAGGTATCGCTCATCAATGGGGTATGCTTCTCAATGTTACGCGCGTGAGAGGTCCTAGTTCTAGGATGGTTGAGAGGTTGTTGCTCTTCATTACTGTAGCTTCTCAACGTTACTGTACACCGTGAGTCAGAAGTCCTCATGCAATTGTTGAGAGCTTGTTCCTCTTCATTGCAGTAGTTTCTCACTGTTGCTCTACACTGCGAGTGAGCGCTCCTACGCTCCTAGTTATAGAGAGCATCGCCCATCAGTGTATTATGCTTCTCGCTGTTGCTCTACACTGCGAGTGAGTGCTCCTAGTTATAGAGAGCATCGCCCTTCAGTGTATTATGCTTCTCGCTGTATCTCTACACTGCGAGTGAGCGCTCCTAGTTATAGAGAGCATCGCCCATCAGTGTATTATGCTTCTCGCTGTTGCTCTACACTGCGAGTGAGCGCTTCTACGCTCCTAGTTATAGAGAGCATCGCCCATCAGTGTATTATGCTTCTCGCTGTTACTCTACACTGCGAGTGAGCGCTCCTAGTCATAGAGAGCATCGCCCTTCAGTGTATTATGCTTCTCGCTGTTGCTCTACACAGCGAGTGAGCGCTCCTAGTTATAGAGAGCATCGCCCGTCAGTTTATTATGCTTCTCGCTGTTGCTCTACACTGCAAGTGAGTGCTCCTAGTTATAGAGAGCATCGCCCTTCAGTGTATTATGCTTCTCGCTGTATCTCTACACTGCGAGTGAGCGCTCCTAGTTATGGAGAGCATCGCCCGTCAGTGTATTATGCTTCTCGCTATTGCTCTACAATGCGAGTGAGCGCTTCTACGCTCCTAGTTATAGAGAGCATCGCCCATCAGTGTATTATGCTTCTCCCTGTTACTCTACACTGCGAGTGAGCGCTCCTAGTTATAGAGAGCATCGCCCGTCAGTGTATTATGCCTATCGCTGTTGCTCTACACTGTTAGTGAGCGCTTCTACACTCCTAGTTATAGAGAGCATCGCCCTTCAGTGTATTATGCTTCTCGCTGTATCTCTACACTGCGAGTGAGCGCTCCTAGTTATAGAGAGCATCGCCCGTCAGTGTATTATGCTTCTCGCTGTTGCTCTACACTGCAAGTGAGCGCTCCTAGTCATAGAGAGCATCGCCCGTCAGTTTATTATGCTTCTCGCTGTTGCTCTACACTGCGAGTGAGTGCTCCTAGTTATAGAGAGCATCACCCATCAGTGTATTATGCTTCTCGCTGTTGCTCTACACTGCGAGTGAGCACTTCTACGCTCCTAGTTATAGAGAGCATCGCCCATCAGTGTATTATGCTTCTCGCTGTTACTCTACACTGCGAGTGAGAGCTCCTAGTCGTAGAGAGCATCGCCCTTCAGTGTATTATGCTTCTCGCTGTTGCTCCACACTGCGAGTGAGCGCTCCTAGTTATAGAGAGCATCGCCCGTCAGTTTATTATGCTTCTCGCTGTTGCTCTACATTGCGAGTGAGTGCTCCTAGTTATAGAGAGCATCGCCCTTCAGTGTATTATGCTTCTCGCTGTATCTCTACACTGCGAGTGAGCGCTCCTAGTTATAGAGAGCATCGCCCGTCAGTGTATTATGCTTCTCGCTATTGCTCTACAATGCGAGTGAGCGCTTCTACGCTCCTAGTTATAGAGAGCATCGCCCATCAGTGTATTATGCTTCTCCCTGTTACTCTACACTGCGAGTGAGCGCTCCTAGTTATAGAGAGCATCGCCCGTCAGTGTATTATGCTTCTTGCTGTTGCTCTACACTGCGAGTGAGCGCTCCTAGTTATAGACAGCATCGCCTATCAGTGTATTATGCTTCTCGCTATTGCTCTACACTGCGAGTGAGCGCTTCTACGCTCCTAGTTATAGAGAGTATCGCCCATTAGTGTGTTATGCTTCTCCCTGTTACTCTACACTGCGAGTGAGCGCTCCTAGTTATAGAGAGCATCGCCCATCAGTGTATTATGCTTCTCGCTGTTGCTCTACACAGCGAGTGAGCGCTCCTAGTTATAGAGAGCATCGCCCGTCAGTTTATTATGCTTCTCGCTGTTGCTCTACACTGCAAGTGAGTGCTCCTAGTTATAGAGAGCATCGCCCTTCAGTGTATTATGCTTCTCGCTGTATCTCTACACTGGGAGTGAGCGCTCCTAGTTATAGAGAGCATCGCCCGTCAGTGTATTATGCTTCTCGCTATTGCTCTACAATGCGAGTGAGCGCTTCTACGCTCCTAGTCATAGAGAGCATCGCCCATCAGTGTATTATGCTTCTCCCTGTTACTCTACACTGCGAGTGAGCGCTCCTAGTTATAGGGAGCATCGCCCGTCAGTGTATTATGCCTCTCGCTGTTGCTCTACACTGCGAGTGAGCGCTCCTAGTTATAGACAGCATCGCCTATCAGTGTATTATGCTTCTCGCTATTGCTCTACACTGTGAGTGAGCGCTCCTAGTTATAGACAGCATCGCCTATCAGTGTATTATGCTTCTCGCTATTGCTCTACACTGCGAGTGAGCGCTTCTACGCTCCTAGTTATAGAGAGCATCGCCCATCAGTGTATTATGCTTCTCCCTGTTACTCTACACTGCGAGTGAGCGCTCCTAGTTATAGAGAGCATCGCCCGTCAGTGTATTATGCTTCTCGCTGTTGCTCTACACTGCGAGTGAGTGCTCCTAGTTATAGACAGCATCGCCTATCAGTGTATTATGCTTCTCGCTATTGCTCTACACTGCGAGTGAGCGCTTCTACGCTCCTAGTTATAGAGAGCATCGCCCATCAGTGTATTATGCTTCTCCCTGTTACTCTACACTGCGAGTGAGCGCTCCTAGTTATAGAGAGCATCGCCCGTCAGTGTATTATGCTTCTCGCTGTTGCTCTGCACTGCGAGTGAGCGCTTCTACGCTCCTAGTTATAGAGAGCATCACCCTTCAGTGTATTATGCTTCTCGCTGTTGCTCTACACTGCGAGTGAGCGCTCCTAGTTATACAGAGAGCATCGCCACTCAGTGTGTTATGCTTCTCGCTGTTACTCTACACTGCGAGTGAGCGCTTCTACGCTCCTAGTTATAGAGAGCATCGCCCTTCAGTGTATTATGCTTCTCGCTGTTGCTCTACACTGCGAATGAGCATTCCTATATATATAGCGAGCACCACACTTCAGTGTATTATGCTTCTCGCTGTTGCTCTACATTGCGAGTGAGCACTCCTAGTTATACAGAGAGCACCACACTTCAGTGTGTTATGCTTCTCGCTGTTACTCTACACTGCGAGTGAGCGCTTCTACGCTCCTAGTTATAGAGAGCATCGCCCTTCAGTGTGTTATGCTTCTCGCTGTTGCTCTACACTGCGAGTGAGCGCTCCTAGTTATAGAGAGCATCGCCCGTCAGTGTAATATGCTTCTCGCTGTTGCTCTACACTGCGAGTGAGCGTTCCTATATATATAGCGAGCACCACACTTCAGTGTAATATGCTTCTCCCTGTTGCTCTACATTGCGAGTGAGCGCTCCTAGTTATACAGAGAGCATCGCCACTCAGTGTGTTATGCTTCTCTCTTCTGTCGCATGTTGTCCTCGAGGTCCCGGTGACCGAGTGTGGAGAGGGTGGGTCCTCAGTGCTCTCTGCCCTGTTGTGTGGTACCGCATCATGTGTCAGAGGCAGAGGGGATGCTGTGATAGGCAGGTGAAGCTTGTCAATGCTGCCACTTGCAGAAGACTTCCTTGTGGAGTCAGAGAGTTAGGGAGAGGTCACCTGTGTAATAGGAGAAGCTCATAAAGGTGTTTATTCCCAGACTGCTTGGTACTGGAAGGGGTGGAGGAGGAAAGTTCAATGTGGAAAGCTTGAGGCACAGGGCAGCTGAGCTGCTTGTCTGTACATCTCTGGAGCTGCTCTGACTCAGGGCCTGGCTCTTGACAGCGTGCCTGTGGTTACAGGTTCGCCCTTAGTGACAGCGTGTCTGTGGTTACAGGTTCGCCCTTAGTGACAGCTTGCCTGTGGTTACAGGTTTGCCCTTAGTGACAGCGTGCCTGTGGTTACAGGTTCGCCCTAAGTGACAGCGTGTCTGTGGTTACAGGTTCGCCCTTAGTGACAGCGTGTCTGTGGTTACAGGTTCGCCCTTAGTGACAGCGTGCCTGTGGTTACAGGTTCGCCCTTAGTGACAGCTTGCCTGTGGTTACAGGTTCGCCCTTAGTGACAGCATGCCTGTGGTTACAGGTTCGCCCTTAGTGACAGCTTGCCTGTGGTTACAGGTTCGCCCTTAGTGACAGCTTGCCTGTGGTTACAGGTTTGCCCTTAGTGACAGCTTGCCTGTGGTTACAGGTTCGCCCTTAGTGACAGCGTGCCTGTGGTTACAGGTTCGCCCTTAGTGACAGCTTGCCTGTGGTTACAGGTTACCCCTTAGTGACAGCGTGCCTGTGGTTACAGGTTCGCCCTTAGTGACAGCGTGCCTGTGGTTACAGGTTCGCCCTTAGTGACAGCTTGCCTGTGGTTACAGGTTCGCCCTTAGTGACAGCTTGCCTGTGATTACAGGTTCGCCCTTAGTGACAGCTTGCCTGTGGTTACAGGTTCGCCCTTAGTGACAGCGTGCCTGTGGTTACAGGTTCGCCCTTAGTGACAGCGTGTCTGTGGTTACAGGTTCGCCCTTAGTGACAGCGTGCCTGTGGTTACAGGTTCGCCCTTAGTGACAGCTTGCCTGTGGTTACAGGTTCGCCCTTAGTGACAGCGTGCCTGTGGTTACAGGTTCGCCCTTAGTGACAGCTTGCCTGTGGTTACAGGTTCGCCCTTAGTGACAGCTTGCCTGTGGTTACAGGTTTGCCCTTATTGACAGCTTGCCTGTGGTTACAGGTTCGCCCTTAGTGACAGCGTGCCTGTGGTTACAGGTTCGCCCTTAGTGACAGCTTGCCTGTGGTTACAGGTTAGCCCTTAGTGACAGCTTGCCTGTGGTTACAGATTCGCCCTTAATGACAGCGTGCCTGTGGTTACAGGTTCGCCCTTAGTGACAGCTTGCCTGTGGTTACAGGTTCGCCCTTAGTGACAGCTTGCCTGTGATTACAGGTTCGCCCTTAGTGACAGCTTGCCTGTGGTTACAGGTTCGCCCTTAGTGACAGCGTGCCTGTGGTTACAGGTTCGCCCTTAGTGACAGCTTGCCTGTGGTTACAGGTTCGCCCTTAGTGTTGTTCCGTTTCCCTGTGCCCCACAGGTGTCTGATCTCTGTTTAGAAGAATGGTTGATAAACGAACCCTGGTGAAGCTCTTGCCTGTGTGATCTTCGGGAAGAACTGAGCAAGAAAGTGGGAGTACTGTGGACATTGAAAGCTTAAATAACAGTAGATACAAGAAAAGAGTCTGGGGCAGATTTATGAAGGCCTTGCGCCGCCGGTGCGTCACTTTTTCCCATGTTAAAAATGACGCACCGGCGGCGCAAGGCCTTCATAAATCTGCCCCTCTGTGTCTGAGGTCTGTGCACACCAGCCTATGGGGCAATCAGGCAACGCCAGAAGAGCGAGTCTGACACGTCAGTGTGTGGTCTCTTTCCAAATCCTGGTGCCTGTCTTTTGCAGTTGATTTCTCTGACATTTCCACCAATATCGCCTGTATAAAGCGCACATGTGTGAAGTCTCCCATACCTTGCAAAACACCTACGCACCGTGTCTTTACGTGCACAAAGCAGCCCAGATTTGCATATTTGGACCACTTTTTACAATCTGATTCGCTAGTTGGGGCCATTTGTATTTGGTGCCCTTGCTTATTTATTGTTTCTCCTAATCCGACCCTGTTTGTGCGCCTGCACATTTGTGTATGAGTAAGGATGCGCATGTGAGTGGGGGCTGGGGCTGCATATTGTTGGGTGTGACTGTGCTTGTGTACATGTGGAAAGTTAGGTATATGTATTTCTGTTTTTGGGAGCATGGCTGTGACTAAGTCCATATGTTGCTGACTATATGTGACTTTCTGTGGGTGTGTGTGTGGGTGCGCACATTCGTGTATACACACATACATGTGTAAATGTCAATTGTGTGTGCGTTTACGTGTGTGCATGTGTTTCGCATTCATATGTTGTGTAGGGTGTGCGAATGTGGCTGAATACATGGATGGTGCCGTGTTTGTATGAGTGTGTGTTGGTGTTCAGTATTTTCCAGTGTCATTTGAGTGTGCAAAGGTGGGTGTCTCTGTTGCTGGATGAGAATGAGTCAGTGTGTCTGTGTGAGTGGGTGTGGTGCCTGGATACCAACATATACATGAAAACAATCAAAACAAACAAAGAACTTCAAAGCCACGAAGAAATATTGAACTATTATTGAGGTGGAAAACAATTGACACTAAAGCTATGAATCTACCGACGTTACCCCAAAGAGAGACATGGCGCGGGATCAAAGATGGGGAGAAGGGGACCACTCGGAGCCAGACTGGGAACCAAAGATGCCCTGGCAATATGCTCGAGTAAGCCCCGCCCCTTCCTGTTGTCTCATCTTCCTGTCTCTCCTAGAGCATCCCCTGTGCCTGCTGCCATTATCTGGAGGGAGCTGGAGAAAGTGGCAGAGTCAGCAGCCAATCCCTGCCTTTAAAGACCCTCCTACCATGGAAGAAACGCAATAGGCTTCTCGTGAATCATCGACGAACCTGCACCTCAATGTGTGGCTGTAACGTGACCAATGGGAGGGCCAGGAGGGGAAGAGTCCATTCTTCTGGGACCAAGAATGTGGACTTCTGATTCAAGATGTCATGCTAATATCATGTCATTATGTTTAGGGCTCCCGGTTGTATGGTATTCTTTTTTTTAAAAAACATTTCCGTCTGCATTACTCCATATTTATTTTTTGGGCAATTTTTGGGGGTATTTATCAATATATAATTTATGTTTTGAGAATAAATGGAGTTGTAAAATGGTATATTTCCACATGTATTTATCCGATAACAGGCACTCATACTTTAATGCCTGTGGCGTTTAGCAAATTAAGCAGCCAAATATAGCAAAATACTACACCCACATTTAAATATTAGCATTACATACAACTATATCTTAACATCTGTCTGTATTTAAGGGAATGTCATTCAGTTTATTTTTTTTTTAAATCCCCTTGGTGTCTATCTGCTTAACACGTGGTGTTGAATTCACGAAGGACAACAAGGAGAGTCACTCACAAGAATTTTCTGTATTTTTCTGCTTTTAAAAAATAAATGCAGACAGTAAATACATGTTTTGATATCTGTATCTATCAGCAAAAATCAGTAAAAATGGAATACTGGAATACTTAGTTATGTTTTGCTATGTTATGTTATGTTATGTTATGTTATCTTCATTGTGGACACAAGGATGGACTGAGATTCCAGAGCAGACCTGGCAAATGTTGTCAGACCAGCCTCTGTATGTTTCATTGCGAGCGAGCCTGACCACTTCAAGAGGGGGTGGGTGTAAAAGGGTGAGGGAGTGGAGGGGTGGGGGGTTCTCCCCCAAGAAAAGTTGGAAAAAAATGGCAAAAGTGGTGCATTCTACAAGACATTTTTGATTCTATATTCTATTGTATTAGCTTTTAAAGTATAATAAATGCTGATGATCTTACAGAGCACCAGGATAGAACAATCTTTTTGGGCTCGTCATCTCTTCATAGCTCCTCTCTCACATGTATATCAGTTGTTTCATAGCGCCTCTCATACCAGTGTAGCGCGTCAGAGCATTTTACATCGCAAGAAAATAGAGACAATGAATAATACATCTAAATCAGTGTATAGAAAATGTTACTTAAGACAAAGGGGACAAAAAGGTGTCGGATTCACGTCATCCAAACTGGTAGGCATTTTTTAAGAGTGCTTGATCTGGAGAAGCACAAACCCAGGATTCAGAACGTAACACAGTGGTTAGGGTTGGCTTTGCCAATAAGAATTCATTTCTAACCAAACAAAGCCTTTTTAACAACATAAGGACAATGAAAGACTTTAGAAAACGTGACATTCTAACCTGTAACATGCAGTTTCCATGCAGCTCTTTGAGGGCAGTTCATAGCTCACTGTGCTGGATTACGATTGTAATTTATGAACTGCAGATTAGCAAAAGGATCTCAGTGACAAAAGCAGTAAGTCACTGAGCTATCCACCTGAAATACAGTTCTGTGGTAGACATTCTTTACAGTAGGCATATTGACCCTCTGCGCTACCTTAGATGAGTCAAAACTGCCACTAGACAAATCTCCATCTCTCCAGCAGGAAGACAGAACTTTGCTTGACTTTGCAAAAGTGATTGTAGATTATTGGGGATCTTCAGTGGCACCAACTACTTGATACACAGTTTTGGGTCTCCCCAGATCACAGAATGGCACTAGGCTTTCCCTAGACCCACAACAAAGGACAGCAGGAAAGGAGCCTCACAGCACAGGCAATGCCTCCGGGGTAAATCTACTCCAGAGATAGAACACCTGCTGCTGGCCACAAGACTCACAGCACTCTTCAACACTCCTTTATCCATCGGCATCCAAAAGTCAAGAAGTTCTACACCCCTAAAACCACTCCTGGAATACAGGACCTCTCCCTTTCTCTCCTAAGCCACGAGGTGGTTCAAAGTTAAGGTGGCCTTGTGCAAATAATGTGTTCTGGTAACACAACTTATAGACTGAAACAATACCATAGTGGCCTAATACAGCCTACTCTGCATGGTAGGGATCATATTGTAAGAAAAAATGGCCACTTGTCTTTTTTAGCTTTTGAAATCCCCTACACTCTCCCTCTAAATAATGTGCAAGGATATTTTAGCAATTGGCAGAATTCTACACCACAAAGTGTGTCATCATTTCATTGTGTGGCTCTCTAAGCACAGAAAAAACTAAGGGGCATATTAGCAAGGGCAATATCGCCGCTTTAGCAGGACTTTTTCCCGCTAAAGCGGCAATATTTGTATCGCCCTATCAGCAAGCTGTCGCTAACAGCAGTTAGCGACAGCTTTTAGGCGATAGCGACTGGTTTGGGGCCCGCTTTGCATGTCAGCGATATTTATCGCTAATGACATGCAAAGTGGGCGTACCCAACCTGTTTGCGACTGAAAGCAGTCGCTAACACAGCTGTCGCCTATTAGCAAGACCCACAACGCGATAAAAAAACTTGCTCTAACCGCGATTAGCGCCAGGATTTTACACCTGGTAAAAACCTGACTTAGCCATATTAGTCAATGAGAGGTGGATTCTACGGCTACATCCCCACCTGCCTATTAGCGAAATTTTCCTTAGCAATAGGATTTTTATCGCTGGAAATCTCAGGGGAGAGACGTTGGCCTAACGGCTAGGGCGCTCGACCTCGGACCTGGGGATCTGGGTTCGAGACTCGGTAACGACGCCAAAACCTCCTGTGATTCTGGGCAAATCACTTAATCTCCCCGTGCCTAAAAAATTAAAGTGTGTTGTAACGTAACTGGAAAAATATGTAAAGCGATCTGATACCTGATTCGGTTCGGGTCTAGTTCGCGCTATATAAAACTCTGCCAAAAAAAAAAACCTCACGTTTAACATGGGTTTCGCCGCTATCGCTGGATTTTATATCGCAAATTTGGAGATAAACATTGGTAATACTGCGTTATGTCCGCGATAAAATCCAGCGATAGGAGGTGATAAAAAGCGAGGTTTGCGATAATTATCGCAAGTTGTTGCTAACAGACCACTAAGTTTACACTGTGACTTTGCATTAAAAAATCTGTGAATGCAATTAACAATATTTACACCCAATAATCACACTGAAACAGAAGAGATAGGAGGCATGGCTACTGGACACGTGCCTAGATTACTCATTCCGGGCAGCATGAGTGGCAGGTGAGCTTGGAAGGGACTGGCGGGAGCTCCAGGGGGGTGGGTGCTCCCGCCTAGCTGGAGGGCTCACTACACCTGCCCGCATTTGACTGCTTCTGGATTTTGTAATATATGCTTGAACTGCCTCAAAGTAATGGGCAATGCTTGATTGTCACTTGCAACCTAAAAGTTGCCCAGAGTAAAATGTCATGTACTGAATCTAAGTGCCTAAATTATTTGTTTGCACTGTATAAAATCAATAAATAACTATCATTGGTGTATTTCCTTCCATGGGAGTGTGCCCTGTGGCTGAAATAAATTACAAAGTTCATTCATCGCGGGCGACAGGCTCTATAAGAACCGTAATATTAATTCTGTTCAATAGCTGTGTAATATTCCTCCCTATACTTTTGGAGAGATGACTGACTATCATGGCAGCTTGCCTTAGCTCCAGTGGTATATTGTGGCAGAGAAGTGGGGAGGGCCACCTCTGCACACACATACACTTACATTCATCAATTCACATGCACAACCACTCACATCCTTCCTTTCACAAGCACATGCACATACACTCACCATCCCCATGAATATAGACATGCACTCACCAATTCACCACACGCACTCACAAATGCACATACAGTCATACATGCACTCACACACCCAGGCATAACAAAACAGGTACTTACTGGGCCCCTGGGATGATGACATGTCTAGCAGGAGGGAAAGCATAAGATGCCGGAAGGAGCTGGACACTTCGGGCAGGGAACACAAGAAGATCCTATCACCTCCTCTCATTGGCTGACCTCGTCATGGGTCAGCCAATGAGAGGAGGACAATATCTCATTCTTAACAGAGTGGGATGGGGTTAGTGAGAGATGTTGACCCCACCCTACCCAGTGACAAGGCATCACTGATTAACAATCAGCCTTTGTGACTTCAGCTCTTAAAACTGAAGAGTACGTGTCCAAGTCTCTATCATGAGAAGGAGAATGTCACGCCATCAGGGCTGCTATATCTTCAGCCCTACAAACCTTGGCTCAGGCTGCCAGACGTGAGGCGCCTACACATTTAGGGGCCCATTAGGATGTCGGGCGAATTGCCTCCGACATCCATGCCTGCATACCGCAATCCACCCGTCATCCATGCCTGCATTCCCCCCCCCGTCAGATTAGGATGGCGGTGAGAACAGCGACGGACGGAAAGACCATCCGCCGCTTTACCGACCGCGGCGGTCCTATGGACACCGCCAGCCATATTACAATGTCCACATGAAGGGGCCTTTCAGAGGCGGCAATGCCGCCAAGGAAAGGCAGGTGGTGTTTGCTGCCTGTGGGGCCCCCAGGTGATGCCAGCTTAGGGGGAGGACAGGGGGGGGTTCCTATGGTACCCCCCACATTTGCATATGCAAAGCGGCAGGCACCGCGCGGTGCCTTCCGCTTTGCATATGCAAATGCATTCTCTTATGTTTTGCATTGTGGCGGGCGGTGCAGAGAGCACCGCCCGCCACAATGCAAAGCATGTAGGATGTGCCCGCCACTGTGACGGGCACATCCTAATTCCCCCTACGGGACCCCCGCCCTTATGGCGGGCGGTCCCGTTCTCCGTTAGGGTGGCGGGCGGCTAATGAGCCCCTTATCACCTGTACACCGCCTGGCTCCCTGACCCAAGCATGATGAGTGTCTGTCAGGCTGACTTTTTCTCAGACACTTTACACACTTTACAAAAGGGTTGAACCTGATTAATTTTCCACGAAATCTGCTGATGTGCCGGTTTGTGTTTAAATTATAATGTCAGATGTAAGGATTTGTTTCTATTCTGTGACAATCACCATGCCAGTCAAAACGTGGCCAGAAGCTGAGCTTCGCTTTTCCATAGTTAGAGTCACGCCATATAAATACCACTACATATATGCATACATGGAAGTGCATTTCCATGGAGTTGCTTTGTAAGTCTAATGTGTTAACTCCAATATTTGCATTGAGTATGTCTCTGGGCTTGTTCAGCTGGTACCAGAATTAGGGGAGAAGAGTCATTCTGCCATTAGCACTATTTTCTTTGTGCAAAATTCCCCCTTGCATTCAAAATGGACATGAAGATACATTTTGCGCTAGGAAATAGCACCACATGCAACAGAACATGAACATTAGCGCGAGCATGCGCTTGCGCTTGGTAAATGTGCACTTCAGGTAGGATTTTCCCACAACTTACTCTTGGAATTTAGTGCTAGTCTCCAAACTCAAAATGCACCCTTGTGCCCACAATGGATGTGAGAATGCATTTTGTGATAAGTAAATAGCGCTAAATGTAACAAAATACATACAGCAGCACAAACTGCTGCTTGCGCTTGCTAAACTTGCTCTTGCGGTAGAATATTTGCATCCAAATTACACTTACTTATCCAAGCGAACATAATCATATTATTATCGGTTCAATTATAGAATATCGATGCTAAAAACATCGAGTAAAAATATTCCCCCAAAAATATAGAATGCAAAAAAATCGACTCTCTATACTTAAACAGGTAAGTACAAAAATATCAAAGTCAAAAACCTAGATGTAAAAATATTGATTTAAAAATATCGATTAAAAAATATAAATAAAATTATTCATATTAAATATATACAATATTATTATTATCTTTACCAAAATAAATTACTTTTAATATACATTTTAACTAAATATAAAAAATAAACTTAATTTCAAAAAATATAAACACAAAACATTATAATTTATACATACACATATATTTACTTTAAATTAATGTATTAACTATTATCTTTATTTCATTTTTAAACCTTTAAACTAAATAGAAATAAAATAGATACATATATCAATAGTTTAAAATGTATAAAAACCATTGTATAATTAATTAAAAATTAAACTATTAAAACAAAATTAAAGCGTACATTTCGCGATACAATAAATACAACAGAAGGGAAAATGTTGGATTACGAAATAATCAAATTTACTATTCCAACTCCAGTGAGTGCAACAGTAGGGAAAGTGTTGGATAGTGGAGGGGTACATTTTGCTATTCCCACTCCATTGAGTGCAAAAGTAGGGTAAATGGTGGATAGCAGAGGGGTAAAAATTACTATTCCCAGCCCAGTGATTCAACAGTAGGGAAAGTGCTAGTTAGCAAAGGGGTAAAAGTTACTATTCCCACTATAAAGAGTGCAACAGTAGGGAAAGTGTTGGATAGCGGAGGGGTAAAAATTACTTTTCCAACTCCAGTGAGTGCAACAGTAGGGAAAATGTCAGATAGAGGAGAGGTAAAAAATTCTATTCCCACTCCAGTGCTTCAACAGTAGGGAAAGTTCTGGTTAGCAAAGGGGTAAAAGTTACTATTCCCACTACAAATAGTGCAACAGTAGGGAAAGTGTTGGATAGCGGAGGGGTAAAAATTACTTTTCCAACTCCAGTGAGTGCAACAGTAGGGAAAATGTCGGATAGCGGAGGGGTAAAAAATTCTATTCGCACTACAGTGATTGCAGCAATAGGGAAAGTGCTGGATAGCGGACGGGTAAAAATTACTATTCCCACTCCAATGAGTGCAACAGTAGGGAAAGTGATGGGTAGCAGAGAGGAAAAAAAATATTATTCCCACTCCAATGAGTGCAACAGCAGGGAAAGTGCTGGATGGCAGAGGGGTAACAATTACTATTCCCAGTCCAATGAGTGCAACAGTAGGGAAAAGGCTGGATAGCGGAGGGGTAAACATTGCTATTAACTACCCACTGAGTGAAACAGTAAGGAAAGTGTTAGATAGCAGAGAAACAAAAATTACTAATAACATTTAAACAATTCAAAAAAATTAAATAAACTTACAAATAAATAAACAATATTTCAAAAATATACGATTAAATATATTAAACATATGAAAAGAACACATATTATAATGTTAATTACATATAACAAAAAGGTACAAATATTATATGAAATAAATTAATAAATACATTTATAAACAATATTTATTTAAAAGGAGCAAATATTAACAAATTATTTAAAACACACATGTATTTATTTTATTTCCTACCCTATAACACAAAACGAATAAAAAAGATTTCAACATTTGTATTTAAATGTATTTTCATAATTAACAATGAATGTAAAAAATATTATTAATAAAAAAAACTTTCATTGAGTACACCATGTTTAACACTATAATATCCACAACACACACCTAAAATTAACTACACAATTACCATAATTAATTACTAATTAATGAATTTTAAATAAATAACAACTAATTCATAATACATCAATAAAAAATAAATTACTTTCCACCCTTCTCACCATTTACACTTATAAACACCACAACACACACCTAAAGTTAATTACACAATTACCATCATTAATTATTAATCAATAAAAAATTCATAATTAATTAATTTACACATTTAAAACTATAACATCACAATTAAACCACTATTAATAAATAAAAATTATTCAATAAATTGTATATAATTAAATTACTTTCCACCCTATTCCCCTATAAACCTGAACCCGCTACAGAACTAAAAACGTGAATTTCAAATAATAAAAAAAATAATAACTACTAATATAATTAAATTAGTTCCAACCCTATTCCCCTATAAACCCACCACCCACTACAGAACTAAAAACCCAAAATTCAAATTAAAAAAAAATTAATAACTACTGAAATGTTAACACATATAATAAAAATACAAACAATTCTTATACAAAAAACTATCAACACACACATATAAAATATCTAAAATACATAACATTAATAAAAAAATCGATATTTGTAACAATTATATTTTTGCAAACGATATTAAATGCTTCGATATTTTTTAATCGATATTACTTATCTAAAATCGATATTCTTGACCACGAGAATTTGTCTGTCGATATTCCTGACTCACGATATTTGTGCAATTCGATATTTGTTTACTCAATATTCTGTCTCTGCACCATTATCATTAATTCTACATTAAGGAGTAATGCAGAACCACTGAATTTACTTCGGTTACTCAGTCGTCATCAAAATTATTACCAGGCCCACTAAGGACACTGCAATTTAACCAAAAAGTTCAATATATGTGGGGCCCATTAGGATGGCGGGCGGTTTCCCCACGCCAGGTCGGCGGTAGCCACCACCGGCTCGGTGGAGGCGAAATGCCCGCCATCCACACCAGAAAGACCCCCAGCCACATTAGGATGCCTGGGGGGTCCGCGGTGGACGGAAAGACCGTCCGCTGCTTTTCCGCCGGTCGACTCGTCGACAGGGTGGAAAACCTGCATAATATTGTGGCAGTGTATGCAAGACACTGCCATCCATATTATGATGATGGTGGAGTTTAGCCTTTGCATGGCGGCGTTGCTGCCATGGAAAGGCATGCAGTCTTTTCTATGGGGGCCCTTTGTGGGCACCCAGAGGTTTTGGGGGGGTGGGTGGCTGTACTTGGGGGGTACCCATTGTACCCCCCGACATTTGCATGCACAAGGTGGCAGGCACCTCGCGGTGCCTGTCACATTTGCATGCAAATGCACAACGTGCTGATTTTACCTTGCTACGGGCGGTGCTGCAAGCATCACACTGGTGGTGTGCACTCACCAGTGTGACGGGCGCATCATAATGAGCACAGCAGGACCGCTGCACCCCTGGCGGGCGGCCCCGCATACCGTTACGGTCCGCCCGCCATCGTAATAGTGCCCTGAATGTCCAGTCAATGTTTATTTCATTTACAAAGGAAAAGTATTGTAATGCATATACAAGTAAATATTCTGCACACAATTGCAAATAAATACAATACTGTAGGCAAAATAACAATAGAAACACTGTATAAAGAGTCTCAGAAAGTACAGGGGGAGAACACTAAGGAAAGTTCTCAAAGGCCTATAAGCCCCTAAATGCCAACTATGCCCTATGCCAGAGGCGCCTTTAAAGATTGCGCACCAGATGACCCTAATCCCAAAGCACACTATACCACCAGATAAGCGATGACAGCAATGTGGTAGAGATTTACAAAAAGTAGACTCACTAGCTTTTTCAAAGGCTATCACTACACATTTTAAGAGTAGAACATAAAACTACCAAAATAAACAATCATTGCAGGATGTTACCACAAACATGCACATGTTTACACTACCACCATAATCAAGCCCTTCCTCTGGGTAAACAGTATCAAGCATCAACAATGAAACCACATTGCACAGCAATCACAGGGAGTGCAAGAAGTTAATGGATCCCCTGCAGTCCAAGACACAGTAAAACATAAGCCACGAGGGTGCTCACAAAACTGAAAACCTTCTTCCGGGGTCACTTACATCTCCCTCTAGGAGACCTATGGTGCTAGTATATGAAATCAAGCAAGGGCCCTATAGGGGCCTACCACTGCTCCTGCCCCTCCCCCCCCCCCTATACAAAACAGTCCTTCTGTGGTGTCCCTGCCACTCTTGGGACATTACAAGGACAAAATACATAATATTTCAAGACCTAGGGGGCATATGTATCAACCGAACCGAAAGCTGCGTTTGCGAATCAAAATTCGGAAATCGGTATGTATGAGGATAATCACAATGCAAATTTAAGGAATCGCAAATTGCGATTCCTTAAATGCTATTTAACTGCTGCAACCACTGAAGTTTTGCGATTTCTCCTTAAGAAATCGCAAATTACCACCAACTTCAACCACCGATTTCTTTCACAAATGCACTTTTGCCATTTGTGAAGGTGCCATGTGGCGCACATACATGCCCTTAGGCCATGTATGTGCGCCATATGCGCACACATGTACATTTCAGGGGTGCATCAGGGTGTCCTTATGACACCCTTGCACCCTTGAAATTATTCTCAATTTGCGATTCTCAAATTGCGAATCACAAATTGAGAATAACTTCCCATTCATTCCTATGGGCCTCCTGGCCCATAGAAATGAATGGGAAAGTATTCCCTAATTGCGATTTCGCAATTTGCTAATCGCAATTAAGGAATATTAAGAAATCGCAAAAAAATTGCGATTTTTTACATACATCCCTTTTTGCAATTCTCAAATAGCGATTTCTAAAAAATCGCTATTTGAGAATCGCAATTGAGGGTGTTGATACATATGGCCCCTAGTGCCTTAAAGATAATCTTTTTATGCATATAGCTAGACCTTTGATCGGGCTGCTGCCGCTGTGAGCATTTTTTTTTTAAGTGCCTGCTGGCATCCAGAATAGGTGTGCTTCCCCAGCATGGCTGGATTCCGTACAGGTGTTCTTCCCCAGCATGGCAGGATTATGTGCAGGTTCCTCACAGGCCACATGGGTTGGGCCCAGGGACTTCAGAGGCAGGAATGAAGTGCCATGGCCTCCCCACCTACAAGGGGGTAATTCAACATATACCACAATGGAGTAAACAAACTTCCTGGTCAACGAGGGGGACCCACCTGGCAAAATGCTCTGTGGGGTGGAAACTGAGATCCAGCCTGGGAATAAATGACTTTGCAGGTGCCCCCAAGCTCCACTGCGCTCACATGTGGTGCCAAGAAACATTACCAACCTTAATGAGGTGACTAGGGCCCTCCCCTGCCACCAGGAGTGTTAACACAGGGCCTGCTGAACCCTACAAATTGTGGATTAGTTTCCAAGCAGGCTTGTGAACCCTCCAGCAGCCTCTGACGCTTTCTACTTCCAGCTATTTAAGAGCAATTACTTTCAGGGGCCTTGGGCCTGCACTCCCGTCCAGCCCTGGTAGTCTACTGAACAGAGGCTTTCCTGGCAACAGAACTCCAAAGTCCTATAGACAGACCACGCTCCATGCGTTCAGTCCCCGAGCACCTCAGCCCTTCAGCGCTGCCTCTGCAGCTAGCTGTAGTCAGTAGTACCGCCTCCAGGGGGGTGATCTACAGATATACCAGGGGGACCCTTCCTTCAGGGTCTCCAGCAAGTACCCGCTCTACTGGCCAAATAGTCAGCCAGTGACAATAGTTATGGAGACAAAGTCCAACAAAAGTCAATTCAGTTGAAGTCCTAAATTTTTCCACTCCAGATAAGGTTCCATCCTTACCACGTGTTTGTCCTTCTTCTGTTCCTTCCCCCCTCTCAAAATCTCTTCTCTTGTGCAGGAATTAAAAACTATAGGTGGGGAATTGAAGAAGGTGGGAGTCAACCGATTTCAACCTAGAATTAGTCTTGTTTTAAAGGATTACTCCAGCCAGTCACATGGACAGACCAGCACTTGGTCACCTTCCAACCCAAGATTCCTCAACTAAATCCACCTAAGGCCCAGCCTACACCCAACAAACTGCAGACCTTGGAACAAACTGACCATGGAGGACCTAGAAGGAGTAGTTTCTTACCTGTAACTCCAGTTCTGTAGTAGGGGTATCTCTGTTATAGTCATATTCTAGTGATTAGTCCCGCCCATGTGCGTGGACCCCGGAGCAATCAAAAATAATCTCTTAAACTGTCTTCATTGCAGTCCTGCATAGACATTTAAGAGAAAATTAAAGACAATAATACAGCCTGTACCTACAAGGCTACACTGTCCAGTACTTCAGCTAGAAATGCCAAGGATATAACATCAAAAACACATTTAACACAATCTGTCAAGTTTCACTCATAGAGAAACTTTCCTCCCTTCACCAAATCCTTGGAATGATAGAGGAAGGTAGGGACAGACAAGCCTCCGTAGGCTGCCATTATGTGTCTGGAAAAGGGATACCGTGCCTTTAAGGAACTCTAGGGTTAACGAAGTCCTTCACAATCTTAAATAGAATTTTAGTGGAGTTCTCTGCATTCTTAATTTGCTGGGTATAAAAATCTCTCATAGTGGACCGTTTTAATTTTTGAAATTTGTTTAGGGCAGTCTTGTAAATCAATTTAGACTCAGGATCATATGTCTGCCGCCATTTATGTTCCAGCTGTTTACAGCGGCTTTTTTCCTCTCGCAAGGCGAGGGAGAACCAGGGGGCAGAGGGCCTAGATCTAGTGGAGGTGATAGGTATTAAAGAGCTGGATACATGATACAATCCACCTAAAGATGGACTCTTTCGAAGTAGCCAGGCCAGTTCTAACCGACCCATAGTTGACAAACAATTGGTCGGACCTACGAATATCATTGGTCTTATCCAGATGGAATTTCAACACCCTTCTGACATCCAGGGAATGTAGAGACCGTTCCGCTGGAGTGGAAGGATTCTGGAAAAATGTTGGTAAAGTTATAGTCTGATTAACATGAAAATCAGAAATGCCCTTGAGAAGGAACTTAGGGTGAGTACGCATAACAACCTTAGCCGTATGAAATACAGTATAAGGTTCCTGGCAACACGATGCCTGAATTTCACTCACCTTGCGGGCCGATGTAATGGCCACCAGGAACGCCGCCTTCCAAGACAGGTGCTGCAGTGAAGCCTTATGAATAGGCTCGAAGGGTTCCTTCATCAGCCTGGACAGCACCACATTCAGCTCTCATGAAGGCGAAGCAAGTCGAACAGGAGGGAACACCTTCTTCAACCCTTCCAAAAAATCCATAATCACAGGAATCTGGAAGAAGGATGTCTGTGAAGGGCATTTTCTGTAAGCAGTCAATGCAGCCAGATGAACCTTAATGGAATCGAAATTAAGGCCAGACTGAGCTAGATGCAGAAGGTATGGAAGAATAATATCGTCTTTGCAGGTCGTTGGATCATAGTTCTTAGACATGCACCAGGTGCAGAATCTCTTCCATTTGTAAGCATAAGAGGTCCTAGTAGATGGCCTCTTAGCCTCCTTCAATATGTCCATGCAATCCTCAGGAAGATTCAAGTGGCCATATTGCACTATCTTAGGAGCCATGCCGCCAAACTCAACGATGAGAGGTTGGGCTGCACCATTTTCCCCCCGAACTTTGTGAGAAGGTCCGGCTGACACGGCAGCCGCCGATGAGGCAGGATTGACAGGTGAAGCAGGTCCGTGAACCACCACTGCTTGGGCCATTCCGGAGCAATGAGGATCACCCGCGCCTGGGACTGGGCCAGCTTGATGAGCACCAAAGGAATCAGGGGAATGGGTGGAAAAGCATACAGAAAGCTGTTCGACCAGCTGATCCATAGCGCGTACCCCAGGGTCCCCGGTTGGTAATACCTCGAGTCCAAGTCGCGGCATTTGCTGTTTTCGGCGGTGGCGAATAGATCCACGTCTGGAGTGCCCCACATGGCGAAGATGTCGTCGAGCACCTCGTTGTTTATGACCCACTCGTGGTTTTCTTGAAGCAACCTGCTGAGGGTGTCCGCCTGAACATTCTGCACACTGGGCAGATGAGTTGCCGTTATCGTCAGTCCTCTGGCTAGAAGCCAGTGCCAGATCGCCTGCGCCTCCTGTGACAGTGTGCGCGATCTTGAGCCCCCCTGCTTGTTGAGGTAATACATCGCTGTCGTATTGTCGGTCTGCACAAGCAAGGAGTTGGTCTGGAAGGACGGATGAAAGGCCTTCAGTGCCAAGTGAACCGCTCTGAGTTCCAGGAAATTGATGTGATACGTGAACTCCGCCGGAGACCACGTTCCCTGGATCTGTAGATGGTCTGAATGCGCTCCCCAGCCCAGGAGAGACGCATCCGTCACGATAGTTTGAGTCGGGAAGTCCTTGTGGAAAGGAACCCCTCTGAGGAGATTCTCTGCAGAGCACCACCATCTCAGGGACTGTTGGGCGTGAAGAGACAACTGAATCCGATCGTCCCAAACCCATTTCCTCTGGTCCCACTGGTCCTCCAAACATTCCTGTAGCGGCCTCATGTGTAGGCGCACGTGCGGAGCGAGGAAGATAGAAGAGGCCATCGATCCCAGTAGAGAAGACACCGTCCTCACTGTTGTAGATGGTGCAGCAATGAGAGCCTGAGCCTTCCGAAGGATGGATAAGCGTCTCTCCTCCGAAGGAGACACGCTTGCCGACAGCGTATTGATGGAGGCTCCCAAGTACTGCAGGCACTGCACAGGAATCGGGACAGACTTGGACAGATTTATGTGCAACCCCAGACTGTTCAACAGGACGGCGGTCCTGTTGAAGTGCAACTGTGCTTCCTGGAAGGTGGAGGCTTTGATCAACCAGTCGTCCGGGTACGTGTAGACAAACACCTTGTTCGTTCTCAGGTGTGCAGCTACCACAGCCATGCATTTCGAAAAAGTCCTGGGTTTAGACTTCAGTCCAAACGGTAGTACGGTGTACTGATAGTTATTGGCCCCGACGAGGAAGCGTAGGAACTTCCGATGTTTCCGTGCAATGGGCACATGGAAGTACGCATCTTGCAGATCTATCGCACACAGCCAGTCTCCTCTCTGCAGCTGAGGATAAATCTAGTGCAAAGACAGCATTCAAAACTTTTCCCTGCGAATCCACTTGTTTGCTTGTCGCAAATCCAGAATGGGTCTGAACTCGTTCTTGTCCTTCTTCTGGACTAGGAAGAAGTGGGAGTAAAGGCCCTTTCCCCTTTGAGACAGAGGGTCGTCTTCTATCACCCTTTTTCTTAACAGGGTATCGGCCTCCGCCTGGAGCTCGCGCAGCCGGAACTGCGAGCTGAACGGTGGGATCACTGGAGGTGGACTGGTGAACCGAAGACTGTATCCATTGCAAACAATATTCAGAACCCACATGTCTTGAGTAATGTTTCTCCACTCTGCCAGGTAATGTTGGATACTTCCCCCCACCGGAGCTGGTAACGGATGAGGGGGGGAAGAAGCACCTCAGGGCCTAGACCCAGCTGGGCCTTTGGTCGTGGATGAGGCCTGCTAACCACCACAGCCCCTCTGGCGCTTTTGGAACGGGCACCGCTGGAACTGCTGCTGCTGCTGTTATTGTTGCTGCCCAGCCTGTCAACCTTGCCCTCTACCATGCGCCCGTACCGTCTTTGGAACGAGCGGAAGGTCTTCTTCTGTTCCTTCTGCTTCTCAAATCTGACCGTCGTCAATGTCTCCGCCTCCGCCTTCATGCGGACCATCTCCTCATCCGCATGCTTTCCAAAGAGGGTCTCACCGGAGAAGGGTAGATTGGCAACCCTCTGCTGCGCCTCGGGCTTCAAGGACGTCAGATGCAGCCAGGCGTGGCGCCTCAGGTTGACCCCATGGTATTATCCATGTGCTGACAGGAGGGAAGAATCCGCAGCCGAACTGATCACCCGGTCACCATCAGCCCTTCATTAAGGATTTCTTGGAAATCCTCCCTGTTCTCCCGGGGAAGGTGTTCCACAAACCGTGTAAAGGTCTCCCAGAGGGACCGATCATAATGTCCCAAGAAGGTTGAGGCACTTGCGGCCTTCATAGACATGGATGCCGTCCCGCAGACCTTCCTGCCTGCCGAATCCATCCAGCGGCTCTCCTTGTCAGGAGGCACTGTCGATGACGGGGTGGTGGCGTGCTGCTTCCTCGCCGTCGTCACGATCACTGAGTCCGGCGCAGGGTCCAAGCAAAGAAACGCAGGATCCGAGTCAGGGGCCCGGTACTTGTTATGCAGCCTGGAGGGTGCTGATTTTGTAACTGCTGGGGTGAGGAAGAGCTCCATGGCGGTTTCCACCAGCCCCGGCACCAATGCCCAGCTTCGCCGCACCTCACAGCAACACCTCCTGGAAGGAGACAATGTCGTCGATCAGGGACACCCTCGTCCGAGAAGAGTCCAACAGGGTCGGCGAGTAGTCCCTGGCACTGGACGAATCCATGTGGCGGGATCTAGACCTGTCCCTCCTACGGCGCCATTTGGACCTCGTAGACGAGCGACGGCGACTCCTGGACCTATCTCTCCGTCTTGAGCGAGACCTCGACCTCCTCGGCCTCGGACGTTCTGCGGGCCGAAAAGGAGGGCGCTGTGGCGGTCGAACCAGAGGCCTAGGTTGCGGAAGCCCCGTAGGTGGCGTCGGCAATCGAGGTAGCGAGGCCGACATTGGGGGAGCCGGTGGAGGAGGACGGTGAGGGGGAACCGGAGGCAGTGGAGGAGTAGGAGGTGGAGGTGGAGGAGTCGGGGTACGCGGAGGAGGATCCACGGCAAGGGAGGAGGTATAGGAGACCTCAGTTTGGAGTGTGAGTAAACTTGAGAGTACTTCGAGCCCGGAGACTGTCCCACTCTCCTTTTCTTCTTCTTCTGTCTAGAGGGGGGCGATCTTGAGGCCCTACCCCTCGTAGACGAGTAACGGTGCTGTCACGACCGTGTGCTCGCTGAAGCCGAAGATTCCGTCCTGGTCCTAGAACGTCTAGGCTTCCTCCTCGACGCTGAGCGTCCCTTCAACGTCGATGAGCGTCTCCTTGACGTCGACGAGCGTCTCCTCGACGTACGTCGCCTCGACGCCGACGAGCGTCTGCTCGGCATCGATGGCCGACGCTTCGACGTCGACGGTCGATGCCTCGACGGCGATCTTCTCGTCAATGACGGCGATCTCCTCGGCGTCGACGACCTCCGTCTCGACGACGATCTTCGTCTCGACGCCGCTGACTTACGTGTCGACATCAACGGTGACCGGCGGTGTTGCCTCGACGGTGAGCGCCGGTGTCTTGACCCCTCTCGATGTCGATAATGGCTCAACGACGAGTCAGTCCTCGACGTCGACCTCGTCGGAGGTCTCGACGTCTGTCCCCTCGACGTCGAACGTCGACGGCACTTCGCCCAGAGCCCTGGGGAGATGGGGAACAGACTGTGGTCATTCCTTTCGACGCCGACGTCGAGGCCATCGATGTCGACGGAGACCGGTGGCGATTTCTGGCCTTATCCTTACTGGGGAGACCCCAGAGGCCTGCGCACAGGTAGAGAAAGGAGCCCCTTCATGCCCAGTCCCACCTTGTCCTTGCTGCCTTCTCAGCTCCAAACCTTGGAGCCTGGTCTTCTCCCGGCCCTTCAAGGTCCTTTTTGGGACTGGAAGGAGACAATGTCGTCAATCAGGGACACCCTCGTCCGAGGGGAGTCCAACAGGGTCGGCGAGTAGTCCCTGGCACTGGACGAATCCATGTGGCGGGATCTAGACCTGTCCCTCCTACGGCGCCATTTGGACCTCGTAGACGAGCGACGGCGTCTCCTGGACCTATCTCTCCGTCTTGAGCGAGACCTCGACCTCCTCGGCCTCGGACGTTCTGCGGGCCGAAAAGGAGGGCGCTGTGGCGGTCGAACCAGAGGCCTAGGTTGCGGAAGCCCCGTAGGTGGCGTCGGCAATCGAGGTAGCGAGGCCGACATTGGGGGAGCCGGTGGAGGAGGACGGTGAGGGGGAACCGGAGGCAGTGGAGGAGTAGGAGGTGGAGGTGGAGGAGTTGGGGTACGCGGAGGAGGATCCACGGCAAGGGAGGAGGTATAGGAGACCTCAGTTTGGAGTGTGAGTAAACTTGAGAGTACTTCGAGCCCGGAGACTGTCCCACTCTCCTTTTCTTCTTCTTCTGTCTAGAGGGGGGCGATCTTGAGGCCCTACCCCTCGTAGACGAGTAACGGTGCTGTCACGACCGTGTGCTCGCTGAAGCCGAAGATTCCGTCCTGGTCCTAGAACGTCTAGGCTTCCTCCTCGACGCTGAGCGTCCCTTCAACGTCGATGAGCGTCTCCTTGACGTCGACGAGCGTCTCCTCGACGTACGTCGCCTCGACGCCGACGAGCGTCTGCTCGGCATCGATGGCCGACGCTTCGACGTCGACGGTCGATGCCTCGACGGCGATCTTCTCGTCAATGACGGCGATCTCCTCGGCGTCGACGACCTCCGTCTCGACGACGATCTTCGTCTCGACGCCGCTGACTTACGTGTCGACATCAACGGTGACCGGCGGTGTTGCCTCGACGGTGAGCGCCGGTGTCTTGACCCCTCTCGATGTCGATAATGGCTCAACGACGAGTCAGTCCTCGACGTCGACCTCGTCGGAGGTCTCGACGTCTGTCCCCTCGACGTCGAACGTCGACGGCACTTCGCCCAGAGCCCTGGGGAGATGGGGAACAGACTGTGGTCATTCCTTTCGACGCCGACGTCGAGGCCATCGATGTCGACGGAGACCGGTGGCGATTTCTGGCCTTTTCCTTACTGGGGAGACCCCAGAGGCCTGCGCACAGGTAGAGAAAGGAGCCCCTTCATGCCCAGTCCCACCTTGTCCTTGCTGCCTTCTCTGCTCCAAACCTTGGAGCCTGGTCTTCTCCCTGTCCTTCAGGGTCCTTTTAGGGAACTGTAGACAGATATCACACTCCTCAGGAACATGAGAAGAAGGCAGACACAGGATGCACACCCTGTGAGGATCTGATTTTGCCTTTTTCCTAGAGCACTCAGGGCATTTATCAAATAAGGCAGGCATATTTGATAAAAGAGTAATCAAAACACCAGAGAAACTCCAGCAAAGATGAGAAAAGGCAAAAACACGTCGAGTGAACACACTCTAACACTTTAAAAGTGCAAAATTTGTAGAAAAAAAACCCAAAAAGGGAGAGCTCAATGCTCCAGGGTCCTGCTAGCAGGAACCGGAAAAATGAACTGAAAGTTAAAGGAAGGGGCTGAGCATGCTGGGGTACCGAGGGTCTCCAGAGAGTTCCTTAAAGGCACGGTATCCCTTTTCCAGACACATAATGGCAGCCTATGGAGGCTTGTCTGTCCCTACCTTCCTCTCTATCATTCCAAGGATTTGGTGAGGGGAGAAGAGTTTCTCTATGGGTGAAACTTGACAGATTGTGTTAAATGTATTTTTGATGTTATATCCTTGGCATTTCCAGCTGAAGTACTGGGCAGTGTAGCCTTGTATGTACAGGCTGCATTATTGTCTTTAATTTTCTCTTAAGTGTCTATGCAGGACTGCAATGAAGACAGTTTAAGAGATTATTTTTGATTGCTCCGGGGTCCACACACATGGGCAGGACTATTCACTAGATTATGACTATACACAGAGATCCTGTAACACTGATCTGGAGCCAACAAACTAATTAGAGAATGCAGCCTTTGATATTAAGCCAATAGAAGGTCGACCATGCGGTTCTACTGGGTAGGCTCCGGGAGTCTGGGGTAACTGGTTTAGCTTTGGACTGGCTGGCATCGTACCTCTGTAACAGGCGGCAATCTGTGGCTATGCCGCCGTTTCGTTCGGTGGTGAGAGATGTAAGACAGGGAGTACCGCAGGGCTCTGCAATCAGCCCGATCCTTTTCAACTTATACCTTCGCCCTCTAATAAGTCTGATTAAGTCATTCGGCATGTCTGTCATCAACTATGCCGAAGACACTCAGCTTATTTTTTCCATTGAGGGTAGGGATGCGGTCTCCCTAGAATCCTTTCACCACTGTATGTCGGCAGCCGCGGATTGGTTGCGTCAGAACTCGTTACAGTTTAACGGGGCAAAAACTGAAGTTCTCTACTGTTCGGCAGATCGTATGCCTCGCTCTCTGCCAGAGGGTCTTTGGCCTTCTTCCACCTTGGGCACTGTCACAGCGGCAGACTCAGTCCGTAACCTAGGTGTCCTGCTCGGGCCTAGTCTCCAGCTGGACGCCTTCGTTAATAAAACCACGGCGACCTGCATGCTGCTGTTACGCATGCTGCGGAAGATTCTTCCACTACTCCCTCACGCAGCAAGGACAGAAGCAGTGCGTAGTATCATCCTCAGTAGATTAGACTACTGCAACGCACTGCTTCTGGGAGCCCCCAGTACTCTAATTATGAAGCTACAGCGGGTACAGAACATGGCAGCTAAGTTGGCGCTCTCGTGGCCTTGGTCTGCTTTGTCCTCTCTGGCCCTTTCGGACCTACACTGGTTACCGGTGCAAAAACGGATCTGTTTTAAATCAGCTTGCTTAGTCTTTAGAGCCTTGCATGGGCTGGGTCCCGTGGTGCTGCGAGGTCTCTTTTGCTGGTACTGTGCCGCCAGACTCTTGAGATCCTCCTAGGCCTTCTTGGTGACAGTCCCCAAGATAAAAAGGGCGAGGATGGGCGGCCGCTCATTCAGCTTTACGGACGCCAAGCTCTGGAACTCTCTACCTCTGGCACTTAGGTGTAAGCAGGATCTCCTGTCTTTTAGAAAGGACCTAAAAACTTACCTTTTTCCGAAGGCAGTGTAATTGTCATCTGTAGGAATGTCTGTGGTCAAAGCGCCAGGATACCCTTTGGGTGACAGTTGCGCTATATAAGTAGGCCTACATACATACATACATACAGAAGGCACAGAAAACATCAAGCTGCTCTCAAGCCAACTACACTAGAGTCAACTGCACTCAAGTCAACTAAACTCAAGTCAACTCAACCAAAGTGAACTGCACTCAAGCCAATTAAACTCAAGTCAACTAAACTCAAGCAAACTACACTCAAGTCAACTGCACTCAAGCCAACTGCACTCAAGTCAACTGCACTCAAGTCAACTGCACTCTGATCACCTACACTCAAATCAACTGCACTCAAACCAACTGCACTCAAGTCAACTGCACTCAAGCCAACTGCACTCAAGTCAACTGCACTCAAGTCAACTGCACTCAAGTCACCTACACTCAAATCAACTGCACTCAAACCAACTGCACTCAAACCAACTGCACTCAAGTCAACTGCACTCAAGTCAACTACACTCAAGTCACCTAAACTCAAATCAACTGCACTCAAGTCAACTGCACTCAAGTCACCTGCACTTAAGTCACCTGCACTCAAATCAACTGCACTCAAATCAACTGCACTCAAGTCACCTGCACTCAAGTCAACTGCACTCAAGTCAACTGCACTCAAGTCACCTACACTCAAGTCAACTGCACTCAATTCAATTTCACTCTTGTCAACTTTTAGCACAAAATAGTTTTGTGCATACACATGTTAATGGAGTTGCCGTGCATCACAGTGCTCGAACAAACATTTAAAAAATCTGAGCTTGTGTCTTAATCTGAGCAAAAAGGGAACATATGGAGCAAAACTTGTTTTGCTAAAAGCCAGCCTCTTCTTTCAGAAGTGCAAAGGCAAGAAACCATGTCTTGCTCAATAGGCAGCAAAAATGGATGAAAAGGAGTGTGCTGTCTTTTAGAACATGTGCATCTGTATTAAAATGACTCAAGGTTTGACATTATACTGATAGGGAAGTTCACTGTCTGCACATGCTCCTTTCCAGCTCTGTGAAGAGAGTCACAGCGCAAAGTACTCCATAGTTTGATGCCTCTGAAGCTGGAGCAACAATTAGTTTTTGTGATGGAACAGCCTGTAGTGGCATCTGATCACCGTAGCATGACACACGCTCCAGGTGCACAGCGACCTGCACCGATAGGACGAAAGTAGAACTGTGTCGGCCTCACGCGCCTCCTCTGCGGTTGGAAGCGCTATATAAATGCAATTTAAACAAATATGTTTTTGGGTGGAGACAAGAGAACACTAGAAGCACTGGGTCACGTGACCCTCGCCTTGCACAGAATTGACCTCGCGTCTCCTTCCACATACCTTGGCGGGACCTCCGTGTCTCCCACTCTGGGGCCCTTCGGGACAGTGTTTCAGCTTTGATTCTTCGGTGAGTTATCGCCTCAGGTAGAGAGCGCTGCGTCTGCCATTAATCACTGTTTACACAGCGGTGCAGACGGGCTTCCAGGCGCTTGGGATGCCGGTGCAGGAGGGAGGTCGGGAAGTGCTGCACCCCGCTTGTCTCCTCCCGCCATCAGCCAGTTACCACACAAAGTAGACACCCCGGGGTCTCTGGCAGTGCCTCTTGGCGAGGGCTGCACCACGTGTTCAGGCACAGGTGGTTGGACTTGGCCCTTCTGGCAGGTTCACCCCTAAACTTTTTGCTTTTGATAGTGACATGGTTTTAGTGATTTTGGGCTTCTGTGCACTTTACCACTGTGTCCCTGGGTAAGGTTCGTGCGTGTAGTGAGGTTGGCCTGCCCTCCCATAGGAATGCATGGGGAATGTATGTGTCTGTGGTAGTTCCTGATGCGTGGGGAGTGCAGGTGCGAGTTTGGTATGTGCGGACTAGTATGATGAAATGCTGCGCGATGATGTGTGCGGCATAATTGTGTCTAGTGTGGAAGTGCCACTTCTAGAAGTTGGCATGTCTGTGTAAATTATGTGAATTGGCTGTCTGGCTTGTGATTGGCTGGAGCTGGCTGGTGAGCATGGCTCCAGGAGTCAGGATGGGTCTGCCCCGGTGGCGAATGGGAGATCTGCATGATTGATGTGAGGGAGGAGTGCACCTGTGACCTGAATAGGGCTGGGCTTTCCTCACACAATGCTGGCGCCACCCCCTGTGGTGCGTTTAATGTCCCTAGCCTGGCCAGTGAATGAGAAGAGGGGCTGAGCACATCAGAGTGCTCCAAAACCAGCTGTGACTGGTTTTCCCCCCACCCTACAGACAAAGACAAAGGATGTATGTGTATAAAAAGGGGCTGTGACCCCATGTAAAAGTTCTTCTCCTGATACTAATTTGAAGGGGGCCTGCTGCTGCTGGGCGCCAGGAGGACCACCACTGGGGACTGCCTCCCTGCCAGGAGGGCCCTGTGAGCTGGCCCCTGGGCCCAGCCTGCCTAAGGACCTTGCTGGACTTCTTTTTGACTTGTAAACCTTGGTAGCGCTTGATTTCTCCTGCCCAGGAGCGCTGCTGTTCTCATCGCAGCCCCGAGCTACCCTTCCCTGTCTCAAGGGATTTCCCAGCGAGGGGATCCCTCTATCGGAGTGATTTTATTGCGCAGGTGCCCACCCTGCGACTTGATCTTGTGCCTGTCCTACATTTGTGCACTTGTAGCGGGTGCCACCCCGCTTTATGGGTTAATCCGAGGGAGCCTACCCCTCTTGTGCCTGATTTGGAGTTTTATTTATTTAACGGGAGCCTACCCCGTGTTAAAATCATCCCCGCAGCCCCGAGGCCGAGTCCTTCCAGGAGAAAGCCGCCGCCGGCCTGGGGGCTTCCGGGTAGAGTACTGGGCCCGCCTCCTGGACACGCAGGGATTGGTCCCCGGCTGTCAGGGTTCCCGCTGCGTCATCCCGGGGCCGCGCAGGGATTGGCCCGACCTCGCGGGCTTCCCCACGCGCACCCAGGAAGCAGCGCGGGCCCTGGAGAAGAAGCAGGAAGCAGCGGGAGCCTACCCCGTGCTCCTGCATATGCCCAGGTAACCGCCAGCAGTCTTGCCATCAGGAGGGGGCTCCCCGTGGAGAGAGAAGAGCCCCGTGCGCAGTTCCCCAGCCGCCACAAGACAGGAGGCCAGTGAGACGCCGCCCAGGAGTCCCGGTGAGTGGGGCTCCGTTTTGGTATTGCTGGGCTCATCAGAGTCTCATCGTTTTCTGCTGAGCCCATTTGGAGACAGTACGAGCCAGATGAAAGGCTGCCTGCGCCGTCCTACGAATATCCAAGGAAAATACCGTCACAGGAGGTTCAAGCGGCAGCCTTATATTTGCAACATGTAACACTCGGCGATAACTATCGGACTTTTTAAACTCCAACTATTCAAGATTAAGGTTTTGAAATTCGATCATTCCGATTTGCCTCATTTTTTAACGAACTCATTATTTAGACGCCGCCGCCCATCTAGGACTCCAACTTGAGGAGTGTTTGATACCGTCATCTATATTGAAAATACATGGGCCTGTCGCTCTCTTTTAATACGAATCTAAGGGCTGACACCGTGATATCGTTTCATCTAATAATAACATATTTATACATGTGTACAGAGTTCTGTCCACATTGATATTCCAACTGAGCTGAAACCACAGCTTATCACTGTTTATCATCTTCCTCTTGAGTAGTGGACGGCTACCTGATGAAGGCATGTATGCCGAAACGCGCATTCTAGACATCTGCCGCACTGCCTGAGTCAACGTTTCCGTCTATCACATGGAATTGTATATATTGTTGACTATGTATGAATTGATTTAGATGTAATTAATTTTCTCAAATGCACAACTGAATCGTTGTTTCATCCACTTTAATATAATTTTGTACAATTAAAAAAAAGAAAAAAACTATTTATGTAACAAGAATAAATAAATAAATTGATCTATATAAATGCTTTACACTTATTATGTTGTTGTAGAGTGCTTGTCTCATACATTTATATATTTTAGATATTGAAGTGTATTCTTTAGGATAGAAATTGTTTAGAACATTTTTCTAGCTATAACTTTCCTTCACTAGATTTCATTCCCTATGTTATAGCTAGTCTGTTTATAGGGGTCCCTTGTTTCCTAAATAACTCATCAGAGTGGTACCGCAGTGTTAGTACCCGCGCTCTCCCCCCTCCCCCCCAGTTGCCCAGGTACCGCTACAAAGGGGCGTTTGTTTTCAGAGTCCCCAGTTTGGGACTCCAACGTTTGGGGGCATTTTGAGAATCCTAGCTCACGAGGCTCAACGGGGGCATTTCCGGTAGCCAGAGCCAGAGAGGCTCCAACGTCCCAGGGGCAGTGTTGTTCAAAACCCACGAGAGGCTCCTACATTCCGGGGGCATTTTGGGAGGTAGAGCGGCCCCGGTTGGCAGTGGGCCGCTCCCCCCAGTGTGGGGGCATTTGTTTATTCAGAGCCTGCAAGGCTCACCCGTGTTTTGGGCCCTACTGTGTTTATTTAGAGCCCAGAGGAGATCTCCAACTGCCCAGCACTTAGTGGGCAGCTGCTTCGTTTAGGACTGATCTTGTGTGCAATCTTCTGTCCCTGCCTGCGCAGCCACCCTGACTTTGCTGGACACAAGGCGTTTCCGCCCCTGAGAGGCCAGTTGGCCTGGGGGACAGTTCATGTGTTGTGCCATTGCTTGGGGTCCATGTTTATGCCTTTGTTATCTTTTGCACAATTGGGATTCCCTGCCTAATGTGATTTCTGCATCATGTGTAATGCTTTTTGCCTATACCTCTGAATGTATGTTTTTGCTTAGGAGGTTGTTTTTCCTAATATAGGTGATGCTAGTGAGTTCATGGTTCCCTGCGTGATATTTTCCTAAGGTGGTTAGGGTTGCGTAGGTGGTACTTACCTTTTCCCAGTAATTACTGGTTGTGTGCTATATTTGCTATTTGGTGTTACAGTTATTATATATTCTAAGCGTTATTCCTACGAAGTGCTAATTCTACCAAGTGCTAGTTCTAAAAGTGCTTATTCCTGACAGTGGTCCATGTGGCCCTGTCCCATGTATATAATCCCCTGTAAATTCTGCCCGTGCCTCTGGCACATTGTAAACTGTGTGTTTTATCTAATGTGTTTGGTATAATACAAAGGCTATTTTTATATATAACCTTGTGTGGAGTTTCCTTTGTGGTGGGCATTGGGTGTTGTTGCTGGGTGCGCGCGCAAACGCTTAACTTACAAAGCCTCCAAGATTAGCCTTACTGCTCGTGTCACGTTACCTAGAGGGTGAGCAGGGGTTGTCCTTGGTGTGTAACTCCCTTGCCCTGACTAGAGTGGTGGTTTCTGCCTGGCTTTGGCGCAAGCCTTAGCCAGCTGGAAATCCCATTTCTAACACAGGTGAAACAGCTCGCCTAAATCTACCTCCCATCCTTTTAATAGTTCATCTGAACGTGTTTTAGCCATTAGACATACATTTGTGACACATTAATAACTAACACAGCCTGCTCCTGCAGGGAGCCTAGACCATCATATAGGTGAACTAGAATATTCGGAAGCCCTGCCAAGGGCAGCTTTGTTTGCCTCATGCAGGCCGATGCTAGCCCAGGTTAAGACCACCTGAAGGCCTGGACTGGACAACCAAAATCAGCCCTGGCAAAATGCCCAAACCAGCCCCACCCCTGTTGTCTTCTCATGCAACCGCCCTCTTTCCATCCATCCATCCTCTCGCTTCTCCCTCTCTGATCACTTTCCCTCTACCTTCCTACTCCCTCCCTTTCTTTTGCTCCCTTGAAGCCCCCCTGCCTGATGTAGTTAACTTCAAGGAACTGGGGGAAGTGGCAGAGGCACCAGGGGGGCCCTGGGCTTTCATAACAGGCCCTCGAGGGCCCCAGTCCACCAGGGAAATGGCCGGTGGAATAAAAGGCCTGTCCGGCTCAGCCTACATACTGTTCTTCTGCTGCTTCCTGGTTGCACAGTTTCCTGTGCTGGAAGTTTGACTGGTGACCAGCGCACGCTAATGGGTACCTCCTTTTACCTTGCCATAATCTCCTCCCATCTCCAGCCCCTTGTGTGATGCTGCCTTTTTATCTGTAGGCTACATACATGTATACCTGTCTGATGACAAGATCTGTTGTTCTATGTACATAGAGGAGCTCTGGGTCAGCTCTATACTCAAGACTGGATAGCTTTATTGTCTAACTCAGTTACCTACTCTTGATTTGATGTCTTTCTCCCCTTTGTTTGTGTTTGTTCCACCCATGAGCATTTCATTCTCACAGTTTTCTATTTTATAAGTTATATCTTTCAAGATAGCCACCATGTTGCGTGATGCAACGTGATGACGCAACATGGCAGCTGGCTGGAAAGTATAGAAAACGTCCATTTCAATTACTGTAAGATGGTGTTGCATCACAAATACGACAAGGCAGGCCATCTTGAAAGTATAGAAAATAATGTGTTCTATAAATTCCAGATTGCAGTTGCGCTGCGTCGTGATGTTAATCTCAAGGTGGCGGCCATCTTGTTTTTCCTGGTGTGCAGCTTGGAGTTAGAGAGCAGAAGCTCCACAGACCAAATCTCTTACGTTTCCTCTCTTTTTAAAGATTAATTAATAGTAAGTGAAAAAGCACATTTCTATAGCATATATTCCTTGTGGGCATCATTATCGAGGAAATTATGACATAAGACTGCATTAAAATCTTTAAAATTAGATCCCAGGAGACTAAGGTGTCTGGTTCAGGACTACAAATTAGAAAACAAAAGCAAAGTTGGAAAAAATAGCTAGACCAAAGATTTAAAGAAAGATGGCTAGAGGCAATAAAAATTAATCTAAATCATCCTGACAAATTACCACATAGCACTGCTTTTATTTTTTAGATCTAGCAGATTAACTACTTCATTTCAATGCAATGCACCCGGACATGTCCGGATCCTAGGTTTTCCTTTTCAAGAGGACAGGAATCTGATACTTCAGTCCAGTTCATCACTTTATCTCCCAAAAGGCATGTGGGTCCATTTTATGCAAAGTGCCCCAGGGGCGCAACAAGCATGTACCTCTATGTGCCTCTGGGGCACCTTGGTTTTACAGAAGAGGCCACGGACGCTTGTGCAGCCCCTTCTGTAATACTGATAGCGCTGGTGCACATGTAGTGCAAGACCTTTGCTCATTTGCATGAGGGTGTAGCCCCATGCAAACAGGGGAATCACCTTGCAAGCACCCTTGCTCTATTACGGACGCAGGTGCAGAGGCAAACAGGCTCTTGGGTGCTGTTAGTGGGCCGTAAATGGGGTCTCTGAGGGCAGCCATACAGAGTGGGGAGAGAGGGTCCTCAAACATACCCCTGCAGGCAGGTGTAGTCACTCACTGCACCCGCCTGTGGGGGATCACTGTACCCTCTTTAAAGTGCAGGCAGGTTGCCACCTGCACAATGAAACACGGAGAAGGTGGTTCATGGCTGCCCTAGGGTAGTGCAATCAACTTAATAGGGTGCACTATCTCAGTCTGCACCAGGTGTACATTTTGGTTGGTGCCCAAGTATCAAACAAGGACAACGCATCTTATGCATAATACGGGCCCTGGTTGTAAAATGAACAGTCTGGACTGAGCATTGCCTCCAATGACATGGAATCATGTAACACATGTCCGGATTTAAGGGAGTGACCTAACAGGTGATACCATTTGTAAATGGCAGGTTTCTTCTGTCATCGGGGGTCAGATTTTCGAGATGGATAAGCTCTTCTCCAACTGCTTAATGTATCTATCTGTGGTCTAGGGTCAGGTAGATTATTTTTAGTGAGTATGAGGGCTATATGCCAGGGAGTCTCCAGCCCCCAGAAATGGTACTCGCATCTAGCATATACGGTCAACATCTTGGTCTTCTACCTTCCGTATGAAGTTTCGGACGTCCTCCGTTAAAGAGTTTACCACCTTACCATGGACTGGAGTGGGAATCACACCTAGTAAGTACAGGGACAATCAGAGGGAAGTCCAACGCACAAAATAGTTGTTGTCCTGAGTAATTAAAGGTCGCCTATGACCACGTTGTCCACTCCCCTGTTCATCAATATTCCAAGGGATTTCAGGCACGATTATTGCATTTGGAACCCAGTCTCCCCACCATGATTTCTGTCAGAGTTTCTGGTGAGCTGAAGAACTTTGCATTTGTCCCAGTTCAATCTATAGCCGGAGAAGGAAGAAAAGGATCAGATGAGGTCCATCAGCAGTATGTCGCCAACGTACAGCAACAGTTTTGATTGACCGGCATCCGTTTCACCCCTTCACAGAGCTGGGGAAAGATTTTCTGTTAATTATAGCTCAGCCGCAGACTCCTAATGAACCCTTGAGCAAACCTTGAACCTATGAGGAGACCCTATGAGCCAGTTCTGACTACCATGCTGCAATTTACATGGCCAAGGAGCAGAAATAAATACTAGAATTCCAGCACTTTCCCCTTCATAAAGAGAAACTTTCTGCAACTTCAAATTCTGCTGAAGGCCGCGGCGGTCCTCAACACAGATTGCCCGTGATTTGATTGTTGGAAAAGGGAGAAACATTTTGGGAAAGCATGACGAGAACTGATTGTGGAAATGGAACCCAATCCAAGATGGCAGATCTCCAGCTTTGTGTGGACCATGGGAAAATGAGAAAGAAGGGAACGGCCAAAGGATGAATGGGAAAAAAAGCAAGCCTGCCTTTTCTCATCCATCCAGAGTGGACCACACGCCTAGAATGGGGGGCAGAAGGTCTGACCTACAGCAATCTCAACCAACCCTGAACATTGATGGAAGAATTCAGCATTCTGGACCAAGCAAAGGTTCCACATGTCTCCTTTTACAGAGTATAAAAGAAAAAAATTAAAATCATATTACTTTCTCCAGCTTTTGGCATAAACCTGTTCTGCCGGAAGATGAATCTGGTTTGATTTAGTGAAGAGAGGTCCAGTTTCTCTGTGTTTGCCCAGTGACGACTGGTAACTGGATCCCAGTCTGAGCTGGGATGAGGTTCCTGGCAAAACTCTCCCTGGTGTCTGGACAGTGCACAGTGAGAGACAGAGGGTTTTCAAACAGACTGTGATGTCAACCACAGAACGTTCTGCTCTCTCAACCCTTGACCATAGCCAGGGTGGGCACCGGGTGGGCGGTCTCAGACCGGCTGACTACGACCAAATCCTAAGCCCCGCGCCTCAATTCTAAGTAACAGAGTGGTTAGCGAAACGATTTTGTTTCACCATAAAGTATACGGTAGAGGACGAGTGATATGATAACTACACATAATATGTACCATTGGCAGAAATAAAATACGAAGGGAAGATTACAATAGCTGAGTATTTCATAAGTACATATCCCAGCCTGGGAAGAAAGCAGTGGGTGGAAGAAGAGATTAGTTTTGTGTAAACCCTCAGACTGTGACAGACAGCTGCAAAGACGAGCTGGCAGAATACCCTCTGCTACTTTAAAGAAGCCATTTTCTTAAAACGATGTGAAAATATAATAATGTTATTTTTTTGTTACTGTCTCTAAAATGGCATTTCTACACAATAATTTTAATAATCAGAGCTTCGTTCACAGGCTAGCACTTTCCTACCCCAACCATATTTGAGTGTTTTAGAAGCCCTCCACTAAATTTAACTTTTAAAATGGCCGGTCAAGAGTCTAGAAAAGAAGGTGCAGAAAATTGGACAGATAGCGCCACCATGGGGTGCACTATCAATAGAGCTATGCTGACAATTATGAGTCGGTGCAGAGCGCTGGAACCCATCGGCTCAAATTAAGCACTGGTGTTTTGGTATTTTAGAAGCCATCCATTAAATTTAAATTATTATATCGCCAACCAGTAGTCTAGAAAAAAAGATGCAGTCAGATAAAGGAAAGAACTTTTTTTCTGATCCGGACTTAAACATTTTGACACAGGAATGTGTTACTAACAATGATAGGCTTTTTAGCAAGTCATTCTTATTTGGTGCTTGAGGCCACTAAAAAGTAAAATTGGGTGGCCATTCAAGAAAAAAGCAATGGTACTAAAGTGACTCTGCACCATAATATTTATACGCAAGAACAGTGTTGTACGAATGATTGAATGAATGAATTACCATATTTGTAAAGCGCCCAACAACTCAGAGAGAGTCCTAGCACGAAGGCAAATAGAGTTCAAGGACACAGTGTTATAGGCTAAACAATTAGGGGGCATATTATCAACAACTAGCGATATTTATCTCTAAATAAGCTTAGCGACGTTTTTTCTATCGCCGCGCATCGCTGGATTTTATCGCAGAGATAACGTGCTATTAGCAACGTTTATCTCAAATGCGATAAAATATCCGGCGATACCGGCTTAATGCGTGAATATCGCTGGAAATCCAGTGATATTCAGCCATTAACGCCAATAGGGTCTTAACCTGAATATCCAACTCCCATTGGATATACAGGTTAAGAAGTGGTCTGAGGAGGCATTAGTTTTCGGCAATATTCGCGCTTAGCGTGAATTTTTTTATTGCTATGCCTGCGTTGATAATAGGTGATAGCGAAGTTAGCGACTGCTTTCAGTCGCTAACAGGTAGGGTACGCCCACTTTGCATGTCATTAGCGATAAATATCGCTGACATGCAAAGCGGCCCCCAAACCGCTCGCTATCACCTAAAAGCTGTTACTAACTGATGTTAGCGACAGCTTGCTAATAGGGCGATTAAATTATCACTGCTCTGCGGCCGAAAACAGCCGCAAACGCGGCGATAATTTCATATCGCCCGCCTTGCTAATATGCCCCTAGGTTTTTAGCAGTTTATGAAAGGATGATTTTAGAAGCAATTGATCATGTTTTATTTTGTGCTTCTGCATACCTTTTAGCAAGCAACATATTGATCCATCCGGTATGTCTTTGTTTGGGATTCAGTAACTATACGCCTGCCCTGAAAGTTGTACACAAGAATACCTCGCCTGTTATAGTGTGTGATCTGAGCACATTTTTTATTGTGTTTGACTTAAGAGAAAAGGTGTAGGCTGGGAACAATAATTTTATTTGTTAGCAATAGATTTTGTTGAACCAATATTGCATCCAATTGCCACCATTACACACGTAAGTCAAACCGATTGAGGTATTTGAAATGTCTAAATATTTGATGTGTATTGGTCTATGCTTCTTGAACATTAGTGCAGGTACAGATTTGTTGCGAAATTTATTAATAATAGTTTTAATGTTTTAATGTTGTATTTAATGATTAAATTGCACACCTAAATTATAATTATTTGAGGTATTACACACACTTGTAGTGCTAGTGCAGCTATTGATTTGATATGTAATTTTGAGCAATAGGATTATTCATTTTATGGTATGTTTATTACCTGAATTGTGCATGCGCATTTAAATGATTGAGGTGTTTTTAACAATTTGATGTACTGTTTTTTTTTTTTTTTGCTGTGTCGATGGTTCTTGACCACGAATAAACACACATTGATTCATTAACCCGGCACAGTATGGATAAAACCCGAAAGCGTTGGTCTAATCCGAATGCTCTCACTAAGGGAAAGCAGCTTGTCAGTCGAAGAAAGGAAACCTCTGGTATTAGCAGAGAACCCCTACTCAGCCTCCCCCAGCACCTGCGGGCGAGCGCCTAGACGGCACACTTGCCCTTGAAGCACTAGGAGAAGTCAGTGTCACTGACACTTCTGCACCACAGCCACAGGCAGGTGAAACATATCTGCACCAGAACAACTTTAGTAAAATAATAAAATGCATGTTACTAAGTGGAACATGTCTGTTACTTAATATTTATATATACATATATACATTTTTCATAGAAGTCAGGATTATTCTAAGTTTAAAATCAGACTTCTAATGCAGGGATAGTGCTTAATGGGAGTTGTCATTTTAACTATGATGGTTATGTAAATGTATATAGTATCTTATTGGAAAAAAGGAGGAAGCTTTACAGAGCAAACAGAATGAGAGGAAGTGATTTTAAACATTCTACTGCAAATAAAGAATAAAGTTAGTACCATGAGAGCATGAGTTAACATATGCAATTAAGGCTTGATCCATGGATACAATTATGATATCTTACAAATGTAAACTCACCAGCTCAGGCCACAGAGATAAGTGGTGTGGAGATCCCCAGTGAGGGCAGCTGCTTAGCCTGGGTCCCTGTAGTTTGTCTTTTCAAAAAATGTCCAGATCCAGCAGCTACAGAGATAAGATGTAGGTTCACTTCCTATGGTCAATCTATGTCAGTCATCGTGACCACAAATGCAGATACATTAAAGAGATATGCAGGAGAATATACACCTTCTTGAAATTCATCTTTTAAAATGTGCACAAAAATAGAAACATCAGTTAGAGAAAGGACTAATGGTGAGATGTAGAAGTTAAGATCATAGCTTCCCAGATGTACTGGTGAACGGATGATAGAGGGTCTAATTGTTTCTGCCAGGATACCCCCCTGATGTCCTAGTTATGAATGTTTTCAAGGTTGACATCAGGGACTGTTGTATAACAGGAGCTGACAGGAGAGAGAGACATACATAGCAAAGTATGTCATTGTAAATCAAACAAGAAGATAATACGTACATGGTTACAGTACTGATTCTGAAAGACACACATTGTTATCACAAGTTAAAATAAGGCTTAACATATCAAGAGCAGGCAGTTCATCAGGAAAACAGGAGAATACTTATGCAATAGCTGTTGGATCCTGGATTTGTGGTATTGACACGCTTGTTCCTGCCCATCCGCCCTTAATGGCCATGTGGTGAAAATGTATTCATTCCAACTAAATATCTGATTTATATGTTGGCAGGAAGGGAACTATGTCACACCGGCAACAGAGTGCCCTCCTTGCCAATATAGTGGCCTGTTCGCCCGATCTATATGCTGTGTATATATGGTAATTTATAAATTAGGCAGGCAGTCCCTCCGTCATGGGGGCAGAGTAATTCACTCCATCTCTGTGGTGGAAAGCCAGGCTGTCTATCTACATATAAAGCAGGCACTAAGAGGCATATGTAGGAAGCTGTTTGCGATTCGCAAACGCCGGAATTCGGAATTTCTTAGCCCAAAAATGCCCCTTCATGTCCAAAATGGATGTGAGGAGGCATTTTTGCGCTTAGAGATAGCGCTAAATACAGCAGAACACGAATAGCGAGGACAGGCAGGCACTCATGCTCGCTAAATGTGCTCCTGCAGTAGGATTGTTGCACCCCAAATTATGCAAGCAAGAGTAATCGCGTAATTATCAGTAATTCTGCTTCAAACAGTAATGTACAATTACCTAAATTACTCCGGCATAATTGAAATTACACCCCGGCCTAATCTTGACCAAACCACGTAGCACTTGGGGCCCGATGTAGGTGGCCAAATACCGGTCGGTAACAGTGAAATTCGGTAAATTTCACTGTTACCGACCGGTATTTAGCCATTCCTGATGTAGTTAAGGAATCGGTAATAAGGAATCGGTATTCCTTAATATCGATTCCTTATTGCCCTTGCATTTAAGGAATCGGTAATACCGATTCCTTAAATGCAATGTAGAAAGCCATTGAAGAGTACTTTTGGGCCTTAAGAAATCGGTAATTACCACCAACTTCAAGTTGGTGGTAATTACCAAATACCTTTATAAAAGCACTTTCTTGCGTTTTTAGAAGTGCCATGTGGCACACATCCATGCCCTTCTGGCATGTATGTGTGCAACATGTGCACACATGCACATTTCAGGGGTGCAACAGGGTGTCCTTTGGAATACATCCCGGTATTACCAATTCAGTAATACCGTATTGGTAATACCGAATGTCTTCACATTCATTCCTATGGGCCTCTAAGCCTATAGGAATGAATAGGTAGGTATTCCTTATTACCAAATCTCAATTACCGATTCGGTAATAACGAATATTAAGGATTCAGGGGTATATTATCAAGGGGTTTTATCTCCGCTTTTTTGGCTTTAAAAGCCAAGAAAGCGGAGATAAAATTATCTCCCTATTACCAAGCTGTCGCTAACACCAGTTAGCGACAGCTAATAGGAGATAGCGACCATCATGGGCCCCACTTTGCATGTCAGTGATATTTATCACTAATGATATGCAAAGTGGGCGTGCCAAGATGTTAGCGACTGGAAACAGTCGCTAACATCGCTATCTCCTATTACCAACTTTTGGAGATATTTGCGCTAAGGGCGAATATCTCCAAAAGCTATCACCTGCCCTGAGCAGTTCTTAGCCATGTTATCCAATGGGAGGTGGATAACATGGCTAAGAGCATTTGCTCGATAATGCATGAATATCGCTGACTTTTCAGCGATATTCATGCATTGCGGGCGTTTTTTATCGCATTTGCGATAAACCTTGCTAATAGCAAGGTTTATCTGCGATAAAAATCGCCGATCTGCGGCGATAATTTTTGTCTCTAAACAAGTTAGAGACAAAAATTATCGCTAGTTGTTGATAATATACCCCTCAGTATTTTTTACCGAATTCTTACCTACATCTGAAATACCGATTTCTTAATACCAAATCGGTAAAATTGGGTATTAACAATTTGTTTTTTCACAATTACCTACATCGGGCCCTTGGTATTGTGCTGATAGAGTCTTCGAGGGGCTTGTTTTGGGACCCCCTTAAATGTGCTCAGGTGTAAGCATAGTGTCATGAAGGGGAAAGGAAGAGGCCAGCAGTAGCCTATGCTCAATAGCATTTCTCTGCCACCCTTTCCTATGTCAACAGGACCATACCTTTAGTCCACCAGGTGGTTTAGTAAATCCTTTGCCACCGCTTGAGGCCCTCTGGGTGGTTCCTAGTGTTGTTACTCCATACATCCGGTGGAGGGAAGCAGGGTGTCTGGCCGCTGCTGTTGAAGATGCTAAACTCTGCTAGGGGAGTGCAATGACATTTCAATCACTGCCAGGTGTCTGGTTTTCAAATGGAGCGCATGTGTCTAGGAGTGGCTACAATTTAAAAGGAAGTTTTGCAACGAATACAACCATCACAGTGTTTGATAGTTGTGGAGTTTCACAGACTTAGCCACAAAGTGCTCATAAACAAAATTCCTTCAAAATAATTTTCGCTCAGATTGTTTTCTGAAAAACCCACTTTTGCAGAATGCTCGTCTGCAATTTCAACTTTGCATCCTTGGCGAAGGCTGCAAGGTTAGTTTACAAGAATATTTTAATACATTTGTAGAATAGACGCTTTCTGACTTTGCACACACTTAGCTGAAGTTTTAGACAGCTTACCCCCGGGCATACATCATTGTAGTTGCAACATTTTGTAAAGTTAGCAAAACTTTACTCGCAGAAGACATTTCTGATTAGGAGGTTTTAACAAACAAATCACCTTTTCAGATGTTTTCACTGAAGTTTAACTTTTCAAGCATACCTGTAACACAGACCAGAAATGTAATGAAACTATATGTTTGTCCACTTAAACAGGGTAATATTTCTACCAACAAGATGTAACATGACAAGCAATACAAGTAATTTTAAAGCTGAATGGCTAATGAGCATTACTGAGCACAGTACCTAGTGTATCATGAGACGTGGGTTTTCCTTTGAGGCCTTTAGATGTAACATCTTTGCAATTGCACAGACTGAACACCTAGGTGTCAGATTTCTAATCCAGGGTGGTGCTCAGCCTTGTGTAAAGCTGTTGTGTGATCCTAACTCCAGGCAGTCCAACCCGCTGCGAGAGATGCTCTCTGTGGGTGGCACATTAAAAGTATTCAGACCTGTGTGAGAGGGGAATCTGAGGCGCTTCATTCCAAACAGATATAAATAGATATTTACTAACAGAACCAGAACATTGGGGTATACAATACCGCCCTCTGTGTAATTCCAAACGTCACTAGTGTGCTCACGCCCCGGGCCACCGTCCTAGAAAGACCCAAACAATCATTAAAGGTAAAAACTAATGGCGGGAGACGCACTCCTAAGCGATCATTTAATGAAATATAAAACCCAATTCGGATACTGTATTCTTAATTACAAATAAATGCGTTTTTGCTGGTACTAGTGTGTACAAGATGGCTGACTGATACGCTATGGAATTTGACGCACGAAGGGACTCCTTGTGAAGGGCTCATTGATGCCGGAAATATCTTAACTCCACGATTGTTCTTACTTCTTACTATATGTTCATGCAACCTCCTTTGTCTTGGACAATGCTAACACGGACAGTGGAATCAACATCAACTGAATAGGGCACACGTTGGTGTCATACTTTGCCCTGAAGAAGTCCCAAGGCTTTAGGACGAAACGCGTTGGCTGTGCTTGTTGCATTGCATGATTTGTGGAATTGGAAAACAAGGAAAATAAAGAATGACTTTCATATAAGAAAGCAAGCAACTTACGATGTCTTGTTCTATATGATAAAATACCGAGATTAGGTTTGTTGAGTTAACGTGTGTTTCCTTTATTTGGTATTAAGAATACCATATTCAAATTGGGCTTATTTCACCAATAGCTTTTCGCAGATATAAATAGATGCAAGGTTATAAAGTTTATAAAACGCCTCTGTGCAGAATTTGTTAGTGGCAATTTATTTTTTTATAACATACTTTATTGATTTTATTAATATGAAACACAGTAATGCAAATTGCTATATACCACATTTCGTAATACCTAGAATCAACATTACAAAATGTCTTTGCCTTGGACCAGATACGTTAACACGGCTTCAAAGAAAGAGGGGACCACCACCCACCAGTCGGATCGTAGTTATCCCCAAGGACCTTAGCAGTCCCACCACTTCTGCCACTTCTTGAGGAATTTCTTGGGACAATCCAGTGCCACATATATAGGGGCTTATTTACAAGCCCCTTATGCCGCTGGTGTGTCACTTTTTCACATATAAAAAGTGATGCACATGCAGCGCAAGGGGCATGTAAATAAGTTTACCGCACCAGTACAGGCCCTTTCTCCATGCCTCGATGGGAGGTGCTGTAGACGCAGTCCAATGATGGGCAATATCCATTTTAGCTATCACCGTGCCCAGACCTAACGGAGTCATGTCCCTTCTAGACCCACCCAGGTCGCAACAATAGATAAAATGGCTAGCTAGGGTTGTGGCTCATAATAGTCCCCAATAAATTCAGAAAGGTTAGTAAAGAGAGCTGCCCAATAACCCTGGATGGCCAAGCATGACCATACTGTATGGAAGAAGTCCCCTTGAGAATTGCGACATCTGGGACAAGTGGGAGAGCTGCGAATGCTGGCTCTCCACATCCTCGGAGGAGTCATGTATGCTCAGTGAAGATATTTAAATTGTACCACGCGAAGCCTGGCTGATATTGGTAGTGTCAGGGGGGCCATACAAGCATCATGCCAGTCCGCCTCATCCAGCTCCCCGACCCAGGTTTCCCACTTGGCTCGTAGGGTATCCAGTGTTTTTGGGGAGTTTATTACCAGCGTTTGATACACTTGTGACACCTCTCCCTTGCCCAAGAGGCCCATAACAAGCTACACTCCAAGGCGCTCTATTCGGGAACATCAGTAATAGTGTCTTGATAGGAGGAGAGGGGATGGTGGAGATGCAAACAGGGAAAAAATTGGGAGGATAGCTTGTTAAAAGCTGTCGCCAACACCTGAAAGGACTTCTACGTCCCTCCCTTTCAGACATCTCCAATTCTGAAAAGCCCTATGCTGTCCCATTCCCTGAAGCCCTCGAGGGAAGCCACCTGGGCAAGCCAAGCGCCCTCCTACAGCGGAGTCGCCATGGTGAGCCACCGGTTCCACCCAGTCCAGCGGAGCACAGCCCCTTACATGTGGATATTACCCGGGTGATCAGAGGAAGCTGGGAGGGGATGGGGCACCATATAGGAGGCCCATTATTCTGTTAAGACCTAGAAGGGCCAGTTCACCCCTATATGCAGGGTTATCCCACCCCCTGTGCAACCAGTTTTTTAGAAGAAGTTAGGTAGCCCAGTAAAAGAGCCAATGATCTGCCCCAGCGAGCCCTCCATTGTAGGAGACCCGGGTGCATTTTCCTCATGCTACCTTGGAAGAGCCTCCCCCTAATGAACTGTCGTTCCATGGTCTGGACTGCGTCACTCCATGACCGACGAATGAACAAGGGGTAATTTTGTAGCACATACAGTAGTTTTGGGAGCACCTTCATTTTAAAAAGGGCCACACAACCCATGACATTAGGGGGTAAACTGTACTAGTGCTTCATTACCTCACTAACCCTAGGTGTAGGACTACGCTATACTCGCGGAGCGTGCATAGATTGCGGCACTACGCACTTCGCGAATTGCAGGTACCACAGTGCAAAAACATGTAGCATAGCGGGCGCTTTTTGCTTGCTCGTGGTCCTCAACGTCAAGTTGGCGACCACGAGGGAGCAAAATCAACCTCCCGGCGAGACTTTTTCCTCATTCGCGATCACCAACATCAAGTTGCCGATCGCAAGTGTGGAAAATAAACCTCCTTGCGAGATTCTCAACGCGGGGAGGTCAGGTTTCTCATTGCGAGTGGTCGCGTATGCTTGCGACCGCTCGCGATGAGAAACTACCAGTCCGCGTAAAGAAAGCTGCCGCTCGAGTACAAATCTACTTGAGTGGCAGAAAATGACCGCTTGCACTGTGCAAGATGCCATTTGCAATGATTGCACAGTGCGGACAAGCATCCGGCACTGTGCAATCAGTGCGAACAGCATTTCCCTACCGCACTACGCAGTTCGCATAGCTATGCGTAGCGTGCATAGTGCAAAGTGCACTTCGCGTAGCTATGCGTAGTCGTACTACGCAAACTACGCCCAGGGTTAGTCCTCACCACCTTACTTGTCACGGGGGCCAAGTTAAGGCTCCATATGAGACTTGGCTTCATGGAGATATGTATCCCCGAGTACTGGAAGCTGAGCCGGCGGATTGGGATTTGAGCCTTCCATGACACATTACTGTGATCACCCTGTAGGGGTACCACCACGGACTTGGACCAGTTAACGCACTGTACGGACACATCCCCAAAGAGCCGTCTGATTTTGAGGACCCTGGACCTAATCTCGGCCAGCTGGGACATGAATAACAGAACATCATGAGCATAAAGGGCAATGCTGTCTTCTGTAGAACAGCACCAATAAAAGCCCCATACCTGCCTGTCGCATCTCATTCATGTGGTCAGGGGTTCCATGATCAGGGGGCATAAGTCCAGGGACATGGGACAACCCTGTTGAGTGCCGCTTGCAATACAGAATTCATGAGACAGGTCAACATTAATGTTCACCCAGGCACGCGGGCCAGTATAATAGGCCCATAACCATAGCCCAAAGCCCATAGCTAACAGGGTGTCCTCCATAAAAGAGCAATCGACATTGTCAAAGATCTTTTTGAAGTCAATCAGTAGGAGGGCCGCTAGACCTCCCAATGCCTTGACATGAGACAAAGAAGCTTGAGCATGGCGAATACAGTGGCTGATCAACCCATGGGAAAGGAAGGACTGTTATTAATCTGTTGGCCAGGAGTTTTGCATAAATGTTGACATCGCTTGGGATGGGTCAAAAGGACATACAGGTCACCTGGGGGCGGCCAGGCTTGGGTAGGACCACAATCGTTGGACAGTCGGCCCTCAAGGAAAGGTAGCCTCTATCAATTGCCTCAGTGAGGAACTGGTGGTACAAAAGGGGGTGGTGATGGACGGAGCATCTGAACCAATCAAACACTCACACCCAGTCAAAAGATCTGGGTTTGATCCATCACCGTTCTTTAGCCCACTCTGCCACCCCAGTTCAGACATGGCTATATGCAAATCAGTCTGACCCTGTGCCTCATGGGAACAGTCCAGTCCGAACTGCCAAGCCATGCCTTCCCTGGACTGTAAACAAGCCTCCGAGGACCGGTCCCTGGCACTACAGCCGTCCTCAGCCCGGGCTGCTTGAATCCAGGGGCAAAGTGAGCAAGGGACTCACGTCTGAGCATACCCTGCCACACTTATGGCGGCCAAAGCCGTACAAAAGGGGGTGGTGATGGACGGAGCATCTGAACCAATCAAACACTCACACCTAGTCAACAGATATGGGTTTAATCCATCACTGTTCTTTAGCTCACTCTGCCACCCCAGTTCAGACATGGCCATATGCAAATCAGTCTGACCCTGTGCCTCATGGGAACAGTCCAGCCCGAACTGCCAAGCCATGCCTTCCCTGGACCGGAAACAAGCTTCCGAGGACCGGTTTCTGGCATTCCAGCCGTCCTCAGCCCGGCCTGCTTGAATCCAGGGGCAAAGTGAGCAAGGGACTCACGTCTGAGCATACCCTGCCACACTTATGGCGGCCAAAGCGGTACAAAAGGGGGTGGTGATGGACGGAGCATCTCAACCAATCAAACACTCACACCCAGTCAACAGATCTGGGTTTAATCCATCACTGTTCTTTAGCTCACTCTGCCACCCCAGTTCAGACATGGCCATATGCAAATCAGTCTGACCCTGTGCCTCATGGGAACAGTCCAGCCCAAACTGCCAAGCCATGCCTTCCCTGGACCGGTAACAAGCCTCCGAGGACCGGTCCCTGGCACTACAGCCGTCCTCAGCCCGGCCTGCTTGAATCCAGTGGCAAAGTGAGTAAGGAACTGGAGCAGGGGCGAGGTCAACACGGGGCCAAGCTTGTGGTAAAACTCCAGTGGGTACCCAACTGGCCCGGGGATCTACCCGGTTTCGAGTTCAAAATGGCCATCTTTATCTCTTCCTCTGAGATATCCTGTTCAGCCCAGATCTCTGTGTAGAAGAAAGGCGAGCCAGGGGCAACTCTGTAATCAATAGGGACTTCAGCTCCCAGATGGGCATTGCTTGGGGGCATAAAGAGCTTCATGGAAGTTGGCAAAGGCTATTACGATCTCAGTGGAATCCTCGATCCATTCTCGCGATTCGGTCTGTATGTGGGGGATAACACGGGAGGCCTCCTGGTTCGTGGCAAGCCAGTGAAGCAACTTGCTGTATTTGTTGATCCATTTGTACACTGTGCATGTCAAAGCTATCCACTACTTTTGGGCTTCCTCCATACATAATTGACATAGGGATATTCTGTCAAGTTCTACCTGATGCTACTGTGACTCAGAGCATGAGCGGGGATCCCCTCGTTCCGGAGTCAAGATGGATGTAAATGTAAATGTACAGGAATTTATATAGCGCAAATCACCAAGCGGTTTCTAAGCGCTTGCTTAGGGAAGCCGTCCTGGTATTCCCCTGTGAGATAACCCCGGCAGGGTATCCGCAAGGTGAAAGCCAGGCATCCCGCCGCGAGGGGCCGTTGTGGAGATTAAGCAAGCTATTGCCCAGAGTCGCAGAGTGTGAACCCGTGAATCGAGTAGGCACCGGAGCTAGAATTGTCGAGTCCATGGACATTTTAGGACTCAAGACCCCGCCGAGCCGGGAATTGAACCCTGGTCCCGGGCTGACCTCTGCTTCCAGGTCTGCCTCCTCTAACCAGTGAGCCACACTTCTCCACTCCAGGTTTGTCCCGTTCTGAGCCTTTTAAAAAGGAGCGAGTGACCCCCCTCTTATATGTCTTTAAGGTTTCCCACAGAGGGCCCGCCAACTCCTCAAACCCCACAAATGTTTGATGAACTTGTCTTCCTGGAGGAACCAGGCATTCAGGCACCAAATTGGATGAACCTCAGGAGAGGGGGCATCAAAGCGTATCAGAACCGGAGTATGGTCGGATATCCCGCGGGGCAGAATCTGTGCCCCTGAACTGCAGCGGAAATCGTCTGCGAGAAGAAATAAGGTAGTCGAAGTGGAATACACCCATGAGATGGCACATGGGTGTATTCCAGGGCGCCAGGGTGCCAAGTATGCCAGGCATACAAGACCAAATTGTAAAGATTGGGGAATATCAACTGATAGCAGGCTACACTGAAAATCAGGTATCATTGTTTAAGTTGAGGGTGGTCTCCCTGACCTCAGAATGGGATGATTCCAAAGCAGGATATTATTTAAATATACATTTGAAAACATGCTTCATACAGAGAAAATCTCACATCAAATTCATCAATTTCAAAATATATCCCCCCATGTTGGTTTGTACTTGCCTAGGGCACCCCAGATTTGCAGGATATTCACCAGAGAAAAACTGACAAACACTGAATTAAATGAAACCCATTTTAATACTCAATGGCAACCCCAAAAATGTAGCATGAACATGGCCCTGGTGTAAAGGGACGGCTGAAAGACAGATACAGTTGTTCAACAGGGCACGGATTCACCAGTGAGAAACACTTAGACAGACTCCGCGCGTCGAAGAAGAAGAGGAACTCCATGGGAAAGAAGTGGAACAGCCTGAAAAATTGTCTCTTCCAAAAGAACAACTTTCATCATGGTAAATTCTTCCCAAGACAATGATTTAAAGAGACCAGACTATTGCTGCTTCTCAACGGGTGATGGCAGTGCAGAAGAGATTGTCCTATCAAGGATTTAAACACTGGTTATTCCTTTGGAGGGCGTAGTATTCACCAAGTTGCCAAGATTCAATAAATCACTCACTCACCCACTCATTCATTCACTCACCTGCTCCATGCATGCACACACTCATTGACTCACTCATTCAATCATTCACTAACTCACTTCCAAACTCACTCGCTTGCTCGCTCACTCATGCACTAACTCATTCACTCACTCAGTTGCTACTCATTACTTACTCGATTATGCACTTACTCACGCATTCACACATTAATTCACTCATTCATTCAATCACTCACCCATTCGCTCACGCACTCACTCACTCTTGCATGCATCCAAATTTGTACACAGCAGTTGGTGGGACACCCAGTAACAGTAGATGACTATAAGAAGGCAGGTATAAGATGTCTTTAAAATGCTGGTAGCCAACAGGGACTTGTCAGGTGAAGATAATGTAGTTCACTGAAAGAGACATCATTGACAGTGGCTTCCTGTGGTTCAGGTTCCTGTGAGTGAGTGTGGTGTGTTGCTGTAGACCCTGGGTGCATATGTTGGCTTTCTAGCATCACTGAGTGATGTGGGCAGGCATGGACCAGCCAATGATCCTGATGGGAAGTCCCTGGTTTCATCAAAGCATTTTTGGGATGGGTGAAAAACAAACATTTCAGAGACTGAGAAAGTCCTGAGCTCTGAAGTTCCATAAGATTGCTGATCCCCGAAGCTGACTGTGATTTCACGCTTGATGGATGCAGCGAGCTGGGACAGGAGGGGCGGCTTGAAGGATCATTTCTGGTAGGCAATCCCTCAGTCTCCTGCAGCACAGCAACTGCACGAGGACATGCAGCTGACAAGGTCAGAAACCAGACAGGGCACACAGGTCCTACAGGGCACAGCAAGCTGCCGTGATGTCAGACAAACCTGTCCCTGTATAGTCCATTTACACAGTCATGGAACAACACCCATAGCAGTAAGGGACCCCCAGCAATCAAACTAAGCAATTGACCTCCTCAGCACTTCACGAAGAATCCCTCAAATGATTACTTGAAATTTACTTCTGAAATGCAATCCTTCTGTTTGAAACATTAGTTCATTGGTTTCCAAAACACAGACCTTTCATCATAAAATAAATACAAGGGTTGGATTTTGCATAAATAAGCTCAACCCTCCACCTCCCCACAAGTAGAGTATATTTTTTGCGAACAGGATTGGTACCCGAGCAGCCGCAGCATCACTCCCATGTACCACTGTCACACGTGAGCACAGCCCTCCATCCTGCCAGCAGAGATAAGAGCTCCAGCAGTAATTAAACTCTGAAGATGCAGCAGTATGTGTGTTGGGAAGTGCTTTGGACTGTGAAATGTGGAATATGGGATGGGTTGGAACATCACACCAGAATGTCCTCTGGTTTGTCAGCAGCTGCCCAGCTGAGCCAGCTGAAAGACCTTTTATTCTGCTGATAATAAACTAAGCAGTTTACTTCACTGTGATGTAGGTGGCCCAATACCGGTCGGTAATGGCCAAAATTTGGATGTAGGTGGCCTAAATTGCAAATTCGGTAATTTACCGATTCGGTATTTTAAGGAATCTGTAAATACCGAATCAGTAAATTACCGAATTTGCAATGTAGGGAGCACTCAAATGAGTGCTTTTCCCATTTTAGGATTCGTTATTTACCACCAACTATAGGTTGGTGGTAAATAAGGAATACCTTTGAAAATGCAAATCAGTGCATTTTCAACTGTGCCATGTGGCAGACATACATTAGGGCATGTATGCATGTATGGTTCCTCAAGAGCTGGGGATCCCAGTTCGAGTCTTGGTGGCGCCAAGCAGCATCCTGTGATTCTATGCACATCACTTAATCTCTCTGAGTGATAGATTATTAATTAAATACACTGCAATTGTAAACGGCATTACTTTATGAAAATATAGTTCCACCAAAGCAGACATTAACAGTACTTCAATGGAGGGAAACTGATAAGAGAAGCAGATGAGGAACAAGTATTGGTAAATGCAAGAAAATATGCTACAGCCAATCCATACAGCTTTCTTTTTACTACTGTAAACACTTTTGTAATTCACAAATAGTGGTTAAATGTTCTACGCTCTCAAAGATTTCTGTGGCATTAAATCTGTACCCGTGAGCGTGGAGTGGACGTTTCCGGCTGGTAACACTATGAAGGTTTGTGCAGACGCACAACTGTTTAATCACAGGCTTTTTGTGACCCGTTCTTCCTCTACCAACTGGTGGAGATTTACTCCTGGCAAGAGCAGGAGTGAAATCCTTTCCAGCGAAGGAATGGAACACCCGCAATATTGGTTGGGTGAACGGGCAACATTTTTCCGTGTAAAATGCAAAATGCAAGTGCACACTGAAGCACTGTGTAAAATCACACACTCGGAAATTTCTTTGCAACTGTACTTCAGAATTCAGCTGTTGGTAATTACTCTGGACCGCATTCTATTCCATCGTTTTATTTTCACTCATGGTGTTCCTACAGACACGGCCCCTTGCCTTGTTGGCCTCTTTGGCGAGGTGCAGTTTGAGTCTCTTTCTACAGCGACACACAGCTGGGCCTGCTTGTCACACTAAGATGACAACATAAAGGTAAGTGTGAAGTAACAGAATTAATTTCAGACACTGATAATTACTCTGGACCACATTCCATTCCATCGTGTTTGTGTTCAATATGCTACTGCAGATAGGACAAGCCTACGCAAGGCAGCATTGCTCCTGCTCCACCAGTAAAAGTACATTCTGGACTGCGGTGCCAAGACTAGGCCTGGGTGAAATATCCATTATACCGGCAAAACTTTGATAATTTGTCTTACTTTGTTACATAAAATTCCATTATTCCATAATTACACCCCATTTGTGGCAACATTTTACAACAAATGTACCATTTCTGGTAAAAATATACAACAAAGGCACAGGAATAACTTGAAAGACAGCGCACAGGGGCTGTTTTTGGAGTCAGTTTTCTGTTTTTGCTCTATTTTGGTAGCTCAAAATACATGAACGCGAGGATGAATTTCATGATAAAATATAGGGTGAACTGCCAGTTTTGCATTTCACATAAATATGTGTAATCTTGTGTCATATTGCTCAAATTTCACACAATTACACAAAATCAAATTTCACAGACCTGTAGCCACGATCCTCCTAATCAGGTAACAGACAACTCTCGACACGTTTCGGCCTCCCGGGCTGCATCAGGCGATGTGATGCTTGAGCGGATTTACAGTTGTACCCTTGGAAACTTTTGTGAATTCTAAGCATTCAGATGTCTGCACCAGGGCAAATCCCTCACTGTCAAGGGTGAGTATGAAGTCAGTTGGAGCAGACACAGGAGCGCAGTACAATATTGGGGGGGGGGGTCTAATTCAGTGGTCAACAAATTGAAGAGAGATTTAGGTGTTAACAAATGTAATAGTGTAATGAATTGAGAAGGAAACATTATAATGGGATGAGAAAAAGTTTAAAGGTGGTGCTTAGGTAGTTGTGTTCACTAGTAAGAGGCAGTAAGTTGGTTTATGATCACTCCAAGGACATTGGTGAGGCCTCGTCTAAATACTATGTCCAATGCAAACGATCTTGTATTGAGCATTGTGTCCACTTCTTCTGGCCTATAGAGAGTGTTAGTCCATTTCATATGACCTCATCTAGAGTAATTAATCTGCTTCTGAAGGCCTAGTCTGGATTACTTGCGCGGTTACAAAGGCCTCATCTGGAGCACTGCAGAGGTTACGAAGGCCTCATCTGGAGCACTGGCACGTTTACAAAGGCCTCCTCTGGAGCACTGGTGCGGTTACAAAGGCCTCATCTGGAGCACTGCCACAGTTACAAAGGCCTCATCCGGAGCACTGGGGCGGTTACAAAGGCCTCATCTGGAGCACTGCCACAGTTACAAAGGCCTCATCCGGAGCACTGGGGCGGTTACAAAGGCCTCATCTGGAGCACTGGGGCGGTTACAAAGGCCTCATCTGGAGCACTTGCACGGTTACGAAGGCCACATCTGGAGCACTGGCGATGTTACGAAGGCCACATCTGGTGCACTGGCGATGCTACAAAGGCCTTATCTGGAGCACTGCCACAGTTAAAAAGGCCTCATCCGGAGCACTGGGGCGGTTACAAAGGCCTCATCTGGAGCATTGGTGCATTTGCAAAGGCCTCATCTGGTGCACTGGCGATGTTACAAAGGCCTCATCTGGTGCACTGGCGATGTTACAAAGGCCTTATCTGGAGCACTGCCAGAGTTACAAAGGCCTCATCCGGAGCACTGGGGCGGTTGCAAAGGCCTCATCTGGAGCATTGGTGCATTTGCAAAGGCCTCATCTGGAGCACTGGTGCGTTTACAAAGGCCTCATCTGGAGCACTGGTGCGGTTACAAAGGCCTCATCCGGAGCACTGGGGCGGTTGCAAAGGCCTCATCTGGAGCATTGGTGCATTTGCAAAGGCCTCATCTGGAGCACTGGTGCGGTTACAAAGGCCTCATCTGGAGCACTGGTGCGTTTACAAAGGCCTCATCTGGAGCACTGGTGCGGTTACAAAGGCCTCATCTGGAGCACTGGTGTGGTTACAAAGGTCTCATCTGGAGCACTGGCGCGGTTACAAAGGCCTCATCTGGAGCACTGCCACAGTTCAAAGGCCTCATCTGGAGCACTGGTGCGGTTACAAAGGCCTCATCTGGAGCACTGGTGTGGTTACAAAGGCCTCATCTGGAGCACTGGTGTGGTTACAAAGGCCTCATCTGGAGCACTGGTGTGGTTACAAAGACCTCATCTGGAGCACCGCAGAGGTTACAAAGGCCTCATCTGGAGCACTGCCACAGTTACAAAGGCCTCATCTGGAGCACTGGCGCGGTTACAAAGGCCTCATCCGGAGCACTTGCACGGTTACGAAGGCCACATCTGGAGCACTGCCACAGTTACAAAGGCCTCATCTGGAGCACTGGTGTGGTTAGAAAGGCCTCATCTGGAGCACCGCAGAGGTTACGAAGGCCTCATCTGGAGCACTGGCGCGGTTACAAAGGCCTCATCTGGAGCACTGGTGTGGTTACAAAGGCCTCATCTGGAGCACTGCCACAGTTACAAAGGCCTCATCTGACGTGCTGCACGGTTACAAAGGCCTAATCTGGAGCACTGGGGCGGTTACAAAGGCCTCATCTGGAGCACTGGGGCAGTTACAAAGGCCTCATCTGGAGCACTGGCGCGGTTACAAAGGCCTCATCTGGAGCACTGCCACAGTTACAAAGGCCTCATCCGACGTGCTGCACGATTCCAAAGGCCTCATCTGGTGCACTGGCGCGGTTACAAAGGCCTCATCTGGAGCATTAGTGCAGTTACAAACGCCTCATCTGGAGCACTGCTGCGGTTACAAAGGCCTCATCTGGAGCACTGGGGCAGTTACAAAGGCCTCATCTGGAGCACTGGCATGGTTACAAAGGCCTCATCTGGAGCACTGGCGCGGTTACAAAGGCCTCATCTGGAGCACTGGTGTGGTTACAAAGGCCTCATCTGGAGCACTGCCAAAGTTAAAAAGGCCTCATCTGACGTGCTGCACGGTTACAAAGGCCTCATCTGGAGCACTGGGGCGGTTACAAAGGCCTCATCTGGAGCACTGGGGCAGTTACAAAGGCCTCATCTGGAGCACTGGCGCGGTTACAAAGGCCTCATCTGGAGCACTGCCACAGGTACAAAGGCCTCATCCGACGTGCTGCACGGTTCCAAAGGCCTCATCTGGTGCACTGGCGCGGTTACAAAGGCCTCATCTGGAGCATTAGTGCAGTTACAAACGCCTCATCTGGAGCACTGCTGCGGTTACAAAGGCCTCATCTGCATCATTGGTGCGGTTACAAAGGCCTCATCTGGAGCACTGGCATGGTTACAAAGGCCTCATCTGGAGCACTGGCGATGTTACAAAGGCCTCATCCGGTGCACTGGCGTTGTTACAATGGCCTTATCTGGAGCATTGGTGCAGTTACAAAGGCCTCACCTGGAGCACTGGCACAGTTAAAAATGCCCCATCTGGAGCACTGGCGCGGTTACAAAGGCCTCATCTGGAGCACTGGTGCGGTAACAAAGGCCTCAACTAGAGCACTGGTACAGTTCCAAAGGCCTCATCTGGTACACTGGCTCGGGTACAAATGCCTCATCTGGAGCATTGGCGCTGTTACAAAGGCCTCATCTGGAGCATTGGCGCTGTTACAAAGGCCTCATCTGGAGCACTGCCACAGTTACAAAGGCCTCATCTGGAGCACTGGTGAGGTTACAAAGGCCTGAGCTGGAGCACTGGTGCGGTTCCAAATGCCTCACCTGGAGCATTGGCGAGGTTACAAAGGCCTCATCTGGAGCACTGGCGCGGTTACAAAGGCCTCATCTGGAGCACTGGTGTGGGTGCAAAGGCCTCATCTGGAGCACTGGTACGGTTACAAAGGCCGCCTCATCTGGAGCACCGCAGAGGTTACGAAGGCCTCATCTGGAGCACTGGCGATGTTACAAAGGCCTCATCAGGTGCACTGGCGATGTTACAAAGGCCTTATCTGGAGCACTGCCAGAGTTACAAAGGCCTCATCCGGAGCACTGGGGCGGTTGCAAAGGCCTCATCTGGAGCATTGGTGCATTTGCAAAGGCCTCATCTGGAGCACTGGTGCGTTTGCAAAGGCCTCATCTGGAGCACTGGTGCGGTTACAAAGGCCTCATCTGGAGCACTGGTGCGGTTACAAAGGCCTCATCTGGAGCACTGGTGTGGTTACAAAGGTCTCATCTGGAGCACTGGCGCGGTTACGAAGGCCTCATCTGGAGCACTGCCACAGTTCAAAGGCCTCATCTGGAGCACTGGTGCGGTTACAAAGGCCTCATCTGGAGCACTGGTGTGGTTACAAAGGCCTCATCTGGAGCACTGGTGTGGTTACAAAGGCATCATCTGGAGCACTGGTGTGGTTACAAAGACCTCATCTGGAGCACCGCAGAGGTTACAAAGGCCTCATCTGGAGCACTGCCACAGTTACAAAGGCCTCATCTGGAGCACTGGTGCGGTTACAAAGGCCTCATCCGGAGCACTTGCACGGTTACGAAGGCCACATCTGGAGCACTGCCACAGTTACAAAGGCCTCATCTGGAGCACTGGTGTGGTTACAAAGGCCTCATCTGGAGCACCGCAGAGGTTACGAAGGCCTCATCTGGAGCACTGGCGCGGTTACAAAGGCCTCATCTGGAGCACTGGTGTGGTTACAAAGGCCTCATCTGGAGCACTGCCAAAGTTAAAAAGGCCTCATCTGACGTGCTGCACGGTTACAAAGGCCTAATCTGGAGCACTGGGGCGGTTACAAAGGCCTCATCTGGAGCACTGGGGCAGTTACAAAGGCCTCATCTGGAGCACTGGCGCGGTTACAAAGGCCTCATCTGGAGCACTGCCACAGGTACAAAGGCCTCATCCGACGTGCTGCACGGTTCCAAAGGCCTCATCTGGTGCACTGGCGCGGTTACAAAGGCCTCATCTGGAGCATTAGTGCAGTTACAAACGCCTCATCTGGAGCACTGCTGCGGTTACAAAGGCCTCATCTGCATCATTGGTGCGGTTACAAAGGCCTCATCTGGAGCACTGGCATGGTTACAAAGGCCTCATCTGCAGCACTGGCGATGTTACAAAGGCCTCATCCGGTGCACTGGCGTTGTTACAAAGGCCTTATCTGGAGCATTGGTGCAGTTACAAAGGCCTCACCTGGAGCACTGGCACAGTTAAAAATGCCCCATCTGGAGCACTGGCGCGGTTACAAAGGCCTCATCTGGAGCACTGGTGCGGTAACAAAGGCCTCAACTAGAGCACTGGTACAGTTCCAAAGGCCTCATCTGGTACACTGGCTCGGGTACAAATGCCTCATCTGGAGCATTGGCGCTGTTACAAAGGCCTCATCTGGAGAACTGCCACAGTTACAAAGGCCTCATCTGGAGCACTGGTGAGGTTACAAATGCCTCAGCTGGAGCACTGGTGCGGTTCCAAAGGCCTCACCTGGAGCATTGGCGCGGTTACAAAGGCCTCACCTGGAGCATTGGCGCTGTTACAAAGGCCTCATCTGGAGCATTGGCGCAGTTACAAAGGCCTCATCTGGAGCACTGGTGAGGTTACAAAGGCCTCATCTGGAGCACTGGTGAGGTTACAAAGGCCTCATCTGGAGCACTGGTGAGGTTACAAAGGCCTGAGCTGGAGCACTGGTGCGGTTCCAAAGGCCTCACCTGGAGCATTGGCGAGGTTACAAAGGCCTCATCTGGAGCACTGGCGCGGTTACAAAGGCCTCATCTGGAGCACTGGTGTGGTTGCAAAGGCCTCATCTGGAGCACTGGTACGGTTACAAAGGCCTCATCTGGAGCACTGCCGATTTGTCAAGGCCTCATCAGGAGAACTGGCGCAGTTACAAAGGCCTCATGTGGTGCACTGGTGTGGTTACAAAGGCCTCATCTGGAGCATTGGAGCAGTAACAAAGGCCTCCTCTGGGGCATTGGTGCGGTTCAAAAGGCCTCGTCTGGAGCACTGGTGTGGTTACAAAGGCCTCATCTGGAGCACTGGCGCGGTTCAAAAGGCCTCGTCTGGAGCACTGGTGCGGTTCAAAAGGCCTCGTCTGGAGCACTGGTGCGGTAACAAAGGCCTCCTCTGGGGCATTGGCGCGGTTACAAAGGCCTCGTCTGGAGCACTGGTGCGGTTCAAAAGGCCTCGTCTGGAGCACTGGTGCGGTAACAAAGGCCTCATCTGGAGTATTGGCGTGGATAAGAAGACCTCATCTGGAGTATTATGTTCACTTCTGGACGACTCATCTGGACTGTTCTGTCTGGTTCACATGGCTTCATCTGAAGTATTCTGCCTGCTTGCAGAGGACTTATGGGGAGTATTGTGTTCAGTTCCCAAAGCATCATCTGATGCATTCTGTCAACTTATAGAAGCCTCATATAGAGAATTATGTCCACTCTGCAGTCCTCTTCTGTAGCATTGTGACCAGTTCAGGAAACCACATTTGCAGAATTACATTAGCGTCTATAGGCCTCACCTGGAGAATTGCATCAAGCTCTGGAGGCAATATGTACTGAAGGAGAATAAAAGATGTGAGACAGTCCACTCACATGTGCCAAAAAGGATACCAGGTTAAAAGCATCAACACTGTGATAATTGGCCCAAAAACATCGTTCTGTGAACACTAATGAGTGAGTAATATAGCATGTGATAGATGTATTCATGTTGCTAAAGCAAAGAGCTGAAAAACATAGGGGTAGATTTACAGACATTTTGAGCTCGATTAGTGTCACAAAAGTGATGCTATAAAACACAAAGGGGTATATTCTCAAGGAATTATTGCTGAGTTACAGGCACTTTAGCGCCGCAAAAGTGGCGAAATATTCATCGTTCCATTCTCAAGCTGGTGGAAACTGCAGAAATAAGCAGTTTTCCAGCGATAGCTTCTGCAAAAATAAGCGCACCGGATGACAGCGACAATGAACGCTAATGATATGCAATGTAGACGTTTCTGTGCAAAAACACACGAAAACACCACTTTGCGATATTCTCAACAATCAACCAGAATCGGCGAAGTGATACAAAAACAGGCGATAAGGCTCATTAGCAGCAGGGAATGAACACCTGCCTTGTACTGGTGTTAAACAGGACGACAACCTGCAGTAGAAAGGGAGCCCAGCCCAGAGCCACATCGGCAGACCAACACATGTCATGTAAATGTAAATGTATGTAAATGTATTGGACTTGTAAAGCGCACGGCTGCCCGTAAGCGTCCCGGCGCTTGCTTAGGGAACCCGTCCTGGTATTCCCCTGTGAGAAACCCCGGCAGGGTGTCCACAAGGTGAAAGCCAGGCATCCCGCCGCGAGGGGCCGTAGTGGAGATTAAGCAAGCTATTGCCCAGAGTCGCAGAGTGTGACCCCGTGAGTTGAGTAGGCACCAGAGCGAGAATTGTTGAGTCCGTGGAATTTTGAGCCCAAGACCCGCCGAGGCGGGGAATCGAACCCTGGTCCACGGTCGATCTCAGCTTCCGGGTCTGCCGCCTCTAACCACTGAGCCACGCTTCTCCACTCATGGAGTTACTGATCATGCAGCTCGGAGACCAAAGAGGCCCACAACACCCACCAACACCACCTCCAGGCCCCCCACCCCTGGACCCCCTAACTACCACCGAGGTAGTGCAGAATAAGTCAGCGTTCCTTCCGAAAACGCAACAGCCTCAAAGACTTAACGCCAGATGATGTCATTGCCCACTACAGGCTAAAAAGGACAACCATCCTACGCATCCTGACCCACATTGCCCACAGGCTGACGGTACCAGCACAGCGGACAACCAGCATCCCTCCGCAGACAAAGCTGCTGGCTGTGCTGCACCTGTTGGCCTTTGGTACCTTCCAATCAACAACCGCCAGCGTCGGAGGAGTCTCACAGCCAGCCCTATCAAAGTTCATCACAACTGTCTTGAATGCCATCATCAGCTTGGTACCCCAGCACCTTCACTTCCCCCACACTGCGCAGGAACAGCTGGGGAACAACGAAGGCTTCAACGCCATAGCTGGCTTCCCCCACATGTTGGGGGCAATTGACTGCACAACCTACTTGTGCCCCCTGCCGACACTGCACATAATTACCGCAATAGATAGCACACGCATTTCATCAATGTGCAGGCAATAGTGGACTACCAGGGACTCTTCACCAACGCCGTTGCCAACTACCCAGGCAGTGTGCATCATTCCTGCATCTTCCAACATTCCATCATCAACCAGCGCCTCGAGGATGGCACCTACGGAAATGCAGAGCTCGTTGGTAAGTACCAAATGAACACACCACACACCTCAACTCCACAATCATGCAACTCACAACTGTGGGAACGCACACGTTACAACATCACATACAACATGCAAAACAACATGCCCACCTACCAGACATGACAACACAAGTTACTGTGGTAACAGGGGCCAGCCTTGTAGACAAACCATCCACGTCATGGCACCTCTGCCACACAATAGCAGGATGTGGTGAGATTTGGGAACCAAGTATGTACGATGGAGGCAAGTGACCCATGAATCAGAATGTACACAATGCCAAGTGTGGCGGTGATGTGCTCGACAGACTCAATTATGCAGAGCACAGACAAGTCCATGTGGACAGATACTGCTGGTGTTTGTAGTGTCGTAGACAGTGGATGCAACCATGTTACCTCAGGCAGTGGGTAGGCCTTGGACATGTAGCTATGTCGTACCTCCTGTAAGCGTAAGCAGAGTAATATGGGCCAGGGTAGGAGTGGAAATTAATAGCCCGGGGCTCAGGGCATGGTTCACTTCTGGGATGGCCACCAAAGCAACTGCTGTGTGTGTCTCTGTGTCCGTCATATCCTCACCACAGGCCTACACACACGTGGCCGACCACCTTCAATGGCCAATAACACAGTGTTGTTGTCAGGCTTGTGGACATGCCTAGACAGTCATGACAATGGTGTGTCTTAGGACTGAAGTGATGCAACTGCGCAGCGCACACAAGTAAATTGGTTCAGGGGAGTGAGGAGCAGCTGTGAGGCCACATAATACACATGGATGCCTCTCCTTTGTCACATGCAAGACATGTCAAACATGAATCCCAAAGTCCCACATATCACACACCAATATACTAATGAGCCTGCAAACACAGAATGCAGAACCACCGATTGACACATCTCTCTCCCCTTTCACAGGTGATCAAGGATATGCATTCTGCCCGTGGATGATGACACCCCTCCGAGCCCCGAACACCCAGGGCCAGAGGTAGTACAATGCGCCCACAAACACACCACGGGCATTGTGGAGAGTTCATTTGGCGTGTTGAAGTCAAGTTGCAGGTGCCTGAACATCACAGGTGGAAGACTCCGGTACAGCGAACAAATAGTGTGCAAGATGATCATTGCATGTTGTGTGTTGCACAACATATGTGTACGCACCAATGCCCCATGGATCCATGTGCCAAATGCCATGGACGATGATGATGTGGCAGGTGGGCCATACCCCTGTGCAGCAGCAGCAGGAATAGCCCGAAGGGACACTATTATTAACTATTTCTTCACAAAAGCACGTCATATCGGGACTGCCCTTAGCAATCATGGGACAGGACAAAATGACCACAGGCACTGCATGTGCAAATAAATTCATTCCAAGACACATTCCCTGTGTGCATATCACTCCTCTGTATTGGCACATCACTCTGACAAGTGTAAGTGCAATATTTAGTGCTGACAATTTCACCAATGGCAATTAGGTGGTGGCAGTGTCATCTTGGTTATCGGGATCCTGTTTTCCTGTGGACTGAACCACGTTTTCCTCTTCTTCTTCTCCTTGCCATTCCATGACCCCGGGGTCCCAGACTGGTCCCCTGTGGAGCTTGTGGGGTTCTGGTTGTCCTTTGTACTTGCTCCGGCTACCTCCATGGTGCTTCGCAGTTGTTTGTGTTTTTTGTTGCCTCTTTTATACTGATTTTTGCAGTCTGACTTGTGGGACTTGCAGGCCTGGCCCTGCTTATCCCTGACTTTTTTATCGCAGTTAGGCCCAACGCAACTTTTCCGCGTTTGGGTTTGGATTTGTATCGCCGTCTGGGTAAGGTTATTGCAGACATTTGATGCATTATGGGAAAACTATTGCATGTTGCCACAGTGTTGTGAATAGGAAGTTAATACAGAATTATTTTCCAGCGATAGACGGCGATATGAAACACTGCATTAACATATGTTGGCGATGATTATCACACGTTCTTGAGAATGTCCCCCAAAATGTTTTTTTTTTCCTAATTTACTTTGACCCCCTGGCTGCGGCCGGAATTCCGCGCCTGTGCGTCACATTCCGATGGCGGGCGTGGTCATGACGGCTCCCGGCCGTCATCAGCACACGCCCCCGGTAACTCATGACGGCCGGGAGCCGTCATCAGCACCGAAGGGGTTAAAGTTCAAAACTTGTTTTGCACTGGAAAATATCCTGAAAGTAACACAATGCAGCACGAGGCCCTGCTTCGCGTTACTTAGCGCCAAAGGGCGCATTACGTTGGTGGTAAATGGGTGTTTCCATGTAACCACATGCCTTTTGATGCAAAACCCTATCTACAAACAACATTAGACGGGGTTTAGCACCAAAAGTTGATGAGGGCCAAAGCCACACCAGATATTCACGACAGCCACTTATGATGTGCATAACTCCTTACTAGATTATATGTTGCCCCTTTAAGACTTGTGGATATTATGAAAATCTGGAGTGGCCCGATCCCTCGTGTAGTAATATGCGAGATTAGTGTCTGGAGCTCATGTCTACACTGGCCTGGGTTGACAAACAGATTTTGATTTCCAGTAATTTGTTGACATTTGCCAACACAGGGAACTCCTTTGAAGTAGGTCAACTCCCAAGCTTGATTGTAACAAGCATCCTGTCCAGATAAAAAGCAGTTGAGAGGGTAAGTGTTGTGTTTTCATCTGACATAAGTTGCCGGGCAACCTGGGTTTCTCACACCGTGGTGTAGTGTACAAGGGGTTGAAAGTACTCACAAAGTTGGCTTAATAAACTACACTTAAAAAACTATTGGAGTACAGCCTATCTTTACAAAATTGGCGACGAGGATGGGATTGAGTATCATATCCAGGGATTTTTGTTCCTTTCATTCCAATAATGTCTTGCTTCTCCCCACTATATAAAGTTTCCCTTTAGCCAACCTATCCTTGCATTTGATCATGCCTTCAAAATATCCCACCAGCGGCAATTTGTCCCTACAGTGACCCTCAGGTGTTATGTCTACATGTAATCTGTATGTAAGTTATGTGTTGTGAAATAATGGTTTGAATCAGCATATTGCTATTTAGAATTGTTTATTATATGTATCTCTTGTTGGGTTTTTTTTTGTTGACAAAGGGAGATTTGTTGTGTTCTCAAATGACATAAGTTACCTGGCAACCCAGCTTCACTGTTGTAGTTCTAGGCTGGACTGGAGATTCTAAGGGCCATATTATCAAGAAGGGCGATAACATTATCGACGCTTCAGAGGCAGTAAACTGCAGCTAAAGCGGCAATAAGGGGCTTGATAATATGTTCTGGTGTGAGCCTGGGCTTCTATGGGAATTCCCAAGGCCATATTATCAAGCCCCTTATCGCTGCTTTAGCTGTAGTTTCCTGCCAATAAAGCGGCAATATTGTTATCGCCGTTCTTGATAATATGGCCCCAAGTCCCAACAGAACCTCAGGCCGTGGTGTAGCCTGCAATGGGTTGGAAGTACTCGCAAAGTTGACTAAATAAACTACACTTACAAATAACTATTGGAGTGGACAGTCTGCCTTTACAAAAGTTAGCAGAGGCAGGAAGTTGCCCAGAAAGATCACTGATCTTCCTATCTGGTCCTTGTGAGGCCTCACCCAAGAAGAGCTCATACCAGAGGAACTCCTGAAATCAAAGTCAGCTTTGAACTGTCCCAACTAAATCCCCAAAACACTGCTTCTTTCAACTAATCTTCAACAGGACTTTTTTTGTCTACATTTCCAGCCTGTAAAATATGCTTCAGGCGGGAGCCATCCATAATCCTTTAAATGTCCCCTTCCCTCAACAATGACATGGTTTTGTTTCTCCAGCGAGGCCATGGCAACCCCGCCAGCATGAGTCCAGCCTCTGGGCTTCGGTGCCAAAATATTTCAGAAGACATAATTTCCTGCGTTTTCACTGTAAGGGTAAACATTAGGGATTCTATTCTTGATGAAAGAAAAATAGATCTCTTTTCTTTGCACTTGTGTCAATGTTGATGCTGGCTCTGGAACCCAACTGGGTTCTTAGCAAGGCCTTTTGTTCGTGGTTCCAGGCAGCTGCTGGCGAGAACATGATATGCGTTGAGGCATTAACCAAGCGCTAAAACAGCAAACCGACAAGCCGTCGGAAGCCGCGCGGGCTAGGCCGAATGTTCTCAGGCTGGGAAAATGTACATTCATTCAGAGGGGCATTCAAGTAGCACTTCCTCCCACATTGCACTTTGGGCGAAAGAGCATAGCAGTGCTTAATTTGTAAAAGAATAAGTGCCAGGGCCCTCTTCGGGAGACCACTGCAGCTTGCACCACACATTGGCCCTGCCAGCGCAGCCAATAACACTACCACACTCCAGCAAGAGCGACAATTCAGACTATTCCAGGCCCCTAGGGATAAAAGAATGGCTTGGAGGCAGGTGATAGTCATTTTTAATGTCTATTGAAGGAATAATTACCTGTTATTGTGGTCACCTCTAAATTAGCTAGACAGTACCACCTTGTGGCAGACTGGGCACAAGCACCGGAGTTGACTATTTTGTGCCGGTGCCAAGTACAAGAAACCACTGGCTCAAATAAAGCACTGGACTATAAAGGAAGGGGAGGCCAGAGATTTCACACTACATGGATTTATAAAATGGAGTAGTGATGGGGAAAGGTCACAGATCAGTCTTAAGCAAAACATTGGTTCCCAAACGTTGTGAGGAGCATAGATTTGTGAATTGTGAGGAGGAATCATCTTTTCCCAGAGGTTAGTCAAACATAGGTGCACAAAAGCATGATTCGTAGACTCAAACTGCCAACGCATATAGGACTAGGAGTAGGACTGTGGAATATTCGTCAAGTGGGTGGATTTCATAAGATTAAGGTGTCAGATATGGCCCTGCAGAGGAAAAGCATATGTTGATATTTCAGAGGCAGTGAACTTCAGAAAGTTGCAAATTCATGGGCATTGACAGTCTGTAGCCATGCTTTTTTCAACATGCACTGTGTCAAACTGCAAAATCACATTTCAGAAAAAGTCATGAAATTTACAGAGGCATATCTCATGTTCAAAAGTCAAGTAAGATAGAAGGGGATTGGCTCACATGGAATTCCATGCTTTTCAACAGCCTTACGCCATCTAGGAGACTTATATTATATATGACTTCCTCTCCTAGTCAAATATTGTCCTAATCGCTTTCCGTGTGTTTTATAAGGTCCTGTGGCCTGCTTAAAATGTCAAGTTGTGTGTAGCTACGACGCTCCCAGTAATGACACACTAAGGGCCATATTATCAAGAAAAGGCGATACATTATCGCCGCTTTTATCGGCAGGAAACTGAGCTTTATAATATGGCCTTGTGAATTCCCATAGAAGCCCAGGTTCTGGTGTTAACCTGGGCTTCTATGGGAATTCACAAGGGCATATTGTCAAGCCCATTATCGCCTTTTTAGTGTCAGTTTCCTGCCGATAAAAGCGGAGATAATTTATCGCCCTTTCTTGATAATATGTCCCCAAAGGGTTGCAGATAAAGATGCTTGTACAGTTGAGGCTGTCTCTCCAGGCTCACTTGAGGCTGCTCCTCACTCTCACCAGGAGTTACATTACTCACTAGACCAGGAGTCACATCACTGAAACAGCTCCCTCTGGAATGTCGTGTCCCTACCTAAACATTCCACAGAACTTTGGGACCTCTGCTACCAGAAGTATGCTAACCTTACGGCAACCTGGCTGAGCACCATGACTATACCTGCGATTACGCTGGCGATCCCAGATAAATATCACATACTTAGACTGGAGAGGGGATCCAGAAGTTGGGGTGGCATCGCCACTGTCGTCCACAATACAATTAAAGTCTCTGTGGTGGACAGCCTAGTTGTAGACTGGATTGAACTGGGAATATTCAAAATGTAACTTTATTCTTATGACTGTTGGAATGGAGCACCTATATATCGATCTCCAGGACCAAAGCAAGAGTTTAGGCATCGCTTAGTCGAATGTGTATCGACCCACGTTTTATCATCCCAACACATTTTTTTTATTGGGTGATATTAATTATCATGGGTAAGACTCCTCTAAGCCAGCGGTCGCATATCTCATCTTGGATTTAGAGACGCTGGGCTTGCATCAAAAAATTAAGGGTCCCACCCATACAGCAAGGCACATGCTGGATTTAATTTTCACTAATTCCAGTCTTGTTACCACCTGGGATTCTTCTTACCGTGTATCTGGACGGATCATTGTATAATAGACTATAACAAGTAATTAACTTCACCTTTTGACAGTATTGCCCCCCTAAAAACCAGCTCCAGCGCCAAGCACAGACCTCAAGCTCTTTGGTATAACACTGAGCTGAAACTAGAGAAATCTACTTGTAAAAATTAGAGAGACAATGGTGACAGACCAAAATCAAAATGACAAAGATGCTTACAAAGCATATCTTTCCGCGTACCATCGCAATATCAAGCTAACTCGAAAGATCTATTTTACCAATCAAATTGATCAGGGAGGTAACTCATCAAAAGAACTTTTTCCTCAATTATTTTATTAAACTCCATGCCTGCAACCAACCAACTCAGGTCCCCCAAGAATTTTGTGACTCCCTTGCAAACTTTTTTTAGGACAAAATGAAACTAATTTATCAGAACTTCTCCAGCCGCCAGGACCAGCTCTAAGATGAGCCGAATGTTAATTCCCGCTCGTCAAACTGTGGCAACAGTTTAGGAAAGCTTGAACTATATCTCTTGAGCAGGTTCAGAAGGCTTTTGAAAGAGCTAAATCAGGCTTTCCTTTGGATCAATGTCCACCAAGGATTACTGCCCAAAACTCCAATCAGCTGGCATCCACAATCCAGTCACTGTTTAACTTATCACGGTCAACCAAGAAAATTCCCCTAGCATGGAAATCATCATTAGTCTCGCGCATACAAAGAATGTCAACAGAGATCCTAAAAACATATCTAACTATCCGCCTATCTCATTTCTGCCTCTTCTATGAAGGCAAATAGAAGGTCTAATAAATAAGCAACTTACAGACTATCTTGAGGAGAAAAAAATCTTAGACCCTTCTCAATCAGGGTTCAGATCCTTCCATAGCACTGAGACCGCTTGATCGCGGTCACTAATTCAATAAAACTTTTCCTTGAAGCAGGCGCCTCATCCATGTTAGTGCTTTTGGATGTCTCCGCAGGTTCAGATACTGTGTCCCATACTGGGCTGGTGCATCGATGTATGAAATAGGTATTTATGGGAGAGCTCTTCACTGGTTTCAAGACTTTTCACGAAATAGAACCCAGACTATCTCTCTTGGTCCATTTAAATCCCGCACCATGCTGATTGACAAGGGCGTTCCATAGGGATCTTTCTTCGGCTCTTATATAACCTATATGTGGCTCGGCTTGCCAAGATTGCTAAGTCATTTGGATTTGAGATGCTATCTTATGCTGATGACACCCAGCTTTTCATCTCCTTTGACAAAGATCTGGACAAAGTTAAAGATCACTTTTCCAAAGGAATGATAGCAATCTCGGAAGGGATGACAACGAATTTGCCTACAGCTGAATGCAGAAAAACCAGATATCATGCTACTTGGTAGGGCCCAACAACTCCGATCGGCTGATTGGTGGCCGTCAGAATTAGGTGCTGTCCCTACCCCAAGGTAGGTAATTAAGAACTTTGTAGTAAAACTAGACCAGTCTCCAGGGCTCGAGTATGGGTACCATGCGGGTGGAAGGGCCCCCCCACTTATTTTACCAGGAGCTCAATTACTGGAGCAAATGGAGCCACACTTTCACTCTTAGGCCTCTCTGGGGCGAGATCGTAGCTCATTCAGAACGCTGCTCACGCGCTGGCTTCTCTGATGCAATCGCATCTAAGGGGTGAGCGAGGGGAGGCAAGGAGTCTGATGGTGCAAGCCACCTTTCCTGACGTCGCTTCCTGTTGTGACGTCAGCGTCCCCCCACTTCTTTTTTTAGGACTTATGCCCTGCCAGTCTCTGTCTATGAAAGAACAAGTTTTATCTACCACTGGTACCTGCTTAAATACAATGCCCATATCGAGTAAAGCCTTCCCATTTCAGCTAGAACATCTTTAGTTCAGGCACTGGAAGTGAGCAGACTGGATTACGGTAACGCTCTATTGGCTTCTGCAAATGAGACACTGATGTCCAAATTACAGGTGGTCCAGGTGGAGCAGCAAGGCCTGTTTGTAATCCCCCCTCTGCCTCTGCTTCCATGCCACTGCTGAGATCTCTACACTGGCCCCCAGTAAGGCAAAGAATCATTTATAACATTTGCTGCCTGACACATAACTCCTTAATGAGCAAATGTTTCAGCTATTTAAAGCAAAAGATCAGATGCTACTGCCCTGTTAGAAATTTAAGATCTATGGATAAAGCTCTGCTTATTGTACCTCAAATTCGACTGACCAGATGTGGAGGTAGATCTTTTTCCTACTTGGCCCCTTCTTACTGGAATAACTTACCTCTTCACCTCTGTATCTGCATGCACTACACTATACTCAGAAAAATGCTATTGAATGCTTTATTTGAACTTAGTGGTATTACTTTGGCTGAGTCTGTTTCAGCGCCGGGTTAACCTTCCCGGGTGATTTATGCGCTATATCAAATTAACATAACATCAACATAACCAGGAGGTAAGCCAAACCTGACATGATGGCATCAGGAGGTAAAAACAGGCAGAAGATGCTCCAGAGATAGTGGAAGTGGCACTGGCTTCAACTATATGCATTTTTAAAACTTTGCAAATTTTTTTTCCATTTCTCTCTTTATAAAGAGCTTTGAAGCATCCATTCTGACTTGGGGTGGCGCATTTCAATCTGGAAGCCTTCAGTACGTGTTTCAAACTTGAGGCTATGAGAAACACTAAACTAATGAGGTACAATAGTTATTGCTGAGCATGTCCAGGAAGGGAATGTCTGGTTCAGGAGAAAGGTTCTTTCGGTGAATAGGTGAGAGGGATCTCTCGAATGGTGGATCTACCTGGTATTTAGAAAAATAACATTATGCAAACAGCTGATTACTAAACTAGACTATTATTCCTGAAATTGTGAAATTGCAGCTGTCTCTTTGAGACAGACAATGGAAAAAATTAGACATCCACCAACTTAACAGCCACCTTGAGAAACTGCCAATGAACATGCAGACAAAAGGATACACATCTTCTAGAACTGGACCTCCACTGAACTGGACAAACAGACACCAGCAAAAACCTCATCCAAGGTCGGCAACAACAAGAACACTGCATAGGTTGATGACAACATCAAAAGAATGAAAAATAGCTCGACATACAATGCAAATGGAGAAAATCAGGAAATGAACAGACAAACGCACACTATGCCATTATAACGGAACTTACAAAAGAGCCACCAGAACCACTAAAAGACACCAATACTCCACTGCATAACTCAAGCAGACTGCCCTTCTAAAGAACTCCATAAAATTCTACCAGAATTCCTCAAACAAGAGTGTCAAACAGATTGAGAATTACCTTTAGAGTAACGCTGACAACACCACAACAACACATAACCCAACCACAATAGAGACCACAATAATCAGCCATCAATGCACACTTTTAACACCATGTCACACACAAATGTCCTCAATTAAGTTGCACTAATTCTTTCACGAAATGACTACTGCAATGGACTTTTCCTGGGCATAGACACACAACAATGGCTAAAACTACAATCCTTTCAGAAAGCCACAGCGCGAGTGCTGCTCAACATTCCCAAATACCATCATATCTCTAGCAGCATCAGGGAGCTTCACTGGCTTCCAGTCAAGCAGCCCATCGAGTTCAAGGCCCTATGCCTGGTGCATAAGGTACTATATGGTGGAGGGCCGTCGGACCTGCAGAAACTTTTCCAATGACCCTCTTCACTGTTGAATCTTAGATCTGCCAATAAAGGACAAGGGGTCATATGCATCAACGACATTTTCCCATAGACACAGAATGGCCCAAACCCTTTGACGCATCTGGCCCAAGCCCCCCAAAATCCAAAAGGCCAGATGGTGGATTGGGGGGTAGAAGCCTTTCCTATCAACCAGCTAAGCTCTGGAGTGAACTACCAGTCTTCATCAGGATACAAACTTGTAGACCCCTGTTTAGGTAAACTCTGAAGACCTGGCTATACCCCTTATAGGAACAAAAGTTTCTCACCAAATTCTTTACACGTTTCCTTGCTATTCTCAGCACCTAGATGCCTCGGCATTCGTGCACTCTACAAGTCTTTTACTTACTTACTTACTTAATATAATCATTATAGCCAGACCATCAAGATCACCTTCAGACCCAACAGTGCCTAAAGTCTTTAAAGATACCCTTAGCTCTGTCTGTGCAGGGAAGGTAGCCAAATGGCTACTCAACAAGTCCCTGGAACTAGGTTCATTTCCACCTAAGCTGACAACCTCCTACATCAAACCTCTCATCAAAAAGAAAAATCTTGACTCACCTGACAAAGCAAACTACAGACCCATATCAAAAGGACCACTTTTAGGAAAATGTTTTGAGAGAGGAGTGTTTTCGCAACTCTCTAACTTCACAGAACAGTATGGCTTACAGTCCTGCGTCAGTCCAGGCAGAGGCTCAGCATCAGCGTCATATCCATCTGGGATGATCTAAACCTCACAGTGGACAGGAGCGGTGTAGCTACTTTGCTGCTTCTGGTATTATCCAGTAGTGGCTGATTCGCAATGGCGGAGGAGAGTCTCCCCACTGCCTGGCCCAAAGCCTGCAAATGAAAAATAAAACAATGTTCTAGCATCATTTTATTGTTCATTTGCCGGCTCTGAGCCAGCTTGTGCAGGGAGAGTTAGGCTGGGCATGGGGTGGGGGAGTGCTATGGGCCATCCCTAAGTGCGCATATGTGTTTAGCCAGCCGTCTCAGGCAGACCAAAGCACACACACGTACTTAGGTTTCTTGCATTGAACAGCCGGGCTGGAGAAACCCCACAGACTCCCTGATCTGAGCAGAGTGTCATTCCAGCCTGCTCAGGCCAATCCCAGCACTGCTCTCATGATATGAGAGGAGTGCAGGTATTGCACAGGGAGACCATGAAGCTGCACCAGTACCTGCTGGCACCAGTACCTGCTGGCACCAGGAAGTATGAGGCGCAACGAGGGAGGCAGGTGGCAGCTCTAGGTAAGTGTTTTTGAAAGTTTTATTTATACCCCCCGCCCCGCGCACTCCCTCACGCCACCACCTCTTAATTGTGGCAGCCGCAACTGGATATATCAGCTGCATTTGACACTATTCACCACAACACAGTACTACAAAGACTCCACAATCTCGGATTCTGTGAAAATGCTCTAAAATAGATTGCTTGTTATCTTACAGACAGGCAAAGTGTTGTCTACCTACGACTTTTAATATCACCCCCCCACAAACAACACTGTGGCATTCCTCAGGGGTCCATCATATCCAGTCTATTATTCACCATCTTCCTAAGCCCTTTTCAAAATGTGATTAGATCATACAACATCACCTGTTACAACTATGCAGATGACACCCGAATCGTTTTTAAAATGGATAGCCCAAAGACCTCCACAATTCTCAACTGGATGACTGCCGTCGACCAATAAACACATTGATAATGAATAACCATCTAAAGCTCAATACCGCAAAAACAGAGATTATGACGTGTGGAAAATGGCTAAAGTACCAGCCTACTGCCATATGTTCCAAGGAACTCAAACCTCTCCAACAACATCAAGAGATTTAAGAAACCTAAGAGTAATCATGAATTTAAACCTATCCTTGATACAACAGGCTACAAGATTGTCTTCTACACAATGTAAACACTACATCACAATTCGCCTATCTTGCATGCCAACTTAAACTGTAAGCCATCCTCATACTGGTCATCTTCAAACTTGACTATGCCAACAGTCTATACACCCCATTCATTATACCAAAATGCAACTTATGCAAAATGTTGACGAAAGGCTTCTTCTTCGAATTCAATCAAGAGAACGCATGACTCCAGCCTTGGAATCACTCCACTGGCTACTTATAGCTAGATGGGCAATGTTAAAGATAACTGCAAAACTCAACCCTAGCAACGGAGTCCCAAAACATTTGCACCCTCAAGAGCAGTCCTCAGCTTGCAACCTATGAACTGGAACTCAGCAAACTGCTCTTGATACGCAGGTAAGCTAAAAAGGGCTGACTTATGGTTCGCTGTATCATTATTGAGTAATGTACTAGCATTTATACCAGTTATGACCCACAATAATACTAAGAGCATTATACACAGCGGTTGCGAGCAACTTCTAACTCATACCTTGTAAGTTCATATTAGACATATCGCTATAAGGAACGTCCAGCACCAGTACTGCACACCCAAAAAAAACAACATCCCCAAATGAACAGGCATAATTTGACTGAAGAGATTGCCACACATTGCTGGAAGGTTCGGAGTACTTTAATATATTCCATTCACTGCAGGTCCCAAATATCTATATAATCTGACCACTTCTTTACACCTCACAAAGATATTCAGATATGGGAAGATAATATAACTGCCCATCCCAACAGATCTCTCCACTCCTTTCTCCCTCCAACCGTGCCAGCTCAGAACCACAGCTACACAACATCTAAGGTTGGACAACCCAGTGTAGTAACCAGCTAAGCAGAATATATCATAAGAAATGCCATAAAGGACTTGCAGAGCTATCCAAAGCTATCAGCGTACTGACAACCATAAAACTGCACGTCTGTCATTCACAGTTCATCATCTACCACACTGCTACAAGCTGCGGCCCGTAACACCTATGTCGTCGACACGAACGACATCGAAACACCACTTCCTACATAGGATCAAAGCAAAGACAACATCCTTCCAGACAGACACCCTACACATTGTAGCATGCTACCCATTTAGGCAAGTGCTTCCACACCCCACATAGGGGTTGTAAGTGCCATATAAATGTTGCAATAGAATACATTACATCAAGTCTGTCCCTCAAAAGCTCTCCACGTACTCGTCATGTACATGATAATATATCCTGTGAGCACGTTCAAGCAGGAATGGAGAGATTTCTGTGTCAGACCACCATGGCCCTCAGAGGGTGCTTCAAACCCATTTCCACATTTTTATATTTGAAAAAATAGAAAGCAATTATAACATCTCAGTCTAAGACATGATTAGAAGGAACAGATCTGGCTGCAGGGTTTATATGATGCAGTGCACTCTGCACCTCAATATCAAAGATGTTGGCTCAGTCCAGGTCAGAGGTCAGGATGTTCTTGGTATTGCTAACGAGATTGTAATTGCAAAACTGGAGTTGCATTCATCCTGGAGAGCTTGAGAATTACATTTTGAACTGTGGTGTATTAGAGTGGGGTCAGCCTCTTACAGATGGGTTAATCTGCAGCCTGAGAATATGAATATTGCAATCTTTGAAGATCTTCTGTTTGAGGATTTGTTAATAATCCAACTTCAAGTGAAATCCGACGAGGAGGGGATTACATCCTGCGGTCATCATAATTCAGCAGATGAAAAGTAACAATCAAGAGCTCGTTCGCCTTCAGACTCGGCAGGTTTCCAGAAATCTCGAATGTTGCGTCATGTGTCGTGGACATGTTCATGAAGGGGGCAGATAGGTTCAATTGCAAGGGACCTACATTTGATCACTCATGCGAAATAAAGGGGGTGAATGTTCTACAAGTCGCCTTTGTACTTATTGTAAGTCATCCACAATATTATATCCATCACCTCACCCACAATTATCCAGGAAAATATGTTTTAATGGTGTTCTTAGACAGAGAAATGATTTGGACCTCAGCTTTGAAAGTGTGTTCAAAGCAGTAAAACCTGACCATGGATGAATTCCTTTTACTCCCAGATTAAAGAACAGAAAAAACTGTACAGCGATTGTAGCTGCACTCCTGTGCATGATGAGAACGAGGTTTGGGGGGGGCATTGCACTTCTTTTGGGGATGCTCGATAGCACCAACATCAGCTCAATCCGATACAAAATGCCTACAACACTCTGATGCGGGACATGGGCATCAGCGGCAGGATTCAGGGTGGGTTCTTTCCCTGAGGATGCTTAGATTCTTTCTAACCAGTCGCACTCCCATTGCGACTGGTGTGTTAGTAGCTACTTGGCCCTTCTGGCACCAATACTGGACACTCATGACATTGAATGCCAACATATATGTAGACAAGACACAGATGCACCTAAAACTGCAGGATGCATCTAGAGAACATCACCAGGATGTCCATGTCTGAATCAAGCTCAACACTGGCTGCAAAACAAATGGTTCTCTGTTAACAGACAAATTTGGAAAACAACTACAGCATCCTTTTTTACCAAGCCCAAAAAGTAGGATCCCTACCCCAATGCCAATTCAATTCATATACCACTAAAGTGATGTTTTTTTTTAATGTTCTCATGGTTATTCTTCACCTGAATGTAGTCACAAGGAGCAAATTTCACTGCCTGTGTTTGCTTTAGGGCATTCTTACTTCCTTTTATGCTCCCAATATCACCCTGGTCCTTTATCTGATGTTGTCTACTCTGAAACTGCATCAGAATCCTCATGGATTTTTGGGGGGCTCACTAAGAAAACATTTGCAAGTTACGATGAGTACAACATCACAATGCTGAGCTCAATTGTGGAATATGGTGAACACATCACGCACCATCACAGATTGCTCGACTGGCTCCTGATCAAAGAGAGATGTTGGCTATGCACATTTTCCACAGGTCTCTCTGTGGGACACCACAGGCTACTTAAGTACCAGATCATTGTTGTTGAGTAGCACTTCACAAAAGCTCCTAAACAAATACAAGAATGCATTTCCAGAAGGAAAGCTGTCCTTCGGCTGTGATTCCGAATGATAAGACAACCCCTCGCTCTTCAATGAGGATTTCTCTGGGGTTTCTTCTGTAGATCAATGTTATCAAACACTGTGATGGAGCCAGTGGGATTCCTCTTTGGTGTTGGCCAAGACCCTACAGAGACCAGTAATCCCACAGCACATGGATATATCCCTTTGTGCAGTTCATCCAAGGTGTGAAGCTCGCCCAAAGATGTTCGCTGTCGTTGTGGACTTGGGGTCCATCCACTATATCAAGCTGAACATCCTGTACACTGAACCCCTCCTCCTCATAAATAAGTAACACTAAAATTCTCCTCAGACTGAACCAGCCCCTTATCACATCATAGCTGTCAAAATCAATGGGACTAGACTAGCTCCCAAAGATTAACCCTTCTGGATAACCATTGGACTCCAAGGAGCACTTACACCCCCACGCTAACAAACTATGAAAACTGATCAATGTTAATACTGACACAATACCATAAAAAAGTAATGCGTACGACTGCAATACTACCCCGCAGGGGATGGGGAAGCCATACTGCTGCGTTACAATTGCCAATAACTGGTAGCATACAAGTCTGCTCGCCCTCGCCATTGGCTCCTGCTAGCGTGACCACATCATCTCTAGTTCTGGTGACTCTTCAATGGCTCCTTCAGCCTTCAAAGAGAAGGGCTGAAGCAAATCACCACATCACACAAAATAAAACCAGTTGTCTCTGTGTGCTTCTTAAAATCACAGATCTGAAACAATCATTAAAGAATGTGTTAGAAGCTTATGGTGAAAATATTCCACCTCTAAGACGGTATTACTTTTTCAACTCTTGCAAAAGCAACTAACAGAGGGGCTTATTCACAAGTCACTTGCACCACCGGTGCGTCACTTTTAATTTGGGAAAAGGTGCAAGGGGCTTGTAAATAAGCCCCGTGTGTCTTCGATCACCCTCCAATTATGAGTGGCATACCCAAACATCATCCCACTTTGCCCCATGTTGATGCAGATGTCGTCAAACTAAAAGCTTATACTTGAAAAGTGCATAGTGCCTACTCCTAACTGTCTATATGTGAAGTTGAATACACGCTGGGAAGTGTAAATCAGCGAGGTCCACACCGACAAAATCTAAAAGAAACTAAGAAGTATAAATTCCATTAAGGTTTATATTCTATTGAGCTATCACTTCCAATCAAACATTAATTAATTCTGGTCCTAAGCCCTACACACCATTAATTCCAATATTGCATCCATTTCACTGAGCCATTAACTACAAAAGGCCATTAATCCCAACAAACCATTACTTCCAAAAAGCCATTAATTGCAAGTGGCAGGATGATTTTATTCCTGACATTCAATCTCTTAAATGATCTTTTGACCGTATTACGAAGAATATATAGGGACTCGGACTACGAAGAACATTCATGGACTCGTACTCCACCTATTGCATCCTATTGACTGGCTTTCCTGTCTCTCTCATTTGCCTGCTTCTTATTCGTATCTCGGCTTTCCAATCTTGTGTTTGTCCCTCCCATGGAGCATTGCCTCTTTACCATCACTTTTGATTGGCTGGCTTATGTGCTACTACTGCTTGCTTTTCATGCACTACCTTTTTCATTTTGGTCAGACACTTTTCCAGCTGTCTCCCTTGTGTATTTCTCTCCCTTGCTATCCAAGTTGCTGTCGGTTTATTGGGTGTTTCTCCCTTTCCTACTTCATGTTTCCACTCACTCTTTTGTCGTCCCCTCATTGCTTTCTCACCCCGGTGCTTCTTATTTTATTTTTTTATATTTTTTTATTTATAAAGTTTTATATAGCGCAAACTTGATCCCGTAGGATATCAGAGCGCTTTACAATTTGAGGCAATTAAATACCTTTGCACCCTATTCCCCTATAAACCCACATCCCACTATGGAACTAAAAATGCAAAATTACAACAAAAAAATTGTAAAAACTGCAAAAATTTTTACACAGATAATAAAAACAAAAACAAAATGTCAGCATAGTGCATTTGATTAATTGGCACAACTATGCACACTGAAAGAATATTAAATTCAAAGAAAAATGGACAGAACAATGAATTAATTTTGCAGCATTTAAGATGTAGTAAGAGTGGTCACTTTTCTCACAAAAGACAGTGGTAGGTCACGCGGGTGAGCAGAGTGAGGGGCTAGAAAGTCTATTGGGCATGGGGGCCCTAACGGAGTTTAAGGGAAGGAAGAATAAATTAGCAAAAGCGGAATTTAGACTTAAAGGACAAGGTATAACCTTGATGGTGGAGTCAAGGCCCATTTATGGCATCATTCCAGGGACTATGTTTTGGGAAAGTTGGCATAAAGTTGAGTTGGAACCCAAACACATAGGGCCTTATTTACAAGGACCTTGCGCCACCTTTGCGTCACCTTTAACATGGGAAAAGGGATGCAAAAGTGGCGCAAGGGGCCCGTAAATCTGCCCCATAGATCCCAAGGGGTGAAAAGTAGGTGGTATTAATGTGCTAGGGTACACATGGGATGATATTGTTTTTTAGAAGGACCATTGAGGGCAAGGTATGAGTTTCTTGGAGAAGACCATCCATTTTAGGTGGGTCCATCAATATGACATGCATATTGTTATTAGCATTAGGGCTTCAGATTAGATGATGGTGGTGGAGGACACACATTCTAAATAGAACAAGGCTGCTATGTGAAAGCAGGTTGGGAATGACACATCTTCTGTTTTTCCAGTCAAATCTGAGAGGACAAGAGCTCAGTCTGTTCTCTTCAATCCATCACCCAGGCTTCTAAGAGTTCAGCATCAGCCATTGGCTGTCCATCTTGGTATCATCAGTGGACATGCAAAATGTGCAAGCAGTACCCAAGGATAAAGTTAGACCCTGGCAGATGACAGATGTTAAACAAGATACAGTGGTTGTAGGACCTGTAAGACAAAGGAGGGCATACCGATTGGATTCTTTTCAATACATGAGATTTTATCCATGCCGATGCAAAGTTTGTGACCGACAAACCATCCCAGGGGGACCGATTGGTCAAGGATGTCTAGTGAAGATGACAAGCGTGAAAGGACTAGTGGTGCAATTGCCTCATCTTCAACCATCCCGATATGGGCTGATTACTAATTGACTGACTCTGTGGGGGAAAGGGCAAAGTGGAAGCGGCCATGGTGATCACCAGAAGCAAACCACTCAGAAATGACCGCATTCTCCCTGTTTTTAGAAGGGCTTGCGATGGACTGAAAATAGTCAGGGATATTTGCCTCTAGCAGTTTCAGTTTCTTATCAATGATATGATGATCCCCTGCTTGACGTAAGAAATGCACACATTCCCCTAAGTGAGTTGCTGGGATAGCGCAGAGTCCAGGGTCTGAGTGGGGAAAAAGGTCTTAATCCTCTCCACTGGACAGGGATCCCCCGGGGATCCAGATATGCCTTGTTTGTGCGCTCTGCAACTGGTCCAAATATACTTAAGAAAAGCGATAGCCTAAAATCAGCACCAGTGTCTCAAGATTTGGGGTAGGAGCATGGTTCTTATCAATGTTTAAACAAACATAGAATTCTTTATCTGGAGAGAAGCCGGCCAACTTATCGCGTCTTTCTATAAAAAAAGAAATTTTTGGCTGATGCTGTAGGCGTAACCTCTTTAAGGACCTGAAGATTTGTTTTTGAGAATTCCACGTTCGACTAACGCGAGAAGAACAAAGATTACTGTAAAATGAGATTAACATGTGTGTATATATATATATATGTTTCTTTAAAGATATATATATACACACATCCTCTTAGCTAAGGAAAAGGGATTGCCACTCAGTCCAATACCGTCCTCAGCCCATCCAGCCCCACTCAGATTGGCTGAATCTCAGATTGGACGATCATTTCCCATCATGCATGCTGCAGGCCACATTCCAGTCCCATTACACTATCTTGGTGCTTCCAGCACCTGCTGCTGACATCTGCCTGTAAGCTGCATATCACATATTCCAATTAGTGTAAGGCAGCACAAGTCACTTACACCCATCACTGAGATCTGTTTGTAATCATCAAGTCCAATTAGTAGAACAGGAGATATGCAATTTTAAAGGCTTAATAAAAATAGCGCCAAGAAACAGAAAGTGCTTACGCTGTGTATCTGGTTGTGCTAGACCGGGACAGCGTCACAAGTGAGACTGACTTCAATGGATTCCGAGGCCGAGACAGGGTCCTTTTTAAAAAGCTACCTTCTCAAAGGCGGGAGCGCAGAGTTCAAAACATCAAGATTTCAGAGGAGAAGCTCAACTGATGGCAGCCAAGGGTCCAGGGCCAGGGGAGACACCTCTTGGGAAACCGGAACTCACTCCAGAAGAGGCCAAGAGTTCAGGCACGTCCAGTTGCAGGTCTAGGCAAGTCCTGTTACAGGTCCAGCCAGGGCCAGTTGCAGTAGGTCAGTCTGCAGCTTGTGTCCCTGTAGCTCAGGGCAGGAGATCAGCCAACTGATCCTCAGAGTCACTCTGGTAGTCCTGGATTCAAGGAGATGGTCCTCTCTCCTTCAGGCAGCAGGGCAGGCCTCCATGCTGGGTTGCAGGTCTAGGTATCCCAAATGCACTTTGTTTTCCTAATATGATGTACCTGTTGTAAGTGAACTTGCAGAAGAATCTGGAGTTCAAACTACAGGCCAAGGTTTCCAGCCAGATTACAAGGGGCCAGAGATTCAGTACAACCCCCTTAGAAGTGTGCATATGATGCTGAACGCATTAGAATCCCACCAACAAAACCCATTGAGACGAGTCTAAGCTGCAGAGATCTATGTGCACCATTCAAGTTCCAAGTTCCAACCCGAGTAAAGAGCTCAGTGGGTCAATGCACCACTGGAGAGATCTAGCTGTATGTCTTACAGCTGCAGTGCTCTTCCAAAAATGTGAAATGCTGAGACAAAAATCAGTTACCCACCCACAAACACTCACACATATTTTTGAGCCAGAGCGCATGCAGACCTGCTCCATATTTGTTACATTTTTACAAATTTTAGCAACACCCTGTATTAAATATGTAAGTAACGTCTGCTTTTTAGCTTGGGTATTTGTATGTATACTAAGGGGCATATTTACAAGCCCCTTGCGGCACACTTTTGTGATGCTCTGGTGGCACAGTATGCCGGCCCATATCTACAAGGCCACACAAAGCCACTTTGCGTGGCTTTACATGGCCTTGTGGATACGGAGTAAGGCCAATGCAGCGCAAGTCGCTGCTTTGCTTTACTCTGTGTCAAAAGCACTTTCCTTGGACATTGAATTGGGTGTTCCCAAGTAACACTCATGGATTTTGACACATTCCCAGATCCACAAGGATTTGTAAACCTGGGAATGCGTCAGATTCCTACACCTCCCCAGGGGAGGTATAAGGGTGGCGCAACAACTTGCTTTTTTGCCCTTTGTTCCCCCTATCACGCCTCTGTGTTGCTTCCACTCCACCTGGGTTGCTTTTGCCACCCCCGTGTTGCTGTCACCCATCGATGTTGCACCTGTCCCCAAGTTACTTGAAACCCCATGTTTTAAATGCTTTTCTGAGTTTTTTGTTTTTTTAGTTACTGATCCAAATCAAATTGGCAATTAAACAGAAAAAGCACCTTCGTCATTTTGTGGGCACGCTCGTGCGGTGCACACCCCTACAAAATGGCAAGGATGGCAGCTTCAAAGGTTTTTTAAATTTTTCTTTAATCATGCTGCGCAGCATCTGCGATGCTTTAAAGCATTGCTAAAAAACATTGGCAAAGCCAATACATCTGAACGGCAAGATCTATTGGCTTTGCCAGTGCTTGTTCAATTCTTGTTATTTTGTCTTTTTTAGGTACTCTTATTTCGCCACTTCTGTTTACCCAGAACTCTGCTGCTGGTCTTCTGCTAGAAGTTAGAGGATCTGAAAAAAAGCTAGCTTCATCTCCTAGTAACTCCTGAGTGTTCTTCCAGTTGTATTGAAACGTGCACCTGTATTATGCAAAGTTTTCAGGTCTTTTCACTGCCATTGCATAATAGTGAATGAGGCAGGCCCTGCTATTCTGTAGATTGCAGCACCCCCAAACAGAAAACATGGGGCCATATTATCAAGAAAGGGCGATACATTATCGCCACTTTTATCAGCAGGAAACTGCCGCTAAAGCGGCGATAATGGGCTTGATGGTATGCCCTTGTGAATCCCCATAGAAGCCCAGGTTCTGGTGTTAACCTGGGCTTCTATGGGAATTTACAAGGGCATATTATCAAGCCCATTATCGCTGCTTTAGCGGCAGTTTCCTGCCGATAAAAGTGGCGATAATGTATCACCCTTTCTTGATAATATGGCCCATGGTTTGTTCATTTTCTCCAAAATATGGTGTCTGTTAGACAACCATGTGCTAAGCCCTACAAATGTTCCTTTTGGGGATTTGTTAATGTAAGGAATACGAGCACTTTCATCTATTACTTAATAGGAGTAATGTGTATGGATATTAAAAGTGTATGTTTTTAAAAGGTTTCATTAATATGTCATTAGATGTACGAATTATATATCAAATAATATAATTTGATTCGTTGATGGATTTTGTTAACATCTTCCTTTTAAATTATTTTCAGACTGTTTAATTCGAACTATAAAAAATCTAATAAATAAAAGGAAATAGAGGGAACATTTACCAGAAAAAAACAACCTTCTCCAGTAAATGGATGGCTACTTACAGTTTTATATGTCATAGGTAGGATAAGTCTTCGGTTTAATGAGATATAGTTTCGGTGGATTATTCTATCCTCCCCTCAAGGTTACAGGATCTACCAACATGAGTATGGTAATTGCAAAATCGGTTGAAATTTCTTTCTAAGCTGAAATAAAACAGACTTCTTTCTACAAAGAGCATTTAGATCTGAGACTCTTCAGACAAGTATGCCTTGTAAACCCAGCTCCTGCAATAAAACCTTGAAATATACTTTTTAAACATTTTCATTGCTCTGGGGATGTTTTCTATTGTGCCAATATTTTGTTACGTTTCATGTGCATATTTTACTGAGCTGCAAATTTTCTTCTGTATTATGAAAAACCAGAATAACTTTAAGTCCCAAGTGAGCAGCAAAATCAAATAAAAAACGGTCAGCAGCCCTAAAAAGGAAGCTTTCCTATTCACAAACCTGCTGGCTCGCCCCCAAAAACAGGGGTTTATATGCAGTTTTCTGGCACAGGAAACCATCAAGTTGTGAAAAATCATCATGGTGTGTGGAAAAGAATTAAACGCTCTGCAATTCACAGCACAGGTTTATAAAATGTCATAATACCTTGGCATCTGAGCACTATTCCCGCTACATGAATATTGATTCTGTCCACTCTATGCTAATGTCATCTGGAGATGGCAGGACAGACATGAGCAACAGTTCTCTACGGTGAATGAATAAAGCACAGTGAGCTAGAGGAAGGGTCTTGGGAAGGATGTATGACATTACAACGCATGCTTTTACCACGCATGCTTTTACATCGCAGTTTTTACAACGCATACCATTACAACGCATAGCGCTTTGGGGTGCTGGATAGTGAATAGTTTAATTTACTATTCCAACTCCAGTCCCCGTGGATAGTAGGGAAGGTGTTAGATAGTAAATTAAATCTATTCCCTATCCTAGAGCGCCCCCAGCGCAATGCGTTGTAATGGTATGCATTTTAAAAGTTGCGATGTAAAAGCACTGCGTGGTAAAAGTTGCGTTGTAAAGGAAGTTTCCCCTTGGGAAAAGCAACTTTACTGTGGAAAGTTTTCTTCAGGAACAGTGAGAACATCTCAATAGAAATAAAGAATAGGACACAATACAACGCACGCAATTACAACACGTGCCATTGCAACAATTTTTTTACATCGCAAATCCATTACAATGCATGTCATTACAACATATGTCATTACAACGCATAATCCATTACAACACACATTACTATTCTAACTCCGCTGGGGCGTTACTTTGCAGAATACGTTGTAATGGCATGCGTTGTCATGACATGCATTGTAATGGATTTTGCGTTGTAAAAAATGTGTTGTAATGGCACGGATTGTAACAAGTGCGTTGCAAATGATATTTCCCAGAAATAAACAATCATGACTCTGCTTGACTCTGCACTGCTGAAATGATGAACGGTGAATATGCAGTAGTAGACAAGCATTTTTTACAAGATGGCGTCTAAGCCTAAATTGAGGCCTAGTTAACATGAGCAAGAAGAACCCATTTTTCTAAGGAATTTTTATTTTTTATGAATTGGCACCATGTCAATGTGTATCTGTAAATTCTAGAGCAAATCCACGTTCTGCATGTTGTTAATAATACACAAAAATATAAAATGCAAAAAAACTTCAACATGCCCCTAATGGGTTCCATTGTCTGGTCATTTAGCCACAAACGCCTATGGGCCAGATGTACAAATGGCTTTAGTGTCTTCAAACCCTCTGATTCAGTAAGTCAGAGGGTTTGTGAACACTAAAACTGTTTTTTAAATGTACTAAACCTACTTAACGATTCGGAAAAGGTTTTCCGAATCGTTAAATGGGTTTAGAAAACCGTGACAAATCAGTATTTGGAAGGGGCATGTTTAGGGCGTCCCATACAAATACTGATTTCTAATGGCGTGTTTTATTGTTTTGTGACTGAAATCCGATGGCAAAACATTAATATTTTACCTTTGCCTCAAAGGAGGTGGTGAGCTATTTGCAAACAGCAAACAGTCCCAAGGGATCCTTCCCCATTGTGAAAGTTGAAAAAAGTTCATGGGACCGCTGCTTACTCCTAAAACATATTTGTGAAACGTTTTATTTTTTTTAAATGCATCCCGTTTTCCTACAGGGAAAACAGGATGCATTAAAAAATTATGGCTTTGTTTAAAAGTACTCCCAGACATGGGAATCTGCTGACAACAGCAGGGCCACAATCCCTGTGATGGCAGCAAATTGTAGTGAGTTGCAATTTGTGACCTACCTCATTAATATTCATGATGTAGGTTGAATTATGACGATTCTGCATTTTGAGAACTGACAAATTAGTTCAAGGGTTTGGTTCACAAAATCCCAATGCATTTGGTAGCAGTTGGTCCGTAAATTGGGACCACTTCTGGATACACAGAACTGAACATTTTGCGTACATGGGTCTCGTAGCCATTGGATGCTAATCAAAGACCACACCTCCCCTTTATTTTGAAGAATATCTATTAATCGGTATAATGTTTTTATGTCTTCTCTTCTGAAGTTTGTAACAGTATTAAATATGGCTAACAAAACTACTAAACGCTCTTAAAAAATGTACTCCATTATTGTGCTGCACGATTTCATAGAAAGATAAAATACATATAAATATGTTGACTGGAAGAGTTTGCGGGCTGGCACGGATGGGTTCACCATAGACCTGGGTGGGCACTTATTGAAAGTCTGAATACATTCATAGAAGCAGTTTGCACCAGGACTGAGGAACCTGCCCTGAAGAAGGCTTGTCAGAGAAGCTTGGAATACAGTGAGCTGAGGAATTGGTTGCTGGATGGTCAAAAGAACATCCTCGAGTTAACTGGTACAGGTGGATGACCGACACTGACTAGTGGGGTCACATCCACGCCTAACACGGGTGCAGTAGAGTCTGTGTCACATCCTCTCAAGTTCTTTCTTTCCTTTCTATATTAGGTTACCTTACTCTCCTGGCAAGGGTGTCCACACACGTAACACATACATGCTACATGCAGGGAGGACAAGGACCTGGATCACATCTAGTACATCAACCAAAGGGGTGGCCCAGCACTCAAATTAATATATCTTGTACGTGGAACTTGTTAGTAATCCACAAATTTTAGAAGCTCAACATCAAGTAAACAGTGTATCAAGATCTTCCCAAAAAAAATAAGAGAAACGCTGGTAAGTTTTTGATTGCAGTTATGAAAGTTCTTTATTCTTTTTTTCAATTTCTTAATATTCATAATCGCCAACGCGTTTCGTCCTCATAGGGACATCGTCAGGGCTAAAATATATTTTTTTTAAACTGTGTTTACAAATTATGAACATAAATCTATTAGAAATGTACATGAACCAGACAAAACCAATAAGCAAAAAATATCCAAACAGAATATACAATTCTAGCATTGCTATCCTATAATATGATTTGGGAAAAACATGATAAAAAAAGAAAATGTATATAAATCCACAATGACAACGGAAAAGACAATAAACATTGAAATAAAAAGAACATATATGACTCGAGAGTACAGATGTTCGTGACATTCATGATGATCTAGTTAATGTTGTATTCAAAAGTATGATCGACCAACGATGTCCGATTGGAAGAGAGCACAGATTAATATCTACATAATCATCTATAATCACCATTTTACAGGATGACTATCGTCTTTAGTAAGCAAAAACATAGATGGACAGTCAAAGGGCTATTAAAAATACTATGTTGCATTGACACAGAGGCACGTTTAATATTATTATGCCTCACAATTGGTCCATTAGTCCCCTAGATCAATATTTTAATTCATAGTTTTCCTCATTTTACATAAAATCTTAGCATGAATATACCTGAGAATGCAGATAAAAATTAGAACAACGCACAGTTAATATTGCCGCAATATTCGCAAATTCCATTCTATAGTTCTAACATAACTCCGATGTGCTGTACGATCTTTATTTAGCTTTGAGGATTCATGTGTGAAATCCAATCGAATTTAAAAAGCAAGACGATCTAAAAGAGAGGTGTAGAGAACAGAACTAGCCGTTAGTTATGGCTATACAAATTCTTTTTCTTAATTGTCCCTATTCAATGACTCACTAAATCAATGGTGAATTATAACAATTCGTAACTTGGTGGTCACATCTCACCAATGCATATAGGCAATGTTTATTCTTGTTATTTCTTCTAAACTTAAAAATGTCTAGATATCACATGATCCCACCCGTGAAACACCTAATGTTGTGAAAAAACTAAACTTTAAATAAGTAATAAGATATCCCAAAACATGTCTGTCCAATATCGAAAATAAAGTGTTAAAACATCTCAATTATACTCAATCCATGCAATCTAACTTTCCCAAAATAATGAGTTTAGTAATTCCACTCACATACAACAAAAACACAAATATGTGTATTCGTGTTGCTCCTCTTGATTCTAGGGGATTTCGGGGCATATTACCAAGCCTGGCGAAATGACATTATCGCCGCTTTAGCGGCCGTTTTCAGCCGCTAAGCGGCGATAATATCATCGCCCTACTAGCAAGCTGTCGCTAACTGAAGTTAGCGACAGCTTTTAGGCGATAGCGAGTGATTTGGGGCCCGCTTTGCATGTCAGCGATGTTTATCGCTAATGACATGCAAAGTGGGCGTACCCAACCTGTTAGCGACTGAAAGCAGTCGCTAACGTCGCTATCGCCTATTAGCAAGGCAGGCGTAGCGATGGAAGGGGCATATTACCAACAAATAGTGATATTTATCGCTAAGTAGGGTTAGCGGCAATATTTTTATCGCCGCGCATCACCCGTTTTTATCGCTGAGATAACTTGCTATTAGCAAGGTTTATCTCAAAAGCGATAAAAATCAGGCGAAATGCGTGAATATCGCTGGGAATACAGCGATATTCACGCATTAGCGACAAAATGCTCTTAGCCATGTTATCCACCTCCCATTGGATAACATGGCTAAGAACTGGTCTGAGCAGGCATTAGTTTTTGGCGATAGCGGGAATATTTGCATCGCTACGCCTGCCTTGCTAATAGGCGATAGCGACGTTAGCGACTGCTTTCAGTCGCTAACAGGTTGGGTACGCCCACTTTGCATGTCATTAGCGATAAACATCGCTGACATGCAAAGCGGGCCCCAAACTGCTAGCTATCGCATAAAAGCTGTCGCTAACATCAGTTAGCGACAGCTTGCTAATAGGGCGATGATATTATCGCCGCTTAGCGGCCGAAAACGGACGCTAAAGCGGCGATAATGTCATTTCGCCAGGCTTGGGAATATGCCCCGAAATATTCCTGCTATCGCCAAAAACTAACGCCTGCTCAGACCAGTTCTTAGCCATGTTATCCAATGGGAGGTGGATAACATGGCTAAGAGCATTTCGTCGCGAATGCGTGAATATCGCTGTATTCGCAGCAATATTCACGTATTTTGCCTGATTTTTATCACTTGAGATAAACCTTGCTAATAGCAAGTTATCTCAGAGATAAAAACCGGTGATGCGCGGCGATAAGAATATTGCCGCTAACCCTACTTAGCGATAAATATCGCTATTTGTTGGTAATATGCCCCTTCGTTTCTACTCTGGTTCTTAGAATAAATCATCTCTGTAATACAAACATAGAGATAATGCAGAGATCATAACCGAGAACACAATTCGAAACTGCAGTGGCCACTACACCACTCATTAAAAGTTTTGCAGAACTTAAACTTATGTAAGGCATAATTAGCCTGCCATGATGGAAGGGACCCGACTCACTGAAAGTGACGAAATATTAGAATGTAACAGCAAACTTAAACTATAGGGTTGGCATTTCAATAACAATCCTAGTCACATAAATGGTAGACAGAAAAAAGTTTTAGCGAGCAAAGAAGTCATTACTGCTAGCGCATTGGTTTGGAGAGGAACGGCGCCATATTTAAAGCTAGTTCCTGGTACAGGTCCCAATAAGCATAAAAAGTCGCTGTATTTATAGGGACATAATAGACCCACATCAGTCAAGTTAAAATTAATAGAAACCGTATAGAAGTTTCTATATATGAATCAATATCAATCCCCACAAAATTAGAGTGCAAGATGAAGAATTCCAGTCGAGGGGGGGGACTAATATACGCAAATACATTTAAAAGTGTTCGCAAGATATATTAATTTGAGTGCTGGGCCACCCCTTGTTTGATTTGTCATAGTGGTATTAGTGCCACTTCTTTTTTGGAACATATGGAGGTCGTGTTCCAGGCCCCTGTGCACCAGAAAATGTCATAATAGACTAAGCCTAGATAAGGTATTGCTGACTGGTGCGGGATCTTTAGCCTTGACTCTCCGGAGCATATTATCAAGAAGGAGATAAAATGATCGCCGTTTTAGCGGCAGGAAACTGCAGCGAAAGCGGCGATAACGGGCTTGATAATATGTCCTTGTGAATTCCCATAGAAGCCCAGGTTCTGGTGTTATCTGAGCTGCTGTGGGAATTCGCAAGGGCATAATATAAAGGCCAATATCGACGCTTTAGCGGCATTTTGCTGCCGCTAAAGCTGCAATAGTTTTATCGCCTTTCTTGATAATATGCCCCTGCATTCCTTTTAAATTTCACATCTAGCACATGCATGATGATCTTCTGTGGGATTTGTCAGGGATGCAGGTGAACCAAGGGCGCCAACCCTCAGTTTCTGAGGCCTTCTGGCACTCCTCCGCCACCTTCCCAACAAGGACATGCAGTGGGTACTGTTGAACCACTGTCTCCTGTAGGGTGTCCTGTAGACTGGCAGTGGAGGTGGGCATTCTGCCATTATTGACATCGCTGAATCCCTTTTAGTCCCCGCCTTTATATTGGGTCCTATGAAGAGGGCGATGGGGCTAGGGCAGCGGACCCTCAATGTTGTTTTTCCTAGTTCTACACCTTTAGTGCAAGCATCGTCCGCCAGGTACACAACAGACCATGAGGGTCCCTACCTTCCAGTGATTCCTGCCACGCTCTGCTGCCCTCTGAAGATATTCATGTTTCAGAGACTGTAAGAAATCTGTTAGGTGCCCACGGGCTTGAGCAAACTCACACTGAACTTTGCACCAATGTTGGGCTCATTGCACTATCTCTTGATACATTTCGCCAGATTTACCAGTTTCTCATGCAGCGCAGTGCAGCAGCTGCAATTGCTGCGCGAGGAGAGAGCAGAAGAGCGCCAAATTTCCTGAAATATGGCACTCTCCTCCCCTCTCCCTAGCGCTGGCGCTGAAATTAGCTGCTGTGCGCCACAGAGACACCTTTGCACCATAGGTTTTCTGCTAGAAAGAAAGCCTTCCAGTAGAAAATACTACGCTCAGACTAATTTTAAACATGTTTCCACTTTGTATGTGTGCTGTACAATGCAGCACAGATGCGAAGTTGGAAAATAAAAGAGAAAAAAAGCATTTCTCCTTCATAGCACCTGGTTGAACAGTACGCTCTTTTTTCATGCGAAATCCGGTCTACTTTTTTATGTAAATAGGGTTTAGCGTCAGAAATCTTGGGTGGTTGCATGGGAACGCCCATGCTCCGCTCCCTTGGCACTAACTAAGGCAAAGCAGCGCTATGCACTGCTTTGCATTACTTTCACGTTATTTCCAGCGCCAGAAAGAAAATCGGACAAAAAGATTTTTTGCCGATTTGTGTCACTTTTCTGTTGCAAACACAGCATAAAATCTTAGCAAATCTTCCCCTTTGGGGTCTATTTACTATGATTTAACGCTGTGTTTGCTTAGCGCTGGAAAACACAAAGAACACAAATAAAGTAGCGCAATGCATAGCATAGCGCAGCACATAGCATTAATTAACGCCAAGAGGGCGTAACATGGGTGGTGCATGGGCGCTCTCACCCATGCAAGGTTTCTGACGCTACACCCTATTTACTTAAAAACTTAGGCGAGGTTTAGCATGAGAAAATTGCGCTCATTTCAAATAGGCACTACAAAGCAGAAATGCTTGCATTTCTCCTTCTTTTTCCAACATTGATGTGTGCTGCACTGTACAGCACACATACAAAGTGGGGAAACATTTAAAGTTAGTCTGAGCATAGCATTTTGTATTGGAAGGCTATCCTTCCAGTATAAACACTATGTAGACTCTTGCAGACACCCTTGCACTATGGCGCTATGGTGAGTGCCTGGTGCACAGCAGCTAATTTCAACACCTTTCACATTAATGTTACTACATGGGGTGCTAGACCTCGTGTCCTACTCTCACCTGCACAGCCCTCATGTGGCACTCCTAGGCCAGCCACTGCATGTAAAGTCTCCCTCAGTGTATTATCCAAGGCTTGAGGCCGCCGTATCACGCTGTGAAACAGCTTCTGTGTCAACACAAGTGCCCATGTGAGTGACAGCATCGGCTGCATCTGTGCAGCAGGAAACCAATGGTGGTGTGTTTTTTCCTACTGTCCGATAGCGCCTTAGAACAGCTTCCAGGCCCTCACCTTCCTGAAGCAATAAAACAATTCTAATTAGTGGTGCAGGAAGGGGGGTGCGGTGGGTGAGGGCCGCCCTGAGTGTCATCGTTGAGGGGGGTGACAAAATGGCACTGAGAGGGGTGACAAAATAGCAAAAATATGTGTAACTATCTTTTTTTTCCTTATTTTAATCATTTCAATGTGGGCGGGGGGTGACACCGGGTACCACCTGACCTTGCTACGCCACTGATCCTAACCGCTCCCTATTTTAGCAGATAATCCCACTAAGGCACAGAGAGAACAAGTGCTCACGGTCACACAACGTGATAGAAAGTTAAGTAGGGCCCAATTCACAGTACTTTGTCTTAAGTTTGTCTTAAGTTTGTCTTAAGTCTGTCTTAAGTCTGTCTTAAGTTTGTCTTAAGACAAAATCCTAACTTCTGTGAATACCAAAATTAGTACATTTAGGATTTTGTCTTAAGTTAGTTCTGTGAATCGGCCCGTAGAGATTAGTACTGTTCCCAGCTAGCAGCACGGCTCCCAGGTCACGTGCCCTGTCTCTTTGGGTTTGGGTTTGTTTGGTGCTGTGTTACGCGCGTACATGCCTACAGACTCAGCCAGGGCTTGCTAAATTTCCACATTAGTAGTTTGATGAATATACCTCTCCTCTAAAGTTCCTTCCTGAGCACTGGACCTCTGCTCACTCCGCAGTTTCTGGCACCTATTCCCGCCAGCGCCGCAACCCACCATACCGACAGGGCATTCCATGTCCCCAGTGTACCAACTCAGGGCCCTTGATGGTTCCTGACTCTCCCGCTCTAATGGTTTCCAAGATGGCAGCAAAGCACTCTGCTTCCGGGTCACTGCGCACCTCGAAGAGTCTACAGTTTAAAGCGCTAAATGGGGCGCGATATCTTTCCGGTCCCAGGGGCCACATTTGGGAACTCGTTGCTTCTGACATTAAACTGCAGGTTAGCTTCTTAGATTCAAGAAAATCTGCAGGCCTGGCTGTTTAAATCCACGCTGTATCCCTTGATAATTCTTTTATTATGAGCAGGGCCTCTGGAATTATGCACTTTTGTGGCTGCAGCTTTTTCTGCATATTTATGGATTTGCAATATAATCCATCAGCTGCTGCATGGTCTGCATGGTCTGCAGATAAAAAAAAAAAATCGTTTCTAGTCAATCAGATCAAGGGTTACTAAAAATACAAATTGACAGTAGCGACTGGTCTGGCGGCAGAGTGGCCGACTGGGGAGGGGTTTTGGGAGTGGAAAGCGAGGGAAGATAACAAAAAAATAAAAGAAAGAAAACTTACCTGCTCATCGCAGATCGCTGCTCTTCTCCTTCCTGCTGTGTACGTTCTGAGGCTCACAGACTCCCCACGGCCAATCCCAGTGCTTCTCTCATGCTGGCAAGCATGACAGAAGCGATGGGATTGGCCAGATGCCGCTTGTTTTCTGCTCTAAAGGGGACAGGGAGCCTAATCCATCCGTTCTCTCTACCCAGAAATGCATCTCGGGTTGGGGAGATGTCAGTGCACATGACGGTTTGGCAGCCTTAAGATGGTCGGCCAAACTGTCATGCGCACTGACTGAAGTGTTGCCAACCACCACCCTTCAGTGCCTGTCATGGCATGGCCCACCCCCAAAGACTTAAATGATAATCATACTATTTTGTCATTATTCTATTTTTCCTTTCCCTCAGCTGGCCAGCAGGGGGCGCAGCACTCCTCTGCCATAGCTGAGGCGCCACTGCTGCATAGTGACAGACTTCGTTGGCGGCGATGAATGATCACTGTGATCCGTAAGTCAAAGACTCCACATTGTATTTTACAAAACAATAGGCATGCGCAAAGTTGTTTTTTTGTTTTGCAAGCACATTTTTGCATTTCCTCTCTTTGCTATGGTTGAAATGTTTAGCTTTTTAGGTTGCAGGCTACCAGATAGCACAGCAGTCTGGTTTGCTAAACACATTTTGGGGACATTCAGAAGGTTGACCTAGGAATGCATTCTGCCCGTTGATAACCATTGGGTTTTTGGTTTATAACTCACATTTTCTGGCTTTCTATTTGCTGGCTTTATTTGCTTTAGGCTGTCCAGCTCGAGTTTGTCCATCCTATTGCCCAAAGCTTGTTTACTGCAGTCTTCCACGAACCCGCTTTCTGTAAAGAGTCCTTTAAATCTTGTCACATTCGCGGGGCATTCAAAGATGGAGGTCAAATGTCAGGCTGTGTCTTCCAGGGAGCCTGGTGTTTATTTTTCTTTCTCTGACTTCAAAGTGAGAGGATTTATGTGTCAATCAGTCTGGTTACTCTGGACTGCTTTAGGAAGGCTGTACAATGATCCTTTTTTTTCCTTGCACACAACAAAATGTTTTTATTTAATGTTTTTTTTTGTCTTCATACACAATGAGCAAAAAGTTTATGAGCACCACATCAATACATCAGCAGATCATTATCCAAACAGTACAGTTTTGGTAAGTTCTACTCCCCTGCCCCTCCTTGTTCATGATAGATTCACCTTTCTACATGAGGTCTAATTACAGAGTCTCATCCTACACTAAACCCAATGTATGCAACCCCGTCAATCGACCCTCCTTCCCAATCTCGTGTGTTACTTCTAGCATTCTAACTGATATTGACTCGTCTATTCCTCTATGTCTTCTGTATTCCAGGCCCCCCAGATCTTCTCAGGTTTCTTCTCACAGCCCCTGCCCTAAAAGACCTCTTTTTTAATAATTTTACAATCTGTCATACCTTCTTCCCTTTTCCGGAACAATGGCAATGTGTCACATCCCCACTTATGTTCAATGTCCCTTTTTGACACCAAAAATCCTATGTTCACCGAGATCTTTTGGTATCTTGTGAGGCCCGAGAGTTCGCATATACACAACAAAATGTAAATATCTGCACGTGATTAAGTGTGCTGACGATCAAATTAATACATTGGGTTATGGTCATTTCAATTGAATATGTGTTGTCTTTAATGGCAGAGCAATACCACACCATGAATACTCATGCTACCCCACTCCACTCTACTCTGCACCACTCTACGCCACTGCACTCGATTCTGCACTGCTCCACACTATGCCACTCCACACTACTTTACTTCACTCATGTGCACCACTCTACTCTACCCCTCTCAACTTTACGCCACTCTACTCTACTCTATGCCAATGCACTCTACTCCCCAATACCCTACTATGCAGCACTGCACTCTACACCACTCCACCCCACTCTGCGCTATGCCAACCTACTCTACAATACTGCACTCTAGGCCAGTGCACTCAACTCTGTACCACTCCACTATACACCAGTACACTCTTAGCCAGTCCCCTCTGCACCACTCTGCACCACTGCACTCTACTCTGAAACAATCTTCTCTACGCCACTCTACTCTGCACTACTCTAAGCCACTGCCCTTTATGCACTCCACCACTTTATTCAAAACCAATGCACTCTACACCAATCTACTCTGTACTACTGCACTCTACACCACTATATTCTATGCTCCTGCACTCTACGCCATTGTACTCTGTCACTGCACTCTGCACCACTGTACTCTACGCCCCTTCTCTCTATGCCACTCTACTCTGAACCACTGCACTCTATGCCAATATACTCCAAGCTGCTCCATAATACACCACTGCACTCTACGACAGTATGCTCTGCAACACTGCACTCTCTGTCACTCTACTTTATGCCACTGTACCCTATACTACTGCACCTTATGCCACTGAACTCCACACCACTCTACTCTTCCTCGCTCCACTCTACGCCACAGCACTCTACGGCAATCCATTCTAAGCCACTCTAATCTACTCTGCACCACAGCTCTCTGCGACACTCTATTCCATACCACTGAACTCGACTCCACTTCACTGTACTCTGAAACAATCTAGTCTATGCCACTGCAGTCTACACCACTCTGCACCACCCCACTCTATGCTACTCCGCAGTACAACATTGTACACTGCTGGACTCTACGCCACTGTCCTCTACACCAGTGCATGCAACACCACTTTACTCAAAACCAATACACTTTCTGCCGCTACACACTATGCCAATCTACTCTGCACCACTGTACTTTATGCCACTATACTCTACTCTATGCCTCTGCACTCTACGCCACTCTACCCTACCCCATTGCACTTTACGTTACTTTATTCTGGAGTGCTCTATGCCGCTCTAAGCCACACTACTCTATACCACTGCACTCTATGACACCACACTCTATTCCACTCTACTCTGCGCCACTTTACTTTATGCCAGTGCACTCTACTCCGTAGCACTGTATGCACTCTGCTGCACTCTACGCCAATGAACTCTGCTCCACTACACTGTACGCCATTCTAATCTTTTGTGCAACATTGCACTCTATGACACAGTACTCTATGCCATTTTACTCTATGCTTCTCTAGTCTAGTCTGCACCACTCCACTCTATGCTAGTTCACTCCGCCCCACTTTACTCTGCACCACTCCACTTTATGCCACTCTTCTCTGTAACCAAGCACTCTATGAAAATGCACTCTACGCCACTACTCTATGCCACTCCACTCTACACCACTTTACTCCACTCTGAAACAATCTACTCCATGCCACTGCACTCTACTCCACTGTACTCCACTCTGGCTTCTCCACTCTATCCCCAGCACCAGAGCCTGGTGCAGTGTGTTTGCACACCTCAGAGGGAGAGAGCTTCTCTCACTAACAAACCATCCCCAGCACCAGAGCCTGGTGTAGTGTGTCTGCACACCTCAGGGGCAGGAGCTTCTCTCACTAACAAACCATCTCCAGAGCCTGGTGCAGTGTGTCTGCACTCCTCAGAGGCAGGAGCTTCTCTCACTAACAAACCATCTCCAGCACCAGAGCCCTGTGGAGTGTGTCTGCACACCTCAGGGGCAGGAGCTTCTCTCACTAACAAACCATCCCCAGCACCAGAGCCTGGTGCAGTGTGTCTGCACACCTCAGAGGCGGGAGCATCTCTCACTAACAAACCATCTCCAGCGCCAGAGCCTGGTGCAGTGTGTCTGCACACCTCAGAGGCAGAGAGCTTCTCTCACTAACAAACCATCTCCAGCACCAGAGCCTGGTGCAGTGTGTCTGCACACCTCAGAGGCAGGAGCTTCTCTCACTAACAAACCATCGCCAGCACTAGAGCCTGGTGCAGTCTGTCTGCACACCTCAGAGGCAGGAGCTTCTCTCACTAACAAACCATCCCCAGCACCAGAGCCTGGTGCAGTGTGTCTGCACACCTCAGAGGCAGGAGCTTCTCTCACTAACAAACCATCTCCAGCACCAGAGCCTGGTGCACTGTGTCTGCACACCTCAGAGGCATGGGCTTCTCTCACTAACAAACCATCTCCAGCACCAGAGCCTGGTGCACTGTGTCTGCACACCTCAGGGGCAGGGAGCTTCTCTAACTGACAAACTATCTCCAGAGCCTGATGCAGTGTGTCTGCACACCTCAGGGGCAGGGAGCTTCTCTAACTGACAAACTATCTCCAGAGCCTGATGCAGTGTGTCTGCACACCTCAGGGGCAGGAGCTTCTCTCACTAACAAACCATCCCCAGCACCAGAGCCTGGTGCGGTGTGTCTGCACTCCTCAGAGGCAGGGGCTTCTCTCACTAACAAACCATCCCCAGCACCAGAGCCTGGTGCGGTGTGTCTGCACACCTCAGAGGCAGGAGCTTCTCTCACTAACAAACCATCTCCAGCACCAGAGCCTGGTGCACTGTGTCTGCACACCTCAGAGGCATGGGCTTCTCTCACTAACAAACCATCTCCAGCACCAGAGCCTGGTGCACTGTGTCTGCACTAAGCATGGGCGTAAAATCCGCTCCGCTCGCGGATTTTTCGGATTTTCGGCAAATCCGCAATCCGCGAACGCTCGCGAATTTGTCGAAAATCCGTGAATCCGCTCGCGGCGGATTTTTTGCTTGGTTGCGGCGCGCGGCGTGGTGCACGGCGTTCACTTTCCGTCATTTTAGCGTTTGCCGAGTTGTTTTTCTTTGCGAGTGACGCGCCATTTTAGATCTTGCTGCGTGTTCCCGCGGGAGTTTGTCGCCCGCGAATACGTACTCGCGGCTTGCCACCTTGCACAGCACACCTCGCGAGAGTTCGCAATTGCGAACATGTAGTTGCGGCGGAAAGGAACAATCTCGCACTTGCGAAATAGAGATTTTGCAATTTCGCACAAGAAAATCACCAGCAAACAGGATAAACCTTCAGAAAATTATGATTTTTATCAGAATCACTCCTCAGGTTGACATTTGCATGGCCTTTTTTTTTGCAAGGAGTCCATTTTGGGGGGGGGGGGAGGAAGGAAGTGCCCCACAGTCTCCAACTTCCTGTTCCTGTCCAGCAGGCTCCTCCCAGTGCTTTGTCCATCTCCTGGTCACTTTCATTTGGATCTGGAGCTGGAAGGATTACTTTTTGTGGGTGCTGCTGGATATTTGGATTTGAGGCCTTTTTGACTGTCTTTGGATCACTTTTGGATTAGAAATCAACTTTCACAAGTAAGTTTGTTTGGGGCATTACAGTTGCTGCAAGTACAATTTTGGAACTTTTTCAGAAAATTAAATAAATTATATTGTGGGTAGCCACAGTATCCAGTAGGACCAGGGTTGGTTATGGGTGCATGATACAACTGTTTTGTTGAATTTAAACACCATTGAGGCCATGGATGGGCTGGGATTGTGCAGATTTTATTGTTTTTTGTCGTTTTTTTGGGCCTGCTGGTGTGGCCCTTTGCCCAGGGGTGGTGAGTGTTGCATGGGCCTAGTCTTTCTGTGGGGTGTCTTCTTGAATTTAAACATAATTGAGGCCATGGATGGGCTGGGATTGTGCTTATTTTATTGTTTTTTGTCGTTTTTGGGGGGCTGCTGGTGTGGCCTTTTGCTTGCCCAGGGGTGGTGGTGGTGCATGGACTGAGTGTGCCTGTGGTGTTGTCTCACTCTCTTTGATGTAAACATCATGGATGGCATTGGATTGTGGTGATTTCTGGCTGTTTTTCTGTTTTTTGGGGGTGTACTGTTGATGTGGTCTGGCCATGTGGGTGGTGGTGGTGGCCATCTTGAGTGCTGGCTGGTACAGGCAACATGTGCTTGGGGTGTAAGGGGGCCATTTTGAGGAGAGGCAGTGTCTGAGGCCTGCACTTATTTTGCCTACTTTTCATCCCTTATGCCCAGGGGTAGTGAGTGTTGCATGGGCCTAGTGTTTCTGAGGGGTGTCTTCTTGAATTTAAACACCATTGAGGCCATGGATGGGCTGGGATTGTGCAGATTTTATTGTTTTTTGTCGTTTTTTTGGGCCTGCTGGTGTGGCCCTTTGCCCAGGGGTGGTGAGTGTTGCATGGGCCTAGTCTTTCTGTGGGGTGTCTTCTTGAATTTAAACATAATTGAGGCCATGGATGGGCTGGGATTGTGCTTATTTTATTGTTTTTTGTCGTTTTTGGGGGGCTGCTGGTGTGGCCTTTTGCTTGCCCAGGGGTGGTGGTGGTGCATGGACTGAGTGTGCCTGTGGTGTTGTCTCACTCTCTTTGATGTAAACATCATGGATGGCATTGGATTGTGGTGATTTCTGGCTGTTTTTCTGTTTTTTGGGGGTGTACTGTTGATGTGGTCTGGCCATGTGGGTGGTGGTGGTGGCCATCTTGAGTGCTGGCTGGTACAGGCAACATGTGCTTGGGGTGTAAGGGGGCCATTTTGAGGAGAGGCAGTGTCTGAGGCCTGCACTTATTTTGCCTACTTTTCATCCCTTATGCCCAGGGGTAGTGAGTGTTGCATGGGCCTAGTGTTTCTGAGGGGTGTCTTCTTGAATTTAAACACCATTGAGGCCATGGATGGGCTGGGATTGTGCAGATTTTATTGTTTTTTGTCGTTTTTTTGGGCCTGCTGGTGTGGCCCTTTGCCCAGGGGTGGTGAGTGTTGCATGGGCCTAGTCTTTCTGTGGGGTGTCTTCTTGAATTTAAACACCATTGAGGCCATGGATGGGCTGGGATTGTGCAGATTTTATTGGTTTTTGTCGTTTTTTTGGGCCTGCTGGTGTGGCCCTTTGCCCAGGGGTGGTGAGTGTTGCATGGGCCTAGTCTTTCTGTGGGGTGTCTTCTTGAATTTAAACACCATTGAGGCCATGGATGGGCTGGGATTGTGCAGATTTTATTGTTTTTTGTCGTTTTTGGGGGGCTGCTGGTGTGGCCTTTTGCTTGCCCAGGGGTGGTGGTGGTGCATGGACTGAGTGTGCCTGTGGTGTTGTCTCACTCTTTTTGATGTAAACATCATGGATGGCATTGGATTGTGGTGATTTCTGGCAGTTTTTCTGTTTTTTGGGGGTGTACTGTTGATGTGGACTGGCCATGTGGGTGGTGGTGGTGGCCATCTTGAGTGCTGGCTGGTACAGGCAACATGTGCTTGGGGTGTAAGGGGGCCATTTTGAGGAGAGGCAGTGTCTGAGGCCTGCACTTATTTTGCCTACTTTTCATCCCTTATGCCCAGGGGTAGTGAGTGTTGCATGGGCCTAGTGTTTCTGAGGGGTGTCTTCTTGAATTTAAACACCATTGAGGTCATGGATGGACTGGGAATGTGCAGATTTTATTGGTTTTTGTCGTTTTTTTGGGCCTGCTGGTGTGGCCCTTTGCCCAGGGGTGGTGAGTGTTGCATGGGCCTAGTCTTTCTGTGGGGTGTCTTCTTGAATTTAAACACCATTGAGGCCATGGATGGGCTGGGATTGTGCAGATTTTATTGTTTTTTGTCGTTTTTTTGGGCCTGCTGGTGTGGCCCTTTGCCCAGGGGTGGTGAGTGTTGCATGGGCCTAGTCTTTCTGTGGGGTGTCTTCTTGAATTTAAACATAATTGAGGCCATGGATGGGCTGGGATTGTGCTTATTTTATTGTTTTTTGTCGTTTTTGGGGGGCTGCTGGTGTGGCCTTTTGCTTGCCCAGGGGTGGTGGTGGTGCATGGACTGAGTGTGCCTGTGGTGTTGTCTCACTCTCTTTGATGTAAACATCATGGATGGCATTGGATTGTGGTGATTTCTGGCAGTTTTTCTGTTTTTTGGGGGTGTACTGTTGATGTGGACTGGCCATGTGGGTGGTGGTGGCCATCTTGAGTGCTGGCTGGTACAGGCAACATGTGCTTGGGGTGTAAGGGGGCCATTTTGAGGAGAGGCAGTGTCTGAGGCCTGCACTTATTTTGCCTACTTTTCATCCCTTATGCCCAGGGGTAGTGAGTGTTGCATACTTGCATGTCCCTAGTCTTTCTGTGGGGTGTCTTCAATGTAAACATCATGGATGGCATGGGATTGTGCTCATTTTTCTGTGTTTTGTCGATTTTTTGGGGTGTATAACTGAACTGATGTTCCTCTGTCTTCCATTGCTTTTAGGTGCACAAGAAGACTCAATAGAACCACCAGTGCCAGGAAGAAGTCCTGCAGCGGTGTGTGCAGCATAACGTCACGCGACGTCACGTCTGGACACAGAACCCTCTGCAACTCGTGCAACTGCTGCCTGCTGACCTGCTCTGAAGAAGATGGCCCCAAAAAAAGTAACCCGTAGCTCCTCTAGCAAGAAAGGTGCCAGTAAGGAGCAGAAGAAGCAAGTTACCAAGGACACTGGTGTGCCGCCCGCCCCTTTTTTTGTGAGTAAAAAAAAAAGTATGCCTGCAGCAGCTGCAGCGGGATCTGCTGGGGACCAAGCTGGCAGCAGCACCCCCGCTCCATTGGGCTCAGTGCCACCACCACCACCACGCCAACTTAAGTCCAAGCCCTTGAGTGCTGCAGAGGCAGCCAGTATACTTCTTCAATCACCATCGACCAGTGATGTTGGCTCATCGCAAGAAAGCAGCAGCAATGTCCCTCAATCAACACAGGTTGTTGTAGCTCATCTGACGAGTGTTGAACAACCACAGCCGCAACAACAATCACATGTGCAAGTACAAGCCCAAGTACATGTGGAAGGAGAGGCAGCGCAAGGAGATGCGCATGCAGAGGTGCATGGAGGGTCACAACAAGTGCCCACAATAGTTGTTCCTCCCGAAGTAGGGGCACATCAGGAAATCGACAATCAAGGCGAGGTATCATTTGAGGAAGCCACTCCTCCTGATGATCCTTCATTGTCTTCCACAACCCTAGCAAGGAAGAGATCAAGGGTGGTGTCTACATCCTCTTCAAGCACACCTCCTTCTGATGATACGGATCAAACTTGGGAACCAGCACCACAGCCGTCTGAGAGTGAGGCACACCATGATCCAACAAAGGTACTTAAGCGTAAAAGGAAGCTCGTCCAAAGTCTCAGACTTATGGAGTGTGATGAGGCTCAACAAGAAGTGGCGGATACTGCTGCTGATGAAGACTCTGCCAACGACGACCCAGTCATCATAAAGGTCACTGCAGCCCCAGCGGGCATGCAGCAAACAGACATTTTGACCCTAGCCCGAAGAGCTGCTGCGCGTGATGATGATGATGATGATGTTGTCGATGAGGAGGCAGTGGAAACACCACAATCATTGGAGTTAAGTAGTACACCAACTCGTCCCGCTTCCATATTTCTTTCTGGCAAGAAGAGACCTGCGTCAACCTCGACCTTAATTAGTGGCGGTGAAAGTGGAAAACGTACAAAAGTTGGCCAATCCAGATCCTCCACTTCATCTGGCATTAGCTTCATGACCACCACCACCACCAGTATCGCCGCCTCCTCCAGGTCCCACAGACACTTCAAGTCCCCAGTTTGGGACTTCTTTACTGTTTGTCCCAAAAATCCAAGGTTTGCCATTTGTACCCTTTGTAAGCTTGCAGTTAGTCGTGGTAAGCCAGGTAGCAACTATGGTACCGGCGGCCAGAGTGGTCATCTTGACAGAAAGCACGGTGTCCAATGGTTTGCGCACCTAGCTGCGATCAAGAAAGGCCAAAATCAAGGAAACGTTGATGTTTCATCTGATGTTGACGAGCAGGAAGAAGACGTGTCAAACACTTCCCTTACACCCAGTACCCCTCTCAGCAGCACACCAAATGTGAGGCACACTAAGAGTGTTGGAGCGAGTGAGACACCAACGCACAAAAGTTCACCAGCGAGCAAAATTGGGTCAACGAAGTCATTATCAGCCCGTAAATGCTTGGTCCAGGCCAACATTAGAACAATGCTTACTTCAGACGTGCCATATGAACGCAACCACCCACTGACGCGTCTGTATAACACTAAGCTGGCTAAAATGCTAGCTGTGGACCTTCTACCTTTTTCTTTTGTAGAAGCGGTAGGTTTTCTTGAATTAGTTGCAACGCTCTGCCCTAAATGGAAGGTTCCGAGCCGGTTCTATTTTGCCAGAGTTGCGGTTCCAGCACTACATGAAGATGTGCTGCAGGTGATTGGGGCAGCTTTGCAGAAGAGTGCTGTTCACACAATACATCTGACAACAGACATGTGGACCAGTGGCCCAGGCGATGATTACATGTGCATCACTGCACACTGGGTCTCTTTTTCAGGTGTTATAGCAAAGCTAAACGCAGGTGTTGACCCGGACCAAGTTTTCAAAGCTGCTCGGAAACATGCAACACTAGCCATGTTTGCCTTGGAGAAAAGTCACACAGCAGAAAACCTTTTGGAAGAGTTTGACAAAAAGGTGTTGTCAATGCTATCCCCCCTAAAACGCAAGATTGGTTATGTTTCCACGGATAATGGCGCCAATGTAGTTAAGGCCATGTCACAGGGTCACCATGTTAGAGTGCCGTGTTTGGCGCACTGTATCAACCTGGTAGTTCAAAAATTCTTGAGTGATAAAGAGAGTCCAGCGTTCGAGGTAATGGCCACCTGCCGCAAAATGTGCAACCATTTCAGCCATTCTTTTAAGGCCCGGAAGCATCTGCGGAGACTGCTACTTCAACGTGGAATGCCAGTGAAAGCACTCATCCAGGAGGTGGCAACACGTTGGAACTCAACCTTCTACATGCTTGAGCGTCTGCATGAGCAGTATACGGTACTCGATCACTATTTCTTGACAGAGGCTACATCTCAGAAGGAGGACCTGCGGATGAGTAAGGCGCAATGGGCCATAGTTAAAAGCCTGACAGACATGCTTCGTCCTTTTGAGTTCTTCACGCGTGCAGTCAGCCAGGAGGACTGTAATTTGGGAAAAGCTATCCCATTGTTGTGCATACTGGAGCACCAACTGATGGCGGTTTCTTCTGAGTTTGAAAAAGATGAAAAAAAAAAAAACCATTTCATTTTGTCTGAGAAATTATTACATCGCCTACGTGGTGATGAACGTCTTAAAAACATCAACTCAGATCAGCATTACATTTGTGCTACTATTCTGGATCCACGCTACAAAAAGGCGCTGGCAGACAACGCATTCTTTCCTTTCGCTGATGCAGATGTTCAAAAGTACAAACATTGGTTAGCCTGGTCAGCCAAGAGGTTTGAAAAAGAACGGCAGGTTATTGAAGGAGAAGCCAGTACATCAGCATCAGCATCAGCAGGCCATCCGCAGTCACAAGAATCCACTTCTGCACCTGTGGCTGGGGCACAAGTGACCTCTCAGCCGTTAAAGACACCGGCAACTGGATCATCTGCACCACACACAATGACAACACTAACAGTGGCTGGGGAGGAGGATTGGCTAAGTTTGATGGGGTATGGTTCTCTAAAAAATGTCACAGGCACAGCAAAAAGTAAGCAAAGTGGAGGAACAGTTGATGACCTTGAGTCGATGGTGCAGGACTATCTGAATGACTCAACAGTGGTCTTTCTTAATGAGGAGCCATTGCAGTATTGGCATGGCAAAAAACAATTGTGGCCACAGCTCTACAACCTGGCTATAAACTATTTGTCTTGCCCACTCGCAAGTGTGTCTTCTGAACGTGTTTTCAGTGCTGCTGGTGGCATTGTAACTGCCAAACGGAGCCGCCTATCGCCCAAAAATGTGGAGCGGCTGACAATGATCAAGATGAATCAGCACCTCATACCACCCAGATTACAAAGTGCGAGAAAGCACGCCACATGAAGACGATGAGGACAGCAACATAGATGAGGGGATTTTTTCTCTGTTCGGTGCCACTGACCTCATCCAGCCTGAATTCGCAGAGTATGATGACGAAATCTTGTTCTTATTCCCTGACACCGAGCCCTGAAAATGAGACAATCAATCAAGAACTTTCTTTTTCGTCCTTATTCACTTTTATTCCTGTGTGCTTTGTGTCTCTCTTTCTTTGTTTTGCACAGTTAATTTAATTCAAACTTTAATCACCTAATCCCAAAAACAAGACCATCATCAGAACTGTCTTCACTTGTTTGCTTATTGATTTGAAGGTGCCGCAGTCTACATTCCTCAGGTTCACAAGTTCTGAAGAACATGCTCCTCTATCCTCCTCCTCCAGACTGCGATTTCCCTCCAAGCAGAGTGCTGGATTACGCACAATGAAGAAAGACTCAGCACTTGTGGGGGTGTTGTACTTCTTTGCGGGTGAGTTGACGGTTTTGGGCCCATTGCTGTGAAGCTCTAATAATGGACAAAAGTGTTTTGGACCAAATATGAGGTGGAAATTTCTTGCCGTTTTTGCTGACTTGCTTGCCTTTGAGGTGCTCTTTGGCGGGGTTCCGGGGGTTTGTGTGTAATTTTTGGTGTCTGTCGAAGCACTGCTGCGACAGTCTAATCTTGATTGCATTTGCTTTTCAGGAAATCCGTGGTGGAAAACAGGAGTTATGATGATTGATGATGACCTAGCTGCACAGCGCGTTACTTTGGACCGAAGGCCGAGAGATATTGTAAGTATGAGATTTAGCTTTTTCGCTGTTTGGGGGTGTTGTCGGGTGTTTTTTTGCGGGTGGGTTGGCGCCGGCGGGTCTTGCCTGGGGCATTCCTGGGAAGGTCTAATACCGGATACAAGTGTTTTGGACAAAATCCATAAGGAACAGCCTTTTTTTTGCCATTTCTTCAGACATCTTGCTCAATGTAGCCTTTTGGGGGGCTTCCTGCTGTTCGTGGGTGGGTTGCGGCCGGGGTCTCTGTCGAAGCACTGCTGCGACAGTCTAATCTTGATTGCATTTGCTTTTCAGGAAATCCGTGGTGGAAAACAGGAGTTATGATGATTGATGATGACCTAGCTGCACAGCGCGTTACTTTGGACCGAAGGCCGAGAGATATTGTAAGTATGAGATTTAGCTTTTTCGCTGTTTGGGGGTGTTGTCGGGTGTTTTTTTGCGGGTGGGTTGGCGCCGGCGGGTCTTGCCTGGGGCATTCCTGGGAAGGTCTAATACCGGATACAAGTGTTTTGGACAAAATCCATAAGGAACAGCCTTTTTTTTGCCATTTCTTCAGACATCTTGCTCAATGTAGCCTTTTGGGGGGCTTCCTGCTGTTCGTGGGTGGGTTGCGGCCGGGGTCTCTGTCGAAGCACTGCTGCGACAGTCTAATCTTGATTGCATTTGCTTTTCAGGAAATCCGTGGTGGAAAACAGGAGTTATGATGATTGATGATGACCTAGCTGCACAGCGCGTTACTTTGGACCGAAGGCCGAGAGATATTGTAAGTATGAGATTTAGCTTTTTCGCTGTTTGGGGGTGTTGTCGGGTGTTTTTTTGCGGGTGGGTTGGCGCCGGCGGGTCTTGCCTGGGGCATTCCTGGGAAGGTCTAATACCGGATACAAGTGTTTTGGACAAAATCCATAAGGAACAGCCTTTTTTTTACCATTTCTTCAGACATCTTGCTCAATGTAGCGTTTTGGGGGGCTTCCTGCTGTTCGTGGGTGGGTTGCGGCCGGGGTCTCTGTCGAAGCACTGCTGCGACAGTCTAATCTTGATTGCATTTGCTTTTCAGGAAATCCGTGGTGGAAAACAGGAGTTATGATGATTGATGATGATGACGACCTAGCTGCACAGCGCCGCGTTTGGACCGAAGGCCGAGAGACATTGTAAGTATGAGATTTAGCTTTTTCGCTGTTTGGTGGTGTTGTGTCGCGTGTTTTTTTGCGGGTGGGTTGGCGGGTCTTGCCTGGGGCATTCCTGGGAAGGTCTAATACCGGCTAGAAGTTTGTTGGACAAAATCCATAAGGAAACACCAGTTTTTGCACTTTTTGTAAGTTAGGGTTCGTTAGGGTTAGCCCTAGCAGCAGGATTGCATGTGTTTAGGGGGGTTCTATTGCAACGCGGTTCTGTTGTTGTAGAGCACTGTTGGAGCGATGCTGGCTATGGATACTTTTGCTTGCAGGCAAGTGGTTTGAATACAATCCACGGTCTGTATTTGGGTCTACTGTTACTTTCAAAGTACGTTTTGTAACCATTTTTCTGCTAGGCATCGTTTTTGGAGATATGATTGGGTTCTTCTACATTTTTGCGACTGGCTTTAGTAAGGGTCTTGGTGGGAGCATTGCTGGGAAGGTCAAATTTTGTTCTAAAACACAGTAGTACACCCACCTTGAGGGGAAAGATCCGCTATAATATTTTGGCCATACTTATTGATCCTTAAAAAGGTGACTCAGACAGAGCACGCAATTTCAAAAATATTGTACTGTCTATTAGGGAAATCAAAGTGTGACTTTTTGAACCACACAGCGTACATACCTTTTATTTATTTATCAGTGGTATTGTAATAGCACTTCCTGTTTTCCGTTCAATAATTACAGACCGGGTTTCAGTCAACATCCGCCAGGCAGGCAGTGGACAGGGTGTCTCTTCTGTCAGTGGTCACCACCACATTGATGGACGAAGCGTCAGCTGGAATGGAGGAGTGCCGCCAATAAGAGGAATTGTTTGCTGCATGCAACTTACTTACCAATTTCAACAGGACAACTCCAACAACATACGCAATACAGATACAGTATCCATTGTTGTCTTTTATTCTATGAGTGTGACTGCATGTGCTTACCTTTACTTTGTAACCAAAGATTGTCTGTAAACTCTGTATCTTCAATTATTGTTTGTCCATGCTCTGCTTTTTTTTTCTTCTCTCAACAAAACCTACCCAAAAAGAAACCCCCATTCCCATCCATTTTACAAACCCTAACCCTCTTCCCCCGGGCTGTGTTGTTTTGCTTGATGTCTGACTAAAATGACATCAATAATTCCACACACTTGCTGGGGAGGATAAGGTGATAGCAGCAACAGGCTGGTGAAGGAATACGAGGATATCTTCTAGACTTACTCAGCTTCAGTACTATATCTTCTAGTAGTAGTAGCCAATGTCAAATAAATTCAACGCAAGTACTAGTTATACTTGCAATACTTTACCATTTGTTAGGCTACATTATGGCACTGTTCTAGTGTACTGTCACCTGCTATTTTCTCGATCGTACCGTAACCGTTGTAATGCTACAGTAAGGAGTACAAACAAGGTTTCGTTTTCTTTTTTTCCATAGGCATGCAACTGCCACTGTGTCACACCACTAGTAACACCGCAATGAGGAAATGTCACCCGCCCAGGAATGACAACGTTAATCCCCATTTCACCTGGAGCCAGCCCTGGGCCTAGCCCTAATTTCTAACACAAATTACAGGTAAGATAAGCGTTTGGTGGGAGGTAGTATAATGGAGTATTATTTCGGAGTAGACAAGAGATTGACGGTTGTACTACTAAAGTCCTACGACTGTTCAGGAAAACAAAGTTACTGTTACACCCCCGCCCCCCACCCACCAGACTGAAAAGCAGTAAAAAACAGGTATGGTCAGATAAAGTAGTTGAAAAATATATTTATTTATCCCTAACAAAATAATCTCCCTCACCCACCCTAACCCCAACGATTGTCTCTGAAACGTCCCAAAACGATCCCAACTCCCAAATCCCACCCCCCAAAAGTCTATAAAAAAAGGGCAAGGGACACTCCACTACTGGAGGGTGCTGGTGCTGGTGCATGATGCGGCATGGGCATCATACTCCTTGCGGAGGGTGGCAAGCTCGGAGCGGAGGCCCTTAACCAAGGTCTTATACCTCAGGACCTCCTGCTCCAGGTTGGACATGCGGACTCGTAGGCGGTGTTGGCGTTCCTTGCAGCTCCTGTGGGGGGCAGCTGGTATTTCGGGTGCTTGGCGGTGGCGGTCGGCTTTCTTAGCCCGGCTCGGTCCCGCTGGTTTAGTCACGGAGGAGGATGCAGTGGTCACAGTCGAAGATGTTGCCCCGCTCGACTGCGTGTCCTCCTCCTCCTCCAGGGCCACCAGCCGCCGATACTCGGCGACTGTGGCCTCCAGCCTCCGTTGCCGGGCCAATCTAGCCTGCTCCCTCCTTGTTGTTGATTTGGAAGGAGCAACTATATGAAGAAAGAAAGACATAGTCTGTAACCAATGCTCCTTATTAATAACACAAAGTGATTGAGCCGAAAGTTGGGTCACAGAGTACAAGTAGCAAATTGAAAGCACAGTACATAACTATTGAGGACAGTATCTATGTAACCCTCCCACTTCTGCATCCTTGCTCTAACAGTAGTGGTAGTTTAATGAACTAATTCTACGACCACTATGGACTTCCATTACAGTCGACTATGACAGTACACCAGTCTTATTCTTCTTCTTCTCTCTTGTTTAGGGAAATGGGTACGTTATCTTATGCAAGCCGGCAGAATGACATGGACACAGCACAGTGAAGTTGCACCCGAGAAAAAAAGTTGCACACCATGATGATGGAGACAGACTTGCGTTACTGTACCGGTCCAGTACATGCAGGTGGTGAAGCTATTACTTTTCTATTACGGGTGGCACTGAGAATACTCTGTTACAAGGGCTACTGCTTAATTAATTTACCTTTCACCCTACAGTGCAAATGAGTACTAGAAAAGGAAACTGAAGAAGCTAACTAATTTGATTATCTATCACTTCACATGGGACGTATTTAATGACAGATGAGATGACTTTAGGTGCTTTGCTTAATATTGAGTGAACACAGTGATACACCCACACATGAATGACGTACTACAAGTAAACTAAAGTTATTAAGAGAGGTACGGAGTGTCCACCGTAATAACCAGATATATGCTGTGAATGCAAACGCAATACAAAGTACTGCTACTATTCATGGTAGTATTGGACACATTTACAATTTCTTTTCCTTGCCTTCCCTGCACTGGGACGGACGTGCGGGTGCGGTGGTACATGCTCTTCAAGGTAACACTTACTTCACCTGGCGACCATCTACTCTCTCTAGATACACATTTGCTATGTAAGAGTCAGAGAATACCATGCTCCAGGCATCCATTCATTCAAAGTATACGCACACATACAGTTTCTGTTTCACCCACCCAGGCTGCTGTCCTTCCACCCATCCTTGCTTCATCATTGACCCAGCCATGCACCATACCATATTCTTTCCTTCCCAGCCACCTCTGGGTCCAAGCAAACACATATCGTTCTTCTTTGCCAGCCATCATACAAGTTCGCGTCCCACTTACTTACACCCTTCTTTCGCTTTTCGTTCATCCCATCCATCACGTTCGTCTAAGAACTTATTGGGATTCTTCTCACCAAAAACTTCACAGCTAAGTCGAAGTACATTTCGAGGAGGCTACTACCTGGTTGATTTGTAATTGTAATACACCCGTGCAGAAAGCACACTATGCAGTCTTCAATCTCAATAAGTAAGGAATATATAGCTTACCTGTTTCCGCCACCACCGTTTGATCCCCCACAGGAACGGCCACCAGCTCTTCTACCGCCGCATCCTCCCCAGAGGCCTCCGAGTCCAAGTCCAACACATCAGCCACCTCCGCGCTGGCCCCGTCACCAGATGTTACACCTACAAAGTACATTTAAGAAAGTTAGAATACACCACTCACTACTATATAATATTTGGTCTAGGAGAAATGTTAAAAAAACAGAATACAATGTAATAATTTGTGACTGTCTACTCCATAGTAAAAATGTCCCATTTTCCAGGGAAGGCTGTTGTCTTGCTGCACTTTTATGCACAACTGATGAATGCTTGCTTTTGATTTTTAACACGCACCACTTTTTCTCCTAACAGACAGAAGCTTGACTCCTGAGTCCTAAGAACACGACCAGGATCAAGTTCAAAGTAGGTGAGAGTTCGGCTCGACCACAAGAAATGTGTCCAATTAATCGTCAGCACTAACCACTTTTCCGTTTACAGTTAAATAGTTTTATGACAAAGTAGATTTCAATAAATGTGTTTACTTTTAATAAAGCTTTTACACTTAAATAGACTCTGTGGTTTTTGTTCCTCTAGACTAGAGTGGATGAGCTAAAGGTTTTGGAATTTTTGCAAGCATGAGTGCCTCTGACACTTCTTGACTGTGCTGTGACTCCGTACTACTCTCTTGTCCTGCGTACGATAATCTAGAGATCATTGGGGATCTATAATCGGTGACTTCGGGAGCTGAATGACTCTGCCACACTATCTAGTCAGTAAGGAGACAGTGCATAGAGGTATTGCTGAATATAATGGGAGTCCAATGGAATTGCCAAATGTCCAATCTTAGTTAGCTACACAGACAGACTAATAAGAATAGTCTAGTAATACCACAGGGAGTCATATTCGAGGCAGGATAAGAATTTATATCCAGTCTACAAGAAGATCAAAGACGATTTAGAAAAAATCGAATGAGGAACGCTAGGAAAAAATAGGTACTGTTTAGTAAAATGTAAACTTACTGGGGCCAGCAAAGGAGCCCTCGCCTGCCCGATCCTGGCCTGCATCCTCAGCACCCTCCTCCTGTGTCCTCTTGCCCTTGGGGGGAGCTGATGTACAACATGAAAGAAAGAAAAACCATAAAACATGGATGAGATTTTTCAACCAAATCAAACATTTCAAAAGAACAATAACAACATATTTTGGAAAAATAGCAAATAGATAGACAACTATTCCACGGGATCTATCTCATGTGGTATACTACGTTATTCGTATTGCCTGATTTGCGGAACGTTGACTTAGAAAGTTCCTATGTAACTCAATAAACAGACTACTAAAGAGGTTTGCCTAGGCCTGGCACTGCAGGCAGTAGTGCGCAACACGTGACAGACAAAGTCCATCCTGCTTGCAGATCAGTGAATACTCAAACTATCAATCCACCCGCCACCACCGCCACTATTTCTTCTGATAGCCATGTGACTGTCTAAAGGAAGGACACTGGACTTCAGTCTGTTGGGGCTGATTTATAAGTCCCTTGCGGAAGTTGCGGCTGATTTTCCTCCATTGTTGCGTGCCTTTTCTGACGCAGCGGCAGAACAAAAGACTCGCCATGGTGTTGGTGCGGCGTATATATTTAAAAAAAAAACACATATGGGCATATGGGCGATGCATCACGTTGTAAAGCCCTGCGCCATCAGGGGGCGTTCCGGCGCAAGGGAGGGCGTACCTGCGCAGGAACGAATCCTAAAAGTGGCTGAGGGAAATCTACAAGATGTCAATCAGTCATTTTTATGACAATGATGCATGACTCAAACCCTGCGCGCTTGAAGCCGACGTACGGCTTGATGCAGCATTGGGGAGATAGGGTACCCCAGAGCATTGCTGGAGCTGCGCCATCGTTGGCACGCAACTCCAGCAATGCGCTGCCTTTACGGCACAGATGCGTAAGGCTTCTGTGACGTTTTGGGCCAATGGGTGGTGGTGGCATGGCACACAATTACTGCCGCATCCCTGCTACTTTGCAGGGATGCGCCGGTAATTGAAAATATGACCCTTACTGTCTAGCATTACGCAGTTCTTTTCTTTACAGTACACTGATACATAATTTCTCAGGCCAATGAAATGCTTCTGAACACAACATACAAAACAAAGAAGCATAGTAGCAAGCAAGGCTACTGAGAAGGAGAGCAGTGCACCTGAAAATGAAATGCATAGAAGATTTTGAAATATAATTTACCTCAATGTAATCGGCAGCATTATTGCTCTTGGTAAAGAACAAAGATTTGCAAATAACAGAGCAGGATAAAACAGAGTAGTAAATGTACTACTACTACTACTACTCACCAAGCCCGGGGACCTCTACGCCGAGCGCGTCCAGCAAGTCCCGCTCCCGGTCCATGACATCGGTCCAGCGGTGGGTGGCCTGGTTATATGTGCGCCGGACCCCAGAGATCTTGTACATGGCCCGGCACACCTTCTCCCACCGCTGGCGGCGCTCCCGGATGCCATAGCCGGTCGCGATCTTGCCGCCTCCCAGGATCGTCTTGGGGAGGCGGCGCTGGACATGGAAGATCAGTGCCGCCACTTCCTCCGCGCTGAAGATCTCCCTCGGGACCACTTGCTCCCCCCTTAAACGCCCGCACGGGAGCCGGGCACGGGGTGCGGGACCCTTCCCCTTCTCAGGGTGCTTCCCGGCTCCCTTTACCATGGTCTGGGCAGAAATAAACTTAAATGATAAAGAAGAAATAGAATAGTGAAGAAGAAAAGAAAAGAGTTTAAAAAAGTAGTTTAAAAGTAACTAAAAGCTGCAGAAAACACAAAAATATAGAGCTAGAAAAATAGAGGGTTAGATAATAAGTAAAATTAGATCAAAAAAACTTCAAACAAGCAAAGGATGGCAGAGATTGAGAGAGGATAGAGAAAGCATGCCCAGAACCATAGCAATGAATGAGAAACAAGATGGCCGCGCCCGTTCACGACCGCGTGGGTAAGTTCGCGCGAGATTTTCCTTGCGAGTACGCGCGAAATTGTACTCGCGAGCAGCACACTTTGCGAGATTACACATAGCGGGCGGAAACGGAATTACGTCACGCCAACAAGATGGCCGCGCCCGTGTACGACCGATAGGGTAACTTGGCAAACGAATAGCTAGAAGCGCCTCGCGAACACGCGCAAGATCACGCGAACATACACGTCGCAACAAAAACAATTTTGTATTTGCACGTATTCGCGGCTTCCGAAATCGATCTCGCACGGATTCGCGCCCCAAATAACGCGCGAAATTGCAAAAAAACCGATTTTAGCTAAAATGAAAGCAATGAGCAGGTGCAAAAGTTCAAACTTAACATTAGTAACATTCAAGGTAGTGCTTCCTGATGGGCCCCTCCAGAGTTTGCAACAATTCTATGACCCTGCTATGACCCAAACAGCAGGCTCATAGAATAGCACCATAAAGGTCCTGTAAAAAAAAAATTTCACTGCAACAAAAAGCAAATTACAGATAAGGAAGGAAGCAGGTGCCAGCCAGACTGGAACTTTCAAAATTACTGACACATTAATGAAACACAAATTAATTGATGGCAGTTGAAGAAGGGCAGGTGTGCTAGCTTTTTTCAACCACCATAATCTACAGTAATAAATAAACCTAATAGGTGCCTGTGAGGATGTACTAGAGGGTGGCATGGGTGTCCCAGAGGGTGGCAGTGGTGAAACAGAGGGTGCTGTGAACCTGTGATGATAAACCAGACGTAGAAACAACATAGTCGCGGCCGTTGCAAGCCGAAAAGTAAGTTCGCAATTGCGAACTTGTCCCAAAATCGGCGCGAACACGCGCCAACACAAAAAACGGAAAAATCCGCAAGTCCGCTAGAGTTCGCGGATCTTCGCGGATTGCGAATCCGTAAATACGCAAGTTCGCGGATTGCCAATCCGCAAAATCCGCCCATGCTTAGTCTGCACACCTCAGGGGCAGGGAGCTTCTCTAACTGACAAACTATCTCCAGAGCCTGGTGCACTGTGTCTGCACACCTCAGGGGCAGGGAGCTTCTCTAACTGACAAACTATCCCCAGAGCCTGATGCAGTGTGTCTGCACACCTCAGGGGCAGGAGCTTCTCTCACTAACAAACCATCCCCAGCACCAGAGCCTGGTGCGGTGTGTCTGCACTCCTCAGAGGCAGGGGCTTCTCTCACTAACAAACCATCTCCAGCACCAGAGCTTGGTGCACTGTGTCTGCACACCTCTGTGAAAGAGAACTTCTCTCACTCACAAACCATCTCCAGCACCAGAGCCTACTGCAATGTGTCTGCACACCTCGGAGGCAGAGAGCTTCTCTCACTAACAAACCATCTCCAGAGCCTGGTGCAGTGTGTCTGCACTCCTCAGAGGCAAGAGCTTCTCTCACTAACAGACCATCTCCAGCACCAGAGCCTGGTGCAGTGTGTCTGCACACCTGAGAGGCAGGAGCTTCTCTCACTAACAAACCATCCCCAGCACTAGAGCCTGGTGCAGTGTGTCTGCACGCCTCAGGGGCAGGAGCTTCTCTCACTAACAAACCATCCCCAGCACTAGAGCCTGGTGCACTGTGTCTGCACGCCTCAGGGGCAGGAGCTTCTCTCACTAACAAACCATCCCCAGCACTAGAGCCTGGTGCAGTGTGTCTGCACTCCTTTAGAGGCAAGAGCTTCTCTCACTAACAGACCATCTCCAGCACCAGAGCCTGGTGCAGTGTGTCTGCACACCTCAGAGGCAGGAGCTTCTCTCACTCACAAACCATCCCCGGCACCAGAGCCTGGTGCACTGTGTCTGCACGCCTCAGAGGCAGGGAGCTTCTCTCACTAACAAACCATCTCTGACACCAGAGCCTGGTGCAGTGTGTCTGCACGCCTCAGGGGCAGGGAGCTTTTCTCACTAACAAACCATCTCTGGCACCAGAGCCTGGTGCAGTGTGTCTGCACACCTCAGAGGCAGGAGCTTCTCTCACTCACAAACCATCCCCGGCACCAGAGCCTGGTGCACCGTGTCTGCACGCCTCAGGGGCAGGGAGCTTCTCTCACTAAAAAACCATCTCCAGCACCAGAGCCTGGTGCAGTGTGTCTGCACACCTCAGAGGCAGGAGCATCTCTCACTAACAAACCATCCCCAGCACTAGAGCCTGGTGCAGTGCGTCTGCACACCTCAGAGGCAGGAGCTTCTCTCACTAACAAACCATCCCCAGCACTAGAGCCTGGTGCAGTGTATCTGCACACCTCAGAGGCAGGAGCATCTCTCACTAACAAACCATCCCAGCACCAGAGCCTGGTGCAGTGTGTCTGCCCACCTCGGAGGCAGGAGCATCTCTCACTAACAAACCATCTCCAGTGCCAGAGCCTGGTGCAGTGTGTCTGCACATCTCAGAGGCAGGAGCATCTCTCACTAACAAACCATCCCCAGCACCAGAGCCTGGTGCGGTGTGTCTGCACTCCTCAGAGGCAGGGGCTTCTCTCACTAACAAACCATCTCCAGCACCAGAGCTTGGTGCACTGTGTCTGCACACCTCTGTGAAAGAGAACTTCTCTCACTCACAAACCATCTCCAGCACCAGAGCCTACTGCAATGTGTCTGCACACCTCGGAGGCAGAGAGCTTCTCTCACTAACAAACCATCTCCAGAGCCTGGTGCAGTGTGTCTGCACTCCTCAGAGGCAAGAGCTTCTCTCACTAACAGACCATCTCCAGCACCAGAGCCTGGTGCAGTGTGTCTGCACACCTGAGAGGCAGGAGCTTCTTTCACTCACAAACAATCCCCGGCACCAGAGCCTGGTGCACTGTGTCTGCACGCCTCAGGGGCAGGAGCTTCTCTCACTAACAAACCATCCCCAGCACTAGAGCCTGGTGCAGTGTGTCTGCACTCCTTTAGAGGCAAGAGCTTCTCTCACTAACAGACCATCTCCAGCACCAGAGCCTGGTGCAGTGTGTCTGCACACCTCAGAGGCAGGAGCTTCTCTCACTCACAAACCATCCCCGGCACCAGAGCCTGGTGCACTGTGTCTGCACGCCTCAGAGGCAGGGAGCTTCTCTCACTAACAAACCATCTCTGACACCAGAGCCTGGTGCAGTGTGTCTGCACACCTCAGAGGTAGGGAGCTTCTCTCACTAACAAACCATCCCCGGCACCAGAGCCTGGTGCAGTGTGTCTGCACGCCTCAGGGGCAGGGAGCTTCTTTCACTAACAAACCATCTCTGGCACCAGAGCCTGGTGCAGTGTGTCTGCACACCTCAGAGGCAGGAGCATCTCTCACTAACAAACCATCCCCGGCACCAGAGCCTGGTGCAGGGTGTCTGCACACCTCAGAGGCAGGAGCTTCTCTCACTCACAAACCATCCCCGGCACCAGAGACTGGTGCACTGTGTCTGCACGCCTCAGGGGCAGGGAGCTTCTCTCACTAACAAACCATCTCCAGCGCCAGAGCCTGGTGCAGGGTGTCTGCACACCTCAGAGGCAGGAGCTTCTCTCACTCACAAACCATCCCCGGCACCAGAGCCTGGTGCACCGTGTCTGCACGCCTCAGGGGCAGGGAGCTTCTCTCACTAACAAACCATCTCCAGCACCAGAGCCTGGTGCAGTGTGTCTGCACACCTCAGAGGCAGGAGCATCTCTCACTAACAAACCATCCCCAGCACTAGAGCCTGGTGCAGTGCGTCTGCACACCTCAGAGGCAGGAGCTTCTCTCACTAACAAACCATCCCCAGCACTAGAGCCTGGTGCAGTGTATCTGCACACCTCAGAGGCAGGAGCATCTCTCACTAACAAACCATCCCAGCACCAGAGCCTGGTGCAGTGTGTCTGCCCACCTCGGAGGCAGGAGTTTCTCTCACTAACAAACCATCTCCAGTGCCAGAGCCGGGTGCAGTGTGTCTGCACATCTCAGAGGCAGGAGCATCTCTCACTAACAAACCACCCCCAGCACCAGAGCCTGGTGCAGTGTGTTTGCACACCTCAGGGGCAGGGAGCTTCTCTCACTAACAAACCATCTCCAGCACCAGAGCCTGGTGCAGTGTGCCTGCACACCTCAGGGGCACGGAGCTTCTCTCACTAACAAACAATCTCCAGCACCAGAGCCTGGTGCAGTGTGTCTGCACACCTCAGAGGCGGGAGAATCTCTCACTAACAAACCATCTCCAGCGCCAGAGCCTGGTGCAGTGTGTCTGCACACCTCAGAGGCAGGAGCTTCTCTCACTAACAAACCATCCCCAGCACCAGAGCCTGGTGCAGTGTGTCTGCACACCTCAGAGGCAGGAGTTTCTCTCACTAACAAACCATCCCCAGCACCAGAGCCTGGTGCAGTGTGTCTGCACACCTCAGAGGCAGGAGCTTCTCTCACTAACAAACCATCTCCAGCACCAGAGCCTGGTGCACTGTGTCTGCACACCTCAGAGGCATGGGCTTCTCTCACTAACAAACCATCTCCAGCACCAGAGCCTGGTGCACTGTGTCTGCACACCTCAGGGGCAGGGAGCTTCTCTAACTGACAAACTATCTCCAGAGCCTGATGCAGTGTGTCTGCACACCTCAGGGGCAGGGAGCTTCTCTAACTGACAAACTATCTCCAGAGCCTGATGCAGTGTGTCTGCACACCTCAGGGGCAGGAGCTTCTCTCACTAACAAACCATCCCCAGCACCAGAGCCTGGTGCGGTGTGTCTGCACTCCTCAGAGGCAGGGGCTTCTCTCACTAACAAACCATCCCCAGCACCAGAGCCTGGTGCGGTGTGTCTGCACACCTCAGAGGCAGGAGCTTCTCTCACTAACAAACCATCTCCAGCACCAGAGCCTGGTGCACTGTGTCTGCACACCTCAGAGGCATGGGCTTCTCTCACTAACAAACCATCTCCAGCACCAGAGCCTGGTGCACTGTGTCTGCACACCTCAGGGGCAGGGAGCTTCTCTAACTGACAAACTATCTCCAGAGCCTGGTGCACTGTGTCTGCACACCTCAGGGGCAGGGAGCTTCTCTAACTGACAAACTATCTCCAGAGCCTGATGCAGTGTGTCTGCACACCTCAGGGGCAGGAGCTTCTCTCACTAACAAACCATCCCCAGCACCAGAGCCTGGTGCGGTGTGTCTGCACTCCTCAGAGGCAGGGGCTTCTCTCACTAACAAACCATCTCCAGCACCAGAGCTTGGTGCACTGTGTCTGCACACCTCTGTGAAAGAGAACTTCTCTCACTCACAAACCATCTCCAGCACCAGAGCCTACTGCAGTGTGTCTGCACACCTCGGAGGCAGAGAGCTTCTCTCACTAACAAACCATCTCCAGAGCCTGGTGCAGTGTGTCTGCACTCCTCAGAGGCAAGAGCTTCTCTCACTAACAGACCATCTCCAGCACCAGAGCCTGGTGCAGTGTGTCCGCACACCTCAGAGGCAGGAGCTTCTCTCACTCACAAACCATCCCCGGCACCAGAGCCTGGTGCACTGTGTCTGCACGCCTCAGGGGCAGGAGCTTCTCTCACTAACAAACCATCCCCAGCACTAGAGCCTGGTGCAGTGTGTCTGCACTCCTCAGAGGCAAGAGCTTCTCTCACTAACAGACCATCTCCAGCACCAGAGCCTGGTGCAGTGTGTCTGCACACCTCAGAGGCAGGAGCTTCTCTCACTCACAAACCATCCCCGGCACCAGAGCCTGGTGCACTGTGTCTGCACGCCTCAGAGGCAGGGAGCTTCTCTCACTAACAAACCATCTCTGACACCAGGGCCTGGTGCAGTGTGTCTGCACACCTCAGAGGTAGGGAGCTTCTCTCACTAACAAACCATCCCCGGCACTAGAGCCTGGTGCAGTGTGTCTGCACGCCTCAGGGGCAGGGAGCTTCTCTCACTAACAAACCATCTCTGGCACCAGAGCCTGGTGCAGTGTGTCTGCACACCTCAGAGGCAGGAGCATCTCTCACTAACAAACCATCTCCAGCGCCAGAGCCTGGTGCAGTGTGTCTGCACACCTCAGAGGCAGGAGCTTCTCTCACTCACAAACCATCCCCGGCACCAGAGCCTGGTGCACTGTGTCTGCACGCCTCAGGGGCAGGGAGCTTCTCTCACTAACAAACCATCTCCAGCGCCAGAGCCTGGTGCAGGGTGTCTGCACACCTCAGAGGCAGGAGCTTCTCTCACTCACAAACCATCCCCGGCACCAGAGCCTGGTGCACCGTGTCTGGACGCCTCAGGGGCAGGGAGCTTCTCTCACTAACAAACCATCTCCAGCACCAGAGCCTGGTGCAGTGTGTCTGCACACCTCAGAGGCAGGAGCATCTCTCACTAACAAACCATCCCCAGCACTAGAGCCTGGTGCAGTGCGTCTGCACACCTCAGAGGCAGGAGCTTCTCTCACTAACAAACCATCCCCAGCACTAGAGCCTGGTGCAGTGTATCTGCACACCTCAGAGGCAGGAGCATCTCTCACTAACAAACCATCCCAGCACCAGAGCCTGGTGCAGTGTGTCTGCCCACCTCGGAGGCAGGAGCATCTCTCACTAACAAACCATCTCCAGTGCCAGAGCCTGGTGCAGTGTGTCTGCACATCTCAGAGGCAGGAGCATCTCTCACTAACAAACCATCCCCAGCACCAGAGCCTGGTGCAGTGTGTTTGCACACCTCAGGGGCAGGGAGCTTCTCTCACTAACAAACCATCTCCAGCACCAGAGCCTGGTGTAGTGTGTCTGCACACCTCAAGGGCAGGGAGCTTCTCTCACTAAAAAAAACCATCTCCAGCACCAGAGCCTGGTGCAGTGTGTCTGCACACCTCAGAGGCAGGAGCATCTCTCACTAACAAACCATCTCCAGCGCCAGAGCCTGGTGCAGTGTGTCTGCACACCTCAGAGGCAGGAGCTTCTCTCACTCACAAACCATCCCCGGCACCAGAGCCTGGTGCACTGTGTCTGCACACCTCAGTGGCAGGAGCTTCTCTCACTAACAAACCATCTCCAGTGCCAGAGCCTGGTGCAGTGTGTCTGCACATCTCAGAGGCAGGAGCATCTCTCACTAACAAACCATCCCCAGCACCAGAGCCTGGTGCAGTGTGTTTGCACACCTCAGGGGCAGGGAGCTTCTCTCACTAACAAACCATCTCCAGCACCAGTGCCTGGTGCAGTGTGCCTGCACACCTCAGGGGCACGGAGCTTCTCTCACTAACAAACAATCTCCAGCACCAGAGCCTGGTGCAGTGTGTCTGCACACCTCAGAGGCGGGAGCATCTCTCACTAACAAACCATCTCCAGCGCCAGAGCCTGGTGCAGTGTGTCTGCACACCTCAGAGGCAGGAGCTTCTCTCACTCACAAACCATCCCCGGCACCAGAGCTTGGTGCACTGTGTCTGCACACCTCAGTGGCAGGAGCTTCTTTCACTAACAAACCATCTCCAGCACCAGAGCCTGGTGCAGTGTGTCTGCACGCCTCAGAGGCAGGAGCTTCTCTCATTAACAAAACATCTCCAGCACCAGAGCCTGGTGCAGTGTGTCTGCACACCTCAGAGGCAGAGAGCTTCTCTCACTAACAAACCATCTCCAGCACCATAGCCTGGTGCAGTGTGTCTGCACACCTCAGAGGCAGAGAGCTTCTCTCACTAACAAACCATCTCAAGCACCAGAGCCTGGTGCAGTGTGTTTGCACGCCGCAGAGGCAGGAGCTTCTCTCATTAACAAACCATCTCCAGCACCAGAGCCTGGTGCAGTGTGTCTGCACGCCTCAGAGGCAGGAGCTTCTCTCACTGACAAACCATCTCCAGCACCAGAGCCTGGTGCAGTGTGTTTGCACACCTCAGTGGCAGGAGCTTCTCTCATTAACAAAATATCCCCAGCACCAGAGCCTGGTGCAGTGTGTCTGCACACCTCAGAGGCAGGAGCTTCTCTCATTAACAAACCATCTCCAGTGCCAGAGCCTGGTGCAGTGTGTCTGCACACCTCAGAGGCAGGAGCATCTCTCACTAACAAACCATCCGCAGCACCAGAGCCTGGTGCAGTGTGTCTGCACACCTCAGAGGCAGGATCTTCTCTCATTAACAAACCATCTTCAGTGCAAGAGCCAGGTGCAGTGTGTCTGCACACCTCAGAGGCAGGGAGCTTCTCTCACTAACAAACCTTCTCCAGAGCCTGGTGCAGTGTGTCTGCACACCTCAGAGGCAGGAGATTCTCTCATTAACAAACCATCCCCAACACCAGAGCCTGGTGCAGTGTGTCTGCACACCTCAGAGGCAGGAGCTTCTCTCATTAACAAACCATCTCCAGTGCCAGAGCGTGGTGCAGTGTGCCTGCACACCTCAGGGGCAGGGAGCTTCTCTCACTAACAAACCTTCTCCACAGCCGGGTGCAGTGTGTCTGCACACCTCAGAGGCAGGAGCTTCTCTCATTAACAAACCATCTCCAGTGCCAGAGCCTGGTGCAGTGTGTCTGCACACCTCAGAGGGAGGGAGCTTCTCTCACTCACAAACCATCTCCAGCACCAGAGCCTGGTGCAGTGTGTCTGCACACCTCAGAGGCAGGAGCTTCTCTCCCTAACAAACCATCCCCAGCACCAGAGCCTGTTGCAGTGTGTCTGCACACCTCAGAGGGAGGGAGCTTCTCTCACTAACCAACCCTCTCCAGAGCCTGATGCAGTGTGTCTGCACACCTCAGAGGGAGGGAGCTTCTGTCACTCACAAACCATCTCCAGCACCAGAGCCTGGTGCAGTGTGTCTGCACACCTCAGAGGGAAGGAGCTTCTCTCACTAACAAACCATCTCCAGAGCCTGGTGCAGTGTGTCTGCACACCTCAGAGGCAGGAGCTTCTCTCCCTAACAAACCATCCCAAGCACCAGAGCCTGGTGCAGTGTGTCTGCACACCTCAGAGGCAGGAGCATCTCTCACTAACAAACCATCTCCAGCACCAGAGCCTGGTGCACTGTGTCTGCACACCTCAGGGGCAGGGAGCTTCTCTAACTGACAAACTATCTCCAGAGCCTGGTGCACTGTGTCTGCACACCTCAGGGGCAGGGAGCTTCTCTAACTGACAAACTATCTCCAGAGCCTGATGCAGTGTGTCTGCACACCTCAGGGGCAGGAGCTTCTCTCACTAACAAACCATCCCCAGCACCAGAGCCTGGTGCGGTGTGTCTGCACTCCTCAGAGGCAGGGGCTTCTCTCACTAACAAACCATCTCCAGCACCAGAGCTTGGTGCACTGTGTCTGCACACCTCTGTGAAAGAGAACTTCTCTCACTCACAAACCATCTCCAGCACCAGAGCCTACTGCAGTGTGTCTGCACACCTCGGAGGCAGAGAGCTTCTCTCACTAACAAACCATCTCCAGAGCCTGGTGCAGTGTGTCTGCACTCCTCAGAGGCAAGAGCTTCTCTCACTAACAGACCATCTCCAGCACCAGAGCCTGGTGCAGTGTGTCCGCACACCTCAGAGGCAGGAGCTTCTCTCACTCACAAACCATCCCCGGCACCAGAGCCTGGTGCACTGTGTCTGCACGCCTCAGGGGCAGGAGCTTCTCTCACTAACAAACCATCCCCAGCACTAGAGCCTGGTGCAGTGTGTCTGCACTCCTCAGAGGCAAGAGCTTCTCTCACTAACAGACCATCTCCAGCACCAGAGCCTGGTGCAGTGTGTCTGCACACCTCAGAGGCAGGAGCTTCTCTCACTCACAAACCATCCCCGGCACCAGAGCCTGGTGCACTGTGTCTGCACGCCTCAGAGGCAGGGAGCTTCTCTCACTAACAAACCATCTCTGACACCAGGGCCTGGTGCAGTGTGTCTGCACACCTCAGAGGTAGGGAGCTTCTCTCACTAACAAACCATCCCCGGCACTAGAGCCTGGTGCAGTGTGTCTGCACGCCTCAGGGGCAGGGAGCTTCTCTCACTAACAAACCATCTCTGGCACCAGAGCCTGGTGCAGTGTGTCTGCACACCTCAGAGGCAGGAGCATCTCTCACTAACAAACCATCTCCAGCGCCAGAGCCTGGTGCAGTGTGTCTGCACACCTCAGAGGCAGGAGCTTCTCTCACTCACAAACCATCCCCGGCACCAGAGCCTGGTGCACTGTGTCTGCACGCCTCAGGGGCAGGGAGCTTCTCTCACTAACAAACCATCTCCAGCGCCAGAGCCTGGTGCAGGGTGTCTGCACACCTCAGAGGCAGGAGCTTCTCTCACTCACAAACCATCCCCGGCACCAGAGCCTGGTGCACCGTGTCTGGACGCCTCAGGGGCAGGGAGCTTCTCTCACTAACAAACCATCTCCAGCACCAGAGCCTGGTGCAGTGTGTCTGCACACCTCAGAGGCAGGAGCATCTCTCACTAACAAACCATCCCCAGCACTAGAGCCTGGTGCAGTGCGTCTGCACACCTCAGAGGCAGGAGCTTCTCTCACTAACAAACCATCCCCAGCACTAGAGCCTGGTGCAGTGTATCTGCACACCTCAGAGGCAGGAGCATCTCTCACTAACAAACCATCCCAGCACCAGAGCCTGGTGCAGTGTGTCTGCCCACCTCGGAGGCAGGAGCATCTCTCACTAACAAACCATCTCCAGTGCCAGAGCCTGGTGCAGTGTGTCTGCACATCTCAGAGGCAGGAGCATCTCTCACTAACAAACCATCCCCAGCACCAGAGCCTGGTGCAGTGTGTTTGCACACCTCAGGGGCAGGGAGCTTCTCTCACTAACAAACCATCTCCAGCACCAGAGCCTGGTGCAGTGTGTCTGCACACCTCAAGGGCAGGGAGCTTCTCTCACTAAAAAAAACCATCTCCAGCACCAGAGCCTGGTGCAGTGTGTCTGCACACCTCAGAGGCAGGAGCATCTCTCACTAACAAACCATCTCCAGCGCCAGAGCCTGGTGCAGTGTGTCTGCACACCTCAGAGGCAGGAGCTTCTCTCACTCACAAACCATCCCCGGCACCAGAGCCTGGTGCACTGTGTCTGCACACCTCAGTGGCAGGAGCTTCTCTCACTAACAAACCATCTCCAGTGCCAGAGCCTGGTGCAGTGTGTCTGCACATCTCAGAGGCAGGAGCATCTCTCACTAACAAACCATCCCCAGCACCAGAGCCTGGTGCAGTGTGTTTGCACACCTCAGGGGCAGGGAGCTTCTCTCACTAACAAACCATCTCCAGCACCAGTGCCTGGTGCAGTGTGCCTGCACACCTCAGGGGCACGGAGCTTCTCTCACTAACAAACAATCTCCAGCACCAGAGCCTGGTGCAGTGTGTCTGCACACCTCAGAGGCGGGAGCATCTCTCACTAACAAACCATCTCCAGCGCCAGAGCCTGGTGCAGTGTGTCTGCACACCTCAGAGGCAGGAGCTTCTCTCACTCACAAACCATCCCCGGCACCAGAGCTTGGTGCACTGTGTCTGCACACCTCAGTGGCAGGAGCTTCTTTCACTAACAAACCATCTCCAGCACCAGAGCCTGGTGCAGTGTGTCTGCACGCCTCAGAGGCAGGAGCTTCTCTCATTAACAAAACATCTCCAGCACCAGAGCCTGGTGCAGTGTGTCTGCACACCTCAGAGGCAGAGAGCTTCTCTCACTAACAAACCATCTCCAGCACCATAGCCTGGTGCAGTGTGTCTGCACACCTCAGAGGCAGAGAGCTTCTCTCACTAACAAACCATCTCAAGCACCAGAGCCTGGTGCAGTGTGTTTGCACGCCGCAGAGGCAGGAGCTTCTCTCATTAACAAACCATCTCCAGCACCAGAGCCTGGTGCAGTGTGTCTGCACGCCTCAGAGGCAGGAGCTTCTCTCACTGACAAACCATCTCCAGCACCAGAGCCTGGTGCAGTGTGTTTGCACACCTCAGTGGCAGGAGCTTCTCTCATTAACAAAATATCCCCAGCACCAGAGCCTGGTGCAGTGTGTCTGCACACCTCAGAGGCAGGAGCTTCTCTCATTAACAAACCATCTCCAGTGCCAGAGCCTGGTGCAGTGTGTCTGCACACCTCAGAGGCAGGAGCATCTCTCACTAACAAACCATCCGCAGCACCAGAGCCTGGTGCAGTGTGTCTGCACACCTCAGAGGCAGGATCTTCTCTCATTAACAAACCATCTTCAGTGCAAGAGCCAGGTGCAGTGTGTCTGCACACCTCAGAGGCAGGGAGCTTCTCTCACTAACAAACCTTCTCCAGAGCCTGGTGCAGTGTGTCTGCACACCTCAGAGGCAGGAGATTCTCTCATTAACAAACCATCCCCAACACCAGAGCCTGGTGCAGTGTGTCTGCACACCTCAGAGGCAGGAGCTTCTCTCATTAACAAACCATCTCCAGTGCCAGAGCGTGGTGCAGTGTGCCTGCACACCTCAGGGGCAGGGAGCTTCTCTCACTAACAAACCTTCTCCACAGCCGGGTGCAGTGTGTCTGCACACCTCAGAGGCAGGAGCTTCTCTCATTAACAAACCATCTCCAGTGCCAGAGCCTGGTGCAGTGTGTCTGCACACCTCAGAGGGAGGGAGCTTCTCTCACTCACAAACCATCTCCAGCACCAGAGCCTGGTGCAGTGTGTCTGCACACCTCAGAGGCAGGAGCTTCTCTCCCTAACAAACCATCCCCAGCACCAGAGCCTGTTGCAGTGTGTCTGCACACCTCAGAGGGAGGGAGCTTCTCTCACTAACCAACCCTCTCCAGAGCCTGATGCAGTGTGTCTGCACACCTCAGAGGGAGGGAGCTTCTGTCACTCACAAACCATCTCCAGCACCAGAGCCTGGTGCAGTGTGTCTGCACACCTCAGAGGGAAGGAGCTTCTCTCACTAACAAACCATCTCCAGAGCCTGGTGCAGTGTGTCTGCACACCTCAGAGGCAGGAGCTTCTCTCCCTAACAAACCATCCCAAGCACCAGAGCCTGGTGCAGTGTGTCTGCACACCTCAGAGGCAGGAGCATCTCTCACTAACAAACCATCCCCAGCACCAGAGCCTGGTGCAGTGTGTCTGCACACCTCAGAGGCAGGAGCATCTCTCACTAACAAACCATCCCCAGCACCAGAGCCTGGTGCAGTGTGTCTGCACACCTCAGAGGCAGGAGCATCTCTCACTAACAAACCATCCCCAGCACCAGAGCCTGGTGCAGTGTGTCTGCACACCTCAGAGGCAGGAGCATCTCTCACTAACAAACCATCTCCAGTGCGAGAGCCTGGTGCAGTGTGTTTGCACACCTCAGGGGCAGGGAGCTTCTCTCATTAACAAACCATCGCCAGCACCTGAGCCTGGTGCAGTGTGTCTGCACACCTCAGAGGCAGGAGCATCTCTCACTAACAAACCATCTCCAGTGTCAGAGCCTGGTGCAGTGTGTCTGCACACCTTGGAGGCAGGGAGCTTCTCTCAATAACAAACCATCTCCAGCACCAGAGCCTGGTGCAGTGTGTCTGCACACCTCAGAGGGAGGGAGCTTCTGTCACTCACAAACCATCTCCAGCACCAGAGCCTGGTGCAGTGTGTCTGCACACTTCAGAGGGAGGGAGCTTCTCTCACTAACAAACCATCTCCAGAGCCTGGTGCAGTGTGTCTGCACACCTCAGAGGCAGGAGCTTCTCTCCCTAACAAACCATCCCCAGCACCAGAGCCTGGTGCAGTGTGTCTGCACACCTCAGAGGCAGGAGCATCTCTCACTAACAAATCATCTCCAGTGCGAGAGCCTGGTGCAGTGTGTTTGCACACCTCAGGGGCAGGGAGCTTCTCTCATTAACAAACCATCGCCAGCACCTGAGCCTGGTGCAGTGTGTCTGCACACCTCAGAGGCAGGAGCATCTCTCACTAACAAACCATCTCCAGTGTCAGAGCCTGGTGCAGTGTGTCTGCACACCTTGGAGGCAGGGAGCTTCTCTCAATAACAAACCATCTCCAGCACCAGAGCCTGGTGCAGTGTGTCTGCACACCTCAGAGGGAGGGAGCTTCTGTCACTCACAAACCATCTCCAGCACCAGAGCCTGGTGCAGTGTGTCTGCACACTTCAGAGGGAGGGAGCTTCTCTCACTAACAAACCATCTCCAGAGCCTGGTGCAGTGTGTCTGCACACCTCAGAGGCAGGAGCTTCTCTCCCTAACAAACCATCCCCAGCACCAGAGCCTGGTGCAATGTGTCTGCACACCTCAGAGGCAAGAGCATCTCTCACTAACAAACCATCCCCAGCACCAGAGCCTGGTGCAGTGTGTCTGCACACCTCAGAGGCAGGAGCATCTCTCACTAACAAACCATCTCCAGTGCCAGAGCCTGGTGCAGTGTGTCTGCACACCTCAGAGGCAGGAGCTTCTCTCACTAACAAACCATCTCCAGCACCACAGCCTGGTGCAGTGTGTCTGCACACCTCAGAGGCAGGAGCTTCTCTCACTAAGAAACCATCCCCAGCACCAGAGCCTGGTGCAGTGTGTCTGCACACCTCAGAGGCAGGAGCTTCTCTCACTAACAAACCATCTCCAGCACCAGAGCCTGGTGCACTGTGTCTGCACACCTCAGAGGCATGGGCTTCTCTCACTAACAAACCATCTCTGGCACCAGAGCCTGGTGCAGTGTGTCTGCACACCTCAGAGGCAGGAGCATCTCTCACTAACAAACCATCTCCAGCGCCAGAGCCTGGTGCAGTGTGTCTGCACACCTCAGAGGTAGGGAGCTTCTCTCACTCACAAACCATCTCCAGCACCAGAGCCTGGTGCACTGTGTCTGCACACCTCAGAGGCATGGGCTTCTCTCACTAACAAACCATCTCTGGCACCAGAGCCTGGTGCAGTGTGTCTGCACACCTCAGAGGCAGGAGCATCTCTCACTAACAAACCATCTCCAGCACCAGAGCCTGGTGCACTGTGTCTGCACACCTCAGAGGCATGGGCTTCTCTCACTAACAAACCATCTCTGGCACCAGAGCCTGGTGCAGTGTGTCTGCACACCTCAGAGGCAGGAGCATCTCTCACTAACAAACCATCCCCAGCACCAGAGCCTGGTGCAGTGTGTCTGCACACCTCAGAGGCAGGAGCATCTCTCACTAACAAACCATCCCCAGTGGTGCCAGAGCCTGGTGCAGTGAGTCTGCACACCTCAGAGGCAGGAGCTTCTCTCACTAACAAACCATCTCCAGCACCAGAGCCTGGTGCAGTGTGTCTGCACACCTCAGAGGCAGGAGCTTCTCTCACTAACAAACCATCCCCAGCACCAGAGCCTGGTGCAGTGTGTCTGCACACCTCAGAGGCAGGAGCTTCTCTCACTCACAAACCATCTCCAGCACTAGAGCCTGGTGCAGTGTGTCTGCACACCCCAGAGACAGGAGCTTCTCTCACTAACAAACCATCTCCAGCACTAGAGCCTGGTGCAGTGTGTCTGCACACCTCAAAGGCAGGAGCATCTCTCACTAACAAACCATCTCCAGTGCCAGAGCCTGGTGTAGTGTGTTTGCACACCTCAGGGGCAGGGAGCTTCTCTCATTAACAAACCATCTCCAGCACAAGAGTTTGGTGCAGTGTCTCGGCAGGCCTGAGAGGCAGGAGCTTCTCTCATTAACAAACCATCTCCAGCACCAGAGCCTGGTGCAGTGTGTCTGCACACCTCAGAGAGAGGGAGCTTCTCTCACTAACAAACCATCCCCAGCACCAGAGCCTGGTGCAGTGTGTCTGCACACCTCAGAGGCAGGAGCATCTCTCACTAACAAACCATCCCCAGCACCAGAGCCTGGTGCAGTGTGTCTGCACACCTCAGAGGCAGGATCTTCTCTCATTAACAAACCATCTCCAGTGCAAGAGCCTGGTGCAGTGTGTTTGCACACCTCAGGGGCAGGGAGCTTCTCTCATTAACAAACCATCGCCAGCACCTGAGCCTGGTACAGTGTGTCTGCACACCTCAGAGGCAGGAGCATCTCTCACTAACAAACCATCTCCAGTGTCAGAGCCTGGTGCAGTGTGTCTGCACACCTTGGAGGCAGGGAGCTTCTCTCAATAACAAACCATCTCCAGCACCAGAGCCTGGTGCAGTGTGTCTGCACACCTCAGAGGGAGGGAGCTTCTGTCACTCACAAACCATCTCCAGCACCAGAGCCTGGTGCAGTGTGTCTGCACACTTCAGAGGGAGGGAGCTTCTCTCACTAACAAACCATCTCCAGAGCCTGGTGCAGTGTGTCTGCACACCTCAGAGGCAGGAGCTTCTCTCCCTAACAAACCATCCCCAGCACCAGAGCCTGGTGCAATGTGTCTGCACACCTCAGAGGCAAGAGCATCTCTCACTAACAAACCATCCCCAGCACCAGAGCCTGGTGCAGTGTGTCTGCACACCTCAGAGGCAGGAGCATCTCTCACTAACAAACCATCTCCAGTGCCAGAGCCTGGTGCAGTGTGTCTGCACACCTCAGAGGCAGGAGCTTCTCTCACTAACAAACCATCTCCAGCACCACAGCCTGGTGCAGTGTGTCTGCACACCTCAGAGGCAGGAGCTTCTCTCACTAAGAAACCATCCCCAGCACCAGAGCCTGGTGCAGTGTGTCTGCACACCTCAGAGGCAGGAGCTTCTCTCACTAACAAACCATCTCCAGCACCAGAGCCTGGTGCACTGTGTCTGCACACCTCAGAGGCATGGGCTTCTCTCACTAACAAACCATCTCTGGCACCAGAGCCTGGTGCAGTGTGTCTGCACACCTCAGAGGCAGGAGCATCTCTCACTAACAAACCATCTCCAGCGCCAGAGCCTGGTGCAGTGTGTCTGCACACCTCAGAGGTAGGGAGCTTCTCTCACTCACAAACCATCTCCAGCACCAGAGCCTGGTGCACTGTGTCTGCACACCTCAGAGGCATGGGCTTCTCTCACTAACAAACCATCTCTGGCACCAGAGCCTGGTGCAGTGTGTCTGCACACCTCAGAGGCAGGAGCATCTCTCACTAACAAACCATCTCCAGCACCAGAGCCTGGTGCACTGTGTCTGCACACCTCAGAGGCATGGGCTTCTCTCACTAACAAACCATCTCTGGCACCAGAGCCTGGTGCAGTGTGTCTGCACACCTCAGAGGCAGGAGCATCTCTCACTAACAAACCATCCCCAGCACCAGAGCCTGGTGCAGTGTGTCTGCACACCTCAGAGGCAGGAGCTTCTCTCACTAACAAACCATCCCCAGCACCAGAGCCTGGTGCAGTGTGTCTGCACACCTCAGAGGCAGGAGCTTCTCTCACTCACAAACCATCTCCAGCACTAGAGCCTGGTGCAGTGTGTCTGCACACCCCAGAGACAGGAGCTTCTCTCACTAACAAACCATCTCCAGCACTAGAGCCTGGTGCAGTGTGTCTGCACACCTCAAAGGCAGGAGCATCTCTCACTAACAAACCATCTCCAGTGCCAGAGCCTGGTGTAGTGTGTTTGCACACCTCAGGGGCAGGGAGCTTCTCTCATTAACAAACCATCTCCAGCACAAGAGTTTGGTGCAGTGTCTCGGCAGGCCTGAGAGGCAGGAGCTTCTCTCATTAACAAACCATCTCCAGCACCAGAGCCTGGTGCAGTGTGTCTGCACACCTCAGAGAGAGGGAGCTTCTCTCACTAACAAACCATCCCCAGCACCAGAGCCTGGTGCAGTGTGTCTGCACACCTCAGAGGCAGGAGCATCTCTCACTAACAAACCATCCCCAGCACCAGAGCCTGGTGCAGTGTGTCTGCACACCTCAGAGGCAGGATCTTCTCTCATTAACAAACCATCTCCAGTGCAAGAGCCTGGTGCAGTGTGTTTGCACACCTCAGGGGCAGGGAGCTTCTCTCATTAACAAACCATCGCCAGCACCTGAGCCTGGTACAGTGTGTCTGCACACCTCAGAGGCAGGAGCATCTCTCACTAACAAACCATCTCCAGTGCCAGAGCCTGGTGCAGTGTGTTTGCACACCTCAGGGGCAGGAGCATCTCTCACTAACAAACCATCCCCAGCACCAGAGCCTGGTGCAGTGTGTCTGCACACCTCAGGGGCATGGAGCATCTCTCACTAACAAACCATCTCCAGCACCAGAGCCTGGTGCAGTGTGTCTGCACACCTCAGAGGTAGGGAGCTTCTCTCACTAACAAACCATCCCTAGAGCCTGGTGCAGTGTGTCTGCACACCACAGAGAGAGGGAGCTTCTCTCACTAACAAACCATCTCCAGCACCAGAGCCTGGTGCAGTGTGTCTGCACACCTCAGACCCAGGGAGCTTCTCTCACTAACAAACCATCGCCAGCACCTGAGCCTGGTACAGTGTGTCTGCACACCTCAGAGGCAGGAGCATCTCTCACTAACAAACCTGCTCCAGTGCAAGAGCCTGGTGCAGTGTGTCTGCACACCTCAGAGGCAGAGAGCTTCTCTCACTAACAAAACCATCTCCAGCACCAGAGCCTGGTGCAGTGTGTCTGCACACCTCAGACCCAGGGAGCTTCTCTCACTAACAAACCATCGCCAGCACCTGAGCCTGGTACAGTGTGTCTGCACACCTCAGAGGCAGGAGCATCTCTCACTAACAAACCATCTCCAGTGCCAGAGCCTGGTGCAGTATGTTTGCACACCTCAGGGGCAGGGAGCTTCTCTCATTAACAAACCATCTCCAGCACAAGAGTTTGGTGCAGTGTCTCGGCAGGCCTGAGAGACAGGAGCTTCTCTCACTAACAAACCATCCCCAGCACCAGAGCCTGGTGCAGTGTGTCTGCACACCTCAGAGGCAGGAGCTTCTCTCACTAACAAACCATCCCCAGCACCAGAGCCTGGTGCAGTGTGTCTGCACACCTCAGAGCCAGGGAGCTTCTCTCACTAACAAACCATCTGCAGAGCCTGGTACAGTGTGTCTGCACACCTCAGAGGCAAGAGCTTCTCTCACTAACAAACCATCTCCAGCACCAGAGCCTGATGCTGTGTGTCTGCACACCTCAGAGGCAGGGAGCTTCTCTCACTAACAAACCATCCCCAGCACCAGAGCCTGGTGCAGTGTGTCTGCACACCTCAGAGGCAGGAGCATCTCTCACTAACAAACCATCTCCAGTGCCAGAGCCTGGTGCAGTGTGTCTGCACACCTCAGAGGCAGGGAGCTTCTTTCACTAACAACCCATCGCCAGCACCAGAACCTGGTGCAGTGTGTCTGCACACCTCAGAGGTGGGAGCTTCTCTCACTAACAAACCATCGCCAGCACCAGAGCCTGGTGCAGTGTGTCTGCACACCTCAGAGGCAGGAGCATCTCTCACTAACAAACCATCTCCAGTGCCAGAGCCTGGTGCAGTGTGTCTGCCACAGAGACAGAGAGCGTTGTCATCATTAGTAAACTATTGTCACCACTAGAGTCTGCTCCAGTATCCGCACAACTTACAAACAGGTAATTACTCGCATTATAAACATTGCTAAGGTTCTAATCCCTGACACTCGCCTTGTCATCTGGTAAATAATGAAGTGGGCCTTTCAGACCCCCACTCTCCCTCTGGCACACTGCTCACCACATCTACAGCTCCCTGCTGCTCTGGTGAGGGCGCTTTGCTGCTAGTGCTCCAGCCAAAGTACCGAAGCAGTTGAATAGTTGGCAGGATCCCATGACGTCACAGCACGGTCAGCATGTTACAGCTATACAAACAAATCCTCTATGCAGGTTTTCTTCTGCAGAACAAAAAAACAATGGCACTTAAGAGCAGGGAGTTTTGATCCACTGATGATTCCTGCTAGAGTCTACAATGCCCCAGAAGGTGGTCCTGGACAACGAAAATATGTGTTGGTGACTTCCATGGCTTAGAGTGGAGTGGTGTGGCTCACTGGTTAGAGGCGGCAGACCCGGAAGCAGAGGACGGCCCGGGACCAGGGTTCAATTCCCGACGCGGCAGAGTTGTGGACCAGGGTCAGCGGACTCGATAATTCTCGCCTCGGTGCCTACTCTAACCAGGGGTCGCACTCGGCAACTCTGGGCATTAGCTTGCCTAATCTCCACAACGGCCTCCCACATACACCGGGTATGCCTGGTTTCACCTTGGAGATACCCAGTAGGGACCATCTCACAGGGAAAGCCAGGACGGGTTCCCCAGCGGTCTACAGCGCAGAGATACTCCTTCGGGAGTCGATTCTAGCGCTTTAGAAACCCTTAATTAATTAATTAATTAATAGATGCCGGCTGTCCCATGGCGGCTGGACCACAGGTCATGGGTATGCAGCAGAGCTGATGAGGCTTTGTCATTGGATGTCCAGGAGTTCCCCACCTCTGAATGAGTCTGGAAAGCCTCAGGCCCCCCCCCCCCCCCCGATTGATGACAGCGTTCCTGCTCCATCAAGCTCAAGTCAGTCCCAACTTCGAGCCAGTTTAAACAGGAATTTAACCCACGATTTGCAGGCTGCACACAAATAACTATGGCAGGGTTTCCCAAACTGTGGGAGGGTCACAAGCTGGTTTTCGGTGGGTCGTGAAAGTCCAAGCAATAAATAAAGTTGGCTTTAAATTCTGCATTTATCTAGTCACATTTGCTGCACTTCACAGACAGAGGTCAAATATTAGGCTTTGTCTTCTGTGAAATTGCTGCTTATAGTTTTTACCATTGGGATTGGTGTCTAAACTGTTCTCACTTTGCAGTCAGAGAAATAAAACTGAAGTGAAGTATGAGACAATCTTGCTAGAGTACAGAGAGGGTGATAGGAAAGGCAGGTGGATGTCATTTTTTTAACACACAATAAAATGTAAATACCTTTAAATGAGCTGTACACAATCAGCCATAAGAAAAGCAAAAATGAAGCACATTTTAATTGTAATTCTGACGATCTTAATAGGAACAAAACAAATCAAGACACTTTGCTTGGTGATGCACAAATGATAAATATTCAGTGGAATCCACTTTCTACGCGTTATCATTTGTGTGCGATAAAGTTTGATTAGAAAAACTGTATGCCTGTGAAAATTTAGTGAAGATTTCAATGGAAAATGTGCTGTCTGACAATGCACTACCACACAGTACTTTGGTTTCATTGAAAAAAGCCTACCTCATTTTTATTAAAGCTAGGTGGGTCATAAAAGTTTGCAGTTCTAAAAAGTGGGTTTTGGTTCTGAAACTTTTGAAACAGTGCTTAATTTGTAAAAAAAAAAATAAGTGCCGGGGCTCTCGTTAGGAGGCCGCTGCAGCTTGCACCACACATTGCCCCTGTCATGCTGCCAATGATAGTAACATCACAACTACTTGCCTGCTACAAGTGTGAGACTTCAGACTATTTCAAGCCCCCACAGCTGTAAGAATGGCTTGGGCGGCAGGTAATAGCCATTTTAATGTATATTGAATTAAATATTAAGAGTTGTGGTCATCTCTAAAATAGCCAAACAGTGCCACCCTGTGGCAGACTGTCACAAGCGCCGGTATTGACAATTGTGTGCCAGTGCTGAGCACCGGAAACCACCGGCTCAAATTAAGCACTGGTTTGGAAAGTTTGAATAGCATTCACATTAACCCACCAAGCTATCTTATCAATTGATGTTGGTAGGATCTGCCTCATTTCCTACAATTGGTGAAACTGTTGATCATAATAATCATGTCCAACAACAACTATTTACATGCTTTTTTTAAGCAATTGCCTGCCATTTCTAAATGCCTGAAGAACATTTTAATCCTTAGCCGGGAACGGCACATGCCTGAAAGGAGAGATCTGAGGAGGTTATTTAGTCTGTCAGAGTGGGTTGTTAAACTTTTCTTTATTGTAAATGCTTGTCATCTAAATGTTGACGATTCCAGAGTTCATTTCTTTCTTTTGCATAATTTATGCAAAATACTATCTTGTGAAGAGTTGCCTTACCTGAACTTAGTGCCTGACTCACATCTGTAATATTCCTTGACATGCTTCAAAAACAGAGAAGCGTGACAGGGGTGGCTTCTCCGTTATGGCAGAGGAGTGTTGCCCTCCTGCTAAAAGCCAGCAGAGGCAAAAGAACATACACAAAATGTCAGTCAGTCAAATTACTTTATTCGATAACTTAATATCATAAAAGGACATGGTACAATCGTGAGCAATAACAAAACAATTAATTACACATTAAAAATTCTTATAATTAAAAGTTCATACTATACATATTGTGCACATTTTAGCTTATTTTGTCACACACATAAAAATATTCTCAAAAAGCTTATAAAACTACAGTAAAATTATACTATACATTAAGACCATATTCTAAAAAGAGAAATATGCTATTCAGGGCTACTTAGGGTCAGTGATGGCATACACAAAATGATAATTATACATTTTTATTATCATTTTATTTTCCGTCCTGCAGGCTGCCAGCCAGTGACATGACGCTGCAGAATGCACCAGGGAGGAGGGGGGAGTGGTGGTCACTGCTAAGTGCATATGACGGTTTGGCCGGCCCCAGAGCATCAGAGTTATCAGTAAGCATCCTTTATTTCAGCACCAGGACAGACAAAGGTCAACATTCACTCTAGAAATACAAGTCATCTATGGCCTCATACTCCATCACCTAGATTTATCACACAAAAGATCTACGACATTCCATCACAAAATACTCATTCGACGGGTCCTACAATTTCATCCATTTCCCAGTAGCAGATCTGTCTTGTTTCCATTTAGACACCTACACTACATGCTATTTTTATGAGCTCATGCATGGCCCATTCCTTTCCATGCTCAGAAAGGATGGAGAATATAAGGATTGAGTGCCTGGTATGTTGCTGATGTGTACTCCAGCCATGCCACTGCATTCTTGTGCTGGCAGACGATGTCCTTGTCTTTGGATGAAAGCCAACACACATGGTTGGCCAATGTTGGCCAACTGGCTGCCTCTGACTTGGTTGGTCACAGCAGAGTACCCTTGAGACAGAGATAAGAGATGGGGATCTCAGGTTTACCCAGAGAATGCTCCCAACCATCTCTCGCCGCAACCAACGAAACATAGAAGGGTGAGAGGAAGGGTGCCATGAGCAAAGCATCTGGGAGTCTCCCAATTTTGCTATTTAACAAATAGATGCTCTCACTCACTCAGATAATTGAACAGCATCTTCCATACAAATGGTCCTCATGGAATCCTGTTCTACTTGTATTGGGTGCTACATTTCTGAAATCTAATTTATTTTGCTAATTGTGTGATGTCCAGTTTGCATGTAGTAGATCCACTTCCTGCCGATATTGAACAGGAAGAGGCTCCATGAGACCTCCCCCCACTCATTTTTCCGCCTTTCCTCCAGTGGTTTCTGTTTCATCCCCCACTCCCTAAGCTCGCACTACCTCTGGTGCATGGCTGTTTTGTTTATTGGCTGTTTTCCCTGTTATCTTTTGCCAAAAATGTATTTGCTGCAGTACTTTTACAGGCTGTCACAAGTCCAAATAGCACAATCTCCTAGTGAGTGTTAAAATTGCATGCTGTTACTCATTTGAGGTTTCTTATACTCATGAAATGTTTCTCATTCGGATGACACTTTAGGTGTATGTGGTGGCTGTGCCAATAAACAATTGCAGTGGGTACCAAATCCCTTTAGACCATATTTCTTTTTATCACCTATATGAATTGTTTGTTGAACTATTTTTATGTTTATATACTATTTGCTGTCTTTTATCCATGATAGCTTATACAGTTTTTTTCTCAATAGAATTATGGTACTTTTATTATTTCATAATTATATTAATTTTTTGTATCGGCATTTGATCATGATGAGTTTATATTTGTATTGTTTGTGTCTAAAATGGTTTCAAGGGTATAAATACCTCTGGGCTTTTCACTCCTGCTGTTGCTACTGGAGTGTTTCCACACAAGGAAGCCGCACAACAGGAATCTAGAAGGGATTTACATTAAGGAAGCCAGTGAGAGGTATCAGCCACACAGTGTACTCCTTACATTTGGTGTATCAGTCAGACAGTGTACCCCTTATCTTTGGTGGGATGGTGAATTAATACTCTCAACAAGGCAATTATTTGCCCTTAGACTAAGGGTCTAAATTAGACCTTGCTAGAGGGGGATACTTTGTCACAGACATGACAGATATCCTGTCTGCCATATTATGATCCCATTATATCCTGTGGAGATCATACGGCAGACAAGATATCCGTCACGTTTGCGATGGAGTATTCCAGCTGCCGAGATCTAAATAAGGCCTTAGGAAATTGTGCCTGAGCAGTTCTCCTTATGATAAAAGGAGCTAGTGAGGCAATGGTGTGTGTTTGATGGTACATAGGGGCCGATTACAATTGCGGTGGCCCGTCACCACCACTGGTCCTTCCGCAATCGTACCACGATATTCCCCTCGCCACATTACAATGACAGAGGAAATCAGGCTCGGACCGTGGCAGACGCAAAGACCGTCCACCACGGAACTGCCAAGAGCAATCTTACAGATTGCCTAGTGGACCATCCAGATAGACTAAAATGGTGGCAGTGCCTAGCAGGCACCGTCCACCAAATTAGGATTCTGGCTACAGCTGGCATTTCCATGGCAGCCATGGAAAGGCTGGTGGGGATTTGCTATGGGGGCCCGTTGCAGGCCCACCTTGTATTGGGGGGAGGTGTGGGTGCACAGGGGGGACCCACGGTACCCCCTACATTTCACAGCACTACGTGGCAGGCATGCCAAATTCATCAGTGCTTTTTACTTAACACTTATTGCCCTCTGGTGCCATGGAGGGGCTCTTTCAAATCATAGCGATGCACATTGGACTAAAAAATCTGCCACTGTCTTCGAGAGATTAATTAGCCAGGCCAACATTGTAGGGATAGTTCTGAGGTGTCTTTCTTGATGGCAGACCTGTTGTCAGTTCACCTATGAAGAGCAACAGGTCCATCCCAGGAAAGTGTCACATTCGCCATCGATACTGAAACAGTTCGGCCAATGACCTTTTATTTTTCCTGAGTCACCAAGTGGGTGTGTTTGGGATCCAGATCCAGATCATTGTGGACTGGGAGGTTTCCAAGAGGTAGATTCAATCATTGCTCCCTTAGACCTGATTGGATAGTGCAGAAACAATATCAAACGGATGTGGTCAAGACCACAAAGAGAGTTTACTCCAAGAGGGGAGCCTGGAGGGACTAAATGGTCTTCTGCATACCAAAAGTTGTCATAGAACATTGCAGAGGTCTTCTATGCAGCTTCAGTGTTGTTTGCCCAGAGTTACAGTAATTGATTGTCCAGAGAGACAAACAATATGGCCATGATATTGGCAAGCAAAACACACAAGGTGATGGACGGAATGTTGCACATTCGCAAAACATTCACCCCCAGTCACAGATCTGGGTTTAATCCATCGTTATTTTGCTCACCACGCCACCCCAGTTCAGACATGGCCATATGCAAATCAGTCTTGACCCTGTGCCTCATGGGAACAGTCCAGCCCGAACTGCCAAGCCATGTCTTCCTGGGACTGGAATCAAGCATCCTAGGACCGGTTTCTGGCTATCAGGCGTCATCAGCCAGGATAGCTTGACTCCAGTGGCGTAGTGAGCACGGGACCCACGTCTGGGCATACCCATCCCAGATAGGGTGAACAGCAAACACACATAAGATGATGGACGGAATGTTGCACATTGGCAAAACATCATCCGCTTTGGTATCGCCATGATGTTGGCAAAGCATTAGACCAACTGGAGTAAGAAATATAAAAAGCAATCAGTTACATTTACTAATGGAGATCTACTCCCCACGGAACAAAGATGCCAGCCATTAAGTGTCAGTGCTCTTCTATTGTCAGAGCTTTAAAGATTCTCAAGAAGCACCTTAAACTATGCGGGTATGCCCAAACAATTGCCTGAGCTTGTTGCACCATAGGACTCAAGTTGTACCTCACTGATAGGTTCAACACAGCTGACACTGGTTTGCCATTGGTTGCGTTCCTGTTCAGCTACAACTTTGTCTGGCTGTTAAGGCTGGTCTATTGCTAGCAGAGCAGGAAGAAGGTAATTTGTCATATGGTTAGCCCCTTCCTTGCATCTCATCCTTCACCTATTTGATGTCTAAAAAATGTCAGTTTGCCAAAATTAACTCTCCAGTGGCTGATGCTGATGAGGGTGAAAGTCCAAACCTTCAGAGGTACCACTACATCGTTCAAGCTTCACATTGGAACATGGATTCAAGTCCATGCACATGGACCCCCTCAAGATTGATCTGCTACATTCAGTAGTCCTCGAGGAGCTAAGCATAATCTCAGACATTTATTGACAAGGGGAGCCTGTGCAGAAGCTCCATCTGCATTTTGGTGTACCCAAATATGTTTAGGTCTGTGCACCCCCTTTTTAGCCTTCAGCTAAGGTTTGATCTCCGAGTATCATTGTCCGAGGCGCATTCTCTTCACTACACTGCAACCGCCCTCATGGACGAAGCCATGTCCATCAACAGCCCAGTTGATCTTGTATGATGTACTCTAGAGAGTGGGTGAAATGTTTAGATGAAGCAGACAGTTCTTTTCAGTCAGTGAGCTCTAAGCTGCAGGACCATCTTCTGTAACATCACAAAGTGTCCCTCTGCTGCAACCCCAAAACCCCACACAGACTGAGGCTTACTGGAAATGCTACATCACTATTGATGTTTCTAAAGCCTATGTTTGCATCTTTATGTTGGCAGGAATCTAACCTCATGTTTACAGCACACAATGTCTTTATAAAATACCTAAAATGATTTTTAGAGTTTGGATGAAAACAAGACTGGTTCCCTTTTCCACTACTGCAGTAAAAGTCTGTGGAGCAGAGTTATAAATTAATATATAAGCGGAAGTGAAGTGACCTTTTGGGAGATTTGTAGTTCTTCTTAATCTTTTGTTACACCAGGTAAGGACGGTACATCAGACTCTCTCACTGAGGCTCTGAGAGCACCCCCTGCTGGTCTGGCAAATGGTAGAGGCCTTTCAGATACACCAGCTGAGGGTGCAAGTGGGATCTGCAACAGTATTACCGCAAGAGGGGGTAGACCAGGGTTGAAATGTACTGGATGCCTGTCAGAGGATTTAACCAGTTTACCGCGGCGGACATTTTGCAGCGGTGCGGGCGCTCCACGGAGTGGGCGTGTGGAAAACGACTAAAATTAGGTATATATAAGCGGCGTTCATTTGTGTTCACCTCAGCCACTATTGAAAGTAAAATGAAGATCGTAAACCAGTGACCACACCATCTTGTCCCTTTTAGGCCCCATTGTGCACGTAAGTGGCAGCCATTTTGCATGCCTTGGCCTCTCTGCCCACTGCCAATAGCCTGCACGTCTCTCCCCCTCACTCCCTGGCCTCGCAAGCATCCTCCGCGCACTGCCGGCCCCCGATCTCTCCTGCTTGGGCCATAAATGCACCTCCAGCACGACCCTTCCTCAGAGCCACATCCCGTGCTGAACCCCCCCCACTCTCCTTTCATCTCACTCCTTATGATAACCTCTTCCTCCCTGCCCGATTGTCCGGCCTGATCCCAGGCCATCACCTAGCCCAACAGATGCAGTTTATTGCCCCCTACAGCAGGAACTCACCCCATCAAAGAAGCGGGAATTAATCAACGCCTTCACACCACAAGATCCGATCGATCGCCCATATTCCCGCTCCCAGCGGATTGTCCAGCTGTGCGATAGCCATCACGCTGAGATTGGGGTGGGAACCTCTACTGTAGATATGTGTGGGAACGGGCCTGAAGTGGGGATTCCGGGGATGCCTTTCCGTACATCAAAGCATTGCCAAGAATGTGTTGTATGCAATAAAGTCATAAACCTGTGTATAAGAGGCCAGGCCTCAGAGATGTTGTTAGAGCACCTCGAGAAGATACCCTGTTGTCTGATCTGACGTGTTCTGCTCCGTCGGAATAAACTCCTGTTTCCTGCCTTCCTGTCTCCGGCGCCTGCCTCTTTGTTTGGTAATCTCGAATGGTATGAGAGGCGGCTAACGCCAGGCAAATACTGAAGGGTTCTTGGTCAAATTCGGCCCTACCTTTTTACAGGCGGGGCTGCGTCGGCCGTTGGTAATGCGCAGCACCCCAGAGGTAGTGCTTGCGTCAGCCGTTGGCCGACACGAGCATGCAACGGGTTAAACTACTAGAAGACAAATTCACATGTTATTGCCCTGTGCCACGGTCCCAGCCAGGAAAACCACTTTTTAGATAATGTAAGATATGGAAATGACCAGCAACTAAACACAAAATGTTTTTTCTTTAGGCTTGCAATCTGTGAACAGTGAGGGCCCAATGTAGAGGTTACTGATGGGTACTCTGTCAGAAATGTGACAGATATCGCATCTACCCTATGAAAAGAGCCATCACATACAGTGCTCTTGTAATAAGGATATTTGTGACTGAGCAACCTGGCCCTAAGTCAGGCCCTAAGCTTGAACGGTTATTGTGAACATTGTAACCTCCCTGCCACTATTGATAGTTGCATTCACACCTGTGCCCATGGATTAAATATTGCTTCCAGAAGAGGTCTGCCAGGTCCCTGCCGACCCCCCTAAACGGTGAAAAAGTTATGGTTATCACAGGAGACCAGGATCTGTCGCAGGGTGACCAAGCGCCTGGAAGCCAGGTAGAAGCACACAGTGCTAGCGATGATGCCCAAAGCTTCTGTACGATGTCGGAACTGTGGGGTACATCGGACATGTTCTCAGATATGTGTACTGAGGACCTTAGAAGTGCTTGGATGCTTGTCTGAGAGTTCTTGGCCATGAATACATCTTTTGAGTGTTCAGGCCGAGGACTGTTCTAGACATAAGACGGGGAGAGAGAAGCGGTGCAAGTGCAGGATGGGAGGGAATATATGATTATACCACGCTTACAATTACCACGCATGGCTTTACCACGCGAATTTTACATCGCAAGTGCCTTTAACACGCTGGAATTTACAACGAAGGATTATACCACGCAGAGAAACGTCTTACCTGCACGTCTTTCACCAGCAGCCCTTACTTCCATCCACCATGGAAACAAGCGTCAAAACACGTCTACCAAAATAAAAAAAGGACTGCTATTTTGACGTACACGGCACGTCTTTGGGGGAGGCTCTTTCCTTTTACTTCAAAAATAATGTGCGTTTTTTTTTAATTTAAGTAAACCGCTTGTTATTTTTGGGGGGGAGACCCCCCCCAGCCCCCCCAGCCCCCCCGAAACCCCCCCAGACCCCCCAAGCCCACGCAGAACAACTGGAAGGAATGCCACGACTCTCCCCAACCCACGCAGAACGTATTTGCGTGGTAAAGACGGTCGTGGAAGGCACCCGCGTTGAAAAAAATTTTGCGTGGTAAGTGTACCGTGGTAAACGTTATGCGTGGTGATGCCTTCGTAGTAAATGATGTTTCCCGATGGGAGGAGTCTGACTACAAATTCTTCTAAATCCTCCTAGAAGCCTTCAGCCAGAAGGAGGTGCACTTTTCATCCTATAAACTCTTCTGGCAAGATGTACGACCCTTTTTAACGGTCGCAAATGCAAAATTGGCCCGTTCGCTCCCGCTAAAAAGGGTTGCGGTATGTACAAACCCTATTTTGCGAGTCATTAACCTATTACCGACTTGCAAAATAGGGTTTGCGAGTCGCTATTAGGAAGGAGAGTGCCAAGGGCATCCCTACCTAATAGCGAGTTGCACTGGTGTGTACAATTGTTTTGCGACCGCAAACAAGGTCGCAAAAGAATCACAGTTACCACCTACTTCAAGTAGGCGGAAGCCAATTGCAAATGGTAGGAAATTCCCAAGGGAACCCTTCCCCTTTCTGAATGTATGTAAAAATATTTTGTAAGAGTGGGCAGTGGTCCCACAGACCACTGCCTGCTGTTAAAAATTAAAAGAAAAAGTTCAATTTTTTTTCTTTTAAACTCTTTCAGGTTTCCTTTAAGGAAAACAGGCTGCATTTGAAAAAAAAAGTTTCTTTATCTAAAAAGCAAACACAGACATGGTGGTCTGCTATCCCCAGCAGGCCATCGTCCCTGTGTAATTGCCCATTCACAATGGGTCGCAAATTGCAACCTGCCTCATGAAAACTGATGAGGCGGGTCATTTGTAACTCCCTTGGAAATCACAAAATGTGTCTAAGACACATTAGTACATTCCATTTTGCGAGTCGCAAAAAATCGCAATTTCCGACCCCAAAAACGGAATGGTCATACATCTGGCTTTTGGTTTTTAAGTAGCTGGATATGGCCTTGTGGGAGCAGGCTTCAGAACAGTGATACTCAAAGTACAGCCTGGAAGAGCCCCCTGGCCTTTGCATGCGGCCCCCTCATGAACAGCAGCACTGGGTTGCTGTTTACTAGAGGGTGCACTAATATTCCAAAAGATGTTAACTTAAGGGGCAAGCATTTATTTCCCACCAAACTAACTTCTGAAGTAAAGTCAAAGAAAAGAAGTAAAGGTGTCCTGCTCCGCTTAACGTTAGGAACACATGGGGGCATATTTACAATGACTGGCGCATCCCTGCATATCAGCAGGGATGCGCCAGTGATTGTGCGTCACGCAGACACCTCTTGCGCCACCATGGATGCGCCGCATTCATAATGCGGCGCACTATGGCGCAAGAATAGACAGATGCGTGGCCCATCTGATGCCGTGAAGGTGACGCAGTGCTGGAGTTGTGTCGCAAGCACGACGCAACTCCAGCACTGCTGGGCGGGGCCCTATACTAGCTGTGCCGAGTCATTCCTTACGCCTGCTTCAAGCAGGCGTAAGTTTTTGACGCAGCGGGTCGGAAAAGTGACTGGGGAAAATCTTGTAGATTTCACTCAGCCACTTTTCCGAGGCGTTCCTGCGCCGGAGCGCCCCCTCTGCACCAGAACGCCCACATGTGGTGCAGAGCTTTACAACGTGACGCATCTCCGTAGATGCATAACATTGTAAATACCCCGCAGCAGGGCGCTGGCTTTGCACGGCCGCTGCGTCACAAAAGTGACACAACGGGGCGCAAATGTGGCGTATGGGGCTTGTAAATCTGCCCCATTCTTTTTTAAGTCATCTTGCATCAAAGGTGAAAAGATTTGAAAGTCTCTACAAAAATCCCAAAAAGTGCATTTCTTCAACATGCAGAAGCGTTTCACCTCGGTTTATCAGTGCTTTGGGGAATATTTTTTTTAAGTGAAAGTTTTCAAACATGAATTAAGAAACATTAATGCTTCTCCCAACCCTGGCAACAATGTAAATAGTGAAGTAAGAGGCAAGTCAGTTGTTATGTTCACAATCGGAGTGGCCTGGTTGCTGTTTTACATGGACAATACCTGCCAGCCTGCTGGCATCAATAGGACCCTCAATCACTGGACAGGCCAAACATTTTGGTTCCCTGGAAAATGTGTGCGAGCACCCATGCTCTAGAACTAGTCCACCAACCCCTTCCGTCCACTCTACCTTCTGTAAGCGAGGAAAGGTGCTGTGGGAGGGAGGACAATACAACCGCTACAATGGTTCAGGGGAAAAAACGAATTTAAAGAAAATATATCTAACTACCCTACAAAAAATATATATCATAACATTAGTGGTGTTCGGTCCCACAATGAAAGAAAACAATAATTTATGAAACTGTGAAAAAAATAAAAAATAAAAAAAGGTACCCACAATAATTTTTTTAAATAATCTTTTTGTTATTGTATTTACTTTTTATAAAACATAGAACGCATCAAAAAAGCAATACAAACATGTATGGTGCTTATGAAGTTACACATGACAAACATATAATACAAATTGCAAGTAAACAGGAGACAACAAACACAACAGCATTGGAAAAATGATACTAAAAATGTGTCAAATATGTAGCAGTATCAATGTTGCAATAAATGTGTCTTCTTAATTTACCAAAGGGAAAGGCAGCAATGTTTCGACCTTATGAAATTGTCAGGTCATCATCAGGGCAAGGGCAGCACCACAGTGCCAGAGCAATGCGCAAGAACTGGCCAACATCTGCCTCACAGCATGTTAGGGTCGTACAGGGGATGGGCCGATGTGCCAGGGCGCAAAGTAACTCTGATGGCTCCACAGCGATGAGCGAGAGGTGGGTATTTGCCACCCTTACCCTGGCACAGACTGGTGTGCTCGTGTCTGTTTTAGGCCCTTCCTCAGTTTCCCAGAATATGATGTGCCAGGTGTGTGTTCACACCAGCATGGGTACCCCCAGCACATAAACACTGCTTTCTCTTTCTCATCATCTCTAACCAGGAGGCGGAAGGAAGATTCCAGACACAGCTTTTAGTCCGGTAATTGTGTGAGAAGCTTAGCTTCAGAGATGTACGGCATTAAGTTGGATTTAGACATCTTTCAGCTCGCCGCTTCCTTAAACCACCAGCACAGCTAGGCAGAGAATGGCACATTCACAGGGTGCCAACATCTGAATTTCCTATTTTTTTCTGATATCCTTGTGAGTTCGCGGAAGGGAGGGAGACGGGATGGAGGGCAGAGGCCGTGGGAGGAGGAGAGAGCGCCAACCACTTTCCTTTCCAACCACAAAGAGCGCAGCAAGGATATTTCTGCTTTCGTAGAAAAATGTTGAAAGATGAAATGATGGGGAACACCTCGCATAGAAGCCCGTGAAAGAGGAGGGTTAGTGGGAGGGTGAAGCTAGCACTGCTTCTTGGAAGCAGGGGCCCGGAGCCAGAAGGGGCCACGGGGGACATGGCTCGCAGACTGCTGACCACTGTCTATTCTAGGCTGTCACGGACGGCTGGCAGAGCGCGACAAATAAAGCAAGCCCTCTCTCAGAGCTCTAATGCTATCCAGCTGGGTGGGAAGGGAGTGAGGAGTGGAGAGACCTACAGCCTCCCCGTCAGGTCTGAGCAGGGGGCCCTCAGGGGGTGTGGCTCATCCACCAAACATCTTCAGGGATCCCCACCAAGGGGAAGGCCCTGGCACCCCAGAATCAGTATGATGGTTAGGGTGACCAACCGTCCGTAATGTTCACGGACAGTCCGTAAATTGGCCCTCACGTCCGTTGTCTGTGAGGATCCCTTTTACGGGCGCCTTTTGTCCGTAATTTTGGGCCTTTCAGGGAACAGAGCTGTTCCCCTGCAAAAGGCCTCAGCTCCCTGATGGGGCCGCCTCGCACTCCTCTGAGCGACAAGAGCAGCCCCACCCCACCCCACACATTGTCAGTCTGTTTGAGGCTGATTGCCACTAACCCTGGGCAAAGCACTATGTTAGCCTTGCGTGGTGTGCAAAGTTTGCGCTACTTCGTGAATTGCACGTAGCACAGTGCAAACACGCGTGGCGTAGCGTAGTGCAGCAGTCAGTTTTTGCTTGCTCGCGGTCCATAACGTCAAGTTGGCGACCTTGAGAGAGCAAACTGACATCCCGGCGAGATTGTTTGCGATCAGCAACATCAAGTTGCCGATCACAAGCATGGAAAACAAACCTCCCGGCAAGATTCTCAACGCGGGAGGTCAGGTTTCTCATTGCAAGTGGTCGCGTATGCTCGCGACCGCTCGCGATGAGAAACTACCAGTCCACGTTGAGAAAGCTCCTGCTCGAGTAGAAATCTACTTGAGCGGCAAAAAACGACCGCTTGCACTGTGCAAGATGCAGTTTGTACTGATTGCACAGTGCGTACAAGCATCCAGCACTGTGCAATCAGTGCGAACAGCATTTTGCACAATGCACTACGCAGCTTGCGTAGCTCGCGTTGTGCTAAGTGCACTTTGCGTAGCTATGCGTATCGCTACTTCGCAAACTACGCCCAGGCTTAATTGCCACATATAAAATGACAATGGTTCAGTCTGGGCTGGCACAGCATGTGGTGGCCTCCTACAGCCTCAGTCCAGGGCAGGGCATTCTGTCACATGGAAGTGCAAAAACGCCCATGCTGCTGCTATGTGAGAATCCAGTTAACCAAAGGAAGGCGGTGAAAGAAGTTCAAAGGAAAGGATTATAGTTATAGTATAGCAGCCATGGTTGCTGCTTTTTTATTTTATGCAACTAACAACCATTGACAAAGCCAATAGTTCTGGCTTGTGTAGGTGTAACGTTACTTGTTCTAAGTGTAACGCTACTTGTTGTATTATATATCTGGGTGCAATGAATGAAGTAACAAAAATATCAGTCGGGCGGCACATTATATTAAGCACAGATTTTTAGCTGATGTGTTTTAAGGCACGCATTTTATTACATCTAACACCCTTTTAGAGAGGCCCCCCCTAGTTTTTTCATCCCACTTAAAGCTCCGGAAACAACACCATGTCACAGTCGCCCCATGTCCTGGAACTGTGCATCATGCATGACTCATGCCTTCCACTTTTTCAGATTGCCTACATGCAGGGGCAGAGTGAACCCTGTCCCACCCCACCCCTTGCTTTAGGAACTACAGCGAGGGTGGAGTTCTTGATGGGTCTCATAATTAATGTGAAAAGGTGAGTGAGTAAGTAAGTAAAGGGATGGGTGGATGGATGGCTGGATAGATGAGTGAAATGATGGATGGATGGATGGATGAGTGAGAGGGTGGATGGATGTGTGAAAGGGTGGATGATGGGCGAGTGAATGGGTGGATGGGTGAGTGAAACGATGGATTGATAAGTGAAAGGGTGTATTGATGAATTGATAAGTGAAAGGGTGAATGGATGGACGGATGAGTGAAAGGGCGGATGTAAGGCTGGATGAGTGGATGAGTGACTGAAAGGGCGGGTAGATGGACAAAAGGATGGATAGATGAGGGAAGGAGTGAAAGGGTGGATGGGTGAGAGAAAGGATGAATGGATGGATGGATGGATGGATGAGTGAAAAGATGGATGAATGATAGGTTCAATGGATAGATTCATGAGTGGATGAGTAGATGGATGGGTGGGTGGATGGAAGGATGGATGGCTAAGTGAAAGGGGAATTGAAAGAGAAAGGGGGATGCATAAATGGATGACTGAAAGGGTAAATGGGTGGGAGGATGATTGACTGGATGGATGAATGAGTAAGTGAAAGGATGGCTGGATAGGTAAATGGTTGGATGGATGAGTGAATGGATGGATGGGTGGAAGAGCGAATGGATGAGTGCACGGATGGATAGGGTGAAAGGGTGGATGGATAGATAATGGATGAGTAAAAGGGTGGATTGAGGGATGGATGTGTGAAATGATGGATGGAAAGATACGTGATGGATAGGTTTGTAAATGGTTGAATATGGACATGGATTGGCACACAGATGGAAGGACAGAACGAATGGTGAAAGACTCAATGATGGATGAAAGTATGATTACACATTGTAAGCACCATTATCTTAAGCAACATTTCCTATACATTGGCTTTCACATTTATATGAGTGATTGTCTCTATATAATATGTGTGTGTTGTAAAGCACTCCAACACTCTGGGCTACATACTTGGGATGAGTAGCACTATAGAAGAAATTAAATACACATGAGAGAGGGTCTATGTGAAGATGAGGGGCGCCATTGGAGGGTGGATTCAAGGCCAGACTGGCCGGACCGGGCATCAGGCGTTTTCTCTGGGAGCTGGAAATGTGGGGCCGGTTTTGTTACCACAAAAAAGACCTGCACATTTGCTTAAAGCTGCACGCATACTGACAAACCATGAAGTGCACAATTGTTGCAACCTAATATAAACTTATTTTTACTTGTACTTTAGTGGTTGTCTATTTACTTACTTATATACTATTTGGCAACCTCCTCTGATGTGTCTGTAAAACTTACCTTTTGTCCAGAATTTTGACTTCCTGTCCTGAATTTTTGTCCTGAATTTTGACCCTTTGTCCTGAATTTTTACACTCACTGTCCTGAATTTGCACCCATGCCAGTTGGTCACCCTAATGATGGTCCTGAAGATGTTTTATACTGGTATAAAAAAAATGGTCCCAATCCCGTTCTCGTGTTGGTCTGTACTAAACCATCGTAAAGTTACTGCCAGAACATCTTACTGAAAACAAAAGGATAACACGCAAGACTTCCCTTTTCTGTCTCCTCTCCTAGGATCTGGGACACCCCATCACCAACACTCCTCAGATTCAGGAAACAGCCGAAGACTCACCACTTCCGGGGCACAAGCACTGCCACAGTCCCAGAAGTCAACCGCGAGGGATCGGTGTCATGGTAGACAATCTTGAGTCGGTGCTAGGTTGCTGCTCATGTTCTGAGCTCTGTTGCTCTCTCACAGTTTTGCCCTAGTTGCTATGACTATATACATAGATGCATAGATGCACAAGTGCATTCATACATGCATCCAGTATGCATACATTTATACTCATATGTGTACATATTATATCCAGAGAATGAAATAACGTCCTTGGATACTCAACACCCGAAGGGTGGAAGAAGCTGATGGCCAATAACACCACGCGATACAGAATGCAGAGGACCCCCATTGGCTGCCTGGGACAGCTGCAAACAAGATGACGAGGCTCAAGCAAATGAATATTCTTTAAACAATAATACAGAACAACCATTGGTCCTGGGTATCTGTGACGCAACAAAGTGGAGCGCTATCCTCTGCACTTAGAAAGGATGTGGAAATAAATGCACAAGAGCAACAGTGTGAAAAAGACAGAGGGTCTTGTCCTATCATTGTTCCAAGAGAGAAACTTTCAACTAAACCCACATGAAGCGAAAGATACTCCTCTCACCACTTAATATTTAGCCATGCTTCTGGCAATGCCAATGGCTCGAGCTCTAAGTCCTTTGTCAAAATCCAGTTCTTATTGACCCCAAGAAAGAGTGAAGGACCGTACCTGATTCACCGCCAGGGCCAGCGTCCAACTCTTAGGGCAGAAGCTTGGGCCAGGAAAAAATGTCATTGGCAATTCAAAGAGCGTCACTCTTGCCCTGGCTCGCCAGTGTCCACTCACCATTATTATTGAGAGCTAAGGCCTGCGCGCGCAATAGTATGCCATAGAGATTTACACCAGGTTTCACCCAGGGGAAGAAGGTGAATGGAAGCAGACTCGGTCTTTCAGAGGTCCCATCTTCTTCAACGAGTGGATGTTGGAGACCTGTTGCCAAGACTGGTCACAGCAATGCACCGGTCCATAGAGAGTCATCTTTGGATGTCCACTTCACCTCCACCCACCGATGCAAGATTAAATAAAGTGAAGAATCTGCATGTGATTGATGTTAAGCATATCTTTGGTCTCCATGCCACACAGGCATACCCAACACTAGAGAACATGATTTAGAAATAAATTGTAGCAGCGATTGAATGAACTCAGGACCTCCTTGGGAGCAGCGATTGAATGAACTCAGGACCTCCTTGGGAGCAGCGATTGAATGAACTCAGGACCTCCTTGGGAGCAGCCATTGAATGAATTTAGGACCTCATTGGGAGCAGCGATTGAAGGTACTCAGGACCTCATTGGGAGCATCCCTTGAATGAGCTCAGGATCTCCTTAATAGCAGCCATTGAATGAACTCAGAACCTCCTTGGAGCAGCCATTGAATGAACTCTGGACCTCCTTGGGAACAGCCATGAACTGAGGACCTCCTTGGGAGTAGCCATGGATTGAACTCAGGACCTACTTAGGAGTAGCCATGGAATGAACTCAGGACCTACTTGGGAGCAGCCATGAAATGAACTCAGGATCTCTTAAGAGCAGCCATTGAATGAATTTAGGACCTCCTTGGGAGCAGCCATTGAATGAACTCAGGAACTCCTTGGGAGCAGCCGTTGAGTGAACTCAGGACCTCCTTGGGAGCTGCCGTTGAGTGAACTCAGGACCTCCTTGGGAGCAGCCATTGAATGAACTCAGGACCTCCTTGGGAGCAGCCATTGAATGAACTCAGGACCTCCGTTGGAGCAGCCATGAACTCAGGACCTCCTTGGGAGCAGCCATGGAATGAACTCAGGACGTACTTGTGAGCAGCCATGGAATGAACTCAGGATCTCCTTAAGAGCAGCCGTTGAATGAACTCAGGACCTCCTTGGGAGCAGCCACAGAATGAACTCAGGACCTCCTTGGGAGCAGCGATTGAATGAACTCAGAATCTCCTGAAGAGCAGCCATTGAGTGAACTCAGGACCTCCTTGGGAGCAGCCATTGAGTGAACTCAGGACTCCTTAACCGATACCGCGCTACCGCGGTTTCCCGCTGTACGCGGGAATTTAAAAAATGGCTTGATCGTGACAAAGCCAGCTCGTCATCCGCGCACCGCAGGTAACGTTGATGACGAGCTGGCTTTGTCATTAGCATCGAAGGGGTTAAGAGCAGCCATTGAATGAACTCAGGATCTCCTTAAGAGCAGCCATTGAGTGAACTCAGGACCTCCTTGGGAGCAGCCATTGAGTGAACTCAGGACTCCTTAACCGCTACCGCGGTTTCCCGCTGTACGCGGGAATTTTAAAAATGGCTTGATCGTGACAAAGCCAGCTCGTCATCCGTGCACCGCAGGTAACGTTGATGACGAGCTGGCTTTGTCATTAGCATCGAAGGGGTTAAGAGCAGCCATTGAATGAACTCAGGATCTCCTTAAGAGCAGCCATTGAATGAACTCAGGATCTCCTTAAGAGCAGCCATTGAATGAACTCAGGACCTCCTAGGGAGCAGCCATTGAATGAACTCAGGACCTACTTGGGAGCAGCCATGAAATGAACTCAGGATCTCCTTAAGAGCAGCCGTTGAATGAACTCAGGATCTCCTTAAGAGCAGCCATTGAATGAACTCAGGATCTCCTTAAGAGCAGCCATTGTGTGAACTCAGGACCTGCTTGGGAGCAGCCATGAACTCAGGACCTGCTTGGGAGCAGCCATGAACTCAGGACCTCCTTGGGAGCAGCCGTTGAGTGAACTCAGGAATTCCTTGGGAGCAGCCATGGAATGAACTCAGGACCTCCTTGGGACCAGTATTGAAAGCACTCAGGACTTCCTTGGGAGCAGCCATGGAATGAACTCAGGACCTCCTTGGGACCAGTATTGAAAGAACTAAGGACATCAATGAGGCAGCTATTGAGTGCACTGAGGTTGGGAATCCATCGTTTTTGATTGATTCCTAAAATTAAGAAAGTCAGCCAAACGAAAACAGGCTGACGACATTTCATTCTAGAGAAAATTTAAAATGATGAGATACCTTTTCTACAGAAATATAATGTTTTTGTGGAAAAGATAAGTGTTTATTTTAAGGACAGCATGATAAAGAGGTAAAAAGGGAGAAGGGTGGTTAGTCAGAATGAGGGATGTGTGGCTAGGGAAGAGGGAATAGCAAGAGGTTTGTTAAAAAGGAAGTGAAATGGGAGAGAGAGTAGGAGGTTTGAAAAATTGAGTAAAGAGGGTGGGAGCATACGTAGTTTGGAAAAAATGAGAGTGAAGCAGGATGGGGCAAGGGGTTTGAAAAAAGTGGAATATATTGGGAGTAGGAGAAAAGCGTTCGAGTAAAGCTGGAGGACATTAATGGACACAACCATTGAAGACACTGAGTATATCTGTGGAGATCTTCATCAAAAGCACTACGGATATCCGTGGGGACAGCCATTGATTGGTGGTGAGTGTGTTTAACCACTCTGATGCTGTCACTTTGTTACAGCTGCGGTCCGTTGCACTGGGAAACACTCGGAGGGGTGGCTGGTGTTACGGTGATTTTGAAGAGCACGGTGGAGTGGTCGGTCCAAGTGAGCGGTGTGACATGGCTGAAGTTAATTTTGTTCCAGGAGGTAAAGATGGGGTCGAGATTGTGGCCTGCTGAATGTGTTGGTTCTTGGATGAGTTGGCTGAGCCCTATGTTATTTAGGCTGTCGAGTAGGACTGTGGAGTTGGGGGTCTGAGTGGTCATCTAGGTGGAAATCGAGGTCGCCGAAGAGGATAAAGTCCTCAGAATTGGTGGTCAGGGCTATGATGAGGTTAGTGATGAAGTTGCTAAAGCCTGTCCGTGGTCCTGGAGACCAGAATGCAAGGGTCCCTTTGATTGTTGTTCTGTCATTGGTTTTAAGTTTGAAATCCATGTGTTCCATGGGGAGGTTATTATCTCCCATGAAAGTGGTGCATCTGATGGCGTCCTTGTGGAGGATGGCGAGTTCTCTGCCTGGTCTGCTAAGTCGGTCGCAAATATGTATCCTGGTGGGATGCCTTGGCTATGTCAGGCGCTGACGTACGGTTAAACCAGGTCTCTGTGAGGAAGCGGAGGTCCGGAGGTCCGGCAAAAGCGAGTTGATGAGGTCCCAGACATCTGTGGCATGTTTGCAGAGTGAGCATGGAAGAAGTTGTTGTGGGTGGTGTTTTGTGGGTGCAGAATGGAGGGGTGCTTGAATGTGGTTGCTGTGGCAGGTGAAGTGGCAGTGGGTGCAAATGAAACATCCTACACTGGTAGGCACCCCACCCAGTTCCAAGGAAAGGTTATAAAGGAAATTAATCTGTGAATTGACTGAACTAACTGCCTTAGACACCAAATAGGGAGAACAAGTGTGGAGAGGGGAACTCTATTTAACTTTTTGGATAATATATTCAGATTCAGCTACAGCAATCTTCTCAAAGGTCTCAAGCAGCAGGCCTTCCTTATCCTGCAGAGGGTCAGAATGTGACCCCAAAGAAGGGCAGTCCATAGACCTATAAACGTTAGAGCAGATTTTTTTCCACTTTTTCATGAGCAAATTCTGATACATTTTCAGCCAACAGCTGAGAAGTTGGAATATCTTTCTTATTAACCTCCGGCTGCAAGAATGCTTTAACATTTTTTTTAAACCATTCTTGGAACATTCTCGGAGGCAGCTATTTGTTTGGCAAGAAAATCTATTTTGGCTTTCTTAATGTTTCTACGAAACTGCTTGAGAGCAATGTTAAATGCCCACTTTTCATCAGTGTCGCAATCCAACCTCCAGTTCCTTTCAAGTTGTTTACATCTTAGTGTTTCTGCCTGAAGACTGGCTGGGAACCAAGCTGCTCAGGGCGCAATTCTCTTCTAGTACATGTTTTTAATGGTGCCAGAAATGGTGCCTAAACCTTGTAATAAGGCAGAATTGAAGGATCTGACCGTTTCATCAATTCCCACAGACATGTTTACTCTGATTTGAGAATACATGTCCGCCAGATTTGAGTCAGGAATAGACAGTGCTTTAACCCCTTGCATGCTGATGACGGCCCCCAGCCGTCATGCACCATGGCGCTTGTGTGCTCAAGACGGCTGGGGGACGTCATAAACCCGCCCACTTACGATTTTGCCACACAGACGCAGAATCGCGGCAGCATGCAAGGGGTTAACATAAGCCGCTTCAGCCCTAGCAGTGCGGGGAGGAGGTAGGAGGGGAACGGGGAGGGGGAGGCTCCTGGGCACCCCCTCAACAAAAATGGTATGTGTTGGGCTGTTCAGGGGGGCCCAACCATGCACTTTGCAGGGGGCCCCCTCAAGTTTCTATATGCAACTGGGAATAGAGTGCCAAGTCCTAGAAATTCCCTTGACCCTAATGATGCCAGTCTAAGCAACAACATGGGGCACATGAAAGGGAACTAAGAAATGGTTGGTCCAGGCTGACTGAGGAAGAGGACCAGTGGCAAAAGAGGGGTAATTAGAAAAAATGAAGTCACGGGTATGCCCACATTTGTGAGTCCCTTGGCTAGCTGTCCTAAATTGAGATCAGTCATAGAGTCCCTGAACTGTTCAGCTAATCTGCAATTGGGGGTCTTCCATGTGCATAATAAAGTCCTCTAGTACAAAATTACAACAGTGTCGACAAAAAGGAGTGATTACGTTAATGATTGCTTCCAAGTCCTCAGTAGATGCTTTCGGAGGACGATAGACGAATGCACCAGAGACGGAGAAATTATCTGAGATCTTGAAGGAGAAAACAAACTCCTCAGCTAATTCCAAACCCTCCAGCTTGGTGGTGGTCCACCCAGATTTCGAAAGATAGATGATAGCAATCCCGCCACCATGTCCTCCACATGGGAGATTGAGTAGCCCTCTGCTATAGCCAGGGCAATATCCGGACCTGAGTTGGCACTGAGCCATGTTTCAGTTAAAAACAATGGGGCTTATTAGCAAGAACCTCGTTAAAATTATCGCCGTTTTAGCAGCAGGAAACTACCACTAAAACGGCGATAATAGGCTTGCTAATATGCGTTATAGAATTCCAATAGAAACCCAGGTTAGATGTGCAGGACATATATGTAGGGGTGCTGCGTAGGCTGCCAAAAAATATTCTCAGGTCCGGTACCGCTCGTGGCACTCAGGTGCGTAACCCGGGCTCGTCAGCCCCACCAGCTCAAGGGAGCTTGAATATAAAAGAAAGTCCAATTGGTCGCACACTCCTTGTCCTACCAGCGTGTTACCCCAAAGCATTGTGGTCCATGAAGTAAGCATCAGCGGGTGCGCATCTGCCAGAGTCTTGAGCAAAAAATCACTGTCGCGTTGGACATCCCTGGACACGTGTTTCGAGGTTGTTACCTCTCGTCAGCAGGGAATAGGCATATATGTAGGGGTGCTGCGTAGGCTGCCAAAAATATTCTCAGGTCCAGTACCGCTCGTGGCACGCAGGTGCGTAACCCGGGCTCGTCAGCCCCACCAGCTCAAGAGAGCTTGAATATAAAAGAAAGTCCAATTGGTCGCACACTGCTTGTCCTACCAGCGTGTTGCCCCAAAGCATTGTGGTCCATGAAGTAAGCATCAGCGGGTGCGCCTCTGCCAGAGCACCCCTACATAGATGCCTCTTCCCTTACTGACGAGAGGTAACAACCTCGAAAAACGTGTCCAGGGATGGCCAACGCGACAGTGATTTTTGCTCAAGACTCTGGCAGAGGCGCACCCGCTGATGCTTACTTCATGGACCACAACGCTTTGGAGCAACACGCTGGTAGGACAAGCAGTGTGCGACCAACTGGACTTTCTTTTATATTCAAGCTCTCTTGAGCTGGTGGGGCTGACGAGCCCGGGTTACGCACCTGCGTGCTACGAGCGGTACCGGACCTGAGAATATTTTTTGGCAGCCTACGCAGCACCCCTACATATATGCCTATTCCCTGCCGACGAGAGGTAACAACCACGAAACACGTGTCCAGGGATGGCCAACGCGACAGTGATATTTTCTCAAGACTCTGGCAGAGGCGCACCCGCTGATGCTTACTTCATGGACCACAATGCTTTGGGGCAACACGCTGGTAGGACAAGCAGTGTGCGACCAACTGGACTTTCTTTTATATTCAAGCTCTCTTGAGCTGGTGGGGCTGACGAGCCCGGGTTACGCACCTGCGTGCCACGAGCTGTACCGGACCTGAGAATATTTTTTGGCAGCTGTTAGACCTGACACCTATAGGCGTGGTTCTTCCCCCATCTTTTTGCCTCTGACTCATGTGTTTTGATGCTGTGCTGGATTTCGTTTTTGCTGATTTAGATGCTTTGGACACTCTGCCACTGCTGATCAGTGCCAGAGTGTAAGTGCTCCCTCTGTGAATTGTGATATTGATTGAATATACCTGATTGGCATATTTGTATCACCACGAAGTCCCTAGTAAAGTGCACTGTGTGTGCCAGGGCTGGTGATGACAGATGCTACTAGTGGGCCTGCAGCGCAGATTGCGCCACCCACATGAGTAGCTTTAAAATAGTGACTCAGGCCTGCCAGCACAGGGCCTGTGTGCAGTCAGTGGACTGCCCTGTCCCCCTGGCCAGTGTCTCCACTGGCTGGGCCTAACCCTTCCCTGTCTGTGCACATCAGCCACCCCTATGGAAAGCTCAAGGTACCCCCCTGGGCAGGGTGCAGTGTATAGCTAAGGTAGAGCATGTACTAGTGCAGGTCACATGCTCTGGTAGTGGGCTGCAGCCATTTTATGTGCTCACTGCTGTAAGGCTATCTTGCTCCATAGAGTAACATGGAGGAGGCTGGGCCCATGTGATGCCAGCCTATCTTCCCATAGGAACAAGATGGGACATAAATGAAAGATATCCCTGAACTCAGAATTTAATGACACATCTTTTAGTGAAGGGTGTTTTTAAATCCTGTGTTGGAGAATAGCACTTTTAGAAAGTGGCTGCTCTCTTGTCTAAACCTTTCTGTGTGCCTGGGTTTGTGGAATGCTTGGGTGTGACAGGGGGGCTGCAGAGCCCCCGGAGGAGAGGGTCGGAGCCAGCCCGGGGATGAAAGGGCACATCTGCCTGCCTGGGAGGTGGGAGGAAGGAATGCCTGATAAGTACTGGGCTGTGCCGGCCACCTCCCCCATGCTAGCTCCCTCCTGGTGGTCAACTGACACCTCTGGCCCTGAAGCTGACAGGGAGAAGAAAACCAGAGACACCTCAGTGCTCCGCAACCCCCAGAACTGGTTTAGACTGGACCCAGGGCCTCCATGCACAAAGACTTCAAAGGACTTCAAAGACATTGAGGGGTATAAGGAAAGGACCCCTGACTACAGAAGATTAGATTCTGAAATTCTGCAACCAAGAAGGAACCTCGGCTGGAAGGAGGACGGCTAGAGAACCAAAGGAAGATTGCCTTGCTGTGTGCTCTAAGGGCTGACCTGTTCTACTGTCTACCTGGAAGCTGAGGAGGAGAAAGGGACTTTGCTGTGTGCTGTGACCCTGCCTGCTTGCAACTGCCAAGACTTTGCTGTGTGCTGTGTCTACAATCTTGAATCTCCAAGGGCCTGAGAAGAGCTGGCCCCCTGTCTGCAACCCAGGAACATAAAGGTTGCCCAAGGACCACAAGACCCTGCTGTGCCCCCTGAAGCTGCTGTGCGGCGAGGAGATCGTGAAATCCTGTAGGTTGCCCGATCCGTGCGTGGGCTGCTCTCTCATCTGCTTGAGAGCACCGCGCTGACCCAGCCTGCTGAGGGGCCAAGATCGGCGTGTTCATCGACACGCGTGTGTGTGTGGTAGCCCGGAGACTTGTGGGCCTTCCCAGTGCTAGGCGCACTGAAAACGACTGTGAGCTGTGTCACCACTGCGGCCCGGGGGCCAGGAATACCCCCCCCCCAAGATCGCCGATCGTTGGGGAGCTGAAGCGCCAAAGAACGAAGGCGCCGCGCTCCCATTGGTGGAGGGAGCCGAGCCCCCTCACTAACGCCGCGACGGGATTGGCCCGTGCGGCGCAGCGTCATCAGTGGTGGTGGGCCGTGATTGGCCGAAGTCGCGGAGCGTCACGGCTTGACTGTCCCGGGAGCCGCTCTGCCATTGGCTGACTCCCGGATGCACCAGAGGCTCGTCCAGACGCCGCGACCGGATTGGTCCCCGTCCTCAGGACCCAGGGAAGTGCTGCGCGATCACCGCCGGGCCCGGGAAGAAGCGACCTGCCCTCTCCGAGGGATTCCCCCGAGTGTCTTCCGCCCCGGCCTGCCGTCCCAGCCTTTAAGCGCCTGGCCCGCTCCCCGCCGCTCGTTGGATTGTCGAGAGCAGGCGGGGGAGCAGGAGGGACCGGCCGGGGCCGTGGACGAGTGAGTTCTGGTCGGCGCAGGGCGCCTGGGGGAACACAGAAGAGCGTGGTGGAATCCGGGGAGGAAAAGAGCCCCCGGGCCTCGCGAGGAAGCGCACTTGCAGCACTTAAAGGCCAGAAGTAAGATTACACGGGGCATTGTTTTCCTTGCTCGTTTTTAGAGCTACTTGAACAGAAATCAGGGGCATTATTATTTTTAGCCACTGATTTAAGAGACTTGAGACTGTTTGGTTTCTAAGAACTTCCTATTCACAAGTACCATCATAACGATTAAGTGCAACCATTAAGATTAAGTGATACATCTTTCTAAAGAAGTGATTATCGTGCAACTGTTTGATTTACCTTGCTGAAACTAGATAAAGATATATATTTTTATAAAATATACTTACCTGTGTGGTCTCAGTTTGTGGTGGATTGGGGATTATTGTTGTGTTAAGTGCAAATGTTATCCACATTGCCTCTGTTTAGCCTAGACTGCTCGCGCCATGCTACCTAGAGGGTGAGCAGGGGTTATCTCAGAGGGTTATTCCGTCGCCCTGACTGGAAGCAAGGGTCCCTACTTGGTCTAAGGTACTTACCTCTGCCAACCAGAGACCCCGGGTTCTAACATTGGTGGCTCGCGGTGCGGATTTTTGAACTAATAATTGCACTTGACCGGCAGTGATCTCTTGTACATCACTAGTCTAGTTTAGCGGCACAGGTTGCACAAGATTTGTTTTCTTTGTGGTGAAACCTTTTTAGTTGAAAAGGTTAGGAAGCATCATGTCTCGGAAAGCGCCAAGCGTGAATGGAGAAGCGGAAGTGGAATTTGAAATCCAGGAGTTGTTAAACTATAACAAGGAGCAACTGAGAAAAGTCTGCAGACAGCTTGAATGCCCAGTAAGGGGCGGCGCAAATAAGGAAGAGCTACGGACAGCTCTGAGGGCCTGGTGGGAGGCCAAACATGGTGACCCAGAGGTTACTACTGGAGAGGGAGACACACAGGAGAATGGGTTTTTGCCCAGTGAATTGCCAGTGAGGAAGCCAGGGTCTAGGACCGGCAGCGACCACTCCAGTAGGGTTATGTCTCCAGAGGAAATAGAGGAGAATCAGCGAGTTAGGGCCCATGAGATTGAGCTTTTGAAGCTCAGAGCGGAAGCCGATGAGGAGAGAAGACATACTCTCGCTTTGGAGGAAAAGAAGCTCCAATTGGCTCATGAGAGGAGCATGAAGGATTTGGACTTCAAATATAAAGAGAGGGTGTCCAGTTCTAATGGTGGCAGCGCACAACCAGTACAGGCGGGTAAGGTATACATACCAAAGGATCTGGTACAGAATTATCAGAGGGGTGAGGATATTTATGCGTGGTTCAGAGCGTATGAACTTGCCTTAAAGATGAATGAGGTGCCTGAGAAGAATTGGGGAGCAGGATTGTGGAAGCATTTTGAGGCCTCTGGGAGGGATGTTTTGGCACCCTTAGAAGCAAAGGATGCTTTGTCCTACTCCGCCATGAAGGAGGCTTTGTGCCTCAGGTATGGGCTCACTGCTGAACAGTACCGCCAGAAGTTTAGGAACTTCAAGAAGCTTGATTCAAGTACTTGGGTGGAGTGTGTGAGTATGTACACGCGTGCACTGGAAGGTTGGAGGAAGGGCAGCAAAGTTACTGATTATGTGGGGTTGTGTCACTTGATTAGTAGGGAGCACTTAAGTAGTTTATGTGTCCCAGAGCTGCACCAGCATCTTTTGGATAGCAAGTTAACTGATCCCAGTGAGCTTGCTAAAGAGGCGGACCAGTGGACGAGCACCAGGGTCCACAAGGGGGTGGTAAGTACCCCAGCCAAAGGTGGACAGGGTCCCCAGCAGAAGAGTGGGGGGGGCACGGGTAATCAAAAGGAGTCTTCTAAAGGGCCCCAAAGTAGTTCCCAGGAGAAGGTGTCTCAACCCCCCAAGCCTAAGAAGTCCTGGCCCCATAAGGGCCCGCAGGACAAAAAGACCCTTACTTGCTATTCATGCAGGGAGGTGGGGCACATTGCTCCAAACTGTCCAAAGAAGAAATCAGCACCCACTGGTGCTCCAGCTCCAGCTCCGGCGTTGGCCAGTGTAGCTTTGGGAGGGGATTTGATTTCTAGTGGGGAGGAGGGGTTAGCATTGATGACCCTTGTCTCTCTAGGAGACCAAGAGATGGCCCAGGAAACCTTGCTGCCCCAAAATACTAAGAAATACGGGCAGAAGGTGACCATCAATGGACAGGAGGTGGAGGCTCTGAGAGACACAGGGGCCAGCGTGACATCTGTTAGGTGTCGGTGGGTGTCTGAAGAGCAAATTGTTCCCCAGGTACTCCGGCCTGTGGTGGCAGCTGACAGTTCAGTGCGCTACTGCAAGTTGGCGAAAGTTCCATTCGAATGGGGAGGAGTCTCCGGTATTCTGGAGATTGTTGTAAGTGATGCCTTGCCTGTAGATTGTCTATTAGGTAATGACCTGGAGAGCTCCCCATGGAAAGAGGTGGAGCACAGGACTCACTTGGAGATGTTGGGTTTGCCTGCGTGGATCTGTGTGTCCACCCGTGCAATGACAGCCAGAGAGGGCGGTCTAGCAGAGCTGGAGCCTGGAACAATGGCCCAGGGACCTGCCAAGAGAAGGAGGGGTAGAGGGCGCGGGAAACCGGCCCCCACTGTTCCCACGGTCCAGGAGGAAGCAGACCCGGAAGGGGATGCCCTGGAACCTACAGGGGAGCAGGTGGCCGAACTAGGGGAATTGCCTGAGCTGTCCCAGTGGCAGCAAGAGGGTGGTCCCTCCAGGGAGGAATTCTGCCAGGCTCAGAAGGAGTGCCCTTCTCTCATTGGTGTGCGGCAGCAGGCCTCCGACCAGGCCGCAGGCCTGGGGTCCAAGGAGCATTTGATCTACTGGGAGGATGACTTACTTTATAGTGAGCCTAAGTTCGCTGAGCCCGGTGTAGCCCGTGTGCTGGTAGTACCGGAGCGCTTCAGGAACTTCCTACTGGGTCTGGCTCATGACGTGCCTCTCGCAGGACATCTGGGGCAAGACAAGACCTATCACAGGCTTGTCACCCATTTCTACTGGCCCCAAATGAAGACACACGTCTCTGCCTTTTGTAAATCTTGCCAGACTTGTCAGGCCAGTGGCAAGAGTGGAGGGAAGCGCGTGGTCCCCCTCCAACCCTTTCCCGTGGTGAGCACCCCTTTTGGGCGGGTGGGCATTGATATCGTGGGGCCCCTGGATCCCAAGACAGCCCTAGGCAACAGGTTTATCCTGGTCTTGGTGGACCATGCCACTCGGTACCCGGAAGCCCTCCCGCTCAGGACAGTCACCGCCCCAGTGGTGGGCCGTGCCCTGATGGGGATCTTTTCCCGGGTGGGATTTCCCAGGGAGGTCGTCTCAGACCGCGGGACAAACTTCATTTCTAAGTATATGAAGTCCCTGTGGAGTGAGTGTGGGGTGACATACAAATTCACCACTCCTTACCACCCTCAAGGAAATGGTTTGGTTGAGAGATTCAACCGCACATTGAAGGGCATGATTATGGGCCTGGAAGAGCCCATGAGGCGGAAATGGGATGTCTTGTTGCCATGCCTGTTGTTTGCCTACAGGGAGGTGCCTCAGAAATCCTTAGGGTTCAGTCCCTTTGAGTTGCTGTATGGCCACCCTGTCAGAGGGCCTCTGACTCTGGTGAAAGAGGGGTGGGAGAAATCCAGTGGGAAAACCCCTCAGGATGTGTTCAGCTATGTGCTGGCCATTCGCAACCAGACCAAGCGCTTCAGGAAGCTCGCTCAAGAGAACCTGGAGGCTAGCCAGGAGGAAATGAAGAGGTGGTATGACCAGAACACTTCTCTAGTTGAGTTCCAACCTGGTCAGAAAGTGTGGGTGATGGCGCCAGTGGAGCCTTGTGCGCTCCGCGACAAGTGGGCTGGGCCATATGAGGTGGTGGAGCGCAAGAGCGAGGTTACCTATTTGGTTAACCTGAAGACTCCCAGGCAGCCCCTGAGAGTGCTACATGTGAACCGCCTCAAACCCCACTTTGAGAGGACTGAAGTGACTATGCTCATGGCTACAGATGTTGGAGGGGAGGAGGATAGTGATCCTCTCCCTGACCTCCTGGCAGTCAAGGAGCAAGATGGGTCAGTGGATGGTGTGGTCCTCTCCCCCACCCTGACTCCAGAGCAGCAGGAGGACTGTCGCCAAGTCTTGGGTCAGTTCGCCTCCCTGTTCTCCCTGACCCCAGGTGTCACCAAATGGTGCGTCCACGACGTGGACACTGGAGACAGTCTCCCTGTGAAACAGAAGTTTTACAGAGTGGCTGACAAGGTCAGAGCCAGCATTAAGGAGGAAGTTTCCAAGATGTTGACGCTAGGGTTATTGAACCCTCCAGCAGCCCCTGGGCTAGCCCAGTGGTCTTAGTCCCTAAGAAAGCTGCAACCCCCGGTGGCACACCAGAACTTCGGTTCTGCGTGGACTACCGTGGGCTCAATGCGGTCACCAAGACTGACGCGCACCCCATCCCCAGAGCGGATGAACTGGTGGATCGGTTGGGAGCTGCCCAGTACCTGAGTACTTTTGATTTGACTTCAGGGTACTGGCAGATTGCCTTAACTGACGGGGCAAAGGAGAGGTCAGCATTTTCGACACCAGAGGGGCACTTCCAGTTCCGTGTCATGCCCTTTGGGTTGAAAAATGCTCCCGCCACATTTCAGAGATTGGTCAACCAGGTACTGGCAGGGCTGGAGCAATTCAGCGCAGCCTACCTGGATGACATTGCTGTGTTCAGCTCCACTTGGGAGGAACACCTGCAACACCTCACTGAAGTGTTGAAGGCTCTGCAGAAGGCAGGCCTCACTATCAAGGCCAGTAAATGCCAGATAGGGCAGGGATCGGTGGTGTACTTGGGACACCAGGTGGGGAGCGGCCAGGTGGCGCCCCTACAGGCGAAGATTGATACCATTCTGGCTTGGGAACCCCCCAAGACCCAGACTGAGGTGAGAGCCTTTCTAGGTCTCACCGGGTATTACAGACGATTTGTCAAAGGTTATGGCACCATTGTGGCCCCTTTGACAGAGCTGACATCTAGGAATCAGCCCAGAAAAGTGAATTGGACCGAGGCCTGTCAAACTGCTTTTGACACCCTCAAAACTGCCATGTGCACAGCACCGGTGCTTAAGGCACCTGACTTTTCCAGTGAGTTCATTGTGCAAACTGACGCTTCAGAGCAAGGCGTGGGAGCAGTGCTCTCACAGATCAATGAGGAGGGAGGAGATCAACCAGTGGCTTTCATTAGCCGGAGGCTAATCCCCAGGGAACAAAAATGGAGTGCCATTGAAAGAGAAGCTTTCGCTGTGGTCTGGGCTCTGAAGAAGCTGAGGCCCTACCTGTTTGGGACTCACTTCCGTGTTCAGACCGACCACAGGCCCCTCAGATGGTTAGTGCAGATGAGGGGTGAGAATCCAAAATTGTTGAGGTGGTCCATTTCCCTACAGGGGATGGACTTTACGGTGGAGCACCGCCCTAGTACAGAACACGCCAATGCTGACGGTCTGTCCAGATTCTTCCGCCTTAGTGATGAAGACTCCCAAGAGGTTGGGTAGTTCTCCCCACTTTCAGCTGGAGGGGACACGTGTTAGACCTGACATCTTTTGGCGTGGTTCTTCCCCCATCTTTTTGCCTCTGACTCATGTGTTTTGATGCTGTGCTGGATTTCGTTTTTGCTGATTTAGATGCTTTGGACACTCTGCCACTGCTGATCAGTGCCAGAGTGTAAGTGCTCCCTCTGTGAATTGTGATATTGATTGAATATACCTGATTGGCATATTTGTATCACCACGAAGTCCCTAGTAAAGTGCACTGTGTGTGCCAGGGCTGGTGATGACAGATGCTACTATTGGGCCTGCAGCGCAGATTGCGCCACCCACATGAGTAGCTTTAAAATAGTGACTCAGGCCTGCCAGCGCAGGGCCTGTGTGCAGTCAGTGGACTGCCCTGTCCCCCTGGCCAGTGTCTCCACTGGCTGGGCCTAACCCTTCCCTGTCTGTGCACATCAGCCACCCCTATGGAAAGCTCAAGGTACCCCCCTGGGCAGGGTGCAGTGTATAGCTAAGGTAGAGCATGTACTAGTGCAGGTCACATGCTCTGGTAGTGGGCTGCAGCCATTTTATGTGCTCACTGCTGTAAGGCTATCTTGCTCCATAGAGTAACATGGAGGAGGCTGGGCCCATGTGATGCCAGCCTATCTTCCCATAGGAACAAGATGGGACATAAATGAAAGATATCCCTGAACTCAGAATTTAATGACACATCTTTTAGTGAAGGGTGTTTTTAAATCCTGTGTTGGAGAATAGCACTTTTAGAAAGTGGCTGTTCTCTTGTCTAAACCTTTCTGTTTGCCTGGGTTTGTGGAATGCTTGGGTGTGACAGGGGGGCTGCAGAGCCCCCGGAGGAGAGGGTCGGAGCCAGCCCGGGGATGAAAGGGCACATCTGCCTGCCTGGGAGGTGGGAGGAAGGAATGCCTGATAAGTACTGGGCTGTGCCGGCCACCTCCCCCATGCTAGCTCCCTCCTGGTGGTCAACTGACACCTCTGGCCCTGAAGCTGACAGGGAGAAGAAAACCAGAGACACCTCAGTGCTCCGCAACCCCCAGAACTGGTTTAGACTGGACCCAGGGCCTCCATGCACAAAGACTTCAAAGGACTTCAAAGACATTGAGGGGTATAAGGAAAGGACGCCTGACTACAGAAGATTAGATTCTGAAATTCTGCAACCAAGAAGGAACCTCGGCTGGAAGGAGGACGGCTAGAGAACCAAAGGAAGATTGCCTTGCTGTGTGCTCTAAGGGCTGACCTGTTCTACTGTCTACCTGGAAGCTGAGGAGGAGAAAGGGACTTTGCTGTGTGCTGTGACCCTGCCTGCTTGCAACTGCCAAGACTTTGCTGTGTGCTGTGTCTACAATCTTGAATCTCCAAGGGCCTGAGAAGAGCTGGCCCCCTGTCTGCAACCCAGGAACATAAAGGTTGCCCAAGGACCACAAGACCCTGCTGTGCCCCCTGAAGCTGCTGTGCGGCGAGGAGATCGTGAAATCCTGTAGGTTGCCCGATCCGTGCGTGGGCTGCTCTCTCATCTGCTTGAGAGCACCGCGCTGACCCAGCCTGCTGAGGGGCCAAGATCGGCGTGTTCATCGACACGCGTGTGTGTGTGGCAGCCCGGAGACTTGTGGGCCTTCCCAGTGCTAGGCGCACTGAAAACGACTGTGAGCTGTGTCACCACTGCGGCCCGGGGGCCAGGAATACCCCCCCCCAAGATCGCCGATCGTTGGGGAGCTGAAGCGCCAAAGAACGAAGGCGCCGCGCTCCCATTGGTGGAGGGAGCCGAGCCCCCTCACTAACGCCGCGACGGGATTGGCCCGTGCGGCGCAGCGTCATCAGTGGTGGTGGGCCGTGATTGGCCGAAGTCGCGGAGCGTCACGGCTTGACTGTCCCGGGAGCCGCTCTGCCATTGGCTGACTCCCTTGTGCACCAGAGGCTTGTCCAGACGCCGCGACCGGATTGGTCCCCGTCCTCAGGACCCAGGGAAGTGCTGCGCGATCACCGCCGGGCCCGGGAAGAAGCGACCTGCCCTCTCCGAGGGATTCCCCCGAGTGTCTTCCGCCCCGGCCTGCCGTCCCAGCCTTTAAGCGCCTGGCCCGCTCCCCGCCGCTCGTTGGATTGTTGAGAGCAGGCGGGGGAGCAGGAGGGACCGGCCGGGGCCATGGACGAGTGAGTTCTGGTCGGCGCAGGGCGCCTGGGGGCACACAGAAGAGCGTGGTGGAATCCGGGGAGGAAAAGAGCCCCCGGGCCTCGCGAGGAAGCGCACTTGCAGCACTTAAAGGCCAGAAGTAAGATTACACGGGGCATTGTTTTCCTTGCTCGTTTTTAGAGCTACTTGAACAGAAATCAGGGGCATTATTATTTTTAGCCACTGATTTAAGAGACTTGAGACTGTTTGGTTTCTAAGAACTTCCTATTCACAAGTACCATCATAACGATTAAGTGCAACCATTAAGATTAAGTGATACATCTTTCTAAAGAAGTGATTATCGTGCAACTGTTTGATTTACCTTGCTGAAACTAGATAAAGATATATATTTTTATAAAATATACTTACCTGTGTGGTCTCAGTTTGTGGTGGATTGGGGATTATTGTTGTGTTAAGTGCAAATGTTATCCACATTGCCTCTGTTTAGCCTAGACTGCTCGCGCCATGCTACCTAGAGGGTGAGCAGGGGTTATCTCAGAGGGTTATTCCGTCGCCCTGACTGGAAGCAAGGGTCCCTACTTGGTCTAAGGTACTTACCTCTGCCAACCAGAGACCCCGGGTTCTAACAGCAGCCTACGCTGCACCCCTACATATATGCCCATTCCCTGCTGACGAGAGGTAACAACCTCGAAACACGTGTCCAGGGATGGCCAACGCGACAGTGATTTTTGCTCAAGACTCTGGCAGAGGCGCACCCGCTGATGCTTACTTCATGGAC